>NW_027509547.1:1270000-2507500 GCF_048541705.1 Temnothorax americanus | reverse complement strand
TGGTTGTTTGCAAGGGGGAGTCTCCTCGGTCGCTTCGGCGCTGGGCAATAAAGTGTACCCCCGACGAGAAAGCTCACGTGTTCGCGTTTAGCATTTATCGAAATCCCGTGCGCGAGATCGTAACTCGAAAGTGCAGGCCTGCCTGCGTGTCATGCAGATAGGTTTAAAAGCCGAACGTGCCGCATTTACAAATGCGCCTCTCGCTCTCTCGCTCCCTCCTCTCGCGTCTCCCGTCTCCTTTTCACCCTCACTCCTCTTCCGCTCGCCGTTTCTCTCATGCGGCGAAATGCCTCGCGCTGGCCTTAAGATGGTTTTGTCGTTGTCGGATTCGCGCACTCGTCTCCGTTCGTGTGACACGAGCTGGAAAAAAAAGTTCACGGACCCATGTACACCCTCGTGGTACGCGACCGTGAAAATTGCGCGGATGCTGGAAAAACGCGGCAATCGAAAATGCGACGGCAGACCGACGAGCGTAATTAAAATTCTCGGTTCTTGTCAAGACGGGCACTACATAAAATTGTCAGCGATGATTGTATTTAGTGACCAATATAGAAAGTGCGTATATTATAGATTCTTGCTGAAATTTTCTGCAAATATATTGCTTCACAAGGAGTTCCGATACTTGAAAAGCGAGATGGACATATGCCACAAAAGTCTAATCACTTACTTTTACGAGAAAGCGAAAAAAGAGTACCACGTGTAAAAATTGACTTGTAAATTATTTGTCCGTCACGGTCGTCGATGTAAAAGCTTCCGGACACCGAGAAGCCGTGATGCTCAATCGTCCGTTCAGGAGCGCTCGCGCGTAAATCTCTCGCACGCGATACGGAAGTCACGAGTCTATAAAGCGCCGTCAAAGGAAGAAAAGAGCGAACGGGCGGGGGAGAGGAGTGAGGGTGACAGAACCGCTGAAAAGAAGTCTCGGAAGAAGGTGAAGCAAGGGGACCCTGGGACGAGGAAGCCGTCGACTGCGTGACGAGCGGGGATAGTCAGAGTCGTGTGCGGGAGATCTGTGCTCGCGCGTGAGCGTGCGGGGAGCAGAAAGGGGATAGGGAGGTTGGGGGGAATAGGAGAGCGAAGGAGGCGCCGCCGCACACGTATACATCCGACAACAAAAAGGGATCAATCCGCCGCTGGGTCGGAGGAAACATAAATCGTGGGCGGCGAGACAGTTTTGGAGGGCGAACGGCAAGCGGGCCCGGAGAAGTAGCGGTGTGATACAAACAAGATCCACTCGGCGACACGAGGCGGTAAATATATCGGGCGCGGCGAGGGAAAGACGGAATAAGTCCGTAAAGAGAGATAAAGAAGAGGAGGGCGGTGTGGGAATGCGTTGGGCGAACAAGGAGGGATGGACCGGGCGGGAACAGACTCCGATACGATGAAGCGCGGGAAGGTAGTCGATGCGAGAGCATCCGTGGCATCCTACTGCGAGCCCTCTTCGCCTCTTTCTCATCCTCTCTCATTCTCCCCCTACCACTGCTCCTGCAGGAACGTTTTATTTCACGACGCGACACGACTGAGAGACAAGTGACCACATCGAACTGTCGTATTTCGGGCTGTCACCTGTCGAGGAGCAACGGGTTTCGCTCCTCGCAAAGAAGTAGCGCGACAACACGGCTAGAGGGGAGAGATGAGGGGACGGTTGAGAAGGGACTTTTTAGCGCTCGTGCAAAAATAGCGCACCCGTCTCTCTTCGCTCGACCCACGTTCCTCTTCTCCCTCTTCGTGTCCTCTTCTGTCGGTGAACGTCTCCGAGAGGAGATTTCGGGGCCACCGTGTCGGAAGACGCATGCAGGGTCCACTTAAGTGTGTCACGATGCGTTTTCCGTGATGATATCTGATAATAGCGATGTCTCTCTCATAAATGCGCGACGAAGACTGTATCGTCTAATTACTACCGCATGATATTTGTTTTATATAAGTCGCTAGCTAGGCAACAGACTGAAAACCCGGAAATGAGTTTCCGGCTCGCGTTGAAGAACTCGAAAATTTGTGGAACGTATTCTTTGTGATATATCGCAAAATGACGAAAACAGAGTTTCTCGAAAACAAACTTTTATATACATTTGATTCTTACAGCAGAAAGTACAGTGGGATACTTTGAAATAAGTAAGGTATTTTTGTATGATGATTATCATTTTCATCCTATAATAAATTACAGCTAAATGCATATTTGTAGCACACAGATAATGTATTGTTTTAACAATAGAATTTATCTTGATATTAGAATAACACGCCAAATAATGTAAATTACAAATAGCAAGCAATACACGTAGAAACAGAACTAATGTGGCGAGAGGGTCAAAATTCCGAGATCTTTGTCGGGTGGCTAGGCATTAAAACAATTTCCATTTGAAATATCTCTCGGCACGCTTTAAAGCAATCGCGTTCAGCGGAATAGCTATGCAATGAAATCGTAAAAAGAAGGACAGAGAAGAGTAGAATGCGGAGAGTGAAAAGGCGGAGAGCAAGAGAGAGAGAGAGAGAGGAACAAGAACTTCCTCGGGTCAGTGCCTCGGCTGTCTATCAAATGGTCACCTCGCGCGTCCACTTCTGCGAATAGTTTTGCTCTCTTTCCTACCTCGCTTATAAGGCCTCATTCACACCGGGACCGCGGGACGAAAGGCTGCGGGAACGGGCTCTCGTCGAGAGATCAACGCGAGTTTCTGCCTGCCTTAATGGAGACACGTTCGCGCGAGCCGCCTCTCACGGCGGCAAAACCGATTTATCTGCGCCCACGTTTCTTCCCCGGCTTCCCTCCTGTTTCCTTGCTGCCTCCTTCCCGCAGCCGAGAATCCTCTTCGTAACCGAGTTTGTCCCCGACACGCTCTCTCCCTCCCTCGCTACGTTAGACTCTCCTTTGCCGTCGCGCTCCCTCGTGTTCGCGTACGTTCGAGGATCGTGTCTTACACGGGAATATTTCACTTTTCCGTGTTGCCGCGGAGAAAAACAAAGGGTCGTCCCGCGCCAGTGTCGAGGAACGGAAGAAACGTCAACGAGATATGTAAAAATTCGATTTCTACCTTCGCGAGAATCGAATCCGTTGTTTACGGAAACGGCACATTCGATTAATAGGGAGAGATAAAGCTTGTAACCGGATATAGCAACGTGTGACGTATATGCGTCCACTAATAAGCTAATTTTTTATTTAAGACTTGTTCGTTTATTTCTTATTTCTGCTTGTTAAATAAATTATTATAACGACTATAATTAATCAACGAAATTGCCAAATATGCTTGTCGAAAATTTGATCCATGTTTTTCTGAGAAATATAAAAGTTTATTCGTCTTCGCAAATTTGACTAAACAACTATGACAAATTTTCAATCAAGCAAGATAAAATACGGATCGCGGACGACTTCTGCTTTCTCCTTCCGTCTATTTTTAAGTACCGCGTCTGGCAATCGACGTCCGAAAGCTGTGACAATTCATTTAACACTCTCCGATATTTATTCGCGAATCGTAAATGCTAATTTCGCGCTAGCCGGACTTTGAGATCGCGTCACCACTGATCTCTCGGCGCGATACTGTATTCAAATTATCGGCGCTCGTGCGATCGTAAAAAAGAAAGAAAAGACGAAACGCTCGTCGAAGTCCTTGATACGTGTTGTAGCGCGGCGAGAACGTAGATCAGTCAGAATTATAGCCGTCAGTCGACGAAATCGCGGCTGATGTCGCGTCGATCCCGGGTATCCGTGAACGCGCGATCCATAAAGTACGACGACCTCACTCCGGCGGCGGCGCGGATACGGATTCCTCGAGTCGTCGTCGCCGTTCGCAGTCGAATAAAGTCGTAACTTAGCGCGCGGACACGACAAACAGCCGCCAGCCTATCGATGCAGATTTGCAAAATGTCACAGTTCGATGCTGAATTACGATCGTCGAATCGCCTCGGTTAGTTTCGAGGCGACATTTCTCCGGACGAGGCCCGCGAGGAGCTCGTAAAAATACATTCCCACCTACGCCCCGGGAGAGAGAGAGAGAGAAACGGTCCGATCGCGCGCCGTCAAGCGCTCGTAAGTCGCGCGAATTTACGATTAATACGCTCGGAGCCGCCAGGTATCCGCGTAATTATAGTCAGCCATGAGTCATTCGGGGACCGCGAATCAACATTGCGGCGGCCCGTTAATTTGTTGCCGCGGACTCGTTTCACTTTGGTTTATCGATACGACGCGATCGTACGTAACCGCTGATGTCGCGGGGGCCCCCTTTTTTTCGCGGCCGAAGATACGTTCATAACCCGTCGTCGATAACGTGTATTTACGATCGTCGACTCTCGCGGCGGATATACCATCGCGATCCTGTCGTTCAAGGTGGCCTGGACCGTTGGCATAAAAAAGGCCTTCCACCTTAAGATAAGGCCGAATGGTATATCGGCGAATAAAATCGTAGATCACTGGGGATTCGGCCCCGGGCTTCATCGAGGGTGGACGTTGTAACGGAGGCCTCGAGGACGCGAGTACGACCTACGTAGTCTGCGACTTCTGAAAACGGACAGGAAACATATTCACGTTGTTCGTTTAACTCTTAGGTATATCGTTCTTTAACTTTTTCGTTTCGAGTTTACGCATACTCGGCGGGCGCGTTCCGTTGATCGAACGCAATTCAGATCGACTCGGAATCACATGTTCTCGAGAGCATCAAAAATTGGAACGCGTTGTTCCGCAAGTACAAGTTTATCTCTCGAGGAAATATGCGAGACTCGCGTGACCTCGGAAGAAATCTCCCAGATAATTCCGTAGCGACGCAGCTCGCGATGACGCAACGCGGAGATGTTACGAACGCGCGAACATTGCGGCGAGTGCTTTTGGCGCGGGGTCGTAGATTTCGCAAAGGGAAAAAAGTCACGAAGGCGAGAGGGAGCTCGTATAAAACGGAACTAGAATCTATCAAAAAGAGAAAAGTCGGGGGAGATCCGAGCGGGCGAGATCGTGCGAGACCGTTCGCGAAAGGGCAGGGGGGTGCGCGGAAGGCGAAGGGAGAAGGGGGATGCGGCGGGACGTAGAGCCGGAGAGCCCGAGTTTGCCCAGGAGGCAATGAAGTACGTCACGGGGATGATGGACGTCTCCGCATAAACCTGACGAGTGACTCGTGGCGCCTTCAGGAACGACTCTGAGGAGCCTCCTACATCACTTTTATTACGGCCGTCCTCATTTTCATATCTCATAAAACCTCGAGGGCTCCGCGCCGTTCGCTCGTGGACGAGCTTGATATACGTATAATCCGCGATCTGACTTACGTGGCGAAATTATCGGGGCCCTCCTCTCCCCTTCGTCACCGCTCCACAATGGCTCCATCGCTATTCTTCAGAACGCAGCCTCGCAGCTTTTTACGCATCATTTGCGATCCGTCCATTAAGTATTTTCTTCTCCGCGAACTTTCCATGCGCTTTATTTTTTAATCTTGATTGACAAGATTGATCTGCAAGGACTTTGCGTCTAATTTTATCTTCGTTTATCTAAGCGGCAAAGCTCATAAAATTATCGGCTGTATAACAAAATTGTGCAATCTGTCGTGGGTGCGGTTAATAACGTTCGCAAATAATCGCTGCCCGTTATGCTGATTTGAAGGAAATGTTAAATCGTCATTTGCAGATGTAGTAAATTATGCTGATACCGATTCTGACCCTATACGATGTTTCCATGGGAGAATTGTAATATCGCTAATAAATACACAGCTAGATTTAAACGATACGATTACGTACGTCTGTCAACCAGTTAAACTGGATTCAATGTGAATTTATTGCCGCCTGCAGTCGACTCACCGTAAACATTATATTAGAACTAGTTTCGCCTAACGGGAGAAAATCTGAAATCGATCGATTAAGATAAAGATTATTTCTTTTTAGTGCGATAACTTGCGTGTCTTTTGGCTTTCAATATTCAACTTTTAAATCTGTATAGATACGAGTTATATATCTTTCTAATATTCTAATGTGCACTTTCATTCAATTCGCCATTGGCGTAATGTAGCACGTCGCGTGGATGGAATTAAATCATCATTCATCGTGTATCACTTGTATAAGTACTCAATTGTACTACATGCTGATACGACAGAACAACGTAATCAGAGTAGAATTATCAGAGATATCGAAGTTAGTTAATCAATGAGACGCAATTTGTACTTTGTACCAGAGGTATCTGTCAAGCATTCGAGTAACATCCTGCTAAATCGCAATGCGCAATCCTGTATGCGAAATCTCACTTCCCAGCTCGCGTAATTGTCGTCGTGTTCGAACGACGGACCGCTGTGTTCGAACTTCTTCGTCAGGATTTCCTAGGAACACGCTCCTTATACCGTACTCTTATTTATCAGGGTAAGGGGCAAGGGGGGGGGGACAAGGGGGGTTTGCTCTCAACCGCCGGCAACAGGACGGTCGTGAGTGCCGGTGCGCTGCCGGCGACAGTGAATGACTGCGCTGCACGTGACACGAGACTGACAGGTTTATGCGAGCGCGCGTGTGGGAACATAAAAGGGAACACGTAGCTAGCTGCCTGCCTGCCCGTGATGTACGTCTGTTTGTGTAAGTGACACGGAGTGAGTGAGTGACACGTCTCTCCCTGGCAAGTCGACCCCTCGCCGCCCTTCCCGGGTCACTCTCTCTCTCTCGCGCGCGCTCCTCGCAACCCCCTCGCCGCCGTTCTACGCCGCAAACGCTTCGCGTATGTACACGCGCGAACTCTCGTACGAACGCGGACTGCGGACTTCGACGAGATCGCCCTCTCCCCCATGCCCCCCTTCTCCTCTACTCCCGACGGTAGTTCTCGGCGTTCTCGCGCCGGTCTTTGTTGACTGTCGCGCGGCTGACGTCATGCCGCCGACTGCACTTGACGCCGCCGCGAGGCTGGCAAAGAGGACTCGGCGACCGAGCGATCTCGCTGCTTCCGATTCTGAAGTGTCGGCCGCCAATTCGGAGTATTTGGACGCTATCGCGGGCGTGGCGGCCACCAGGCATCCGCTCGTCCACCCCGGCATTTGTGAGCGATCTTTGACTGCCGATTAATTCGACGGGATAACACTTAATAATTGAGATAAGGTCAAATATATAAATGAATTATTTTGAAAATATCCACAAAAAACTAATAGAAGTGACATACATACAATGAAGATTTAGTTATATAATATTTATTATTAAATTTTTTATTATTTGATATTAAATTGCATCCTTATTCGTCGATATAATTATCACTCTGAAAGGCAACATTTCTAATCAGTCTAATCTTTCTGTTACTCTGACAAGCCTTGTACAGAAGCTATAAATTCAATGCGCAATTCTTCGATACCCAAATATATCAGTCCCATTTGCATCATCGTAAAAGAAAATTATTGACGTAACTTCGCGTTTATGGACATCCGTCAGAGCGCCGCACGATTAAACCGGCAACAGAGAACTCATATTCGCGGATGCTGGGATTGGTTATACGATGACAGGATATTATCCCCGTTGAAATTCATCGGACGGCCGAGGAGGTGCCGCGTCCGTGCCGCGATGCGCCTTAAGTACGTTCCGACGATGCGTTTATGGCACCGCGAGAACGTGATGTCCACGTAACTCGAACGGCATGCGTCTCCGATGTCAATCCGCATTACCCTTTCTCACGTTAATGAACGGCCGATGAAAACGCTCGTCTCGCGCTCGACTCGGCTCGGCTCGGCTCGGCTCGGCTCGACGGCGCGTTTAGAACCGCCGGCCGCGTCGCGTCTTCCTGGAATGTTTTCTCGCCTCTTGACGATCAATTAGCGTTTCGCAAAAGTGCGACGCAAGCGGCGAGATACGCGAGCGCGTCTTTGCCAGGTGGTTCACCCTGGTTCGCCGGCATTAAGATCTCGTTCGAATACTCGGATGGCCAATTATTGGAATTATAGAATAATTGTTAATTATAGCATTTGATCGAGCTGGACCTACGTCGACGAGCGAATATTTTTTTAGTGCAATACGAGCGTGCGACTATTAACACCGATCGAAATAGAGGATCAGCCGTATGCCGTATGTATTTATATTGTAGGTGCGATATAACCCTCTAACCGATTAACCCTCGAATGCGCTCAATAGTCAATTGACTATATAACATTGATATTATTAATTTTTATAGCGCTAAGTGTTAACGTAAATGGATGGTATAGCGACATGATAAAACTGTAATGGACCAATGTAGTACTCGTGTCAAATGGTGCATATATATATATATATATATATATATATATATATATATATATATCGCGTGCCATTGAAACGGTTACCGCGTGATAATATTTTTACAAATCTCCATTCGGTTTTTTTTCTCTTTGTTGGTCAACGATTTTTTAATATGGCACATTTATAAATATGTTATATTCAAAATAATTCACATTAAAAAATAATTCAAAATAATTTAATATATATATAATATTATTTTTAATTTTTTAAAATATCATGACATATATATGCTATCCTGATGTTTTTTTTTTTTAAATAAAAACGACTTAGATCATATGTGCAATAAAAACGCCCTAAATTTTAATTTTCAATCAATTCATGTTGGTGACTGTCTTCAATATAAATTTGCTATCGGATTCAATATTTGGCGAATTGGAGACAACAAGCAATGTGAAGCTTCACGCGTCGCTCGTTCGGTACGAGAAGACGAGTTTGATGTATCGAAAGTCCAAGCTGAGAAATCAGAGGTCTTCACGCCCGGCGATGTCACCGCTAATCTCAATACGGCGACACATTCGCGTGTCCACTGTAAAAACTCTGTCGAGATAAAGGTGGTGGAAGCCAGCGGTGACAACTTGTTTTCCTACGTCGCTACTCCGAGCAGATTTACGCCTCTACTTCTCGGTGCGGTCGCTGTCGCTCGGAAGACGGTCCGCGGTACGCCGCGCGTGTGTCCTTCCTACGTTTCATAATTATGTTTTTATCAAGGCTGCATCTGCAAAACCGCGCGCGGCGCGAGCGAAATTTTAACATGGTGGACCCGCGCGCGCGCGCGATACGCATGATTAAACGCATTCGCGAGATAACGACTGGATTTTAATTAAGCGAAGACAATTAGCTTTTTCAATTGTCGCGCGAATTCGTGGCGGCGCGGATTGAAAGTGCGGAAATCCAGAGGCGAGCGAGCGAGCGAGCGGGGGAATCAGAGGGGAGGGACGGGGGAGTAGAGACGAAAGGTCGAAAGCTCGGCGTTGTTGAAATTTACGCAACGGCAACCAGCGACCTTTCCTTTACTTCCATCTAATTCAAAACTATAAATCGAGGGCGTCTGTTGTATGTATGACGGCGGGCTGGCGTGAACCTGCGAGAGCTTGGAGAACGAACGAACGAACGAACGAACGAATGAGCGAGCGAGCAGCGGAAAGAGAAAGAAAGCCGGCGGCGGAAGGGTAGGAGAGCGAGAAAGAGTGGCAGCAAGAGGGAGAGTAGGGCGAGGAGGGTCTGCAGAGCCAGAGTAACGTAACAGATGCTGCACAATAAACACCTCCCGTCACTTCGCTCCATAAATCGCGCGGCGGGCTCCTAGAAGAAACATTCAACCTCCATCTACTCCTCATCCTCCTTCCGAACCCAGCCACCATCCCAGACATCCCCCGCCTTTCGTGCCAACACGTCGCAGCGTGTTCATCCATGGATAGCACGAATCGCGTTAAAGCCCCAGAGGACGAAGGTAAATCGCCAACTAGCGATTTTATGCATCTCCGTGTATGGTGTTGCGGGATGCGTATCCAGGACGGCCGCGCGTTTACGCACCCTCCGTTTATGTGTAAACGGTAATCTCATTTTTCACTCTAGATCAATGTTGAATCGGTCGTGAGCGTTGCAGCGCTTAGTCATTAAAGGAGGCAGAATTAAATTCTTTTTACGTCAGAATTTTGTGATGACCAATTAAAAGATATCGAGAGATTAAATTTTTACGATTACCTCAGATTCCCATGAGAATACGAGTGAAACTGTTTCCTTCGCGAGGCGACTTATATAATGAGGTTTAAAAATTTAAATATGAACTAATAAATTATGTGTTGGTATTTCTTTTGTTTAATCCTGCATAATTCGTGTGAAATTAATTTGCTTCTTGTTAAAATACTACGTTGTATGTACCGTTAAAAGTGGCATTAAAATGAATAACGCGAGGCAGCACTCGCGATTATTCGATGTTCAGAAACTTCAACACGTCACATGTAAGTAAAAGGACAAAGGAAATGGGACGACCATTTTGATTAGGAGTTCATTAATTTATTTCCTCGTTTTCAACGAGCTTGCTAACTTCCTCCTTCACGCTTTTTTGCTCGAGTTCTTTTGCGATTCCACTCTTTCTCTGTTTCCCTCTTTTTCCTTCCCCCCTTCTTTCTCTCTCTCTTTCTCTTTTTGGCTCACCAACTTCGTCTTCCTACCTTCTTCGCGGATCTCAAAGTAGGGTGCTCGAGGTGAGGGCTGGGCTGGCGAGCGAGCGGGGTTGTCGGCCACAAGATTTACAAGAGCGGAGGCCTCGAGGGTTACGACTCGTTATTATATGCTTTAATTACAGCTCGCGGTAATGAACTATGTTTAACCGTAACGTGGTAGGCTTGGCAATAAATTAACGGCGTGGAAAATACTAAATCACAACTTTGCCGATGCTGCCGAGTAGATAATCGGACGCCGAAACAACTGTATACGAGCGTGCAGCACGACGCCCACAATGAACGCGTCTATATTATGCGAACATGCAAGCGACTGCAAAGCACGTTTGTTTCACCGTTTCATCCGCATCATCGGGAAAAAGGTACGACTCGGGAAATCGCAAGAACGAAGGTGAAAATCGTCGTCACTCTTTCTCAACTCGTGGTCCACGGCCAACCGACTGGACACTCTTGTGTCTTGGAGCACGGAAAGAAATAGGAGAGAGAAAGAGGCTGACATCCCGAGGAAAGGGGAGGTTACCGAGTCAGAATTTATCGGTCTCTAATTAAAGACCGCGTTACCATCGAAAGGAGGGCGCGATTCCGTGCAGCGATTCGAATTAAACCCTCAATTCCGGGTAAGGAATATAGTTTCCGACCGGCGCGGCGCCATCACCTACATAGCCGCCTCTTGTTTTCTTGAGTCTTCCATCGGCCATTTGTCTCTCTCTACGCAACCCGCCTTAAGCCGTTCGATCTCGGTACCTAATGCTACGTAGCAATTAGAAATATCTGTGCATCGCGAGTCGCGCAAAAATAGAGTCATACCGTGAGTACACTGAATACAGTGTAATGAAATTTTACATTCTTAAGAGACATAATCACATTCGGATATCACATTTGAAGAATTTAATAAAGAAACGACGAATGTCCTGTACAGATAAATTAAAATATATGGACCGAAACTAAAGATGAATAAAATCGTTTTCTTAAAAAAAAAAAATTGTTTTTGAACAAAGCGATTTCGCGTACTCTTATAACAACTTGTAACATAAAAACTATCGAAAAACGTTGTAAGTGCTGTAAGATCGAACTTCTGCGTCGCGCCAGTAAGACTGAACGTCTTTCGGAGAACGCCCGTATATTATATCCTCGTTACTGAGGCACGCGTCAATTGGGATTTATGCGTTTGGAATTGCGCGACGAGTCCTCGCTCTCGGCTCTGGGCGTCCGTTCGCTCGTATATGCTGTCACGAGGACCGAATTCCTCGATCACCAGCTTCAAAATGAGACTTTAAAGCTCGGGTGAGTAAACGCGTCTCGACGTTGCTCTCGAAACAATCGCGCGGCAGCGCGCGTTACTGCGAGTTTAATGTAATCGCGACACGGTAATGCGGAGGAATGCGCGCGGAGCGGTTTTCCCCCCTCTGGCTATGAGAAACGTGCCCCCCAAGTACGGCCGCGTCTCGGAATAAAGTGAGCGTTACCACGTCGGAGAGGCAGAGTCCTGCGGCGTGCTCACGCGATGGCCGGCGATTATTTCCTATTATTTACCTTATTATTTAGGTCCGCGAGACTGGACAAGCCCGGGGAGGGTAAAAGACGTTGAGGGACGAGGGAGGGACCCCGCGGAGGTTAGGGGCAACCGTGGCCGCGCGCGGCCGTATTGATCTTATCCCTCGACATGAGAAATGCCCGCCGGTTTAATAAACTCCCGGGACTTATGAAGCACGTCAGGGTGATTCACGGCCGCCTCATTGAGTCGTATTTATACAACCGCGGCTGATAGATTTATGGAGGACAGCGCAGCGTGGTCCCTCCTGCCCCCTCCCCCTCCCCATCCCGTCATCCTCCCCCACTAACAACTTTTCCCTCTTCGGAACCCCCCTTTTCGTCCTGCATCTCCTCCTCCTCCTCCTCCTCCTCCTCCTCCTCCTCCTCCTCCTCCTTCACCTCCTCTTCTTCTACCACTTCTTCCTTTTTCCGCCACACTCTTTCGTATTATCGCGCACGTACACGTGTTCAGAAGCAACACGCGAGTATTCCATTTCACATGGACGTTGATCGTTCGTCTATGTGCGCATCGGCGCGCGGAGGGGACAGTATAACAGACAGGGGATCAGAAGACGAGAGTAGAGAAACGAAAGAGAGAAAAGAAAGACACGCGGACGAAGCCATAGCCAAGACGTGGCGAGGCAGGGTGAAAAGGAGAGTAAGGAAGAAAATAGAGGGAGAGAGAGAAAAGGAGGAGGCGGGGAAAGGGGGTGGCCGTTCGACGAACATGGTGGACCGTCCATGGATGTCAGGAGGGGCCCATGGCGTCACACATGCACCTCACCTCGCCATCCGGGCGAGAGCAAGCAGCCTTATAAAGTAGCCGGGCTACGATTTAATCCGAAATTTATTTCCTCCATTAGTAAGGGCTTGTCTCGGGGCCCGAGCGCGTGAGTGAGAGGCTGACGAGAACGACGCTGCCTTCTCCGACACCGCCCCGCTGCTCCCCGTCTTGTCTCGCTCGATCCTCGCCTCTCCTCTCCTCTCCTCTCCTCTCCTCTCCTCTCCTCTCTCTCTCTTGTGGGAGCGTCGGAATGCGCGACGATGCACCGGTGCATCGCAAGCACACCACTACATTATGACTCCTATATCGCCATCTTTATTATATTCGCGGCGCACCGGTGTCCGCGGTCGCGTTTGACAAGCATCGTTTTCTTCCTACTCGTTTTCTTCCCTTTTTTCCTCCCCTCCCTCCCTCGGTCTTCTCTCGCGCGCCGAGAAGGCCTCTTCTTTTTTGGCAAATCACTGCCGGTGGATTCAAGGCCCCTCGGCGCGAAACCTCGAGACATCGCGTCGCGTTGCGCGCCACGCCACGCCGGGATCGTTCAATGGAGAACTCACTCGAGGAGATCCCTCCGGGTGTCCGTTCCGTCGTGACGACGGATAGTCGAGGATTAACACGCCACGCCGTGGAGAACGGCGCGTATAGCTACGTTTAACCTCCGCTTTCATAGTCATTGCTATTGGTAACAACACTGCGTTGCAATCTTGATTCGTTGATTCTCTCTTTCTCTCTTGTGCAATGGGAGCGTTATATACAATCTTCAATCAAAGATTTTTTTCTTTTCCAATTATTTTATTCAATCTTTTATTTGCAAAAGAATATTTTAATCTAGTGCAAAGAATTTCCTACGTAATTAAAAGTCGTGTTTATATCCATATTTTTCACAATATTATGTTAATTAATAATCTCCACCATTTATTTGACTATATTTATAACTTTCTTTCCACTTGAGGCATTGAGTTAAAAACTAATCTAATCTACAAGTGCAACTTTGTAAAAGGTGTTCGCTACTGTATTATTTAAACTTACACATTGATCTCTTGAATCATATTTTCCAGTGGTCTTGAATTTGTCAAAGTGCAGTAATATTTTACATGCGAATTTCGTTATTCTTTCGCGTCCTGATAGACATCAAGACGCCCGCCGTAAGATGACAAGAGAGATTCAAGTACCTCAGAACTGCAGGCAGGCCTCTCGTGGTCCTTCAGCGATAGAAGTCGACCGCCGCGCCGCGACACGCGATTATTTTCATTCGCTGTTCGACTGAAAAGGCATATGAGGATGAAAGATGAGAGCACATTACGTAGACCATAGACGGAGGCGCTGCGTAAGATACGCATCGTCCGGACCAACAAATTGCCTTCCCTCTTCTTTCTGGAGGATCGGTAGTTTGGTAGGTGGGTAGATGCAGTAGGTAGGAAGGTTACGTGCCGAGAGGTCGAAGGGTGGGGGTTGACGTCTCAGTCAGCGAGAAAGAAAGGGAGAGAGAGCGAGAGGGCGAGGAAGAGGGGCTGACGTAAGAAGAGAGCGAGCGAAAGACCCCGGGTACATGGCCTGGCACGATCTTCCTCGATCTTCTTCCACGGTGGTCGTTTCATCCCCTGGGGGGATCGAGGTGGATAGATCACTTTATTACGTCAGGCAGACTGACGTTGCATTAGACTAACAGAAAAAATTCCTCGCGAGTGTAGCTAAGCTCCGCCGTGAAACATGAATGAAAATTTTTAGATGGAGCGCGCGTACAAGAAGTGGCAGCTAAGTCTGTAATAACATATAATTAAATTGTTTACAAGTAAAATTCCACGGAGAAACTTAATAAGGACAAAGAGTAGACAGTACAAGGATAAAACCAGGGTACTTTAGTAAATGTAAAGGTATAATAATTCAACGGTGAAGCACTAAACTTATACGATGGAAAATAATGATTTAGCGAAATAATTTGAAATTTATAAACGTTTTTAAACTTGTAAACATTTTCCGTTCAGCTGTGACGTGATTAGCAAGCGTAGTAACGTCAGAAAAATGCGAAACTTAAAAAAATGTATGTATTATTAAGATAAATCGTAAGAAGGCGCAAAGTCAGTCGTGCGTGAGTAGCAGGCCTAGTCGCGACTATATAAAAGAAAAAAGAAATTACGGGCAACAAGTGGGCGATCGCGCGCGCTGACCCTAATCCTTCGAAGAACCTGCGGGGGACAGTATGCGCGTGGAAAGAGGGGGGGCCCCCGAGATCGCGACCCGCGCATTTGTGCATTACAATGGGAGCGTAAGTGGATAGGGTCGAGACCCTGGCGGACCGCGGCCATATTATACAGCGTAGAAAATCGAGTACAAACAATCGTCGACCGAACGGCGGATCGTAAGAGTTTGTCGGCTCACGGGCTCAGTCGCGAGAACCAGTTTGTCGCGTAATATTGGAACGGATTCGATTGTGTCGTATCAACGGTCCGGCGAACACGATCTAGAAATGGGAAGCGACACGCGCTTATAGACGATGGGGGAGGAACGGCGGCAGCCGTGGAGGGGAGGGGAAGGCGATATTACGTAGGAGAAGGAAATTTAATCATTTGTTAAGCAACGCCGCCTTGTCTAATGCTAATTTTATCGCTCGCAGTTTGCACGCGTCAAATGCCATTGTAACGAGATACCGCCGCTTGCACGCGCGCGTTATTATCGGCGACGGGGGGATCGGCCGTGAGGCTTTCCGGCCAGTTTCCCAAGATATGACAGTTAACGACGAAACATACGCGAGATATAAATCATCTCGCGGGGTCTTGAGAAGTGGTCAGGCCTCGCGTAATAATGCGCAACTCTTGTTTATTGCATCCTGATGATCGTGCCGAGAGCGCTTTATCGGCCGACGTGACAGCTGCGCGTCCTTCGAATCTCAATGACGATCGATCGAAGAAATCGTATCGCGAGCACAATATATTTCTCTCCTCATATCACATCTCTTTGTATCGCGAAGGATCCCTTTTAGTTTACAGGCGGCCTAAGAGATGGCGTGAGCAGGAAGATGATAGAACGAGGATGTGAAGAGTTTCAAGACCGCAAATTCGTGCTCGGTCCGCGTAACGTGATAATAAGCAGGCAATTATCAAAGTAAAATAATAACGTAACGTAGCTTATATGGCTATATGTTTTCTAATTCCAAAATTTTAATCCTGCTATTTTAGGATTGAATGATAGGAAATATCAAATAAAAAATGTTCAAAATATGTGTTTTCGGGTAACATTTCATAGAATAGTTTTTCGAGCTAATATAAATCTTGCTGTGATTTATTTATTTTATTTACATCAACATTTAGATTATTTCACGCGTACATCTCGGTTGAAAGTTTGTTGCGAACAGTAACAACGAGACACTATTGTGAGCCTCGTGACGCTATAACAATTTAGTTTAGAAACGTAATCGCGAGACAAGTTACGGCCATTGTTGCGGTACAGCCGCGAGACGTCGCATTGATAAATGATAGACTGACGATCAAGATTACTTATTTCTGAAAGGCTCTTTATCCGCGCGGACGTCGCGCCGTGATCATTCTTTCAACGAGAACCCCGCCGTCAATGCGCGCTCGCTCACGAATGGCCTCGATCGCCGCGAGGCCCGCGAGTGTTTGCCTTCCTTTGTCGATCGTCCTCTTATTATCCAACCCGCGAACTCATGACGTTCGAACTGTAGCGACGCTTTGTCGGCCGGTCGGCTGAGCGCGAGCGAACGCGGAATACGTTCGAGAATGAGTCCCGGCATGGCAAAGGTGACGCGGACGAGGTGACAGGTCAGCGACCTGTTTCCCCCCTCCTTCCTCTGGCAGCACTGGGCAGCACCCTTCGATCGACGATGGTGTCCCACAACCGGGAATACTGTCTTTCTCGCTCCCCTCATTCTTTGACTGTTCTTCCCCCCCCCCCCCGAACCCCGTTCTCCGGCTTGTGTACTGCTTATAATGCGATGGCCCCCCCTCCCCCACTCTGCACGCACGACCAGGCCGACACTCGCTTCGTTGTCACGTTCACGTAGATGCACGCGCGTATACTACGCGCGGCGCGTTCACGTGTGCGCGATGGTCACTCGCCATAAATCAGATTCCCGTGAGATAAGTGCGCCTAGCTGCTTCTCTCCGTTGAGTTTTATCGGGCGTACCGGCGCCGCGTGCTAATTAAACTGACGTGAAATAATCGCGGCCGTTTCACGATTGATCGTTGATCGAGGCCGTCCGAGTGCTCGCCTTCCACCCCGTCCGCCCCCCCGGGAGGATGCGGGATCCCCTGGATCCTCCGCGATTTTTAAGGACCGCCGCGGCGCCGCGACATCGCCGTTAGTCCTGGAAATGGCCTCGCGCTTGCCACGCGTGTATCCGATAAAAACGATAACGACGCGTTACTCTCTGTCGTTGGGAAATTAACGATGACAATCAGGAAAATCCGTAATTGCTGGAATTACCGCAGCTTTGCGCGCCGTGATACAACGAACGTATCCTCGACGAGATGACTGGAGTGATCGAATGGTTGCAAATTGCTGTGACGTCGGAGAGTACATTACCATGACGCATACTGTTTAAATTTAGCTTTCTGATTAATTTCTTTTTTGGTAGAATCTCAGAATATCTCCGAACCATTAAAGTTAATTTTTATTTGTTCTTTTCAATTAATTTTGACATATTTACTGTGTGTATTTGATTAATACGACGACCATGAAAAATCGATAAGCTTCTCCAGGTCGTGTCGTAATTTTTTCAAAGCATATCTTTGTCCTTGTAAAAGATCATCATTCTGTAGTCAAAACGTCAAATCTTATTGATATTGAAATGAATATTAATTCTACTTTTATGATAATTTAGAATCGACATTAAATACCCTGATTATTCTCCTGCATATTTGAAAGAGATGTAATAATTGATTTTTTTTGCCCAATTAAATTAATCATGTAGAGAATTTTCCGAAGAGTACGCTAAATTTGCCAAGAAACCGAGGCAGAATTCTAAATATTCTCAAGTCAGAGGAAGATCGCGAGCCGATGGTTAGAGTGGAGTGTTTCCACGGTAGGGATAATAGGAAGAGATCGAAGTTAGGGGAAGGCTACCGCCTCTGGATTTATGTGATTCTCCACCGCGCAGGGAGGATCATAGTATGAGCGCCTTCGCCTCGTCGCGCCTCCATCTGAGATATAAGACTTTGTGGCTGTGGCGCAATTCTCGCGCGTACGTTATAGAGTGCCCACTCTCTCTCTCTCTCTCTCTCTCTCTCTCTCTCTCTCTCTCTCTCTCTCTCTCTCTCTCTCTCTCTCTCTCTCTCTCTCTCTCTCTCTCTCTCTTTCACACTCGTATATTATTTCGCCTGGACATAGATAATTACAGACCGCGCGAGATGGATGTGTGTCGGGCGGTACCGCGTTATCTGGCGTTCGCCCGCCTACGGAGCGTCTCCCTCTCTCTCTTTCTCTTTCACTCCAGACTTATCCCTCTATTGTCTATAGAGGTTATCATGCCTGACGCCGAAAATATGTGCTCGTGAGCGCCTCAACGAGCACGAAGACCCACGGAAACGGAGTAATTCTGGCTTATCACGGGCTCCTCGCAGCAGGGATTGACATCAACGATGATTACGTTGAAATGATTTGAATTCGAATTCACAATTAATTATCTGCATTAAATGATGTTAATATAATAACTTTACAATTTGTTTGGCATAATATTTGGCGTAGAATTTAAAGCTCGTGCTGCAGATAAGGAAAGTGAACGAGTAAAGATAATTTTTTTCATGACGAGATTTAGACTCGAAGAAATTTAATCGGTTCGACATCAGTGCATCTGAAGTGTACGTCATTGGCGGTCACTCGAAAATTCGTCCTATCGCTCGAGCTCGTTGCATCGTAGGTCCACATCCCGGCTGTCTCAAATGATTCAGTCCCAGATCAAAGATAACCACGTGTGTGTAAGTTGTAATCGCGGTATTACCGTGTACCTTTAATGTGAGCGATAAAGTAGATTTTATCACAATTATCGCTGTTGTTTATTACTCCGGCTTGTAGTCTAAGAATAACAAACTACTTAACTTGCAGCGATCGTAAAGCGACGGTACTACCTAACGACGTGCATTGTAACAGCTGTTTCCTGTAAGTTCTATTACAATCACTTTCGTGCCTAGTCAATTTATCGCAATAGCACGGCTGTATTATGCAGTCCGGCCACAATGGTACAAGTGACAAGTAGCTGAGAGCAGTCGCGAGAGTCATACCTACCGTTTGCGTTTGCGTTTGCGTTGCATTCCTTTTTTTTCTCTCGTACAGTAACTCAATTCGTCATACGCTTCAAACCGGATCGTACCGCCAGGTTTCATTTATATGGAATGAATTAAATTCCTCTAATAATGCAGCTCTTTGAAGTTGCACACGTACATTTAGTGTTATGTCATTGTTTGAGATGACAAATAATACTCTTTTGAATATTTTTTTCCCAAGAGATTATCGAGTACCGTATATCGAGCACCATTTTCACGGGAATCATCGTTACTCGTGGTATGCGTACATCTCTCTCGCCATAAACACATCGTTTTAATCGATCGCTTCGAAACGCATTGCCGTCGCTCAGGATCCTCGTCGTCCTTTCTGCTTCGGGAATAGTTAATTCACAATCTGCGCGATAAAAGGGCTGAACAGGTTCCGGGGGATACCGGTAGCAATAAACACTAATATCGTAGTGGTATCTAACCCACAAAATATATATTCAATATCAATGCACACGTTCTTTTTTTATCTCTCGCGCCGCGATAGGCGAGCCCCGTATCTAAACAGCGCGCGAACATACCCGCGGCTCTAAAATATATGAAGTGTCTCGGTGGTCCTTAGTTCGTAATCAGGAACGTTTCATGTCGCGCTGCTTCACAGTACGCTGCAATCACGGATAAGTCGTACTTATCGCGGCCAATATCTTACATTGTCAAAAGTAACCCCGCAGTCTTGCGAGAAATTTATGCAAAGTACTCGACCGTGTAATTTCCATTATTATAAATTCACAGACGAGCCTCGAGGCGGATATCGGCATGTTACGCGCTCATATGGGCGGCGATTATTTACCGCCGACTTCGGAATTGCTGAACTGTCGATGAGGAATTTTGTCGTTAACCGTCTCTGGGCAGAGAACTCTGCGTTTTACCGTATATTAAACCGTTTATTCCCAATGCGGCTCTACATGGTAATGCACTAAAAACAGATAAACGTAAAAGAACGCGAAGCCTTTTTGACGCAATGCTTTTTGACAAGATTAGTTTATCCCGACATAGGTATGGAAATTAAAACAACGAAAGATCTTTTTTCCAAGAAGCACATCTTTATATCAACTTCAGTTTTCTTTTAAACATGACGTGTGAGTTTTATTTCACAATATAATTATAACGAAGTTGCAAATTTGAAAAATAAAGTGCTTACAAGATAAAATCTATTTTCGTGTTTGCGAGACGGCAAGAAAACGTGATTATTCTCTTCTTGCGATAGCGCCAAAAAGGCTTGCGCAAGGGTTATATAAACTTGATGTAAGGTCGAATCCCGCTGTTCATCAAACGTGTCGTTTTTGATGTAGGAATAGGCGCATACTCCGCGGTATCACGAAGGCAGTCTCGGTCTATCGGGCTCTATTTAAATGTACGTCAGCTCGGTGAGTTATAGGACGAGCCACGTGATTTGTGACAAACTCGCTGCGCCATTAATTACCGTACAGCATCTTTCCTCGCCTTTACTCTCCTGTAGAGACGCACGCATATATACACATACGTACGCACACCGTCGCTACGCGCGGGAATACGACTATCCGGGCGTCGTGTACTCGATGACTCCGGTACTCGGCTTCCTTGACTTTTTAATCTTTCCATTAATTGCTACTTTATGTGTATGTGTGTGTATTTTTGTGTATGTATGTGTATGCTCACCACCCTCTATCACTTGTTTCCTCTGTTCTTTCTCGATTACACAAGGCTCACCTTTTATCTAAAGACTTTAGACGTTTGATAAGTTGGAAGTTAGTCGGTTGTGATGTTGTTATATAATTATGGAAATCTTAAGAGTTGTATTAGGTATGCAACTCTGATGCCAAAAATTGTAATTTTTTAGTCTAACGACGAAAACCGTGAGAAAAATACTTTTTATATTTCTCGTACAATGGAATACATTTAGCAGGCATAAAATGTAGCTCGAAAATTTTACGAGACTTTAGATTTGTAATGATAGAAAATTAATATATTCGGATTTCTATCGGGTGTCTGCGTGCGCGGCGCGCGATATTGCGAATAAATGAAGAGGAGAGCGCGACAAGGAGATCGATGAGAAGAAGAGCGATTGCGAGAAAGAAGGGATGGTGATTATGCAGGTCGTTTATTCGATAAAGGCTCGAATACCGCCACCGCGTGAGGGTGAGGATGACACAGGGTGAGATCTATGGCCCCGTAATATTCTATGAGCAATATTTACGGCCGCTGAGATAAGTGCAAAATGTTTGCGCTTGACGAGGCAGCCAAGCTTCGCTTGCAGGATCTTTTGAAATGGTTGCGAACGCCATTTACGATAAAAAATGTCCTATCGAATCACGACTGTGATCTACTTTTGCACAAACTTACAATACCTAATACTGTGAAATCAATTTTATTTCAAAGTTAATTACAAGAATTATAATTGTTTTGCATTTTAAATAATACAATCAAATTTAATCAATTACGAAGTAGTTTGAAATTGAAGTTTTTAATTGAATATTATGTTTATTAATTACTGCTTGTATAGACTTAAGGCAAGTGTTATAAGGATTAAAATCTGCGATCTCATACGAAGCTTGTCATAAAAGCGAGGGTAACATCGGCGACTTTTGTATATCGATCACAGGTTATATGCGCAAAATAATAAATGGCTGAGAGAATACAACGTATATGCGAAGTACTCTCGCGAAATAGATAATCGCTCGCGAATTTCGAGGTCGTCGTTGGGCTACTTCCTAATCTGCGAAGTAACCGCGACGCAAAATCCAGACCTACGGTCCTGGCGAGTATCGTACAGGACGAGACCCGGGTATTCTCATCCTCCGCTATCGAAAAGCTAGTATTTATAGCTCCATTAAGGCCGGGACTAAATCATCGCTGCAGCCACAACTTTGTTGTATCCAGCTCGGGCACTGCCCATCCGATACCTTCCCAAGCCGCGGACCTCTTGTCTAATATTTCGTAGCTATGGCGTGGTCGACTACACACGCCTGTATGTTTCAAGTATCGATATCGAGGTTGGAGGATGAAAATTTTACCGCGTCTCCTTCCGATGGCGAAGCCTGATGCGCGAAGGAAACTAGAAAAGTCCCGTGTTTCTTCGATAGGATCGTCCTTGCCTTTTCCCACGATCGCTTTATAAATGTTCCACAGCGTTTGCGATAATTCTGAATTCTTCTTCTGGGAGAAGCTCTCGATTTCTCCGACATTATCTCGCCTCTCGCCGTTATCTTGAACGGTCTATTCAACTGGCTGTCAAACCAGGGGACTTGTTTATACCGTTCGTTAAGTTCCTATTTAATCGCGAGCCGGTCAACAGGCCTAAAAATCTCAACCGCGCGGTAATCTACGAACATTAACTCTGTCTTCTAAGAGGACAATTTTCGCCGGGCTCGCGGTAGATTCGTCCTGATGACGCGTCGGTGGCAGAATATCGCGGTCCATCAGATTGTTTAGTGTCGGCGCGGCCGTCCAACAGGGCGGCCCCGTCAACGGCATACATTACGACTCACATTTACTTCGAGTTACATCGGACCGAACCTCGGCGCGGTACACGCGGGCCCGCAACACCGTGGGGCCGGCAAACTTCTTTTTGGTGACTGCGGGATCGGTGCAACGCGTCAGCATTCATTAGCTCGGGCCCTTATCGCGGTGCGTCCTCCTTCCTCCTCATCGGGGCAGAGCCTGGGGGGGGGGGAGAGGAGCGGGAGGAGAAGCGGAGACGAGGGAGATAAAAGAAAAAGCGAGAACAACGACGTCTCTCACTCGTCGGTTCTCATTCCCTCCTCACGATCCATGACTGCGCCTTCTCTGTCCGGACGTGATTTATAATTGTGTTTTCATCTACTCTCCAAATCGGCCGTTGACTTCTAGTAAATGTAAATACCATTAGGTTCAGACTAGGGATCATTACCATTAAGCGCATCGGCATCGTCCGGGCTGGACAGACGGACGGCCGGTTGTTGCGGCTAGCGTAGCGTGTACGCGGGCGTGCTCCGCCTCGATCGAAGAACGGCCCTCGTAACATAAAATGCTGATTTTATTTAAACGCCAACCCCCTTCTTTCCCGTGCTCCGTCGACCCCTCGCCCGTCGCTCCGGCAGCCACCGCTTGTATTTATCGCGAGGCATTCCGAGCGGACGTAAGTATGTCGGTCCACGGTACGCCCGTTAATAATGTCCTTAATCCTCGAGCCCGAGCTCGGCGGCGATCCTGCAGCCCCTCTCTCGACCGGCTTTTTTGCATATACCGCGTGTGCAAAAGCATACACCGGGGTGGGCGGGCGGCGGGGCCGAATTCTCGCTTTCGGACGGTTTTTCGGCGCGGTTCGCGATATCTACTTTACGACCATTCTGATTGCGAGTGTAGGCAGGGAAGACGATTGCGGCGGTCTCGACGTTCCATCGGGTTCAACGATATACAGCACGTTGACATATGAACGAAAAAGAGAACCATTCAAAACACGCTGGTATATATACAAGGATCAGATAGCGGGCTGAGTTCGTTCCCTGTGGCAGGCAGGCGTGGATTGTCGTATTTGTCGTACTTGGAACGATGCTAGATTACGGAGGCGGATGGAATGATCGCTGTTCGGCTGTTCGGCATAAAACCGCGGGTTGTAAATAGAAGCGAAAAAAGCCGGGGAAGTGCCAAATAAGCGCGCAATATGGCACACACATTCAGACGCTATAAACTGTGCTATAAACTTTAACTTGTATGAATTTTGACGTTAAAAATACTTGAAATTCCGAATTATAAGAGCGCGTGTAATAAATCATTTTTTCCCAGCATAATGGTTTATGACACTAAAATCCCACCATGTTTATATTAGACGTGTTAGAATTGTTAAAGTTTCTTTATTATCCCTATTGACGAATAAAATTTCTTACTAATTTCGAATTAAAGAGCACGTATCTGAATAACTCCATCATTTGCTTCTTATTACAATTGTCAAAGAAAAAAGTTGCTCAGTCTCTTCTTCATTTGATAGGTTTTGCAAATTCATCGCAAAACGCTTCATCGGTCGGCGTCAAAGACGAGATTCTCGCTATAAGGACCGGACGCAGGTAAGGCCAGGGTGCGGAATAGTGTCTCTTGAGAATTTATACAAATTAATTAAAAGGGCCGATGAAATGGTACCGGACTGTCTAATTACTCGGGTGCGCCCGGTAGCTCCGGCTACAAAAGATGGAGGCTGAGTGGTGGCGACGGCGTTGGATCTTACGGGGCTGTACAACAGTCGAGACTCTCGACTGGCAGCGGCGTGGGGTTGCGGGGGAGGAGATTTCAGGCCACACCGAGACAACCGGGGCTAAACAGCCATCTAAATGCATCCGAGGTGGCGCTCACTGCCATTACGGCTGATGGACGCTTATTGACGCACGCCCTGCCAGCTAAGGCAGAGCCTCCAACAAACCCTCCAGCATCCCTCGACGAGAGTCTCTCTCTCTCTCTCTCTCACTCTCTTTTGCGTCTCGTTTCCTTCCTTCTTCTTACCTGCTTTCTTCCCATTTGCTCGCTGTCTTGGCCCCAACGTCCGACTTGCCTTTTATTGTAGCGATATCAAGAAAACGCCGCGAAAGCTTAAAGCGCGGTACGACTTTCCCCCCGATGTGCAATCGCGAATTTTGTCGCCGTAATTATTCTAACGGATGAAAGCATCCTGGATGCTTTTAACTTCTCACATTCATAATATCAGCTTTATCGGTTACAACCTGCGTCAATTATCGATTACTCTCGTACGTACATTATTCCTTTGAAAGAAAGAAGGTCTTAGATGTTAACACACAGACACTTTTACATATTAAATTTACAAAATAAACGAAATATTTAACATTACAAATAACATTACAAATATAAATTATGAATTTTTGCTAAGAAGTTCGTCAAGGCTATACTATCAACAAAGAGGATAATATGGCGATTGTTGCAGCACTTCATCTCTGCAGAAGAGAATCGTTTTGAAAGTGCGTTTAATGCATACAGCTCGCATATACGCGCGTCGGTATACAGGTGAAGATCATAGCGCGTAATACTGAAGTTCGTTAAGCTAGTCAGCCTTTTCGAGCGCGCGCGCGAGAGAGAGAGAGAGAGAGAGAGAGAGAGTCGAGTATCATTCTGCAGAATCCTTCGTTTCTACTGGCTGGTTTGCTGACAGGGGGTTGCTACGAAGGCAGCTTCCGTGGCAGCTTCAGCCGAACCCTCGTACTTCCATCGCCACGGCAGGATTATCGCGTTATTTATGCGGCAATAATAACGAGTTAGTATATGCGTGGGATGTGCTTTATATCCACGCGAGCCATTAGGGTTAATATAGCGCTAGGGTCTTTCGCGCTTTTCTCATCCTACCTCTATCCTCCTTTCTTTCTCTTTCTCCTTCTCTTTTAAGTCGCGAACTCTTGTAACTTTGGACATCTGCGTCATTTGTATCGAATGTCGTTCCTAATACACATTAGCGACCGCCGCAGAGAATACAGGGTGTCTCTCTGAAATAAATGGACAAAAGTCGAGTTAAAAGAGTCGATTTTCTGTTGGCTTGAAATTCGATTTGACAATCTCTTCATAAAGTTCTTTAATTTTTAACTTGATCCATTATAGCACTGAGTTATTATAGATTAAAGTGCGTGTGCGCAAATATATCTTAAATGCGATATACGAGAAAATTAACGGACCAGGGAATGGACTACGATGCAATTGCATTATACATATAATTTACGGAACGCTTCGACGCATATAACAAATTGATTTGCATTTTCTTGTCAGAGTACCACCGCGTGAGATTTGCTCTCTGCAGGAGCGACGATGCCTGGCAAGCTCGCGTCTTCAAAGAGATCGTCAACGAAGGCCGGCCGGTCCGACTCGCGCGACCGTTAACTTCTCCTCAGCGCGAGCCCAGTCGTTACTTACGACAACGTCGTATCTCATGTCGCACCTGCTAAGTACGTTAGCACCGTCGGTACGTCATATAGAGAGGGCGCGAACGGATAATCTTGCCACGCGTATGACTCATAGGCGTTGCAGATCCCCCCCCCCCCGGCGGTGAGAAAAAAGCTCGGGATTACCGCGACAGGATTGTTTATCGACTTGGCGATAAGCGATGCCGACCACGCGCCACCCTTTTTACGCGGGCTGCTCACTTAGACCGTTCACAATATTATCGATTGCGACGTATTAAAATACATATTATATCTCTGCTATTGGACGCATGCTAAAAAAGAAAATCTTATTTATTGCATTAATTACGTCGCACCATTGCTCGCATGCGGAAATAAGAGCCGACTGGTAGTCGTTTAGGTAAAGATCGTATTTCTCGCTCTCGATCCCAAAGTGCTACAAGGACTTTGATTGCGGCAACGTACCAAAGTGCATATCTCAATTAGTTTTGAAACAATCTCCATTACTTATGTTATTATCTTCATTGAAATGCACCGTAATCCCGAATTATCTAGCGGATCCCGTACGATGAGATTAAGACACTGAAAACAAGCAGAGCCTAAAAATATACGTATATCTGAATTCGCTTTATTGGAATAATGAAAATCAAAGGATCGTTTGATATTTCAAGAATATTCTTTTATATCGATGATATCTTTCATAATAGAATTATAAATTCCGATTGCTCGACAAGGTAACAAACAGCCGGTTAAACGAATTTCTCAGAATTTTATGAAGTCCTTTCACGAGAGGAAATTCATGACGTGATACAACGCGGGTTAAAGGCATCGCTCGAAAGACATAAAGTATTCGGCTGCTGTATCGAATTCCAAACAGGTTTTCCGCCGACGAAAACAAAGAAACTTCCTAAGTACGGTAGATATTTCTAACGTATACGTCCTCGAAACTTCGAACTTATTGCATGCCGCGCTTTAATCCTTTCCTGTCGTCTCCCGTATCGATGAAATAAGGAAAAAGAGTCAGATCGAAATATAGACGACGGTACCGTAAATCACCCAACTTCAGTCGTAAAACGTGGAACAAGTCGCGTCCGAAAGCGTCAAATATACGGAGGGTTCGAAGACAAAACTCCCGTGCTCGAGGAACTGAAGAGGCGTTTCTTCTTCCGGTCATCGGGAACGACATGGTCGACTGGTAGCGGTTGATTGGTCCGCATCGATCCAATATACAGGTAGCAATAGATCAACGGGGACACTGACGCCATGCTGAGAGCCGGTCCTCATCTCTCCCACTTCGTTGCTTTGCCTCTCCGGTCGCGCAAACGAACCGGAAGGGAAAAGAGAGATGTCCGCAAACCCGATTGTATATCGCGAGGCCAAACTTGCGACCGCAACGTCAAAGTACGAACAGGTTGGAAAAAGGAGAGGAGAAGATGGGGGAGAAGCGTGATGGTTCGCGAGTTTAGAAAGAGGAAAGGACGGCGGCATGGAAGAAAGGTGTCGCATCAATACGAGGTCATATACCGAGACGCGGTGTTATAGCTGCTACGCAAGGAGACCGAGGACAATTGCAGTGATACGAGAGAGGGAAAGAATTCAAGCAGAAGATAGAAGTGCAGAGCAGGCGGTGGAAACGCGCGGGAAAAAGGACAAAGAGCTAAGAAGAAGAAGAAGAAGAAAGGTGTTGCATCAAGACGGCACTAGATAACGACAGGGAGGCTCGTGGGTGCTGAAGGGAGATGCGGGGGAAGAGGATAGGCAGTCAACCAGAGAAAGAGAGAGAGAGAGAAACGAAGGTCTGAAAAGGTGGAGGCGAAGGGTAAGGAGGTGATTGTAGAAGAAGGATAAGAGGAAGACTGGCGATGAGAGAGAACGAGAGAGAAGCAGCAAGGGAAAGAGAGAGAGAGACAGAAACTTCGAGAACGAGAAGCGTTCTCGCGGCCTCCGCCGCGCGCTGTTGTTCGATTCGGGCCGCGCGGCCGCGGAGAATACGAACGGCCGAATTATGAAAATGACCCCGTGTGACGCGGCAGCCACCCTCGCCAGAAGAGATAGCTTCGAGCAATAAACATACCGCCCCGTACGCCCCCGCCGCGCCCCTCACCTTCCGGCGCGCCGCAGGTCCTGGGGGTAGTTGGGAAATACGGAAGGGTCGCGGAAGGGGTGGATGGATCCTTTGCTGTCGCTCGTTGTGCACACGCACGGGTAAACACGTACGCGGGACGTGAACGCGCCGTTTCTTAGGACGAGCCTTCGCGAGGCGTCTTACGACTCTTCGAAAAGGCTTAAAATGCGTGAGAGGCCGCACGATAATGATTCAAAAACGCGAATCACATGCCAGCGAGTACTAAAAGTAATATTTCGAAAAAATTATGTTCAAGTATCTTTTGCAAAGACACTTTTTATTAATTTAACATTTTTAGAACTTTATAAAATGCGATATAAAATCTAAAATATATATATAATATTTTATTTACTTATAACTGTTGTTTGTGATTTTAATTTTTTAACTAACTGTTATACTAAAAACTTACATTACGATGTAATATATCTTGAATATAAATATATCGAGCAAAAAATGTGAAATACTAAGAATGTAAATTATAATAACACCACATTTAATATAATCGCGAATATTGATTTCATAATGTAAAGATTTTTATCAAAATATGAAATTTGTCTAATGGAATATTTGCCGCATATATTTTCTCGCGCAATGTATTAAATATGGCACATGGTCCCGCATTTCGGTCACTGATTTAGATCGAGCATTACTATACGTAACGGTGTCGATGGTTTAACTGGAAAACAAGCAAAGTTACGACGCGATCGGGGGAATGAAATACGGAAGCTTCTGTTCTCCGACGTGACGAAATAATATGGCATTCTGCTAAACGGTTCGTTCCATCGATCACGCACGACGGTCTGACCTTTGCGCGGCGACGCGCGGTGTCCTGAAATTGCGGCAGTGGAAAAGCGAAGGGCACATAAGTATGCATGTACTTATTTTCCGCGATATGTAGTAGCAGTCTGGCTACTATAGAGTCCGCGTAAGGAACGCATCGAAGGAGTCGAAAGAACACTACGTTAATCGTAAAATGCGGGCACGACCGATTTCCCACTCCGAAAGAACGCACGACCCATTGCCCTAAAAGCTGTTCGGTACGCTGCAGCATTTATCCTGGAATCTGCCTCGTAAATTTCCATTTCGACCTCCGTTCTTGGCGAATCGCCGTCGAGGCTGCGAATGTACGACGATTGGTTCTCTCTCGTTGCTCGACGAATAGATATTCGTACGTCGAAGACCATTCGACCGAAAGATCGATACTACTTGTAATTCCGGCACGTATAATCGTCTCAAGTATCACTCGCGAAGTATAAGATTTGTTACAGAAAGTATTGTTATATAGAAAAACTGCTGCCATGGCATATAATGCCATCGAAAAAATTTGAAGAATATTATCTTGATGTTATCATTTTATCTCATTTTTCATTTTCTCAGCTAATAACCGGAAGCCATGTTTTCCAAACGTTTTTAATTCTGCGTCTAAAATTCTACGATATTACTTTGAATAGTTAGCTTGCGAATTAAACATATCCTATTGTTTTTATTCAAGAAGTCAAAAGATCCTTATCGATATTAAATAAAAACTTCTACAAACACTGCACGCGCATAACGTATATTTTCCAAACATTTTTTCACGGTAGGCGATCAACTCGTTCGATAGATCGTTTTATTGTGCTCTATACGCCGTTGTTTTGGTTACCACGCAATCGGTCAGTAAAATAAACACGGAACAAGTATCGCGCTCGCGCTTCTGTATCTGCGCGTTGCGGGTAAACGCGAAATGGTTGGGAATTGCGTGATCCAGCGTGGACACTTGCGATAAACAGATAACGACACGGCCGTTGTGTACAATGGGAGATCGACGTGCACCTGACGCGGATCGTGATGCATTTCCTGCGGACCGCTGGACCGAGTTGCGGCTAGAAAGCTCGCTTGACCACCGAGAGCCATTCGTCAACCCTTTGGGTCGCGTCTGCCCGTCAGTCAATCCTGTCAACCGTCAATCACCGTCGTCTCTTCCCTTCCACTCGCTCTTACGCGCCAGCCGAATGCATAATCAGACTGCAGTGAAGTGCAGTGTCCCTTATGCAGATAGCGGTGTCTATAGATTGCACCAAATTGCGGACGCTCGCGAATTTACTGCTCGTCGAATATACCGCGTCGTTGCAGTTTCACAAACTGCCGGCTGTTATCTCTCCCGAACGCGCGCTTCCTGTTTAACCACGATTTATAGACTCTTACAAGCCGAAGGTACTTTTATTTTGCCTACAGCTCGCGCGATAATCCTTTTTGTGACGTTCATCGTACTTGTATTACTTTCAATATTTCGCACGATCGGTGTTTCCTTTTCTAGCGATTTATCTTCGGCTGGTTTTACATTTTATTTACATATTTTCGGTTATTGTTGGCTTTTTATCCCGTTTTTACGTGTCCTTGTGACGTCAAGATATTTCGCCGAGTGGCGTATCATATAAGGATTACAGTCGGTTGCGATGAATTATCAAGCTCGTAATATCATTCTTCATTCACGCATAAACGGATAGCACGTAAATATCACGCGGAACAAATTTATACGTACGGTATACCTCGCCGTCGGATATTTTTTTTGACTTATGAGACACACGTCAACATGAACGAGCGATCGGATCTCGATGAACGGCTTTCAGTCTCGCGCTTCGTCCTTTCGACGCTCCTTCCTTTCTCTCGCTCTCGCGCTTGCCGTTTCTTTCCCTCTTTCTCCCTTTGTCGTCGTAACTCTTTTTCAGCCGGCCTTGATGGACAGGCTTCATACGCTAATTGCCGATTTTTTTGGCCGGAAAACCAGCTCTGGCCAACGGTTCAACAGGTGTCGTGGTGGTGGGTCACGGCAAACTTTTATTTGAGAGCGTGAGAGCAAGGGAGGCAGGAAAAGCGAGAAGGAAAGAGAGAAAGAGAGAGGGAGAAGAGAGGAAGAGTGGGTGAGAGAGGGTGCACGCGGAGTTCAGCGAGCGGGCGGGAGTCTATTAGTTCACCCCGGAAAAACGCGACCCCACCGGCAGCCTCTCTCTACGTAGACTCGACCCGTTGTTTGGTATCGCTGATTTTTTTTCTTTCTTTCTCCATCTTTTTTTCCATTCGAACACGTCGACCACTGTAATCGCTCTGTCGAAGCAATCCCTCAGCCCGTCCTCACGGCAGACGCTCTAATAGCCCCGCGATTCGTCTATTCGATCCGGTTGCCGCATTCCGTTAAAATACGAAGCGGCTGACGAATTAACTCTTTTTCGTTTGTCCGCTTGTTCGTCCGTATAAAGATTCTGATTCGACACACTCGCAACTATAAATTCTTCCTACAATTTTATATTAATCGTCGATTTTGTGCATAACTTAACTATTTATGTCCCTGTTGTCTTTCTTAATTCGATTTTAATATAAAGAGAAATCTTATTTAAAGAAATAATTTTAATTCGTATATGTCGCAGTGTATAGCTATTTATTAATTATAGCATGGCACTAAAGCTCGATACAAAAATGGGAGAGACGGGATTCTGACTCAAAATACCTCGCATTATTTTCCATAACTCGTCCATTCTCGCAATTACTGCGAGTAGATGGTGAAGCAATGATAGTGCGTGATGTTTATGACGCGTATCTACGGTATCATAATTAAGAATCTTTTGTCGACCTTTCTGAAATCGATAATGCGGACATAAACGAGTTGTGATCGAGTCGGGTCGACGCCTCATTGTCATCGGAGGCATTCAAGATCATCGGTGCATGATTATTCCCCGTCGATCGTTTCGTTCATCGCGGCGACATCAAGGGCGAACGGGGCCATTCGAGACGAGGATATCATTCTCCCCTATCCCTCTCCTCCCTACTTTTTTTTCTGTCAAAAGATGACGAGTCATCGTCGTCATCGAACGAAGAAAGGAACCAAGTGAGGCAGATGCGTCGGCTGATAGGAAAGTCCGCTGCTCATTGAGGACGGGTAATCAATACGTTTCATTTCGAAGAACAATCGAAGGACCATAGGTAACCCGTCATTCAACGGCAATAACGTTGCAGGAATGGCAAATAGGTTCTTTCCTCACAAACGATGGCCGGAGGTTCAATGGTCAATAATACCCGAAATAACTTTGTTTGAACGATTAATCGTTAAGACGTTATCTCTGTTTACACAAATATGATTATTTTGTTTGCCACTTGTATATGCGTGTAATGTTAGCTGAACAATAATGATTTAATGAATAATAATAATATGAATATTACTCTTTATAATAATACGAATAGCAATTATCTTTCGGTTTCGCTTTCATAAATATTTTCAATAGTGTCCCCCATTCCACTTATAGCTACAGAAATATATTTGCAAATGTGGAAATTATTCGTATATGTTAAAAATATTATAATTGAATAAAATTGACATTGATCTGCACGGAGCACTATGCCAAAGTTTATTAACGGGCATATATATAATAAAATTTCTGTACGATTGCACTAAGATTCAGACAGACAGCTTACAAGAGGAGTGTATAGTTAGATCGAGTTAATAAACACGTAATAGAGCTTACAGAGTGGAACCGTAATTGGTTCGGCGAAATCATTATTTCTTCCTCGCGTTTTCTCCAATCGATTAGGTTTAACCGCAACAAATACTTGGAATCCCCTATTGCAAACTATTCGCGTATGCCCATCATGTAAAAGGTACCGCGAGTCGCGGAAGACCTGCCACGGCATGTCGCGGTGGGTTCGTGTCGCTCCCGGAAGCGACGTGCATCTTCCCTGACGTGCTCGCGTGGCCCGCGCGACGGACAACGTCGGGGCTAAACGGTCGACGGGACAATAAGTTCTTTTCGCATTCGTCATATATCCGTGCCGAGATCCGAGCCTGGGCTCTCCCCGGTCGCGTCAGGGCGAAGTCACGAAACACACGGGAGACACGGAAGAGAGACAGAGGAGAGACGGACAGTCGTGCGACTCGATCCCATTGGAGAACCCAGTGCTCGTGGTCACGCACGAGCGGTTCTCGCACCGTCGCCGTAGGATGACGGGACGTATTCCAACTTGTATTGTTGTGCACCCGTCCCGCCGTGCGATACCGTAAGTGCCTACATAATACTTTTGTATGTATCTCTTAGGCTCCCAGGCCGCGGGAGACGCCGCGCCACGCCGGCCATAGCCAGAGCGATATGAAAACGAGCGGAGATAATAGCAAAGAGATAAGGGCAGCGCCTCGTTACATTACATTCGGCGTGCCAGCTGTGTGACGACCTCCTTGCTCGCGTATCCCTCCTGTTCTTCGTCACTCGATCCTTTCGCCTGTCCTTCTCCGGCTCCGCCAGTCCGCGACCTCCCTTGTCTCTTCGGCCCTCGAAAATCTCCCACCGTGATCGCATTTGCGTCTTCATTACTCGGATCCTACCCTGGCTATCAGCCGCGGTTGATATTTCAGAAATAACAACGCGCGGAGGGGTCTCAAAGTGATGCCTTGCGACTCTTCATTTACGCTGGATCTTATCCCTTCTTCTCATTTCTGGCGATAAATCTTTGTCTCTTTGGTCGCCCAGGATGTTGATGTCGCGATTGCGTCCTCGTTGCATGTCAGCACCTTTCCTAGTCATCAATTATAAGTTACATCTTTTAAGAAAGGAGTTTCGAAACTACATTACGATCATTATAACAATTCTTTATATATATATATATATATATATATATATATATATATATATATAATTATCAAATTTATCTTTAATTATTTTTAATCCTTAATCCTGAACGTTTTATTTTATCTATTCTTTTCATATGTTTAATAGTGCGTGACGCATGCAATTGAAATAGAAAAATGGGAAACATCTATCTTATCTGTAGTCTCTTCGTCCGATAGGATGACAAAACGCTCAATGAGCAACGTGAAAAGTTATCGGACACGCGTACGTAAAATTATTATGAAATTTCGATGCAGATTAAAAAATGATTTTTGCCGGACCCGTGCGGGCAACGCCGTATATGCAAACATAATATTTGCAGAAATTACGGTTCCATGCTCAAATCCACTTTAGTCTATCTTTATGCGTCTATGTCGAATCAATATTACACATACATATTACGAGCGAATTCACCTCCAAACCACCAATCAGCCGCCGGCCTCATATACATATCCCCGGCGCAATCGTTACCGGTGTGTCCCAGGTTTTGATTTTCGTTCTTTGTTCATTTATTTGTTTTTCCCTTTTTACTGAAAAATCTGTCGATTTATGAGGGCCGGCGTTTCCATCGCATCGACATTACCGCGCGCGTATCTGGTTACGCGTTTTCATTCGTTTATTTATCGCACGGAAATTTCGCTGATTAGTATCGTGCGGATTGCACTAATGCGTTGTCTCGTAATTCATCGATTTTAACGGAGCTGCCGGTCCATTGAATCCGCTACTTGCCTGCTGACATTTGCGTATCGTGACGAGCTCACAAAAACTTGTGCAAAAAAAAACCCGAATGCTCGGCTCGAGCACGGATATTATTGTAGACTTATTGTTGTAAATTATTATTATGTCATATCACCGTCAGCGAATTTAAAAGAAACATTGAAATAATGGCTGTGAATGGGGCTTTTTATGTTAAATTGCATACGGTCATCGTTATCATAATTATCATTGACACTATAAACAGATATTGTATCCTGGTGTGATTCACCATTCATTTAGACTTCTTTCATTAATTTACACGATCTTAGGACAGTTATACGGTTGTTTGGCTGTCGTAAACATTTTAAATTGGAGTCTCGTTTACGACTTTAAAATCGTGAACGCGCATCAAGAATCTACGAACGTTAGCGTTAGCCGCTGGCGAGTAATCGTCAGCCAATCTTCATCTTTCAGCGCAACTATCTCTCTTTATAATCTCTTGGTCCTGGGGTCTCGAAGAATCTATTATATCTTGATACTTTCTCTCTCGGGATTTTTCTCGACCATTTCGTCTATTTGGCCGGCGCGTTCATTATTTCGAAGGCTTTCTGGCGACGACGGCGCCGGGCGTCGTCGGTGCCGCGGTTCTTTACGACGCGGAGTTATCCTTCGACGTCGTTGTCTTCGTCACGATCGCGCGCAAAATTCTCCAGCGCCGGCGGAGATAGCGCCGGTGGACGGATCCCCACGGGATGAAAATGGACAAAGTTTCCCTCGCACGACAACTGGGATGGAGCCTGACTCGACCCGACTCGACTCGACTCTGGTCTAGTCGACTTGGATCGACTCGACTCACTCCCCCTTTCTCTCTCTCTTACACAGTCTCACCCGCTCTCGCACACTCATTCTTCCTTTCCCACTTCTCCTTCTCCCCGACGCGTCCTCCGTCCTTCGCGCAGATCCAGCTCGACCCGTTGTAGTTCGACTCGCATAAACTTGCGGCGATACACTTGGCGCTCGTCCTGAAACGCGAGAGTCGCCTTGTTGGGCGCCACGAGATAAAGTCACCTCTCTCTCCCTCTCCCGCGCTCCCTCATTCACCGTCTCTCGCCGGCGTTTCTCCTTTTCCCTTCCAGCCCGATTCCAGCGCGCACATTAGGCTTAGGGTAAAGGATAGAATGTATCTCGAGCAGAGAGAATACCTATACACACGGGGAAAGAGAGAGGGTTAGGGAGCAGTTCTAAAGTGCCGTTGGGTGGCGGCGTGCCGGCAGCCCCCGTTCGCTATCGGAGGGAAAAGGGATCGGGGTCGGCGGTGGCAGTGGCGACGGGGGGGATAGAATTGTACGAGCGAGCGGTTCGTGGATGGCGAGACTGCTGCAGGTTGGCCCGGCACCGAGCCGAGAGATTGGATCCCGGAAATGAGACAAACCGATGGAACCCCCGAACCCTCTCTCCTCGCCGCGCGCCGAAGCCGCCGGACGAGGGTATGAGGGGGAGGGACGGTGGAAATACGCTACGCTCTCCTCGATAGTCGCCGTTATCCCGCGATGTATCTACCCTATCAGCTCTTTCTCTCGTTCCACCGCCGTCGCCGTCGCGCGCGCTTCCTTGTATCTCTCTTTCGCGTTCCCGGACGACTTTGTCGCCAAAATTATGAGATTGATCCGGAGTCGACGCGCTGTCCGGGCGGAATGTTGCGAACGGGGGCCGCGATCGACTGTTCCATTTCCGGTAGCCACTAAACTATGGCATGAAGCCCGATCTGCTGCGAACGCGCGATGCATTTTCATCGCGGTACATTTCCTGAGGGTGTACGCGACATCGCTTTTTCTTTAATTTACTCCCACCCACCGTTTCTGACGAGTTAATATATCGGCCGGTCGTCACCGAGGATCGCTTTAATAGTTCCCGAGCTCTGAAAATAGAATCGATCATTGCAATTTACGCCGATAAAGGTATAATATATTGCCGGCGCGGAGCTGCGAATTTACTAGTAGATCCTGAGAGGATGCCTATTGCCGGCTTACCAATTCTGGAACGTTGCCAATTCGGAAAATAATTTCCAGGACATCGTGCGCCGGCCAGGAAAGAGCATTTATGTCTTAACAAGAGTCCGACTTTGCGGCCAAAACTACTAGCATGCATGTAATTCGAAAGTATAGTAAGAGACGGTTATCTTGCGGGTTTCTTCGAAAAAGGCAAGCACGCGTGGACGTAACAGGTGTTGTTACGTACGTATAAATTGGGATTACTAATGGATGACTATTTTGTTATTTTAAAGACGTTTTGCTCGCAGGTAACCGCTGTTCTCTCTTTGCCAATCGATTATAGGTTCCAAAATAATACAGTAACTATTATTATTGAACACATAATAATTGTACCTTTGGCGAGTTTGGTTATAGCATCATTATGGTTTCCCGACTCAGTCAGAGCACTACTGGAATTGATTAGTTAATTAAATAACTATGAACAATCGTTCCTCCTAATTAATTAGATTAATTAGTAAATTTAACATTTTGCCTATATAGGTGCATTCGATCTGTGTACCGTTCTCTAATTTACAAAAACATTTTAAACTTCCGAATAAAATTGTTTAACGTAAAATCTTATCGTATAAAAGTAAACTGTTTCAGAGATACTATTATTGATAAAATAAATGCTCAAATTGTATCAATATTTATTGCATTGATTTTAACTGCATTAGAAATAACGTAAATATCACACATGGCATAACTTTTTAAATAATTACTTAAATTTATTTCCTGTTTCATTAAATCTATCTGTGTGTGTCTCCGATATGTATTTGTGAAGTTCTATAATGAATGACTAAAGATAAAACGCATATTTTTTTATTATCAAGTAGTCAGATTCGACCCTTTAATTATTAATTATAGAATATATATTATAAACATGATTCTCCGAATTAATTTTACTATTTAATTCACTTGCAGAGAAAAGAGCACCGCAGTTCATCCCTACGCGCTTAAAGGTAATTCCTGGAAAAGCCTGGATCCGGCGCGGCGCAGGTTCTCTAGCAACAGTGAGTAGCTGAGTTCGCGCTTGATCACACCAGTGGACAGAGAAGGGTAGACCAACGTGGTGGGACGTAGAAAATATGATGGATCCGGACTCGTCGTCTTTCCGTCCCGTGGCGATCATCCGTCAACCCTTTGAAACTTGACGGAAGTCCCGACCGTGTGGGGCGGCGGCATACATGCCCGTGTACATGTGTACGCGTCGCGGGGACGTGCACACACGCGTGTGTGCATCATATCCACGGCTGACCCGAGTTGGCCGAGTGGTTGGAAGTGCGCTCTCGCGCTCCCCGCTCATTCGCCCGTTCTGGCCCCGACCGCGTTATATACGCGCTGACTGCACGCGCGCGCGACAACGGCGCGTTCTCGCTCTCATGGGTGATAAATGATTCGATCGGGCATCGATGGAAGCGCAGCCGGGGCTGCTGTTGCTGCTGCTGCCATACCCGATGCTGCAAACTGCGAACCGTCACCGGACAGCGATGACGTGGCCGGCTTCCGAGAGGCGGATGTCCATCTTTGTCCCGCGCTTTTTTTTTCGGCGTTATATAATTATTTTACGCTCCTCTGACACGTTGGCTGTGCCCTTCGTACGTTATTGCGCTAACGAAATACTAATCTTTCCTTTTTCTCTTTTCCTCCTTTTTTTTATTTACTATAAATACTGCCTTTTTTTCCTCCGCGCTGCGCCACTTTCTTCTTTCTTCACCCCCTTCGTTCGGCTTTCATCGCCTTACGACGGTCGATACGGGTTTTCTTTTCTTTTTTTCCTATTTTGCTCGGCCGCGCTTTATTCGCGGATGTTCATTTGGTGCATTTGCATAATTTATGCATGTTGCGGAACGCCACTCGGTTCGGCGTTATAAATATGTAAACGTTCCCGTCGTAACGCGGAATGTTCCGCTGCACTTCGCGATTCGTCGTTCGCCCACGGTAACGTAGTATTTGTCTCGATACGCAGACGGCGTATTCCCTCCGCGGGCGACTAACCGAGAAGCGCAACGAATGGTCCTTGGCAATCCACATCGAGAGTAACTGAGTTTTTAAAATCGAATTTCCGCGACGATATATACGACCGTGATCCCGTTCCACACGGTCGGTAGACATTAACGTAAACTTGTGTCTCGACTTTTGTATCTCCTCTTTCACCCCGGCTGAGAAAGGGGTGCGCGCGGGCGGGAAGCGGAGGGGGAGGGGGCGGCTCGCGGTTCGTAGGGACGCGTTTAATGCAGTTTCGGGCGTTCGAGCGGCAAATCCATCAGGCGGATACCTCGGGCATCGCCGTACCCCACGGGGCGGATAAATACTTATTTAACGCGCTTATGCATGCAGCCGCGGTAGCGATACGACCCGTAAATCTGTCCGAGGAAGTACAATGCTGCTAATTATATACATTCCCGTGACGCGAGAGAGGGAGAGCGCCCGTCCGTGAGGGTCGAAAGAGCAAACGAGAGAGAGAGAGAGAGAGAGAGAGAGAGAGAGATGGAGAAAGGGAGAGAACAAGAGGGCGACCTCTGGCACCCCAACAGCGGCGAGCGCGCTCTGGAAATCCTCCCCGTTCTTCACCCCCTCCCGTCTCTTTCTCTCTCTCCGGACCGTGCCGTCGGCTCAAAAGACTCGCAGATTTATTGCCAAAGAGAGGAGGGAAAATGTCGACCTAAGCTCATACGTACCGGCTTGGCAGTTTGTATGCCCGCGCACTCTCCGCCGAGAGAGGCTACCGGGAGCGAGGGAGTCGCGGAATAAGAAGGGTTAAGAGGGAATGCGAGAGAAAGAAGGACAACGGGAGACGAGAGTAACGTACAGAGGGGGAGGGGGGTATCGGAAGGGGTAGCTCGTAGAATGAGCGGAGGTTGAAGGAGGCGAAGGGGGGTGGGTCGCCAGTCAAGAGGGGCAGAAACTGGCAGTGGAGGAAAGAGAACGAAGCTATAAATTCCATCCCTCCACGTCTCCGCTCGTCGTGCTATATCGCTGATTTATAAATATGACTGTAGCGAAGTATAATAATACGTACGTACCCACCGAGCCGCGTCGGTTTTCTCTCTCCCTTTCTTCCTCTTTCTCTCTTTCTCTCTCTCTCTTTCCCTTTCCCTTATTCTCTCATCTTGTTCCTCTCGCTCTCTCATCCGTTCTCTTTATCTCGTTTTCTCTCGCCCTCTTCTTTCCACCGCCTCGACCAACCTCGTCCTTCCCTCTCTAACTCCCTGCTTCTTCGTATTGTCTACCTCTTTCCCCCGTGCTACGTGCTTTATACAGAGAGGCGGCAGACCTCTTCGTCCGTCGACTTTCCTCTTCCTCGGTCGACTGCACGAGCACCTACCCAACCGACCACCAACCTGCCTTGCCTTGCTTGCCTGCCCGCCTGCCTCCTATACGTATCCCAGAGCCGTAATTGAAAATTGATTTACGCGGTCCAGGCTGTCAGTCGCCCGGGTAAAGATGAGAGGAGCCTCCATCCGGTTTCGTGAGGGTAGTTGTTGCCGCCGCGGCGTAAAGAGAAGGGAGGCAGAGAGGAACGAGGATGAGGATGTCGAAGCTGGAAGGTAAAACCGGGGAGAAAGAGGGGGAGGCAGCAGGAGGCAGTGAAAAGACGCCGCCGCCGCCGCTGCCGCTGGAAGAGCAACACTACTACCGTCGCGGAGGGACTTAGGAGGAGGTCGGTTGCGGTTGACGTGGAAGGGCGAAGAGGAGATCGGGCTGGTGGGGTAAGGCGCGGGTGGTAGGGAACGACACGGAGGGAAACAAAAACCAGACTTCAACACGCCATCGCACCCTTACGGTATAACGTCACTTGCAGAATATAATCAGGATTTGTAGCGAAGCGTGGAGTCGTGCCGCGCGGTCGGTACCGTCTCGCAGGCGGGAGAAGAGGCGGTCGGTTTCGAGAGAAGGACGAAAGGTACGTTCCGACGACGATGAGGGGTGTCGAGGGGGAGTGCGGGGGGACGGGTGGGAAAGGCCAGGGGTGGTGGAGAATCGGCGTGAGAGAGAGAGAGAGAGAGAGAGAGAGAGAGAGAGAGAGAGAGAGAGAGAGAGAGAGAGAGAGAGAGAGAGCGGAGGCGCGGGTGAGACGCCCGAGCGTTATTAAGGCGCGACAAGAACTTCGGCGTGATGAGCGAACCGCCGCGCCAGAAGATACCGCCCGTGATTTATGCGACAGCGACATCCAACCAGCGAGCACATCGCCGAACCCCAGAAACGATTCTCCGCGTATCGTCTCGTGACCAGTCGCCCGCCGGCCGATATCGCGAGGCCGATCTCTAAACATCATTGCGGCGTTGAAATCGGGGGAAATTTACGTTCCCAACGTCGAAACTTTTCTCTGCGCGGAAGGAACGAACGCGGAAACTGGTCTTGGTGGTTTATTTGGGCAAATTGGACCGTATGTTTAAAAACTACCTTGACGATCTTATTCTACTTTAATTTTAGAGATTCTACTCTTCTCTTAAATGCACATGTAACCTTTTTTTGTAAGTAATGTAGTCTCACAAATAACATTTTACTTGGGTATTGAGATACCACGGTGACAGATTTTGTAAGAAAGTAGAATAGAAATTAATTGTGTAGATCAAAAACTCGAATGTAGAAGTAATATTCTACACGCGTGTCAAACGGAAGCCGGCATTGTTCTTTTTTTTTTTTTTTTCAAAAGCGCTACAGCCTCCACCGGTCTCGAAGGAAGGCGATTGCACGCGGCGCGTAATCCCGTGGCACGATTCACACGCGCGGCGCGCCGTGACGCGTGAAAAATCACCAGCTGATTTGGCCACACGATGGATGATTAGTTGCCGGCCGTACGTCAATGTACGACATTATTTATTGGCAGCAGCTGACATTCAGACGCACGCTACCCTCCATGATGTTCTCTCCCTTTCTCTTTCTGCACCTCTCTCGCTCGGCTTCCACCCCCAAGGGATCGTTTCTCCCGACGCTTCTCCACACCGTTGCTCTCCCTTTCCCTCTCTCTTTCTCCCCACCCGTTGTCTATCTTTCTCTCATCTCACTCTTCACTCTCGCACACGTCTTTTTTCCATTGAGCTGATGGTACACTACGTCTCCCGTCTCCTTTCACTTCTCCGCTCGCGCCCTAACTTTCTCGTTCCGTCTCTTTTCCCCGTTGTCACCAATAAGTCAAAGTTATCCCCGGCAGAGAAAAATGCCAGGCGTTTCCCAGAGCAGAGAAAGGCCGGCTTTCTCGCGTGATTTGTGGCGACCGTTCGCTCAACTCGCAGCGCCAATGAGTCGGTCAGTCGTAAATATCCTGGCGGGACCCACGGACCGATGGATGGACGCACCGACAGGACCAAGAAGGTGCTGCCTTTCGTACGATCGTTCCGATATCGCGATACGTTGAAATTCGCTCGAAGGCGAGTCTTTTATATCTTTCCTCTTATTCTCGTTAAAGATATCTGCAAAACTCACGAGCCCACTAAATACGCATGGATAGTATAGTTCGTTGAAAATAGAATAATCGCTATTGATTAATGAAAATATACCGGAAAAGCTGGTGAAATTTTTAATATTTGTTATCCATAACACACATTATGAAACTGCAATTCAAATTTAACTTTGTAGCGAGACAAAACTACAGCTTGACAATTGTAACATTTGAAGGAAATACGGATTAGATTCAAAATATACGATAATCAAACAACGCTTTATATCGTGATAAAAATAGTCATGTATTTTTTTGTAAGGAAACGTGAGATTCACAATTCATATAAAAATTTCAAAAATTCTATTTTTGTAAGAAAAGAGTTTAAGATCGTTGATTTCTTTGCACACACTAATATATTTTATTGTTTTACAATGATCAACGAGTTGCAGGAGCACCTAACAGTAATGCGCCATCGTAAGAAATGTCTGAGGATCGATATTAAGATCGATAGGACTCTTGCAGCTCGCTGTTCTACGTGCCTACGACGTTCTGGAATTACTGTCGGGCGAGGGTACGTAGTTTCCGGTACTATCTTACCGAAGACAGATAAGATACTTCCCTGGTAACTGGGAATTATACGTTAGGGCGGTTTCGAACGGTCGTCGTTCCAGCAGGCACGATCCAACTTCCGCAAAGCTGCTCGAAGGAAGGGAACCTGAGTGGTACTTAACGAAGAATAATTGGATAGCGATAAATACAAAATAATTAATCCCTATTAACAGCGCCATCAAGTGTCCGCGGAAAGGACGTATAATTTAATGTATATATACCAGTAATAGAATATTTATGTAACGTTGTTTACAGAATTAGTATGAAAATAATATAGATAAAATTGTATAGCTGGGTTACACAGTAAACTTTCTTTTAATTCCGAAAAAATTGAAAACTAATAAATAAAGTAAAAAAAAAATAAATGTCTGTAAACTACTAAACTACTAACAATATAATCACTTACATAAATAATAAATAAATGTAAATAAATTATATAAACTTGATTAAGATAACTGTGACAGAGAAGTAGCGATGAATACCTTGCAGTATTTATAAATGGCAACATATGCAGAATGTATATGGCAATCAGGTAGGAACAGAGTTGAAACATGTTGGTAACGAAGTATCGAAGAGGAGGAGAAGGATAGATGCTTGAATTGCCGATCAAATTCACGATCCTTTCTCTACCCACCCACTTCGACAGTGCAGCTTAGTCGAGAGCTCCACCCCTCCCTTAAATCACTCATTCTTTAATAATAGACAGATCCCATTATAATACCTGAGATTTATATCCATGGCCCCCTTTTCTTTTGAGCGATAAATTTCATAGCTTCTTTTTTTTAATCTTTCTTTTTCTGCGGATTAGCCGACTACTCGGGTATGATCAGTTCGTCTAATGAAGGCATTGCGAACTGGAGATATCGTTGCATTATCTTCAACAGTATAAAATTACATTACTTATAATCGATGTTAATTAAATGTTATAAATCGCGTGCAATAAACACGCATTGTTAAGTTTTTGCACCTAAAATATTCATCTCTTTGTAAATTTAGATAAAATAGAATGCTTGATCTTTGCGTATGTTTCGTAGTTATAATACTCTGGTAGTTGCGAAAAATTAAAAAGGGATTATGGCGCGTTCTAGTGAAACAAGACTCGATGCAGAAACATAACTGGGTTACCGCAGGAGACACTTAAACCGTGTTCTTGTGGCAGATTCCGTGGCAGATGAGAGAGAGAGAGAGAGAGAGAGAGAGAGAGAGAGAGAGAGAGAGAGAGAGAGAGAGAGAGAGAGAGAGAGAGAGAGAGAGAGAGAGAAGGAAAGGGAGTGAGAGGCGGAAAGACTATGATGGAGTACAACGGAAAGGACGAAAGAGGAAAGCGAGGAGAAATTGAGAAAGAGAGAGGGACGGAACAGAAAAGAGAGGTTTCGTTAAGTCGCGCCGACGTCGCATGTGCACGGCCAGAGCGAACCGGACCTATAAATATTGTCGAAACGCGTCAAATAAATCTGAAGCTTTCCCATGTTGCAAGACAAAAAGGAGCAGGGTAAGCGATGGTCTGATGGCCGCTGCAAGGGTGACCCCCTATTTATTGCCGAATTAAAGCGCGTCACCATTAATTTGCATACCGTGTGCGCGAGCGCGGAGGAGCGTCAACATGCGTCTGGCATTCCACGTCGTTTGACGAATCTCGCGATCTCGGCGTCGCGCTTCATAATTACGCGCCCGTTAATTCGTCGTGGCTCCGTCGCCGTCGCCTCGCTGCACGCTAGCACGAAAGCGAACGTTTTGTTGCTCCTGGTCTCTTCCAGTCATCTTTTATTAAACGGTTCTGAATCTAATTTTATATCCCGAGACAAGACACACACGGAACTCGTATCGAGGTAACGATAAACGTTCATCCTTCCCATCATCGTCACACGTTACGCGTGAATTTAAGCGCTTAGTTTCTTCATAGACGAACTGAATTCGGGAGATTTTAAAAAGCCACTAGAAATTTTGTATGGTACAGAATATTATTGTTCTTACTAATTTTGAGGAACAGAAAGAGAAACCGTTCTTGCGTTTTCGAGGTCTTGCGGTTCTTGAAGATTCACAGAAGCGTCTTATTCGTGTCTCTCAATGTCAAACATCGGGAGACAGAACTTTTTCCAATATTTTCGAGTTTAATTGCGGAAAAGAGTCGCGTGCCTCTCTCGCAGCCTCTCGACTAATTGCTCGAAACAATTAAACCCGAGAATCGAATTCGCTCTTCTTGCGTCTTACTCCCCTCTCCCCTCTTGTTTGCCGAGCGCGACCCTTCCGCGTTTGTTTTCTAGAAACCGAAAACCGTTGCACAAGGAATCGTGACGCGCGGGACGAGCCGGTGTTGGTGTCTCGGGGTGCGAGCGGCTCGATCCACGCCATAAATTAGCAATTATTTAATTTTCGTAGGGCCCGGGGTCCTTAGACGGCTCTAAATCAGTCTCCGTTACAAAAAGCATAGATAACTATGACGCATGGCTCCCGGGAAGAGACAGGGGTGCGCTCACCGGATTGTGGCAGTGGTGACTTGGTCCGGGCTGGGGGGAGGGAGGGAAGAAGTGAGTAGGGTAGATGACGGGGGTAAGCGGAGAGGACTCAGGAACGGAGAGCTATCACGCTCCGGTGGTGCAGTGGCAGGAGGAAAAAGGGGGTGCGACAGGATCGTCGAGGATCTCTCGTCGGTGGGGGTCCGCTCCACGATAACTGTTAGTTTCGCGGTGCCGTCGTGGCAGCAAGCGATGCGACGTTCCCCGTTCTCGCTTCTGTTCCTCATGACGACGAAGGACCGACGTCGTTGCTGGTTCGCTGCTGTCGCTGCTCTGGCTGGCTGGCTGGCTGGCTGGCTGGCTGGCTGGTTGCACGATAGCTGGTGGTGGGCGCACACTGCCACCGTTGCTCCCAGTTCGCCGCTGTGTATGTAAATGTGGACGAGAGCAGGATAGAGAGAGAGAGAGAGAGAGAGAGAGAGAGAGAGAGGGCAGGAGAGAGACGAAGCGGGCGAACGAGCACACGGAGCTGGGCACAATGGCAACTAGTTTTAATTACAAAGTAAGGTGAAGCGATCAATCATAATGATGTACGTGAGGCAGGCGCGGCCTCTGGGGTGTCGAGGGTGGGAAGCGGCGAGGAGAAGGTGGAGAAGGACGAAAAGGATGGAGACTGGGACGGGGGAGGGGGGGTCGATGCCGCTCCGGGGCGGGGTGGAGAGGGCCCCCGCGTACACTTTGCGTATAATTTACTGGCACTGGATATACCTGAAGTTATGCTATACCGAAGCTGCCATCGTCCTTCTTCGTCCCGCGTGTCTCTTTCTCTCCTTCCTGCCATCGCTCTTGCCGCCGTACTACGATAGAGTAGATCTCGCTCTTTCTCTCTCTCTCTCTTTCTCGCTTCTCTCCCCTCCCCCCCTTGCTCATTCCCACCGTATCTTTCTCCTTCCCCCTACCTATGACTCTGTGCGCTTCGTCTGGCCGACTGGCCGCCATAACTCTCGGTCGCTCCCTCCGAAATATCTGATGCGCCACGCGATATTTACGATCAGCACGCCCTGGCGAAGCCCGGCGCTGAAAGCCTGACGGCGATCCTTCTCCTTCTTCGTCTTCTTCCGTCCCATGTCTGATTCTTGCTCGTGCGTCTATCACCTTCTTCTTTCCCGCCCTCTTTCCTTCCTTCGACCGATCGGCGCGAACTCGGGGCTGTAAACGAGGTCACAAAACGCGCGGGAGATCGCCGCGATTGTTGCCCAAGATTATGGACTTGATGATCAATACGACTTTAAACTAAATCTATGGAGATCGACTATCTTCGATTAATCCATGACGTTCAAGTTTCCAATTAGTTTTGTCAACATCGATCAAGGTGGCAATTACGCAAGTTTGTTCGCAGTGGCACATCGTGTTGCATAAAAAAGATCGAAACACATCATAACATATGTATCTCTTCGTCGCGCGTGTCACGGGAACGAGCGAATCTTCACAGTCGGAACGCGCGGCGATTCTCTGTGCGGCCGTGCTCGTCTCGCTCGTGGACGATACGGTCATGAATATTGCGAGCGCCGGTATTTTGAGCCGGCGTGACGAGCGTTGATGGGGATTTACCTCGGCCTCTCCTTGTGTGGCTCGCCGCAAGAACTCCACGGCCAAAGAGAGTTCGCCTTTTTCAACTTCCTCCGCCGTCCCTTCACCGAGGCGCACGATACCTCGGTTGTTCTCTCTCTCTCTCTCTCTCTCCCCTGGTCTCTCTGCCTTTTTTTGCGCACCCTTTTCCTCCAGCTCGGTCGCTTATTCGCCCTTTTCTTCCGACTTCTCTCGACGTGCGTCTTAACGCGCGCGTGAGCGCAGACATCCCTCGCGTGACGGGCCGATGTCCATCAGCCACCGCGGCCACCATCGCACAACCGCCGCTGCAGCAGCCAAAACAAAACGTAATTATTTCACGTGATTAGCTGACCGACCGACCGACCGACTTGGCCGGCGCGGCGTTCTCGCAGGAGCGCTCGCGCGGCATCCTTCTTTTTCGGAGTGCGTAATGCGCCACGTGAAACGACGCCTCGTAACCCTTTCGCTTTCTTCCTACCTGTCCGGCGAATCATTAATGTAAATCACCGGCGTGTCGTGCCGCGGCTAACGATCCAACGCGCAACGCCGCGATTCGCTTTGACGGCGCCCGATGGATACGCGGATCCGCGCTAATTTAGGGATCCGGCTGATCTCTTCGCCGCGAGGCTCGAGAGCCCGATGCGAGTAATGCGTCAATTTGTCTACGTCGAACTAAGGAAGGAAAAAGATGTGAAGGAAAAAGATGTGTTAAAGTATATTGCTGCCTAAGATCTAAGCTTAGACCGAAAACGGCTTGTTTCTTATTCGATTGTGTTAAAGTATATTCTCGCTTCTTTATAGAAATTACTAAGGAGATTAATTACACATGGAGAGATTAAGGATTTGATAAGAATTTGAAAGTAATGTTCGTTCAAGAAGAAACGTGACCAATCACAATTATGCTTTAAACATAACAATCTCAATACAATTCGTCTCTAAATTCATTGTCTAATTCTTCATTTATGTAATGTCGAAACATGTAAATGCAAAATTCTCATTTAAAAGATGCCATCAATTAAGTACCAATGACAATATTTCGCAATTAATGCATGGATACTGTAGATGCATGGGCCGAGTAATCGTCTAATCGGGTTATCCGCATGGGGGAGGAGGAAGCTCTCGAGACAGGCAGGTTTCGCACAAGCAGAATGTAGAAAACGAGTTGCCGGAATCTGCGCAATCCAATTCGTTTGACGACCATTCGCCCGGTCGATCCAACGGAGCTAAAGGCTAGACATTATTGGCCAGCTCGCGTGCTGCATGCGCAATGAAATAATAACGCCGCGAAATCTATTAGACACGTGAGCGTGGCTTCTTTCTCCTTTAACGACCGCCGGAGGGTCCCGCGGTACCCGGGAGGTTTTATAGCGACTCCGTGCACGCCCGTGAGTCACTCACGCGTGCGCGCGCGGCAATGGTCGTTCGGAGCCACGGCGGCATACAGCACGCGTGACCTTACCACGGCGAACGATCCCCTTGTAACCTTGAGATTTCCTCGCGCGAAATCGACAGTGAGCCATAAAATTCATGATCGCCGTCGCGCACGCAGCCAGCCTTTCCCCCCTCCGATTTGCGTCGGCAAAAGCAGAAATGATATTAATCTAGACATTATTAATCTTCCGGATACGCGAATAACGTCTATTTCAAGCGAAATTTCAATTATTATAGTTACGTCGCGAACGTTTGGACGAGGAATATTTTCATTGGTTTCATTAAGTGTCGTAGGGACACATTATTCTGCTGTTCCGCGATGCAAAAATTGGCGTGTGCAGGGAACGGTCGAAAATGGAAAAGGCGCGGCGGGGCGACTTTTACCTCGCGTTATGCGTTTTTAATTACCACTAGCTGGGGCATAAACGGATACGGTTGATAGCGCTATTAAAAATTCGCTTTATCACGTACGTATCATCGAATCGTACGAGACAGTAATTATCATAGTCACTTCTTTGTTTCATTTTTACTTCTTTCCCGTACCTTATCGTTTTATGTGCCGAGTTCGCTTCTCGGATGAAGGTTCAGCCTTGGTACCAGTCGGAGCATCTGCCATTAATTAAATATAAAGTAACTGCGTTGTCAACAACGTGCTCGGCAGCTCGGCTCTTCCGCGCCGACAGCGGGGAATAACAATAAAAATGATAATCGTACCTGAAGTAGCTTTCTCGTGCCCGATCGAGAGGATGGGAAAACGGGATGAGCGTAAAGGAAACGATATGCCATTTTCAGTGGACCCGCACGGCCAGCCGTACGTTCGCGCGAGTGTTGGTGCTTATCGCGGCCGTGAATGCGAGTAATTTCACACGACTAATTAGCCTCTCGTTAGCCGTGCCGGCCCGTTCCAAGAGCGTGGACGGATGCGCGGGAACGGAAGAAAGGGGGAAAAAGAAGAACAACGAGATGATAATTTTGCAATACAAATCCGCGACTTATCGGATAACTTGTCTCCCCCCCCCGCTCTCGGTGCGCGTCCCTGTCGCGTCGGAGTAGGTCTGCGAGGCGATTAATTAAATTCTCGGGTAATCAAATATGTCACTCAGCCGTCCGGTTTTAATTAAAGTTCGGACATTATCTATTTGCTTTATCATCGTAGAGTTGACTAGCGCAGACTCCACGGACCCGAGGGACGAGGCGGTCCGTGGTGAGACGAGACGGGGTGAGGGCGAGCAGATGAGCGTCAAAGTGATGGGAGAGAAGTTGGCTGACACCCGATCGAAAGTGTCACTAGCTTCTTCTGATAGATTGCGATTGGACGCTCGTGCTCTTTTTGGCGAAGCGGCTACCGCCGTCGTCGCCGCCGTCGTTGCGCCGCTGTCCCTTTCGCGTTTCATTCCTTACTTATCATTATCATCGTGAGATGAAGCCGCCAAAGTGCGTTACGAATTAACGATATTAATTGATCCAATTTCGCCGCTGAGTGCTCGCGGACATTAGCGCGCAATTTGTTTTACTAAGTGCAAAATTGCGGAGATAAAGCTATACGTATAGCCGCGTCCCTATATTTACCGGTCGCAACCCTTAACGCGGCCGTTTGATCCCGAATTTTATTTTCCTAATACGAAGATTACATTCGACGTTATCGTACGTGGAAAGCTAAATGGCCGCATTTAACGTTCAATGTGCCATGCAAGCGCAGACCGAAGAATTCAGGTGGAGATTCCAATAAACGTTACCGATTTGCGTACGCACAGGTGCAAATTATACAATCAGATTTATCGGGAAGAAGTGACACGCGTATATCTACACGCATAGTTCGATATATGTATATTTATGTACAAATTGAAGAATTAATTTTGTATCTCATTTTGAACGTAGCAATTAATTCCGTCCATATCTATCCAAAAAATATAGAATATCGATAAATTAATCGTGAAGCAAAAACTTGTTTGTCTCGTTGGTTCGAATCGCGTAGGAAATAAAGAGATGTCGATCGACGTAGATCCTTGCGACGACAAGGTGATAATTCCTGCGACTCGCCAAGAATTTCTTCGACGCGGCAGTCGTCGCCTCGGTCGTCGCGGGGGCGACGACGACGACGACGACGCTTCGCGTTCTTCCTCCCTCTTTTTTCCACCCTCCTCGATTAGAAGAGCTGCTGACGTTCTTCTTCGCAGCCGCCGCCGTTGTCGCCTTTCTACGTCGGTAAGGCGGTTTTACGTCTTATGAGTTCCCAACTGCGGCACCTCTTCTATTCCTCGCAATGATTTCGTCGCAATCACCCTCGTCCTACCCCCGCGTCGTGCGGGCCACGACGACGGGGCGGTAATATCGGGGAATGGCGCGACGAAACTACGAGAGGCGGAGAGGCCGACCGACACTTTTGTCAATACACCGGGAAAGAAAGAGGAGGACGCCGACAGGGCGATATGACGTCTCTCTCAGCCGGCGTTGCCGCTATAAAGACCACTCGTGTCATTTCGCAATGACGAAACTTTGTCCTGAATTCTCCGTTTCTCTCGTTCTACGAGTCCAACCCCCCGCGCGCGCGCGCGCGCGTTGCCACGCCGATTCGCCCCCCTTGCCTCATCAGCCTCCGCGCTCGCTTCCTCGAGTTCGAGGTATAGCGTATATAGCTCGAGTTTGTTAGTTTGAGCAGCTCGGTAGCTGCCGGTTTGTGTCAGTACACTCGCCGTTCTTTCCGTGTTCCCGCTTTCTCGCTGTTTCTCCTCTTTTCCGCCGCCTAATCTTCCGCTTTCCTCGTTCATCCTCTCCCGCTTCTCTCGCTGCTCACTTGCCCCCCCCCCCCGGCCCACCCCGTTCTGCTTCGCGCACGTACATACATACCTAGTCTACATCGGGCAATAACAAACTGCTCGACGAAAGTATCGAGAAACAAAAGATATATGAGGTGGCGCGGAAGGCGGGTGGACCGGGGAGAGCCAGTGGCGGAGAACGACGCGGGATGGACGACGCTGAGTGAGTCGACGATGGGAACGATATTACGTCTTGTCGGACGCCATCTTCCTCTTACGACCACCCGTCACCTCCAGAAACTTACGAGGATGAGTGGCCGAGAAGTTGGCGCTACGACTGAGCACTTGGTAGATTTCAGAATTTTTCGAGATGACGCGAAGCATATGGACGAAATGCCGCCAATCGATTGGTCTTATCCACCAAGCTATACGCATCTGGGTTTAATGAATGCGGTATTCCATCAGGTCGGGGCAAACGATTGTTACGGTATTGTTATCAACAATATTGCGGGAATAACATTCAGGCCGTCAGAACTCTCGCTGTTCGATCAGCGTTTATTTATGACCCTGCAAATGTGATAATTAAAATAAAATCTCTGGCCTCCCGTTCGCAGTTCGATATACGTATGTCTACTGAAATTAAGCAGAAAATGGCATTTCGTTATTTCGCGATTAGAAAAGCAAGTGGAATAGTGCATCATACGGTGAATCCAGCCGGCACACCTTTCACCGTCATCACACGTAAAAACGTGGATCACAAAACGTGGCTGATGCAAGGTGGCATTAATAACCATCCGAGTTTATGACATCCGGCAAAACTGTTTGTCACGCCGACCTCCGGTAACGACACGCACGCCGATGGAAATCAGGAAACGGACATTACATATTTATCCGTCGGGAACTCGAAAATGAGAGGAGGCAGGGCGGGCCACGCGACGCACGTCGTCGTCGCGGAAGACCTCGTCATCCTCGTTGCCGTCTGCCCGCGCATACTGATCGTAATGTACGCGTGCATGCATGCGACTCGTAAGCCCACCCAACCGCTCAGAAAGACCACCGACACATTCGTCCCTGTCATCTTTGAATCGTAGATAGCGGCATTTCGATTGCGATGTTCCTAAGCATTTTCCTTTGTGCGTACGGCGATAAAAGGAAAGGATGCATTCAAAATTTTTAATCTTACTTCTTTAGCAAATCGTCAATAGCAATGATATTGACTTGCCACCGATGACTAAATGATTACTAAATCGTAATTTAATGAATACAAAATATTATACGTACAAAAGTGGAATAAAGATTAACTCTGTTATCTTCACATAATTTGCGAGATAAATTTATATTAAAAAAAAAACTTGCACGCTTCTGTTCCGTCGATTTTAAATTATTAGTCTTCTCAACGGAAAATCGATATTTCGATCTCTCTGTTCATGCCATTTCCCAAGATCGAGACGTTCGCAACGCGCTCGCACGAGGATTTTCCTTCACGCGGTTGGGTTAGACCGCCGATTGAAAAAGGATCCGCTTGTGGATACATTATGCGAGAACGTCGTAGTATAGGAGACTCGAACGAAAAGGATTTCTCAGCCCTGTCGCGGGACGGCGAGATACCGGCGGCGAGGGGGTCGCGGGGAACACCGAAGGAGCGTACTGTGCGCTACGTGGAGAGCGCAGTGGAAGGACCTCGGTCGCATTTGATATGGACCGCAGATAACCAGTAACGTACGCGCGGACTCTCTGTCACGCAGGTACGTAGTCGCAGGTATACGTCCCCTCGCTCTCTTGCCCGCCATTATCCACCGTGTATACGGCTCCGGCACGCTCGATCGGTCCGCAAGCGCAGAGCTGTACATACGCGCGCATGTAAGTACTCGCCCTTGCGATTCGATGAGGAAGAGAGGAGGAGGACAACGACGACGACGACGCGGCGACGACGATGACGGGACTACTGGTCGCGTTTGTTCGTATAGGTAACGTGCGGGCCGCGAGTCTAATCCCGAAAAGAATTCGACCGCGGGATATTATTTATACGGGTGGAGTAGCGCGCGCGGAGAGGTCGGGACGACTTGACGGCGACGACGCCGGCGATGGCGATGGTAATGGTGCAATGGTGGTGCCGCAGGTGATGGCAATGGTGGAGAGGCTGCTCCTTGCCGCGGTTGCTCCCGGTCACGACTCGCGAGCTCCCGTATTTGAATACAATGCATTATATTGTCCGCGTCATATCATATATCTCCCCGTTAAATAAACACCGTCTCAATATTTAGACCTCGCGAACGGGCCACGCAACCGTCCCGCGCGCGTATAGCTGCACCGCATCCACCGAGATTCCAGGGTCGAAGGTTTATAGTGCGAGCGAGGCGAGGTACTGAGGAAAAGAATAACGAAAGGTTAACTCAATTTTCAGCTAGACTTTTCCGATCGAATCGTCATATTGCGTAATGTTCAATTCACGTGATCACATACCGATATAATATTAATGATCTCAATTATTGCATAAATATAATGTACTTTATTGATGAATATATCAGTAATATAATTGATCAGCCAGACTGTTTTTACTTGACTCCTTGATAAATATGTGCTTCCTCGAAATAATTAAAATATTCAATAACAAAAGATTTAGCTATGTTAGATTCTGAAATTTATTTATGCGGCAAACAAAAAGCTATTGTTGAATGTTGGAATGTTAGAATGTCGTGTCTAGAGACTCTTCCTTTTGCTTATTAATTGAAAGTTTATTTCGTACAGTATTATCGCTATATGTACTGCAACTCAGTATTCGAACCGAGCGCGGAGGCGAATTAGCGAGAAACTAATTAATTACGGCAAGTAGGCGTAGAGCCTCTCTCGAAGGCAACATTGTATCGAGTCGGTATTATTAAATATCTGTGTATCCGTGTGATCTAATGTACAACTTTATTGATACATCGGCGAATCTTTTCCTCAACGAGGCGCCTCCACCACGCCGGGACTTCGTTAAACAACGTAATCGTCCGCCGTGTACATTTGTCACGCTTAATCTCGGCACTTTTCTCCGACCTTTACGATGAGATTCCGCGAGGAGATCTTGCTGAGATGATCGCGGCACGGCATCGTAATTTTCGGAATCCCAATCAGCGGGGAATGAGCGATCGTTCGTTTCACTCGGAGGAGATGGAGGAGCCCTTGTGCCCGTGTATATATACATATACGAGAGATATCGAGGCGCTCATAAAACGACTGTGCGCGCGCGGCATGGCGTTAACTCGTGATCGAGATGATCTACAGTTATTGAATTCCCTGGAGGCTGCGCGATCGCCACATGTTCCCGCGCGAATACAAGTCTCGAACCTGGAGAAAGATGACGAGGAGGAGGGAAAGAGGCGAATGGAGGAGAAGAGAAAGAAGAAAAAGCAGAAAGAAAGAAAGAGAGAGAGAGAGAGAGAGAGAGAGAGAGAGAGAGAGAGAGAGAGAGAGAGAGAGAGAGAGAGAGAGAGAGAGAGAGAGAGATAGGGAGGGAGAGAGTGCGAAGATCAGTGGGTGGGTTTGAGCTATAAGGTGCGATCTTATCGGTAAACGGGGAAGTGACGTGAGCAATCATCGCTTGGTCATCGAAGGCGAACCCGGACGACCCCATCAGGACTCGATCGCGAGGGACTCGCAGTCGAGGAGACCGGCGAGAGCCACCTCCGCCAATGGCGGTTGATATAGCTGGTAGTATCCTCGGGTGTGTGTGGGGAACCACGTAGAGAAGCCCTCATTTTCTGCTACGCTGCCTGTAATTGGGCCAATCATCTCCCATTGAGCGAGCGGCGTAATGTACAGGAGTTATTTACCTGCATCGCTTCGCTGAATCGCGTCGAGTAAGATCTCTCTCACCTCGCGCGCGTCGTTGTGTATGTAGCGTAGGTGCGTATTGGCTTTTTACGATAATAACGGCCGACCGAGTTTGTTGATGGCGAGGTGCAAGCCCGGCGAATGGAAGATGACGGTGCATTAGGTGAAATATGAGGACGCGTGATGAGCGGTTAGCGTCGGCGTTAAGATACTCCGCCAAACGACACGCGAAGTTGTTATTTCACCGCTCCGCGCTCGCGCGCGGATGAAGCGACGACCGAAAACGAGTAAAACGTTGTTAAACGAATAAAATTTAAATTTCGACACGGTATACCGAATGCGTTTATATCGCGCTTTGTATCCGTGGTAACGCGGGTCACCGTGTATATGTATATAAAAGCGAGTCCAGGCCGACATTTATTTCAAGAGCGTTTCGAAGCGGCGGGCATTTAAAAATTAAGGGCGCCGAACGGAGCTAGGCGCGGTTTTAGAAACACGTCGGCGCCGAAATTCGCGTTCTGTTCATCGCGTCATCTCGCAGCGGCATTTGCAGTATAATCCGATACGTCAGGCCGACATCAATTGACATTTAACATGCAGCCCTGCACTTGGCGTTATATGGATCTGTTGGCGCACTGTATCGCCCCGGGTTTATGATCTCATCGGGCGATTGATTTATGTCGGCAATTATAGCATAGCTAGGAGTGACGCACGACTTCGTGTCCCGAATGAGTTACGAGTGTTAATCTCGGGCGAACCAATGAGGGGGAGACTCGACGCGTTTCGCCGTCGACGCCGTCGCCGTCGCCGTCGCCGCCGATCTCCTCGTCCTTTTTCGACTCTTTCCTGCGCCGCGATTAGTTGTCTTTCGCGTCGCACATCCTTCCTCCGGCATAATAGACGCAACATCGACAGTCGACGCACGGATGATTGCGTCGCCCTCCGTAATCTGCCGGCACCTGATCGGCCGAGGCGCCGTCAGGACATTTGGGCAGTCGCCAATGTGCTCCACCAGCCAAAATATTAATGTTTCTTAATGTTCTGTCTCGCGCGACGACGCGCGTACAGACATCCCAACCCCAGCGACAGTGCAGCCTCCGTAACGAGTCTGCAATATTTCGACGTAGTCGTTATTTTACGACGGGTCTTGTTCATCGTAGAACGTGTCTGAATCGATGAGTCGGACGCGCGGAAGATTGATCGATCACACATGTCGACATATCGAGTTCGTGCGCGCACACGCGATACATTGAAACAATTCGTTATTATAATTGTAATCGATTATTATAACGTGACTCCCTTTTCTCTTTCTTTGTAGAGCTTTTAATGATTTTTAAGGTATACTTTGCCCGTAGCAATTACCAAATTGATTATTATATACATGAATACGATATTTTCACGACTTTGACGTTGTTATTGTAACATGAAAATATATTTTAAATAAACAAATGGACAAATCCATATTTCGTATAATCATATCTGATATTCTTTACTATTCTGATGATGGACTCAGTAGTGTGCAGTAGTACAGCATCTAAATCGCAATTACATATCCTGATTTTATGAGGATAAGAAAGATATCGAGGCATATATTTGAAAGAGCTCGAATGTCGAGTTGTAACTCCGAGAACCAGTTCCCGGACACAGGAAACCACTTTCGACATAAGGATATTCCTGCTCTAGGATAGGAAGGTTTAGCATAATTGGTGGTTGCTGCAACGCGACGTGTCCCGTCACAACAGCTAACATGTTCACGCTTCGTGCTCCTAGCTTTTTTCCAAATTATGCTCGCGCATGCTTAATCGCGCTCGTTTACCCAAGTACAAACTTGCCCCTCCGCGACTATGACGTACGGTTAATCTTAAGTAAGTTTATGCGTGCAAAGACTCTTGTCTCGTCACTTTTTTAGTAGACATGTCTATCTAGATACTGTAACAAACACGCATCCCTCATGACAGTTGCAAAAAGGCGGGGCGAAATTTGTCCGTGAGACAGTCGATTGAGTTTTACCGCACAATTGCAAAAACGACGATTAGATTTAATGGGGAGCTTTCACGCTACGCGCGCCGGTCTTAGTTATGCCGCGGGATATTTTCTTCCGAATGAGACATCGGAAAAAGGAAATTGGTCGCCGTGAACGTTACCGTTGTTCTTTGCGGATAGACGTTTTTGCAAAAAGTGGCTCGCCTTCGAGGACTATGCCTGCACGAGGCACTTTGCTTCGCCTTCGAATTGCCGAGGAAAATCTCATCGCGTGCATGAGCCCGCTGTGCTGACCGGTAAGAAACGCAAAGCGGAGGCAGCCTTGGAAGTTATTACACTGTCCTGCGTAAAACATAATTAGATGACGCTCGGCCGGAGTGATGCCACTGTTCCTTCCGTACATGCATGACCCCGCGGCTCCCAACTTAACAGGAGTTTAAATTAATCTAGCCCTAAGTAATAGCCTCAATTACCCAGCTAATTAATGAATTATTTATTTTTTTTACAGCTGAACCTAAAAACTGCACGAACTAACGATATTTCGCGCGCATCATTTGCGGTAAAAAGAAACGAATGATATTCGAGTTGCAGACAGTGAAATTTTAGGCGGGTAAAGAAAGGAAGCACAAAGACAATGAAAAGAATTATATATGATTTTTTAAAGTTATATTTGGTAAAAATTTGTTTCCCCGAAGTTTCGACGGTTCCATGAAATTAAACGAACATTCTTGTCCATTGTTCGCCTTCGCAATATATCGTGCCAACTACGGTTAGTTGTACGGGCTATCGTACGCTCGGCATCCAAGTTTCTAACACATTCGAGCTTGGATCCTCCAGAGCCTTCGATTGCCGGCCGCGCTTCGGCACGTACGGCGTTACATACGAGAGACCGACGCTAACGTATACATGCACATGTGTAGCCGTAAAACGTAGAGCCGGACGTGCACCTATATACACACACGTACACGTATACCGGTGCCAGTGTCGGAGAGCCGTCGGTCGCAACAAACTTTGAATTTATATCACTAAGACGATATAAACGTCATAAATCATTATTATAATAACGGTTCTGTACGTAGCTACACCGTTTGCGACTGCGCCCGTTGCTTTCGACACGTATACACGTACACACTCTAACGTACGCGGAATCAACGTAGAGCGGAGTCAAAACAGAAACATTAAATCATGGTGTGTCCGCGGCAGCAGACGAAACGCCGACTCGCCTTCGCCGGGGGTGAGTGAGATTGTCGGTCCCGCAGTCGACAAAGAAGGAGATCGGCGGACGAGTTGAGGGCAAGATGAGGAAGGCGGTGGTGGCGGTGGAAGAGGGAGGGAAGAAGGCCAAGGGGGTATTTACATTGCTAATGTATCGCCGGCCTAACTTCTAATTAAACAAATTCGCACAACTCAGCGCGCCGCGCGGAATTGCTCGAGGGAGAGGCGCGGGTGGACCATCTTACTCCTCCCTCTGGCGTTTCTCTTCCTCTTCCCCTCGCGCTCTTATTGCCACTTCCTCCCTTCGCGGCGACGAGGACTGAGGAGAGCAAGAAAAGCGAAATTCTTTCCCTTTCTCTCTCTCTCACACACACACACACACACACACACACACACACACACACACACACACACACACTCCCTCTCTCTTCTTCCTTCCCTCCTTCCCTCTCTTTCTCTCTTTCTCTTTCTCCCGCTCGGTTGAAGGGATCGCTCGTTAGCGCTCTTAACGCGACTTACCGCCTAGAGTGCGAGGCCGGACCCCCTGATTCATCGGCAAGGGGGAATGAATATTTATAAGAAACTGCGAAATAGTAGCCTCCCTCGTTCTTTTTCTCTTTCTCTCTTACGCGTGTATAACCGCTCCCGTTGTACTATCATGCCTCTCCAGTCAGCCGTTGCTGACTCGCCAGGATGTCCGCTTCTCTGTTTCTTTTGCTTCTCACTTTCCTTGATGAAGTAAGATTATTTTTTCCATGCATTACGAAATTATGTAACTATTCGCTATGGGTGCGAAGCACGCGCACGTGGATACGATTGTTAGATTTATCCCTAAGATACCGAGCTATGTAAATATTATCGGCACTTTTATTTTTCTATTGTCGCTAAACTCTAACTTTGGGCATTTGTGCATTGAACGATAGAATATTATAACATTTAAATTCTTTAGATATATTGTGTAGTAAATTTAAAACATAAACGTAGATTTTCTTTTCTACGAATATGGATTTCATAGCTTATACTTGAAGGAGTTGAATAAGGATAAAATGTATGAGTTAGATATGTAAAAAATTTCGAGAAAAATTTAAAATTTTAAGTATACGAAGATCTTAGATATTCGATTATTTTCCGAGATATTTATCTTTATTTACCGTTGAGTGCTAGATGTAAAAACATCAACATCAGACGTTTGTTAGTTTGTACCGATGTTTATTCGAAGTTATATACACGTGATGCATAAAGTCTTAATGCCATGGAAGACGCGCTTTTTATCATATGGCGCGTTCGTATAGAAGAGGGAATATTGTCGATATTATTTATATGCCTACGGCTAACGGTCCGACGATTATATCCAGTTAATTTATTCGAGCAACTTGTCCCGTCGGGCGTTCGGTCTAGCACTACTAAATCCAGTAGCGTTTCCCGTAATTGATTTAATCGATCGAATTAATATCGAGCGTGTGCACGTGTATCGATTAAAGTAAAGTGCGGTATCTGCACGCGCATCCCACGCCCCGCATCAGTACGCAAATATAAACAAGTTATCGAGTAATAACTTGATCACGTCGGATGGATGTGTCCGTTTCTCATAGACTTGATTTTCTTGCCTCCGAGGATCGTTATTGGCCGCGTAAGGTAAATCGTGTAAGCACTGTCTTCATAGATTTTATAACGATATAACATATGGTCATAAGTATCAAGCGTTATTTTGCGTTTATTCTCGGAACGAGCGCGTCTCGGTCGTATCCTCTCAAACACCGAACTCAAAATTATCTCTTCAATCATCTCCTTTACATAAAAATATATCTCCCGTAAATTATTAACGCGTTTCGGCATTTCTTTGTTCATACATCGCGTTATGCTTTCCTTCACCTAGCCAAGCGACACGATTGCAGCCGTTTGTCGTTAAAGCTGATAAAAAAAAAAACACATTAGGTATCGCGAAACGACATCTGAGATTTTATGGCGCAGCGTTGTCAACTTGATAGAAAACCATGTCGGACATTCGACAGTCGCGTCGTGTGAGGTCCCATAACTGCTTCCTGTGCCGTCGACTATCTGCGACCGTTTCCGGCGTCTCTCTGTCGGCTCGATTACACCGCAATAAAACACCGTCCTGACACCTGCGGGCTCGACAGGGACCTCTGTCTCCTTCTCTTGATAACGAATCCACAAAGCCAGCTCTATATTCCTTCGAGGGCCGTGCGTGCAAAAATCGCAGCGCGCCTCTAGAGGATTGATAACTTCTGACCGTGTGAACACTGCTCTACGGGGATATAACTCGCGGTAAGAAAAAAACGGAGGTATATAGACGCTTGCCGGAAGTAATTTACATTTACAATTTGCGGCGCTTTCCTGCGCTATCTCAACTTCCACTTGTCATCGGATACGTTCGTTAAGCATTAAACACTCGCGAAAACTGGATACGTGCGGTGAGCAAATCCGTGAATTAAGTGCGTCGAGATGTACATCTAAACGAGCCTCAATTTCGTTCGTTCGGCTTAAGCGCGAGCGGAGGTCCCCGGAGAGATGCGCACCCCATAAATAAAGGAATGTTATTTATTACGTAAGTATGTAGCATACTTATAATATATCGTGGAGATTAATTTTATATGAACTCTACGTGTAAAGGGAAAAACAAGATCGGGCCGCGAAGTGGACATTGATCTCCGGGTTTGCACGGGAAACGAGCGTATTTGATTCGTAAAAGAGAATTATTTGATATGCGTAAGTGGTCGTTAGACTCGACATTAGCTTATCGCCTAAGTTCGTAAGCAGGGAGCTCGATAAAACACGCTCGGTAATCAGAAGCTGCTTTCGAGATGTTATTTCAGTTGACTACAAAGATTGCCGCTGTGCTCCCAGGCCGTAAATCATGCGGCTTTTCGCGATCAACCGTGTTATTTGTCACGATGACTACGGTGGAAGATAATTCGTGAAAAATTTGACGTCAAAGGCGAGCCCGGTAACGAGCTCATTATAATGGATGTTCGGCTTATCATTTAGCTGCGTCCATATAATAAAATAAATTTGCCAATACGCAATTCGCAATGGACGTACGAATTTGCGAATAATCGCAAAATATGTCGCGTTTAAACGCCCGCGATTTATTACGCCGGATCGCAACTTGCATTTCACAAACAGCATCGCGAAATCTATTTTCGCAAAATATAAATTACTGTTTACAACAAACCCGCGTAATTCTGTCTCGTGAATAATTCGTACGCGCGCTCGAGTATGTGACACGGCCTATCTATAATTTCAATTGCAGCAGCAGGCCGGAGTACGGTGAGTTCCTCAGATTCCTCGTTTCACGGTCTGCATGACACTATAAACCAGGAAGAAGATATTAGATTATAATTCAGTCGTAGGAACGCGTTCGAGGCGCGTCCGTGCATTTTTGTCTGACGTGCTAGCGCCAGAAGAAGAGGAAAATCGACGCAAATCACCCGACAAAATCTATAATTCGCGGCCGAACCTTATTAGACGCGAAGTGGCGTCGGCATTGTAAAGTTCTGAATAATGGAGTTGGCGAGGGCGAGGCAATAGAATGACGTGTTTATAAGCCTGCACTCGTACGAATAACGCGGTCGCTCCTCGTGTACTCGCGCGAGCGAGCGCGGGCGGGCGCGCGTGCATATGCGTGTACTACATACGGGCAAAATGTACGTACGTGTGCGTCTGTGTAATGCGCGGGTGCTCAGCACCGAGCGAGCGGCACTTTGTGGGGTCGTAAAACAGCGTCAGCCTTGTAAATCTGTGCCCGAGTGCGCGGCAGCCCTGACAGATTCTCGCCCCCTTCCGCCCCCTTCTAAACCCCTCGCCTGCACGCGACCCCCGCTGCCCCACCATCAGACCCCGCCGACGAACAGTCTCTTATAATGAGGTCGTCGCGAACGTGACGACCTTCGTGGTAAGACTGCACCAGTTTCGATGTACCGCGGACTCTCGCAACGCCGCGCAGGAGCCGTGCCGAAAGAGACGCAGCTCTCTCCTCGCGTACTTTTCGGATCAAATGTGTTATGAAATCGGACGGGAAAGAGAAAGAGAGAGAGAGAGAGAGAGAGAGAGAGGGGGAGAGGGAAAAAGAGAAAATGAGAAGGAGCGAGATGAGTCAGATGATATACGCTTGCCAGGACGAACCCAGATCGTCGAAAACGAATGGCGGATTTGCATCTCGCTTCATCCGTTTGACGGCAATGACGTCTTTGTTTAATCCGTTCCGCTTCCATTTGGATCTCTTCCTCCGCGTGCGTGACGCTGTTGGATCTTGACCACGATCCGTTTTCCCCTTTTCCCCAGAAGGAGATCGTTAGCACGAGCCATCGATTGCGCGAGCTCTCTACTTTATGCGCGCTTGTATGCAGTTAGGTAAGGGCCGCGGAAAAGAACCCCGAGATGTTATTTATTGCCCCACATCCGCGCGCACACGCCGCAAAACATCTAGATCCAGTTCTGTGTGCTTTCTTAGGATAAGATTTAATGTACTACTTTAATAATTTCAGATCAGGTTTAAGGGACTTCGCGCGCGAGCGTAGATTATATCTCGGTGCAATTAATACACTTGGCGAATTTTATCGTGGAACTTTCTTACGAATGCCGCGAAAGGTAAAGTCTACATCCTTTCGACAGGATCGCAAGTTTCAGCTGCGTACAGTAATAATCTTATGCGATACAGCATGTGCGCGCGCACATTCGTTTCTCGCGGTTATTATATATTCAGTGCTGCACGTTGATTTTTGCACATATTGTAATATTCTGTTACCATGTTAGCAACGTTCATGAATACGTAACTATTTAAAAGTACTGTTAACATGAAAATATTTTCAGCAGCTGATCAACGTATAATTTCGTATCTTTTTATTATCCGCAACATATATATATATAGGTTCCAATTCGCCATTGTGTAGTAAAATTTTTAATAATTAAAAAACACGGCAAGGAAATTAATACAATAGAGTACTTTTTAATGATTGTGCCATAAAATTTCATACATGGCGATTGGCCATCGCGGCGTTGCTCCCTTGTTACATGCGCCGTTTATTTTATCATGTTTCTTATAAGTTCGACGAGGCATTCGCGATGAATTCTGCGCCGGTGCCAACGCAAATGTTTAACGAAGAGGAGTTGTGAGGTCGTCAGCCAGCTATTTATTTACAGTGATCCCGCCGCGATTTTCGATCTCACGGTTGATGTAGAGAGCGCGTAGCCTACGCGGATATCGCGCAAAGTGCTCGTCGTGCGGTGTTGCTGTGCTTACGCCGAGGTATTTTACGATGTTATGCTAACCCGAATATCTGACGAAGCGACGCACCGACAGGCGTAAAGCGTAAATCACTGCCCACGAAATCTTCGTATTTTTTTCTTCTTTCGTTGACCGACGCGATCATCCGAAACACGTTTTTATCATTTGCCTCAAACAATTTCCTTCGTTCCCCGTACTTTCTTTTCACTCTCAGAAAATGATGTATTATATTTATTATTTTGTGTAATCGTAAATTTTCTTCATATTTAATTTGTGTTCCCGTCAACTCGGACAAATCGGGGATTGGTGCTGGTGGACGGCGTGCTGAGCGTCGCGATTTTAATTCTCGCGAGAGCAGGGAACCTTGCCCTGACGAAATTTTGGGCCAAATCGGCCGATCGATCGCGACTCGTATTCCACGTATGACGAAGGGGCAGCCGCAGCAGCCGGGACATAAAATTCGCTAATCTGAAATGCAAATGCCACGCACGATTTCGCGGCGTGTGCGTCGTTGCGGAATTTTTATTATTGCGACGTGAACTTAAGCCTGTTGTTCACGGTACACGGGGCCTGTGTAAAGTGAAGAACAAATGTAACGAGGCAGTCGCGTCTTACTCAGATAGTAGCTTACCTGATCAGGCGCGCCTTACCCTTAAGCGCAACTTCTTTTTGCGGGGGCCCTCTTAGTATGCACGTGCGACCGTCGTAAAGTAGATGTACAGATCGCGCGTATCTTACGAAACTAAATTGGAACGAGACGAGGGGGGAACGAAGAAACAAAAAAAGCCAGAGGACCGAGAGATAGAAACGAGGGGATGGAAGAGAGAGAGAGAGAGAAGGAAAGAGAGAGAGAGAGAAGAGGAGGGGGAGGAAGAGGACAGGGAAGAAGAAAGAATGAGAAGACGAGTAGAAACTTGGTGCACAGAACGCACGACGAGAGTGCGAACACCCACCGGCCAGGCGCGGCATATCCAGCTGGCTCTCCCACGCGTTCTCGGCCAACTGACATCTTCATCATCCGCCGCCGGAGTCACGTAGTAACAGGATTAAAATCCTTGCGCGTAGCCACCTCGAAGGACGTATCCGTCGAAAAAACACCTGGGTCTTCTTTCCTCCGCCATCCTTGAAATCGGATCGGCGGACAGTGCCTTCCGTGAATTTTGTGGCTAACTTCGACATCCTGTCCGATATATAGACGGGCGATTTCTGCGATGCCCTTATAAATTTTCGTTGCATGTAACACAATATTAATTTTTAATAAAGTGTAATAATATAAAGACCCTCGAAATTCAAATATAAATTGGAAGAGGCTGTAAGGGTCACACGCGGATCCAAATGCGTTTAAATATTGTAATGATTTATTTCTCAAAATCCAAATTCCAAACGTTTCGGCTCCTGTCCGAGCCATCTTCAGTGGTATAATGTTAACAAAAATAATAAAAAGTTCTCCCCTTAACGACGTGTGACCCTTACAGCTTCTTCTAATCTATATATTAATTTTTAATTTTCTTAAATATCAGAGAATTAGAATCCACTTTGGATATTAAATAGTAATTCTAAAAAATTGCTATTCGAAACCAGGACAAAAATAAACAGATTCAGTTAAATATACAATGAACGGAAAAATAAAATGAAATATACGCAAAAAATTGGTTTCCGCAATCTTTTCTGTGCCTCCTAATTTTTTCTATTTCTAGAATATAGCCCTTGCACAAAACGCAAGGGCCAGGAGATCCGAGCTGGGGGCACAAGCGGCTGCAGATAATCGTCGATTCCCCTGCGACATAACTACGTATTATAGGATGACCACTAGGCGAGGATTAAGCCTCGATGTCATCGATGTGGCCGGGCATGAAGTGGGTATGGAACGAACAGTCCTTCGCACACGGACAACCAGCGCGCTGGTTATCGGCCGGCCGCGACCGCTACAAATCTTGGGCTATCGTCGAATCTCTCCTGGTTTTTGGTGGCTCTCTAATGCCTCTGCTCTCGCTTTCGAACATCGCGAATGCCCAGGAAGGGACTACGTTGACTACGGTAGAGAGAGAGAGAGGGAGAGAGAGAAAGAGAGTATGCGTATGTTTGTACATGTGCGCGCGCGTGTATGTGTGTGTGCGGGGCAGAGAACGGGTAGGGGATCGAGGAGAGGTCTCGTGGACTTCGATGGATATCCGGTACCCATATATACCCATCGGTGGCGGAAAGGGACACGGGAATCGGCAACGGCGGTGGTACTTGTGAACAGGGGAGAGAGGAAGATCGGGAGAAAGAGAAGTCACACCGAAGGTATAGATAGTAACTAGGGATCCCCATAGCTCTTGGCGTGGTGCACATAAAGAACAGAAACGTCGGGACGTGTTCAAGACGAACTGCGCTTACGCGGACGCGGATTGCGCTATACGAGGATGAGACGGCGAGCGGGGAGGGAGATCGCGGGGCGGAGGACGGTCGAGGATATCGGTAAAAGGAAGAAGAACGAATCCAGACCCCGATGAGAGAAGGAAGGAAGGGGACTTACGACCGACGTGAGTTCATCGGCGAGCCAATCGCCGAAGAATTACCGATTTCGATATCGTCAACGGTTTTTTGATATCCGACGGCGATTCTCATGCGGGATAATTTCATATATAGCAAGTTTTTAATCTTCACGAAGGGAGATCATTCTCGTATCTATATGTGCCCGTTTATTGCGGTTATTTGTGCTGAAAAATCTATTACGAAAACGAAATCATGTTGTTAATCCACGCTGCAAGATTGCCATTTTCTACGTATTCATCCGCTTCATTCTGAGATTTCGCTCGTCAGCTACGAGAGTTCCATTACAGCGGTCCTCATCGACGCGGAGATATGTGTGTATCGAGACGGTAGCGTTTAAATACCGTTGGAAGGAATGGGGGCTCGTTTCTTTAAGACGAGGGTTAGTTTAAGGGCCGTTCGAGAATCGGTAGCCTCTCCGGCGATGTTTTATTTTATCCTCTCCGCTCCATAAGATCGCATTCTTTACGACCCATTAGACGAATTCATTACCAGCCCCGGGCAATAGGTAGGTGAGGTCCGTAAGCTCTCTTTTCTCCTTCCCTCTCCCCTTTTCTCTCTCTTCATCAGTTATCCTCCCACCCTCCCTCCCATCCCTCTTTTCTGCCTGATCTTCTCTTCTTCCTGTCTTTCTGCCTTACACTCTTTCACTCCGTTTCTCCCGTCTCTTTTCACCCTTTTCTTTCGCCTTATGCGCGCGCGGAACTTGATCGTTCTCGTCCTGAATCGTCGACTTATCCCCCCCCTCCCCTTCTCTTGCTTTGCCCGCTTCGGAAACCGAAAAGGTCGGTTACTTCGTAATTATTATTCGAATGGTCGATCGAAACCGAGCGCCGATCCGGGCGTATATGTACGTTCTATGTTTACGATAACGTCGCCCAATTGATGCGCCGGCTGATGCACCCGGCGATTTAGATAGGGAAATCAGAGGCGATGCACCGATTCGAATTGAATGCACTGGCGATTACCAAGAGCATGTACGCTCGATCGACGGTTTTTGTTACAGTGTATATCGTGGCTATCTTCGCGCGCAATTGCGCGCGCGACGATAACCGTCGTTCTTTCCACTGGGAGCGCATTATCGAACGTAAACGTTTTAGCGCTCGCGCGCGCGAGATCATTCGGTTCCCTTCTTTCAGATCGACGAATTCGTGATCATTATGCTTGAGTAATTACGCGCCGTTGACCATGCGTAACGGGCGACTTCCGGAGATCGAACGTTTGCGCGGCGCGGCGCGGCGGCGGCTTTAATAGCCCGACTCGTGGAATCAAGTCTTATCGAGGATTTATTGGGCGCTCGCTAAGATAGAGCAAGATTTAAATTCTTTATCGTTACCGTTACCCATCCGTCTTGCGCCCGCCCCTCCTCTCGGATTTCACTGACCTCATCGGCTCCCTTTTTCGCCCTTCACAAATCCTCCTTTACGGTTCCTTTGCTATTGAGCTCGCGATAGGGCTTATACCTTCGAATTCGAACGGACGTATTTCGTAGTCGACCCTTAATCGCGAACCTCTTACCTGATTTTACGAATATTGATGGACTCACGGTAATTTGCAAAATATAATATTACGTTTTGTATGTTAAATAAGAAAATAAAGCGTTTCTCGTAAAAAATTAAACGTCCAATTATGTGTTTCAGTTCGTCCAACGTAAATTATAAAACTATCAGCACACATTCCGATATTTTATATTTTTCTGGGAAAAAAATCAGAACTTTATTTTAATATTTCAAATTTTTATTTTTCTTGTCTTATGTTGCTCTACCTTCTCTACTTCTCTACCATACATCACGTATATATTTTGCTACATTAAATTAGATAATTAAAATTAAAATTTATCTCACAAGATCTACCAGAAAAATTACATCAAGCTGGCATTTGCATTCAGCGTATTCAGTAAACGTTCAGAGAATGTGCCCTACACACTTAGAGAATCGCTTCATTCCAATATTAATCGTTCGTTAGTCGAATCAAGAGTAGCTCGGAGAGAGAGAAAGAGAGAGAGAGAGAGAGAGAGAGAGAGAGAGAGAGAGAGAGAGAGAGAGAGAGAGAGAGAGAGAGAGAGAGAGAGAGAGAGAGAGAGAGATCGTTCCCGCGACGGCATCACAGCCGCCGATCCTCCCTTGCGGAATAAGCGAGCGGAGTAAGGTAAAGAACGCGGTAGCGCGCGGGGGGACGAGAGGCAGCCGCGCTCGGCGTTGTATCAATTCATTAGCGCATTACGGTTAAAATAAAAGTATCCGCGTATCTGCGGCATGCGGCGTATCTCTTATGAAGAGGACGGAGTAGTGGCCGACCGGTTTCTGCAGCTCCTCTACCCACTCCTTCCCTCCCACTTCCTTGCCCCTGTCTCTCTCGCGATGTGTCCCCCTCTGTCGCCGTTCTCCCTTCGGCTCCTTCAGCGGACCGACCTTCACCGTGATTTGCTGGCTGGGCGACCACCATCCGGCGACTCGAAGTCATCATTATGCACCGCAAATGGTGAAAAAAAAGAGGAAGAGGTAAAGACGACGCGCGAATCCAGTCAGTGTGGGTGAGGAGGAGGAGGAGGAGGAAGTCGTGGCGGGGGGAACCGAGGAGCGGGCGAGTGGGATGATCGGCGAATTCGTTGGATTCAACGTAGGGTCCGAAGGCGAGCGGCGGCCTTGAGGGAGATGATATCTCGCGGAACGTCTCCCGGCTGATAAGCGAAATCGTGCGCTCGTAATATGGTATACAGAGTCACCGGTTTATCTAGTTTATCCGCCGACCATGTCTATTCTTTGCGGCTAACATACGCGGGGGTGAGTTTGATACTGATGCGGATACATTCGATGCGGTATTGTATGGCACCGAATTAGCGAGCATGCACGCGGACTTCGGACTAGCTCGCTATATTAAGGACTCCGTCTCTTCCCTCTTTCTCCTTCTCTCTTTTTCATTCTCTCACTCTCTGACGTTCACAGACGTAAATTTGAGTGCCATCTCGTCGAGAAGGCGAGGAGATAAGCCACGGAGTGAACGCAGACAGATACCGGTATTTCTAATTAATGCATCTATCGAAAGAAAGCGAAGAGTAGTTTTACGCTTAATGATCGCGCGTCGATAGCGCGAATCCGCATTATTAGTTAGATATTTAACGACTAAACCGTCAGCCGTTTACTTAACGACACGCCATAGTGACAAATTATTTCGAACCAATACTTACCTGGTGTACATACTCCGTACGTCGTCGCTCAGATTAATAAGAATTAATCGAGACTCGCGACGGAGCCAGTTTCTTGAAATATGTAAAACCTTCAGTCGTCGGACGGTTGGTTGCAAGTCGCTCGGGACGCCTCTCGATAGTTGTTTCCTCGATTTCTCAACCGGAGAGCCTACTACCTATGACTTGATTTCCATGAGAAAGCGTTGCATGGATTTAAAAATTAATGACCATATATAAATAAAATAAAAATTTAGATTCGTAGTGTTTTTATAGGAAAATTAATAATGCCTCATCTCCATAAAACAGTTCCGAAAAGATATCGTTCGTGGTAAATACTTGTCGTCGAGAGTTCTTAAAAGATTATCGATTTTTGTTTGGACGATAGGTGGGAAATAAATACACGAAACACAAGCACGCATTCTTAGTTTATAACATATATATTTATTTGAGCTTTAATTGCATTTTAAAATACAACCGAAATAATTAAATAATGACAAATCTGGTAAAATGGTTTCAAGAGTCGCGTATACATGATGCATATCTTTGTGGTTGCGTGTTTGTAAGTAGGTAGGTACGTTTCGAGCGTATCATTCGCACGGCTGGCTGTCCCTTTCCTCGAGTGTTACTGCGACAGTGTTACGCGTGTTTTTCACGCGTGTACGTATTGCGTGCGCGCGTGTCGTGTACATGTGTGTGTATATAGGGGTACATGTATTATGTCGTGTGTTGGTCGCAGCCACGTAATCGTCTCGCATTACGTTCATCACACTCTCAGCAGTCGTATATAATTACAATATAATAATATTAATATTATTATTATGTCGATAAATACTTTTAAAGTCCGCGATGGAAGAATTAGAGTTTACAAGAAATACGTATACAAGTTTATGTTCCGTTCTTTTCCGGCCTTCGTTGTTGAGGGCCGCACGCAGCTGCTCCATCTTTTCCGGTCTGCTTCTAGTCTCTCAATCTCTCGGAAGCATTCTTTCTCATACTCAGACTGTCACTCTATCTTTCTATCCTTCACCCTTCTCGCAAACACATACAAACACACACACAGACACACTCACACACGCGCATTTTCTCGTTCTCTCTTACTCTCATCATCACACAACATTCGTATTCCCGTCTGATCCACTCGCGCCCTATGCTCTGCTATTATCACTACACTCACCACGCCACGCATCATCGTAATATAATAATCGTAATTATATAATCAATATACACAGTAGTCGCGATAATTCGAGTGATAATAATGACAATATTTTACACGTAGAATGACGCGTTGGCTCGCTCACGGCGCAATAAATATTATTTGAACAAAGAAAATTTACAATGATCTACACGTACGCATTTACGTCGAGAAAATATGCGTTCTTCGACAACCATTCTTTCTCTCACACATTTTTTCTTTCTCTCTCTCTCTCTCTCTCTCTCTCTCTCTCTCTCTCTTATTCGCTCACTTTTTCTCTCTCACACTCGCTCTCTCTCTCGCTCTTCACTGTTTCATGCATACACATTCGACTCGCGTGTACTTATTCAATTAATCGCGAGCCTCGCTATTGCACCGCGTCTCCGCACCTCTCGGCTCTTGTCACTTCTACACTCGCTCGTGTGTCTCCACACCTTCGATTCGTAGCAGTCGTAACGCTCTCCGAGGCGGCTCTCGTCCGTCCCCGCGAGCAAACTCACCGGTTTTTTTTCGTAGTAATAAGTATCAACAAAGAGATTCCTATACAGGGTCGAACCCTAGCCTATCCTATGCGCTAATAAACTACGGCCTTACGATCTAGAGGTATACATGCTGACGATCTTACGACAGATGATAGGTAAGCTTTCTCTTTTTCTCGCTCTCTTTTTTTCTTTCTCTTTCTCTATCTCTTTCTCTAGCCATTTCTCTTTTGCTCTAATCAATTTTTGCCGTTTTCTTTGTCTCGTCGCGATCTTGCTCATCTCACGTCGTAAACGTCCTTAAGTATTTATAAAATCACAAACTTGGCCGCGTGCCGAGCCCCGTGACTCAGCAGTGCCGCGAGATATGGTGGCATCACAATTTAATTAACGCTCGTTCAACACCCACATCTTCGTTACACCCTCTCGCGTTCCTTGGGCACGAAAGAAAGTAAGAGTAGCTGGTATACAATTCCTTAATTCTCATACCGATGGAAGAAAAGTGATACGAAAAAACGGAAGGCGAAACGTGCTGCGAGAAAGTCTTAAACAACACGGAAATGTCGATTGTACAAAGTTATGCGCGTCCTACTTTGGACTCATATTTCTATAGCGATTGCGATCGAGGAAAAATTCTGTGAAAAGCAAAAAAAAAAAACGAATTCTCTCGCGACGTTTCCCATGTTGCACGTGATTCCATAACGAGAAGGAAACATTCCGAACGATTACGCGCGCAGGTCTACTCTAGAGCATAATCTTCTCGTAACGACTAAAAATACAGTAAATGGGAAAAGAAGAGAGGGATCGGTATAAAAGAAATAATGAGAGAGGTGTATATAAAGACGGAATTTGAGGCCCCTCTTCAATGTAGAATTTTTGAAGGGTCTGATGCACGCTAATCGTGCCACCAACCCAGGAATGATAAGATGCATCCTCGATGATAGACTAAAACGATCGCAAAAAAAAACGGAAAAGAAATCGTGTTGCGTCTGCATTTATTCTGCGCGAGTGAACGAAATCTTTTACTATAATAATATCATCGCAACGGCGAAGTCTTTCCGACGGAGATATCCACATTTAGGCTGAAAGAGTGCAGTGGCGAGGCTTTAAAATTAAAACAAAAATAAAATTATATTATATGTTTAATATGTTAAGAAATAAAGTTTATTAAATTGATTTTTTGCAGAATGACAAGCAAGCTTAAGTTTGACAATTTAACCTCGGCTATAGATTCCTCCGTGTTTTTCTATGAAGAGAGAGAGATTATACGGTACATATAAAATAACTGATATTTTCAAGAAAATGCAGTACAAAGAAGTTCTCGAAAATTATACCATTCATTCAGCAGGAATTAATTAGTAAGGAATTCATAATACAGATGGATAATAATCTAAAACTTCCAAGCTTTGCAAGATGTACTTGAAATAAAAAGAATGCGAAGGAATTTTGCAAAATATAAATAGGTCATCTCAGTCGTCATATTTAAATCTAATCGAGCTCTTATGGATAGAGCTATACGTAAGAAATATTTGATTTTTAAAAGATCTTTGGAAAATTGTACAAGAGGCCTGAGAGAAGGGGGAGGGATATAACACTGGAAAAGAATCTATATGAAAATTAATTAAAAGAATGCCAAGATTGTGTCAAAAAGTCAAATTGAAGAAAGGATTCTGTTGCAAAAAGAAAATTTAATCAACTTTATTTACTAACATTGTAAATGTAAGAAATTTTGTGTTTGAATTATAAATTTTATTCAAATGGTGTGTACGTTCGCATAAATAAAAATTTATATTTTTAATAAAATAATTACATCTATAATGAATCATATCATATTTTATATAATATATAATTTTATACAAAATATAAAAGATACTTCATTGCCAACGGTAATATATATGACATGACTCTAATCACCAATTGGTTTTTTTTTTATATCACTAGTTAATTCTGGTAGCCCTCTCTAGCAATAAATTATAATTGTCAACGTATAATATTATCTATATTTTGTATTTTTTCTTGAGCAAATAAAAAATACAAAAGGGGTTCATACAAAAATCTGTAATGATTAAAAGGTAAAATTGATCAGTTCAATTTTCAGTGCTATAAACGTGCGAAAAAAGATTTTCTCTCTATTCTTTTAAACATAAAAATCATCTTTCGTTCTTATGGCACCGAAATTTAAACTCAAATTTATATTTATTTCATACGAATCTTTGATCCGTAAATATATATCGTATTATCAGAAGAAAATTAATGATAAGAAACTACGAATATTACAATTTGATTAATCTCGTCTTACACGCAACGGGACATTTGTCCCAAATGCATAGATGACAATGTGAAATAATTTTTCAATTATAAAAGCTTCCCATTATCGATATAGCCACGACACAGCCTCTTTAAGCATAAACCCGAAGACGTCGGATGCGCGACGACGTCGTTCGGCGCGGCGGTGTTCGCGGGGAAGGGGATGAAAATTTTCACATCGCTAGTTTTACAGTCGTTACAGTATAGATACACTTATGTACAAATGGCACCGCTACTTACGGGGCTCGGACTATACGTATTTGCTGGACAATTGCTTTGCCAGCTCCGTATACTTGAGAAATTTGGAGTGCGGGCTCTCCTCGAGGGGTGAGGCCGCTGACTGCGACGGGCTGCCGTTCGCCTGCGGAAGCGGCGGCGACTTGTTGCGCTGCGACGTCGGCGGCGACGAGGAGTTGCGACTCGGCCCGCCGGAAGTGCCCTGGGAAACCGCCGCGGCGGCTGCGGCCGCGGCTGCTGCCGCCGACCTACCGATGGTCAATGGATCGGGGATGACGCCGTCCTTGACAAAGTGCATCTTGGACAGGTGGTGCCTGTATGCACCTTTCGAAATGAAGGGTGTATCGCAGAATGCACACTTCATTATTGAATCCGCGGTGACCACGGCATCATTACAGGCCCAGCTGAAAGCCAAGATAGCACCTGGCGTCGGCCCGGGACCCGGACCGGTCACCCCTACTGTGCTACCGCTGCCCGAACCGATGGTGCTGGCTCCGGAACCACCCCCGGATCTCGAGGCTCCGCTAGCGCCGGGACCTCGCGTCTCCGTCTTATCGCATAATTTCTGCAAGGCCGCGAGAGGATGGCTACTTGTTTTACGTCCTTGCGAGTCGATGTTGTTACCGCCGCCACCACCGCCACCGCCGGACAAGCTGTCGAACATGGAGGAGAGCGCTCCGAGACTGCTAGATGCCTTAGTGTCAGGCGTACCCCGCGGTGTGACCGATCGGTCGCTGCTGGTAGGACTGCTCGTGCTGTTCCTACAAGGACTACGCGCGACCTGTTCCACCTGGCTGGTCGGCCGGGGCGTAGGTGGATTCATGCGAGGCGACAGAACTTCTCGACCGTCCTCCGGCGTCTCATGGATGCTGTTTCGTCGGTGATTGTAGGAACTCTGATCCTCCTCGTCTCTACAGTCGTCTACTATTTCCTTCTTCACGAACACCTCCCTCGTCGACTGCGACTGCTGTTGCTCTTCCTCGGTCGCGCCTCGCTCCTCTGTCTCCTCGTCCCTCGGTTCTTTCTTCACCACCACGGTAGACGACTCCTCGTCCCCGGACTCCTCCGTGGTTTGACGATGGCGACTAGGTAACGGGGTGGCCTGCTTCTCGGGAGTGACGCGATGATGATGAGACAGGGAACTCGAGTGTCTTTCGTGACTCGCGTTAGACAGGTCCATGCGTCTCTCCGGTGTCATGGTATCCGTCCTGCCGCTTCCTCGCTCTGATATCGAACTGGACTCGCTGCCGCTTCGTTCCCTTCTCGCCGCGGTGTTGGCGTTATAATGTTGCTGCTGATGCTGCTGTTGATAAGATCGAAGTAAATTCATCGTTTGTGGATCCACCAGAGGTTTCGTGTAATCCACGCTCTCGTCGATGCCCAAACGCTTGAGGATGCTCGTACCTATCGGCGCGCCGGGCTGAGTGTGATGCAAGCCGGGCGTGCCGTGCCTCACGCGAGAATCGAAACTCTTCTCGATGAGCTTCTCTATTGCGTTCAAAACTGACGGCGAGGTACCCATCGGAGCGGTAGTCTCGTTAGCGGTCGGTGTAGGAGTATTTTTTCCCGGTGTCGTCGCGTCGCTGGCCGAAGATGGAGATCGGTGGTGTCTCGACGATATCGAAGACGTTTCCTCGTTGACGCTCTTACGTCCGCTTTCGGCCGGCGGTAACGTCGCGGGCAAATGATTGGACATGAGCGCGTTCTTCAGGAAGTTTCGCTGATTGGCTCCGACCGTGCCTGCGCCGATACATTGACGTATGTGCTCCACAAAAAGCGGAGTCTCGATCTTGTCGCCGCACTTCTCGCACGTGATTCTACCGGCGTGTTTGCCGAGGCTGTGCGTTAGACCGACGGCAGCGTCACCGTTCTTGAATTCGTTCTGCGCGCGTTCCAGCTCCAGCAATTTCCTCACGGGCAGTGACTTTTTCCGCTTTTCGCGCGTCTGCCGTCGACGTCCGCCGCTTTCAGTGATCGAGCGCATTATATGTTCCTTGTAATGCGAATTTTTTACCATGTGATTGCTCAACTCCTTCAGGGAGCTAAACGCTTGATCGCAAACCTTGCAGGTCAGCACGGCGCTAACGTGACTGCTCGTGGCGCCGGGCCCGGGACCACCGTTGTTTCCGCTGTGTGGTCCGGTCCCTCCTCCCGGCGGTCCTCCTGCGCCGCCTCCTCCCCCGGCGACACTTCCGCCACCTCCGGCAGCACCGGTAGCACTACCGCCCTTGCTTTCGTCCGATGATTTCCAGGATATTATCTGTTCTTGAGAGATGATGTTTGTGTAATGTTGCGTTTGCTGCATATGCGAAGTCATCTCGGCTAGCGAGCGGAAGCTCTGTCCGCACCACATGCACTTCAGAATCTGCCGCGTTTGTTCGGCACCCTTGCCCAACCAGACGTCCTGACCTCGCACGAGCTTTCGCGGCAGCGGCATCGTTTCTTTGATCAGTAAATTTAAATCGGATGGACTTTGTTTGTTGCTAGGTGTGGTCGAATTGTTACTGCCCGTATTACCGGTGGATGTCTGTGGTTGATGCGGCTGTTGAGGCGGTGGTATGGTCGGCATCGTCGTCTGTTGTGAGTGCATTCCTGGCGCTGGTGGTGGGACCGGCATGTTCACGCCACAGTGCTTCGCCTCCTTCATGTGCGTCGTCATTGCGGCCAAAGTCGGGAAGCTCTGTTTGCACCACACGCATTTCAGAACATCCTTCGCTTGATCGGCACCTTTATTCAACCAGTGGGACTGCCAAGCGCTATGACGACTGCTGGACGTCGTCGCCGGCGCGTTGGTACCCGTCGCGGCACCGCTTCCGGAAGACGACCTGAAAAGATCCTCGCCGCCCAGCTTACTCAGCTCGCTCATTTTCTCGAGCGCCTTTGTAGCTTCGCTGGGTTGATAGGGCTTTTCTAACGCGGCTGGCGGCTTCATCTTCCCGTTCCAGAGCTGATGATGATCCACCACCCCGCTGGTGCTTTTCGGCGAAAGCTGCTGCTGACTAGTAGCTGCTGCCGCTACCGCTGCGGCGAAGTACGGAAAGTGCGAGGCCACCACCGGAGACGTCCAGGGAGACACGACGGGCGGTCTACCAAAACCGGATGGCGTGACTCCCGGTGCTGTTTCCTGATGGCTCGAGGAACTTGTCGTGGAGGCCAGTCTCGATGACTTGCGCGGTGGCGGTGGCGGCGAGTCTTCCGGGCCGGGTCGTTTCCTGCTGGGTACCGAAAGATCCAACGGACCATTGTTCGTCTCCGTCGAGGAAGACGGCGTAGGTGGTTTGCTGAGATTTAATATTTGCTCTTCCTCGTCCTCCTCGGTCGAGGACGTTTTCCTCGTGCTAAAGTCCAGCACAGCCGGCAGGGGTGTCGCCGACGGTGAGATCTCCCCGACGCTGGTAGGCGACACCAGGAGGCCGGGGGTGGCGGCTGGTGGTGAACACGAGGAGGATACCAGCGGCGATACCGAGCCACGCGATAAGGGCGAGTGGCCGAGGAGGAGGCGCTGATGAGTTTGTTGCAGATACGCCGCCATGACCGCTGCAGAGTGGGGTGGTAGCAGGGAGTGAGTTCCAAGGGGTAGAGGCACGATACTACTTGGACTGACCGGGCTCGCGCTGCTCCTGGTAGCGGGTGGCGGGGGACTTCCGGTCGCCGGACCGGATGATTCCCGAGAATCTCTCGAGGGACAGCGCGGACTCATTGGCTCCCTGAAATTGCAAACGATACCGAGCGCTATAATTTTCGAGTATACGGGAGCGCGTATCCCTCCTTCGAGATCTCTTTAGGATTCGAAGTGGCTATGATGGATGGAAACGAATCTTATCGGAGCTTGGCGTAAAAATGCGAAACGTTCACAGTCGAGCGGCGGTCATTAATCATGATAATCGCGCGATAATTTTCTTGTAACCGATCCGCGAGCGCCGCTGCATAACGCAGGTGACGCCGTGACGTTAATATTTCATAAGCGTCCGCCGTAGGAATTACTACGCAAACAGCTTTCGCCGTACTGTGTGATGGGGACGACGGATACCCGGAATCATCGGTGGAGGTAAACGGAAAAAAGGCTCGCGTGATAAATAGAGCCTAGAGACGTTAGCGTGTTGCAACGATGGTAACAGCGATGGATAATTCACGCATGAAAACGTCTGTCGTTGCTGGCGCGTAGTACACGCGAAATGCGCATAACACATAAACGTACCTTGTAAGTATACCGCGACGGACATTACAACAGGATATGACAGATTATTATCGACATCAAAAACGAAAACACACTACGTTACGCGATGAATTATTCGTCGATCTTAGAATACGTGTGTTCACCGCGGCCGCGAGTACGACGTTAACGCTCGCGAGGTAACGGAGCCTCGTCCGTGGACAAATTAGTCATCCAGCTCGCGACAAAAACCGCGCGGATTGGTCGGAGTCGCCGAGTGTGCGGAAGCGATCGATACCTGTCGCAACGTCATCAACGCACGCGAGGATCGACTATCGGAAGGGAGCACGTGGCCGGAACGATTAGAGCTCAGCGCGGTCGTCGTAATGGATTGTACGAGGCCTCGGGACGCGATGCGGCGCGGCGAAGTTCCAGGCCTGTCGACGGCTCGCTCGTAACTGACTATCCCTGACTGAATGCCGAATGCGTGCCGCGAGATGAAAGGGGACCGCTGCCACGCATGCAGGGGAAGTTTTTGGGGGCTGGCGGGACGGCGCGGGTGTACGCGGGGGGGCGGGGGCGCCACCGCTACCGCCGCCCCCGGTTAGGAGGCAGCGCGCCTGCTAGTGGGGCATCGTTGGTGTGGGACGATGTGTAACACGTGCCTATCTCTATTAGCCGTGTGACGTCGCGCGCGGCAGACACCGATATCAACTCCAACACCGGCTTATTTATCCCTATCCCGGAGCCTCGCCCGTCCGTCCGCCCGGCCGCTCGTTCCGTTACCACTTAACCCTCGCCGCCCGACGCTTACCTCGCGCATACACATATTTACGAGTGAGGCCTCGTGACGATTTGTTGCTCTTAAACAAAGACGCCGCGTGTACATACGCGAGGGGCGCCCGACGACGGCGAACATCAAAAAGCTCGCGGTGTCGCGTCGGCGCGGCTCGCGATGATTTAGATGCTTTATTATAAGAAGTCTCCGCGTCCGGATAAAGCACCGACTAATGAGTCGCCGGCAGACAACGTCGAGCGAAATTTAGGTACGAGCCTCCGACTTTATGCCCGACATTACGCGTCGCTTCTACGACCGCCGTAAGTGATTTGCGCGGAGGCATCGCTCGCGCGTGGTTATCCGCGGCTGGCTTGCACGGGCCGCTACCTCGCACGGGTAACGTCGAGTGTCCCTATCTTCGCGGACGTAACACCCACGTGTCGGGCACGCGGACAGAAACATGTATATATAGGCATCGAGTATAGCACGCATATATATGCAGAGACACATTCGACTGACAAATGTAATAAGGAAGACCAAAGAAAGTTGATACGAGTATAAATGCTACTGAGACAGTGCGAATAATAAAAGTTGTCACTACTCGTTTGACAACACGTTTGAGATTGCAGTGATTGCACGAGTAATGTTTCTGGTCATTACTGTATATCGATAGAATATGTTTTAGCTTCTTGGCAAAATCAAATCTTTCAAGTTTCAATAATTATATCTCTGTCAATATTTACCGAATACTTAGTCTAAAACTAAATGAGCACATATTTCTTTTCTGATACGCACTTTTTTGTGATCGTGTTTCTCAGCAATCATCAAGACAGAGCAGTTATATGCACAGAACATCAATTGTACACGGATAGAAAATTATACAAATGCAAGATTTACCTATCCGGAGGTCCCGTGTCTCGCAGGATAGTCGGGTTTAACCTCGAGGTGGCGGAAGGCGGGGGCGTAGGTGGCGATGCCTCCTCATCGTCCTCTTCGTCCGTTCCCTCGGCATCCTCGTCCTCCTTCGCAGCGGGCGCGCAGCCCCTTTCGCTGGGGCTAATGGGACCATCCTCGTCGACGCAATCGCCCTCCTCGCCTTGGAGGTCCGTACCGGGCGCAGAGCCTTCGACGCCGTCCTCCCCTGAAACAAATCAACGAAGCAGCGAATTAGATAATTAGATCAATCGTAATTGAAAAAAAAAAAAATAAAAATAACTACTCCATTAACATGCCACATTTCATGAAATAACAGCGTGTTGCTACATTTATATTAAATGCTTGTACAACGAATAGTTTATCGGTGCCACTTCTATAACGGAACAGAAGTAGTTAAGTCGCATTGGCAATCTAGATATCTCATTGACCCATCGGCGAATTTTCCATTACACTTGCAGATAAGACGTTGGACGTGAAAAATACGATATATGAGTGTATCGTTACGGAGAGGAAAATGTTCCCTGTCAGTAAGATAATCTTGCGTGACAAGCGAGCAAACTTGTATTGCAGGATATACTTATATGTACTACCAAGTAATTTAGAAATAAAAAAAATCGAGCGCGAATCGGTTGACGATATCGTGTATTCTGCGCGGAGATCGTTGATGTAGGACGCGAATCAAATCCTCCTGTCACCCGCCGTATCTTGATAGAAGAGAGGAGAAGAACGTACGACCTAGGAGTGGAGATACTGAGAAATGACGAAGCTAAGTACCTAGGAGTGATATAAAGGTTTAGATGGCGAGTAACACAATGGCACTATCGGTTCATTTATCAGCCTTTCGCGACGACAGCGACGACGATGGCGACGACGACGATGGCGACGACGGCGACGACGACGAATACGACGCCCAAGAGGGAGAGGAAGAAAGAGAAAATGCGAGCTATGTCGGATACGTCGACGTCGACGACGACGAGGTATTGTGTAACGGGACAAGGAGTTCCATCATCTGCATTATGAGTTTTAATCAAATCGTTTCCATTTGAACCCTTGGTAATGAACGGCAGAACTGTCGCTTTGCGACTGTGCGGAGAGAACATGACCTAATCTAAGATCAACAAATATTTGCGGGGGAAATACGTTGCGTAAATTTTGCTCGGAAATTCTACATCATATCGTATCTAATAAACGGCGTGTTACACCACGATTTAAATATTGACTACGCATTCACTAGAACGTTTCATTAAATTATTATCGTACAGTCATCTGATAACCAACGAAAGTAAGCTATACTTGACAGACCCGGACGTGAATACTCGGGTCTAACGTGGGTCCAACTTCTAGTCGCCATCTTGCTCCCGGCACATCCTTTCTGAAGAAGGGAGTGCCGTGTCCTCGGTCGCGAGCAATCGCCAAGCCAAGCCGCGAGAGCAGGGCGAGAGCGGAAGGTGGTCAACACACCTCCCTTCGTAGAGGGTGGGGACAACCAGGAGCACCGTCCTACTTTGCCGAGTGACCAACCAAACGATCGTTTGTCCGCGGACAGGCCACGGAAGAGGGAGAGAAAGGAGATCGCACATTGATCCGCGGGTGCATCAGCAACTAATTACGCAGATTTATGTCCCCATTGTCCATTGTCTCTCTACCGGGAGCGATTCTCCCGGTGCCCCGGCGCGGACCATTCGATGGAAGCGACTGGCCGCGCCGATCCGGTTGGAACCAGTCATAGGGCGGCGAGAAGGTGCACGACTAACGGAGAGAACGACGGGGCGACGACGAGAGGAGATAAAAGGAGGACCTCTCGGAGGATCGCTTGGATCCAGACGCGTATCGAAGAGGGGAATGCAAGAAGTCGAGGAACCGAGCGGGCGGACCACCGGCGGGCAGCCCCGCCCGCTACGAGAGCGCGGTCCGTCTTCTACCCTTTCGGAGTCCCCTACGGGCGCTTGATCGCGAATCCGTGGAATCTAGTATTTGCCTGCCGCTCATTTCTATCCCTCCCTAACCACCAGCTTGTCTCTTGCCCGTGATAGCTGAATTCGAAGTGATACTGTTTTGAAATTTCAATAACGTAACCGTTAGCACTGCGCCACCTTCGTCTCCAGCCAGAGACTTCAACGAGCGTTACTCCGTTACTCCATTTCTGGAAGCAGCAACTAGCATCTTGATACGGTTTTTATACGTACACGTGTGCGAATATTACATGAAAAAAATAATTGTTTATATAAGCGTTCATCAGAAAGGCAAGATCCTCTACTTATTGTACAATCGATCCATAGTGACGAGCCATATTTAATTATTTTTTGAAAGAAATAAAGTATATTCCGATGACTTGTTTATTGTATTATATTCTGAAGCCACGGAGACTTTAATTTATTAGAGCACCGACCCAATCGTAATGACAAGGGTCACCGAGAGTTCCGCGACTCGAAAGTATTTCACCGGCGATCAGGATCGATCGGATGTCGACGTCGGGCTCAGTAGGATGCAAATGCTCGCACGAGCGGAGTTCGTGCGGGGCTATTGGCAGACCACTAACAAGGACCGCACCGGGTTGCACATCCCGGACGTAGTCCGCCGGTAAGATACGCCTCGGGAACGAGGAGCGTGGCGTACCGAGCTTAAAAGCGGCCGAGTCTTGACACTCGGCGAGATGCTACTGGCCGATATCCGGCTCCTCCTGTCCTTGGCTCACCCGAACCCGCTGCACGTTAGAAAAGAAGCGCAGCGTATTAGCGGGCCTGTGCTATGCGGAGAGCAGGTCGCGCTATCTACGATGGCGATGGTTCTGCGCCAATAGCCCGCCTACGACTCTTGGTCCAGAACAATAATTAGTCTTATCGGCGAAGCATCCGCTTTCAAGCCCGTTACGATCTCTACTTGATTTTTCTGTGCATTCCCTCTCTCTCTCTCTCTCTCTCTCTCTCTTTCTTCTTTTCTTTCTTTATAAATGTGTATCTCTGCGCATTCCCTGTTTCCCCCTTTCGCCCTTTTGTCGTGCCTCTCCTCGCCTGCCTTCCACGACGAACCTGCGCACGAGTTACGGATATAGATAGCAGACACCTGCATATATTGGCGTACACATGTTGGTGATGTACCAAGGGCTAACTGGTATTGGTACCACAACGGTATTAGCTATCCTGTAAGCTAGTCGTAAGTCGAACAACTGAACTAGTCACGCTCGCTATTCGCGAGGACGATCGGCAGTTGCTAATTGCTGATAAATTCCGAACTTCTGTATGCGAAGCTTTGAGAGCGTATATATATTGTGAAAAAAAAAAACTACGTAGTATAAAACTCGGCCTTAGATAATTGCGTTAACGTCGCGGGTTAATAGGAATATTAGTCACTTTTGAATGCATACAAATAAATTCCATTATCGTAATTTATAAAAAAAATTACAATATATAAAGAATTTCAAGGACGGCGAGATTTAAAATAATGCTTGCAGTTATTCATATTTCCTTATATTTTATTTAAAAAAACCTTAATTTAATTTATTTAGCAATTAGTATCAAATATACAGAAAGTTTAGCAAATAGAGAATTTCCTTAACTTATCACAGATTAAATTAAATCTTTGATATTTATTTCTTACATAATCTTTCGTAACGTGTGATGTAATATGATACATCTTTAAAAATTGAGAATAGAACTGATTATTTTCCGTCAATTTTTGAATGTATTCTTTTGAAGCCGTTCTTCCGGAAAACGATTTGTCACTCTTATTGTTAGACGTACAAAGGCGGAACGAGTCGTCGAGATGAAACGCGGTAAGCCTTACAAATGGCAGAACGAAAAATAAGGTGTTAAGACAAGGATCCTTTAGTGCATGTTCATAAATTGCGGCCGTGAGTAAAGCGTAAATTTTAGCGTTCATAGGCATCCACACTAGTGTCAGCTTGTGTACTCTAGTGATTTACGCGCAATCAACGCGCTAAATCAGTTAGGTTTGCTTGTAATTAGCATCTACGCCGAACGTTCATCCGGTAAGAAAATTTATAACGCGAGGTGTCTGTTTAATTGTTTGTAGGAAATCTGATATGCAGAGCGGCAGCTTTTAAGCATAAGATACCGAATTCTTTCTGTAAATATGATGTAACGACACAACTCGGCGCGATTAAAGTCACAATTAGAAAAGAAGCAATATTAAAAACTATAAATAATAAAATTTAAACGTTGCACAATATATCATATTTTAAAAAGCCATTAAAAGCTCAAGTATTGAGGATAATCTAACACATTATTTCAGTAGAATATCAAACTATATCAATCCCTCTGGAATCTGGACAAAGTGTGATGTATCACGCATAAAAAAATTCTCCCTTCAGAAATTACTTTATATCTATCGACTCAATGTATGTACTAGACATTCGCAATCAAACTGTGTGGGAGCTACTACGTGCACGAACATCCGCCGGCCTTTACTCTGTTTCTCATTGTCAGACAGGCCGTCGGTGGATACCGGTAATTACATAACCACCGTGTTAAAATGTAGAGCTGCGTACATCAGAAAAGATCTTCGCGAGAGCTGCATCAGCTTCACGGTGCACGAAGTTAATTTCTCGTCTCTTCCACGTCGGGACGGCGGAGCAAAGTTGCCGGGACGCCTTCCGAGACGGATCTTTGATAAGTAGTACTACTCGCGCACGGTTATCTCGGCGAATATCCCGGGGAGGCGCGGATCTTTTCTGCCTCTCTCTTTCTCTCTTTCTCTCGGCAGCAATGACGCCACGCCGGGGCAAGTAACCGGGTCGAACTTTAGCAACGTCCTGGCAATAAAACAGTACATAATAACAAGCCGGCGGCTGCTGCGGCAGGGAAGGAACAAAAGGAGAACCCGGAGGAGGACAGGAGAGGAGATGAATTTCTGATGCGAGAACCGTCGGAAGGCTGGCGGGGAGAGTGACAGGAGGCAGACGAAGAGACGAACGGATGGACAGGCAGACAGACGGACGAACGGACGGGCGGACAGAAGGACGAAGAGGGACGGCGAGAAGAGGGAGGCCTCGCATTGTGATTCTCTCGCGGTCTGCCAGAGAGTGACTGACGGGTGAATCCGTTTTCTCCTTCCTCCGCGCCTGCTCTTCCTCTCTCCCTCGCGCGTGCCTTCTGTCCTTCTTTCCGTGTCTCTTTCGCTTCCCTCTTCCCCCCCCCACTCCTCCCCCTCTCCCCCTCGCGCGCACCCCGCGCGATTCCTCCTTCTCTCGGAGCAACCGGCTTTGAAAGCCTCATACTCAATCCGTATTCGAGAGATACAAGACGTTGATTTACGACTTCCTCAAGTGATGATCCAGATTTTTCAGATCGATCGGGAGGGTCGCGTTTCAAGCTCAGAAGAATATCACTCTTGTTTCGAGAGTTTGGAGGGAGAAGACACGATTATAAGATATTCTTAGAATAACATATATTTAAAATGCCGTTGTAAATAAATTGAATAACAATTATTGTGATAGAAATAGAGCAATATAGCCGATTAGTATAATTTTACCTAGTCTAATACCTATATGCATTAAGTAAGAAAAAAATGTTGCTATTTGAGTTGTAATTTTTTAAACCAACATTTCATACCTGAATACATCGCAAAAAAATGAGGTAAAATTAAAAATACGTGTTCGATGTAAATTGAGTTGAATGACAAAGGTTAAGATTTTAATTTAAAAAAAAAAATTTACATTCTTAATGAAAATTAAACTACCAACTGTTCTCAATATCGCTTCAAGAAAATGCATCGAGAAACATCCGAGGAATTAGATCAATGCACTTGGTATCGGGAACCACAAACAGACTTCTTTAGCATTCGATCCCTTCAGACTTGTCCTACTATCTTTCTTTTTTTTTCTTCATTTTGGTCCTCGATCTTAAGTCCCTTGAATGTCAGGTGGTCAGAATCGTGACTCACTTAGGTGTTCTTTAGGACGACGTGAACAGAACAAGACGACAGGCTCCAACCGAAGACGGAGTACCTTCCTACCGTTGTCTACCTGACTGATTGACTGATGAGGCGACTGTTATCCTAAGTCAACACTCACTCCATCAGTCTGTCGAATTTCCCCTTCCCCTACGAGCCCATTGCTGCGTTCCTGCTCCGCTGCTACTCGCGTCATCGTAAATGATGTTCCCTGATCAGATCCTATATCTATATGTATAATTCCTGAGGTGGCCCATCGAAAAAAATTGCTGTCGACATTGATGGCCCGCGTCCATTAGAAATGCAAGTAGAAAAGCACGATTAAGATTAGGATAAAATGTATGGGATACTGGTACTCTTGAAATTGCAAAAGTTATTTTGAAAAGCAGTTCGTAGCGCGATCATCCGTTTTGGAATGAGTATAATTTTGAAAGACGTTAATTTTCCTGACTGTGAAATTTATTTTATGCAGATACATACAAATTTTTCAGTTAAGGCTACTCATCCAAAAATGTGTGAACATTTCTTAATCAAATGAAACTTTAATTCAATCCGTCTCATATGCATTAAACATGTATAGGAATGCTTGCGTATAGGGGCCATCGGTTAACCGTTTAAAAAGCGATCGACGGAAGCATGCCATGCTGCGGGGTCCGTTGGAAGCGGAATCCACATAGAGCGTGCTCTCCTTCAATTTTCCACGGATATTCCGAAGTCGCGGCACTTGGACACGCCTCGTTCAATCTCGCGCGATCGACAAGGGCTGTGAAAACCCCGAATCCGCGTCGCCCGATTGCTTTTCCCTGCTGCCGTCGCCTTCTCTACGTGTACTCGAAATCTTTCTCCGTTCTTCTCTCTCTCTCTCTCTCTCTCTCTCTCTCTCTCTCTCTCTCTTTCGCGCGTCCGCCTTCCAGCTACCCTTTCAAGTTGCCCTCGCCTTGAAATACCGAGCTCGGAGATCTTGGATTTCCGGGGCCGGTGTTTCTGCTGCGAAATTGTCGTGCCGCCTCGTAACAAAATCGCGCGAACTGCCGCGAATATTACGCGCCGCAATCCACGGAGCTTCGTTCGCGCTTTTCATTTCGTTCGACCGAGCGCTACGAAATGTGACGTCTATAGGACGCCTGCCTATGCGCGACTTCGACTGGTATCCGTTGATACGACTGGTGCTCGTCACGAAGCCAAAGCTAGTCTCAGACAATAGTCTCTAGACGAAAATCTCGGTAGCTTCCATTGTCGTTTTCCGATGGTTAGTAATCATTCAGCGGACGTATACTGTAATTTATTAAGATACACGTTGGTATCCCCTCGCCTTTATGCGACACAATATTTTTCGGTACTTTGACAAGAAAGATTCAGCTAACGTATAGAGCCGTATTATTGTTTGACACACCTGATCCCGAGGAACGTACTTATCAATCTCACGTAATAATATTATCCATACGGTGAATAAGGAGCAGTGCTGAAAAAGTATCTGCCGCGGCGATACAGCCCGGCTAACTACGCGTACGCGCGTGCCGATAAATTACCGCGAGGAGGGGGGGGGTGAAAACATCGCGCAATCGAGTGATTATTTATCGTAGAGGCCGATCGTGAGGACTTTATCACCCTGTTGGCGATCATTCCCATCGCGGGCGTTTTCATCGGATGATAGCAGGTTACGCCGCCGCATGTGTATCGCGCACATAAACTGTTAAATTAAAGTCAATCCTTTCGTTGATCCACATCGTCGATAGGCGCCCCATTAATAGCTCGTAATTTACTATTGACGATCATGGCGTAATGGCTAATTAACATTTGCGAGATTAACACTTTGACATATAATTTTATCAGTGACATCTCGCTTTGATGATAAACATTTGCGCGTAAACTATATATGTACAAAAAAATTTCACAGTATTTCCAAAAAAAAATAAAATTATCATTATCTAAAGTTTCATTAAGATAACTAACGGCTGTAATTCTTCTACTATCATGATGCTCTATAATTCTTAACGACGAAGATAGTGAATATATTCAATGCTAATTAGTTTACTTTAATAGACAAGTAAACGGAAATTTGATGTTAGGAATTGTATCGACAAGATATTGCATACATAAATAGATCCGTTTTCCATAAATAGTTTTAATTCTGCTCAGAATTGATTTTGCCTCCTGACGTCACAGAAAAATTAATATAAATTACAAATGAAGCTGTTTCATCGTTTCACGCAATTCAGCGAAATTCCACGGAATAGAACCCATTTTCTCAACACATTTGTTCTCTCGGCATGCTAATCCAATTTGCGCGTGCATACGACAAGGGTGTGCGGCTCGATTCGTGTATTAATTCGTTCTGGCGTGGACGCGGATTGTCCGCGCGCGATTAGATGTCGCGCCAACGTCGCAGTAACGCGTTAGAAACGTAAGTACGTCCGTAGAGATCCGGGATGATGAGTGACCCGGCGAAGGGTAGGGACACCAACCGGCGGCGGGGTATAACCGAGCAAAGACATTTGGGCTTGACGGTGAGTGATGGACAGGGGGGTCCGGCGACGCACGAGCTGTGTCTCGCGAAAAAAAGGTTGGCGTTTTGGCAAGGCACGCCGCTCGCTGCTCGAACGCGTGTACGAGTTATTAACGTTCATATTTTAGTGACAGTCCTTGCGTAGTGTGTATCATATGCGCGAGAGGGAGACCCGCCCCCCCCCCCTGACACACGGCGAATAACCTGCTGGTAAAAGATATTTTTCGACGTTGTCAGTCTACGTTTCCTTCTCCTAGTCACTTCGGAGACGTTAATCTTCGTGGCATCTCTTTCTCTCCCTCTCTCTCTTCTTGCTCTCAAATGTAACGATCGAAAGTATCCACAAATTATACATCCGCAAATGCAAACTCACGCTAACTATTCTTAGAATTGTGACATAATATGCAAAAATAACTAATATGAAAAATGCGCTATCACATGCATTGTCAATCTCTCAAAATACTCGAAGACACATCTGTTGATCTGCTATTAGATGAAGCGATGCAAATTATCCTGTTACATTTGCAAAACAAGATGATTAATGAAAACACTTAACGTGAAAATCAGCCAAGTATATTCTTCGAGTTTCCAAAATTTTGTCACACTCAAATATAGACGGATAAAAGCGGACGCGTGTAGTTAAACGTTTTATGATCTCTTATTTTTACGCCTGACATATATCGCTGTTCGATCCAATGTATCAAATGTGATGAATAATCCTTCGCTCTCGTGAAAAATATATTTATAATGAAGTCGATGCGTAAAATCAATTCTCGAAATTTCTGAACGCATTGTCCGCAGCTGCCTGATTGAAAGGGACGAAAAATCCCGGTCCCACGTCAATCGCGTCTCGATCGCAAATAAAAGTCGCCGGTTAAGTGGCAGGCGTTCGTCTCGAAACTGGTCTTGAGCATCGCCGCGATAAATTTAATGCGACCGCGCGAAATAATTTACGACGCGGCCCGAAATATAGCAGACCGATCGGGCTAATCGTCTCGCGCGTTCTTCGTGGAATGGTATTAATGCTCGCGCGCACACGGAGGCGCCGAAGATGCGTCCGTTGATGCAGATACGACGACTGAATGATGGATGGACACTGTGCACGTCCTGTAAGACCGTCCGACCGTCCGTTCGTCCGTCCGTTCGTCCGTTCGTCCAATCGCGCAACAGGCGACAGTGATGATCGATGCGTCGCTGCTCCCGCTGCTCAGGAAGGCGAAATCCGCGAACTCGTTTCGCTCTTCGTTAGTAGCATCCGTCCCCACGGCGTTTTGCATTAGACGAAAGTCGGGATCGGTGAGGAGCGCGATTAATATCCCGAACTCGAGGATCGCGACGCGTTTATTTCTCTCTTTAACCCTTAACGGCGCGGTGCGCAACGTCGGCCCAACATCGCGCGGCTTATCGTGACGTATTACCACCGAGAACGGAAATTAACGGATTTTTCCAAGCTCGAAATATCGCCGGTTTCGGGCACGGATGAGAAGATTCGGAGGATTAATTTTTATTATCTTATATATGTCATACATAAGAGTATATAAAAAGTTAGGGTTAGATTATTGCGTGCTGTAATCACGATAATCTTAAAACACGGAAATTAAAGGGATAAGCAATTGTATCATGCTGAAAGACTTGTGTTTCTAGAATTTTTTAAAATCCTTAAAAATACTAAATCGCAAAGAAGAGTAAACTGATGTGTGATAAAAATGGCTAAATTTGACATTTTTTATATAATGTTAATCTTTCCGATCACTTTCAGACCTCGATCGATTGATAATTTGATTAAACCATTCTCGCAGCAGTCGCGAATAAGATCTGTCGAAAAACGATATGTTACGAGAGATGGGATCTCATATATGGATTCGATTCTTTCTTTAGGCCGCTGGCCCTTTGCGCGCAATTCTGGTGGCGTCTTAAACCGGACGTGGCCCGAAGAGAGAAGCCGTGCAAGAATGCGAGGGCGCCGCGAAGAACGGGGGCGGGAGAAAGGTGACAGGAGGACGCCTTCATCACGATATCCGTCACTCTTCTCCTCCCCCCTCGTTCGTCACCCTGCTGCCTCTTTCCTTCTCTTTCTCTCTCTCTCTTTCTCTCTGTCTCCCTGTCGCATCGCTTTCTCGCCCTCCGCCGCTCTTTCTCCCGCTTTCCGTCACGCTGCCTTTCGAAGTGTCAGTCCTGTTACCGACTGCCGGAGTGGAGGCCGTGACAACAATAATTGTCAGCGAAGTAACATCTCTCAAGCATCGCGAGGAAGAGAAAGAGCATCAAGGTGGTGGCGGGGCGGTGGGCACGGAGCGCGAGCGCGAGAAGGAGAAAGGGTCGACTGGCCTATTTATAGAACCGGCAACAAACATAGAGCAGCTGGTGTCGATCCGTCCGGTTATCGCCGCGTTTACACAGCCCCTGTCATATCCTCTCGCGAAGTGGCGTTGCGACCGCGCGAACCACGAATATCCACTTCTTTCCGGGTACCACGGAAGTACAAAGAGCGAACTGTGTAGGCAAATTGTGCGGTTTTTCGATTTGGATTAAAAAAAAAAAATATCGACGCTTGAATCGTACGAATTTAATTCCCGCCGACTATTGAAGTCAATTAACGCCGCGTGGAATCAGTAAGCGAGTACACATATGGAAGACATATGTCGCTGCAAAACGCTTAAATAATATTTAGCCTTTCTTGATAATAATCTAATAAAATTATAAATAATTTTTGGGGCAATAAAAAAAATATTTATCTTTAATCTATTAGATGCATTGATCGTTACAATTTATAATTTAGGCAAGATTGTAAAGACGTTTACTTTGCATACGCACTTGCATTAAAATATCGTAGATGATATAAAATCTTTACCCAGATAAACGCTAATCTCCTTCACGCTAATCTCCGTAGTAAAATAAACAAAAAAAATTCGTACGGAGAGTATCGCTTTATTTTCGCGAAGACATTGAAATGCGACTATCACGCAGTTGGAAAGTGTAACATAAGACGCATGTAGATCAACGATGTGCCTGTCCGATCGCCGTCACGGACCGAAATAAAAACTTCCGTGACGAACGTTCAACGTGAGATGCAATTGGCGAAGTGAGCGGCGGCGCATCCGGCGCATCTTGACGGGCAGGAAGAAAATAAGGCGCGTGACCAGTTCGCGTCTTAATCCTAAAGAAGAGTGGATGTGTCTCCCGTGAAACGACCGGCTACTCCGTCGTCGTCTTCGTCGTCGTCGAAGAGAGCGGGCGAGAAAGAGGGAAGACGGTTCCGAAATAGGCTGGCGAGCCGCGCGAATGAGCGAACGGCCGACTCACCGATCCGTCCTAATAAATATTGTGTCAACGTAAATAAGTGCGATGCCACGTGGTACTCCGCCGCGAGTGCTCGGGCGAGCGTCCGGAGAAGGTGGAGAACGGCGCGGCGGCGCACCGACAGAGTCGATCTGTCGCCCGGATGACGGACGGCTGATGTACAGAGGGACAGGTGCGCCTCTCGATCTTCTCTCCTCCCCTCTACCGTAAGTCTGCCCGCCGTTCGTTTTCTCGTCTCTCATTCTCCTTAACTTCGTCTTCCCGCCGCGCCGCGGCCGGAATCGTTCTTGCGCCCCGAACGCCACTCTCGCGTTCGTTTCGCCTTGACGGCTCGCTTGGGAAGCGCGGCGAGTGATTTCGTACGACATTGCACGCTAAACGCGCGAAGGCAGATGTTATTTGAGCATTTTCTCACGACCGCATCAAATTGGGAGAGGGGGGAGGGAGGGAGAGAGAGTCCTTGCGTTCGCTGCCAGCGTGATTGGGATTTTAGAATCGCCGTCCGAGCTATCTGGTTATCGTCTCTTATCGTCTCCAGTAATCAGCCGTTAACCGAAGCGGATTGTTAATTAACGTGCGCATTCTCTTTATATAATTTATGCACATCAATTCCCAAGATTCCTCGTGTACAGCTCCGTTACGGATTAGTGTGAATGGAAATTAGAGACGCGTTCTTGTCGTTCGAGTAACGGATGGGTGATGCGAACGGCAGGTGCATCTCTCAATCTTCTTCTCTCTCGCGCGGCCGACCTCAGTTAATTCACGTCCAACGACAAGCTTCGATTCCCCAACGCAAATAACTCGCGCCTTAACTCGCACTTAGTATCTCGTAACCCAAGCGACATTTTGTACGCGCGTTTCTAATAGCGACAGCGATTATTTTTAGTCTTCTTGGGCGCGCAAACGGCTCTCGTTCGAATGGAATATCATCGTTGCACAGGGAGCGCATTGTACCTTTGTCATCCTCTTGAGAACGTCGAGCACCCGACGTCTTCGCGCGGCCGAAGAGCGCGCGGATGTCACTTGTACGTAAACTGGATACTTTAAAGTTACGACGCCCGTTTAACTTTTGGCATTGCCGTGTATACCATTCCATTTTTCCGCTCGGTCTGCTTTCTGCAACCGTATGGCGAGTTATTTACACCGTACACCGTGTCTCTCAGAGTTTATAAGTCACCATCTTGTCGGCGGAAGACTTAGGGTAGTGCCACTTTATCGGTGGACAGCCGCCTAAATATAGTCCTACTAATATGCCGCGGACTGCGATTTACGAAGCGCTACCAACTATCATCTCGATGGCCCGTGCAATGAATCACAGTTCAAACAGTGAAGCGTCTTAAAATTTGCCGCGGTGGTCGGTATTGTTATAAAACTTGTCAACAGCTCGTTGGTATTATATATTTTTATCACAGTCCACAAAATTTAATTGTTCTTAACAGATTTATATTTCTTAGCAAATAGAAATAATGTCTCAGTATTATGGACCTAATTTACAATATTAATTACATCATAGCGAGATTTATAGAAGGTAAGATGATATGTATAATATATACAACATATAACAAATCTTAAGCCCTTCGTCTCTTCGTTATTAATAGTACATTTTTGCGCAATAATTATCTAAAAATTTTTTTGCCGAAGTATACCGTAACTTAATGTGAAAAATACAGAGAATACATATCAGCATCACGTTTTTCTTGTTACCCAAAAACTGCCGGCGCACCGTGTAACACGTATTTTAAACGAACTGCGCGTGCACCCCCTGCCCTCAGTGCGCCAGGCATTCGGCAGTAGTATGTGCAGTTGGAAATGTCGGGGAAAGTTAGAGGAGTAGAGTTCGCTGAGGGAAATACACGGCAGAGCGAAAGGAGGTGATGGCCAGGAGGTGGAGAGGAGGTGGCAGTCAGTCAGTCACTCAGTTCTCCGTCGCTCGAAGCCAGAGCAGTTCCAGCGTAGTCGTAAGGGGGCCGGGACCGAGGTTGGAACAGATTTATGCGACACACATGCGGCAAGGCGTATAACTCACTCGCTCGCCCATAATATCCACCCCCCGGGCCCCGCCGAATCCCGCTCTGCCCCTTTTCCTGGCCCCCAAAGGCATCCAGATGAGAGACAGACGCACCAATACTGTCGAACGAGACCGACGTGGCGATATTTATTACGTATCGGGATTATGTTACCCCGGTGGTTTCCATCGCGACGGGGCCCCCGAGCGTTCTGGAAACGCGCGAAAAACAATTCCGTCCAGGAAGATCTGGGAATGCATTCGAAACTCCAAAAGTGTTTCGCTGTATATACCGCAAAATCCGAGTTTATCATCTTGAATACATTTTGAATTGTTGACATCAAAAGCCTTAATTCGGTCACCTAAATATAATATAATAGTAAGGAACCGATACTGAAACATTAATGCGACGATTTAATCTCGAGCAAAGAAATCGATCGTTTCATTGGAAATAAACGTTAATTAGACGGTAAGCAGGTCAATCGGTTTAATCAAAGAGCTATTACTGAACCACATTGTGGACCACATTTCGCGCCGTGATTCGGAATATCGTTATATCTTTAAATAATCACGCCGCTATTTTCGCCTGTTTCCTTGGCAACGAAACGTTTCGTCCAGAATCATCGATATCGCGGAAAAAGCTTTTTGCGCGCGAACACTCCCGTAAATCTCGCGGACTTCTCGCTTTCGTCGGCTTAGCGTATATTCCCATAACGCGAATAAAAACGTCGGTGCAGCAGGAATGGTGGTCAGAAACGTTCGTAAATCGAGGAGCCCGTTTGCGCGCGTACCACGCGAAAGGGACCGAAGGGAAGCAGAGGGAGGGGGAGATGGCGAGCGAGAGAGACAACGAAAGAGAGTATCAAGGGGGGAAAGAAAGAAAGTCCTGTGTATATGGGGTTACCTATGCCCATACCGAGCCTAGTTAGTCTGGCATCGTACCACCTTTGTTTGCTCGCCCCGCCGGCCGGGTATCGTCACGACCGTACGTACACAGAGGACCGGGCACGCAAATCCACATAACGCACGCACACACGCACGCGCGCACACACGCTCGCGTGTACGACGTCCTACGCACACAACGTCCGCCACAGTAGCCGTAGCATTATATCGTGAGCACAGAAGTAATTTATAGTTGCAATAATTTATTGGGTACCATGGGGTTTATACTTGCCTGACGTGTAGCCATCCGTCACCGTCAGTGACGTCACCTCCCTCCACATAATGACTACCTACGCCCCTGACTCCTTCCCCCTCCGCACGATCCTGCCTCCTCATCCTCCCCCTTCGTATTCCCCCTCGACCCCCCGTCCACCCCTCCCCCGTTTTGGCCTGTATGTCTCGGTGTTGAAGCGTGCACCCTTCTGCGTAACCAACCCCCCCCACTCTCCTCGCGCGATATCAACTAGAGCATTCGTCTAGTTATATTATACTTCTGGTTTGCTGGAATACGATATTACTTGCCTGTGTCGAAGGTAAGATAATGAGCGATGCGGGTCTAACGTGGTTAAAGGCGTACACGAACACCTGCGACTTTTACTACGCGATTATAACGTTTGCTGATATATTTCTCGCCCGTGAGGAACTCGTATGAAAAAAATTCAAAAAAAGTGTAATAAATACTGACTTTTATCTTTACCTATACCAGCCACTATACTTAATCATCAAAACTCTTATTGTAGTATATCAAAGTTTAAAACTTTTTTTTAGAAAAAAGTCAGTTTTATCAACTATATTAATATTCAAAAAATGAAATACTAATTTCATAAAGATGATTTGAATTTATATTTAAGGAATGTAATACAGAAAAATATATTGTAAAAAAATAAAGAAAAATTATGTAATTAAAATAATTTTGTAAGTAATCTTACATAAATACACAGACGATACACGACATTAGCTTTCATATAGTTAATAAAAACAGAAAATAAAAAATAAAATTTATTTTCAAGAGCTGTTCTTAAACTAAGCTATTCGTATGTTGTCGCAACGAAAAAGAACGAGTGAACAATCAGACGATCGAGTATAACAGGTCGGCACAGATCATTTGATAAAGCGATAAGTAGAAAAAGATTGTCCGAAAATTCGAGCGAAGAAACTGCTTCGGGAGGGTCGTCATCTCGGAGGACTCGGGTAATAACGATTTTTCACCGGGGCAAAATCGCGGAGAAGCGCTCGTATATTCTCCGTGCAGCAGAAGTTCTGACGGACAGCGTCGAGTAAGACGGGATGACGTGAGGCCGCGATACGTCAAGCCTGCTCCTCCTCCTCCTCCTCTTCCTCTTCTTCCTACCACACCGACCTTCCACCCGCGCCTCTCCACATCGCCTCTCACCTTCTTCGATTTCACGTACATGTAGCGCGAGCGCGAGAGTCAACGTCGGTTGAAGTGTGAGTAGTGTCGTTGCTACCGTAGTAGTGGTGCCATCGCAGTCACCAGAGGCGCCTTCTGATGGCTGGCAGAGATGACGAGTTGGTCCAGAGCTAGATATGCTCGTCACGTTTCTGGCTCCTGAGAGGAACGACGGTGGGAGTGAAGGAGGAGGAGGAGGAGGAGGTAGGCAGCGGCGGCGAAGGAGGACACGCGGGCGACGGAGCGGCAGCGGCGGCAACGGCGGGCGGTGGTGGTGGTGGAAAGCTGAGGGTGCGAGTGGAAGTGACGTTGACGGGCGTTTGTCACTGTCCTCGGCAAATAATATCCAGCGCAGCCCGACTACACACTCACCCCGCTGCCTCCGCAAACCTTCCTCAGGACGAGAGGCCCGCAATAGAAGTCGCGCGTGTGTATCCGCGAGTGCATGCGCCGATGAACTTGGTGTTCGTGCCGGCTTTTCGTATTATGCATCGGTGTAGATACCTACATATACCCACCCTACTGCAATACCACTACTACGAGGGAACGGTCGTTCGTTGTACATTTTCTCGTTCAACGCACTCAACCCCGCGCCGCGGTCTTGCTTTACACCTCGCGGCGCTACTTCGCGACTGTCTTCCCATCTTCGCCACCCTCGTCATCGAGCCTCTCGCACTTCGACGGCTGCGTCGGGGGTGTGAGTGGAGCTACAATTTATCGGCGGCCATTGGCAACTCCTTAATTAAATTCAGAATCGCAGATAGAACAAGGGAAATGGATTGTACTGGTATTCGCCGCGACACAGAGAGAAAAAGAATCTTTTTTTCCTTAATATTAACCGAACTACAATTCACGATTTTTAGATCTTCACGATTTCATCTTATCGCGATGCGAAGACGCGTCCGTTGTGACAACCGGATGCATATTATTTCACGAGAAATGTGCTCTCGTAACGCCGTTACTGTCCGAACGTTTAAGTGATGGACATACTAATAATCGTCAACATCAGTTGGACATCATCTGCTTACCATATGTCACGTCAGTACGCGCTCTCCAGCCCACGTGGCATTGAGTCAATAGGGTGGGACGGGTAAAAATGATAATGAATTAGAAATTAGCGCCATGAAATATGGAACGTGGCTAATTGTCGGACGGCTCGATTTCCTGTTCCTATGGAAGAGGATAATTAGTGGAACTTATTCGACCTGTCGCGGCAGACAGGTTCTGTGCGAAGAAGGGTGATGGGTTCAACACGGTCGGAAGAGGTCGTCGAAACAGAAAGAGGCAAGGGTCTTGGCGACAGCCGTCAATCGATTGTCAACCGGGTCAGCCGACCAACCTAACCCGAACTTTAGAACCCCTCTTCTTCGAGCGGCCCCTTCGTTTTCGTGTATACGCAACGAGTTGCTTTCTGCTTGTTCCTTCCCTCTTTATTCCTTTTGTTTTTATTATCGGAAATCTCTTTGACGTAGATAACTACTTTGAAGAATGACGAATAATGGCGAAGAAGCACGGATAACTGATACAATGTCGGTACTTTTCTCGTAGTGGGTAATCGATGCGTTCGAAGATTTCGTTTGTTGGCCTTCACGGGACTCGCGTAATAAACTCCTTCGCTCGTTCTGACAACGTTCTAAATTACGGTTATTCATAATTATGGATAATAAAGCAAAATTCGGAGCTTGATTCGACCCCGGTGGTTGCGTACGCAGGTTTTTGCAAAAACAAGGGGTCTCATTTACAATTCGTTGGATAATGACGATCTCTCTCGTCGGGTTCGTCGAATTTCGTCTGAAACCATAAAGCCAGGGCTGTCATTAACAGCCGGTTTATCGGCTGTTGCTTTTTCTTCCGGGCAGGATGTGTCTTGATTTCACAAGCCTTGAAAAAAACTATCCGTCGAGAAAAATTAGAACAGCGCATTACATAAATTCGTTTATTTCGGACGCTCGCAAAATTTCAAAATTTTACACGAAACGTTTACGTGTCGATGCACACTACAATGAACTACATTGAAATGCAGGGTGCGCGTGTAGTTCACCTCGCAAAAGGGTGGAAACGTCAAGGGGGAACTTAATTGAGCGTTCAAAACCGCGGTGTGTTCAATTTGCTTCGATTAACGTCTCTTCTCTCGCGCTGTGGGAGCATCGGCACAGAACGGAGACGGCGACGGGGAAAGACGAGTGTCCCGACGGAGAAGAGACGGATAGAGAAGAAGAAGAAGAGAGGGACGAGAGCGGGAGGAGATGTAATCAGTCTCTCGGACGCGGGGTGACGAGCTGTCTCTCGGCATGACGACTGGACACGAACGTCCTCCACCCTCTCTCCTCTCTCCCCGACCCGTTCTTTTCAATGCTCACCTTCGCCACCCACCCCCACTTCAACAACTCCAGACGTCCTGCCCCCCTCCCTCTCGCCGATCGAGCTTGATGGGTATGGAAGTGAGGGTCACAGTACGTCCAATACACCTATACACTTGCGTCGTTCGAAGGGGTGCGGGAAGGAGGAGGTGACGGTCTGTAGGAGTAGGCACCCTCCTAGCCGCCTTTCCGGACCCTCCCCACCGTCGATATCAAGACTGCCGTCCGACAGATCAATGCCGTGAGCGGCGACGACGCCTAGGCGTCCACCGACGTCTCCTCGGACGGACGGGTGGACATGGACGGACCCTCGAAAATCGGCTGATGGCTTTGCAAGACCCAACCTAGATTGCTTCTAAAGAACCATTGTGCGCACTCGGTCGCTCGGGAACCGCCGCATCAAGCCGCATTGTAGAGACTGATTAACGGCCGAAGCTAGTTCGCCGAAATGAAGTCGTTAAAACGAAATGTATGAAGAACATCACTATTTATGTCAACGCAATTGACAATTGATAATCGTAATGATATTACGTAACATTAACATGGCATTATTTTGTTTATAGCCAGATATCGCTATCTGGCGATACAAATTATTTTTTAGAATCAAAATTTTTATAATCTCTAAAAAGTTAAGTAACAAGTGGACAATTTGTGTGAGTATTGTAATGTCAAGATTAAAAAAAAAAAATTTTTTCTCTCTTGTTAAATGTCTAGTTAAAAATTTTTTTATCGTGGTACAAAGGAGCAAGGGCGAGATGATATTGTAAGTAAAACATTGTAAAATAAATGACACATGTAAAAGTATGTAAAAGTGTGTAAAGGCAAGTGTAAAAACCGCGATAAAATTCATACCAGAGTCTAACGCAGGCTTCAGAAGAAATGTTTTCCGAAGGGATCGATGAGCGACAGTATCTGTTGCTTCCTGAAAGCGCTTCTCGAAAGAGCGTAGGTGCGTCGCGCATGCAAGGTGACGGACAGACGGACGAATGAAACCGCACCCGTAAGCTTCATTGCATATTCAGCAAGTGGAACCACCCGGGCGGGAGGATTTTGTCTTGAACTCCGCGCGGAGAGATCCCGGAGCGGGAGGGACGGCGAGGTGTCAACGCGGCGAGAGGGAACCATGACACGAGCCATTGGACTTCGGAAAGGAGTCAGTCCTTCCACGGGACTTCAGAATATCGTTCTGCGGCGGTTTATTGGTTTTGTTTCCAGTGGATCCCCCGGGGGCCTGACTCGTACGATGTTGGGGCAGGGGAAGGAGAAGGAAAAGGCGAGAGACGTTGAAGCGCGGCCGGTGTGATTACGAGGGTGGCGATGCCGGTGGTGACGCCGAGTTATTCGAGAGTAAAGCGGGGAAAAGCCAGAGAAGGAGAATTCGGCCTGGAGGACGTATGTAACTACGCTGTCCCTCCTTCACCGGGTGGACGGGAGACATGCATTCCTCGCGTTTTCCGGAGTGTCCACTTCAGCGGATCGCCCGGAAAAGAGGGGAAGAGCGCGCGAGTCGCGATAAAACTAATCTCGGCGGAGTGCGAAGTCTCCTCCCTATCTTGTCCTATCTTCTCTCCGGTTCTTCGTGTTTCTCCGGATTCGACCGAACAACGGACACCGACGACGACAACTGCGTGAACGGGCAAATGCCAATGGGATCCAAAAAGAGAGACAGAGAGAAAGAGTGTGAGAGAGAGAGAGAGAGAGGGAGGAAGGGAGGAGAGAGGAGGGAAGAAGTGCGGAAGAGGAAAGCGCGGAGAACTCGGTGGCGGCAAATTGACGCGCGACTGACTGCCTCGATCACATAAATACGGACAAAACGCGAACTAACTTCAGCTCTCTGCGGTTGCGGGGACGTCGAGCCAATACGCGCACGTGATTCCCGACTGGCGTCTCAATGGATGTCAGAATCACTTCTCTGCCAGTCATCCGTAACGAAGGACGTACATTCGCAGACGGGAGCAGATACTGAATATCCTACATGTAACGCGGCAGAGTTCGCGCTAATCTCCGTAACGCACAATCGAGGTACGTAATATATAGACGTAAACCTCAAATGGATGAACGGGGCCGGGGCTTTGAAAGCGAGCTCGGCACGGTTTATCCTAAGATCATGCTTATCGATGAAAGGCTTGTTGTACATAAGACGTGCTATCGAATTGCCTTCGCCGGCGGATTGATAATGAGATTCTATAATATTAACACGCTCTAACTCGTAAGATCTAATCGAGATAACGTGATTATTTATTACAAATATCGTACTTACATATTTCGATCGGTATATATTTTTTAATACTATTCTATATAAGAAAACAAATTTACACTAAATTAATAAAAAACATTGCGCGTGTTACATTTCAATCATTCTTATTAAAAGCACGGTCCGGATAAGTGTTGATAGTTCGCTGCAAAAACAAAGAAAGAATTTTCCGAAGTCAGTCTAAAGGCACAACAAAAGTGGCGCATTGTCCCAGCGAGGAGAAAAGAACAAGAACGAATGAAGAGAGAAGAGGAAAAAGCAAAAAACAGAAAAGACAGAAAGAGAGAAAGAGAAAGAGAGAAAGAGGGGGGCGAGTTCAAAGTGATTGCTTAAAGGATCGATTAAAGCATCCGTCGAAGACAGTGTCGAAACGCTTCAGTCCGACAGTTTGAAGGAAGCTGGACGATGACGATTCCAAGGTCTGACATGGCAAGGGGTGTGGTACGTGAAGGGTGAACGTGAGTTTGCAGTAACGAAAGAGAGAAAGCCCCGGCCGCCTCGGTTGCGTGCACGCGGGTGTATGTGTGTGTGTATGCGCGCGCGCGCGTGCGAGTATATTCGACGGAGGTGAAGAGAGAACGACCGAGATCTGAAACGGGAGCGAGCGAGAGGTCGGCTGTTTCATCTGTCACCTGCAGACGCCGCCTTCCTTTCCGTCATCGTCCCTCTCATCCAACCGGCAGCCACCCCCCCCCCGCCCCGGCGACCCCCTTTAATAATAACAACAATAGAGCTGGACTCTAGCGGCGGTCGGTCGCCGTCGTGGCATGTGGACCGGGGGTGGACGTCAGCGAGAAGGGGTCAGGAGGAGACGGGGAAGGAGTGGTGTCGGTGGTAGGGTATGGGTCACAAGACGGCCGTGTCACGTCCGCTTCCAGCCTCAACCCTCCTCCTCGACAGGTCCACCCCGCGTGTCAACCTTATCCAGGGACGTACGGTCTTTCTCAGACTCAGGTGCATCTCGCACGTTCGTGAATTCGAAGATCCGATATATATTCCTCAACTATCGCTGAACAGGGGGTGGGAAGATTAATTTTCTTTTATTATATTTAATATACGTTGTTCATTTATATAGGGCAATCCTGGACTTTCTATATGTGTATCAGAAGTAACGATGTGTATCAAAGATATTTATCATCTGGCAAATGGATTTGAAATACAGATAGAAGATAAACATCGGGCACATATGTCGGACGCGCACATTTTTCCGGAAGCGGTCGCGAAGACCGATCCGTCCCTGACTTCATCCAGCCCCACCTTTTACCAGCGTCCGTCCGTCCGTCGGCTCGTCTCCCCCCACCTCGCCTTTCGCGACCCTTATTACACGTCGCGGCTCAACTTCATCAGGGGGATGTCGCACCACTCTCACGAGTACCAGCATTAACCTACACACAGGGGCTACGTCACGTGTACATGCACGCTACGTGGCAATGCTAATGTCCAGGAATGCAACCGTGTATGTAGATGCGTCTGCAGTATTTCGCGATAATGGTGCACCTCGGGTAGGGGCAAAACGCCTCGTACCTTGCGCAATGTAATTATAATTTTGCAATATATATATATATTATAAAAATATAATGCAACCTCGCGTGTTTTTCAGCCACATACTGGATACTTGCGCATCACACAAATCGGGAAACTTTCGCTGTGCACAGATTACATCTTATCACATATGTACATAATGCGGTATTAATTAATATCGTATATATCGTTATACATATTCATATTAATATTTGTCAATATCATGGATTAGAAAAGTAAAACAAAAAGAATAAGCACATTATTCTCCGAGTTGTTAGTTTTTATTTCAAAAAACACAATACTTAGAATTCTCGAATTTTAATAATAAAAATATTAATAGACGTACGAAGAAATAGAATAAAAGAACAGAATTAGAAATAATTTCAAACCAGTTTTCTTTTTTTTTCTTTGTTTCAGGTAAGATGCGCGCATTACGCAATATAATCTATATGAAAAATCTCGTAAGCATGTATAAGACGATGAACGGATACAACGGGATTTTCCATTTTATTATGAGTGATTGTGCGGTCGTTGGACAATCAAACGACATCGCATCACGAAACACTTTTTGCCAGGGACTTCGTGATTTCGCGCATGAGTCACGGGAGCGTGGCTCCCGGGCCATTAATCGTTCGTAATTTCATTCAATTTAATTACCTGGCCAACGCGCTCAAACCGAACGGGGCATTAAACCGTCCATACCGAACGTAGTGTTTGCATTTTAATACGCGGGACGGATGTTCGCGTAACACTTTCGCGTTACCTATAATAATAATAGGCGCGTAACGGGCGCGTCCCTGCATCGGTTAGCGGCCAATAATTAGCAGCCACGGATTGTATCTGCGTCGTCGCGTTCTTTCAGCGTACTACTCATGAGTACTGCATCTTACAACGGACTATCGTATAGCGTGTCTCAAAAAGTTTTCTTACCTGAAACAAAGAAAAAAAAAGAAAACTGGTTAGACGCGAATCATTTCGCGAATGAACCATGGTTATGTTTCGAAAACTTACTTCTCCTTTCTGAGGAGAGGACCAGTTCTATGCTTTTCACAAATACATGAAAAGAATAGGAACCAGTGATATATCTCAATGATATAGAAATTCGCTGGCAAACGTTTCTTAATTACTTTATATTAATTGTGCAAAATTTTTCGCCCTTATCCCTCGGTTGAACGGGATCATTCTCATTCAACAGTACTATACACAATCTTTCTGTTGAATGATTCAAAGGCTTTGATGGACGACAGACTCCGTACTACGCACTTCCGATGCGTCGTGCAAATCCGGAATTTCATCGTCAATAAATTTTTTTTTCCTTTCCGATCGATAGGTCGATACAAAACCAAAATAATTTGATAAATGCATGGGCCATTGCGCGTAATGACAGCCTCTCGCTGCGTTTCGCTCCGGGCGTCACACTCCGCCGGCGTCACACCCCTTCCCCCCCCTCCTCTCTGGTTTTTTTATTTTTTCCGCCCAAAAGGTAATCCAATCGAGAACGATGATTGAATTATTAATTGAATGACGCGCGTGGCTGGGGTCACACGCGTGCTGCCGCGTATCCGACCTCTCTCTCGCAACGATGAGACGGTTGCTCATCGCGAATAATTCGTCGGGCTTGTGCAGCTAGTGCCTTTTAATGCGTCTCGAAAAATGTATCGACAACCGATAAACCGACAGAATTAAATTTCTCCTCTTTCCCGTGCTTTTACTGCAGCGGCAGCGAGAGGCAGTACGCCAAAAGGCAGGCGCGCGAGCGCGTACGCGAAAATAGGATTTCGTTTTAAATTCCTGGCCGTGCGTACGATTTTCAATTAAAAATTTATCAGCACGCCCGATGAATGTATATCCGATAATTCTTTCGTTATACATGTAATTATGACAATGCGCGTTCATGTCGGACGGATCGGATATCGCGTATCGGACAAGCCGAGCAAGGTACCTCCTCCTGCGTCCCCCCGATGCGACGGTGCGTTCGTTCGTCCGTCAACGCGAAACTCGCCATACCTAATCCGCGAGCTCCCGGTTCGCGTCGCACCGTCGAGCAGATTCTCTTTCGGATCGACTTCGGAATTAGCGCGGGCGCTCCTGAGACGGATGAGGCGAGACAAGATGCGCGAGACGAGAGGACGAGACAAGAGGGAAAAGGAGTAAAAAAAAGGGCCACGGGTTCAGAGATGGTGAGCCACGAAGGGGGGCTTTGTCTCGATCTCGTCGACGGCGGCCTTGAATGATCTCGCCCTCGGAAATTTGATCGACACCGGTCAAACGGGTAGACCGGACTTCAAACGTGCCCCTGCCGCTCTCCTCCCCCTCCTCCTTCCCTCTTCCTCCGCCACCACCCTTTCCTCTATCCCTCTTCCCCGCTTCCGAGTTTTGTTCAAGTGGTCGGACATCGGTTGGAAGTCCGTCTCTCGCGGTGGACAGAGAGAAGATGACGAGGTAGAAGAAGCGGCAGCGATCCCGTCTACCAGGGAATAGTCGGGAGACGGACGCGACGGCGTGGCCGGAGTAACTCGGAAAGTGTCAGAACGATAATCTGACGCTGGCAACGTGATGGACAGGACGAACGGTCCACTTCGCCCTCGACTCTCACGTCTTCCCGCCGTTCCTTTTCCTTCTTCGTCTCCGCCCGTCTCCGCACCTCCGCTAATGCAAGACACACCGGGCTGGTATTAAATACCGCCCGTTTTCACGGACGAAATATCTGTCCGTCTCTTTCGCCCGGCGAATAAAACACGCAAATTTTGGCGCGTCGCAAAAATTTCAAGACGATTTCAATCTCGAGATATGCGATACTATATAAATAATTTATATAAAAATATATATAAATATTATGCATCTTAGTTTAAGCATTTCAATATTTACAGTGCTATCCATTAACAATTTTGACGCAAGTAGACACTGAGCCTGAAATAAGATTAAAATCTAGATCTTACGTCATTATACTTGCTGCTACCTCATACCTGCTGACATCGTAACATCGTCATAATCTTCAAGAATCAGCATTATAATCCTCGTGCCGAATAAGAAATAGAAATTTTATAAGAATAATATCGCGCTTTTGCGAGACGGCGCCAATTTTAAAGCTCTTTGTGCCGCGCCGCTCTAAGATTAAACGCGGATTAAGTACTGACTTTACGGCGCTATCCGCGGAAGCGAGATAGAGTGCGTATACACGAAATGTAAATAGGAGCGACGGGATAATAATGAATGTTCGTGGAATAGTAATGAGAGGCAGATGCGCTGATAAAGAGGAGATAAGAAACGGAGAAAGTACGTACGCGCGTATCTCAGTGCGACGTGTACATGAGTTACAAAGAAGGGGCGATCAATAATGCTCTTTTATAAAACGTACAGCGTGTGACTTAAAAGAGAATTTAGACGTTGATTTAAGCACGCGGCTAACGTGATTTATCGCCGGCGCTGGTTTCGCAACGCACGACCCGTAACATTTATTGTTCTTCCCCGGAGCGTACGTACGTATCGCCTTTTTTCCCTCCTTTTCAGAAATTGAAAAAGAATACGCGGCCGCGGGGAGCGGACGTTGGCGGGCGGTGGGGAGAGGAGGAGAGGGGAGGGAACGAAATCGGAGACCATCGCAATCCTGGGAGAAACCTTTCGTTTCGACGTCGCCTGTCTCGTACGCCTGACGCGGCTGTCGCGACGAACGAGATCAGGATTTATCCGCAAAGAGAAGCGCTCCGCTTGCGTGCGCCGTCGTGACGGATAACGCGAACGAGAGTGACCTATGAGAGGAAGACGTGAATGTGAAGCGGATAGTGGAAAACTCAATAGAGATCCCGTGTTTTGCAATAATGGTTAGTACAGCGAGTAATTCGACCGGCACGTTTCATCGAATAAAATAGCGGACGTTGTCAGTGATTTGGCGATCTCGCCGAAATGTGAATTCGATCTTGCGAGACGATTTTGCGCGTTAGCGCATTTGATTCGATTCACCGTTTTCCGCAGCGAGCCACGTGTAAGCTATATACGAGAGGAGAAGGAGGAAAGTCGCGGCAGAAGGAAATAAGATAACTCGTTGAAAATTATACGCGAGGCGGTAACGAGAGCTAAGCGCGATCCCGGCAAGTGATCCATTTTCGAATATATTAATTCTAGTCTCGTCACGTTCGAGTCATCGTTTGCTGCTTCGGTGCGAGACGAAAGCCAGGTGCATCGGGACGGATCGAGGTCGTCGCGACGAGGATGTTAATTGCGACGCGACGCGACACGTACGGCAGAAGCAAAAGCGCGAGAACGTCTCCTCTTCGATTCCCTGCTTCTTTCTCACTCGAATCGTCGATTGATCTCGACGTAGTCAGATTGCATATAATCGAAATAATTCACACCGAGCGCGATTGGCCGGGCGCATATAACGCTTCGTCTGTGTCTCGTAGTGGCTGAGGAAATCGCGCATCGCGACGAATAGGTCAGAGCGATACTGTCGCAATTTTCCTAATTACAGCGAATGAAAGAACTACACTGACGCATCGCGCGTGACAAGTGCAATTAATTCGCGTTACGTACGCGAGATGATTCATGGCTGACACGAGCCGGATAGTAATTCTTTAGGGATTGTATATAGCGGCGAGTAACAGCGCGAGTAACAGTTCGGCATCCCCACATACAATATTCGATCCTTTCGCACACGCGTATCAATGTAAAATACCGTAAACCATTATGAGCTTAACTCTATAATAATGATCGACGTTGAGGATCTCCTTTCTATCTTCACGCGGACATGATGTTAGTCTGACGTGTACGACGCAAGTCTCTCATTTGTAATATTAACGTGAAGCTCTGCAGCTTGATAAGCTTATTATTTATAGAATCAGGGTCGAGTACGATGACCCCCGCCGTTGCACGTTGTATCCACGTCGGGGTTTTGAAAGCGGTGGTTTATGACTTGAAAAAAGAAGAGGAAGAAAGTAGTGACTCTCGCGTCACCTCCCGACATTAGCGTGGATTCGATAACTCCCGGCCGCCTTACAAGGACAAATGCCGTGAGTCCTCCGGCGCAAAGGGTACCACCTGCGCACTTTCGGCGGCAAGTGCGGGGGATCCCATTGTGCCTTCTTTTCAGTGGGCTCACCTGGAATCACCAGCGGCGATAAAATCTAACGAAATCGGCTGTCCCGTAGGGAATTAAAAATGAGGGTGGAACGCCCGCTGGCAAGAGGACCGTATTATCCGAGTCGTCCTTATCATGCGGCCTCGCATAAATCCCAGCCGGGACACGCGAGTGTCGTGGCTGCATGCCGAGGATTGTGATCGCGCGTCTTCCTTAATTTCGCTCGCTTCGAATGGATTCGTGTGAGAGGTAGCGAAGTATGCGCCGCGCGAGAACCACCGTTGAATAATTTTATTTTAAAAAATTCTCGCCCGTTTTTCAATACCGCTCAATAAAAAGACCGCGAATTCCCTTTAACGCCAAGTTCTAAAGCATAAAACACCAAAGCTATCCGGCACTCTCTTGGCTTTCCGCACCTTCTCGAAGAACCCTCATGAACGATCTTGAGAGAGAAACACCGATGAATTTTTCTCCTCCGTTCAGAGAAGACTGTAGTCCGTTATTAACCCGGGCGCCCGCCGGAACGACCCGGCATCGCTCAACCGCTCGAGTCGTCTCCGCGCCTTTCTCGACGACTCGTCGTCGATCGCCCTCTCTAAATATCCTCTCCTTCAAGACGATATAGCGATCCTCGGTAATGAGTTTATAAGAGCGATCGTTGGTTTTTTTTTTAGAACAAGCGTCATTAGTCATTATTGATAATTGCGTTCGCTAAACAAAAATTGACAAGATGTCAATTATAGATGCGGATAGAAATGCTCATTAGACTATCTTTGATTCATCCTGTTTGGACTAAAGATTACTCTTATACGAGTTTTGAGGAGTTAATTAATTCTGCGTTTTTCGCGTGATATAGGATTATCGAATTCGTCGAACGAAAGAAAATACGAACTATATGTTACAAGTGTAAATTAGAATGAAGATAAGTAAATGTACAGCTTATAGAGAGGTAAAGACGTATCTCATGTATCGAGGTATAAGAAGTTCCAATAGAATGCGATGAAATAAGCGAAAAAATTTTTTAAACTTTAGGAAGATGTGTTCCACAGAACGCATCACAGAACGATATACAGCATATAATAAACACGTAGATACGCGCAATAAAGCGTATATAATAAACGCATAGGTACACACGGAAATCACATTGCTAATGTAATGAGCCAACCATATACAATTTAAGATCCCCGGTCTAAAGCATTACCATGTGTACATCGTATAAACCCATCATCGAAGAACATAATTCTGTTTTTATCCTAATTAACGTCGCGCTTAACTACCTGCCACGATCTCAAAAAGAGAATCTCGTTTCAGCTCCTTCGAAGAGATCATTCATCGGCACTATTTATTTTGCGGCTGTTTCTCTTGAAGCACGACAGTTTTATAGAATTGATTATGCGTCACGATGACGATTGCGCGAGCGTGAATTCAACTTGTTGATAATGCAAATGTAAATGGAAATACGGTTATACACGGATACGCGTGCTATCCATTCAAAAAGTTATAAAGTAAACGTTGCAAAAAAAAACTCTTTTTTGTAGAACAAGTCATAGATGAATTGATTTTATCGAGCCTAAGTGCAAAAATTCTGGAATAAGGAAATTCTGAGATTTTCAAAAAATTATAATGCTTTTATCGTCTTTTTTATAAGGTTTGTATTATTATCACTGACGTAGTCATAAATCGCATATCTATAATCAGTTCACATATCTTGCGCTGGAATCAGTGCTAAAAGAACAGGGAATTTTATAGAATTTCAAAAACTGATCAAATCCCCGCGAGTGCATCGATACAAAATGACGACCTTTTGGAAATAGATACGCGCGCGCGCGCGCACGCGCGATTGCGAACGCAAGGATACGAGACTCGTTGGCCGATCTACGAAGCTCGTGCCGTCGCTTTCACGCGATCACCATGTTCACCCGGTCCTCCTACGACCGTCGACAGAAATAAACGATACGTCTGGCAATAAATATCACGGTATTATAATTAAGCTAGCGGCAAAAGGGTATGGTGCACGGGCAATGTGTGCGGGACACGCGAGACAGAGCGAGCCGAGAAGCAAATAGATAGATCTTTCATTTGGATGATCTCTGATCCGGAGCCACTAAAACGCGAAATATAGAAAATATCTGCTTGTATATATTGATAACTTCGAAGATCTATCGTTTATCTCTTTAGCAGAAACAAAGAGAGTTTATTTGTGGAAACCATCTCTTTCTGGAGTGCAGTAATAAATGTTACTTGTCTATTTCTTTACAGTTAATACATCCGGTGATAAAAAAATTTAACTGTTTACATGTAGATAAGAAAAGTTGCATTTATATATCTTCAACAAGATCTAAGAAAATTAGTTAGAAATGTTAAAAGAAGTCTGCTTATACCTCAATTTGTTTAAACTATTGCAATCATACAATAACAGTTAACAATATAAAACGACGAGGTAAAAAGATACAATTTCATTGAGTATCTCAGCCATGAATATGAATCATTTTAAACATTTATTCAGGCATACTATTTCAGCGACAAACGATTTAACAATGCCTAGTCGTATCTAGCTGAACGAGGAAAGATATAGGAAGATAGTGAAAGATACACAGGTTGATTTGTTTAGTCTGCCACGGGGGGCGGAATGCATCAACACCACTCAAGAAGGCATTGTTTCAACGCCGCGGTGCAGCGGCGAAGACGCCGCGACCTGGACGTGGGCCGAGGAATGTAAATTGATGGGACGTATCCGCCATCGCGCGCTAATTTAGAGTCGAGGAATGCGCGAAGTTGCGTACTGTCACCCACCCCGAAAATTCATCGACGACGTCTCGACCGGCCGTGCCGTGTCTCACGTGTGACGCACGCGAGAGATATAACTAGTCACACACATATTGCACGTGCATCCTCCTCTGCCGGCGCGTTTACATCGCCTGTCACGCCGCGCGAAGAGCGGAGCGAGCGGTATAAGAGAGCGGAATGAATCGCTGCCACTCAAGGAGCAGCCGTCGGATGCGGCGGATGGACTGACAAGGCCGAGTTGGAACGTCGTGACGTTGAAGACGCGATGCTGATATACGCGTCCACTACCGTGATGCGCGCAACCAGCCGCGCTCGACAAGCATCCCGCCGTTCTCCACCGAGTCCACCGCGAGGAAACCCTCTCCTCGCTCTTCTTCGTTTTTTATCTATATAGAACGCAGACGTGTGCACACACTTCCTGGCCCCGGCACGACGCACGCACAGCGAGAGATATTACAGGTTCCTCGCGCGGCATATTAAAAACGTTTTCAGGAACCTGCGTCTAAGAAAACGATTAAAATAAGCAGTCGGTTTCCCGTGGAAACGTCAAAATTAAAACTCGCGAGTTTCGCTGGAAGTCCTTCTTTCTCAAAGCCAACAGCGCGATAGTCATCCCCGCCGCGGAGGCCGAGTAATTGCATCCGACGTTACATAAAATCTCCGCTCGAGTTGCTTGCGAGCGAGATCAAAAAGTGTAATCGAGATACGACGCAAATGCGAAATTACCAATAATCCACGATGGACCACGCCGTCTGCTCTTAAGATCGTTCTTTATCAACGGTTCACCTTGTATAGGAATGTATACGGTCCGACGTTTCTTCTGCATAAGTTGCCTCGGCGAGGATCTTGCTTTCTCCTGCATCGCCGAAGAAAACGACGATGATGAAAGTGTCCTCGATAAATTTCCCAATCTTGCAACGCGACGTACGAATGTGGCCTTGCCAGTCCGTCAGAGTACAGCATTGGCTTTTCGAGTGGCAGCAACCGATTCTGCCCGACTATGCTGCTCGCTCGAGCGCTTGCATCGTGTCAGATGAAGCGATGATAAGTGAATGTTCTGTCGATGCGTATGCACATGAGTTGTCGGCACTTACAATCGTACATACTTACTCGGCGAGGAGTAAAAAGTGTTCGGGGTATTATCGAGTGCCCCGTGAAATCATTGGGATATTTCGCTCGATATTGCGCCCGTCATCGCATTGCACATCAGGTTCTCTTTCTCATCAATTTTTGCGCTCTTACGCTTTCAATCGCGCAAAGATCCTCGTTTTGTAATAACGCGAGGAAAAATCTTTTAATTATCCACGTTTATCGTAATTATTGGAAGAGAAAAACACAGTAACTCGTTAGACAGTTCGGACTAGGTCACCGTGCGAATTTTCCCGCGAAAACTAAACGTTTCCCGGTAATGACGTGCCCGGTCGTAAAGCCATCACGATAATTATCCTGAACTTTCGACGGGTACTTTCCGACGCACGACGTATGACCGGCGTGTTATCACGTTTTATCGTACTCGCGGGATGAGAGAATCAATCGTGCGCGAAAAGTCGCGCACGTTCGGCCGGATTTTTGCGCTCGCCGGCATAAATCGCGATTTTCCCATCGCGCGTTGCACGCTCGCTCGAGCGTGGCGGGGAACCAGCACCTTGCCTCGTCCCGCCTCACCTGTGGTTAATCGTTTCGATATTTAGTTTTTCTCGCGTTATTAACCGAGCGATTCCTCCCCTCCTCCCCCGGCATTACGTAATTCTACGATGGTGGGCTTCTCTCAGGTTGCCAGCCTCCATTAATTAAGATCGACAAGAATGCGTGCGTGATCGCGATGACACGCTCGGGGTTTCAATTCGCGCAAACTTGCGTCTTGCATAAATAAGTGCACGCGAGAGCGTACACTCGGCAATGAACTGCAGGCGCGCCGGGGGTTAACTGTACAAATCGTTCGCACATTAATTTCCGCCGAAGACTAATTCCCGATGCGCATATTAAGCAATAGGAGCGTGTCGCTCACGGACATTGTGTGATTTCGCATTAAACACAAGATCATTATGTTCGAATAAATGAACGATATATCACTGTCGCGCCGAGCCATGCGTCGGGGCGCACTCGCCGTGAGATGACGTTAATCAATCAGCCGGCGCGAGGGAGATCGCGATCCGATCTAAGCGATCGCCGCGGCATTAAGACACGAGGACAGCCAGTTCCTTGGACTCCGCGGCCTAATTACGCGTTCAAGCTGAGCGAGAGGGAAGAGAGTCGAGTGTGGATGCGAGACCACCCCGTTAACCCGCCCCGCAACGTCGTCGACGGGGGTCGAATCAACTCCCTGAACGAACCGCCGCAAACCGCTTCTTGTCGGTCGGCAGCCGCAGCCGCTGCCGCGGACGACTAATATCTCGTTCTTTTGTTGCGCTTCGCGGCAATCCGCGTCTGCCCGCGCTTGCGACGAATTTCGGGCTGATTATTCGAGGCGGTGGAATGATGTCGGTCGGCCGGATTAAAATGCTCGCTGGCTACCGGAGCTAGGAGCTGTAACGAGGACCGCAACGTAGCGGATGTCACCCTCGGGGAAAAGCCCCCGCCCCTTCATCCTTGCTGGTTTCCTTCCGAAATCGTGCCGTATCGCTGCGTGCCGCTTCATCTCTCGGCTGACGTTGCCTCGGTGCGTCATTAGACTTTCCATCTCCACCGCAGGAGATGTACATTTTTCACCTTTAACGTTAGCGTTTCGTAGAAATGTTATTTCTACACCTAGTATAATCTAAACCTGAACCTGAACGCCCCTAATCTAAAGCGTACTCTCCAGTTTAAAAAAATTGATACACGTAGCTTCACACATAAGAGGCTAATAGGATATTCCTAGGACGACAGAAAACGAAGGAACTGTGCGCAGATCACAGAGTTAAAAAAGTACGTAACATCAATAATATAAAAGATGCAATTATAACGCGATCGAATGGTACGCGTCGTATGGCGTCAATGAAATCGGGTCAATTGAAGTTGAAAAGATTGAGCAATGAGAAAAGGATTGCAATAAAACTGCATATGCGACTTGGGAATAATAATCTACACGGCGGATTGCATCTTTTTTGCGTGCGTCCATGCTGACATATAGTCATGCTATATCATCAACGACAGCTAACAAGATTCGACTTTCTATGTTATAATCGAAGATGTCACGCGGCGAACGACGAATGTTGCCGCGCGAAAAGAGGGTCGTTTTCTTGGTCGGTAATAATAATAAAAATTCATGCGACACTTTATGGCCACCATAAAACACAGAAAGCCAATGAGAAATGCAGTTGTATAGAGAAAGAAAACGGGTACACACAAATTACGACGAGAGACAGCCGACCAATCATCGTTAATCGTATTATATATATAATGATTATGTAAAACAGCACTTTAAGTATTGCAATAAAAATCTCGATACATATGTGGATGTTTCAGTAAAAATCTAGTTTGTATACACGGGATAAGAATACGAAATGCACGACATACGAACCACTTTATAAGCTTGTTTCGTGCCTCAAAAGACATATTACAAACAGTTAAATATATATTATTACGCGGTGATTGAACAAGTTCTCGATCGATTGCAGACGCGTCTAATAATAGATCGATGATCGTACGAGGAGCCGTATATAGAAAATAACACTGACTTGCTGTTATTCAATTATAGACGGCGGACTTCGGCTCGGTACGCATTGTATAAATATCTTTCTACTTATACTTTCATTCGCGTGTTGCGCAACATGCAAAATTACACGTCTTTTTTTTATACGGATGTCGTTTGCGAATCTCGGTGAAACCCTGCGCGGGCGAGAGTAATGATGAAGCAACGTCACCTCGATGAATATCGTCGCAAAGACACTCCCCCCCCTCCTCCGCCATTTGGTCGAGTAAGGACGACCAGTTCGAAAGTGCGATGAAGAAGTGATCGCGAGCGCGTCGCTTCGGGGTTCAGAAGCGGAAGAACGACGGCCGCCCCTGGTGGAAGACGCCGGAGCGACGAGTCGGCCGTTAGCGCGTTTTACGGCGGCATTAAGCTTCTCTTAAATGACGCACGCAAAGTGCTCCTGGCCGCCTCCCTTCCCTCCCCTCCCTCTCTCACATCTACCTCTGAGCCAGGACGCTAACCATCCTGGTCCACCCACCTACCCGCCAAGAAGCTGCTTCCTGTCGTGCGAAATCACCTTCTCACCCAGTCACTTCGCACCCATCCTCGCCGCCTCTTCCCTTTCCCGCCTTCTCCTCCTCCCGGTTTTAGTATCTATCTGTTCACGCGTACAGATTTAAACCGACAATTTCTTCCTGCCTCGGAATGCCATTGACGGCGAAACGGTGTTCTTTACAGCCGAAAAATTGTTACGTGTTAATCAACGGGAAATATAATGTTTCGTGTTGGTATAGTTGACACGCACTTGAAAATTCTTCTCGAGCAAAATAAATCGACGGTTTTTATAAAATGACGATTAATGTTATCTCCCCGAATTGAGATTCGATCTTTTACCATGACGTATCAACAATCATAGTTTGAATTGTAAAATACGGAGCAAAACATGAAACTCAAGCACGCAACATGATCTATGTACATGACATACTTACTTGAATATCTCCCTACTATAAGATAATAATAGTTCACGTACAAAATGATGTCTATTTGTATTTATACCTGTCGAATAATGACCACGATCATATGTCGCTAAAAATAAAAACAGCCGGATAAGAAGACGGCAGTGTCTATATTAAACCACGATAATAAATTACAGTTTGACAGCTAGTAAAGCGAAACAATAATTATTACGATTACACGACAACTCAATCTCATATATCTATTCTATTTATAATAAATTTAAAAATATATTATTTTTGCTGTTTTACTTTTTCGCTTCATTTTTTGTTCATAATTTACCGCATTTAAAGATTTGCAACCTTTATTATATCGAAAATGCGACCGAGAGATATAAGATGAATCGATAACATCATGTACTTAAACGTTCGTGTAATCTGTAAATCTGTTTCGTGTAGGCCTTCTGCATCAAATTACCACATTTTACTTTCCTACGAGGTATTATTACGCGGTCAATAACGTGTACTTTGCGGATGCAATTGAAAGCCTGCCCCGGCTGTACACGTATAAAAACTTGACGGAAAAGTCGAATGACGTAGACGCTGAATCGAGGGGTGCCAGGACAGTCAGTTTGTATAAAAGTGGATCGAGAGAATACCTGCGACGAGAGATCAGACGTCGGCGTCGCGTGTGCGCGCTTGTGCACGTGCACAAAGGAAGAACACGCGCGCACGGAAAACACGGGGAGCCGCGCGCGCGCCGGGGCACATAAGTCCATCCCCAGGGTGGGCGGCGGGCCGCGTCGGGCGCTCCCGGAGTATTGACAGATATTTAAATGAATATTCCTCGGCTGTTAGGGGTCTCTCTTTGAAATCAAAGCAGAAGGCACAACGGTTCATTTAGACATGCGCCGATATCCCCCGCCCGCCTCTCTCGGTGGATACAGAATTTCACTTGTCACGTCGTCCGCGGGTTATCGCCCAGCGAGACGATCGTCGGCCGAGGGTGACACGGAAAGGTTGTCTTTCGTTTGTCGCACGCACGCGCTCTCGTACTTTTCCCCGCTTGCGACCTTATTACGAACTTGTCGTACGATATTTCCCATCTTCAAATTATTAATCTGATTTTTCTTATTCCTTTCTAATGAAACGCCTTTATAGATAGGTAAGATAAAAAAGGTATAATAAATTATTTCTACATTGCAATTAATGATCATTGTCAAATGGTTTGATTAGAGTGGTTCGTGAGAAATATATATGGCCATGAAAGATCTATCTAGAGTATTCTCTGAATTATGCAGAATCAAACATTATGACTCGTAGCAGACGGGAATTATATAGTTTCATCGAAAAAATCGTATGTGTGTTCAGCGAATTCATTGATCGAGATAAAACTTTAATACGCTGATGATAAGCTGGTGGTAAAATCAAGTAAAATGTAGGCTGGTTGGAACTGGCATTTGTGAAAAATATGAAACGGCGAGAAGTATAAAATCACCAGCAATGACGCAAAATTAGAATTAATGGGCCTTTTCTGTAAAGTGAAAGCGCGGCTGCACCACTTGGATATGCTTACTTGGGCCCGCAGCTGTCAAGTAGAAAGATTTACATCAACGGAAATATAAATTATCGTGCCGGATTGACAGCGATTTCCCGAGAAAACCTTAGCTGCGGTTTCATATTAATTTATCTTTACTTCAATGTGACATAAGAAAAAAAATGAAATTGTATTTTCCAAATTGTCAAATAAAATGATTAAATGATGTATGTACATAACTTTGTCATAAAACGCATTATTAAACATCTCAATTTACTACAATTAACATGGTGAGAATTCTTATAAAATTCCAAGATGTTTTGTTTCAGAAAATTGGAAAAAGGATATTATAATTACGCTTACATGAGTTATGTAAAATAATTACTATCACATTGTATACAAAATTTAATTTAAAGTACGAACTCTGAGAAACATTAAATGACAAGTAAAACTATTTTCCCCAAGTATTGCAGAGGCTAGCGCATTTTTTTTCTGCCAAAAGCTACAGGAAAAAGGCTCGTATTCCGGTACCAAGCTGATGACTGATAACCCCAATCGGTCGCAGTGCGATATCAAAGAGGAATTTCCGCGCTCGGTAAATGTACCATAATCGAGCGATGAACACGGCTGCCGTATATTTTTTTTACAGGCGATGAGAGCCGGACGAGAGCACACACGCGGCAATAAATCCCGGCCTGCGCCGCTAATTTTCACGGAGCGCCGTTGCATGCATCGTACCTACGCAAAGCGTGCCCACACGATGCCAGGCAGGTGCATCTGCATCGTTACCGCGAGAACGCGGACCCGGACAAGGATATGCGCGCGACGGGGTCGTGGTATACTTGGAACGAGATCGGCGCTGTTACCGAACCGACCAATCGTGTCCTTGTAATTTTTATCGGAGCGACTACGATGACACGTTTCGCGCGAAATTTATTGCCGTTGTCGACACGACGGTTGTATCTCGACTACGAGACGCACGGCCGGGCACGAGTGGCCTTTTCAAGTACCTCCTGATGTATTTCGCTGATTAAAACACGTTAATTTTCTGCTGTGAGACGCATTTTTACGACGGCGGCCCTCCGCGAAATTACTAACCATTAAATGCGCACGCATCGGGATGCCGTGGGATCCAAAGGGAGCCTCGTAAATTCCTCTCGGTGCCCGTTTCATTTTAATACTTATTTCACGATATTTATTATTATTCTAAATACGTCGCGTTCGACGCGTTCCTTAAAAGCGTTACTCCGAACGGACGCGAAATAATTATAATATCAAGTCGAGCCGAGAACGAAAATAAAAAGACAACGAGAAGAACACATTGCGGCGAGAATAATATTACGAGTCGCAAATTTGATCGGAGAAAGTTAAAAGCTGTTACTCTTGAAAACATATATATTCTTACAAAAATAATTTCGCGCAGATGTTGTTTTGCTCGGTAAAGGGATAAAGAACTTCATATCAAGAATTAAGTATGCCGCGCAAATGTATTACGCAATAACACAAGTACTACGAAGCTCCGTGCGATTATTATCGTTTCTCGAATTTGTGAATTTCAATTAATACGGTAGGGCTATGATTTATCCTTAATTGCCAGCGAACTTTCGACGACACGTAAATATTTCTTCTGCAGTTATATCTCCGCCGACCGATTGCCATCGCGTACCAACGACAACGATATTTTCATTAAGCGAAAATCTACGATGAACATCCTTTTCAAAAGCGACTGCGGAGAGAATCCCTTTACGAAGTTCGTCCGCGGAGAATTTCTTCGTGAGCTGCATTTACAAAGAGTCTAACTACGAGGTACATTAGTCGAGATTATATCCAGCAAAGGAAGTCGACCAACTTTCGAAGACACTGTTGCAACTAAATCTCTTCGAATCTGGCGACGTCCAAAGACGTCGAACTTCTGCGGAGTCAGCAACAAATACACCAAAATGCGACAGTGATCGTAAAGCGAACAGTATGCACCGCCGAATAAGATATGTCTTATAGATATGTATCCCGTATAAATATGTATAAGAATAAAAACAACCGAGTTTTATCTCTTCAGCTGGCGCCAAAATTCTTCGTAAAAAATATAAGAAGTCTCCACGTGGACAATCCGTGGCGTATTATATCACGCGAGCTTTCAACATAAATTTATTAAACGCGAGATTTATTTAAGACGTAATATCATATTATAAGTAATTAACTGGACGACGTAGAAGAATGATACGAGAGCGTCCCAGTAATGGATTTAGAACAAACAGGCGTCCTTGCTATTATACACTGTAGGTACAGATATATGAATGTTTCACGAGTAACAATAGTTACCTGAAAATATTAACAATCCCCAGAAACGTGATATGCTCGAAACAATATTATTGCCATCAGCATTAGAGATATTATCGCAAAAGTACGTTAAGCATAAGAAATAAATATAATCAAATATTTTTATAAAAAACATATCACAGATATACTTATATCTTTCATTAATATTTTTGATCGCAGTTTTTTAAATATTTGATATAAATATTTCAACGTTCTTCTTATTAGGAATTTAATTGGACATAGACTCGTGAAGTTCTTAACACATACGAATGTGCAGTTCGCTGCGAACCAGCTCGCAATAACACACGGATTTCCGGCAAGGTCTACGATCCGAGAAATCGGAGCTGATTACGCGTTTCAGATAGGTCGAGAAAAGTTGTCCGGTTATCGCTTTGCGGCTCCATTTCGAGACGACGTTCAGGCGACGTAATGAGTTACGGCGTCACGTTGGATTTGCAAGTGAGACGAGTCAACCAGTTGCTCAGTTTGAATTGTCTTTACCTTTGGGCGGCCGGTTACACAATGCCGCTTTCGATTTATCGTTCGATTTATTAGTTTCTCCTGTCTCGTTAATTACTTTCCCATCGCAGGAATTCTGGCACTGTAAAGCGAATGACTTTCGCGCGTATGCACGGTACAAGTTACATCGAATCTGCAAGTGAAAAGAGCTCAACCAGTTGCTCCGTTTGCCCTGTTCTTCAACTCGCGCAACTGTTCCTGTCGAATTTGAGCTCGTTGTTCGATTTGCTATACTCTTTCATTTGATTGTTTATATAATACTCATCATACTACACAATTGTCAATAAAATCGTATACGTACAAACATATATTTACAAAAATTACAAAAACTATGCAAATATGTGTGAAGAGACAAGAGAAATTATATTATTAATATTCATTATTGATACGAAATCATCAATACGAATCAATGGAAACGATTGAAGTGTATGTATGTGTGCATTACCGTTTTCTTCGTAAATTTATTAAGATTAACTGATTTATTATATTCTGCTCTTGCAGGAAAATTCTGTTTTATTTCTAAGTCAGATTATTATGATATATTTAATAATATATATTCATTATTTATTTCTACTTTTTATATATTCGTTTATGATAAAACCCGCTCATTGCATGTCATATATCAGGATTTCTTATCTCCTTAATTACTTCTATATTGTGACGTGCAGGAAAGAGCGAAATAGAATATCTTCCGTTATAGGCTCACAAGACTGATACAAAAAGAAGAGCGGCAGGATATGTTAGCAGATATCTATCATACGATCGGGTGTAGCAGCTGCGCACCGGTATTTTTTTTAAACACTATAATATTAACGCTTTAATAATCATATAACGTAGACCTGTATGCCAAGATGGTGTAAGATGACAAAAGAGGAGATCGCGATGGTAAACTTACGTCGTGTCTATGTCATTCAGTAGAATCGACAGAAAGGTGCATATCGTTGTCTCTTAACAGCATCGAAGAATAAATCGCAAATGTAAATTTGTGAATTGTACAGTGAAGTTCACTTTTGATAGCATACGTAACGGAATATAATGGCCGTCGTACGATGAGATGTCGTTTCATCCAATGCGAATCCGAGTTGAAAGTCGTGTTAACAATTTGAGAGTGACGCACTGTATACCTCCAATACATGTATTATAATTTTTACATCTTTTTCAACTTAATCGACATTAATTAATCATATTACCTGTTGGTCAGGAACGCGGGAATAAACGTTACGCGTTTCCAAGAAACGATACCGCGTTCTGATGTGGAGACATAAATCGAGAAGAAAATGAGAGACAGAAATCATGATTTACCGAGTTCTTTCAAGGTAATAGATCGAACGTTACTTAAGAACATCACAATCGTGAAGTATAGTCCGATCGAAGGACATATGAATGAGCAAACCTCAGTCGATATCTGTTCGTCCGGAATGTCATTTATAACACTTGGACGCGCTTATCGATCCCCACCGCACGTTGCCGATCGCTTTTGCTCTGTTATTCGCTTATAACCGTCGTAAATATCCAATTTATGGCTAGGCCAGACCGGTCGACGATAATCGGTTAATGAGACGCAACATGTACATATTTCCCGGTATTTGTAGCATTACACGAAATCATCCACGATCTTCGAAATTATTGAATATTTGGATCCCACCCCCCATTATGTTATTATTTTTTATCTTATAAGTAAAAAAGTGAATACCCAATCAACTTGACACTTTCGAAATAAAATATAATTCAAACATGGTTCAGAAGATATTCAAGTACGTCTCACTTGGACACCTAATACTACAGTGCACGAAAAAAAATGGCAGAGGAAAAAAGATTCCAGTTAATTTTTAAAAAATTCTACAATTGTGAAACCGTGTGTCTTGCAAAAACAAGCATCGAATCGTCTAAACTAATATTTCGAAGTGGCTACGAGTGCGGCATCGGTTAATCGCCGACCGATCTCGCTTCTTTCCCGGGTGAGCGGTATACCGCTACGCGGCACGCGAGGAGAAGCGGTATCTCGTCGGGACGTGAGAAGTGCAGGATGCAAAATAAAGAATAAAATACGTGCGTGCGCGTGCGTGCGTGCGTGCGTGAGATGTTACATATGGATATTTACCGGTAAGGTTATCACCGCGCTGCTGCGGCCATCGGAAAGAAGGCCTGGGCTGCTGCTTGCTGCGCATATCTCCCGTCCGGTGCGGCGGCTCCGAGCCGCTCGCTTTTCAAACGTTCGGAGACCACTACTTACCTGAAAGAGAAACAAGATAGAACAGTCAAAATCTCGCATCTTTAAGTTATGCTTCTTGGTAAAGATCACGCAACGTCTCGGTGATCGAATAATCAGATTCTGACAACTAGGCATCGATTTATGACTGGACATTAACATAAAGTGTCGCCTAAGATTTTGGAACGTTCCCGGCCGTTCTTTTGTGGGGACACAATGTAAAACTAGAAAAAGAGAAGAAACAGGAGCCATAAACGAGCAAGGAAATGAAAACAATAAAAAAACTTAGGTGGGCCGGCTATAAGTCAATCATCTCTGCAGTGTCCTGTTACCCGAGATATCTTGTGACGCGCAAAAATGTTGCGCAGTTAAAATGGAATTTACACAGCTCAAAACAATACACAAAATCACAAACACGATAAATCTTATGTATTTCAATACTGTTGTCTACCTGGTCTCAGGCTGTCGTAAAAAACTGTTTCTTGTCAGCTAATGTCAGTCCGAAATCCCATCGATAAATTTACCGCATGTCGTCGTAATTTATCTTATATTTCCTTAATTGTGTCGTATATTAACATTGTACATATATTAACATATATATTAATACATTTTAAAAAATTTAAATCACAAACTCCAAACCAAAACTACTTTTCTGAAACTTTCAATTTTTTCAACGATCATTATTAAGAAACTATTGACACTTTAATATTATAACCACCATTCTTCTTAGTTTAACTTCTAGTATATGCCACTTTTAAGACAGCTGATATTGAATGAGTGATATATCGCCCGGCAAACGTTGATAGCTCCTAAGAAAGTCCACGCTTTTTCACGGTGAATTTCCCAATCGACGCGATGCTCTCGTGATTCTCCGGGAGGTGGTGAGCCACCCTGCTCGACGGGTTTTTACGAAGGGTGCCAAACCTAGGATCGCGTCCCTCAGCTCACCCCCTCACCCCTCCTCCGCCCCCCCCGTCCCTTAACCACCCAGTACCGACCATCGTAACCAGCCGTATATCTTTCCGGCGTACGCCCTCGAAAGCGGCCGCCTTTGTTTCAGATATTTATGAGGCGTTTTAATTCGCACGCCGCGTCACCCAACCGACTGGGGGGGGGGGTTGCCAAACGGGGACCGGAGAAAGAGGGAGGTGCGGGGAAGCAGGAGAGGGAGGTGAGCGCGGGGTTTCTGCACGGCGTGACGGAGCGGGGCGCGAAGGCATAATAGGCATAAGGGTGCCCCGATAAAACGCCAACTCCCCGTCTCCCCGTCTCCCCCTGCCTACCTTCCCTTTTCCAGACGTAGGCCATAAGCGCAAACAAACTCTCGCTCGTATATCTCGCCTCAATGGTTTCTACGTCGGTGCGCCAGGGGCGTACTGTATCGTGCCACCGTCGCCGTCGCCCTGCTTCACTTTTCTGTCCTCTCCCCCCCCCGCCCCCGCTCGTCTCTTTCGTTTAAAAACCCTTGCCACCCTCTACGCCCATTCTCGACCCTTTTCACGCCAAGGAAATTTCTTAACCCATATTCGGGCAATATATCGCTCAACCGGCATATACCAATTTACCGTAACATTCTTTGACCAGTGAGATGCGAATCGAGCTACTTGCCTTCTCCGGATTATTGCTCGTTACATGTTACATAACCCGAATAAGTAAGTTTCCCCGCTTCGCTTTCGACGATGTTACGTTAACGACCCTCCGATCTGACATTTGAAAGAATTATTGGATGATATCTTCTTCGCGTGATTGTCTTAACGACCTTTCTGACATACAAAAATAGTCCTGCGTTGACTACAATTATTTTCTGTAGATATATCTTAAATGTGATATCCATTTATAAATATTAATGGATATCACAAAACAGCTGTCACAACTGTGATTAAAACTTGTAAATTAAGAGCAGGTGAGTGCATAAATCTTCGAAAATGTACAAAGAGTATCTTGAAAATAAATATGGAGCAAACATAAAATTAGACGTGAGAATAATATATAATTTTATAATTATATCAATTATAGGTGATCTGTTAATATTAAAAATGCAAGACGTCATTTATAATTCCTCCCTACTTCCTATTCCATAATAATATATCTCTCATATTAAATTTTGGAAATGCTTAGCAAAAAAGTAGAAACGACTTGAACATTAAATTAAACGTTCCGCTGACTGTGTTATATATCTTGAAATAGGATAGCTTGGATCGGTGGAGCGTTTTAACATTTTTCTCCATCGCACCAGGGCGATCAATTCAAAATACAATCGCCAGTACGATCGCATTAATGACTCCCAACTAAGTGCACGTTTTTAGGAACACACTACATTCGTCTCCCTGATCCACGATCCTAGCCTGCTACGTCCCTTTACAACAACACCGACGTCTCCGTCCACCTTCCACGGTCTTCCACCAGCAACCACTTCTGCCTCACACTCCCCCTCAGCCCCTTCGCGCCACGACACGCTGGAGAGGCAGCCGCACTCCTGCTCATGCTCTTCTTTACGTGCAGGCGAGTTTAACAGTAACAGTACGTCACCCTGTCACTCTTTCCCTCCCTCTTCCACCCTCAATCTCACTCTCGCCCTCTCTTTCTTCTCTCCTCGTAGCGTCTCGTTGTATCTCCTTTTCCCGGCCGTTCTCGCTCTCTCTCTCTCTCTCTCTCTCTCTCGCGCGCGCGCTCTCCTTAACAGCCTTCACTCTCTAAAAGCCTGGGTGTGATCTATGGCGGGACGTTGCGTCACTCGGGGAACAGATGCAGGGCTCGTATATTACTCGGCCATATCTACGAGCAAGACGGCGAAGAAGGGAAGGGAGCGAGGCGGGGAAGGGGGGAATGTAGAGAGGGCGAACCTTGCCGCACGGTCAAAAGAATGGCGAACGTCACAAATCACTCGGCTTTTGTGTGACATCCAACCCTCGCTCGAATTTTTTTTCTTTCCCGGGGTAAAGAAAATTTACTTGTTGACGAAGAGATTCCTGCTAAACGTCAGTGTGCCTGTGCGCGAGGGGGATTGTTCTAAAAATTGGATTTTTCGTCGCCGTGGAATTTCGCCTTGCTCGATGAATGACGTCCATCGAAGGCGAAAGAGCAAGTTTAATCTTTCGCGAGTGAAAAGTCCATTCGGACCCTGACGTCGCTTTAATTGCGTCAAAAACTAACGTCGGATCGAAGTTTGCGCTCGCTGCGAAGACGCGAATGTTTTTACGAATGTGAAGTAGATTATGTGCGCCGTCTCGTCAAACGTCGAACAATGAGCGTCGCCGCGCAGCAGCGCGTTCTCCAAACTTCGCAAAATGCATTACGTTAATACTGTAGCAGCCTTCTAAAAACGTTCCGTGATTTCGTTTATCAATACAACGAATTTTTCAAACTGCCGAAACAGACAAGAGAATAATAACGACGCTTTGTAAACAGGTGAGAGCGAAGAGGATGACGCCACAGTTTCCGGCTGACAATGAGAGACAACCGCGTGCGCCAGGCACGTTTTAACTAACGCGACTTGATAAGACGCCGGGACAACCGTATCTGATGCGCGCAATCGAAAGCCTGTCACTCGACTAATTAGGACGCCGCCCTCGATACATATCGCGAGACACGAGTGCGAAATAAGTCTTCACTTTTTGCGAACGCGCGGACAAAGGGACGGAAATGAACGAAACGCAGCAGCGAGGATTCCACTTGCTCCGCTTCACGTGCGAGAGAGCGTCTCGGTGTACGTGCGCTCGTGGAAACACTAGCCAGCTGTCTATGTTACGAGGGGGACAGAAGGGAAGAAGGATCGAGAGAGAGAGAGAGGCGAGAGAAAGAGAAACAGAACGAGAGAGAAAGAGAGAGGGACTGAATACGCGCGTCGGTGGAGTAGACGCTTCCAGAATCTCATAAATCAGGTCAGGGTTGGCGACGGGGGCGGCTGCCGCGGTGGTTGCAGCAAGGAGGAAGCGAGGTGGCTACGATGCGGGAGGGTTGTTAGGTAAAGGTCGACGCACAACAGTCCCATGCCGACTTGCGCGCGCACGCTCGTAAAATGCTTGGCGCCAATTCCATTCAACGGCATGGATTCGTATGACGGAGGGATATCTCTCGAGTGGTTCTTCTTGAAAGCGCCGACTCCGCTGTCGCGTTTAACATGGAAGAATAATTTCACTGCGGACGAATATGCAGGTCGACGCGGAAATTAGATCTCTCTGTTCGAAGCAGCTGCAAACCGGCATAGTTTATTCTAAGTAGACATTATTGCAAGCCAGATAAATCGCGCGGCGTATGATGGCGAAAAGTTGGGGGCTACTTGAAAGTATATCGGAAATTGGCAAACGCAGAAATTGGCGAAGACGCAGAGAATAATCTACAACTATCAATGCGACGAAGTGTATTTTATTACAGACCTGTCGAGGATAAATTTAAGGTTGACTTGTGAATAGTTTAATAAAAGATCGAAATTTATCATGAATATCAGCATCGCGTCTCGCGGCATATCCGGGAATACCGTTCGCGTTACTTATTATCGTCACATCTGCGTAATATTCGCGACCCGCGGCAGCGTAAGGCAGCCTGAAAGCGTAAAAAGAACTCATACACACACGCGACGATCGATACATGAGACTCGACGAAGCGGCGTAGGGGAAGGGGAGGGAAAACAGCGACGTCGGAGGCGATTCGGAGGGACCCCAGATGGAATCAGTGCAGTTCGGAATATTGGAAAACGTTGGTCCGCGCGAGAAGCCGAAGGAGAGAAAGACCGGAAGACGGTGGAGTACGAGCAGAGCACTATTTATGACGCGTACGTGAATTCTGAGAACATTGGGGATACGCCGTGTTCGCGTCACACCATCACCGCAGAAAAAGAACAACGAACGCTCTAAAAGGGACGTGAACAACTGGTCCGAGGTTCTACGTAAGACTTGCGCGAGGCGCCGGGATCCGGCGAGCATGAGCGCCCGTGTGCGATTCCAAGTTTCGCAGCTAACGACGATAATAAAGTGAGAGCGTGCCTTAATGGAAGGTGATAATCAGTCGCCGCTAATCGAAATCTCTCTTCGAAATCTTCGACAGTCTTCCGGGTCGTAAAATTTGATTGCTCGCGTTTACTCGCGAGCACGAAGCACGATAGAGAATGACTTCTCGAAGTCTGGTAACGATTTCTGGGAACTACAAAAATATTCGCGAACAAAGATATGTTAAAAATACAAATAATCATGCTTACTTTATGATGTATAATTTTTAAGAATTCAAGCATATTTACAACAGAGTTCGTGACAAGTGCTAATGGTTAAGCGCCATTAATTCCCGTTGAGTCGCGTTAAAGTGCATCTTCGTTATTTTTACCGAAACTTTGAACTTTAAATGTTTGTGCGCAAGAACGAAAGAAATGCAAAATACGCATCGCGAAGTGAGAGCCATCTCCAATAAAGATCGAAAATGAAAGCAGGAGGGTGGAGTATGGGCTCGAAATAGCGGAACGTCCGCGACGTCCTCGAAGCTATCGGGCGTCAAGCGATCTCGAAAATAATGAAAAAGGAGAGAGGTTCGTAGATTCGGAACAGTTTCGCGAACTCCGCGGCATCGTCATCGTCGCGTTAAGGGCGTCCGGCAGATCAAAGACGCGAGATGCAGGGCAGAGGGTGAGGGGACTTGGCGCGCGGCGGATGGCATCCGATTGATTCATTGGACGCGCGTGTCTGGTTTCAATCCACCAGAATAGAAACCGCTCCCTCGGCACGCCAGACCCGCGGCTAATCCATCCAGCGTCTTTATTGCTGCGCGACATTTATAAAACGTCGGGTGAGAGACGAGGACTCTCCGCGATCGCGCCCATTCGTCACCGATTATAAATCGTCAAGTTCTCTCTCGTTCTTTTTCTCTTTTCCTTTCTCAGCCTGTCGGACGTCGTTGCGACTGTCCTCCTTCGCTTCATCGCAAAGAACGACGTACCCATCGTCGTCGTCGCTCATCGCGACGACGAGCGACGACGCCGCGCTCGGATGTGTAAAACGAAGTATCAGCTGCCATCTCAGCTCGTGTTTTAGGCTGACTAGAGTTGACGCTTAGTACATGAGGAGAAACAGCCTCGGGCGGAATCAACGAAGGAACGAATTATTGATATCTCGTGCAACAACACCGCCAAGATAAATTAACTGCGCGACACTCCGGTAAACGTAGCTTCCATTATGGATCAGACAAGCTTTGATTGGCGAAGACAAGACGATTGTATCGCGATGAATTGGCTTGATACAACGGACGCGAGCCATAGACTTGGCCCACGGATTCCTAGCGGATCGGATTTCAAGCGTTACTTAGCTTTTCGGGTAATATAGTAAGTGATATGTGGACATACCTTCTCGCGGCGCGGAGGTTTAGCACGATTTACAAAGGTTTCGTAGTGAATCGAGTTGCAAGTCAGGTACAGAGACACAGAAACGTTGAAATTTATGCTAGCTCGCGTTACAACAGAGAGAATAAGGAAAGCAGCTATATAAAACATTGATAGAATGACCAAAGTAGAATTGATGATTGACCACATGTCTCCTGATAAATGTGACTTGAGTTAATAATATACGTATCTGCCATCGAGCGACTTTCTTAACGTATATCGAGCCGCGATATATGATTATTGCAATATCTAATTTATAGATCTTAATTGAGGTATGTGTGTGTGTTTAATTTGACATTAATGATAAACACTTTCGCATATTATTAGATGTAGTTTAACGTACGCATACAGATGTTTTCTAAATTTCATCATTATATATCTCCTTCTAGATTTCCGCCTGGAAATATTTCAAGCAAGATAATCGAAAGAAGAGGTCTGTGATCGCGTATGCTAATCCAAGTACACAACCAGAAAAAGTTCAGGTATCAAAACGAGGAAGCCATACGGTCAGCAGGTGAAACACGCATACGTAAGTCTACGGCGTTTAACCATCTCTATATTAATCGTCGAGTATGGAAGGAAATCGTAGTCGATAAGAAAGGTATTATATTAGAAATAAGAAACAGGAAAAAAGATGATATAACAAACTTGTAAACTTTTTCTGAAATAAGGAGAAACCTTTATAGTATTGTTTCGCCCGATTATTCGCACATCTCATGAATTATAATACCCTAGTCACTTGACTGCAACCTTCCTTCTATTACGGAAGAGAAGACGTAAAAAAAAAACCGAATTAATCATTCGAAGAAAAGACGAGGGTGTATCCGCCAGCTGATAATTATATTCGCGCGAGTAGTTTATTTGGTTGGCGGATATTCTGAGCCGCTGTGTAGAACGAAACAGGAGGCGGAGGTGGGGGAGGGGGGACGAAGTAGTAACCGGGCCAGATAGATCCGGTGTTTCCCTGGCGAAGGTGTAGCGAAGATAAGGCGCTCGTTGCGCTGAAGCGTCCCTAGGTAGCCGTCGCGAAGCGTCTCGACCGAAGCGTCTCTACCTCCCCATCCCGCTGTCCCGCGTAACGACCGTCGACGGTACCAATCCTAGAGCATCGTCGACCCCCGTGTAATATCGCGCTCGCGCCTCCCGTCGTCGTTATCCCGACTTCTCGGTGTCTATGGTCGAAACTAAGTCGACGACGAGTGCGCGCACGCACACGCACACGCTCGCGTGAAAGGTTCACGTCAGACGAGCGGGAATCTTCGAGGTACTGCTGAGGGTCTGTGCAGGAAGAAAAAGGTAGAAAGATAGAGACAAGTAAGAAGCGGTAACGTGTGTGTACACGAGGAAGATAAAGAAAGACGCGGGAGAAGAAAGCCCCTTTAATACTAGCACCGATAGCCGAGTGTTTCGAGTAATTGGGAAGTAAAACAGCCCTCCGACATGCACCGGGATACCTCATCGTATTCCCTACTCCCGGCGGCGGCCATCCTTTTCTTCGTATTCCTCACGATGGCGACCATGAACGTGCCAGCTGGGAGAGAGAGGTCTTCTACTTTCCGGGTTTCCTCGACTCTAAGATGCCCCCTCAGGAGAGAGAGAGTCTCGATATCATCCCGTGAGAGGGCGAGAGCGCTAATTAAAGAAGTCGAACCCACCTTTTCGAGGATCCCGCCGTGGCGCGGATCGAATGCCTGAAAGATCCTTTCACGATTTCGAAAGTAAAGTACGTATCTTCTTGGGTCAAGGAGCTTCTACGGGGTAAGAGCACCGAGGGTTAAGACCATTATCGTCCTTCTTCTCCTCTCAAAAGTCAAGCGCTTCTCGAGCGACGAGGGTCGCGAGTAACGAGTAGTCATTTTCGTCTATCGCGCGGTAGAAGTCAAACCGAAATTTCTATTTACCACGAACCAAAAGGAAATTAAAAAAACTATACAGTGTATACGATTCTTATTTCTTCCGCATCATTTTTAATCGTAAAGAGCATATAAATGAGCTTAAAATCCTCTCGAGCCTTTCAGCGTCATAAATATCGATACACACTATTGAAAATGTCAAATAATTTTTTTTTTTTTTTTTAATTTTGGAAATAGATACAAAATTCAATAATATCAAATTCGACAAGTCACCTACTATTCGGTAAATACCTATAATTCATGATATTATTTATATACAACGCGATTTTGCGTATTTTTTCATTTCTAAATTAGAAGAATCCCAGTTCTCAGACAAAGTGGTAGAGCGCGTAAAATTTCAGCAGCAGGTCCTCCGTAATAATTAGCCTCAAAATCACGTATGCTGGATCGAGTATAATCTATGATCCCACGATCATTACTCCGGAGTAGAATCGGCCGAAAGTGCTGCTAATAACACGTGCGAGTAGGTCCCTCCTTGTGGTCACTGATCAGAACGATACCTAATCGTCGCGCGTAGAGCCAGACGAGGCGGAGGAGGAGAATGAGGAGGAGGGGGGATGAGATGCCTGGCGCGTCCTGGTGATTGCAGAGTCTCGTGGTACGTCCTAATCGCCGTAGATGGGCTTGGATAGGCCGCCTTCGACCTTATTATTACCGGTTGGCTCGATTCTGTGCGCGTGTCCCATTACGTGGACGATTATTTGACTGGTCGGTTGTGGCCACGGCGGAGCCTCCCGACGAGATCGGACGAGGCGAAGAAATCGAGATGGAAGGAATCGAGTGAGAGAAAGGGAAGAAACGACGGAAGGAGGAAGAAAGAGACGGGTAGCTCGCGAGAAGGGGCAATTGGGATGAGAAAACGGAGAGCAAGAGGCCGAGAGAGAAAGAGGAAAAGGAAGAGAGAAAGAGAGAGAGAGGGAGAGGGAGAGGAAAAGAGGGAGAGAAAAGGAGAGAAGAGAAGGACAGAGAGGAGAGCAAGGTAAGTAGGTATAAAGGAGCGTAACTGGACGTGAGTTCAATACGTGGCCCTCAAGCACAGCTGTCACTGACATCGCCGCAATTCGAAACTGACCGCGACAGCTAACCTCGGTACCACCGAACCACAACGGCGGAAACTTATACCGGCCTTCCGATTGATCCGTCCAGGCCACTCACCATACGCCGAAGGGGATGGATTAGTCGACCAGTGGCCGATCCACCCCGTCGGAATCTTCCCCGAATACCTTGCGCAAGCCTCCTGGAATGAGTGCCGGTGACGTCCGGGGTGCTTTAAAGTGGACAGATAGAAGCTTAATGAAGGGTCACGCGGAGATGAGCGGCGCGAAATATCGGGAATCGAAAATGTCAAGGTTCTCTTAACTATTAGAAGTTGACATAGATGAGGCGCGTCCTTTTTCTCGAAATAAAACGCCGCAATGCCAGATAATGCAAAGAGCGATATAATCGCGCGCGATTAGATCAATTTCTTTTAAGAAGAAATTCATTTAACGTCGCTCGATATATCGCGGCAGTCTGATTCCCGCGTTGGCGTCAGGTAGATATTGGCAGGTAAGATCACACAAGAACGGTGGATAATAAAAACGGATCCTCTTGAAATGCCTGGGAATTAGGAATCATAATGTCGGGCGCTCCCAGAGGGCCCTTAATGGGTGGACGCCAAATAAGAGGATTCGGAAATGGCGTAGTCATCGTAGCTCGAACTGGAGGAAAGTTGAAATCGCGGTAGGTAGTCCTTCTTTAGACGACCTGGGCAGGGGTAGCCTGGGTAATAAGAACGAGCGCGATAATAGCGAGGCAGAGCGGCACGGCGACGAGTCGAAGAGGAGACCGGAGGAAGAAAGAAGTAAGGAGACGAGGGGGACGAGCAGCAGAGCGGAGGTGCCCGGTCAATCCTTCGTGAGGAGAGCGAAGAGGTGATGGATGGAACGTCAGTCATGGTGCAGCCATCAATCTCCCGTACCTATACCTTTATTATTTATTATTCCTGCCGTTGCGGATACTCCTCCTCGAGCGCTCTCTTTCTTTCCCTCTCGCGCATCGGCGGGTCTAAAGGCCAGTGACGAAGCAACGTTTCAGGTATAAGGTACACACACGCGTCGCTATGCGCAAACTTCATTTCCTGAGACGATCAGACGATGTCGGGGAGATTTGTCACGAGTTATTCGTTGCGACAGAACGATTCCGGAAAAGTAAATTTTCGAGATTCGCGATATATACGCGAATGTTCATAAACCGAATAACGCCTGACTACGTTTAACACGATAAAATCGAAAAAGATAATTGCATTTTTTTGGCACCAAGGACTCTTACAAAAAACACGTAGAAATTATACAGACATTATGCAACATCCATCCTGTAACTTTCCCTAATACTTTCACATTTCTCAAAAGCTGATTTTCTTTCTGCGAGAAAAAATAAATCGAGAACCCGGAGTCGAATAAATCCTTGATTTTTCGGCAAAACTTTGAGAAAAGGTTATTTATAGGTCTTCGTTTTCCGAGTCAGATATGACAAAGGGAGACGATGGTTGGATTCATAGTGCCGCCCCTATCGGCTCTTCACAAATACAGCCACGCAAACAGGCATCCGTATGACTGCGCGAACCTTGCGATCGCCCCTGCTGCGTCACGGAACAAATGCACGTTCGGCCAATCATCGTCGTATCCACGATGACGATGACGACGTAGAAGATGACTCTCTGCAGCTGTCAATCCTGTAGAACCGCGGGGACGTCAAGACCTTGGCTGGTCACTGAGCCGTCAGGGCGAGACTCTCTTCGGATGGAAATCACGTTCATAAATCAAGGAACTTTTACTTCGTCAAAGACAACGAGCTTACGTCGCGATGACGATCTTCTTTGAGGGAGCAGATCGTCATTTATCTACATGAAAGATCGCGATTTGTAATTTGCAAGTGCCCCTCCCTCTCCCTTGTAATAATTTACACACATTGAGCTAAGTAATGTAAATATTAAAATAATAAATCACTGAAGTATAAATAAAAGTTAAGTCAAAATAAGAGAATAAAATAGATTTAAAATAAAACATAATTGAAACACAAGATTCTGCTCACAAAATCTCGAGTATCAATTTCTCAGAATAATCAGTTTTTAGTTATATATATAACTAAGTGAATCTTTTTGCGCCAGAATATATTAAAACAATTACTGACATTAATTGCCGCAAAGTACGATATCTAGATTTTCTTGTCTGCACATCAACGTGTGTTGAACGCTCATATTAGGCGTTCGCATTATTATATCACTGAATAAAATGTGGTACACGGTAAAGGTGAGAAGCACGTACTCATAATTATGCGCAAGTGCATTCGTGGAACGCTCGTTTTACCGTTAAATCGCATTTACAGCTGTCCGCCTTGCACGCGTAGTTTGTGCAACCGTCTATTCAGCTATAATAGCGGATTCTCTTACGAGTGGGCAGTTCGAAAGGCCTTCAGGGATTTTTTTCAGGCGACATTTTACGTTTCGACACTTGGGCAGCCGCTCGCTCGACAGCTTCCGTCGATAGGCCATTGACTGTTGTTCGGTTCCGAACGCCAAGGTATCTCGACGAGGTCGAGTATAATATCTATCGCAATTTCGCGTCGGCGTTTCCAGCGTTTCGCCGGCGAAAGAGAGGAAGAGGAAAAAAAGAGAAGCGGCGTCCTTAGACCGACGCCGACGGCGCGACAGTAATTCGCGATGCGCCGCATGTTTAACGAGTAATGAATTCTGTTAGGCATTAACGGCAAAAGGCTGCCGCGGCTCATACACGCCAGTCAGTCGCTATTAAACACGCGCGCGTGTATACTAATCCGAAGATTACTCCGACTTATGAAGAAATCGCTCGTCGAAACAGAACTTATTACGGGACAGGCAGGTTTATATATAGCGGAAGTAACATTTTTTTCTAAAAAATCCGCGTGTGAATCATGTGTTACGATAACACATAGATAGCGCGGTCGCGTATCTGCGTCAAACTCGTTTCCTCAATTTATTTCAATATCGCTATCGCGTTTCATCGATGAGAAGATCAAAGTCAAGAAGTTACAATCATGATTTCTTGATATCGAGAACATTTCTTAGTCATCATATTAATCCTGATTTGGCACAAATTTTATTTCATGAATAAATTTTTCCTGCATAATAGAAAACAAGAATATGCGTATAAAAAATTCATATGTATATATCGATAAAAAATTTTAATTTTTGTTGTTAGTTTTACTCCGGAAGTTCTTTAATATATACTGACTTTAATATTTTTTATAATTTTTATAAATATCGAAATTATCATTGAATAAAAATATGAAATTATATATTTCAAAAGCTTCATATTTATTTTCATTGCGATACGGTACTGTAGATTTAACATCAAGAAGCTAAATTAGCGCAAAAAAAGAAAAGTCTAAATTGCTCATGACCTTCCACAGATGAGGTCTCTCGTCATCTTGTTGCAAAGTCACACTCTAGTGATTCATCTACGTAGCGAGAGATCGATCGTATCTTCGATTCCGCTTCTTCGGTGAGTCGCTTTCGAGAATCCTCCCGCGGTGCGAGAATAAAACAGTAATAACATGCGTCAATCGTCAGTGAAATTGCTTGCTTATAAGCGTAAAATTCATTAGACGCTAATTACCTAATAACATTCCTTCATCCTTGTCCACTTTAAAAGGAATGTAAGAAGAAAGGAATATAAGAAGAACTTTTATGTATAAAAATTTTCAGCAGTATATCGAACTGTGTTCGCGACTATATAAAAATAAGAAAAGATCATCGATCATAGTTGGGAATGAGATCTTGACGTCGTTACGTTTAAAGGGTCTCTTTTAAAATTTGCAAATGAAGGGGAAACACAAAGTGTACATGAGAAAGGCTGCAACATCGGGGCACACAAAACTCGACGTCTTAGCCGTTTTAAGTTTCCCTAGGTATTTGAGAAGACATCAGGCAACTCGATCTCTCAAGCCGGACGCCGCGCCGTAGAATACTTGCACCTGAGCCTCTTAGACATTTTTTTTCGCGAGCTAAACAGGTCACTCACCTTTGTTAAAAAAAAGAAACAAAGGGTGCATTGTTACAGAATTTTATGTTACAATTTTGATCGTAACCGAATAATTAAGTCCGTGTAAAGTCCAGCTTCCTAAATTTTATATGTTATTTAATCATAAATTTAATATTTTTAATATAGTAAAAGAAGATCTTTTTTTTATACATATTTATACATTACATATATTAATCTTTCATACGTATATAACGTATTATTCGTAAAAAAAATAAACAACCGTAAAATTCTAACCTGATTATTATGTAAATAATATATCAAACCCATTTAAAATATTTCGAAACATATTTGTCGCTCTGTTCAAGTTATCGAACTTAAAATAACGGCATAAATAATGCGCCGGACACGATATAACATTTATGCAGCGTAAGTACGCGCGATAATAAATTCAGACCTGAATTCAGACAAAAATCGAGCTTGCGCGGCGCTCGATCACGGACGCGGGATTATTGGCGCCGGATGAATTTTTGAGGTCCGCGCGCAAATAAATTGTTTTCCCGGTTGTACATCGTTAATTGTTAACGCGAAGTAATACGCGGATCGGCTATCAATAATTAACTGGCGCGGCAGGTGTGTGTCGGTGTTACTCATTAATATTTTAATTATTGAAAATACGCCCCGCGCGTGCGCGCGCGTGCACGCGCCCAAGCGGACGAGCGTATGCGTAATACGCGCGCGTGTCATGCGTTACGGGCGGATTAGGATTTACATGATTTGAGGCAGGTCAAGATCGGCGCTCGGCTACGCCAGCGTACGACCGATATATATGGGAAGTGGGCGCGAGCGGGCATAGGCTTCTCCTCCATTCATACTTAAGCGGCGACGGTTATGAACGGGCGCGCGCATTATGTAATGCATCGTCGGCAAAGAGGTCTTTTTATATCCGCCGCGCGTAGCTAAACGCGAAAGAGCCGCGCTCTCTTAGCTCTTGAAACTTTCATAATGCGTATCGACAGGTACTCGATGGCGCGAGATCGCTCCTTCTTCCCTCCTTCGCGGATCTGCACGCGTAAAACTCGGATTCGCGCCTTACGTCATTTTTCTCTCTCTCTTTTTCTCTTTTTCTCTTGCGCGCGCGTAGTCCCGCGATTTGTCCCGTTTCAAAACATGCACCTAACGCGTATTTCGGAAGCGGCACGGATACGGCATTTAAACGTTGCGTGAATTCTAATGAGACGAGGAGATATATTAATATGATACATCAGTATCAGCACAATAATTTTAGACTAAAATCTGCACCATTTTTAAAAAGATACAACTAATTTATTACTCAAATAAATAGTAGAAGATCCTCAGGTAATTTAAAAAAAATGTTATTCTAAGGAAACTTTTCACCAACCGCGCGTCAGTCGTAATGATCTAGTATACTAAGCGTAATAATCGCTGACTCGTGCGTATCCAACGACACCAAGAATTATCGGAATCGACCGTACGCGGTGCCCAATGTTTCCTTTCTCTCTCTCTCGGAAGCTGAAAAATTATCGTGCAAAGAGAAGCGGGACATTTATCGAGTTACACGGGCACCTGCTCCTACCGCACGCTTGTAGCGTTAAATCAGAAATAATTAGCACGAGATCGGCGAACGGGTGTCTCCTCGGGCGGCGACGATCGCGTCGAACTGTCGTCTTTCGATGACGGTGCGGCGCGCAGCCGCATCAATCCGGCTCTTACATGCAGATGCATCGGTTACCGAGCGGCCACACTCCATCAGCTGCCATCGGCGCAGCGACGCAATACATGTTCCCCCGACCGGCGCGATATACGGCCGGTCCGGTGATCGCGATATTAATGAATTCTGTGGTTCGGATTGACTGCCCGGCCGGCAGCGAGAGCCCAACGAGAGCGAACGAGAGCCGGGCCCGCGCGGGTCTCTATATCTCTGTCTCTCCTTCCCCCCTCCTCTCTCACTCTGTCTCTCCCTTCCTCTCTCCCTCGAAGCGAAAGAGACGCGAGCGAGCCGATCGTCTCGATGCAATCGGTTACGCCGAACGAGTTTCGAACAGGATGGAAGAATAGGTGGCATGTAATATACGACGACGTTTATATTAATGAGAAATGTGCCTCCGGGAGGAGACACGTCGCCCTCCCGCCCCCCTCCTTCTCCATCCCTACGAAGCCGCCAATCGACGACTGCTTTTATTGTTGTTATTATCAATGCGTCGTCGTGGACGGTTTTTCCGTTCGCGACCCGTTATATCAATGTCGAGCAATCGTCGATCGTTAGAAGCGGCCGCGGTAGTTAACGGTCTTGCCGCCGGGGTCGGCGAGCACAGGAATGATTTAGGCGCCCCGATTGCCCCCGGCGACGATCTAAATTACGAGAAAATGGGAATAATTTTTGCCACTTACTTGGCAGCTCGATTGTTTAACAGATACGACCGCCCGAGTAATGCCGAGAAAGGAAAAGATTCCTCTGCGGATGTGCCATGTAAAAACCGTCATCGATGACGGTTTATCGCGTGATAAATAGCATTATGCAAGTAATTTACACTGGTGGGAATGCACAATGAAATGATAAATCATTCGCGCCCGATGACAACCGCAAATCTGCATAGAAAATAAGGCCCACTGGAAAGTAATAACTATGCAGTTTCTCAGACTCGTTGTCATTGTAACCGCATCGCACCGCATCGCATCGCACAGATACGGCCTCGTCCAGGCATTTCCTCCTACGCCATTATCCTAGAAAAATCGCGTGGAAATTTACAGCCGCCTCTCGGGAATACGTCAAAATAGCCGCGAGATCGATTACAATTATTGATAGTTGCGCACGTCGGTTACACTCGAAATTATGAAATCCACGGATCGTATCTGATCGGCGATGCGTGGAAGCGGGTTAATTGGAATCGTACTCGCGAAGTCGACGCGGAATCGATCATACCGGTCTGATGCATAGACCGGTCGGTCGCCGGCTATCCGACGGGGTAATCGATAAAATTATGACGAATGGCACCTCGTGACGAGGCCTCAAGACGTCGGCGGGGTCTTTCTCGCTCTCTCTCTCTCTCTCTTTCTCTCGTCGTTGGAGGAATTGGGTTACACGGTCGATGAGTCGATCGCCGGAGCGCTGCGAAGCGATCGACCGTCGTGCCGCGCCGTAAACTCGAGCGATCGTTCTCTTCCCAAGAACTCGTCGTTTGGAAAAAAATTCGAGACAAAAGCGTCGTTGTGCCGCAACGCGATGAAGATTTATAGGCGCTGCGCGTGTCAGTTCTTTTAATACTTCAGCAGAATGCGGCGATCATCTTAATTGTAGGTGATTAATTTATACGGGCCGCTTAGTGCGTGATGAAATACGCTACTTGGATCGCGCTTGCTTAACGCTGAATAAAAATCCAATTGCGGACGATTGGCACATCTTCATTTTGCGTTCAAATATACAATATCAAATACAATAGTTGTTATGTCATATTAAATTTTAGTTCCATTTTATTGCGCTTAATTACTTCATGTTTATTATACCTTTCTCGATAAAAGAAAAATATTCAATTGTCTTCGTTTCAAATTGTATGTACATTGTATATGTAATAAATTTTAAAGATATCATATTCTTATACTTAAATTTAATTTCAGTCACATGTATAATAGTTGCTGTAGCGGTTGCAATAAGTGCGAAAATAATTTCTAAGAGCGTTTTTAGGAAAGTATATATAAAAATATGCCAGATGTCGAAATCGCACGAAGAAAAGGGCAGGAAACCCGTTTAATTAAAACATGACCGATTATCCGAAGCACTTTGATAATGATCGGACATCGTAATTTTATTGCATACGATTTCATTGTCCCGCGCGGCCTGCCATCAGTTGCCGTTTTATGTGGGAAAGGCGAACTGAAGGTGACAATAATATCACCTGGAATTATTATCGGCGACGCAGTAACGGGGGCGAGGTCCGCGCGTTGTACAATGTTCGTCAATCGATCGATCCTGCCCGCCTATCAATCAACCTTGTCAAAAATAATCGATCGACGTGACAATTCGAAGCTGACTCGCCTGGTGCCGGCGAACCAGAGCAAACACCAAAGTAACCAATCAATCAAGCCAGACCGGTCACGCGTTTTCGTTCGACTGCGTAATAGAACGAGTGAGAAATATACAGGGTGACATTTTCGTATTTAATGCACTGCGCCGGCCGCGATAATCTGTTCCATTTTAGAAACGAGAGGGAAATATTATTTTTGTCAGCGCTAAATGAAAATAATAGTGCTCGGTATTACGCTCTTTAGACTTGTATTATATATAAGTTTTCGAATGTATGCTTATTGTACTAGTCTTGTAATTTTGAATGTTGCAAGGTCGCGAAAAGTTAGTTGCGGATATTTGATTATATAAGTTTAGCTGTATACACATAAATGTAACAAATGAAATAATTTGATAAACTTAAGAAACTTGACATTTTATATCTTAATAGAATTTATATCACATAACGAAATATTAATTATATCCATTAAATACTAAAAATTATTTTTCAGTAATTTTCAAATATAAATAATTTTTTTAGCATTCTTTCCTACAATATTCTATAAGAAAGCCTGCATAACAAATTTCCTATCTTTCATACATTTTTTAAAACATTTGATTCACCAGAAAAAAATAGCCATAAAAAGAACTTGTAAAAAAACGTTATAAAAAAAATGCAAGCCGAGTACTTAAAGATCGATACTTTTTTTACGCCTAAAATGTGTCAGCAACTCACTCGAAGAATCCAAGGAAACGAGCAAGTATTCCGTGCCGGAACGGAAGTTACATCATCGGGCTCAGTTTAATTACAATACAAATAGCGTACATCCTATTCGATCGTGAAACACGCGCGATCGATTGGACTCGACGAGCGCGGAGAGAGACATAACTCAATGTCGCGTACAGAGAGGCGGCACGCACCCACGTTCACACACGCTTCGCGCGTTTCTCCCTAAACCCACGGGTCCTCCTCCCTCCCATCCCGTCCCATTACAACCTGTCTTGTAATCGTAAAGGGCAACCGCCTCGTGGCGTCGTCAGCTCCACCCAGACAACGTCGTCGTTGTCGCCGTCATCGTCATCGGCGCCGCATTCAGGCGAGATTCACGTCCTCGGAAGGCAACTGGCTCCACTACGCGCCTCCGCCGCCTCCCGCCTCCCACATATGTGCACGTCGTATATCGCGTCGCGTCGCGTCGCATCGCTGTGTAGTGATTCACCAGCTTACACGCGACTCCGGTACCGTTACACGTGTGTGGGCACGCACCAGGCTACACGTGTGCGTCCCGCGCGGATGGAAGCGCGCCGGTATGATCCCGTCGAGGCGGTAGCTGCTGCAACGCTCGTCTACAGTGTCAGCCGAAAATCAAGGATTGCAATGTAAACAGAAATAATGTAGAAAAAATTCTCTACAATTCGAATCTTTGCGATATTAATACGTGTTCTTTCGTTTATACGCATGATGCATTTTCTACATATTTCGAGTAATCTCTTTTGTACAAACCATAGTAATATAAAACACATTGTTCTGAGCAGTTTTCAAGTTCTAAGAAATTTAAAGAGAGATAATTGAATTCGAAATTATTTATTTCTGCAAATATATGTAATTTAATATGCATTATGTTTTCTCGAAACATTCCACATTTCTCGTAAGTGGTTTCTAATTTTGGCTGATACTGTACAACTGGCTCGAGACATTTCGCCACGTCGTTGTGAGAGCCTAGATTCTCCGTCCATCACGTGGAGAGAGAGAAAGAAAGAGATAGAGAGAGAGAGAGAGATCTATGTGTCATGGGTTGCACTACCGGCATCGCGTTGACATAATGCGCGCAATTATTATCTGGTGTTATCAGCGTGGCTTCCTAGCTCGCTCGCAACGCGTGCGAGGTGCGTGGCCACGCTGTCGCGTACGATCACCGCGGGGAAAAGCGCACGTGAATGAACACGCCGCAGCGTCTCGGCGACGTTTTATGGGCGGAATTATCATATCGGCGTTGAACGGGATAATCGCGCGCGCGAAGCGATGCACCGTGAGCCGGTTGATCTTTCAGCGATCGTTAACGCTGCCGTTAATAACCGACCGATAAATCGACGGTGAGACCGGCGGCGTATCGACCGTTCCTTCGCGATGATCCGGAGCGTTTCACGCCACTGAGACAAATTGAATTATCATTGAATTAAATACGTGAACTTACGGATATACGTATTAATTGTATTCCCGGGACTATCGCAATCTCTTGACTCGATATCTCTTCAGCCAGTATTCACGTTTCCAAGAGTGCTACGCAAACGCTCACATGAAGGATTTCGTCATAACACTAGGTAACAATGTAAGAGATAAACGTTCGTGATTTTGCGCCGACGTTATAATTCATCGTCGCGCAACATTCCATCAATAGTATAGAACCATTTATCGCACTCAATGCGCAACGAGCGCATAGACCGTGTCATACCTATCCATTCCGTATAAGGAACAGGTGGATACAATCTATGGTTGAAGATTGAGTCATCAGCGTATAGACACTCTGAGATGTAAAGTAGTTATGGCTGTAGTATCGAGGTATCAAATATAAATTTTGCGAAATGCATTCACCATTTCACATCTATGTCGACGGAAAAAATTTCAATATTCTCTTTGTGTGTGTGTGTGTTGTATTGTTTATATAAGTATATAAATATAAATAAAGAAATAAATATGTATGTGTGTGTGTGTGTGTGTGTGTGTGTGTGTGTGTGTGTGTGTGTGTGTGTGTGTGTGTGTGTGTGTGTGTGTGTGTGTGTGTGTGTGTGTGTGTGTGTGTTATATTTATGTATCATATTTATATTTGTATATGTACGTATGTATTTCTTTCATCACGCATGAGTCGATACATTATAATTGTTGCGAGCACATTACAGTCAGTTGCAAACATTACTCGGCAATTCTGTTCTTACACCAATTACAGAATCCAAGCACGCTTAGTCGGTTACGTTACCTAGAAGATGCAACACGTACATATACGCATAACACGCGGAATTGGACCGGATTCTACGCGCATGACTCATCGGATATTATGTTTGCTGATGCGCGCGGACAATGCCGTTCAGCGAAAGCGACCGCGTGTCGCCGATCGACTATTGGAAAAATCAATTGGTCGCGATTTTAAGACGTGCGAGTTTTTAAAACGTCACCTATCGCTTCCGGCGTGCGGGGAAGTTCAACGAAATTAACGAAAGTAACGAGCGGAAGGTATTCACGTAAGCGTGGATCAACGCGCGGGGAATGATTTATGACGGAGTCACCGTAGAGACGCGGGCAGCGTTGCGTTGGCAGAGCATAGCGAAACACTTCTGTCATGCGAAATCTAGAAGGCAGTGATGTGAGTAATCCAGTGAGTGATTCACGGAGGAATTTTTTCTATGACCGCGCGCGCGCGGAGGCGAATCGTGAATTGTATCGCCCATTGCGAGGGCACGAGCGGAAGTGTGTCAAGCAGTGGTTTTATGATCCGCGGAATTATTACGGCGAACGTAATCTCCTTCCGCAAGCATTCACTAGCCGTTAAAATTTCGAGCGGTGCCGCGACATGACTCGAGGAAGGAGTAGAAAATGATCGAATGACCACTAAGCTGTACTTATTGCATAACTCCGCCAGTAATTAATCAATGTGTCCGGCCCGCTGATGCGACAATATCAATGTACTCACGCGCGTTCGTAATAAGAATAGGACATCGCGAATCTCGTTTTTCGAACATTCGGTTCATTTGCGCAACTTTTCGCTCATGGACGGTTGAGAAAGCTGTAAAGTCGTTCGACCGCGCGCGCACACTTACGTCAGCGTCAGCGCATTGAGCCCACGTGAATGAAAAAGAGCTATGACAAATCGTTGTAATGACCATCGGTCCCTATATATCCGCGAATTAATCGAAGTAAGGTTGTAACTTGTAACGCTCGCAGTTATGCGGACACGAGAAATCGGCAGTTTCTCCGTCGAGCGGCGTGATACACGACGCTTTAGCGCGTCAAATATTTCGTATTTACTTTCAAATCCTGAGCGTCTCAAAGCCAGTCAGAACGACTGGCAACGACTTCAACGAATCGGCAGGACGTCAAAAAGCGACGCGTCGAAATAACGAAAAAGACCTGCGTCAAATGGCGTTACGTAAAGGACGAACGAGCTATGACGACGGCGGTTGTGAGAGCATGACATACGAGAGGCAAATATACACCCGAGCCCTGGAAGCTCGTCGAGAGAGGGAAACCGCAATTTTTTTAGTTACCAAAAAACATGACGAAGACAAGACGAGAGAAGCGGGGAAACCGGCGAAAACCCGACAATGGTAGGCGCCAGTTTTATGCAGATATCCAGTGTAGCGCGTAAGTTACGACGAGAGCCCGTCAACTTGGCGGCTCCTTTGATCAATGTGGCGCCCGGTACGCTGCAGCTAGTACCCTGTATCAAGTGTTCGTAAGGCGCGCCGATTTCCCCGGAATTCGCGTAGCTTCCGGACCCGCGAGTAAAAAGCGAATGCAAACACGAACTGTCGCTTCGTAGCTCGCCGTTTATTAATTGGACGTTATGCTGCTAAACTTTGGTGATAAAAATCGAAGATCACGTAGATTCGATAATATAATCGAAAACAATAAAGAAATTACAACTTTGCGAGAAAATTAAAGAACCGATAGAAGAAACATATCGTTGTACGTTTAATCTTAACTCTGTCATCTAAAGTTCAAAACTACATCGTGGACGACTACTGCGAAGCATATGTCCAAAGAGAAAAATGTAATATCGAGGATCAATATTTCTGTTTACGTCTGCAGACTAAAAGCAGCATTTTTGCTAATATAATTTCAGCTAAGAGAGATCTTTGCTCCAGACAGAAGATATTTATATATATATCTTCTTCGTAATTATGAACTGTCATTGAAACACGCGGTTAGATGGTATCAGATAGAAACTTGGAAAACCAACTTATTGAAAAATTATTTATCAACTATTATCGCGATTCAATGATAAACGTTTGTCTCACTCTTACAATTAGATAGAATCACGCCTGGAGCTTATCAAGTACAAAAATACGATATGCTTTTTAGTGCGTTTGACGGACACGATAGCTTATTCAAAGAGGAGCTCAAATAAAATAAAGTGGCTCCTACGTGCGTAAACATGTGGACCATATAATTCTGATATTACATGCACGCTGGATCGTGTCACCGCGTACACCTTCTTCAGCCGTTTCATTTGTTTACACGACCGCGTTACCGCGCGCAATGAGAGAAATAATTAAAGCGGACGCTTTATTTTACGTTAATCAAAAACGCAAAATAAGAATATACGTCGCTGCTGCACATTACCGATGTCGCACAATTACCGCGAGATGATTATTTATTAATTAATCTATCAAAGAGACGTGTTTTTTTTTCTTTCGCGACGTGCGCCTGTTGTAAATGTGCCCCAATTCATTTGCGCGCGCACAGCGCGTCGTAGCACAGACACTTTCTAAAGTTTGCTGATTGCCAATTGCCGACAAAAAAACTTTACTTTTTGTTCGCTTACACGGCGCATTGTTATCAAAAATGCATTAAAATATACATAAGTGCGGGAAATACAATCATCCGCACACCCTGTTCGTTATTCGCCGCAAAAATACCGGTGCGTCGCACCGACCCCCCCCCCCCCCCACTCATTGCTGTATGTACAGGCGCACGGTGACGCATCACGCATCCATCCCGGGCTAAACGGCGAATCACCGGGGACGGATAAAAATTAAACACCGTTAAGTTACACGGGAAATTCGCGCGTTCATCGGCAAGTAATAGAATTAATATTGAATTATCGGTGGCGGGAGTTGAGGAGAAGCAAACGCGAGAGGGGACAGGGAGATGGACGCGGCAAAGAGAAAGAGAGAGAGAGATAGAGGAAAGAGGCGGGAGGCGGCTTTTCAGTTAGCCGTCGACGCATTGTTTTTCAGCCCGAACGTACCGTCGCGTCGTGCGGTCGGGCTCGTTATCGATAATTAAAAATTGTCAAATGCACTTTGGCCAGTGCGGGCGCATCACACAGCCGGCGCGCGGAATTCAGTTGAAAGTAGCCCGGGGGTCACCGCGGGGTACTCTCCACCGGAGGGCGAAGGGAGAAGAGGGGCGGGGGCGGCGGCAAGGGCGAGGAGGGGAGGGAAGGGAGATGGCGAGGCCGGCTCTCGGGTCTCTGGTGTGTACGGTTGTGCAATCATTAGCCAGTGTATTATTACTCGCACGGATATTAATTGATTTCGAAAATACAATTTTCTGTGCGAATGATCAAAACGCCGCGCTCGCCGCGCATGCTACTCCGACCCCGTCCTGACCGCGTTATGCCTCGTTCGCCGCGTGTGTCTACATCATCAGCACGCCTCTAGCGTTTGCTTTTCCGTTTAGATCGGGCTCGCGTTCACGATCTCTCTGAACCCGCCGACCGAGGGTGTAATCTAACGAACGGGCCGTATGAAATGGAAAACAACAAGCCCCTTCGGTGCCCCCCGACGACAGTGGGAAAAGGCAAAACACTGCGCGCGGAAAACAACGAGATTTGCAATGAAACGTCGCGATGTTATTTATCGCGATCGTAAGAGAGAAAGAGAAGCAATATAACGAAAATTATTAATTTCCGGGATAGAAGCGAAATAAAACACACGTAAATACAAATATTTACAAATGATTACGATCATACGTTCCATGCTGAAAAATTACAGGCGTACAAAAAGCATCCGAAGCGGTTAGTTTTGTCATGAAAAAGAAGCAAAAAAAAAAGATTAAATCGAACAAAAATTAAGTATCAAACAACAGGTAGAATTTAAATTAATTTTTTCCACTAACATGCGGATAAAAGATTAATGCAGAGGTTAAAAACTAAAGCGGAATTAATACATATGAGGTTCGATTATCTCGAGTGGATGGAAGATCCATGGAGTTTGCAGAGTATGAGGTAACATTGCGAAAAATCGGATCGCGCGACGAGAACCGCGTGTAAATCAAGAGCGTTTTATTAGTTCCCATCCTCCGTCACCACCCCCCTACCATTTTGCGCAGATTATCGACGGTGAGACTCGTGAACCGACTGCGCTTGTCATCCGGCGTTGGGACACGGTAGCGAAAACAGAGTCGTCAGATCGAAAGGTACACATTGATCGTAATTCGAAGTGCAGCGATAACCTTTCGCGGCCATTCGTCGCGCGGGCCGCGATTGCACGTGCAATCGGTGCGTGAAAATGGAAATCGAGCGAAATGGATTCGTTCGTTCAGAAAAAGCGCGCGGTAGGAGGGAGGGTGGAAGGGACGACGGGGGATGAACGTGGCGCGACAGAGATACACGAGTTATTGAAGCACCGGCCGGTCACGCCAAATTAGCGTCATCGCGGTTAGTTAATATTTTTCTCTCCTTGTTTCCTTCGCGAAGAACGACTCGCGACTCGAATTCGTTTCCTCACACACGTAACACTGACATCACGATGAAAAAGATCGTTTGTCAACGGAAGTTTAATTACGCGCGATAAAAACATAATAACAAATACACTATTTTGAAAAATCAAATCAGAAAAGAAAATTGATCTGAGATGCTGCGTCTGGAGCATATCATGTCCAGCTTCCTCCGACAATTTTAGAGATGCGACAGTCGAGCGTGCGCTTCTTTAATTAAATGCAGCGGATGTTGGCAAGCACGGGACTATCAAAGAAAACTCGTACCATCATCAAGACCTGACCTTTCATTATGCTTATTAGCAAACATTGAAAGGAGATATACATCGAAGATACGTACACGCGTGCACACGGGCGAAACGTGCGTTCGTCGAAACGCGGCGCGGTTTCTCGTCGATTTATACCGCTAGCAGTCTCGTTCGTTTACTTTGGCAACAATCTCATCTTCTTTCCCGCGACTCCTGCTTTCCTTTCGACAGATATTCGTCCGATGCTTTCGGAGATCTTTACTATTGAACACGAATGTACGTGTAAAGTATGCCCGCGCGAGGTCGGCGCTTTAAACTGCACGCGAAAACTGGACGAATGCGAATACTAATTAACTTTATCGAGAAACTCGATCTTTCTCTCTTCTCTCACTTTTTTATTTTTCCTTCATGTCTGTTCGTATCTATCACTGCGAGTTTCCTACGAAATAGAAGTAATAATTGATGAGCGACTGCTTAAAAAAGTTGTTTATTTATACTGTACCCGAATCAGCATTTTGCCGAAAGAAACAGCAGACAGCGAATGCGACGCCGAGTAAAACAAGCCTGTCATTGTTATCATATTTCAGAAAATCACAATCCACGATAAACTTCGTAAAGCTTGCTTAAATATAATAACAAACCTTCCTTTATCGATATAAAAGCAGACGAGATTCTATATGTAGGTATACATGAAAAGTAGAATTTAAAATACATCAAATGATAATACCGCTATCCGAAGTACAGGTTTACCAATACGGTCAAAACTATCGACAGTCTTACTGATTTGAATTCTACACCTCCCTGTAAAGAGTGAATGCCTTCTCCTCTCCATACCTTCATGGCATAATAAAGACGTATTAAGGATATAGATTTGCTTGGCTGAGCTTCGAGTTTGGTCGCGACCAAAACGAGCTGAGAAGGGAAGATGAGGAAAGCGGACGGGAAGCGAAAAGCGGAAAGGAAAGATCGAGAGAGACAGAAGAAGAGAGAGAGAGAGAGAGAGAGAGAGAGAGAGAGAGAGAGAGAGAGAGAGAGAGCTGAGCGAAAGAGGGGGACAACGAGCCCCGAAGACCCGAATATCGATCTCATACATAATTAAATACCAACCCGGCAAAGCATCACAAAGAGAGCTTACTTCAGCTTTGATCTGCTGACAGACGGGCCCCGTCATCGCGGACTTCAATAGGCGGTACTGGATCGCGGGGGTGTGCTATTGACATGTATGTGCGAACGTGTGTGTGTGTGTGTGTGTGTGTGTGTGTGCGCGCGCGCGCGCGCGCACGAGCGCAAATGTGTGCGTGTTTTTCTCGAGCGTGTGTATACAACAGCCTGTGTTTCGTGCACGTACACACATACACATGTATAGACGCGAGCGAAGCCTGTTTGCGCGCTTTCGCGTCCTCGTTAGGCGCGTGTCTACACGTGTCAGCGCACACTCACATATACGTACACACGGCGAAACTACTCCCTTTTGCATTTCGCATTAGCTATCTAGGAGCTGTACGCCCGTACTAACGAATACCGCCGGAGAGCTCATCGATACAGGAACGGAAAACGGTAAGGAGGAACGGAAAAAAAGAAGCGATTGGAAACTGTTCCGAGCTAATGATGCACTATGAGAACTCGCAGAAATTAAATGGCAAGCACATATCTAGAAAGTGTGTACGCGAGAGAAATCACGGATACGACTGTATATGTGAATTAACATATTCAAATTAAGGTCTTCATCAAAGATCTGGGCAAAGATCTAATACAATATTTTTATGATATATAATATAAAATACTGTATGTATATAAAAAATAATTACACAAGGCTACACACAATGCAATTATATATCATATGTATATTATAATATATATACAAATATGTATACATATTTGCATTTTTATACGTATAAATTATATTTGTTAAATAAATAAGAGCATTAAACGTAACATTGAAAATCTTGCAAACTTTCAGAACCTCGTATTAACGAAGCGACTATCTCATCGTGTAAAATTTTGGGACAGGCGTCCGTTTACACATAAAATATTCATGAATGTACACGATGTTAACGCGACTTTAATGACTACAAGTGAGGCAAAGCCGATAATCGACCTGCAATTTAAACGTGATGTATATACATTTTTTCACATTTCTGCAACGAACGGTTCTAATGATATTCTATTAATTGCTTGGTACGCGCGTTCGTATGCGTGTCTCATTAGCGTTATAGCGTTTCGTGACGCCGCGCGGGGGAGCATCCTTCATTTGCGTCGCGAAATCCTGCGGGCGAACATCAAAGGGACCTTTTAACCCGGCGACATTGGCAGGTGAGCTTACAACGATTCTATTATTAATCCGTTCACGAGGAATAAGGGGAGCAAGCTCGGTGCAGCTCGAGTATCCTGACGGGTCTTCGTGGATGGATAGACGAGTTGACAAGCAAATAGCTACAAGAGAAGGGGACATCAGGAAGGTGCGCGCTCTGATCCTCCTATATGTGTGTTCTTCATCCTTTCTACACTCCTCTGACGCGAGTCGTGTCCTTAAAAATCAGAGGGTATCCCTTTTTAGATTTAGGACAGATCAGATCCGTTACGTCAGGCATGCTAGAATAGATCTGTCAATCCAGATTGATCGAATCAGGTATACTACACTTATCTGCCGATTTATACACGTCGAGAGAGATCTGTTGGATCGGATTTCACTACCTACTTATCTTAAAAGTTAAATCCAATAAGGAGCTTAGATAAATTAACAATTATCACTTAATTATTATATCACATATTTACATATCACTGTTCACAACAGCGTAGTTTAGAGAGTTATTTAAAAAAAATCTCACGTAATGCCTAAAAAAAGTGTCTAAAAGTGGATAAATATTTAGATAAAATTCGTAGTAATTGCAGATCGATAAGACTGCGAATGCGTATAACGCGAGCATGAAAAAAAACATTCATTTACCCGCAATAGAACATCTCAATCATCGGATCGCGATTCAAGTGGGTAACAAAATACAGGGGAGCGATGACAGAGATAGATATTTCTCTAGCCGCGGTATTATTATCGGCGCCTCGTGCGTTAAATTATAACGATGAAGGCATCTCGAAAGAGTCTGTCCCACTGCGAGAGGAAAAAAAACGCGCGCGATAATTATCTTCGATACCGTCGTTATCCGCCGACACGTAAAAGTGGAATCTCAATCCTCCTCGTCATTACGCTCTTACGAAACTGACTCATAAATCAACGGAGTCGTAGCACTCCCTATCGCGGACGCGGAACGTGATGCAACGCGACTCTCCGCGGAGGAACGACTACGCGCGCGGACGTGGATTTACGACGGCAACGACAAATTTTCATTGCGCATTCCGCGCGCGAGTCGATCGCCGTGCCGCGATTAGACAGCGATTTGTCGAAATCCACGTACGGGCCAAGGCGGCACGACCGACACGACGTAAGCTAGGCGAAAAACAATACGTGAAAAAGGGTTTGGTTACGCGTTGGAAAGAACAATCGATCAATTTTGCCTTGTTAATCCTGTTGCAATAGTTTCTACCTATATGCTAGATTCAAGTGTAGGCGTTTATAGCGTCTCGGACAGACCGGTCGACAAAGTCACGAAAACGTCTGGCTAACATTGTTAATGATTTCACGTCGAATTAATTCGACGACCAGCGAGATGCAACAAACAATATTTACGGCGAGGTTGCTTTGATTCCCATGAATCCGTAATGACTCGTCATTACATATACGTATGTCGGGAGCGTCTCACGATGACACGGCGGATTTAATCGCTGTCCGGTGACATCATGTCCGCTTCATTGCAAGTCAACGAATTTTAAGTCGTATGACCGATGAAGAGTGGATTTACGAGCATGTGTTTATATAGATTCGCGCAGTGCTAGTTCTAATCGCCGAGTTGATACTCGATATTCCGATAAAAAGCTTGTTAATCGTTTAAGCGTGTGCCTATTAAAAAGTTGTTATTTAATTAATGACGAAAGATACGTGATGGAATTTATTTCCCATATGATATTTGTCACGTCGGATTGTCTCGTAAATATCCGGCGACTGCCACCACGTGCGTGTGACGCAAAAAAGCGTATATTGTTATATAGCGAGTTAGTGTGAAAATAATGAAAGACCGTGAAAAATATGTTACATTCATAAGACGTATGTGCGTCAGGTATTCCTATAACTTTTTCGCAGTTTCCACGGAGTAAAAGATAAAGTTGTAGGAGAATCATTGCTGCTTTCCACATCTTACGTTAGTCTCAGTGCGATTTATTATTGTAAAATCTTAATTTGATTTGTAACGCTACATGCAAGAGCCGTCACGTAAGGATAGTCGACATTAAGCAATTTATCATGCTATTGTAACTTTATTCGAGGCAACAAATAAAAAAACGAATAAAAAATACGATGTATGTTAAACATCCGTCAACGAGTCTTATCTAGACAGGCTCTCGAGACAATTTCTATGAATTGCTAAATGTGATCTGTGTCTAAGCACAACACAGCCTGTCTCATTTCATGTAGACGCGCGCATCGTGCATGCAATAAACATCTCTATATTGATACGTGAACGCAATATGCGAACACACTTCGCTCGGTTCACGCTACCCCGAAGAGTTTTCTCTCTCTCCCTCTCTCTCTCTCTCTCTCTCTCTCTCTCTCTCTCTCTCTCTCTCTCTCTCTCTCTCTTTCTCCCCTCTCTCTCTCTCTCTCTCTCTCTCTCTCTCTCCTCTCTCCCTCTCTCTCTCTCTCTCTCTCCTCAGGTGTCCGGGACTAAAATAATAAACTAATTCGCGTTCACGTTTACATTCGTCAAGCGCAAGTGTAAGCACGCAGTAGTTTAAAATAACATGTACATGTTATTTTACGCAAACGGAAGTTGTCTCCTATTCGTCTCTGCCCTTTACGTTTTCTCGAATTCATAATGCATCTCTTAATGTACAAAGTGCTCCACAATTACGCGAGGAAAGCAACAATGCAGCGTAAAACAAAACCGTAATTAAATCTTTGCAAAGTTACGTAACTGCAGTAATTGCTCCGAAACGTGTCTCCTTATATTGATCGTCGGACAGTGCAATAATAAAAACAAAATGTTCAGTTGTCCAGTCCGAAACGACTTCGGGATTACCATCGACAGGACGAAAAGGCATAACGTTGACGACGCGTATAATTGCGAATCATCGTGTGGCAGGCAGTGCGCGCACACGAACGACTCGGCGCGTTAATGCACGCACCACTTCTCCAAGGATGGAGCAAGAAGATTGACAGGCCGGCTCTCTCCGATCGCGTTGCCCGCGCCTTATTCGACTCGTTGCATCCCGTTAATTGCGTCGCGGACTCTCTCGACCCGAAATAAGGTTAACGATAAAGACGCAACGTCTCGTCGTGTTTATTTCGCCGCTCGAACTTCCGCGCGCGATTCGCTCCGCGTTCGTTTGCGCGCGGGGAGGCGCGCAAAGTAAATACTCCCGTTAAAGAAAAAAACGGAGAGAAAAAAAGGAAACAAAAAAATCGGGTCGGGTCGTCGCGCGTCAGTCGGCCCGGAATCGAAGTCCGCGGGGGCCTGACGTCGCGGTGGATCGTGATCGAAGTGATCCATCGCTGCACACCGGTCACACCGGTATCGCACCGCGCGCACGGCAGAAAAAAATCTCTCGTCGCGATGACGCGCGCTTTCAATCCCGTCAGCCGAGACCCACTTCGGATGGCTTCAGTAACGCGGACCTCGCAATTAAAACGCACTGTCAACGCCAGCGTTTACCGCATCCATCAGACCGAAGATGGAAAGCGTGTCAAGAAGCGGCCCCGCGAACCCACCCTCAACCCTCCGGCCTGGCGGGTGGCAAAAGGGTGGAGGCGTCCACTCGACGCTCTATGCTTCCCCCGTAGGGCGCTCGCTCAAAAATGCATTTTTCAGGCACGATATTGATGAACTGACAATTAGCGCGGATATGAGGTAAACCACACGCAGCATGACGCATAGACGTGCTCTCACACACTCTCTATCTCTTTTTCTATCGCGCTTCTCATTACGGATGACGCAAGTAAGAAATAAAATGCAGTTAGGACAATTAAAGACGGAAAGATTTGAGGATCAACTTGAAGGTACTTAAATTCTGATCATCAAGAAATATTGATCAGTAATTATAGTTAATTATATAGTTTCATTATTACATTATTCCTATACGACTTCTGTCTTCATTATAGACAATACTTACGAAAAAGATCGAAAATTGTATAATAAAGTTAAGAGATTAGAGTTAAATTTTGTTGGCAAAATTGACACGTAATTACGTGTCTTAAAGATATAAAACTTTTAGCAAATAAACTTCGCGAATTAATGACGTTATTATTGTCATTTTTCACATAAAAGAAACATTTTAGCAAATATAAACGTTATTTGCCATTTTGTATATATATGCAGCAACAAATTAAGCAGCAAATTTCTATTTTATTCACATTACGTCTATAATATAAAAGTGTAATGTCGTAAAAACATGAAATTATATTCACGTGAATACTATATATATAAAAAAACGACATGCTCCGAAATAAAATAATATTTTTAAAAGGCTTCTCGACACAAAAAATATAATATTTTAAGCGAAATAGTACTCTTTTTTAATAAAAAAAAAAGATCAATACAATTATTATAAATAATTTTATTTTAAATGGTAAAAGTCCTTTTAATCTTGTCATATTAATCTTAATACAATTAAAATAAGCTTGACCGCAAAAATAGCATTCGCTATCCTCATTCTAATTGTCGCATACATTATGATACACGTGACATCTAGTCACATACTGACATTTTACCAATCAAAATTCGACCCAAATCGAAATTAGCCCGTCGAATACGTGTCGATAATCTCACATATTGCACATCACATCACATCACATCGATATAATATCATATTTTACAAGGTCTGAACGCTTTAATATGTGTCACTCGCGCTATAGGAAATCACGGCGTTTTTATCTTGACAGCTCGTAAGATATTTCGGAATCGAAGATAACGAGAGACAGAGAGAGAGAGAAAGAGAGAGAGAGAGAGAGAGAGAGAGAGAGAGAGAGAGAGAGAGAGAGAGAGAGAGAGAGAGAGAGAGACAGAGAGAGAGAGAAAGAGAGAGAGACACACACTGAGGCAGAAAGAGAGCGTGCGTTCGTACGTAAGTGTACGTGTGGGACGGACGAAGACGTGGAAGGACAGGAGACGCGTGACAGAGAAAATCCGAATCGCGCCGCGAGGACACGGCGAAAATAGAATCGCGCGGCGTGATTTAATCCACGACTACGCTTTGATGCGGCGCACGCTTGATCGAGGTTAATGCGGCGCGACGTTAATTTTCCAAAGGGGTAGAAGCGACCGCGGCTCTCCGCGGACGATCCGGACGTGGCACGAGGATTACACGCGATTCCCCGCCACCTGCTGCGCACCCTGCACTTTTGTTTATGCAAGCTATCGCGCTCGCGCGAACCCACGCCGCGGTAATCTTTCTTTTCTTCCCTTCGCGTCTTTTTCTTTTTTATTCCGTTCTTTTTAAACACTGCGCGGACAGTCCACCGCGTTGCACTTCTCGCGGATATTTATCTCCGACACGCGGAGACTCGTATGATCCCTCCCCGAAAACTATTTACGCGCGAAAATTTGCGAGATAAAACGGTAAGGTAAAATTTGTTTGCGGTACTCTACACAGTCTGCACGACCGTCGTGGTTATATAACAGTGACGAAAAAGGGACTTTAACGAAACTGAATTTCCCAAATTAAAACTTTCGTGCATGACACTTTGATAATCCTCACCGAGGCTCAACGCAAACTGAAGCTTAAGTCACGCGTTTCGGAGTAAACTGTTCACTCTCTGCACGAATAACTGAGAAGATAAATTTTTTTTCTCTCTATTTGCGTGTGACGTCGTGAGACGTGGAATTATTCACGTAAACACTATGTAAAAAACGACACGCTCTGGAATGAAGTAATATCTTTAAGGCCTTTCAGACACAACTCACACTCTAGCTTTTACGTTTCGGAGCAGACATTAGTCCTCGACGTATCGTCTTTTTTCACTGTTTACTTCCCAGCGAGCGAATAAACAAAACAGCATGTGACGGCACTCGGACGGGTCAGCACATTCCGATGTGCGTATATTCGCACAAGACTTTGAGCGAGATTAGAAGCTCCTCGGACGGGAGTAATCGATAATATAATCATCAATGACACGTTGCCCGCGACGATCACCGGAAACGGCGCGAATCACACGGCACACTCACCACGAAGTAGTGGTTCCACCGGGCAGGATACGTCGGTCCCGGCGTGTCGTTGCCGCCGACACCTCAGACGCAACGCCGGTCCTCGTCCAGGAGTCACGACAGGAGCAACGCGGCGTTGGAACGGCGAGCATCGGGATGCGCCTCGGATGCGAAACTCTCGGCACCATATCACCACGTCATCGCCACGACGAGCTCCGCGCGACGTAAACACGACTTTTAACGAAGGGGGTGAGCGAGGAACGAGCCGGGGAAGGGGCGAGGAACAACGACTCTCACCATTCACTAAAACTTCTTCTCTCGCGCGTGGTCCTCAACGGTCACTCTGCTTCCTCCGCTCGGAACGCTCCGCACCCTCGCTCGCACCGTTATCCGTCATCGCGCGGAGACGTGCATTTCGTCGCAACTCTTCCCACGCACCCCCAATTGTCAACTGTGACGCGCACCCGTCCTTTTCGATTCGGTTCACCACGGTGAGAGAGGGAGGAAAATATCACGATAACGCGACAGCGTGCATGGCCCGCCGACGGAACGGAGCGAAAGCAAAGACCCACCCGCGACGGCAGCACGTGGCGCACTGACGGCTCCGCGGTCATCTTCCCCACCTCTGCCCCCTCCATCGTAGCGTTGTCTGCCCCTACTCGTTGTGCCGTCATTTCCCTCCCCGCGGCCCTGAACTGCGTCCCCACCACCGAGCGGAGTTTCCTAGCGGGGCGCCGTGTTTCTCTCCCGTCCCCACCATCGCCCATTCCACCCACGCCCCCATCCCACTCTTCGGAGTTCCCGAGAGTCTTTCTTCCTCGCGAGTCGCCCTTCTCGTCTTCCGTGACGATGTGTCTCGAGGCTTCTTCGTCCTTTTTTTTCTTTCTCTTTCTCTCTTTATCTTTTTCTCTTCTCCAACCCCCCCCCCCGAATCTTTCTGCCCCGATCCGTCTCACCCCGTTCGCGATTTCTTCGGAACGACACGCGTCCGACGATTATTCGGAAGATATTCAGTATCTCGGTGCAAACGCCACATCGCGATCGCGAAGTGTAACGCAGGTAATGCAAGTGAGAAAAACTGTGTGAGAAAAAGTGATGTAATAATTCGTTTGAAAAAAGTTTGGGTAACTTGGGCCAACTACGCGGAACAATTATGAGGTGAGATAAACATTGTGGTAACTTGAAGGAAATTTTGCGTATCTGACTTTTGTAATAAATAATTTTGGAAATAATGATCTTAATATTATTATTACATTTTTGTGAATTTAATACAAAATTTATTCCCATTTTTGCAAACTTTAATTTCGGTTTTTAAGTACTTCGATTTCACTCGTTGGATTAGTCGCTCAATGTGACTAATCTAAAAATAAACTAAAGAATAGTATCTAAAAATATACTAAAGAATAGTATATTAAAACACTCCTCTTTCATAAACTTTCGTAGAAGTTTTGTTATTCTTTTTTTTTTTTCGATTCTTCCAAAACTATTCCGAACCGTTAAGCATACAAACGAATACGCTATATCATTTACGAAACAAATATATTTCGCGTTCGTTTCACGGTGCTCTTTGATACCCCACATGTAAAATGATTCAGTAGGAATAACGTTCCCCTGCCTGACAGTGATGCAGCGGCTTCTACTTAACCGACTTCCCGCTTCCCATAACATTTAGCCGCACAAAGTGCAGCCTCGTGTTTCTCCGCTCGGATTTTTATCTGTTCGATCGAGCGTTGATCTAATATTTCGATCTCCCTCCCCCTCCCCACCAGAAAGACCGGCTCCTCGCGCGATCGGCGCGGTTACGTCGCGACGCGTAAAACGCTCGCCGCGTCTCGCGATTATGTAATCCCTTTATAATGATCTCATTAAAGTTAGGCTGGTTAAGAGTAGAATTTACAAACAGTAATACGATTTACTTAATAATGATTTATTTCGCGCTTATGACGCCGTTTGTAGCCGTAAATTTCCTAGCGTAGACATTTATTGCTCCGGCGTAACTCGAGCCTATATACGCTCTCCTCGTCGCTTCCGAGATCTAGCGGTATCCAGTTACGTTACTGTATTTTTACATGACGAATTAGACAATCGGGGACTCGCCGCCGGCTCGAATCGTTTCGCGTGATCCACTTTTTCGTTGACGCGACAGCGGTTAACCGACAACAGCCGAGAGCGATCACGGGGCCATCGGAATTTCCGTAAAAGCTGTCGACTCGATTGTTCGCCAATTATGAAGATTGGTTCAGCGGTTCACTGTGGTTCGACGCGCCGAATAGGTCGTCATCCGGGACCGTCCGGTCCGCCGGTATCGACGACCTATCGAGAGGGCCACCAAATCCATCCTCCGGCCCCTATCTCAACCCTTGTTAGTGCGAGAATGTAAATCAACTCGTAATAGCGTGGCAGCTGGGGGATTAAGCGACCCGCGGAGACGAGCGGAGGCACGGCGAGAAGGTACGAAGTACTGTCGACACGGCGACGACGACGTCGTCGACGGCGACGGCGACGGCATAGGTGGGGGCGGAGAAGAGGGACGTCGGCCCCTTTCCCTTGTCCCGGAGCATTAGGAGTTCGGTAATAAATCTCGTTGAAAAAACGCTCGCGCGCACTCACACACGCGTATATACTACGTGCGCACGCTCGCGTTACCGGAGGTCTCGCAGGCACGTCTGCTCTCTTCTTCGCGTCTATCTCGTTCAGCTCGTACATCTGTGCTCTCCCGCCGTAGTTGCGACGGGAAAGAGAAAGACGGAAGAGTGATCGAAGGACCGAGAAGGGACAAGAGAGGCGAGGGACAAGGCTTCTCCTTCTATCTTTCCTCCCCTCTCTCTCTCTCTTTCTACGCGGTATACGGCTTAAATCGCCTACCCGCCCCGCGCCATCTCTGTCGCGCACCGACGAGGTCGGCATGATCTATGCACGCCATGTGGAGGCGAGTGTCACGGTTTGCTTGATGCATTGGTCCTCACTTGACCCCTTACTCCTCCTTCCGCCCCGTCACCCCCCCCTCCGCACTATTCTTCCTCCTGTCGTTCCGCGGCAGCCCCCTCCCGCACCTTACCTCGCCTTCCTTCTACCCGCGATCCAACCCTCTCATCGTCAACGACCACGGTGAAAGCGGCGCGTTCTCGTGGAAACCGAGTACACCCACGTGCACATAAGTCAGGCACGACGAGATGAGAGGCCTGTTGAAGGATGACGGAAAGAAGAGAATGGTGCGTTACGCGCCGCGTAACAGTGCATCCGCGGGCGCGATGCGATATACGCGAGCAGAGATAATAGCTGTTTCTTGTTTACAAAAAAAATTGATTCAGGGAACGATTGATTTAAAACGATACGACTGGGCATTTGATCAAAGCTTATGTCGTAAAAACACAAAGTATCTTCGAATATAACAGCATGATAAAGAGTTGTAGTTTTTGAATATGTAATCAAACGTCCTGGAAAGTAGAAATAAAGGTATGAATGAAGTCTAACAAGTCTAATAAAAATATATTCGTTACGTTATTAATTCATTAAATTGATATATATGTGTTCATATGAATATCACATAGCTCTTTTATAGTGTATATATAATATTTTTATCAATGTATCATATTAAAAAGATAATCTAGTGTAGGTATAAGGGTCTTGTGATATCAGATTTCTTCCACATGTGTGACCTAACTTTCAAAGGCACTTGCTTTTAGATCTTCACGCAACTTTAATAATTTCATCACGTTCATCCAATTTACTCTTAAAAATTGTGCAAAAAAAATTTAGCATCGACATTTCAATGTTTTCCGCCACATTAAAGTCGAAAGAACTTCGGGAGGCGGTTTTCGGTTTCCGACAGGCCGAGGTCGGGAGGGTAGGAGGGCCCGAGAAAGAGACTCGGCCCGGAGGGAGGATCCGACGCGAATAGTACGACGATGGTTACATTCTATGGATCAGAGAGCTCGATAGCGTGCCGAAGTCGAGGCGTACGGCAATAAATCCATTTTTCGTGAAGGGTCGGTCGAGGGGCGAGTGCGCGCCGGGGTCTGATTAGCAGCCTGACTCGGCCGTACAGGATGACAGCCCGGTGAGTTATAATATTGCCCATCCATCTATTTATCTACTCCATCGCCTCTCTCTCTCTCTCTATGTCCTTGTATCCTCGCCCCGCATCGTCGTTTCGCCCCTTTTCGCGGCCGCCCCTCTTTCTACTCCTTCTCCCTCGGCGCGTAAACGCTTCTCTTCCAAACGCCGCTCGAATATCGGAAACGGTCTGCGTACTATATATACCGTAGAAGAGGATAAATATAAATTAACCGACGTCGTGGTGCACACGAGGGACATACTCAGGACAAAGGAGTCGATTCCTGGCCGCCCTGATCCCGCGGAGATTCGCTGACTCTAAACGAAAGTGGGGAGGGTGATTGGAATCGGCGCACGATTTGTCGTACGCGCGGATTTGCGTGATCGCTGACACGTAAGAGTGATGGTTGTTAAACTGCATCGTGTTCGAATTAGTTTGGATCACGTGCACACACAATACATTTTCTATATATTTCGAGCGCTATTGTAGAATTACGAAAACTGTTACGGTGTTAATTAAATTGGCGCGTAACATAATTATCTTCGCTTGATTCATTGAGAAACAAAAACATTGTTACATTTATTTTTACTGTCAAAATTCTATTTAGCAGAACCTTTTAACATCCGATGACAGTTACTTTCACACAACGAGACCTTTTGTCAAGTCTTCGTTAAAGAACCGGCTCCAAATTTGCCAAGATACATCTCTTTCTCCCTCCCCAATTTCTTTCTTTCCTTGAAAAAAAAAACATAACAACATACTACATATATCACATTCAAAGAGCCATTCAAAGTCATGCTGCTCTCACGTGGCAATAAGAAATAGTATAGCACAACAATAAAGCTTCAAGTAATGCTCAAGTCACCGCGGTACGTGGACTGACGAGAGGTGCGGGGTTACGGTAATCAAATATTCACGGCGTTCGGCCGGCCCATCGTTCCGCTATAAAACCGGTAGTGGCGTCGAGTGCCGGCGTTCGCCTCGCACGACAGTAGAAAGATGGAATTAAGCTCGTATGATAGCGCGCGAGGAGGGTGACCCCTCGCAAATCTTCCCGTTTGAAGGCGAACGGCGGGACACCTCTCTATACATTTTGAACTGGAAAGACGCGGCGTCCCGAACTTTCGACGGGAACCAGTTCATATATCTGAAGTATGGTCGCCATAAATAAGCGACCTGTCCGTTTGCTCTGTTCGCCCAACCCTCCACGCGAATCTCGCTCGCTCTTTCTTCTTCGTCCCTTCTTCTTTCCACGCGGACTGTCTCTCTTTCTCTCTTCCTCTTTCGTCATCTTCTCCCCTCCGCTCGCCCCTGAATTTCCTGCAGTCGTAATATCGGAGCCATGCGAAGCGAGCCAGTCGCCGGAGGAAGTATTTCACCAGCGCGGAAGAAGGAAAAATCGCGATCACCCTTCTCCTTCTTCGCTTCCACATCTCGTCGTCGTCCAACTCCTTCGAGTGATCGTGCGTGTCAACGGCATTGCAGAATCCAAGAGAGAGAGGGGAAGGGGACGGACCGTCGAGAAGGGAAGAGAAGAGGAACAGAGAGAGAGAGAGAGAGAGAGAGAGAGAGAGAGAGAGAGAGAACCACGACGGACTGTGCACGTTCTACAAAATCAATTCTTAAGTCCGACATATTTCAGGTTGGCTGATCGTGACTGCACTTGCCACCGAGATCAATTCCCGTGATTGATTGACCGACTGGTTCGCTCACTTTTTCACTCTTGGTCTCTCTTTCTCTCTCTCTTTCTTGGCACGTTTATCCCTTCTCTATCTTTTTAGTTTAGCGTCGATACTTGTGTAATCATGATCGTCGGCTATTGCGCGAATAATATGCGCATATTGCTATCACTTGCGGATAGCGTCGCATTATTGGTACGTACATCGCTCATGCAGGTTCTAAGAAGTCGACACTAAAAACCGCAATAAAATACGCTCCGCTGCTTTCAACTTTTTGCAAAAGTATTGCAGCGAGTGACGTGCATGCAGATTCGATCGCAAAAAATAAAATAATTAATTTCGCAAAAGCGGAATATGTCGACTTTTTATATACAACATATCTTAATTATTATTTCAAGTTGATTCATTTCAAAACGTATTGCATTAATTTCTCGACAAGGGCAATGTTGGTCAAATAATCGATCATGATGTAAAAAAACAAAGAGATAATAACTTATACTATAATTTTCTTATATTAGTAAAGCTGACTGTCTGGACTGTCAGAGTGTCCCACCGTTCAATTCATCCTACAAAAGCATTTACTTAATTTAATTAATAACGAAATTTAATTAATGTCCGAGTCGGTTGCGCCGCATCGGCGCAAGAAGCGGAAGGGTCAGGCGCATATGCGGCATCGCGTGCCCCCCGCGACCGCAACGAGCCGCAAAATGCGATCATAGCCGCGGAACGAGCCAACGTAGATGCAAAGACAGACCCGCATTTGCGGCGCGGTCGCATTTCTGTATAGGCTGTTAGCCGAGAGAACGAGCGGGCAAGCTCGCGCGAGCAAGCGGGAGAGCGGAGCGGAGCGGGAGTGATTTATGCTAAGTCGCTGATGCTGGCGAAGCAGGGGCCCCGTGTACACGCTGCCGGTCGGCCATCTTGGGCTCCCCTCGTTTCTCCGGGCCCTCGAACCGATTGACAGACCCGCGGTCGATCGCCGCTTAACGAACTCCCCCTTTCTTCCGCCACGCTTCTGACGCTTTCCTACTCGCCACTACCGGTGTCCTTTCCTCCTTTCCTCCTCCTCCTCCTTCTCCTCCTCCTTCTTTCTCTCCATCCTTCTGCCCCGCTCTTTACTCCCAACAATAAGACACCTTTCATTCTCTTCGTCTTCTGCTTCTATCATCCCTACTCTATCTCTTCGATTACTCCTGGGTTTCTGTTAGTCATCGTCCTCCTCTCGCAGCAGGAGGAAATTGATATTCGACTTTTTCACCGAAGCCGCCGGCAATTGATGTTAACCTTTCGACTTGAAAGCGCGGATCGGGAATGATTTGTAGAAGTTAATTCCCCTCGGTTGTTAGTACCGCGCTGTATACTTTTACGCTTCTTTACTTTCTAGATCATACTCTGGATTTAAAAACAGGTATTGAACCGAACGCGTTGTAGTCGCGGAACTCGCTTATTAGTTATTTGCGAAACCGACGGTGTAATATCTTAATGAAAAGCAGTTCAATTTTCGACGCTACACACATAAGAACTGTTGCGATTTGTTTTCAAGCGAAGATCATCTTCTTGTGTTTGCAACGTCAAACTCCGAGTTCACCGAAATTTCATTGTATCGATACCTGCTTTAGGATATAATTCCTTTCGGACAACACCAAGTCCGCGAAGTGTCTACCGTCCATCTAAAAAGTTCTTTACGATGAACCTTTTAAAGATCTTTACGACGTCCTTCGAGCAATTGTATAGTCCGGGTTACACCGACAGCATAATTCGTTTACAAACGTTCCGCACATGATTGAAAAAATAGTGAGGAGATACTCGGTAAACATATTTCACCCAGCAGGTCACGCCGACGAGAGATCCGTCAAAATTTTACAACAGCTAGCGCGTCGGCATCGGATCCCAGATGCCGGGCGCGCGGATTCTCTCCCAATTGCACCTAGCTCGTAAATATTTGGCCGGTGTCGGCGTAACTCCAGCCACCGCGCGCCGGCCCGCTCCTCCTCGCCGCGACGGCTGCTCCTTTCGCCCGCGCTCCAACCGTGAAACCCGCGCGCGGCCGTCCGTTCTGATTTCTGTCCGTCAGCGGCGGTCAGATTTACGACGTCGCGCGAGGGGCCCCTGGTTGTCGTGCAGGCCCGGGGGTCCCGGCGCGCAACAATGAAACCACGCCATTTGTCACAGAAACGCTTCCTCCGTTTCTAATAAACGTTCGTCCTACCGTCGTCGTCGTCGTCGTCGTGGCGCGACGTCGTGCCGCACCGTGCAGCACGGATCGACCTTTGCCGTCCGTTGCTCCACGGATCGTGATCTCTCGGAGAACTCGGAGATCTCTCTCTGTCTCCGTCTCCCTCCCCTCCGCTCCCAATCGCTCTCTTCCTCTCTATCTCGCTCTCTTTCTCCGTCTCACTTAGATGCCTCGTCCAATGGCTCTCCTCACCCACTCGTGGTCTCCGATGACGAAGAGAGAAAGAGCCGGAGGAGAGTAGGAACTGCCGCAGTGGGATACAGCATGCCTACGTCCATACTTTCACATGCCGGCACAATGCACCAGACCATCGAGGAATTGTCATACAAATTGTCGCTTATTCAGCGACGATACTGAAGCGACAATGTATCCGCGTGCAGGCCTACCGACCTGTAGTCACCGTGCGGAAGACCACGATCATCGAGCGGCATTCTCCTACGGGTAAGATTATCGAAGACACGAAAGCGAAGAGAAAAGAAGCGCAACTGAATGTTACGTAGATAATTTAATGTCATTTATTTAAGTAATCGTTTGGATAATTATACCTTACTTTAATAATTTTCTTCGTTAATAGTTATTCATTATATCTATATGCAATATACTTACATGTTAACCGAACTGACTTAACACTATTAATTATTCAAGTAATTTAGCGCTAACGTCCGGATTAGCTGAAAAATCATATCTCTATCTCCGCAAGATTTGTTTTGCTCGATCATCAAGAAAGTTAAAGTGTCAATACGTGCGTCACTCGATAATCGGAACGTTGTAATTTACAACGCGACCTTATCGCGAAGTCACGCCGCCGCGGGAATCTGTCTCTTTGGACGGACGGAGGAAAAGTCTAATTAGGACAGTATGAGTTATGATCTTAAACGCGATGATAAAAACAGGCGACGCGTTTACCAGGATTTATGCGGCATAGAAATTTATGTCGCATTGAAAGCGATCCAAGGACGATTTTATTCATTCTACCTCATATGGAGAATTCGTTACCCCCCGGGTCTAACGATATAAAAACTTCGTATTAATAATCGTTCGCACACTCAAAGTATCAAGGTTGAATCAATAACACGTCAATTGCGGTAGGTACGCGAAATGTTCTCGCAATATTTAACATTTTAATAAAAATGTAGAAAAAGTGTAACATACATATAATAAAGTTTTTAGCTAGTCTTGCTTTTGTTTCATACGCGATATATTTTCTAAGCAACACATTAAAATTAAATAATGACATATTTTCTAATTGTATATGCAAATATAATTTATCCTTCTTCTTGCCTTTTTACAAAATGTTCCTCAAAATTATCAATGTATAAATTTCGAAATTTTTATAAATTTTGCTTACGGGTTTAGAAAATAGTCGAACTAATATTGAACCAGTTCGCGCAAAGGGGGTTTGCTCTGGTTTTCAGATAGCCTAATGATGCGTGTCGAAACATACTATGACAATACTAAAAATCTATAATTCATGTAACGTATTTCAGTACTGTCAGCACATCTCGGAACCCACCCTAAATCGGCATCGTTCATCGGGGCACGTGCATAATGCACCGAACCGATGTGCATGACGGAGAACACAGCCTCGTCATGCTGATTCTTCGAATCATTAAGACGCGACCTCGGTCGTGTAACCCTCGTCGTCGTCATCGTCGTCACGTATAACTCTTTCTGCTATCGATCACAGCATCGTCGCTCGAAGTTCGCAATGGCGCTGCTTATCGTTTATCTCGTCACCGTGGATGCATCAGACAAATGCAAGGAACGTCGGGCTTGGCCGACGCTTAACCTTTCAAGCGCCTCAATGCTTCTCGCCGAAAGTGTCACGAGCGCGACAGAGTTCTTCTGGCGCCATGTCAAAGCTACACTTCAATCGAACCGAAATAAGCCCGGGCTGAATACTTCTTGCGCTAATACTGGAACGTCACGATGACAGTTTGCTTCTTCGAGCGATACGTATGAGAAATGAGCTATCTTTTGAGAATAAAATGGCCACCGTATATAATCTTCAATTATACAAACAGTTAAACAAGTATTAATTTTCGTTTAATTGTGTGTATTTATGTGTGTCGAATTTTATTTTTATAAAATCTTGATTTAACCAGAATACGCGATTTGGAAGATGGTGTTCAAATTTCGGTACAGAAATACATCTTCGAAACAAAAAAATATTGGGATATATTTTATTACCCTAAAAGAACGCGTAAGAGTTTCGGTATACCGCAGTGAGCGTCCAAAACATGGAAGGGTATATAAAGTACAAGACGATCGTTTCGGTAGCAATATCGTTGCGGATAAATAAATTCATCTGGTGACCACGATCCTCTGACGCGTGTAATGGACGAGACCCACTTCGACTTCAGGAAGAACGAACGGTATAGTTAGACCGGCATGGCTGACTGCCGTTTCATAGACGGAGGTCATCCACAGTTCCCAGCCGCCAGTTTCTTTTTTCTCCCCAAACGTCACCGTCGATATTTATGGCGAGCCATAGAGGACTGAGGGGTTCGGCTCTTCGTTATACGGCGAAGAGCAGAAGCAGGGCTCGAGCGTAATTCTGTCAGCATCGCGCTCAGGCTCGAAGAAGTCAGTGAGGAAGATGCCGAGGAAGGAAGGAACCCGCAATGGAGGTAAGATGCCCGAAGGAAAGTGAGACACAGCGAAGAAGAACGTAGGGAAAGAAGACGGCGAAAGAGAGAGGGGAAAAAAGTAACTGAAACATTTCCAGCAGTGCCTGGTTGTTAGCGAACGAGAGGCAAACCTCGTCGTAAGACGTTGTAACGGCGACCTCTGATATCACCAGTCAAGGTTATTGTCCATTGAGGTAACACGGTAGTGTTAACCTCGCAAATTTACACGGCACTCTCTCCGGTCCAGCGGACCTTTAGTATCTTCTTTATAGCCAGCCGGGATTACGTGGCACGCGAGCTTGCGTTAGTTAACACGTGAATGGAGCTCAATGTCAACGGACGGCATTGTTGATACACCTGGCGACTGCGAACTGCGAAACGTGCATGGAACATATCGTGCGCTGCGAAAACCCGTCGGACTTGGAATTTGGGGATAATTACGCGCGATACTCGAATAAGCGGTCTCAGAGAAAATTACTTATATATATACGTTACTTGTTATATCGATACAGAAACTACTTAAACGCTCTCTAGCACGTATCTCGCGACTAATTAGATTAACGTTCCGTCAGTCCCGACGCAAGTAGACACGTAACTATTTTAATTGAATGCCATAAATCGTATTTTTCTTTCATTAACGCAGAGTCTTCTTATTGTTTTCGCTCCACAAGTCGAGATCGCTATATAGCGATTTATTACAACACCAGGTTTCTCCTTGCGTCTGTCTTACCGCTAGCTCGATATCAACGCGCGAATAAAACAAGTATTCCCGCGGGCAAGATAGATATATAAGATTACCCATTGCAACTCGACCGGGTTCACGCAACCCTTTTAACTTACGGGGCTGGAAAAGCCTGTCGGACAGGTGGAACGAGGACGCGCGCGAAGGCACGTTACGCATTATTCCAAGCTCATTGGCCTTCGAAACACCGAAGTCGTGCGGCTTCCTGCTCCGTGCGACAGTCACGTTACGTTCCGATCATCCGGTTTAGATCTCGCGTCGACGTTCACCGCGAGAAGACACGAAGGAGACTCTTTTCCGAGACGAGCCCTGTTTGAGGCTCTCGCTGCTACGTCTCTTACGGGAATCTTGCACGGTGGCTTCGAAGCGCGCGCACTTCGAGGAGGTCCAAGGAGCCGAGAGATTTATCGCCCGCCGCTTATTATAGGTATGAGAAACGAGTTGCACATCGTGGGTGGGTTAACTAAATGTCGCGATGACGGAATCGTCATCGTGGCATCTCATCGCGCGGGAGAAACTCACCTCTCAAAAACCCGCCGCTTGTGCGGAATAATGCAGCGCTGTTAAATCATAGTCGCGCTGCGAGCGAGACATTTGTCTTGTCGCAGATAGTTGTACAAAGCGTATCGCGCCATTACCATTGAATTAGCGTTAAAAGACGCTTGCATTTATATTTCACGAATCGCGTTATCGGTATTATGTCAGCCAAAAGTGATGTTTCTCATTATTTCACTCGTTATATACTTATTTTTAATCAAAATCCTCCGAAATGTCGAAATGGCACAATATTATATTTCTGATATTTGCGGAATTAATTTAATACGTGAATTAATACAGGCGAAATTAATTTAATGGAAAAGAAGACTCACTCGCGACTCGTTCCTCGTCGTATTATCTCGTCATCCATAAAATTTTTTTTTTTTTTTAGAAAAATACCGCGGTAATCGCGTATCCACTTATGGGGCAGCGGGTATCACCAAACGATGATGTATGCTAATCCACGTTTTTCGAGGTCCGGTTCAATTATTAAGTCGATTGCGTGAGAAGGCCGCCACGTTTACGCCGGAGAAAGTATCCGAGAGAGGAAAAGGATATCCCGATGAAAATATCGTAAAACGTTTTATAACCGACATAAACAGCGAACGAGAGTGAGAGCGACCCGGGTAGCTTGTGTGTTGGTGCCACTCACAGGAACACATAGATGCACCTAGGAACTGGAAGCAGGTACGTATCGAGTGACGGCTGTACTGTCATCTCCCGTATACGAGATCTCACATCTTATTAATAATTCAGCAAGTATCCCAAACTCGTCTTTCGACGAGTCGACGAGTTAAATTTTACAACAAATGACGTGTCAAATTCGAAACTTCGGTTTTTTATCGCCTCGCAATTCACGAAAAAACTGTGATAATAGAAAGTTTTGGCATCTAACACTCTTCCTCTTATTTCTTTGGCTAACAAATAAAATAAAAAATATGTTTCTTCCCTTAGAAAAAATTCTAAGCTTCTCAAAAACTAACAAAAATTAAATTTTTAATATTAATGATGATAATCATGACTCCATTGAAAGATACACCGATTACATTTGAAAATATTTTTGCCCTGATAAAATATCAAGCGCTTCTTCGTGGTTCATCGATGAGTTCGGTGTCATCGATGAAAGTACTATATAATTGTCGCGGACGTGACAGATAGAGAGAGTGCGGTAAACCAGTGCGGCAAAATTGCATTATCGATTTCAAAAGACATTAATGGACATTACACGTTGACGGTCTATCTCTCTCTCTTTCTCCCTCTCTTTCTCTTTCTCCCAGATACATCCTATATACATGTCATTGCCAGCCAAAAATATCGTGTATCAGCCCGCTCTCCCGTTCCTCCCGGTGAAATATTATTTTTAATATTTCCCGTGTGTATATCGCTGCAAGAATTCGGACCATTAATTAATTTCGAGCCACTGTGTACTGTTTTGAACGGGGACTGTCAGGCGTGCGCCAACGCGCCGCGAAAAATTATCGTGTGTAGTGTGGCGACGCCGATTTTTGCTCTCTCGCGCGAAAACAAACAGAAATCCGGCGATCTATTCTGACGCGACGCTTATTTGGCAGAATTGGCCCCGTCGTGTCGAATTATACGGGGCTAATTCTGTTCACGCGGCCGTTCGACGCGGTAAACATTCTCCGTGGGCCAGCCAACTGCACGTAGCAAGGTGCGTGCACCTCGAAGATTGTCTCCGGACCCGATTGGAACGCGAGAGGGAGCGCCCGCACCGCCGGTCCGGCCGGTTATACGATATCATAAAAGAAATCACGTGTGAGAGAGGAAGAGAGAAAGAGAGAAAGAGAGCAGCGGACGGAGCAGCGGACGGATGGACGGATGGACGGATGGACGTACGTACGGACCGATCAGGTTTAGGCAGCTGTCTGCAACCACGTCACTCAAGCTCACCGTCGGGCTCGCGGTGGAATGAATGCCTTTCATTATGAGCGTTATCGCCTGCCCAATCTCCACAACCCTTTCTGCCTCTTTCGAGCTGCTCTCTTTTCTCCGTTTCTCCGTAGGCTTCTTCTTCGCGGCCGTACCTCCTCATTTTCGTTCGAGGACCCACTCCTCCCGCGATAGGCACGAAGAATCGAGCGCGTGTATAATCGAACGAATGAAGGGAGAGAAGGGCGACGCGAGTGAGAGAGGGTAAAAAAGAAAGCAGCGGAAGGGACGCGACGGATATTATCGTTCAACCTACCAGGATACGTCTCTTATACCTGATCGCGAGATTTATCGTGGGTAAAACCTACTCTGGGTTTTTTCTGCCATTCGTAAGCGTCCCGCTACGGCCCGACGAAGCTGAGAAAAATAGCAATTAGCAGGTTGCATCGGGAAAAAAAGGTACTCTGCTGCGATGATTAACCGTCGTGAAATGCGCGAGAATGGAAAGACTATGCAATCCTGTCTAAACGACGGTATCGCACGAGATTTAGAGGTGGCTGCGTATACATATAACATAATAATTCGCACACGTTATGCCGCATAGGATTATGGAGAATGTCTTACACACGTTTATAAGAAGTTTCTTAATTGATAAGTTAAACAGCTTATTAGGAAAATATTACAGAACAGAACGTTGCAGGAAGTAGAAATATAAGCGATGAGCATACGAAAGCGTGCGAGTTTCGAACGGCCCGGCAGGCTTAAACTCAATTAGAAAATCGACACAATTCAATCTGGAATCGCACGACGTAGCAATGGTTTCAGAATAAAGCGCGGAGCCGAGCAACGCGATTCTAACTTCGAGCATCGATTGGCCGATCAAGTCTATTCGATCGAGGAGAAAGATTGGAATCGCAGCGATGCGTGTTAACACGTGCATGCATGTTGCGCGATTCGATGTGGAAGTAGATTTATATAGAAGTCATGCGATTGCAATTATCCTCCGGTGCGATCACAATGCCGTTTGAAGTCTTTATCTTCTCGGCGCTTGTGGGAAACGTCCTATCGGGCATCTTATACCTCAACACTTCGCGCCGCGATCCTCCTATACTCCAGAAATCGTCCAGAAAACCTCGCGTTACCTAATCGCGAAAGTGCAATAGAGATCTCGCACGATAGTTATGCGATTTGATGTGCGGCGCGAGGATAACTTAACTCGCGCGAAATCGCGAGTCACGCCAGTTCAAAGTCTTCATCTTCCCGATCGCTTTCGGGAAGCGTTTCATCAAATATCCCACATTTCAATATTTACGTCGTATAAATTTTTCACACACCGGATACAGCGAAAAAAAAATTGATATTATCGAATTGCATGCCGTTGGTTGTACGTTACAACGGACTGGCTCATACATCACATTCGATATCCCCGTTCCACAGCACGTATACGAAAATATTTCCGGCTGCGCATTGTTCGCGCAAGCGCGCGCTACGATCACACTTTAATCATCCCCGACGAAAACAGCCGCGAGATAAAAACCGCCTCTCGCGGATTAACAGATCGAGCGGCGCGTGACTGCACCACTGTCAGCGGTTCATTATCGTCGAATGAATAATTGAGTTATAATATGCCCGTCCCAGATTATACCGATCTCTTACGCGCTGCCCCGCGCGCTGCTTGATCGCCGGTTACCGGTTCGTTGGTAATGCCTCGGCACTCTCGCCGCGCGATCGCGGCTCGCAGATCGCGCGAGCACGACTCGAACAAGGTGCCAAGCGATTTTTTTCATGTCAATCGTCGGGATCGCCGAGGCGAGGCGAGGCGCGGCGCGGCGCGGCGAGGCAAACGGTTTTAATCGTAATGGCGACCTATCGGTGTCTCGCCGCAAGATTGATAGCTCGTCTGACGAAAGGGTAATTCTCGGTACGCGCACACATCGGCACGAGGAAGGTCAATCGCGCCTAACCGCACACTTATATGCGAACGCGTTCACGGTAGGCGTGTTGAGTGTAAAATTTGCATGTTAATTTATTCCGCGCGGTCCGCGCCGCGTGTACATGTGCGCTCGCCTGTGCTCAGGCTCACGTTTCTTTCGCGTTCCCGTAATTTTCTCTCTCTTTCCCTCCGTCTCGCTTTCTGTCACTTGTTCCCCTCCTGAGAATTTGACCGCGCCGTTAGACGCGGCGCAGCTTTCGCGCGAGAGCGGAAACCGGCGGAAGCGTCGATTGCGGCCTCGTTATCCGGAAACGGTTTAACGGACACGTGGGTGGCGCGTTCCTAGAAGTGCAATGTACTGAGGCACTTTACAGTCGCACCGACGTAACTTATAACTCTCATAAACTAAGATATTCCGAAGTAATCTACTTCTAAAGTAATATATATACAATAATTCTCTATCTACATATATAGAATTCTAGATATATTTCGGATTATTTAATAAAAACAAAATTTTCTAAATCTCTTTTTGTCGAAGTGTTTTTTATTCATGTCAGACACAATACGATTTACACATTAAACAGTGACACCACTTCACCGAAACCTTTTTTTGCATTTTCCAAATAATCACTCTGTTCGCGGAAAAATGGGATCACTTTTAAGCTTTGGATATTGAAATACTTTGCGTGCTGCTGATGACAATTAAAATCGCCTTCTACTGTTTACGTCAGTTTTTAATTTCTGCGGATATTCGTGGCGCGTGTTGCGTTTCGTCGTCAGTAAACAGCCAATAGGCTTCACGCGCAGATAGATATACCAATTTTAAACTGTCAAAAGACTCCACGTCCCCCCCCCCACGCTTCCAAAATATGATACGGTTGGCACAACAATCGATTAACAATCGAGTTTAATACTTGTCACAATATGACCGGGATATCGTTTAGGAAGGGTTAAATTTCAGCCCGCAGCCGCGTCAACGCGAAAATATACCGCCTCTGTAATATCGCCGGTAATTAGCCGATCCGCTAGCTTTCGCAGTCGAGTATCCTCGCTCAAACGAAAACCAGTTCTCGAGTCCTTGCGCTGCAACAACGTGCTATCATCGAGCCGAGTTCTATCTTCCGGTGGCGCGCTGCGGAATCTCATGTTCACTTTTACGGGCAGTGTAAAACGCGACGATATCGGTTGTGTATGAACAGGCAAGCCATGACAAGCCGGACACCTCGACACTCGGGCTTCTTAATGATCGGTAAGCTGCCTACCGCGGAAAAAGGCGGTTTTCAATGCGACCGATACGACGGGCTGCGTTTGATCGACGCTTCGTCTCGCCTCTCTCGAGATTCAAACGCGATCTGGGATTCTCTCTATTAGCCAGGCTTGAAACGTCAGCCCATCCGGCATTCGACGCTTATTGTACGTATTCATCGCGGTTATACTCGCCGACTCGACTTGTTTCACGGATTATCTCCCGGCACGGCATTCACAGGACCGACACTCGTGTTAAGAAGTGTCCTATCACTTCCGTGACGAGCGATCATTATCGATAACCGCGGGATTATCATCGAGTTGAGTCTCGGAAAGATTTTATTATAAATAACGTCTTTTTTTCAAGTCCTCGAAACAACCGGAAATTAATGCCGTAATAGGAAATGACATTCTACTTTCGCTGACAATTTATCGATTGACAAGTAATATTCGTGCGACCAATTGCGATTTAATATGATCCGATGCATGGAACGAGTTGCCTAATCAGCGTTCGGAGTTACAATCGGTCGGTATATTCCATGCACCGATGATCAATCAATTGAGCTGTCATGCCTTTTTAGACTAGCGAAGGTTTCGAGTCTCTTTTTTCCGATATACTAAACGTGTTAATTACGTAAGAATATTGATTTTTCCATAGAGCTTGCATTCTTAACGTAACTTCAATAATAACTAAACCGACAAGTTGATTTAAAAAAATACATGCTATATTCTTTTGTTATGTTATATATCGCTCTAAATCTCAAAGTCAATAGTATTATATACATGAAAATGATTGAAATTACCAAAATAACAAAACGTATCCCTTTTCTTGCCCGCAAAAATTTGAAAGGCAAAATGCCGCGCGCGTCATAAATATCTTACAAACATATACCGAATATGGAAAAAAGATCAAATCAACTGAATGTTGTCGCTCTATTTTTGTCTTCTTATCGTTGTGCGAGGTGCCCTTTTCCCGCTGTAATTTCCCGACCGCGGATCTTTCGCGACGTTCGCACGAGTGCGCAAAGCCAATTGGCTGCGTTTCTTGGGGCGCATTGAGCGTCACTTCGAGCAATTGACTTTGATCCGTCCGTGTACGCGCGTAACATTGAACGCAATTACGGTCAATTTACAATGCCTCTGTCTCTCCTCGCCTCTGCCTCCCCCCCTGCTCCGAGGGCCACGCCGTCCGCCAACCAGCCGGCCCGGTAATCGCCCGTAGGTGGATAGGGCCGCGTATCGATTGCTTTCGGGATTCCGTCCGATACTGCGAGAACGCAACCAATTAATGCGCCGGCACGCGAGTGCGGCGTGGGCGTCCGCGAACGCGACCGCGGGCCGTTATGATTTTTCATGTGTAGCGGCGGCCCGTTAAGCGGCGCTTTCGCAGCACTCGCATCGGTCGTCTAACATGAATCAACGTTTTAACCGATTGTAACTAAACTCCGGCAATTGTAACTAAATGTTCCGGCGAGAAAATACAGCTGGGGGAAAAAAACGCGCCAGTTCGTGCAAATACGATGGCGCACGTATACGTTTTATAGCCACATATTTTTTTTATTTTTTTATTCTGTTTCCTCAAAAGGTCACTTGATTAATAAAACTTTTTCTCTTGTAGAATACATCGAATTGTTTCGAATAATAATATATCGATTTTTTTTTTACTAACTTATTGTTATTAGGCAATCAAAATGGTTTTAAGTAAAAAAAAAACGATATTTTTTGCCGCATAACTGCATAACAAATCTTTGAGATATCCTGATGTGTGAGGTATATACGATGTCTCAATTTATTAAATACTGCACAATTATAACAGCTATAGAGAATTCTGATCTAGCGTGACTTTGGAATGAAATATCGCATAAAATTAATTTTTTTAAGTTCGAATCGCCGAACAAACGCAACGGAGAGATAGCCATCGACGCGACACCTGTCATCTCATCTTCGACGCGACTCCGCAATCATCCACGCACCCCCCAGCTATCAAACCGGCCCCAAGAATCTAATCGGCCGCGTCGAGACGGCGATTCGTAATTTTCATCTTGACTCCTCTCAGTCACGGTATCGACGCGAACTCGAGGAGAATGCGAGGCTCTCTCCCTCCCTCTTTCCCTCAAACACACACACACACACAGACAGCACCCACACATTTGTGCCCGGCATGGCATGGGGGCCACGTATAGTCGGATAGCCGGTCGGCGTCGGACGTATAGGCCGTTTCGTGCCCAGTCACCGTTAAAGCCCGCGGATTCGAGTGGACGTGACTCTCCGTATAATATTACATCCTATTAGGAGCCGGAGTAACTGCCGGGCGAAACGCGACAGCGGATAAACGGAAGGGGCAGTGCCTCAAGATGCGTGCCACCCAGCCGTCACACGTCGGAGTAATATGACGTTTCGCAGTTAACATATGGCTCCGCTATCCACCTATTTAGCGTGCATTACGGTCCGGGTATACCTGGCGCGTCATGCGTTCGCCGAGTACTCGAGCACTCGCGCCCGCCAATGTGTCCAATTACTTTTGCTCTCTATCTCTCTCTCACGTCCCTACTGCCATATCGTGTCGATCGCGTCGATTAGGCCGCCCGGTTCCTCCGCTATCGGCCCTTTGAAGAATATGAGCCCTTGATGCGTGATTTTCTGTTAGCAGACATATAAATCTGCATGAATCTCTTTGGAGAGATCGATAAAGTTTGTTTGGAAGCTTTAACGTGATTATAAATTTCTTATCTTTGTCTTGTCTATGAATTGTTTGAATTTGGCTTAATAAGAATTAATTACGAATTAAATGATTTCTTAAAAGATATGAGAATTTTTCAGGTATTTTTAGAATACACACATTTTTCCAAGAATATTGTAGAAGTAAATTAAGCTACGGGATTGTGCGATCTTTATCTTCCCCTTTGAATTTGCAGCGAACTGACGCTCACTGGTCGCATCCATTTTCATCCCGCTGCCCTCGTTCCTGTGCGGGGGGTGACCGCGTTCCGCAACGAGAGCGAAAGCGTTGCGCCATGTTTAAGCGGATGCATCTACATATTTGATCTTGTAAATTAGTCTACGCGCGAGCACAGTCGGCACCACGAAAGTTTATGATTGCTTAATCTTGCAATAAATTCCAATTTAAATAATTAGTCTCGTGATTTGTTTACCGCTTACCATCTCCCGGATTTCTTGGAGAGAAAAGAACGTGCTTTTCCCGAATACATCTTTTATTTACACATCGTGATAATTCGCGGTCATATATATCAGTTACGAACATCTATCTTCGTCACAGCACGATTTCGGACCCACGTGGCGTGAGTAGTCCTCCGTCTGAGGGAATCTACAGGAAATGCTGGAGGAAGGGTAGGCGAGGGATGGCTTCGCGTTCTTTCGCGGGGATAGGCGAGTGGGGTGGGATCGCGCCGAAGGAAAATTTCGACTATAAATAGCAGTGTATTCTAAACGAGGTACAGAGAGCGCATTGGATCTAAATTATGAATTTCATCAGCGGCAGTCTGCCGTTTCATTCCGCGTTTTAGCCTCCCCTGACAGCCCCCGCTCCTCCCCCTCGTCTCTCCGCCTTGTCTCTCCTACATCCTTCTCTTCATCTTGTCTTCCACGAGCCGGCTGGCCGTTGCCGCGTCGCTCCCCTCGCCTCCCACCCTCGCAGAGGTCGCTCCGCTGCCCCCGCGCGCGCGCGATACCTTTTAGCGCAGGCACGGGAGATGAAAAGTTCTGGCGAAGACATAAAAATGCGGCGCTGCATTTCCCTTTTAAAATAACGCCCTTTGCTCCTTTTTCAGTTTATTATTATCAAGTTGTGCAGCCTGCATTCTCCGCTCTCGTCCATCCCTCCGCATCCCCCCGCATCCCCCAGGCTACCAACGGCGCCTTAGGCGCGTATAACACGCGAAAGCCACCCCCGTCGTTCCCCTCGCGCTTCTCCTCGTTCATCCCCCTATACGGTTCCTGCGCGGCTCGTAGAACTGCATGCGTAACTTCGCGTTTAGGAAGTTTCCGTTATGAGAATTAACGCCTGGTGTTTACCTAAGTACGAACGGGAGGCTGTCGTCTGCGAGGCGTATCTACGCGATCGTTTTTTTTAGATGTTCCGAAGACAATGAATATCGATCGGCCGCAATAATTTCGCAAAATAATTGTCTCACAATGATTATAGTTCACGTGTCAGGACTCAACTTGTCTGTGTGTGTGAACAAATCGCTTTTAAAAATAATTTAAACAAGAAGATAAATATCAATAACGTTGTCTAAACTCAATGTTCATTATACAAGTGTTTGGAAAATTATAAAAATATTAAATTACACATTTCTATATATATACTTTGATTTGTATATGATTGATACTTCTTCGTAACTTCGTGAACGATGTTATTTCTGCAAGAATCGAATCTAATTTCTCGGAGATCTGAACAGACTCGCATAACGTTCCGTGTCTTAGGCGCGATAAATTTCACTCCGCCGAAATTTACGCGCGGTTGAAAATAATTACAGCAAACTGGAGCGAGCGCGAGTTTCCCCGCTGGCCGAGTGTGAAAGCCGCCGGTGGCCTTTATTTACAGCCCCGCATCATCGTGAATCATCCGTGATCGGCTTCTACCTGTCGCTGAGCGTACGCATTTGAGAACAAATAAGCGAACGATGAAGAGGAGGTGAAAGAAGAGAACGATGAGGAGATTTTTCGGGCAGCCGCGGACATCGTGTCCACCTTTCCAATAAATAACGAGATAATCTTCAGTGAAATCAGGCGAGTTATATCCGCCATAAAGATTGACCCACGTTGCGGACAGGTAAGAACGCGCGTGTATGCGTTCTGACGGACGCACGCATATATACGCAAGATTCGAATGATTTACCGATGATTATCGGGCATTCCGGACTTTCTGAGACAGCGGGGTAAGACAGTGCGGGAGGAGGGGGCTCTTCTATCTCGCCCGTGGAAGGATTTTGAATGAAACAGGAGGCAGCATCAACGTTCCCGTTTCACGACAGGTTGAAAGACGACGGCATGGCATTGAGGCAGATAGCACCGCAGGATAGAAGCGCGTCGTTTCGTCGGAAGTTTAGGGAAGTGAATTCTTAATAACCGACGCGTTTAAGACCCGCCCCGCAAACTGCTGTTCTCGGTCGGGCATATTTTTCGCCGTTCGCGATGATGCCGAGAGAAATGTATTACCATCGCTCGAGAGTGAATCGCTCGTATAATTCTGTCCCACTTTTGAATCTTCAAACGTGTTTCGCCAGGTTTAACGACATAATTATGTTACGTTTGATAAGAAGCTATATTGCTCTTAGGCATTTATTAAAATACTAATAAATCGCATACGCATACGTATTTCGACATGATAATAAAGTAGAAAGTTGATCACATGACAGCAGCGTTAGACTTCTTTCTTAAGTGGAATGCGTTGAGCTCTTTTGCAATCTGTCGTTATGCAAGATTTGTACCGAATACTCATGAGTATTAATATACAGTGATAAGCAATTAAACAGAACGAATAAAAAAGCGGCGAGAAAACGATTATTCTTAATAATATTTTAATACGCTAGTTAGCAGGATTTAGTTAGTAAAATTTACGGATCAAATGGTGCAGTAAAGCGCCATAAATTATAATAATTATTGTAATAAGACTTAATAAGCAGATTATGACAGCAAATTATAACGCGTATAGTTAATTGCCAACGGCAGAATCAATTTGCAGGTATTTCAGGAAAATACCAGAGATATAAATGCATGCATCGTTCTATTTTATAAATAGAAAAAATCTTCATATAGAATTATATGTATATTTCTTCTTATGAATTCAATATAGTTGTCGCGAGAGATATATACTCTCTCACTATTGTCCAATCCCAGTAAAAGTCAAGTATACTCTTTTTCCCAGTTTCCAAATATACCAATCGATAGAAACTTTACAAACTTCATTCGAAAGCTATACATATACACGTAGCTAAGATCAAAAATATCTAAACTGGTGTTCGGCAAGAAAATCTAAGTTTGAATTGCCAAGTGATCAAACTACACCATATACTGTAATGCACTCCCATCGTGAAATGCCGAATTAAAGTAGGTACAAAATAAACGAAAAGTCAATTAAACATAATACGTATATGTAAATCCGCGAAGCCTACGTGACTCTACAGGATAGAGAATTAAAGTTCTACAGAGCGGAAAATTGAGATTATGCTCGCGCGCGCGCGCGCGGAGGGTTCGCAAATCAGACCCAACGATTGCATTAACGTCACGCGGTCATCCAAACTCCTCGAGCGGTCTGTGCTCGACTCGAGACAAAGGGCGATCTCGGGTCCGTCGTCGGTGACGCGACCTTGGATCTTATGACGACCGTGTGACGCGAGGAAGCTGGTCCCCGGCTGGTCCAAAGGCGCTGCGCGCTGCGCGGTAAACCTATTTATAGGCGCCCCGACAAAAACACGAATGACGACGGCGGGGCGCGAAGTGCCTCCTTCGGACTTCGGAAGAGGCTGGAGATTGTGCGAAAAGGAGACGAGAAGGTGGCTGGAAGAGAGGAAGAAGGACAAGGAGGACGAAAGTGGAACGGAGGAGAGAAAGAAAGAGAGAAAGAGAGAGAGAAAGAGGAGGGGAGCAGGGAAGGGAGAGGAAAGGAGAGAGGTGGAAGCAGAGAACTTGATCGGGCGCGACGCATGCGAAAGGAGGAAAGAAACTGTCGATCAAACGTCGCGAACGTCCGAGGCGTCTGTCTGGAACGAAGACGTCTCCATCAGCCGTCAGATCGAGCAACACGCTTCTCGCTTTTCTCATTTTTATTACCGCCCCAGGACCGTACCGACTCTCGACGCCTGTCGGTTTGAATATGGACGGCATAGTTAAGTAAAACGGTATTAATTCACCGTCGCGCGATTGACGTATTCGTAATGCATCCTGAAAGTTTAACCGGTTAAAACGGTGCATTTTGCATTGTAACTCGCGACACGTTTTCTGAGTTAAACGTCGTCTGCATGACATTTCTCAAGCTTAAACGTGGCGACCCGAATGTTCTAAATATTATTGTAAAATATTTTTGGGAACAACGATCTCATTGTGAAATTCATACGAAGACATGTATACATACGTTATTTCGGAAAAAAGTAACATCGAATTCAGATGTATATTTTTAACAGTCTGCTAGTGAAACGTTGTTTTGCTTTGGTAATCGATCTTCATAAATAAGCTCTTCGCATCTAGCATCTACCTATATAAATATTTTTTTGTTCTACTTTCGTTTATATTTTGAACTTTCGTCTGTCTGAAACATTTAATATTCCTTACTTAAATAGGTGAAACATGACGATGATATTTCTCGAGCGCGCGGAATAGTCGCGAACGACGCTCATGGTTTCGCGTATATCTGAAAGAAGCAATTATATATAATTAATCGGCGCGTAGATGAGCTCGCTGGGCTAAAACGACGTGCCGATAACGATGCGCGCGCACTGACTTCCGCTTCATTCACTTTATACGAGCTTACTCGTTTCTAACGCAGACACTCGGTGTCTTGTTCGATCCGTGACCCATTTAAGTCAATAATTTATAGATTCATACGATCGCGATATCCATCGCGTGCCTCGTCGCAGTGCCTTTGCACGTGCGGTCTGCGAACTAATCATCCGCAGAAATAAAATTGCCTTCGAGACGAAGATTCAAGCGCTATAGCTATTAGACGTCGTAAAACGTATCTTTTTACATAGACGTCATTATTTACAGTAAGAGATCAATGTGTTGAAAAAAAAAAGTTTATCGCGCGGTAGAGACCCGACTTCCCTGCGTGCAACTTTTAGCGTGTGAAATTTTCGCGTTTCTGCGCGTCTGCTGTCGAGATGCGCGCTCACATTGCCAACCGAGCCTGGACCGCGCGCTTTTCATGCACGAAGCTAGTTAGAGGGCGAGTGTACCACGAGAAAACGAACCGATAAAACGCGGAGATAGTCGGGGACTGCGAGCCTCATAGTATCCCGAAGTGTCGCAGCTAGGTGCGATATGGTTGAACGGTATGATTATCCGTTCCCGTGGGAGTCGGCGCGCGCGAGGGAGAGAGAGAGAGAGAGAGAGAGAGAGAGAGAGAGAGGGAGAAAGGAGAGAAAAGAACGGAGAAACGTAGGGGATGGAGAGTCGGGACGGCGGGGACGGTTATTAGCCGGCCGCTGTTGTCGTTTTATCTTCGTGCTCAATTAGCAAATATCATTCCGTAATGCGACGTGACGCGGGCCCACCACTGAAAAGCGTGCAGCTGCATCGCCATTGAAAAAAACGGAGAAGAAAAAATCGACGTTAGCGGAGAAAAAGAGGAGGAATGAGATAGAGATGAAAGGAAAGAAATGACTGCGCACGAAAATTTTCATTGGCCTTTTAGAAAGCCGCGAATAATTCTGGCTGACGTACGTAATAATTATTGTCGCGATGTGTGCCGCGCGTATCGATACACGATCGGAGCCCCTCATACTCCTGTCGTCGAAAGCGGCATCGATCCGACGGTTTAAACGTGCCGCTGCGCGAACCCGGGGCTCCACGGAGCGCCGAAGTCATGTGTATCCGACGGTACGCGCATTGTAAATTACATATGTAACGGTCAATTACTTAACCGCATCTCTCGACGGCCGTTCCCGGAAGGTGCGCGGCGCGGCGCCGAAGGCGCGAATGCGACCCTCGTGCGAATTAAGCTTATTTATGCCCATTGTGCGCGCCTCTCTTCCCCCTTTTATATGGCGCGCGTATAGGCACGATCGAATCGCGTAAATACCTCACGCGCGACGTAATGAGCGGGGAAAACAATTATCGCGGGCGCGAGCCCTCGCAAAACCGGTGGTCGTTAATATTCATAAAGTGACTTCTGCTTCGGAGGTGGACCGAGTCGATTGAACGAAAACGCACAATCGGCGCTCGTCGATTGTATCTTCTTCATTATCATTTTTATCGGCGCGAGGTGTCGCGCTTTCGCCGAGAAACTCGTCGATTCGGGCCCCGATCGTCGTTTACCGCGATATCGTGGATTTTATCCGAGCGAGCGTTCTGCGTGCCGGAAACAATTTATTAGATGCGCGATCTTTTTTTTCCTTTTTTAATTGCATTTTCGTGCAACGCAGAGCGCGCCGTGCACGGCCGATAATTACGCGCGGGGCTGATTATTCAACCAGGCCAATCAGACCTCTTATTGATTCGGGAGTGGACTGAAGGGTGACTTTTAATTGAATTCTTCCCGTATAAGCATCGCAACTTTGGAGACGCGCATTGTAATTTATTCAAACGAGCAACCCGAGATTTGCATTTTGTGCGCACATTTAAAAGAAGATATTTAAAGGAACAACTTCGGCTAAAGTTCTAAAATGTTTACTTTGTAACTTTCGATGCAAGTACAACTTAGGTCGCATTAATTGGCGAATTTAAAAAAGGAATATATATATATATATATATATATATATATATATATATATATATATTTTTTTTTTTAAAGGTTGTAATGAGCGCCCAAGGCATGTAAGTTGGCTAGAATGTCACAAATTCTGCAACGTTATAGCAGTACATGTCTGTTGCATCGAAAATATGTGCCGGCGAATTAAAAACGGAAGAAGCCAGAGATTCTGTATATTCTGTTGCTCCGCAACAGAAGCTCAAGTCGGATTATCACCGTCTACCATGTTACAACTAAACTGCTGTCTGAATGCATCAGAGGTGAAAAATAGAGCGGTCCCTATATATGCTCGCTATGGGCTATACGCATCGTTCTAAATAGCCGAGGCCGTTTAGAAATTTATTCAGAGTGCACGCGCGTCCATTGTCCGGTCACGTCGGTTGCCGAACCGGCGGTGGAAAGTCCGGGCCCGAATCGGGCCCCGCATTTCGAGGCCGCGCACGTCCGATGGCACGCACGTAAAAAGCCTCGGTCCGACAGGCGCCGCGACACCTCGGCGATCACCCACCCGTCAGCGCGGTGACGAGGGCGTAGAGATAGAAAAATTGAAAGCGAAAACGCGGCAACGAAAAAAAAAGTGCGCTAATGACAGAAGGAGAAGGAGGAGAGAGAGAAAAAGAAGGAAAAGATGGCGATGATGACGATATGGTGGTGGGTAGAACGCGAAACCTCGAAGAAGGAGCCAAAGAAAACGACTGGTCGGCAGTGCACGGTGGTCAGTCAGGTCGATGTCGGTCCGCTAATTGGCAGCCGTGTCGCATAGAGGTAGCCCGGAGCCGGTTTGTGTAGCTGACTGCCCGTCGCGTAATTCGTAAGCGGTTCTTGCCCCTACTTTCGCGGCGCGTCTCCTTCTCTCCCGCTCGATCTTCTCGATCCTCGTCGGTTCTCCGCCAACTTGGCCTCCCACCTTCTTTGGCTACCTCCTCGCCGTGCCGTCACTCCGTCACGGCCACCTCCATCCGTATACGATTGCATCTCGCGCGAGAAGTTAAAGCGTGGGTATTTTGAAAACAGAGTAATATATAGCTGTCGATGCATTTTTTTTTTTTTATTTAGGTATCGATGTGAATAGCAAATATCATTGACGAACATCTATGCTAAGCAGTTAAATAGTATGTCGCGAAGTTGTATATTAAAATTAATTAAGGATAAAAGCTGTGTAAATCAGATTTGCGAAGTAGAAATCATAATATCCAACATCAATGCTACTTCAAAACGTTGACTCGTGAGAATATAGATCCATAAATAATTCGAACAAAAAATTAACTTTGTTAGCTTTAAAATTCGTTGATATGGAAATATCGATCAATTGCAAGATTTAGTATAATCGTCATTAGAAACATGGACCGGAGTTAGATGATAATCACATCATTAAATTAGCTTACAGTCAACAATCTAGAGTGACGTATATAGGACTTTGAATAATTTAAAAAATGTCACTTGCGGCAACGACAGCTGTAATTCAATATTATGATGGCCCGCATCTTCTGATTATCTGGTATAAACAAAATTAATTATCGTCAATTTATGTTGTCATTATCGTAATATAAATCTTCAATGATAAATGATGTAAACGTCGCGACATAAAAAAATTGCACATAATTGAGACAATGTTCAAAATATATATTCATGTGTTTCAAATTCTATTTTAATAGAGAACTTAAAACAATAAGCCTCTCTGCTATTCACGTCTTTGAAATTGTATGCTCAATAAGAAAGTAATCCGTAACCTGTTCGAAACCTAACTATGGAAGATCAATCGGGTGTGGTGCGTCGCAACAAGTTAGATACGTTACAATTGCTCTAAGCTGTTGCGAGATTTACCCGCAGCTATAGCTAATATCATAAACGTCGTGGAATAGCGACATAATGACCTGTGGATACGCAGGTACCTTTCTATCGCGCTTCTCCTCTATGCGTTTATACGTGATGCGTGGGCGACTTGAACGGAACGGATAACGACGGAGGAGGCGGAAGAAGAGGGAATGGACGCGAGCTGACGAGACAACGTATTCCCGCTCGCATACCTCCGAGCGCCGTTAGTTTGTGTAGGACACCGGGACACCCTGGGTGGTCCCCTCGCGTCGGTTCACATTATATGAGCGAGTGTCTTTCCTGGTCGCCGGCAATGCTTTTTCTATCAATCGTAACTCAAGGTTGACGCATGGTGCTTTAAGCACCTTTCGTTCGCCGCGAACAGGACAGATACGTAGCTTAAATATCGTCGAAGAATCGAGAAGGATGCCACGGCTTTTAAAAAAAGAAATATAATCGATAGAGTCAGACTCGCGTACTTCGGAATGAAAATATCATTCTTATCGCATATGCGACATTATCGTGTCGCAGATGTGATAAGAATAAATAAGATTGAAATCGTTCAGCGGTGCTAATTGAGGACGCGAGAGAGAAATACTGTTCGATATCAATGACAGAAGCAATATGTGAAGAGATACCGCTCTGATGGATTAATTTATAATCGATCAAGTTTTTCTTGAGACTGATATCCGAAACTAAATCACCGATACGAGAATGTATGAGAAAAGATATGATTGAGTATATTGTTGCACCGTGGATATTGATCTGGCCGTAGAAAATGTGAGAGCGCGCGCTCGTATAGGGAGGCAGCAGCTCTGATACGTATAGAAACCGCAGCGTGTGCCTGAAAGCTGATGGATGTTCGGATGTGTGTTCGCGACTCGAGATTGACGGGCGCCTTTAAGCACCTTTTGTTAATGCTACTTGCCCTCGTATTCGAGTATTAGGTCGAGTCATTAATGAAAGAGTAATTTGTCCGTCATCTTTCGCGTGTCGGTGCGCGCGATGCATCGGAAACGGTGAGAGCTCGGCAATTCTCTTTCCTTTTCGTTTTTTTTTTCACCGCGCACAACTTCGGCGGAGCTTTCATGCATCGCGGTGCCGTAATATGCGTGTAGCGGAAAACGCTCGCTCGGGGAACTTCGAACGTCACCGGCAGAGGCGGAAGATGACGTTGGAGCGTGGTATAGAAAGCGGGAGATGGAGAGATGGCTACTTCAGTGTGTTGCTGGCTTTGGACGGATGGCCTGTCGTCGGCAACTTAAGATTGATAGAAACCTTTAAGCCTTCACGGTCCGGCATAGAGCTACTCCCGCCGTTAATTTCGAGCCAATGTGACGCTCGCTGTTCACCGATGAGCCATTTTCATCGAGTAATAATCCGCTCATTCCAAATGTTTTAATATTATAAACATTAATTTTCGAGGAAATTGAGAAAAGTGAAATAATAAGAATTGCTATGAAAAGGAAAAACTAATCATATACAGATATACTATTGTTTTAGCAAAAAACTTTAATTACAGATTGTAATCGCTTTCGCTTATTAAACCTGTTAAAGAAGTTAAAATCAATTTAGATTTACATTTTTCCCAACGTTAATTTTCATTAACGATTCCCAAAGTTATTCCGATGTTTTTTTTTATTTTGTATGTTAAAGCTAAATATTTAAACATCTCAGATGAATATATAATTCTCTCTATATGTGTAATTGCGATCAACGATTAGCTCCGGTCAAGAATATTTTCACACTTCTCGCGGCATCGGTCGTGACGTCGTTCTCCACGCGGGCGTTCGTTAAGAGAATGTCCGTCCGTCAGTAACAAGCGCGGAAGATGACGTTAGAGGATGGTACAGGGAGACGGAGAGCGGTAGGTAGGTGGAGGCGGCTGCTATCTGCACCGTGGCTGACACCTGACGGATAGCCTGGCGTCGGCAACGCGGGATATTAATTTGGTAATTTATGAGGCCCGATTAGGCACCGCTATCTGTCGAGCTAATGCGCGAGCCGTTGGCAGGTCATCGCCAAAGGGCCCTGAGTTTCCTGCCACTAGAGGCCCTTCCGCGTCAGGGACAACGCCGGGAGCTAAGGTCGAATATCCCGTTAACGTAGCGCGATGTTACGCGTTTCCCTACGTTCGCAATGTTCGCACTGTTCGCAGACACACGAATCAAATATGAATACCGAATGAAAATTGTAATTGAAATCGCATGGTATAGAACTTCATTAAAATTGATATCTCTTGTAGTTAATATCTTACATGTTTTTATAAATTACACACAAAAATCGTGTCTCTTTAATTATCTATATACATAACACCTTTGAAAACTTTAGAAAAAGATACTTTTCGCACGTTTTTTTCTTTGACAATTTATATTAGCAACTAAAATTAAATAATCATAATTTTAATAACACTGACATCTGAATATGTGAAAATTAATTATTCAATCGACATTATACGGTTATTTGTTTAAAAAATTTAATATTGAATGTCTTAATCATCTCGCACAGATTCAATTTATATATAAATCGTGTTTTTGTTTTAAATAAAAATAATATCTTCAATCCGATAAAAGATGTCAAAGGGCCAATCTAATCGCGAGATCGTGCTTCGGCAGCTGTCATAAATCTTCCGTTGTTTACTCGCATTTGCTTACCCGCGAGTGTTTCCCCGCGCATTTAGCGACAGGTCTGATCGACGAGTTTGCCAGTGCGACTTCGCTCTTCGAGGATATACATATACAGGGGCTTCTACCTTCGGCCCCGATCGACCCACCTAAGCCGCGTTACTTCTGACATGTGATAGATGGATGCACAATGGAAGAACACGCGTGCGCGCGTGCGTGTTACCGCCGCCCGGATGTGTGGGTATCGTCGTAGGTGGATGAGGATGAATGGCTCTCGTCAAACGGAAGGGACCGCCCGCCGTTTCGCGCCATAATACTCGTCCGCGTAAGAGGCATAGTAGGTCGGCTTATTGATGACCACGCGGCTACTTACCTACGAGAGAACAAGATATTTACCGAGAGGCTCGGGAGACCCGCGGAGTTGCTTGCCACCCGGGCTTTTTCGGCCCCACCGCCCGTGTACTATTTTATTAGCGAGCGTATTCCGAAGGATATCGATTGTTATTTACAATTACCTCGCTCTCGAATCTCACCGGTATCCGAAGAGAATTCAATTATACACACGTAACTCAGAGTTACGAGGAAAAAGATGCTGGATTTCTTTTTTAGCTTCCTACACAAATTTTTCCACAAATAATCATCGACACCTTGGACGCGCGAAGCCGAGAAATATTATTTCGTAGCGAATCTTTTTTCCCGACGCGCGAGTTTCAACATTTTCGGCATCGTAAAGAGAACCGAGAGCGTTCAAACACACAGTGATAAATACGCGATGATTATATATCTTTCGCGCAATAAATTTGTTTGATGCTACGCCTACATTCGCCACGTTTATTGACTCCCCCTCACGTCATCGTGAAACCGGACACGTTATCTTTATAAAACTCCCCGGACTTCCTCGGCCGTGAAAGCGTTAATCGCGAACGATCTTTCTCGCATATTATTTTCCGCGTGCCAGTCGCATTCCCGCACGCAAAAAAAGTAAAAAAAAAAAAGGAATTACGGAGAAATCCAGCACTAGTAAAAATAACTGAAAGCGCGCGGCGGCTGGCGGGAGACTTCCATAATTGTTGAATCAATTTTGACACGCGTCATAAATGTCTTGAAAACGCACTTGAATGCGCGACACACGCGTTTCACGTTATCAGGGGAAAATTCTCGGCCGAGATCTCAGCGACGATAATGTCCGACATCTATCATCGAGAAGTAACGGCGTACTTCCTTTTATTCGACGTCGCTCTATCATTATCACGCTATCCCGACAATTTATCAGTGCGTGCCGAATGCTAATTGGGAAATTAAGTATAGCGCCACAGCGGTCACGACGCCCGAGAATGCCGATGCGATGCCTGGTGAAAAAGAAAAACCGAAGGAAAATCTCCGATGGTAAAAATTGGGAAGTGTCTGTCGGCGGAGAAACGCTCTCACGTTTAGCACCTCGTAAAATGACGGAATCAGGCCCGTTCCCCGCACGATCCACTTATTTCGCAGCTCGCGTCTCTGAAATTTCCAGCGCCGTCAATCTACCATGTCTAAATCGATCAGATCTTTCTCTTTCGCACATGAATAGAGTGAGATAATGAGTGAAGTAAATCACATAGTTTTAGATAGAAAGTTATTTGAAACAAACGTGACCATTGAAGGAAACATCATTAATTAACATATCTATAAGGTTTTTATTTTCGATTAAATTTAAGATATATCGTAAATATAAGTATTTATAGCTCAAAAAGAGAGAACAAGTGGGAAAAGAAGAGAAAAAAATTCAAAAAATTTTTCTTATTCACCCAAGAAAATAATAAAACCATTAAAAATAACAAGAAAAATTTAGTTTATAAAAATTTTATTTACAAAAATAATTTAGAAAATTAATAATTCCTTTATCTGGGCCGCTTCTCTCAATTTCTATAGAAAAAGCGGTTGATTAAATATATATAAATTTAAGAAAATCGACAAGAACATTATTTACAGGCTGACATTTTAAGTTTTAAAGGTCTGAGATCAAGATGATATTTAACGGTGATTCGACATAATACTGTGATTATCAATGCACAAAATGATGATTCTGGATAATTTATATTAAATGTCTTATGAGAAAGAAAGGCAGAGAAAAAGAAAGAGACATTCGTCATCGCACACTTTGCATTTAACGAACGTAATAAAATGCCTAATATGCGATTTAACAAGAGACTCATTAATATTTTTTTATTCCAGCAATATTTTCCGCGAACATATGCACCGATCTCTCCATTTGGCAGAGAGATCTCGTCTGGCGGGATCGAACTTTCGGCCGCATTATTCAATTTAATGCGATCTTTAAACGCGTCTCGCGAAGCGACGAGCGAAAAAACGGAAATCATCGGAACGACGCGAAAGAGACAATAATCCGAAATAAAGCAAAAAGGACAACAGCAAAAAAAAACGGAGAAAAAAATACCTTTAGCGGAGTGCCGATGCGAACAATGGTCGCCACAAATCAACGGGATTATGCCACTATTTCACACATGGATGTGACCGGCTCGCATGATAAATCAAGCTGTCGTTCGGCCACAATAAACAATAACATTCGGACGGCCGGCTGGCGGGACGGCTGGTGCGACTCTTCTTCACTTAAGTCGATCATTCGCTCGCGCCGCGCGTTTTCGCCGGCCTCGGCCCTTCTGAATGCGCGCCGTTTCGCGTGATAATAAAACGATCGATGCGCGACGTACGCGCGTAAGAATTTCACGAGCGGACGGGATGATGATGCGACATTTACGCAGGACGATCGATATCCCGCGCGCGCGGGGAGATTCCTTTGGGATGATCGATATTCGCAAATTTCTCTTTCTCGCCTTCATTGTTGAGAACTTCTCTACAACAGCTATTGGAAAATTTATATAATGCAATATAAGTGTTGACCGTACGATGTAAAATTAATAGATATTTTTATGCATTTCCTAATTTATCTTAAAGATTTAAATTTAAACGAATTCTGTATAAATTTTTAAAAATTGTTTTAAATTTATTAATTTTTTTAAAATTATGTGCTAGTCAAACTTTGGGCTGATATCATAATTACAAAATCATCTGTTTTATATTAAAAGTCAAAGAGCATTAAATTAAATTTTGGTTAAATTAAATTAATAGAATTAAATGTTGAAATAGAGCATTTAAAGAGAATTTAAAGAAACAATAAAAGCTTATTCTCCGATTAATGTGTGTGCGTGCTATGTGATGTTTATTAGAAAATTTAAAATCTGTAATCGTAAACAGATCTTTATTCAAACATTTATTACGTCTGGAATAATTGAAATATGCATAAATATTAATTAAAGTTGCAGTTAAAAGATTTTACAATTCAGGTCACTTTCGTACTGTTATCGCGTAAAATACAAAACTTATGATTAATGTGGTTTGTAATTAATATACATATTCTCAATATCATCTCAATATCATACATATCTCATTTGTATAACGTTTTCGAACGAGAGAAATCTGTTACAAAATTTCTGTTACATTTGTAGTCTTTGCTCAAGAGAAATAGCGACTCGAAAAAATCAGGAGGATATAGGTCCGAGATTCGGTTCGATACCTTCGCGGGTCGAGTGTCGGGGTTTCTCGCTCGCCGGTCCGAATTTTCTGAGGATCGGCGTAAAACGAGTCGTGGAATTTGTTTGTCGAACTTAACCGAGCCCACAAAACCGGTCGTGTATACCGATCGCGGCGGAGTGGCCGGCCGGTACCCGCCGACTAATTATAGCCTCCTATTTATTTTATTTACGCGTATGCGCGCGGACGCACTCTCCGCTCTCATATATACGCAGACCCGGAGCAGAGAGAGAGAGAGAGAGAGAGAGAGAGAGAGAGAGAGAGATAGACAGAAAGAGAGGGACAGAGTGGTGCAGCCATAAATCAAAATTCCATTTCAACGTTCTAACGAAGGATCAAATAAAACACTTTAATTGACGTTTTTACGGCGGTCGGCAGCCGAAGTCGAACTCCTGCCTACACCCGGCCTGACCATGCCGCCTTGTTCGCTCGCGGGAATACGCGTGTACACGCACGACGACGTATCCTTGCTCTCCTCTCTCGCCGTCCGCGCTACTTTTTTCTCCCTCACTTTATTTTCCCCGAGTCGCTCCCTCGTGATCGAGGAAAAAGGGACCGCTCGTAAGGACCCGACGCGTGATACGACGCTGCTTTTGTACGACTCGAGCGAACATTACGAAGTAACAAAATCTTTCTTTCTCAGTTAAAACTTGAAAATTCTGATCGTATGATATCATGATCTGCGTTGACTGCGGAATAAAAAAATTCTTTAATTTTTTAACGATTTTCGAAATACGGCGCTACGTAAATATGGAGGAAAACGTTCTAATGTTTGCATTTCGATTTCCATAAAAAGATTGCTTTCTGCAATAATAAAATCTGGATTTACCGTAATCACGGTCTTAATCTGTGATTAAATAATTACGTGATTTTGATAAGTCAAGGAGATAGTTCAAAGTGTGCTGATTCATTTTCTTCATTTATATTGATATATCGAGACTGGTGATCCTCTTCACGTATGCAGTCACACGATATTGAAATCGATAAAAGAAGTAAAAAGCATCGCGATGATATCATAAAAACGAAAATTACATTAATACAACTAATATTATCAATGAGCAAAGCTCAATATATTGGGATTATGCGCGATAACGTTATTTTTCCTTGATCGAAGAGACATAAGTGACGTGACATATTCCGTCATGATATATATGCTTCGACACATTGGTATAATCAAGTTTCGAAAATCAAAGCTTTTTCGCAAATGCAAAACCAATAATGCGAGGGAATTATAGGAATTATAGTCAATGTTCAAGTCTCAGTACTCCGAAAAAATTAAAAACATAAAATTTTAAAAACAAGTTTCAAAATGTAAAAATAAACAATGAGGAATTCGACTGTATCAGATCAGAATTAAAAGGCCAGAGAAAGGCAGGAAGTAAACATTTGCGCGTATATACTACATAGAATTATAGGGAGGAGGGGGAGAGGGGTGATTATAGCGCTAGGGGTTATTGTTGAAGGCGCGTCGTTGCCGCATGGCGGCCGCTTACGCCGATTATCAGTAATTTCATGGTTTTTCGGGCGAACCGGCGTAAACATAGAGAGTGGTCTCCCTAGCCACTTTAATATCGTTTCGAGCCGATCAATAATAATAACGAAATATACGCGGCTCTCTCGTCCCGACGCCGATACCACAGCGACGTATTATAGTAATTTCGCGGCAATACGGTTTCCTTCTCCCGACGAGAAGATGCTCTTGGACCGCTGCTGGAAGGTCATCGATGGAGACTTTCCGAAGATGTTGGCAACCAATATGGACCAACTTTCTCTTAACTGTTTCACTATTAAATTCCAGTCCAGTATATTACATAACATTATGTAATACTTTTCCAAATAGAGATTTAAATTATCGATTTAAGTCCACTTAAAATTGAGAAAATTAATTACTCCGTTTTAAAAGAGTTAAATTTAATGTTGAATCCGCACTTTTGAAGAATAAAATTGATCTTCGTTTTGTATGATCAAAAAACGGCAATTTTTATTTTTTCCCGAAAGAAATAAAATCGAGAAATTTTAATAAATAAAGAAAATATATCGTCACATTTCATCTTATTTTCTTAATTTATTAAAATCACATTTCTTGATGAATGAAAATCGTGTTTTATTTCTTTTAGGCTGTCAAAAATTATAGGAAAGTAATGATAATGAATTAATTTGTACAATATTTTTTCGATAGATATATATAAACTCAAATAATATTTTTTAAATAAATGTGCGTTAAATTTAATATAATAGTTCATTCATGGAAATTAATGTGAAACACCGAGAAAAAAACGTTCAACGTAAATTTATTTTATAAAGCTGTAGACTAATTGTAAGTAAGTAAAGAGCGTGAACGAACACGAATGAAGAAACTTATTTTAATGAGTGCGAATAGCGCCGCGAGTATACGAACGAGCCTAAATTTTTTACATCGACGAATAGGCTCCATCTTTTCTCGGAACATCAAAGAAAAAGCGGTCACTATATTTATCCATGTCCATCCGTGAATGTTCGCAGTCATTTATCATATGCCAAATAGACTCGCAACTTGGCGGTCTGGTGCCAAGGAATTTTAAAGAAGAAGAAATCGATCGTCTTTGCTAGCTTGGATTCACCCTTAAATATTTTGTCGGCAACGAATTGGCAGGTGCATGTGCGGTGCTGGTCTTCACCGGCACACAATACTGCGATATGTCGAACATTCTCATCCTTCCCATTAGTTTTAAAAATTATTGAAATGATTTGATTATTAAATTATTAGATTATTAGAATTAGCAGTTGCATAACTCATATGAGTTACTAATCACGGTCGTTACGTAACTCACGCTAATGGCTTTATGGAATTAGATATTTTGCACAATTTATTCATTTGAAATAGAAATTAAAACGATAAAGTCGCCTTGGCATTCAGTCAGTAAATATATCCTAATATTTATATATATATATATATATATATATATATATATATATAGAGAGAGAGAGAGAGAGATAAATATTAGATTTGATAATAGGTATATATATATATATATATATATATATATATATATATATATATAACCGTGCAATATAAATTTGGCGTTTATATATTAGTGTTAAAAAATTGCCTACGCCCGCGTTAATTTGCGTCGCGGGTATCAAGTGGATCGTACCTTCCTGCGACAATACATTTTTGGCGTTATTATTTTGTTGCAGTATGCTGAACGCATGTCATGCACGATTAACGTTGGGGAGCGCCATGAAAAGCGCCGCGCGATCGTATTCTGATGTAATTAGTATGCGCGTGATCGTAATTAACCATGTTTTCACGAGTGAGCGTTAAATGCCGCAAAGAAGAAGCAACGAAGAAACGAGAGAAGAGGGGAAGAGGGGGAAACCTGTGAGAGACATCGGGCATCGGCGAGGCAATCACGGGATAAATTTATTTGTTCTCTGAAACTGACCACTTATAGTTATTATATCCGCGTAATAATTACTTTCAAAATGTTAATTATTTTGAGCGCCGCTGTAATTGAATATATCTGCATTTTAGAGATCAATGTATTATCAACGCGGCGAGTGACAAATTATCTTCTATTTTAATTTGGGGCGATGGATCTGTGAAAATTGTATTAGATATACATATATGTATGTGGAATACATGTAGATGTACATCAAATTTAATAGCATAATAATTCTGCCTGCTGGCATAATTCCAAAATCCTTCCATTATACAAATTGGTGAATATTCTTTTAACACGTATTACACGCGCAAGCACAAATGAAAGAATTTCAGTTTCAGGAAGAAATAGCGTATTTAGTTCTGTTAGCATATTTAGCATAGCATATAGCATATTTTACTTAATTTATCCAACAAGAAACACAACGATTATTAATTATTCTTATCCGTATAAAAAACGCCGATTCTATTCTAATCTTTTATATTCATAATTTCACACTCTGTATACATTAAAATCCGAAATCGCGACGCGGCGAGTTTATCGGCCGTTTTCACGGTCGCCGCGATCGATGCGTTGGAAATCGAGAGTTTGCAAGAACGTGCTGGTCACCTCCTCGCGTCGCGACCGAGGAAGTAGAGAGTATAAAGCGTAAAATTTATCACATATATTCCAAATCTTAAATGCTCTCAGCGTCTCTTTGGATATGAACAATCTAAATTGGAAAAATACGAATTAACGTTTCGCGCTACAACGGTTGACTATAAAATGTAAAAATAATGACGGAAATAAAAGTAGGAAGACGTGACGATATACGCTAATGAATAGATATAGAAAAACGTAGATTGAAAAAGATTGCACGACATAAATGATAAATACATTAATAAGCGGCATCTCTTCACTTTTCTTACATTCGTAATATTATATAAATTTTATTTATTTAATTATTCGTATAAAATTAAAAAATGTCTCCTTCAATTAAATTTTTACCTCTTCGTTAAAAAATAATAATTGTCTATTGTCGTTAAAAATCGAAAAGAATCGATGCCAGTTACGTTGAATAAATGATAATGTGTAATAATGATATAAATAATAATTTAACAATTATATCATCGATAGTTATTTGACAAGCAGAATGATAAAAGCATTTGCAAAGAGACCCGTTTACACGAATCGAGATAGAGATAAGATCGAGCTAGAGAGACAGCGAGAAGAAGGAAGGCGTACGCCGAGATAACAAAAAAGATAGGTAGAAAAACGTGGTCTACTCGTTCGAGTCTCGTGTTCCGAGTTCCGAGTGTATAATTATAATTTATATGTAGCTGGCGAGAAAAAGAGACGGAAGTTAGTGTACCGCCGAACAGGTCGAGTTTGCGGCTTGATTGGCGAGAGAGAGAGCTTTACGATTGGTGGCGCCAAGTGGTCACTGGTCACGTAAAGTCACGTTTGACGGCTATCGAGGGGGACCATGACGCGAGTCGAAACGCGGACTCGGGGGCAGTGACGCGAGAATGGAGCCGGCTTCTTCTCGGCACACCAAACACGCCGTACCTAAGTCAGCGGCTATATACCCCTTCGTGTTGTCGAGAAGCCACGACTCCATTCCGAATATCACCGTGCTCCACGCAAATTGACCGGCCGTTACAGTGCCGTGTGACGTCACGTCAGTGCGCCTAATTTCACGCTGCGACGACGCGGCGAAGGATGCCTCCCCGCCCGCCCGCCCGCCCGCGCGCGCGCGCGCGTAATTCACTCGCATCTCGCGAAATTGAAGCTTTCCAAATTCGCTGTCACATAGCGTCGCTTCTTCTCGACAGACAAAGAGACACGAGAAACGCGGAGCAGGCGCGACACGATCTCGCGCTAACGTAAAGCGACTACGGTATACACGACAAAAGTTTGCGCGGAAAGAGCGCGGGGAGTGAGGGAGGGGGGGGCGAGAACGTCCCTTCCAGAAAAGCCGGGCGAATTAATCGAGAATCATAACCGACCGCGTCTACGCGTAGAGAACAGCGCTCCGAAGCGTTCACTTATATACTCCTCAAGTGTATTTTCGACAAACAAAGAGAAACGATTGCGACTCACTTTGCGCATCGTCCTGCCAGTCCAGCCAAGAATGCCTCAAGTCCCGCAAGTCCGCCATATGCAATGACCCGAACAGGTAGACCGCGTTGCCGCCGGCTCCGAATGTCGCAAGACCCATTAATCGCGATCGCCCGGACCATCGGTGCACTCGAGACGATCGCCGCGTCGCTCGATTCGACACTCCCGACACTCGTTCACTCGCGAGATTCGCATTCGGCGGGTAAAAAGACGCGAGAAACACGGAGCGGTCGCGAGCCGCCGTCTCCCCGACCCGCGCGATCGGACTGAATACAGCCGTTAAAAATCAAAGTGAGAGGGGGGGGAGGGAAGATGCGTTCGTCAAGCGTTCGCGCCGCGACCGACGCCGGTTTCATAAATACGAGCGATATTACGCGAAAACGGAGTAGACCACTCGCAAAATTTCTCGAAAGATGAGTTACGTATGTATGCAGCTGGGTCGAAATAACGCTTTAATTCTGTCTTACGGATTAACTCACATTTTCGCATAATATTTAAAACACCGCGCGTATGAATTTCGCGTTACTCACGCGAGAGCGGCATATCGACTCGCTTGACATTAGTCACGAATCACACGATTCGTGTTCCTGCTCAGCTCATCGCACTCGTCGCCGCGCCGAGAAACACTGTCCGTTTACTCCGTTTACCTATTATTTCGGAGAGAAAGCGTCGCTCGCGCGAAACGTCGCTCCGCTACCGTTTATTTACCGTTTTTGGCTGCGTAATGTCGCCCGAGGTTGGCGAGGTTGTTTACGTTTTTTCAGGCTTTTCTTGGAAGAGCCTCGAGCCTCGCGCTACGCTCGCGAACCACCGTCGCTCTGCCACCGTTTATTGGCTGCGTAATGTCGCCCGAGGTTGTTTACATTTTTTTTGGCATTTCTTGGAAGAGCCTCGCCTCGCGCGACGCTCGACGCGGCGTATACTCTCCCCACTCCACTATTCCCCCACTCGCCGAATTTTTCCCATTGTCATATAGGCGCGGTCAGTATTAGTGCGAATTCGGGGCTGTGTCGGTGTATTCAGTCCGCTCCGCGTTTTTCGCGTTCTCTAAACCCTCGTTCGTCACCCTCGATCGTGAATCTTGTGCTTGATCGCGAATGACTGCCAAAAGTGTCCTGGCCGTATCGTCTTTGTCTTGAAAACGAGTGCTATTATATGTATATAGGAAGAAGAAGACGAAGAAGCCGGAAGTGTCGGAATCGAGCGACGTGAACGTTTTAATTGACTTATCGCATAGACACAACGGATTTAATGGCTCGTCTACAATAGCCGCAAGAGTATGCTGTAAAACGTATAAACGGTAAGCTATTGACCAATAAGGTTTTCACAATTCGTGAACAATCGACCGTGGTTGGTCAGTATAGCTTACTGCTTACGTTTTACAGTAGGTATATTCTTGCGGCTATTCGCAAGCGATCCGCGTCTCCTCGTTCGCCGAGAGTGAATTTCGCGTCGGAGTAACGTATCTGTCGTCGTTGCGTACAGTGAATTTTTGAAAATTTCCGTTTCACCCGCAAGTGAATTCGGGAGTCGCGCGCGATCGCTGATAGGCCCGCGAAGCGCCGCTCGCGGCGTGAACGCTTGACGAACGCATCTTCCCTCCCCCCTCCCCCCTTACTTTGATTCTTAACGGCTGTATTCAGTCCGATCGCGCGGGTCGGGGAGACGGCGGATCGCGACCGCTCCGTGTTTCTCGCGTCGTTTTATCCGCCGGATGTGAATTTCGCGTGCGAACGAGTGTCGGGAGTGTCGAATCGAGCGACGGGCGATCGTCTCGAGTGCACCGACGGTCCGGGCGATCGCGATTAATGCGTCTTGCGACGATCGGAGGAGACGAGGCAACGCGGTCTACCTATTCGGTCATTGCAAATGGCGGACTTGCGGGACTCGGGGCATTCTGGCTGGACTGGCAGGACGATACGCAAAGTGAGTCGCAATCGTTTCTCTTTGTTTGTCGAAAATAAACTTGAGGAGTATAAGTGAACGCTTCGGAGCGCTGTTCTCTTTGGTAGACGCGGTCGGCTATATGATTCTCGATTAATTCGCCCGGCTTTTTTGGAAGGGACGTTCCCGCCCCCCCGCTCCCCGCGCCTTTTCCGCGCAAATTTTTGTCGTGTATACAAGTCGTAGTCGCGTTACGTTAGCGCGAGATCGTGTCGCGCCTGCACCGCGTTTCTCGCGTCTTTTTGCCCGTCGAGAAGAAGCGACGCTATGTAACATGGCGGATTTCGAAAATTTCGATTTTGCAGGACGTGAGTAAATTACCCGCGGCGGTACATTCTTCGCAGCGTGAAATTAGGCGCACTGTCGTGATGTCACATCGGCATTATATCGGCCGGTCAGTTCGCGTCGAGCATATTGAGAACACCGATTTTCGGCAGTCACGTTGCCGAAGATCCGTGTCCTCGTGGGGGGAGCGGGATGGACGAAAAAGTCCCCCACCGTCCTCCGTCTATTTTCGAGATAATGATACTCTCTCCGCCACCAACCCCTTAAATATAAAACATACAATCGCCCCTCTTATCCCCCGCTACAGCGGCAACCGCCGCCGTCGCCGCCGTTCGGGTTGCGCGTTTCCTTTTTCTTTCTCTTCTACACCCTCTTTCGATTCTCGTTGTTTTGCGGTTTACGACGGTTCGCGTTACAACTGATTATTACCCCCCTTTCCTACCCCCTTTCTCGTCGCCAATTCTCGCTCTCTTTCTCTCCCCTTTCTCTCTCTCTCTCTCTCTCTCTCTCTCTCTCTCTCTCTCTCTCTCTCTCTCTCTCTATCCGTCCGTTTGCACGCTCCCCTCGTTCTGCTTTCTCGCTCGCTCTTTCACCATTATTATACGCGGTCATATACGGCCATTATGCCCGGGCCCCGATATACAACACAATCCGCCGTAATGCCGGCCATAAAATTAAATTAGGGTTATAACACGATTTTTCACAAAGGTTCCGTGGGCCGCGCCGCACGTTTCAAACCGTTTCCTCACCCCCCCCCCTCCCCCGGGGGAACGTCTTCCCGCCCGCGGCTCCTCTTACCCCAACGTCGCGTCGTGCCGACGACTACCTGCCTCGATGGATACCTACCTGCCCGCCTGCCTACCCGCCTGCTCGATCTGATCGTGATCGTTTCATCGCGTCTCGAGTGGCCGGCACCGGCGCGCGGTACTTATATAGCACGACAATTTGCACGATGTTACGGCCATGTTAGAGCCGATTACTCGGCAGATTTTCGCGAGCATAAAGTCGCGCCAGGTGCGGCGCCGTGACTTGAACGAAGCCGGCGCGCGCCGCGCCGCTGCGCGCTGCTCCTTACGTCGTGTTTCCGTTTCTTCTTCGACTTGTCGGCGCCGCGCATCCGTCCCATCGATTCGCGTCCTCGTACGGATTGAAGTAGGTCTCGTGAACGCGTACGCGATACGTAGGCGTCAATCAAACGCGAACAAGAATATTCGACGTTAAATCACTGCCTATAGATCTGACTTAACGATAAACAGCTTCCGCTCGAAATTATTCTTCTCGAGAACTGAACCATGAAAAGAATGTATTTTATATTTATTTGTCTTCTCACACAAAAAAATTACTTCGCCGGTTATGTATGATTTATTGCGTGTATGTATGTGACTGCCATGTACGACTCAATATTTATCCGTTGGAAATTACAACAAATTTCTTATACATGTGCGAGCGATGTAACATGCACATATGTCATGAAGAAAAAAGATGATCACGCAAAAACGTCAAAAACAGTACATTTTTCGAGACTGCACTTTTAGTGTTTTTTATAAAAAAAAAAAAAAAAAAAAAATAGCTCGTACATGTTTGCGTGTGTGCCTTAGACTGCATTATGCTATTACATGCACAATTTTGTTGGTGTGCATCTCTATTTTCGCCGATAGATCGATGAATGCAGACGGCACGTTTTTTAAAATACATAACTTGAACAATACAAGAACTTCAAGTGTGAAAATTTTAATATCTATTCATAATATATTTTCTTCGGAAACACAGAAGAAAGGGGCTGAAAATACATTGATACTGGTTGATTTAAGGTATTCCAAAGAATGGTAAATAGATTGTAAATAAATTGTTGAAGGTAGTAAATAAATCCTCGTCGAGAATATACTATTCTTTTTCGATATTAACAAGCAGCATATGTATATTATGTATAAGACTTTAGACTTCTAGTTTTAGACTAGTCCGATCTAAAACTATGACAATTTACTACTTATATCTTGTTGCTACGTCTGGCTTCGATTTTTCTCAAATTGGCTCCGCGTTAGTAGTTAATCGAGACCGAGTATTATTGGCGGTCCGTCTAGATGGCAGTCAGCGATCATCGTTCGCGAAATAATGCATGTAACCTTTCAGAATGATAGGACCGCTGTACGGTCTTTTCTGCGATGGATTTAGCTCTATACTATAAATATATATATTCACAGATAATTTTAAAAAGTACTAAGAGAACACCGGATGAAATCAATAAAGAAAAGTAATAGTATGTACGAGTAATATTTATGAAATGTGTTTAACGCATGATAACTTGATAAATTGCATACATATGATGTTATATGTTAGTTTTACGCTCTACGTTAATTTAAAAATTAAACTTTACGTTAATTTTAATATTTAAACTTGATTATATATATATTGCTTATTAAAATCTTATATCACAATATATTATAATATAGACCTACGTGTACGTGACGTTTTTAATAGTCGCGTTTGTTGCGTTGTTATGGAATTGTTATAAATATCTTCTATCAAGCGTGTGGGATTGATATTTTTATAAAAGTTCGCGCCGTCGCGTTCTTCTGAATAATAATATCACGTGCGGATGATTTGATATACTCGTATCTGGTTCAAATCTCTTTCGAACGCGAGAGAAAATAGTTACATCGCGAAAGATATGGAGAGAGATGTGTCTGTGAGATCTCTTACTGATCATTGATATACAAGATTGAGAGAGTAGCATTCGATCACAGGTTAATTATTGTGACGGACAGGCGCAATGATACACCGGTATATCCAGACGCGGATATTAAGGTCATCCTGCAAAAATATATCCCGTTTCGCGTACCAGCGGGAAATTAAGGTGAAAATATGCGCGACGTCTGACGCTTACCGAAAAGGTATACTATTCTTGAAAAATAGGAGCTTCAGCAACGAGACATAAAAAAATATCTGTGTAGCACGGAATACTTTTTTTGGCTCTCATCGCCGACGATTCGAATCAAATGCGATCGTTCTAACGAGTTTTATTTTTAAAGGAAATTTAATTAAGTTTAACGAACAATTAAGTATTAATCGATTTATTATAGAATCGTACAATTGCGTATTTTCTAAAGAGGAATGCAAATGACTTATGGCCGCAAATACTTAACTGTTTTCAGCTAAATATTATTTTATAATAATGAGAAATTACGAATAATAATATTAACAAAGATAATTTTTTTACAATACGGTATCTGTAAATTACAATACGCTCGAAAAATATTGTATCTCTTTGGTATAAGGTTTTGTATTAAGCTGATGTGTTAAATATTGCAATATTATTTGTATAACATTAATCGTACATATTCGTAACTTGATCAATCGCGTACAAAAATCAGGGAGATATTCTTTGGAATCTCACCGCTTATTATCACCACATCGGACTGCCATCGCCGGAAGAGAATCTACGGCATTGTCCGTCCGAGGAAAAAAAAAGGATTCATTCGATGGAAAGGATTCGGTCGAGTCCCCCCGGATGGACGTCCGATCGTAAACGTTGACGAAGAGAGGTGGACGGTGGAAGAGGCGAGAAGCAGGGAATTCAAGTTTCGCGAAGGAGAAGAGCTCGCGAGGAGAATTCGAGAGGCCACAAATCACGGGACGGGGGTGTCGGTCGTTGGAAGGAAGGTTTCGCTGGAAGGTAGAAGAGATGGCTACGAGGGGGACCGAGGGGCGAGCTCGGAGGCGCAGCGATAACAGGGATGGTCGAGGGCGAGGAGCACCGTTGGCGTCAGGAGACAGGGTGGCCAGAGGGCGGCCCGAGGGGGGGGTGAAAAGGGGGGGCGGGAGAGAGGGAGAGAGAGGGCGTATGGCAGGCTGCAGACGCGGGGCGCGACATGCTTTATGACGTCTGTTCATCACATCGCCCCAGTCTCATAAATTAGAAATCACCCCTTAGATAGCTCTGGCACCCATCTCTACGATGGCGTCAGTGCCGTATCGCGGGAGGCCGGGATCGCCTCCGACTCGTCCACGGGGCGCAAGAAGATCGGTGGGGAACAGGGGAAAGAGGCATGCAGGAGGGAGGGAGGGTTCGCGGGGCAGGGGTAGGAGGGCGACGGGACAGCGCGGACGACGGCAATAATTTTCAGCGTATGTCATGGCGGGGAAAGGAAAAAAAAGAAGAGAGAGAGAGAGAGAGAGAAGAAGTGGATACCCAGCTACGGAGGATCACACGGGCGTTCCGGCTGACCTCTCCCCGGTTTCGACCGTGTTTCGAACCTGTACGGCACTCGGTGGCTTTTGAATGCGGACGGTACGGTTATTAATTACCGAACGCGGGTGATAGGTATTTATTGCTGCGCCGCGCTGGCGGTACTTTTAAACAATATTAGATTTAGACGTGCGCGTCGGCGTGGAACGCAGATCGATCGGTTATATCTCAAGACTGGGAGCGTTATTAATCTCGGGACTTGGTTGCTCAACTTTTGGAATACCGCTGCATGGTGAACGAGATATCGCCGATTACCGGCAAAAAATCGCACGTTACTTTCTCTCTCTTTCCTGCATCAAAATACGCTATCATATGAGCGACTGGCGAATGCGTTTATAGCGAGACTAAAATAAGAATATTTCTACTAATATACAAAAGCGGCAATCGATGTTAAATGTAAATAGCCAACGATCGATTGATTTTCATTCATAATAAACTCTGAGATGAACAACAAATTCTAAAAAATCTGGAATGAGTATACATTATTTGTATGGTCATATAAGCATATTAATACCGAAAACTGCGTTCATGTAAGCTGGTTATTGTCGATTGCGCAATCCTTATTTAAGCGCAGCACGACGATTAGCGATAAATTCAAGCCGAAAAGCAACGAGGGGAATCGCTGTACGAGAAGAGGCAAGCGCGACGCGACGATTATCGAGCGGTCGGCCGGCGACGTCAGGGTCGACGACGACGTCGATTGAATTGGTGTAATGAGCTGATTGATTGGCGGTGTCTGCGCGACCGTCATCGTTACACGCCTCGGACACGCTTACATGTGCGCTGGCTAAGCGCGCAACGTCGCCCCGCGTCACTGTCAATCGCTGGCCGTGTCCTCGTCACCCCCTATTCCGCGTATATCCCGTTCGCGATCAACCTCCTCCTCTTCGCCGCCGCCGCCACCGACGCCGCCACCTTGCCTCTCTGGCAGAAAGAGCGACAAGTGCGCCGAACTGTCAGCGTGCCAAATATGTTCTCCATTCTTCGCGCCACCTCTCTTTTCACGCCGCGTGTGAATCGTCTGTCCGCGACCGTCTTTCTCTCTCTCTCTCTCTCTCCCCCGCCGTCTCGCTTCGTCGCATCGCGTCCTCTCTCTCCGAAGCTCGCGGCCAAATCTCATTGTCGGCTGAATTCGTCGTGCAATATTTTCTTTCTTTTTTTTTATCACTGCCTATGTTTCGCACGCCTGGAAAAGCAGCCGCAAGGCGAATCGGCCGTTCGGTTCTTGCGTGAGAAACGAAGCACAAGTTTGGCAAGTTTGGCAGAGAATGCGTGTTATCTTTCAGCCAGCTCGATCGTACTCCGTGATAATCAATATTGAATAATTAATGAGATAGGCAGTTGGGCAAGCATACATCGTATGTTATAAAATTATTATAGATTAGTTTATCTGTGATGATGTATTTAATAAGTCGGAGCCCGATAATCCAACAGGAAGTCAACAAAATAAAAAGCATTTTGCATTGACGCGTAGATGATAAACGCAAATCTTCGCCGAAGATATTGGGAGTTGGAGATCGAAGGATCTTAATTGCCGGTATTAAGCTCGGCGTCATTATGAATTCGCGCGAACGCGAACCGGAAACGAAGGAATGAAGTGAGAAACACAAGCGAGAATCTATACGGGGGACGCATTATACCGTCCAGTAGCTGCGACCGGCTGGGTTTGTTGTCGAGGAAACTTTAATTGGCTCTCGAATCCGAACGATTAATTAATCTTCGATTGACTCTCGACTACTAATGATTTATTATCGGGGATCTTTGTCTTTGCACAGAAGAGGTGCTCGACAGGAAAGAAATCGAAGGTAGGAAATCGTGCCTCCTAACGATGCGGTTTCAATATTACAAGAGCAAAAGAAGAAAAAAAAGGGTAGAAAAAGTTGGAATAATTTTAATTACTTCTAGCGAAGAGCCGGCATCGTCGCATACATTGTCTCGAGAAACGCCAGCGCGATTATGAGCCCGCGGTAATAATCGCATTTGCTTAATGCACGGATCGCGAAAAGTCTATTCACCTTCACATTTTCGCAAATATTTTCCAACTGCAATTTCACCGCTTTGAAATCACGAGGCATTGAAATGAACTTTGCCAACGTTTTATTTCTTATTCCCCGTCCGACATATCGGACAATCAATCGTGCTGTTTATGGTACATAAACTGAATATAAAACACCATTTCGCGATACGAGCGATACACGTCGTGTGTTTATAATTTTATTTAACGAAGGTAAAGGCTTATAGATATATCAAAATATAACAATGTTGTGCACGATGTGCGTTCACGTTTCATACATTCGACATGTTTACGATTTTATTTAACGAAACCGATTGCTTACGTAGATGAAGGCAATGTTGCTTCGGTTATTACTTACAGAGCAGAATAACAATTATCGCCGGCGCGCGTTTTCTATATGAATATTAGAGCGCTCCCCAATCAACTCTCATCTCTTCTTTCAGTCGTTACCTATTCCTTTGACCCATATGCTTTTTCACATTTTCCTCAACGATCGTACGTTGGCGATAAAAGAAAGAATTTACCTTCCGCCGTTTCCTACTTTTAACTTATCCCACCTCCCCCCTCCTCTCCTCCATTGTCGAGTTATATTCGCCGTGCATTGCGCCTCGAGCATTACTTAAACATTAGCGCAAGTAGAGGTATGGAAAATAGATCGTATCTGGAAATAATAGTGGTTCGCTGAGCATAAATGATATCGCGATAATAAAAACGCGGAAGTGCACGTTTAATGAAGAATTATAATATTCTGGCACATCAAAAGTAGACTCGGTTGCAAATGTGAATTTAATACTTTCATTACCAGCCGCACTTTATGAAATCTTCACATATGCTTGGGGTGATATTAAAGGGAAGGAAAAGAAACGTAGGAGGTATCATAATCGTTAAATGTTACCCTATTAGGTACTGATCGAAAGCAAAGACTTTAATTGAGATATGGATTTAATACACGCGAGCAGAGCGTAGCATAATTTACATGTGTGGTTAAAATATAATATTGTATAATTTAAACTTTACTCTTAAATAGAATCCCATCCTGAGGTATAGGATTCCGTGTTGCGTTCACGCTAATTATACACTGGGCGCTTCTTATTTCTCTATCACGTTCGACAAATACACGTATCATATTTAACTTTTAATCAAAAAACATAAATTAACTTCTTTAGAAATGTTTCTGAGAAACATTTCTTTACAGAAAATAAAATTTTATATAGAATATATTATTCCAAACTTTTGTATATAAATTAAAACAGGGTAGTTTATAAAAATTAGCGAAATTTAGATATCGAGCAAATATTATATATGTGTTATGTGCATGTACGTGCAGCTTTTCGCGATGTGCGATCGTGTCCAATTTCTGCTAGCAACCCAGTAGGTGCAAAAGTAATAGAAGGTGACGTGAGAAAAAAATTAACCGGATATTCTTGATCATTCGCCTCTGTGCTTGCGAAAAGACGGCAATTCGTGAGCCGCGCATTTACGCGAGTTCTAAAAAAGGCAACGCGAAGAAACATGGTGCGTCAACGACGTCTCGGTTCACGAAAAGTAGACGACCGTAATAGTCCATTGAACCCATTGTCCATCCGGGCCGCAGCACCGATGACGCGCGGCGATGGTTTCCGGCAGCGTTGCGCCGAAGAGAGAAAGAGAGAGAGAGAAAGAGAGAGGGAGGGGGGGAGAGAGAAAGAGAGAGAGAGAGAGAGAGAGAGAGAGAGGGAGAGAGAGACAGAGAGAGAGACAGAGACAGAGAAAGAGAGAGAGAAAGAAAAAGAGTCCGCTCGATACCGAGGGAGTACTCGCGAAAAGTGCGGACTCGAGATACGCGCGTTCGTAGGAAGGGAAACGATGAGGGGTGAACGGGGGGGGAGGAGAGAGGGAGGAAGGTGGTCGTAGAAAACGTCGGTAGCGGTTCACCAACACCAAAACGGAATACGAGACGGAGTCTCCGCGATACACGCGCGGATGTGTGCGTGTATATACGCGAGTATGCCTCCATACCGTGTATATGTGTACGTGTATGTGTATGTGTATGTGTGTAGTGCGGATTCGACGTGGAGGCGAGGCTGTCCATCTCGCGGCACGTCGCGGTAGAATGGAGTCGTGGAGGACGGCCGCGGGGGGTTACGGGGTAAAGGCGGTGGGTACTCGGTTGGTCGAAGGTGGACGAGGAGGAGAGGGTGGTAAAATGGGGGTGTTTGGGTGGCCGAACCCGAGGGGTTCGGGACGGCGAGGAGGGGTCGGTTCCCGGGGGGGAACGGGGGGTAGCTGTCGCTCGCCCGGGCAGCAGACGTCTTCTGACCCGGCCGGTGGCTCAACTCGACTCAACTAGACTCAGCGCGCGCTGGCAGGAGGCAGCAGCCAGAGCGAGAGGAGGAAGAGCGGCGAGGGAGAGAAAGCTCTCGCGCGGAGGAGGTGAGAGCATCGGTGCGGGGGAGAAGGAGGAGGACGGGGTTGGAGATGGCGGAAGCGGGAGCGGGGGGGCGGTAGGTGCATTGCTTTTCGCAGTAGAAGGTGGAGGAAGTTGGGGTCGTAAGGGTGGCAGGCGTATCGATCCGGACGGAGCTTGGCTGACGGCTGACGAGGCCGTCACGCGAGACGAGTCGAGACGAGACGGACGGACGGAGAAGGCCCCCTCTCTCGTCTTCCCGCACTCTCGCGCGTCGCCCCTCTTTCGCCTAACGGCTTCTGGAGAAGCGAGCCAGTGGGGTGGTGGGTCGCCCCCCGTAGGAGGGTGGCGGAGAGACGGAGGGGCGCGCGAGAGATACTGCTTACTTCCCCTTCGGGGCCTCCTCGCCGCGAAACAGTATCTAGATTGTACGTATACGCGGCCGAACAGCTCGGCCGTCGCCGCGGCCGTGCCGTCGATGTTGCTGCAACACGCGTGTCGTGTGTCGTGCACGCGCGCGTGTACAAGGTGTCAGAAAAGTTGCGCCGAGTTCGCTTGGACGAGATACAATACGGATGGACATGGTCTGCCGATCGTTCCGCTTGTTTATTCAGCTCAACCCTTGTAGAATTTTACTTATCTCTCGCTGCATATTAATAAAAAATGTGTTCAACCTTTCGATTTGCTTCGCGATATTTCTCTTGCTGTACGGTCAAGAATCAATTAAGCAAATAATCAAATGAGGAAGTCGACGGAAATTCTTTTAATTTTTGAAAAAGTTTATATATCTAAAATTTCTCCATCAAATCGAGGGATGAGAGTTTTCAAGATATCAGGACTTTTCTGTCGCGTTTTCCATTTCCCAAAATTCCACATATCATTTGATAACGATTTGTTAATTGTCTTTTGATTTATATCTCGTGTAATTATCTGCTTTTGTTATCAATTAAAATCATACGCTTTTAACAAGTGCACCAATATCCTAAATATATTTTATTATAATATAAATAAAATTAGAAAAAAAAAGATTAAACTCAAACCATTGTTTCTTTTAATCCGTTCTAAAAATTCTCAAGCACACCTTGTACGTGACAGCGCGTCTACTGTGTGCGTGCGTGAGTGCGGGGAGTATTTTACGCGCGAGGCATTTCACCCCTCGGACTCTCCGTAAAGGTTCACGTTTACGGGTTTTGGCTGCGCGTTCCTTCGTCTTCTCTCTCTTTCTCTCTACCTCTCTCTCACTCTCATTCTCTTTCTCGATGAAAATGCTTCTCTGCCAGAGCAGGGATAGGTGGATCTTTCTTTAGTAAGAAGACATCGATAAGGGTTTTTGACGAGGATTTCCGATATCGCTTATCAACCTTTAATTACTTAACAGTTTTGCATGAATTTTTTTTTGAGCGAAAAATACTGGACGAGCTCAAAAAACATGCATATCATTGTTTTAGGTTTTTGAGGAATAAAGATCAAACAGAGCTGTTTTGTGTTTGAAATGGTTAAAAAGTAAGCTGTAGAAAACTTTGTAACGTGTAACGTCTCCGTTTTTTCTTTTTTTTTTAAAGTGGATTTAAAACGTTTTGGAAGTAAGCTCTTCAGTCTCAAGCCTCCTATATGTTGTTTCCTGCTAAAGCCTATTATACATGTCATGTTCACATTTGCGCGGATTTACCCTCTTGCTTAATGCGCTTTAAAGCTCATTAAAATACAGTTTTTATATATTCATATGGAATCTTTGTGAAATACTCTCATCATCCACGTGTAGTTTCACGAAAAGATATAATAAAAATTTTATCGATTGAAACTTAATTCTCTCTGTTTGGAGAGAGAAAGTTTATGTGTATAAAAATCATCCTTATTTATAAACATTACGTTGTGTTATATAAACATTATGTTGTGTTATATAAATAAGAACGATTATACGTCTCGCAAATTCTCCTGATTCATCTCCCATACAGTGATATCACAAAAACGCTCCAATGGTTCCTTCGTAAAATACCTTTCTTTAAAATAGATCGACGAGAGAAATTCCGAGTTTCGTCCAGTCGACGTTGCGTGCATCCTTGGAGGACTCGCGCGAGGTTTCGGGGCGAATGTCAGACGCGATCACCCCGAGAAGGTGTTCACCCGGGGGGAAGGAGAATGCCCGGGATCCGCTTTGTCGGATACGGCGACTTATTGTTAGTGGCGGTGTGCGTGCATGCTGACCGTGCGTCTACCCGTCTGTGAAGTTCATCTCGCGGAAGCCACCGATGTGCGGCGGCTCGCCGCCTCCTCCCTCCATCTCCGTCGCCCCCGCGACTGGCCGGTCCCTCCGCCTTCCTTCTTCCCCACCACTACGCTCTTGGTCGCGCTCTCTTTTTTGTCACCCCCCTGAACCTCACCTGAACGAGCCTTGTCTCGCGCATTACTATAGCGCGGCGTGTCCGGGTATTTTAATCATGCAAACTTGGCACCTTTCATATGAACTTTTCGACGCTTTTATAATACTTAAGTATATGATGCATCTTTAAATACTTAAGCAAATTACATTACTTTCTGTTAAAAAAATTTGAAGTTTTAATTTTTTGTTGTATCATTTTTATCACGAGAGGCTGACAAGAGTGACGAACTGTCTAGTTTGGCAAAAAGACTTTGTTAGAGAATACGCCGCAACCTCTGTTTGGACACTCTACACGACTTTGACTGTTGACTGAGTCTTCGCTCGCTCGTTGAAAGAGCCATTATAGATGGCACTACATTTCACGCAGTGTTTCCTGTGCATGTGTCTCTGTTGCGCTATTTTTAGATCTTAAATTTTTTTTAAGGTTTTAAATCCAGCTCTTTAAATTCTATCCAAACTCCGGGAGAATAATAAACACGAAACGCGGGCCAGAGTCGCTTTCTAGTTTGTAGCGTATCTTGCGGACGGCGAGCTTCGTTTCGCGCATTTACCGCCGGTTTGTCGTTGTGATTTAGCTATCTGCTGGTAGCGTTGAATTATACGTGGTACGCGGCGCACGGAGGGTGGCACGCGGGCCGCGAAGGTGGGAGGGAAGGAGAGAGGGTGGGATCGCTCGAGCAAAGAGAAAAAGGAGGAGAGAGAGAGAGAGAGAGAGAGAGAGAGAGAGAGAGAGAGAGAGAGAGAGAGAGAGAGAGAGAGAGAGAGAGAGAGAGAGAGAGAGAGAGAGAGAGAGAAGCAACGCACCACCGGCACCATCACCTTCCATCTACTTCTTCCGCAGCCGGCTGCGCCGCGGGACTTGTCGCGAAGGCAAAAGGCTCTCGCCGCGTGCAAAGGCCAAACACCGAAAGTCACTTAAGCGTGCCTCTGCCGGCGTGCCTCGAACGGTGGTTCGTTTTCGAGTGTGGCGCGGCTTGTCAACTCTTACGCGAGAGAACCATTCTCGTCCGGTGATCAACGCAGTCGTTCGCAGCTCGAAGGAGTGGATAACGTTTGCTTTCAACGTGTATCGCGCGCCATGGGTCGCGCGAATCTTTCAAATCGATGGACATCGAAGGACTTTTTAATAAAGGACGCTAAAGCTTTACTTTATTAAAAATAAATGAGATTGCCCGATTGAAGGAAATCGACGAAAACAGTTTTTACACAAATTAACCTAATTATAAAATCGACGGTAAATAGTACGTTATATTATATGAGTTGCACGATAAGAGCGTATCTTCATTTTCTTGGATATTATAATTTTAATATATTTAATACGAAACAATTCGCGCCACATCAATCGCATTGAAACACTCGCGTGTGTTGGAAAATACATTTGCTGCGACAACGTAGCACCACTGGCGATTCTGATACATTATTAATGCGTTCTAACAATGCATTATGCGCGATAATAACAGACCGACGTTTCAGCGTCGGTACTCGGTACCCACGACCGTCACCGCCACTTCGGCGTCGAGCGCGGGCACGACACGAATTCCGATCTCTCCCGTATACTCGTGATCACGCCGCGGTGCAATTCGGTTCCTTATTTACAGCCAATTAAAATCACGGAGAAGGCGCGCGTTACATTTAAGTCGGAGAGTCCGCTCGCGCGATCTGCCCCTTAGTTAAATCGCGTCGTATTCCAGTCGGTCGGTATTAACGTGAAATTCTGTTTCCTGAAGTGCAAGAAATTAAGCATTGCGAATAAATATTTTAACTTTCCAGTAGGTGCGTGGGATGTATTTTACATCTCACAACAGCTCGTAAAAAATAAGTGTTCTGAACTTGTTTCAATACAAAACCGATTATTAGAACATTAAAATTAAAGTTTCAATCTGTTAATAGATATGTGCAACAATAAATAGTATTAAACAGAAAATAAAAAGTTATAATTGGTTTTTATATTTATAGCATAAATAATGTGGGGTGTAATTTACACCCCACGCGATTTTTTAAATTTTTATACGCTTACTGGAGAGTTAACAATTAATTACCGTGAATTTAATGACACCAATAAATTACCACTAAACTGGTACGCAGAAAAGTCATAATTTCTCATCATTGCATTGATTTGACTGAAATATAGTGAAATCCGGTACAATGATGGAGCGTATCGTACGTCGGGATTGGCCAGGCTTTGACTTGAATATTCCCAACGGGTCGAACGTAACTTTAAAGCTGCGGATATTATTTAGCCTGATTTATCGTGTTTTTTGAAGAAAATTCGAAGCTGTTTCGCCTTTCTCTATTATAAGAACGGCGCATTTATTTCGGCGTGTTCTCCCTCGACGATGTGAGCGCGCTTCTCGCGACGCACTCGTCAGTCGAATGGCGAAGGGCAACAAATCACTCGGTAAACATAAAACTATGGGATATGCCGGTACAGATCGGTATGAGGCCGCGCGGATGCGCTTTGATGTGCGCTCGCCACCACCCGCGAGCGTCGCCAGCAGCTCCTTTATGGCAGCCATCGAGCATCTGTCACGGGGCCGTCTTTTTCTACGGCTAATTTATTAGAGCCGCTTAAAACGAAAGAAAGAGAGGGAAAGGAGAACGGAGAGAGAAAGAGAGAGATACAGCGGAGAAGGCGCGTGACGCGGCGCGACATCAGCGTCCGCGCGTCGTCAACGGTGGTGCGGTGACGGGCGACGCGGCAGAGAGTGTAAATCGGGAGACGGATCGGTCGGATACGAAAACGGCGGAGTTTTACGAGTTTCGAAAATAGGGTGCGAGAAAGCGCCCGTGTCCCTTCGCACGTTGCGAGAAGCGTCGAGAAGCGTCGCGCCGTTAAATGACTCGTCTCAAACGGAGATATCGACGACGAACATCCGCGACAGCCGGCCTCACATCACCGATTACAACGTCGCGTCATCCTTGCAAAAGAGCGCGAAACGAACCTCGGTGCCCTCGGGATCGGAAATTCTCTCCTCGCGCGGACATTGCTCGAAATAGCGTCTTTACAGTCGGACGCCTTTCAATCGGAGAGAATCGTACAATTCAGAAAACTTTTTATCGTGCAAATTTGTAATTTTTTCTCATGAAAAATGTACTTTTGATATATTATCGAATAATTTTTTACGCGGCTTAGTCCTTGTCGGTATAAAAAAATATTGCCGTACTTCAAATACACGAACGTGTGATAATAGCCCTTCTCTAAACTAAGAATACCTTCCCCCATTCCTGAGGATAATTGGTCCGGCGAAATTTGCATAACGTACAAATGCGATTTGAGACACATCAGTTTGTCAATTGCTCGTCGTAGATTCGTGATAACCGACGCGCGGTTTAAGAGAGAGTACACGTGTACCAGATGACCCGAGTCTGTATGACGGCGCAATGAAAATTGTAAAGTATCTGTTTCTGCCGCGCATGAATCCTTTAGTGGCCACCATCGATCATACTTACGATTTGCATACGCGAGCGAACTCAAATGTTAGTCGCGAGATATCGTCGCCGGTCGAAGATTGCAAAGTGAAAAACACACGGGGCTTCTTGAGCGAAGTCTCATTTATCTCGAGATACACTGCATTCGGTGTACTCGCCCGTCGATGCGGCATTGCGTGTAAATCATGATCACCGGAAATAATGGGAGCCGATTAGAAAGCTGACTCCGCGCTTGATCTATGGGAATAACGCGGAAATCTAAGCGTCGAACCGTTTCACACGCGGATACGTCTTTAATATTTCTGCCGAACGAGATAGCTCTTCCATTCGTCGTCGTTTCTTTTCCGCAAAAATCCCGAGAACCAGCTTCTGCCAGCGCTTACAAAAGTGTATGATTGCAACGGTAACCGAAGCGCATCTATAACGGCACATTCGTCTCTCGCAAAAAAAAAAAAAGATTATTTCGTTCCTCGGTCCATTACTACGTCCAGTTTTATCTAGAGTTATTACGTATCAACTCATTATCGCATTGAGATTATTCATTTACTTTATTGTACAACATAAAATTATTTTATACAAGGATATTTTATGTACCTATCACGGTGTAATATTAAGCTCGATCATTAAATTTATGTACCTCTATTTCACAGTAATCTTAACTTATACCTCTTATAGAGGAATTCAAAACATTAGCGCTTGAATGTCCTAATAAAATTTAATAAGATATCTCGCATGCTGTTCTTATCTAATCGTATCTGCTTGGTCACGAAATTCCAATTTAAAAAAAAATTCAAGTATATAAAATATGCTACAGCTATAATTAAATCGCGCGAGATTATTTTATGAAGATCATGTTGGACGTGTCCATCGACTTTCATACACAATTAATGCCAACGTTGAATTACACAGAAAGTACTATAAAATTGATCATATCTTGAACATATAGGGGCCTGTTTAGCTTTCATCCGCTACAAAGTGGATAAATACACGTTAACCTTAATTATACTTAACTCCCTTGCTGAAACATACTAACTTTATTTCAGTCATAGACTGCTTTCACGTATAAAACATTTTTTTAGATATCCATATACAGCATCGCAACGCTCGAATCAAATGTGCAGTGTGAACAGAAATTATGTGAACAAATTTGGAACGCACATTGATTATTGTAGATTTGTTAACTTTCAATAACTTTTAGACGACATTATTCTAAAAATAATATTTGTCCGTGCAACCATATCATTCTTTATATCTCCATTTAAATTAGAAATAATGAAAAAATTAGGTATCAGAATTATATAAATATTACTGGAAAAAACAAGCCGTTCTCTCTATTTATTACTGTTATATGATTTGTAAATATAACTCAGACAAAAAAACGATGGAATTGATACACAAAATTGCACTTTATTTTCTTCAATAATATATCGATTGCGTTATTCGAATTTATTAAAATATTAATAACAGTAATTTCTGTATCTCAATGTGTGTTTAATGTGTGCAGACTAGTCAGACATTCCAGTCAAAATACCTTCTGAAGAAAAAGGTTTTTCGTTTTGGCCTGTGTGAATTATCGTTTCTTTCTGGGTCATGCAAAGAAACTTGTGTGACTGAGCGATGTGTTGCTTTTTCATCGGATTGAAGGATTTATAGCAGCAGTATAAGGGTGGTCCATATAGGATCTAAAAAATGCGCCGACATTGTTTGAGGTGAAAGTTTGGCGCAATAGGCGTTCGCCATGGGTCGTCGATTTTTAGGATCGCTGGTCTGGATCCTGGAATTTCTTCTCGGGACGAGGACGCGCGATTCCAAGCGTTTCCACAACCGGGCCTTGCAATGAAACTTTAACGACACAGGTCTCGCTTCAGGTAAATGCAATGTGAAAAACCGATGCGTTTTCCGCGAATCAACTCGGGAAAACTTTTTGCCGAAAACGTTTTCGGCGACGCAGACGTTTATTTTTATCGTCCCTTGTGCAGGCGTAATCATTTAGTTAACATATGCAGATCATTTGACTAGATTGAAAATATCATGCCATAGTTTTTGTTCTCTTGATATTTTCCCAGACATTTGTTTGTTACTCATTATTTGTTTTGTATCATAAAATATTCTTTTAGAAACATTTCATAATATTAATACAACAAAGATTAATATAGAATTTCACAAGATCATAATTTGATAAAAATTCTATGAGAGTGATTATTTAAAGATATTTTCAACTTATTGGTTTTTGCGGTACCTACATCTATTACGATACATTATTGCAGATCGTTGAAGTATTAAATGATTTGTGTTCGTATGAATTTATAGGTCTTAGCGGAATTAATCTTAGTAACATTTGTTTAAAATATAGCCATATAAGCCAGTGTAGCATTGTACCACACATATATAAAATTGTCATTATTTTTCTATTAAAATTTTTATCTAAGTTATACAGATAGCGAAATCACATAGAATTATATAATGCACAGAGCTTACAGCGTGACTAGGTCATAAAACATACAAGTATAAGAAATAAACGCTTTAGTGGATGTTTGAATACGAAGTTATATTTATTACCTTTCAAATCAGAAAATTATGACTATATTTTGATTTTTAAATTAAATAAAATTGCAACAAAGTTGAATAAATTTTAAAATACATTATACAGCCATATATAATTATAATTTAAAATGTGTCGATAGCTTTCGTTGCGGATTTTGAATTTCCAGATTTCAGAGACTGATGATGAAAAGTCGTCAGCAGTGTCCAATCAAGGACATAATGGGTGAAGTATTAATTCGGAAATGCCTATTTTATTCACGTGGTGTGAGTCAGGGATAGGAATGCGTCTCATTAAAATTGCAAAGGAAGAGACGTGAACTTTGAGTCTAGACCACCGACAAGATTTCAGAGATTGGTTCGCTTCGCGCGGATCGATATGTCTCGTAGGTCTTTTAATTCTAATACAATAGCGTTGCTTTTTCAGGAACGGTCAAAAATCGATTTTTCTCCTGCGCGAGCAACAGAGAAAGAAAAAGAGGAGAGAAATGAGAGCGACAACGAGACACTCTAATTGAATAAGACGCGTCTGTCGGCAAATCAATCATTTCCATTTATCCCGATTTCGCTATTCGTGATAAGCATCGTTGTGGCGAGAACATTGTGCCATGTAACCGCTGCCTTCAACTATGCAATTATTCCATAAGGAATTGCATTCTAAGAAAATATCCAAGAGGAGCGCGAGTATGCATCTTTTTTTTTTTTATCAGTGAAGTTGAAGAATTCGCGGGATTATGATCCCAGCAAACGTTTAGAAAACGCCGAAATCGAGAAAGTCAACGTCGCGCTCGACAGATAGAATAAGATCTTTGGAGAAAATAAAATCTGTTAAATATTTTCTTGTCTTTCCGTTGCATTACTTTTTGCGGGGCGCCGATTTTTTTCACGCAACAAGCCGATGTGAAGACACGACGAAATACTGGTAATGCAAATTTCGGGCATGGAGGCCCGAAGGATGCATCGAAGCTGCACCTGTTGCATCGAATGCGAATGTTAGTAAACGTTGTGTGTATATATATAACCTGGCCTTCTTCGCAAGGATCCAGCAAGCGGTTTAGAAAATTGCGTTTAAAAATTAATTTAATTGTTAATAATACAGTACACCGAATCGTTTAATTTTCAGGAGCACCACGAGGAAGTTGTAGTGATTACAAATATAAATATAAGTTCGATAAACAGACTATAATAGTCCAATAATAGACTAATAATAGCTTACATGTGTGCTAAAACTAATATTACCATATACACACAAATATATAGTAATATAACAAGTGACAGAGTATCTTTCTACGGATCAAATTTTGTTTAAGAAGCGCAGAACACATTTCTTTCCACAATCGCTTAATTAAGCAGCCATTATTTATTGAAATGTTATTAATCAAGAAATATTTGTAAATAAGTAATAAATAGTTTCGACATCACAGAGCACTGATATATACAATAACAGCCAGATAAATAATACATTTATTTTCATCTTTATCTCTAACTACGGTTAGAAACTTTTATTTTGCATAGCTCTTGATATACTGAGAATGCTTGGCACAAAATAAAATAAATCCAATGACAAGAATACGACTGGGTGATGGTGGATGATCGTTTCTCCATAATATACTGCTAATTAGATTCCTGGGCCTATCGAGAGCACAGCGTGATCGCGCGATCGATACCCGGCAGATCGATTCGTAGGAATCAGCGTATTTTACAGATCCTTTCACCGGAACATCATAAATTAAATGGAGAAATTAGCCGCTTCATAGCTCGCCGGGCTATATTTTGTTATTTTTTTAACCTGTACGCATCTACTTTCGCTGACGGCTTTATCGTTTCGCATGGTTACACATTTTCACATTTGTTTCCGGCTTAGATAAATTGATTGGCACTTATCAGAATTTAAAAAATACATTGGCTCGTAGAAGTGCATCTTTGTTGCAATTGCGTAAATTAGTAGGAAAGTAAGTATTAAATAACCGGGAAAGTTTGTCCAGTTTTGAAAAAAATATATCGCGTTTTGTTGTAATAATTAACAGAAAAGAGATACAGGAATTAGGAGTTGTATCTATATATATATATATATATATATATATATATATATATAAAACAGATATGGAATTTAAATATTTATTTTTTGCGTATACTCTCTTTTTTTCTTCATAAATATTCTAAGTCCCATTAACGCATAACTTTTCATATCAACACAAAAATCTGATTTATTAATACATTGGAATGATATAAATAATTCTATTTTTCGTTTATAACTTAACATTAGAATCGCGTTGTCAATATGATGCACTAAAAAGCAATTACTAGAAAAATTCTCTGATTACAGGAAAATTATAAATATAATAAAAATTGGAATAAATTATTCTTTCTATTTGAGTCGCACGCTAAATTTTCTGTATAATTAAGTGAATGATAGATCTTCGCTGAAAGCAATTTCCGGTAACTAATCGAAACGTTTATATATGTTATAGGGAAGAAAGTCGTCGGGATTGGGAATCGCCTTGGTTCGCGGTGGAGCTGTCGAAGGTGTGTCGGAGCTGGCAAAAAACCCGTAACATACACGTCAGTGAAACTCCGCGGACTGCCGCGAATTTATGGTACGCAGCCCCGGCGTCGCGTCGCGTCGCGTCGCGTCGCGGGATATGCGCGCCGCGCCGCGCCGCGCCGCTTCGCGCCCGCGCACGAGATTTATCGGCGCTTGGCCGAGTTTCGGTTAGGTAAGTTGAGTGAATTGTAAATGTTTCCGGACAGAACTTCACCAAGATGGCGTTCCTCCGCCACCGGGGGCGAGTTTGTTTACGCCTCATGACTCCCCACGTGGGAAAGGCAGCATGGCGCGCGTCACGGCCTCAAACGCACAAATCGCCTCGGCCTGAACCGCGCCGCGCCGGGCTTCGCCGCCGCTCTGCCCATCTGTCGGGAGATTCAACGAAATGGCGTGCTGCGCGCCTTCGGCCCGTCTTCGACCTTACTCAACCGAGGTGAGGATAGATAAATTTCAACTTCTCCGGCAATAGAAATTTGCTAAGCGCCCTAATACACCGAAACTTTCTCAACTTTTACGCGTGATCTTTCATTCACTTTAACTTTTAAAAGGAACATTAAAGTGCAATTTATACACATGCATATATTAACTGTAAGATATAGTAAGATTTAAAAAGAAAAGATTAATCAGATGTTCTGATATATGTAATTCGAGATGTAATTCGAATTACCGCAAACATCTCACACGTGATATTTTTTTCAAAAGATATATATACGATGTCAACATGAAACGATATTAGAACTACTAACATGCTCCGATGTTCTATAATTTTATTAAGAGAAGTATTTTTTAAATACTTTTATAGGGACAAAGGTAAAGAATACATATAGTATTATAAATTATTTGGTACACCATGCTGTGCAAAATGTATATTTTATATCTTATGTCCCCTACATATTAATGATACTAAATTATCTTTCAAGAGAAATTACACTCGTATAAAACTTCTTATGTAACTTTTATTTTTCTTTTAATATGTGTTTCGCAACTTTTTCAACCTTTTAACAGACGTGATTGCATAATCGATCAAAAATGCACACAGAAAATTCAATATATTTAATTATTTTGGTAAAGAGTAATATTAAAAATTATAGTTGTGTAAGCGATATGCAAAATTCAAGAAATATAGTTAAAATATAATAAATATAACAGAGATAAAAGCATGTTTGGCTAGTAATTTTTTAATAGAATACTCACTTATAAGTCTTATATTTATCACTTATAAGTCCTATTAAAAGTTAATAAGACAGAATATAATTTTAAAATGCATTTCCTCAAAATACAACACACACACACACACACACACACACACACACACACACACACACACTTTCTCTCTCTGTTCATCTATCTCTCTCTCTGTGAAAAATTTAAATATTTAATATCAGAATGATATGAGATATATATTGATCGACGCGTAGTATATACATAGAATATTTATTTTCCTGAAATTGTACATTTTATTGTCGTACATAACATCCGTGATATGAAAGAGTTTCCCAAATAATCTTTGAATCGTCGATAAACTCAATTTTTTTAAAGTATCCTAAAAAACCTGACCTCGCTAACTTACGTATTTTATGCGTCACGTTTCGCCTCCTATATATACTAAAATTACTCAAGCAATCGACGCTACACGGGCGACGTCTGTTTACAACAAAATAGTGCGCCATTCGATTGTTAACTTATCGCTGGAAACGATCGATATATTTCGGTAAAATTCAAGGAAATTTTAACGGAAAAAAATATTTCATTGTCAGAAGTAAACTGTGCTTCAGTAAACTATGTCGAGATGCCTGAAGGTTACCGCGTTGAATGCGCAATAACAGAACGTGAAATTGCTTCGGTTCAACGAAAAACAGACATTTTCTATTTCTTTAATTCTCACGTTAAAAGTGTTCCCCGTACGATAATATTCACTGTGCACACGACAGCGGCGTAACTTAGGAACTCCGCCAGCGAGAACGCTAAACTGGTAGTAAAAGACATTCTACGACTTTATGTGGAAGTTCCCTTACGATCGCCTAGACGTTTTCTTCGTTTTTAATTAATCCATAAACACAGAATTGCAGTAAATCGCTGGCTATAACGCGTCGAGAATTTTATCCCGTGACGTGACGGCGCTCGGTGTACGATGACGATCATCGGATAACAATTCAATCGTGCCCCCCGCTGTCTCGCACACTTCGCTTGAATTTTCGTACGCGTCAAACGTTCTCGTCAGCGCGGCACGGAGAAAATAATTAATCACGTCGGGAGATAATAAACGCGGACAATCCCGCGCGTGGAATTCCCCGCGATTACTTCCGAAATCACGCCGCATTCCACGTGGTATTCCACGTGGCTCCGCGAGTTCGCTCGACGAATCAGCGACGGTGGGAACGCCGGCTTTTCGATCGAACTTTGTCACACGTGAATTGCTCCGCGTTATCTTTCTCGCGCGAGGAAAACTTGGCGAAAATCGAATTTAGACGAGAGGGTGATTGGCGAGTATTTCAATTTGTAAAAATCAACGACGATTAACGCCGAAATTTATTGTTTCTCGCTCGATTTGGAAAATTCAAAAACTGTGCACCTTGTCTCATCGCTTCCCGATCGGGATCGATCGGCGAACCTCGTTTCCACCATCGCCGGTTAAATCTTGGCTCGAGTCTTGGCTCTGTCTTGACTCACATTTCATGCGTTGCGGTGCGTGCTGTTTCCTTCGGGGCATCTGCGTCCTTCGGGAGTGCTCGATTATCCGTGCGGCCTCCAGGTTCTCGTCGCCTGCGACTGCGACGGTTGGTCCCCAAGAAGTCGAAGCGAGGTCGGGAGCACCAAGAGAAAATATCCTTCGAGTATCTTCCCCCGAGATAACCCGTTGGGATAAGTCTTGCCTCCTCTTCCTCCTCCGTTCAATACACTTGCGGTCACCCAACCGGCACGTGTCCCGACGACCACTACCTCATCGTGATCGCCGACGACCCGCTCGTCGTCAGTGACGCGATCCTCGCGATCGCTGTCATTCTATGAGGAGGAGGCTCGCGGCACCTGTGTACCTTACGTAAGGTATGTTCACACGTAACCGATCGCGAGGCAAAGCGACAATACACTCGTCGGATTTCGGAGCGCGACCGGAAACCGCGAAGTTCCTAGGATGTTTTCTTCTCTCTTTCTCTTTCACCTCTGCGAAATCATCTGTACTCGCGTTGATGACTCGCGTCGACGTATCGGCGGTTGAAAATTGATTGCTATTGGACTATCGTCACTGCATTCTCCGCCGGTGTTATCGCACTGATATTCGCGGGCAATTTTCGATCTCGCGATTCTGGGTCGATTTACTCCATGCTCGTGCACCAACCCTCTGGTTCACCACTTTTCTCTGCAAGCAATCATCAGTCTCACTCGTCACTTTCCCGATCGGTCGCCGCGTTTCACACCGGTTCACGCGATGCTCGTTGCCAACGACCGCTATCGGGATCGCGCCAAAAGATGTCTCACGTATAGATCGAAGAAGGGAAGAGGGGGAGAGGAGGAATCTCGATAATCATGCGATAATCTTTCCACGACGACGCGCTCGCATCCACTCGCGACGCGCGCACGATGCTCCGCGTATGTATCGAAACAATGAAAGACAGAAATAGAGAAAGGTAGAAAGAAAGAGATAATCGGACAGATAACTACATTAACTACGAAACAAGCGAGAGAGAACACGTGTAAATAGATAAAGAGGATATAAACGCGGCAGCAAAGAGCGGTCGGACGAAAAGAGAAGAAAGATACGCGCGGGAGAGAGAGATAAAGAAAGAGAAAAAGAGAGAGGGAGAGAGAGAGAAAGAGCGAAAGATCCGGAGCGCGGTAGACGGAAAAGAAGCGGGGAGGAGGTGGAGGTGGTGGCTACCGTCGTTCGTGGATCGCGAAATCGAGCGGGCGGCGGTCCAGCGCTGACTGACTACGGACTGGCGTCGCGGCGGCAGGCCGTGTGGTGGGGGGGAACCCCAGGAGTAGTAGCAGTCCTCTTTCCCTCCTCCAACGCCCGTTCTCGTTTCCTCGCTCACCCGCTCTTTCTTGCCTGGCCTCACACTCGCGCGCCCGCTCGACCTCTCCTTTCCCGCCTTCCGTCGCCCTCATTCTTTCTCTCCGCCGCGGCGGCCGCGATCGCGTCCGCGGCCCGCGAACGAGGCGGCCGACGAAGCCGCGAAGGGGCAAGGAGGGGATCGTGGCGGAGGGACCGCCGCCGGGCGAAGTGTACCAGAGAGAATGAGCGAAACCCGTGGGGGAGGAGGGGCCGTGCGTCTTGTCCTCCGTCGTTCTTCTCGGCCTTAACCATATACGCGCGTCGCGACGCAACGCGAGCCGACGCGACGTGGCGCGACGCGACGCGAGGGGCCCCCGCGCCGCGCCAGCGACGGCGCAAGAGCCAGCCACTCTCGTCTGCGAATGCACCAGACGCTGGCGGATGCGCTGCCCGCTGCAACGTGGCCGCGACGTGGCACCCACGCGTCCCCCGTCGCGGAATGCCGCGAATTTTTATCGCGTTCCCCGCTTTTTCGCGAGCTATCATCCGGGCCACGGGATTTTCGGACAGAGACTGTGCGAGGTACTGAATGAAAAAAGGAACCAACCGGATCGGGAAGGCCTGTCGACAGATCTATAGGATTACAAGTACGCTCGCGCGCACGGGGGAGGTCAGAAAAGGAGGCGGGGTCCCCGACTATGTCGCTCCACGAGGGAGGTGCACGAGGGAAGGGGGGGGGGAGGACGTCGCTGTAGCCGTGATGGTTCTGATTGCAGCCGCGCGGGGCGCTGTTGCTCAACGAACTACGGTACTACGGCGACGCGGAGCCACACCTAGGAGTTTCTCGAGATTTTCACGAGGAAAACCGTGTAGCAGACTCCTGCTGGTCGAGGTGAGTACTCGATCACCATTGTTGGTTAGCGAATTAGAAGGGCAATTCGTGGATAGATCGAGAGATAACGCTATCGACCGTATTACTGAATATTCCGAGATCTAACCTCAAAACGCACAGTAGCTGTATAAAGATACAAAGTTTGTTACGTTAGAGATTCTCGGCGTGCCGAATGCTTCTTTCTTGATTAGTAGCAATGTTTATGTATGTTTCACAATATTTAGATACATTTATGTGTAGAAAAATATGATATGAATTTAATTGAATATTGCTGGAAGTTAGGAGATTGCTAGAAGGTGTTTAGTAGAAAATTAGATATTAATTAAAAAACTACTTTTTTTACTAAATGCAAAGCATTGGAAAATAGTGATAAGTTAAAGCTTAATGTTGCATTATCAACAGTTTTAAAGTTTTGCTGTAAACGTCTTTTTTTATTAAAAAGAAGAGGATATATCTGTGCTTGTACTCTGCAACGTGCTGCATTTATTAATTTTTTTAATGCTAGGCGAAATCAGGGTTGCTTAGCCAATGTCGAAAGTTAGCAGATAATTAACGAACGTGCAACGTTGTTAAAAGATTTTTTAATATTTACAAAAATTATTGCTTTTCTTTGTTTCTTCAAATATAATAAAAATCTGATATGGTACAGTAGCTTTCGACTTTCACGATTTTCCTTGGAGTCGCTATTAAGTTTCTGCGATTTATGCTAATATTTTTAGTTATTGTGTAGATAATTTACAAAAGTTTCATATTACAATGTGTTAACAAATTAATTCATGACTATCATTCAATAAATAATTTAAATATAACACATAGTAAATGTTATATCACATCAATAAATTATTAAAAAATCCATCAGTATAAAAACTATGCGAAGAAATAATGAGATGCAGTCATTCTCAACATCTTATTATACGAAAGATAATAATTCTTCATTTCTGAATTACTTTCTTTTCTCTCATCGCTTCCTTCAATCAGTGATTCGTTGTTCCGCTTTCCTGAATCCCCTTCAGCTCCGAAAAAATCCCTCGAAAATATTATTTTCAAAGAATCCGGTGATCCGTACTATCTCGATTTGAGCTCGTTTTGGCGGGCACCGGTGGAGGCGCTGGCAACATTGGCAGTGTTGCGGGGTGAACCGTACCAACTGGCGGGCAGTCTCCGCCCACCAGGCGGAGCCCGCATGATCTATAGCGTCATAGAACACCCTTACCGTCGTGGTAGGAACCGAACGGTGACGCCCACAGTGCGGAACGTGCGCGCTGCACCCCTGCCGCCGCCACCGCCGCCACCGAGGGCCAGAGGATGTTTATGCTTCTGCCTCCGTGTCTCTATCTAGTCGTGGTCCTGGCGCTGGGCTGTTTCTTTCTTGTCGTCGTCGTCGTCGTCGTCGTCGTCGTCGTCGTCGTCGTCGTTGACGACACTACTGCTACCGTCGGCATACGCTCCCCGGCTTATCCTTCGCTCCTTCCATCCGGCACGCGTTCATTACCGCTAAACATTCCTGTCAATTAAAAGTGCACCAACGCCCAATTTACCGGCGGTCGTCTGTCGTTTCGGCGAGCTCGCCCGCGGATCGGATATTAACGACGCTAGGTTTTTCTTTCTTTTTTTCCTCTTTGTTCTTGTTTTTCTCTCCTATTTGTTTTCTGGCGCACTTCCTGCTGGATTCGCGAGGGTATAGCCGTACTTATGGGCTTTTCGTTAGCGCGCATGCAGATGTACCTTGGTTTATGATTATGGCGCCTGGCTCTCATTTCCACGGAGACAGAAGCGTTCCAAAGGGAGGCAACAATTTTTTCCGTAATACTATGATAGTTTTTTTTTTTCGGAGCATATATGTCGATGGATATGTCGACGGGGAGGACAGGTATAATACAGATATTTTGTTTGCAATGAAAATGTACATAACATGGATAATTTTTAAACATTTATAATCTTCATATAATCCTAACAATTATAATTATTAGGATTTATGCGTTATATGAACTATATCATATTATTATATGATTTAAATTACCCCTGAATTAAAGATAACTAATTATACGTACATGAAAATTTATAATTAACACGTGTTTCTTATTGAGAGAGAGAGAGAGAGAGAGAGAGAGAGAGAGAGAGAGAGAGAACTATATAATTATATTTATATAATAAATGAAATATATGAATAAATGAAAAAGAGAAGTATATTTTATGATGAAATTAACGTACAGATTATTTGCGTACTCATATTATTATAGTTAATAATTTTATAATGTTCTTTTTCTTTATTTCAAATTTATTTAGATGACGTGTTGTCGGATAATTTGGTTACAACCTGAATTTGTTGATTCTTTCCTATACTATTATATACATTTATGTTGAATTTGATCGAATATTTGCAAAAATTTATGAAATAAACGAAGCGCACTGGTCAGAGATAATAAATATACAAGATATATTGGATCAATGTAAAAATAAACTTTTGCTTGTTTATTTACGAGGATTTTTTAACGGCAGCTCAACGCGACCAATGTGTCAACTAATAAATAAGCTAAATGACAATTACATAAAATCAATATTGTTCGGCATATTTTTAAATATTTTAATATTTAAAATCCAAATTAAATTTATTGCAAAACAAAATCTTTTAGAAAAACCTATCTTGCGATTTTTGGGTCATGTTAGTAATATGTATATCTTCTAACTTATAATTCACCAAATATCTTTAATTTTTAATATTGCTAATTTTGTCACACTATTAACAAATCTGAAACAAGCACGATTCTTCTCAGTTTGATTTTTAATATGGACGACAGCAGCGCCCAGCTTATAAGACCCCGTAAAAATATACGCGAGCAAACGTGAATTCCTGTTCTTGTGTGAGCGTTGCGATGTAAGATTCATTCGCGATACCGCATTCGCGATATTTGGCTCAAAGAGGTGAAAGGCTAGCCGGGTATGCCGACAACAACGTCCGCTTGCCGAAGAAAGTACGTATCTCGCAGTCACCTTAGATTCATGAAATAAATTCCTCAATAAATCATTAACTTGTATGTTTGACGGCTCTCATAACTTCGCGATAACTTTCCTCCATACGAAAGGTTCCGTCCAGGCTAATATTTCTTCCGACGTCTTACCAACGGTAAACTTTATTCAACCAGTGCAACTCAGAGCATTGTACACGGTCAGTATGGGTCGGAAAACGATATGGCCGCGTTCCTCGAGGAAAACAGCTAATGTCGCGATTATGCGTTTTATTTCTCTTAAAAATATTGCCGCCGTTTCGTTAAAAACATAATCATTAATGTCAAAGACTCAGCTCGTATGGAATCTCTACAAACAAACAAGCATAATTTTTGAGAAACATAAATAAAATGAAATTTTTTAAAGTCTAATTTTCACGACTAATTGTAAGGAATATACTTTTCTTACAGATATACATATAAGTTTCCAACATATATATATATATATATATACATACACACGATATCTTTGTCTAACAGTTGATGAGACAATAAACTTTTTTTCATGCTTATACAACGCCCGCGCCGTTGCGAGTGGCTGAAAAACGATCTCGTGTATGTGCAACGCAATAGACGCGTCTGCGTCTCCTACGCCGTTGACTGCGGGGGTCCCTTTTACGATCGTCGCCGATGTCGGTAGACGCACCCGGAGGCACTAAAACTTGCGAATATTTTGAAAGACGGCCCGTTATGCAATGACAATGTAGGTCAGCGTACAAGTCTGTCGCGCGTAGATTCATGTGTGCACTCGCTTGTGTACGTGTGTCTACTTGCCGGTGTGTCTACAGCCACCAGCCCCCTGCGGGGCCGAAATAAGTGCACCTCGTAAAATAAAGTCCCCTAGCTGTATCTGCGGCGGCAGCGCCGATCTTATAGTATCGCGACAATCATCCTCCTAGATCTTGATCCCCGCGTCGAAATCCGCGTGGGCGTGCGAGCGTGTGTTTGCTGTCAGCCCGAGCCGTCAATCTGTCAGATAACGATAGGGGATATCGATAATCCCGATGTAACGCTGGTGCGATATCTAAACGGAGTAGCATTCGGTTTTACAATGTATTGACGAGATTTATTCTGTCAATCATTTAATCTTGCGCTTTTGTAAACCTTCGCTTGAGACTTGTGTGGATTGTCGGACACTGTTTTCTTCGATGGTCCACCCTACACCAGAAACGTTTTCAGAGACATAAATGCAATAGAAAAGCGAGACATAGACGCAATAATTGTGAAACAATTTTTATTTAATTTAATATATAAAGAATAAGAAATTTTATAGCAGCAATATAGGAATGTGGAATAAAGTCGGGGAATAAGATTGCCCATACGCAAACAGAGTCTGCATCGCTTATTGCGATATTTATACGAGCGCTACGGAATTTTTACATTTGGCACGTCCGACAAATCCCTCTGATTTGTTTGAAAAATTCTAAAACACAGCGGCGCAATAAGAATCGAATAGCAGAACTGACGTTTTGCGTGGGCGGTCGTGTTTGTATGCGTATGCGTGTGCGATTGTGTCTATGCGCGGATCGCGGATAACACCATACGACGGACGTACGCACACGGCACGCTTGAAAATAGATCTACTATCGACATTTCGCTTCTCGCGACCATAAATTCGGCTGAAAAAATCGCGTATACGAAATAGTTTACAGACGTCGGTTGCCGCCAGCTAAATACCCCGCGTTTGTTGCCGAATCGAATTGCATCTGTGTGAGAGTTACAGGCGTTTACATTTATTTTTTTTTATCACTTTCCTCCTCTCCTCTCACTTTTTTTTACACTCTTCTATTTTTTCCATCCTGCTAGAAAAAGATGCGCATATTTTGTACCATTTATTTCGCAAACTCAATTGAGTTAATGACGAGAGATGACAGGGGAAATTCGTTAGAATCGTGTCACTTACCGAAGAGCAATTTTCAGACTAGCGCAAATTGGGCAACGGGAGTAAATAAGGACGAGAGGACGACTTATTTTTCTATGTGATGCACCGTGCGAAGAAAGCGTCATCTCTCTTTTTTTCTTTCTCTCCATCTTCTTCTCTATTCCACCGAATTCCTCCTTTTCCCCGAGACCTCCATGAATTATCCCGCACTCGTTTCTCGAGCGTCGAAAGGAAAGTCGGTAAGCGAGAAGGGCGAGGTAGAATAGAAAGGTTCTCGTCGGGCTCGAACGAAAGGGGGGCAAGAGCGAGATGGGAAGGTCGCATTTCCAACAAAGTAACCTTCGCGTATAGTCTCAAAAATAGCCGGAGCGAGCGATCGAGTCGGCGATTAGAATACCTTCGGGTACCGGTGAGAAGATTGACCGACCGGAGGCGGCCTGTTTGAAAATAATTGCCGCGATGTTTCGACATGGAGAAGTTGCAGATGAACCCCCCACGGTCCGTTCGTTGCGCATTTTTTTTTTTTTAGATCGCTGATGGAACTCGTCTATCACGTGATTTTGATGATAACTACGAAGCATCCGAGAATCTATGAATTACATCCGGTCATGTGCGTTAGAAATGCAATTAGAAGTTCATATTGTATATTCTGATGGGTGCTGAAGTGCTGATATCAAACTCAGAAGAATGGTGAACTATACAAAGTTTAATACGAGACACTTACACTGTCTCGACTTATGGAAAATTGAGATAAATATTTCAAATTACTGGTTTCCATGATATTTATTCAATATTGAATATTGAATATAGTGAAATTGTTACAAAATAACTACACGCGGAGAAGAGTGTGTATGATTAAAGTATCAGAAAATGACATAACTCTTAAAAGAAACAATTAATGGTACGATTGTGCATTACTATTGCTTAACGTATTATTCCAATTTTGTGGGAACCAAAATTAATTACTGTTTAATCAAAGATATTATGCTTTATCTTTATTTCTAAGAATAGATAAGTATTATCTTTAAAAAATATAACAAGAATTTTTCTAATATTTTTTATCCTTTTCGATCAATAGTAGTTTTGCTAAGTTTTTCAAGATGATAAACCATTTTTTAGTAATATTTATCTACAATCTATGATCGGGAATAGAATGCAAAAAGCGTCAAGAACGTCAATTGTGGAAATTGGATTTTTGTAATTACTTATCATTTTGCATATTTTATTCTTATGTTTCATTACGTTTTGGTCTGAGCACCGGCATATTTTTGTCCGCGTTAAAAAGTTACGGTTGCAACGCGGACTCTATCCGGGCTCGTACACGCGACGTGGTACAATTTTTCATAGTGGTACGAGCGATAATATTGTGAACTTGGCGAGTGTAAAGTACCAGAAACGCAAGCGGACTGTTGGTGTGGATGGAAGACGTTAATTTATATCCCCACTTTTGTAAGGAACGTTATCGCACTGTAATTCGTTCATGCACGTCGACATTCTCTTAACGCAATTAATCCTTCTACTTGCGCAAGGAACACTTCGATATCAAAGAAAAATTAATTTCACACTGCTTAATTATGATACTAAAGTGGCAATTTAAATGAGATATAAGAATTAATTTACGTAGTAAAAGTAACATTAAATACATTTTATTATTGCTTTATTCATTTTTCTTTTTTTTCTGGTTTTAACAACTTCTTACAATATGCTTCACGTATAAAGCTTAATCTTATCTATTTAATGCTTGGGATTTAAATAAATCCCTCACTTTTTTCTGTTTTTTAAAATAATTTTCTTAAATTTATAATTGTATATCTTATAATAACGATATTGTATTTATTGTATGCATGCGTAAACACCAATATTTTAAAAAATTATACACACCGATTTTTTTTCTCTTTCTTTCTCTTTCTATCTCAAATAGTTGAAATAGTTGATAGACTTTTTCTGTCTGTACTATTATAAATAAGCGATACGCGGTTGTTAGGCAGAAATAAAAAGTTTTACGACTCGATCGAGAGGTCGTTTCTAAATTGCGAGGGTGGTCTAGATCGCGCGTTCTATTTTTTTCACGGAGGTTGCGGACAGAGAATCTAGTCACTATTACTTTGTGACATTGATTGCAGTCACTAGATTGTCCATTACAGCTGTAGCTATTTTTAACTCACGCATCTATGAAACTTGACGTAGTGTTGTTGCTTTGAAGCAATACAACTGGGAAAGGTTTTTTTACTTAAATAACTATCGAAATTAATATACTTTTTCGTAAATACGTCTTATTTTTTGTATATATAGCAAAATAATATTCAGAATATATAGTGTGTTTGTGTGCAATAACGTGCTAAAGATGTAGTTTTGTTTTACAAGTAAATAAGTAAAGAAAAAAATAAATTGTACGCATGAAATTTTACTTCTTTTACGGTGCGCAAAAAAATTCCTATTACTGCTTATCGAAACGTTCTGTATAACAAGTTTATCTCTGCCGGATTTATAATGTATTATATAAAATGTTAATGTTCTTATTTTGACATTTTTGATTTTGTGTCGTTTAATCATGTCTACGAAATAAAATAGACAACTTACTATGGAAATGATCTTTTTCTCAATGGAAACGCACGCATTTCAGAATACTTATTTTGTGCGGCTCTTTTCTTTCAGCCGTTATGAATAATCGTGCACTTTACGAGAAAGTTCTGGCCACGCAAGAAGTTTGTTCCGCGAAGTTACTGACCGCCTAACATCCTTTTAACTTAGAATCTGGTGTTCTTCGGGTAACCACATTAAATCTGTCAACGGAAGCCGCATTCCTTGCCGCTGCCGAACGTCCCTCGAATCGAACGTCTTTAAATGGATATCCTTAAAGGGGCAAATGCTTCCGCGTAAGAGAAGATCTCTTTTTATACCCTCTACCTACAAAACACATCGTCCCAATTAGATCCCGAGCGACGTAGATCTCGACGACCGAGATATCTCGTCCCGATTGGTCAAACTCGAAAACATTTGGACTGAATTCGAAGCTCCTTGGATGTACGGATAGAGAGGATCCCGATGTGGAGACAGCAGGTCAGACGTTGAGTGCTAGCCTAGCATACAGCGCCAGCATTCGTATAGAAGCTTCGTTGCAGGGTGCGCGGCGGCTACCGGGAGGTGATAAAGGGGGAGGGGGAGTTGGTTGAGGAAGGTGACGGGGGGGTGGCAGTTGTCGGCAGTACGGCGAAGGAAGAGGCGGAGGAGCGCCGAGAAAGAGAGAGAGAGAAAGACAGAGTGAAAGAGAAGCCGAGGTCCGTCGGTATCGATCGGGCGTCTGCGGTAGATTGACACGTGTCATGGCCGCCTCTCTCTCGGTGCCGGAGAGAACGAAAGGAAAGCGGCGGGCGGGAGAAGGACGGTGGCTGCCGTGAGAAGCTGCGGAATAAGGGTGAAGGAGCGAGAAGGAGCGCCGACGACGGCAACGGCGGCATAGCGGCGGGTGGCGCGGCGTCGAAGGTGGAGGAGGACGACGCGAGGGCCGTCGAGTGGGTGGCTGGCCGGACGGGGGGGAGAGGAGGAACCGGTGGGCGGCAGAAGAGAAGGGGGCAGGGGGTCGAGGGAAAAGGACATTAAGGTGCGTAATAGCCAGCGGGGCGAGCGCGCACCGCCGCGGCATCGATTAGACAGAGGCTCCCTCATCCCATTGCTAGAATGCAGCCCACCCTCTCTTCTTCCTCCTCCGCCACCTTCAACCACCCACTCACCCGCCATCCCGGCCCCCTCCCCCCGCCGCCCCCGACGCAGGGGTCCTCACGACCACCCACCCTCCACCTACTCCGTCGAACTGGAGAGCCCCCGAGTACGTGCTCTACATACACACTCGCGCGCTTATGTCAGTTCCTGTCCTGCTGCCGGCGCTGCCACTGCCGCCGCCACCGTTGCGAGGAGGAGAAAGAGAAAGACAGAGAGAGAGAGAGAGAGAGAGAGAGAGAGAGAGAGAGAGAGAGAGAAAGGGAGAGAAAGAGATACTCGGTACCGGAGAGCGAGAGCAGTGGGCCTGGGGAGAAAAAGAGACAGTGGCTACGGCGAAGGGTGGCCGAAGCCACCTCTCTACCTATCCCGTGGCACCTATACACGCGCGTCGGGGACACCAACGTCTAACGTCGTTATAAACATTAACGGAGCGGCTCAATATTCCCCGGACCTTGCATCTCCCTGCGTCTACCTCCGGTCCATGTCCCTTCTCAGGCAAGCAGGACCCTTCCCTTCCTCCCCCCGCTAGTCGGACGCTCGCATGCGGCGAGCTCACCTTGCTACAGTTTCCGGGTCCTCGGTTGACCCTACGGAGGGTCACCTAGTACCTAGTTGGTATGCCTCGGACGACCGAAGTCGAAAGGGTGTACTCGCCACTTCTTAGCGAGTGTACGAAACATTGAATGGTACTTGCGGCGTAACCAGCTTTCGCGGACACTACCCGTCCGTCCGATAACGCGGGCCTTTGTCCGAGACCGCTTCTTTTCCAGCATCGGCTATAAACAAACTCAAAGATTTTGCGATACATCTTTCGTTTACGTGGGATGCTCAAGTCTTATAGAAATTATTAATAAAGACAGATTTTTTTATACATGTATAATTGAGTCGTCACTTTATATAAAATTATATCGAATATTCGACACAATAAATTCATGTACGAATATAAAGTGCAATAATAGTTTATTATTTGTTATTACGTAAAAAAACCTGGAATTAAATTTCTTTGGACAGAGTATGTGCAATGATTGAATGTAAATTGAAGGAGGAGCGTTATGCGACGAAGTTAGAAATTGAAAAGGATCGATCCTCGGCGTATTATTCCGATCAAACTCCAGTCCTAACGGCGAAAGATCGAAACGGGACAATAAATGGCTCGCCGAAATTGTAATTGGAGACAAAGAGAACCGAACGTTCGCCGTTTCTCTTGCAAATACAAACAAGTCTAGCAGAATTACGTTAGGGAGATTCAGTCGATTTCATATACGATCACTCGGTGGATCTCATCGTTCTCGAACCGGGATGAGGAGGAGAGCGATGAAAAGGAGGTTAAGAGAGTCCACGGGAATGGAGCCCGTGGTCGCTTACGGCTTCAGATCGGGATCGTCTAATTTCGTTCGACGAGTCCCGCAAGGATCCTTCTCTCCGTCGTCTTCGTCGTCGTCTTCCGCTCGCTCTATTCGGACTTCGATTTCGGTGACGGGGTTGTACGAAACCGACGCATTCGTGTCCAAGGGATCTGATTATTGTTAATTATAGCAGACATTAAGAGCGAGAGAGGGTGCGGGACCCTCGATCATTCTGGTCAGATTAGTGATGATGATCAAAAGCGCAGGACACAGATACCGTTTCTCATGATCACGTTGGCCATTTTACTTCAGCGAATTATTGTTAGTTGCAGCTAAAATATATGAGAGAGAGATGTTATTCTATAAAATAATTAGTTTTTTTACAGCACAAGACACTTAATTTTATAGTATATTATTAAAATTCTAGGTTGTATATCTCTCTGTCTAAGATATTCATATACCTAACACAAAATTATTTTATACTTTTATTCCTTCGTATATCCATCTGTGTATAGAAATATAAGTTTTAGGAGATGCCAATTATAAATATTAAAATAATGCAGCTGCGAAAAAACTTGTGTATATAACATATTAATCTGGCACAGTAAAATTTAGAATTATGCGCGGCGGCAAATTAAATTTTATCAAGTATTATTTATTTCTTGCGTTTCCTTGTCTTTTTCCTTTCACGAGCAGATCGTTTCGAGGGGCAATCTCGCGTTTACACGTTACATCGTTGGCAGCAGGTGCGCATCCTTTTTCCGCACCGCGATCGGTAATTAGGGATTAGTCGTCGACGATCCTCGATCAACGGCGACAACGAGCAGCACTGGAAGTGCTTCGATCATGGATATTACATTGACGTATCGGTGCTTCAGCCACTTTCACGCAGACATCATCCAATTAACGGTCGTTGTTTTTTCGGCAAATACTCGTAAATCTCGGCGCGCATCTGACCGTCCGGTTTATCCGCGATACTCGTGGACAATCGTCCTTCTTATTAATGTCGTACACGTGTTACATATACGTGACGCGACGGATTTGCGCGGAATCGGTCGAGTTTCGAGGGATATCTAATCCGTCTCTTATTAAGGCCTGTTTACTGTTGATTTATCAAGTTAGTTTTGCTTATAGTTGACATCAGAATAGCTCGATCCATTAATTCCGTGATTACTGCAAATATACAACATATTTGCCGTTATTCTTAAGGCTATCTTTGATAAATTAGGTTTGATTTTTGTCACCGGAAGAATATTCTAAATTAATTGCTCAAAAAACTAATTTTCTGAGAAATTAATTTAAATTTTGAAAGAGTTTTATTAGCAAATTACATAAGAAATGTTTCTTGATATTGATAAACTGTTATTGGTGAAAAAACGTCATACATAAATTCGCAAGTGCATTCTTTCAAATGTAGAACGTTTCAGAATGTATATATACGTTTTGTCATGTACGGTGTATTAAATTTATGTAGAGTGTCAAGAGAGAGAGAGAGAGAGAGAGAGAGAGAGAGAGAGAGAGAGAGAGAGAGAGAGAGAGAGAGAGAGAGAGAGAGAGAGAGAGAGAGGATCTTGGAATATTTGCGGGAAAATTATCGAATATTATGGCTGCTGCAAATAATAAGATTACAATACATTGTCTTGCTTCAACAGTTTCCGTTACAGAGTCTGATATTGGGAAAACGAATTGCAAAAAATTCTCCGTGGAATTTGATCCGAAGTTTACTCTTTAAAGGTATATCGGCAACAGGGGAATAATCCACGAAGGCCGCTCGTTCGGATCCCTTCTGTTATGCGGCCACGCGTGATATTCAACATCCGATCGAGGGCGGTTAACCCGGGCGCTAAGTTGGTTACGTCGTAACGGAAACATTTTTGCAACTTCTCGACAATATGCAAATCGAATTTCGGTCACGTCAAAGGTAAACTACGAACGACGACGAAACCGGGATGCGGGATATTAGTCGATCGACAGAAAGAAAGAAGGGGGAAGGGAGAGCGCGAAAGGGAAGAGAGGAGGAGAGAGAGAGAGAGAGAGAGGAGGAAACGAGACGACACCGACGAGCGTGTTTCGGAGCCGGATGGAAATTTCATTCGCTAGTTTTCTCCGCTTAATAAGACGAGAGACGGAGCCACGAGGTCGCTGCCGGTTTGCAGACTTCGGAAAGGGGAAACAGAAAGGGCGCAACAAGGGCGGGGGTGATGCGGAGGACGCGCACGGGCTGCACGGTGGAATAGGGGGGACGCGGCGAAAAGGGAGAACGGGCGGGGGATGCAGAGGGGCGGCCAGGACTGGGAGGCGAAGTGTCGTCGTCCGAATAACGGCCAAGCGGCATCGACCGATCTTCCTGCCCCCGGCCTGCACGAAGCGTCAACTTGTTTCCCTTCTGCTGCGCGAATATCGGACCTTCAATTTGCCCACTGCGGTTCGCTAACGCGATTGTCTTCAGCGAGCTGTCCATGACGCGGTTGTTGCGTGACGCGTGATCAGGGTATGACGGCTAAACGGTTCTCGAATTTACTTCGCGGAGGTGCACGCGCTCGAAACCGCGAGCAAATGAATTCCTACTGTCAAATTAGGAAACGAGATGAAATAACACCTGAAAAGCACCTTTTTTACAGATTTTTTTTTCTTTCTGTATTATTCGGTTCCATATAAAATAAAGATTTACAATTTAACCGAAACTAATTCAAATAATTCATGTAATATACTTATAAAATACTTATAATATATTGCATTTCTCCAAAAATTAAAAAGTAAAACGTATGAAACATTACAAAGTGAAACAATTATTTAAAATATATAACTTTTTATTAACCCTAGCTAAGCCACACTTATTTATGAGTCCTTAATTCGCTACACTCCGATCCGTGAGACCGCTCGACTTTGTCACATTGTCATTTTTATTCTAATTAATATTTTTAAGCTTGTACTATAGAATTTGATAATACAAACTCTAAATAAGATGTTTATGAGAATATCTGGTCATGAAAACGATTTGAATTTGAATTGAACTTATAAGGAAACTCTAAAATTATAATGTTATGTGAAAACTAGAAAACCAAAAAGCGGTCTACTGGATCGGAGTGTGGCAAGCTAGAGTTAAATTTTAGGTATGTCTTTCTTTAAACTTGGCATTTTTTGTTCTTAATTGTTACTATTTAGAAAAAAATATGTTATAAAAATACTTAATTAATATGATAATTGTATAATAAACGTATTCACAGCCATAACAATATTTCAAAGCCCAATCCGTGCTGCCACGTCACAAGGTCGATTGCAATAATAATATTTAAGGAAAAAAAACAAATTAAAATAAGCAATACTTCTGTTATTTCAGCGCAGTTTCATCTGAGCTCGACCGATGGAGGGCTATGAAGAAGACGATGACACCCATTTCTGCATCAAGTGTAACTTGACAATCCACGGGCTCGACAATTATGTGCGGCATCGTCGATCGGGCTGCCGATCGCCCAACGTTAAAATCGAGATTGTTCACGATCCACCGTCGACGCCGACGACCGTGTCCTATCCCGAGATTCTGAACGCGGACGCTTTCTTCAGTTCGCTGGAATTACAGAGCAACACTCGGCGAGCGCCGACTTTACTGGATAACAGTCGAAATCTCAAGAAAGATGACAAGAGAAAGAAGGACCAGAAAGGTCAGGTGGATGGTGACGAGCCCGGCTCGAAGGATAAGCTTCACAGCATGTTACCCGCCGTCAGCGATCTGGACGAACCGCCGGATCTGTGCATCCAGTCTCTAAAGCAGACCACACTCGAACGAAAGAGGCACGAGAATCAGCAGAGTTGGTTGGACGATAGTATTCTCGCCGACCTTGCTTTGGGGAATAGCGCGAACAAGGAGCTGGCGAGATATGGAGTCGACTTCGAGGAGTACGATGACTCCGAGGACGACGTACTGGAGGAGGAATTGGAGGAGGATTCCTATTCAGACTCGGATGACGGCGAAAATCGGGAGCGTCCACCGCGAGATCACACCGGTGGAAAGTGGAAGCCCGGACTTGACGATTTGCCACAGGACATGCCGCATATGCATGAGGAGGACGACGATCATCAGGAACATCCCCCACCGACATATACCGGCGGCAAATGGCGACCCACGGAGACATTGCAAGTAAGAAAAAAAGATTTATTTCAGGAGCATGAGAAATTACGTATTAAATTGTAAAATGAGCGTTTTCGCTTCGAGAGGTAGCGCACGAAAGAGTTTTCTCAGGAGAATATTATAAATACAACAATGGAAAAATAACGCGAATGAAATCAAGTTAATGCGCGAATTTTTAACGTAAATTTGATTTGTCTTGAGAATCATCCTGTGTATCATGAATTTGATATGCAATGTGATTCTACGAGCGTACGCGACCTCGCGCGAGCGATGACGATTTGTTGGACAAAGAGACATTGACCATTACAGAAGGTCGAGGAATACGAAAGCAAGAACACATCCGGACAGCCGCCGCCAGGACACACGCGAGGGAAATGGGTACCGGGTGCACGAACGGATATCGAGTCGGGATATTGGTGCAATCCTTGCGGCAGGAAGCTCGCCTCACGATTGGTCTACAACAGGCATCTGCTCTCTGATTTGCACGCCAGGAGAAGCATTAAGGAGCTCGACGGCGGTCTCCATCTACGACGCGGAATAAATTCGCACGCGAGAGTATCCAGAAGAGTGTCCACTCGTAGGCAGACTTCGCTTACAACGGTAATGGTCTCTTCAATAACCTGTTAACGCATCATCAAACCCAATATTTTTACTTTCTGTTAGCTTATTTAAGAGATATACTGCTTCTTCTCTATTAGATAGAAAATAACATGAATTTTATCTTGTCAGGTAAAAATAATTCTTATGCATTAACTAGTCGACAGTTACAATTATAGGTATCTTTATTTCACTAACACTTTTTTTTAAAAAGAATTTCTAAAATTAATGGAAAAATATCAGATAAAATTGCGCTTAGAAGAGAAAGATCAGTTAAAGCTGTGCGCCTCTTTATATATTTATAACTCGTAAAGATTTAAATTCCATCCGATTATTTATAAGATAATATATACCGTGTTTCAAAAATATCGCGCGACGTTAACTCTCTAGGAATTACATATAAAAGCAGAAACATATTTCAAATGTAAACAACAATAGCAGTTCTCTTAACGGCGCGGACGAAAATTTTTTCAATCTCTAATGCAAACTGTCCGGTTAAGTCACGCTGTGTTATCAGAGGACGAAAGAAGAGCCCGAGCAAAAGAAAGTTAAGAAAGGTCTGCGTCGAAGAGAGAAGGAGATTCTTCTCTGCGAGATGTGCCGCACGCGCGTGAGGAGGCCTCAAATGGGTAAACATTTGCTCTCCCATTACCATTGCCGTGTGTCAGGTGTCCTTGTGAATCCTCGCAATCCGAGTGTACGCCGTTTCCTTCTGGAGCACATAGCGAACGTGGTACGACAGAGCCCCTTCCAATGCGCTTCTTGTCGTTTTTACTGCAACACCGAGGAAACGTTCTTGCTTCATTGGCGTTCTGATCTTCACTCCAAGACCGTCGAACAGGTGAGTGGCCGCTCGTCCATCGAGAAGCCAGACGCTAAGAATTTTTTGGGTCAAGATTCGAATCGGCGTATCCGCGTTTTCGTCCGCATCGATGCACGTATTATGCACAATCACGCGTGCGATTCTTGCACCTGTCGACGAGTCATTACCCAACGAACATTAAATAGATGAGAAACGAATAAAGCGGGCTTAATTAACTCGTGCACCCGGACGTTCGGTTGCACGCGCAAAGAGACTCCACGTCATTTTTTCTTTTTCTTTCTCTTCCCTCTCAGATCGGCGGTAGTTGCCGATGCACTCCGTGCAACTTCTGGTGCGAAGACAATGCGACAATGGAGTCTCACCTCCTGAGTACGAGTCATCGTGACGTAGTATCGATGATGAAGGGCTCCGTGCCGGTGGTAATTAGTCGTCAGCGTACGTTAGCCTGCAGTAGTTGCGATCGGCAATTCCGATACAACTTCCAGTTGCGGTTGCACGCCAAAGAGACCGGTCACACCGCGAGTTACACTGCGTCGGACGTGTATCAGCAGCGTATCAAATGCGATCTATGCCCCCAAGTCGTCCGGTCCCTAGTCGCGCTTCAACGTCACCAGCTGACCAGTCATGTCGCCAAAGACAAAGCAAAGGGCGAGGTCGTGGCGGACGCACAACCGGCGCCGTACTTCTGCTCCTTCTGCTCGTTGAACTTCCCCACCGCCCAAGAAGCGGTTCTGCACCGACGAACTTCTAGTCACAAGGAAGCTGTAAAAGCACGCAAGAGTGAGGAAGGTCTGTTGGAGACAGTGCGGGAGTGCCCTCACTGCGACCGGAAGCAGCCGAATCTCGCAGCGCACAAGAATCATCTCCTTCTTTGCCATCCGGAAATTTGCCACAGGTAATTTATTATTTTCTGCGGCGGCAAATTTTTAACATTGTTTTAACAGTTGCGCAATGTTACACGTTGCCTTCGTAATTCTTTTATTTGCAGAATAGAGCAAGAACTATCGTTTCTCTAATTATACGATATTTTTAAAGCGTTCGTTAATTTTTCCTTTAACAATCTAACGTATTTTAACAAATCTAAAGTATTTTATAATTCTTTTCTATAATTTATAATAATATTAGGTATCTCGCATATAGTTTTAATGGCACTTTTCGTAATTTTTTTTACCAGATGTCCTCGATGCGGCCTGCTTTTCGCCCTGTCACAAGACGTCACTAGGCACACGCGAGAGGGTAATTGTCTCAAGAACGATAAATCGAACGCGGCTGAGGCAGAAAGCGTGAAAGAATGGAAATGCAAGGATTGCATCTTCTCGACGGATTCCAAAGCCGAATTTATTTTTCACGAGGCCCTGCACGCCGGTGCTGTTCAAGAAACGGACAAAGGAGCGTCCAGTTCGAGCAAGTTGTTGCCGAAATATAAGTGCCCGACTTGCGCGAAAGCTTTTCCGAAAACATCGCTACGGAATCACATCAGGCAGCATACCGGAGAGAAGCCGTTCCCCTGCGTGAAGTGTTCGATCTCGTTCTCCAGGAGATCGCATCTCATCATTCACCAGAGGATATGCAACACTTCGTCGAAATCTCTGGACAAGACTGGTCGTCGGCGGAGCTTCGTCTGTTCGCACTGTAAAGAAGGCTTCTACACAAAGTAAGTGACATACTTGTGCCAAAACTTCCGTTCCAAAACTTTCGATGAAACGAAAGTTTTTAATTTATTAGTTTTCTTGAAATTCATTATTGCTAATATCAAATCGTGTTAAAATAATGATATTAGAGAAATATCGTGTGTGGTGTGTGTGTGTGTGTGTGTGTGTGTGTGTTTAGAAATATTGAAATAATATTTAAAAATTTCGTAATAATTGCGGAACAAACACTGCACAGAAATTATAAGTTGGACACGTGTCCCGTGTGAGAAATTGTTTATGCTATCTGCTATGGGGTATTACGCATATTGGACTGCGATAATAATGATTCTGTTGTAATAAATAGCACGTACCGTTCGCAAAGGGAAAGGAGCTCATTTACATTCGCATTTATAATCGCGTTTTGATCTCAAATGTTTGCAACTGGAAAATAATTTACATTCGAGTAAATATATCTTACGCAAAATAACGATCTTTTCGTAGCGAGATCGTTTAGATTTAGATCGATCTGAATTGACGACCGAAATAAATTTACTCTCTAAAATATTGCTAGCCTCAACTTTTCGACTTGCTCTCCATTCTCGACGCGTCATATGCTATTTTTCTCGCAGCGTGACCGTTTCGTAATAAATAAAGGATAGCGTATTCGCGCGCGCGCGCGCGCGCGCGGGAGTAAAAACGCTCTCCGACAATAAAAGCCCTCGCCGCGAGCCGGAACCGCGAAATGTTCGCGCGGTCATAGTAAAAGTGTCCACGCTGCATAACTATAAAACGAAGGAGCGTGGCCCAACGCGCGGAGGAGGCCAGGCAGAGCGGATCGAAAACGCGAGAGAAAAGAAGCGAGACTAGGCTGTGAGGCGTTGCGAGCGGAAAAGAAAAAAAACAAACGGGTTAGAAAAGGAAGAGACGGGCGCTCGTTGGCCCGACAACGGGTGTCGTATTAACATCTCATAGCAATGTATATGAACCCGCCGGTCATTTCGCTATTTAACGGATCTCCATTATATAGCGGTGGTACACATCGTATATTTCTGCAATGCCGACATATGGGAGCGCGGTGTCTATACGCGCGTTAACACGAGAATCATAAAATTAAAATACACAGATATCAGCGGGTCGATAAGCTTTAATATTTTATTACGTCGTTTCTGACAACATATTGAGAAACATGTGGTACATAGAAATATACACTTTTCTTCCATTGCATGTGTATACGTGGAATATAGCTTTGTATGAGAAAACTTTATTACAAAAAACTAATTCTCTTTCAGAGTAAATTAATAAATTCTTAATGGCTTGTTATTTTTAATGAATACTAAGAGCCTGTCTGAATGTAGATCTATTCTTGTGTAAGTCAACGATATATTATATAAAAATAATAATTTTTTTTCAACGGCGCGCACAGACTTGCTGCCAATAGTCGACGAATAATGCACATGCGCAACTGTTGGAGAGCGCGGATCATTTCGGTATTTAACGGGCTCGCGTTACGGCGGGTATATACTCCGTGTCCCTTTAATACGCGCGCCAAGTGAGCGCCACCGCGGTCGCTTCATGGTGGTGTTTGTGTGCCACTCGTACGACACACAAGTATTAAACCATCGCCCGGCTGTAGAGCGGCCGCTATAAAGCAAATGTTAACACCTTGGCTCCGCCGTCTCGGTTCTCTCCTCTCCGTGTCTTTCCTCCGCCTCCGCCGCCTCCTCGAGGTCCTCCGCCGTACACGCATTACCTTCTGTAACGGCGCCTATTCAACATCCAGCCACCGTCCTATTCTCACACCCGGCGTCCCCGAAGCCGAACGACCGGCCAGAAGTCTCGACATGCGGCCACGAACCACGAGGGTTTCGCTTAATGCCGCGATTCCGACCATTCCGAGGGATTACGTTTGACCATCGTCGTTCGGGACACCCTTTAGCAGGGACACGCTCCATCGTTCGTGCTGGTACCCTTTTTCCTTTCCTCTTCTCCTTCCTTCCTCCCTTCATTGACGCTGATTCCCGCATCATCCCGCGTTTGTCGCACTTAAGAAAATTGGCAACTTCTGGATTATTGAATCGCGATACTTAAAAATCCCTTCGAATAACGTACTATAAACTAGATCAATTATTCTAACTACTAATGTATAATAAAGATACTTGTGTACTACTATTAAAACGCCATGTAAATAATTTTATGCATGGAGGACATAATTTTCGTGTATAATCTGGGCGATTTACATTCGTGTTTGAGTGTCTCACCGCGGAGACCACGATTACGTGGCGCGCCTTAAGAAAGTTGAAACTAGTTTTGTAAAGTTCCGACGAGTCTTCAAATTATTTAATCGACAAATTTTACGATCTTGCTCGGGTTTATCTCTCCCGAAAATCACTCTCCACGCTCTCCACCGAGAGGCTCTCGGTATCACTACCGCGGCAAACTCGGACCATCTCCATGCAGACACCCTATAATCTTCCTCAGGGCTTAGCTTACTGCAGCGTGGTACGCGGGATCGACATACCTGGAACTCGACATCTCGTTCCGAGCGAAAAGGAGTTAGAAGTTCCAGCAAGCCACCTTGATTAGAACCCTCTCCACCTCTTTTTGTCGCTTTTACTTCATCTTGTAATAGAAAAGGGCCGACCAGGAAGAAGTATATGCGTCATCTCCTGCGAGGGCCAGTTGGCAAGCTCGTTCGTTAGCTCCAAGATGAGGTGTGTTCATGGAAGAATAACCGCGCCGTAGTAGTGAAGGGAGACCACGAGGAACGCGGTGTGATAGCGCGAGGGAAAAACCTTGCACAGGCGATAACTAGGAAGTCTCGCGGCTTGACCTTTACCGTTAAGATGTACCTTAATTCTCGTCTACGCGGGAATTTCATCAGAAACTTCAGTAACATCTCTTTCGCATTTTCATTTTAATTCTTCTACAGCTGGTAGAAAGTAGAAGACTTGTGATCTACCAGAAGTGTGCTTCGTTCTATAGTAATGTATTTTATATCACGTTATTAACAAAAATATGGAAGAGTATTTTTCGTAAAACAAATTTCTCACAAATATATTTTTTATATATCTTAATTAATACTTCGAAATACGTCGCAACATTAGATTCACTTCGCGATCGGATAAAAAAGTTACGATATCTTTGTGAGACACTTTGTGAGATGCGCTTTCTGTAAGCGTGTTTCGATTTGAAGCTCCGTAGCGCGATGTTATCGCGTGCAGACAAGGTTTTTCGTAATGCGCAAAAATTTACGCGTATAAGGTTGAAAGCACGCGAGCCATATCGGTCAGGTCAGCGCTGCGGTATGCGGCGGACGAAAAAAAGAATTGTAATGAATCGAGTGGAGGTTTAGAGAGGGAAGAAAATAAAAGAAGAAACCAATTATAAGAAGACGAGCTTGCACAGCGACGAATCGCGCATTAAGCGATTCCTAGAATACGCATGCATCTTACGATGTATGCGCATATTCAAGATAGTATGTCATACGTGCGAGCTACTAACTGCACGATTTATTTCCTCTCGGAGCAAGAAGTGGGAAAGGAGCAACAAGAAGATTCGAAGGGAATATACTTCCGAGAGACAGTTTCATATATACCGCTTGAGTTTTTATTAAATTAATAAACGAAACTGTAACAAAGAAACACGCTGAATGTAATTGACAAGTATTCTGACTAGAAAAAGAATAGAACTAATATCTACTAATGAACAGCAATGAAAAAAAGGAAATTTAATTAAAAGAAATTGATTAAGATACAAAAGTTGTCAAAAACCGATCGCACTTAAAGACAGGATTTATTCGATTTTGGAATTGAAAGACAAAGTCCGCCATTTCACACTTCTCTCGCCTACAGTTATTAATGCACTGCCGATCAAACTTATCCCATCTCGCGGTAGAAACAGACAAAATGGCAATCCTACTGAGCGGGAATACGCGCCAGAGTTATCAATAAAGTGTTTGGATCGGCAACTTGTCAGACAAGTTGCCTAGCAGGGAAAATTAATGATGCCGCATCAGTTTGGAAATACAAAATAATGAAGTTGTACAAAATTTTCTCATGCATGTATTTTGCAGTAATTTACGATCGCATCTTCGATTGTCTTATTGTTAGGTCCAATTCTGAACTTTCCCCTGAGCTTTCTGCGAGTTAAAACCTTTTTTCTCGATGTAACAATAAGTTTCCATTTTAACGCTCAACGATCTCAACACGAACGACTTAATTGTTATTCATTCGTATCTTTGTGCTGATTTGCGCGGACGCAACTGTCCCGAATAATCTAATTAACTCGCGATGGAACGTCCGGTGCCTCGCGATCGATCGTTTGGCGTTTCTGGTTCGACCATAACGCGATATTCCCTTCCTTGTCGGGGGGGACCAGGTTCGTTACCTGTAGAACAAGACGCGTGCTCGCGTAACTGCTGCATGCGAGGACGACGCAGCGCGAGAGGGAGAGCCGTGGGGAGGGAGGGGGGTATAAAAGGAGCCAGGGCAAACGTGACGATGGCGGAGTCCGCGCGATACCCGCGGGACGAAGGAGGAAAGGGGGAGTGGTGGCAGAAAAGGAGTACCATGGTCGCGCTACGGGTGGCGAATCGTGGGGGAGAGAATCCAGAAAGAAAGAAAGAAAGAAGGTAATTACGCGCGGAGAGACAGGCAGCTCCCGCGCAGCCTAACCGATCGCCTAACCGATTCTCGGAATACGCGGCCGGCTCGCGATGTATGCGCATATTCAAGATAGTATGTTACATACGCGAGCTACTGACCGTACGTTTCGCTCCTTCGTCCACCCCCGTGTCCCGCCACCCTTGCCCCTCCCTCCCCCGCTCGTTTCTCGTCCCTCGGTCCAACAGGGCCCGCAGGATCTTTCCCTGTCCCTCCTCCGGTCTCCTCTCGACTCCGTCCAACCTCCGGCAACCCTCTCTTCCCCAACTCACGGCCTCACGACGTGTACGCGAGATCCCCAGAGGTATTTACATATATGGACCGCGGCGTGGTGCGCGCGTATCTTTTATCTCCCGTAGCAGTAATGGCGCGTCCACCTTCTTCGTACCTGGTCAAGTAAACATCGGCGTAGATAGGCATACTAGGTGAGATTGGCGTTACCTCCGCCGTTCGTTGACGTTCTGGCTGGACGACGGTCCCCGATACCGTCCCCCGCGAAAAAATACGATGGCGGGGTACGATATTTCCCTTCGACGAAGTAGCAAATTCGTTATGGACGCGAATCTATGCGTATAACAGGTTGCACTTCCTTTTATGTTACGCGGATTTCTTTCAAATAGAAAACAATTATTTCTTAATCAAGAAAAAATGTCTTTTGTATAAATGACTAATTTTTCATAATTAGGATTCAATTTTAATCTTTATGATATCGTTGTGATTATAACATATATTACTTATTTCTGTACTTTATAACCGGCTTATTTACTACATTTAATAATTTACAACGATCAGTTACATTCTATTGGTTTTTAATTAACCAACAATCTAAGCATTATATTAATAATCATTTAACTTAGATTTTTTTACAATTCGACAAACAGAACTTTATGTCAGTTATCTAAAACTGCAGCCTCAACTGCGTTAGCTTCCGCGTTACTCGTCGAGCACCGTTAACGAAGCGCGGTGTCGTCTTTACGGATCACCCCGTAGACACCTCGACGCATCCCACAGGACCGCTCGTGCGCGACCGTTCCGGCAAAAGGGAGGCTTACTCGAGAATTCGCGCGGAAAGGGAGAGAAAGGCGGGAAGAGATCTTCGTGCGCCTCTCTCTTCCCGCGCCGAAACAATGAGACGCTGTTGCGCCGCATTCGTCGCATTCAGATGCATCGACCAGACTGTCTCTCGCTCACGCACCCGCATGCACTGTACGTCGCGACGTGTACTTGCGCATGTATCCTCCAATAACCGACCTTGGACATATTCCAAATTCTACCCCGATTTTCTCACATCAAGTTAAAAATACTCGAAAAAAAATTTAAATAACATTTGTTGTATATCTTTATGACAAACTTGTCGCGCGCCAATCATCCAACTATTACTTACGTTCTTAGGAGAATTTTATATGGAATTAGGTTTGGATCTAAAGTGACATCCCGATTCTTCGAATGTCTTTCAGACTTTTACATTGGTCGAGCAGTCGATGTGGTGGCGACGCGGCGGCGACGGTCGCGATGCGACGCGACGCGACATGACGCGATGCTACGCGGTGGTGGTGGTGGCCGATGGTGGTGGTGCGTGCGTCGTATACCGGGTATATACGGTGTGTGGCACACGCGGTAAGCACACGGCCGTATGCAGACAGTTTAGTGGTGGCCGCGCCCCGCGAGTCCAGTTGTCGCGTGAAATATTGCGATTCATAAAATAAAACAGGCCTGCGGTCGAGGACGCGTACATATAGCCGCGCCGGCCGCTAACCGTCCTAGCCCTCACCCTCTATCCCTCTCTCTCCCCCCCACCTCTCCCGCGCCTCTTCCGCTGCCTCCTGTTCTCTTTTCGCCCTCTCTACCCTTTCTCCGTCGCGTTCTCTTCCTTCTAGCGTGGCCCTTCTCTCTGCTCGACTGGTGCGACACTCCCTCCCATCACCCTTTTGCTCTTTCTCCTTCTCTCCCTTCTTCTTTATCTCTTTTTCTCTTCGTCTCTCTTCGTTCGCCTCCCTTCTTCCCCGATCCTCCAACTGCATCGCTGTACCCAGCTCTTTATCTTTCTTTCCGTCGCTGGATTATCCATTGGGCACAATGGGTACGGAGGCTCCTGGGGAATCGTAAAAAGAGCGCGCAATCGAAAATATTTCGGGATGGTGGGATAAAATAGCGGCGGCACATAAATTCAGAACGCCGTTCTCTACCGGTCGACGTTCTAGCGACGTTAATTGAGGAGCGTGTTCGTGTAATATAGAAAATAATTAGTGGCATTGTCGTATAATGCCGGTATTAATGCTGAAATCTCTTCTGTACGATTATTTTACATTATTATTATCATCACATTTATCGTCACACTTATCATCATGAGACTGATTTACCAGTCATTCGATTTTATTCTGAATTTGACATTGTTTTTGTCTTCGAGAATTTTTGCCTATATCACAAAATATTTTTCAGAAATATGTTTGTGAAAAACTGTCTGCTTGTAGACTTTTATTTAAATTATATCTTCCATATATGCCATTATTAGATTACATTTTACAGACATGATTAAATTGGAGTGATAAATGTTGAGGTACAATTATGCGCATAATCGAGATTCCCGAAAACAGTAATGCGAGCCTGCAATGCTTGCGTGCACTTCGTATCATTTCAGCTTTCCCCTAGGTTTCCTGCTCTTCTCGTTTTTTTTTATCCTTTCCTTTTCAGCCTCCTCTTCTCGTACGTGTTCGTACATTTATCCACGGTCGGCTGAAACGCCGCCAAGCCACAAGCGTCGTAACGCCGGCTTTCCTCGCGCGTCCAAATTTTTCGGCCAGCGCTGCGACATTTCGTCGCGGAATCCGCACTTGCGGATAGTGTACGAGGATGGTAGGGAAACGCGGTTTACCGTTGAAAACTCCTTTATAAGAATACGCTGTAAGGGCTAATGCACAATAAATTGTAATATAAATATATAAAATGCAAGGGATATACGTATAAAGGTGTAAAATAAAACACTTTGATGTTTTATTTACTCGATAATTTTATGAAAGTATTTGTAGTAAGATTTTCGTTATTAATATAATTTTTTTTTTTACAAAAGGAAGAGGCTGAAGAGTAAACAATAAAAGAAGTATCTTTATGCAATACATTAAGAATTTATAAGAACAATTATGCTGAGAAATAATCATGTTTACTTTTTTCTTACAATACTTCGTGTGATTATCGGAAGAATTATTAAAATTTCTGCCACAAATGTTTTTCATTCTTATTTTGTCACGAGAATTTTAAAGAAATGAAACTCTATCAAAGTGACACAATGAAAAAATTAAGAAAAATACAACTTGAACCTTGAAAGTACTAAAAACAAAAAATATGGACAAGGATTAACCGCCAAGATATATTTAATCGGTAACTGTCATCGATAGTCTCGAGTACGAGAATCGCGGGGGCTGGATCGGGATTCAGCTTTCACGAAGGCGATCCTCCTTTCGGTGCGGGGCGGCGGGAAACGTCAACGTATATCGTACTTAAGGTGCTCCTCTGTTCCGGAGATTCCTCCTTTTCCGCCGACGAAATTAGCGGGGGACATGTTTATTGTAAATGAGTCCTCTACTTCGCTGAGGCGGTTTGTGGAGGACTGCTACGTGTCCCAGGAACACGGCAGCGGACAAGGAGGGAAAGAGAGAGGGGGAGGAATAGAGAGAGAAAGAGAGAGTCGTCAACGGACAACGAGAAAGAGAGAGAGAGAGAGAGAGAGAGAGAGAGAGAGAGAGAGAGAGAGAGAGAGAGAGGGGGGGGGATAAGGGTAGTTCGGAGGGTGGTTGCGCGCGCGAGCGCGCGCTTGCTGCTCCGATTTATGCGCCCGTTACCGAGCCCTCTGGCGCAATTAAGCTCGCGTTATAATATTGTTGTTTATTCTGAGCCCCGACTGCGAAGCGTTAAACACCCCTACGTTTCGCCCCCTCGCGTCCCGCCTACGTTTCTACACTGGCTAGGCCACCCGCGCAACCCCCTAATCTTTCTGACGCGGCGAGGCCGAGGAGAGAGAAGGAGAGATGGTGAGGGAAAGGAAGAGCGGAAGGGAGAAAGATACTCTCTCGCCTCGACTTTCAGCATCAGCGCGCCAATGCCTGGGCAGCTAACCAACCGCTCCCCCGGGGTATCGCCGGGAAACGAAGTTCCGTTTTGTTTGTTTCCGGCCGGTGCCGTCTTTGATTGGGAGACCCGCGTTAATTCCGAGTTATTCCGACGCGCGGTCACGTGTGCGCTAATGAAACCTACTTTCACGTGGGAAATAGCATGCGCGGTACGGACGACACGAGTTTATTGTGATTTGTGATTGCGCCCGATTAGAGGATCGTTATCGTAATTCTCTGCGACGTGGGTAGTTCCCTGAGACATTTTTACAGATAGTTGCGATCACGGCTAGCGTATTCTTGCGAGATGACAAAGATCTAGTTAAATCCAATTGTGCCCGTTGATTCTAAAAATATTTTGTTAGGTATCGAATGTGATAATAAATTTGGATCGGTTCTTAAGACAGGTTAACGATGTAATCTTTGATTTTTATCTGTCTGTTTATATAAATTCCAGAGGCCGATAATTGATCGCGTGATCCATACAGCGGACTGAACCACTTCCAGTTTTATTTTACTGTGTGAAACGAACATATATATAAATACAATTTCAGTAACACTCGTGAATCATTGATTAAACCGGTTTTGCGATGGCAGCGATGATGACGAAATCAGCACGCTGAATAAACTCTCGGTAGAAAATAAGTTGAAGTCAAGATTTCGATACAAGCGATTTTTTAAAAAGCCAAACCAGCTCGTGGCAATGTAACTATAAAAATATCTCAAATTTCACGGTCAAGTTTAAAGAGCTTGAAGCAAAGAAGAAATAAAGATAATTAAAGATAAATAAAAGTAAATAAAGAGTCAACATATAAAAGACAGGCTGTGAGTGCCATATTTTGAAATCATTTATTGCGTGTAATATATACGATAGCTGACATTTATGATCTACAAAAGAAACGTATAGCATATATATTCTACACTTTGTTCGAATAAGCTTATATTATGAAGGAAAGAAATCTTTTCTTGAAATTTTATATTTGACACTTAGAGTTTTTCCTTATCTCTCAAGTCTTGAGACATCAGAAAGAAACATTGTCGCGGCGCTGTCGCCGAGTCTCGAAAGAAAGAGATGCCGAAAGTTCAGGGCCTCTCGGAGCGTCACTTGAGATGCAATTAACGAAGAGAGTCGTCCAGGTCGTTTGATTCGACTATAAAGGACGACAACGGCGAAGAGAAGAAGAGGAACAAGAAGAAGAAGAAGAAAAAGATACGAGAGAGGAGGCGGTGGCCGGGAGAAGGAGGAGGAAGAGAAGGCGAGACGGACGATGCACGAAACGTAAATACTTGGAGCTGGCCAAGCACTCTCGACCTGCTAAGGTGGGTGGAATCGACGATTCCAGCCAGGACGATGGCTGAGGTGGGATCGTGATGGGCCGTGATGGCGGTGTGGTCGTGCAACGATGCCGAAGAGGAGGCCGGACCGGAGTGAACCGAAGGTGATGCATGGCCGACGGTTCCTACGGCGGGGCCGCGCAGACGAAGAAATAAAGAATAAGAAGAATATCCGCTTCGCCGGGTCCAGAGCCGGCCCCCTGGAGCAAACGCTGTCATAACTCAATCCCACCTTCGTCCGCTCGTACGTCCATACGTCCGTCCTGCACCGGTACAGGTTGCACCTGCATTTGTCTCTCTCCTCCGCCGTCATCTTTCCCCTCCCCTCTCTCTTCCCCTCTTCCCCTCGCCGTCTCCGCGTTCCCTTCTGTCGTATCTCACGTATCTCCCTTCTCGTCGAGGGCTGATCTTGATCATGGCGAAGTACGAGCTCGACGTGGAGCCATCGGGATCCTGCCTCCTTGCTCATTAGATTCCATCGATGTTCCTTTTTTTTTTCTCGGCTTTCTCGTTACGGAGGGTGCACGGAGGGGGATTATAATACGTTGCGCGCGAATTACGACCGCGAGCGTAACACGTGACTCTTTCTTTCTCTCTTTCTCTCTTTCTCTCTTTATTTTTTTTTATATTACTTTCTGTAATTTTTATTATCATATTTTTTAAATTCTTGGTGATAACTTTTGATAACCCACATTTATGCATACTATTTTACTATTTTATTTACCCATATTTTTACACTTATTCCAGAACCTAAATAATATTTCAGAATATTTTGATTCATCTTATTTATAGAATATATACCTACATACGCGCGCGCGAGAATCAATCATATAATTTTTGTTCTTTTGCTTACAGTAACGAGTAAATAAGCTTTTTATTTTGTTTTTTAACGATTTAATCTTGTCACCGGAAGAGCAATGGAATTTGATTAAATAAGATTCGCTATAAAAGTTAAAATTCTAAAAATGAAGATAAAACACAACGATGATAGAGCTGACTTGCAATTACGTCATCTACCCTCTGAACTACGATCAGCCGACATTCATGGAAAGTCGAGGGATCAAAAATATAAATGCCCGAGACATACATATATCACAAAAAAGTGTCCTCTCGAGGACACTAATCAGCCTCGTCCGTTCGCAAGATTCTCGATTTATACCTCGTCAGTCGAGTTTCGTCGGGCAATCCTCGACCCGGCGGAATTACGGACGAGGCCGAGGCCGAAGGCGAAGCATGGGGGGAAAAAAAACGCGCGACGGCGCGCGGGGCCCGGTCTAAGCGCGAAGATACGTCAGTGACACACGAATCGAAGTCGAACAATACGGCGAAGTCATGCATAAATCATTCGCGGTAATAAAGATCCACTTGTCGTGGCCGGATATTTATGAATCGCCCTCGGTTCTCCGCGCGCCAAGAAGAGAATCACTTTTTAGCTCTCGCGTCGGTCCGCGCGGATGAACGATCGTCCGATTTCGAGATAATCGAAGAGGTCAGGGGCGGAGGGGACTAGGGCGCGGACTTAGCGGCCGGGAAGACGCAGAAGAGAGGCAGAAAGGAAAGAAGGACGGGCTGGCGGAGAGGGGGGAAGGGCCGCCAGGGTACGGGCGAGGAAAAAGGGGGGACTGAGGGAGGAAGAGGAGAAGAAGAAGAAGTCGACTCGGTCGTTGTGTAGAGGCCGCAGACCGACAGACCGAGCGAAGGGCCGCGAGGCCATAAATACCTCAGCGCGTTCAGCCAATTAAAACAAATCATTTTAATGCGCAACCTTTTTAATTAATGCCCGTGCTCGCTCGCTCCCATCCGCTTCCCTCCTCCGCGCGCGTAGTACACGATCGCTTCGGAGCCGCGGCTCTCTGCCATTCCCATCCCAGAGCGATCGGGGAGAGCTATATTAACTTATACGTCACTATATCCCGCCTGACTGTATCTTTCCTCGCGCAGTATATGCCCGCGTTTACTATACAGCCCCGGTCGAGGCAGTCCCGACCGAAGGCGAGCCAATCTAGCAAGGCTCTCTCTCTCCTCTGCTATACTTAGCTACTTGATTTTAATTACACGAATTTTCGCTTCGGCATTACGAGCCGCGCGGCGTTTCTTTCCCCTCTGGTTATGCTCTGCACTTTTATCTCTCTCTTTTTCTCTCTTTTGCCTCAATTTTCGTACTTCTTTTCGTCCCGCACCGATCAGACCCACTATCGATGAGATTTATATTTATTGACCATGTGCTAAAGACGGAAGCAACAACATGCAGCTCCGCCGTCATGCTGGATAAAGGAACGTCGCGATTTTTATGCTCTCCGACCCGCTGACTCAACCTGATGGGACCGTTAAATGCTCTCGCACGGTGATCAACGTTTTTAATTACACATTTTTAGATCGGCGACTCGTCGACCGGTGCGGCGCGATTTTATGTGTTGCTCATAATTTTCCGAAGGAATCCAATGATGCCAATATCGTGTACTTTGAAGCAAGAAGTTGAAGTTTAGTTTCACAACGCGGTCACGTCTAGCTTTGGAAATTAGAGAGGAAATCGCTGTGGCGGGCCGCGTAGACGGGAGCGGATCTGTATTAAACTGGAGTATTAAGCTGAAAACTTTCAAAACTTAACAAAAAAAAACGTGATGCTATTGGGAGAAAGAAGGATTTGTTTATTAGACGCTTCAAAATATACGTTATTATAAAATTAAAGCGTAAAATATTATAAACCATACAATATCCCAAATATTCTTTATTCTGTCAATTATGTCTGTTTGAAATTGATTTTTCCTCAATGAAGATGTTAAAGTACTTGCGATTTTTTAATTTAATACGTTGCGTAGAATAAAAGATAATAATCTTATCCTTCTCCTTATTAACAATCTTATCAAAAATTTCCAAGAGCGTTTACTTCTTAGCAGTAACATAAAATAATATTCTCAAAAAAAATAGTTGTCTTTAGGCTCTGAAAAGTTATCGTTCGTCCCTGCGTAGACCTTGTGTAGGGTACCGTGCGGATGCCGTCGAGCGAAGATCTTAATCGCCTTATGAGGTTCCGCGATCATAAAGCTGAATTACCGACGTAGACGGAACGAAGATTGTAAAATTATTGCCGTTTATTCGAAACCGTAAATGTTACTCGGTTTTTTGCACTGGGCATCATAGTTACTTACGTGCCCTCGGCGAGTGGTTGCAACGAACGTATATATATTAGATTTGCTCGAGCTAATTTCTGATATGAGATGATAAACCGGTTACACGACTCGTGTAATTAGGAAAGGAAGCTCGTCGGCTCGTTGGATTCCTCGCGAATGACGCGCGATGTTTCGATGTTGCGAAAAATCGGATTTTGACAAATAAGATGAATATACCGACCTGATCGAGGAATTTAAGTATAGGTATATTGTTAATTAACGTTAGCCTAACTAATACTAATTCCGTAACGCAATACATTTAATGAACGATGGAATTTGAATGAAGTCAGTCGGCAACTGTGTAATTTTAACGTTCTGCTTGTGTATGAAAATCTAAGCTTTATTCGATACTGAAGGTATATTGCGATGAAAGTAATATTTTTATTTGACAAGGAAATTAAGCCGCCCCACAAGGTATTGTTTATCCGGCTGTTCGACGTCTATACCTACCCCATAAATCAATCAAAGCTATTAGCCCGTACTTCAGGGAACGACAACGAGGACGATCTTGTACACGTTGTGTTGGCTCGCTACAAATGCCGATCAACAGGCGCGCGAGGTAAAGTGAAACCTTAGCTTCGCCCGTCGCCACTTTTACCGCCGCGGGACCTGGGCGGAATAAAAAGCGTTAAAAACTCGCGCGGAGCGCTATAAAGTCGTCAGGCCGTTAACGGCCGCAACGCTCGATCCTCCGAAGGGATCGCGTGACCTTGAAGGAGGAGGCGGGCGATTCGCGAGGCCGTCCGGAAATCGCGGCCGCCTCCCGCAAGACGAGTTTCTCCCGGGTTCCCCGAGCGGGGATCCCGCTCGTCATCGGCGCGCGGCCGTTTATGCCGACGTGGATATAACTCGGCGATCACACGGCGACACGAATTAGACTTTCAGATGGCGGTCGGCCCTAGACCGCCGCCGGCGACGGCGACGGTTCGGTACGTATTTCACGAGATGACGGCGGACGTCGCGCTAAATCATCCGCCCGGTGACCGCATCCGCTTGCCCAATCGAGCGACTGAGAAGATCCCCTTAACGACCTCTTGTCACGCCTGCGACATTCCCGGCTGAGAAACGCGGAGTTAGACCTGGCATCCATCTCCTCTTTCTCCTCTCACTTCTCTTACCTTTCCTCTTCGTCACTTTCTCGTCCGACGCCGATATTAATATTGTTCTATCAGAATTCCAGCGGAGTCGCACTCCCGCCAGGCTCCGCGCGCATAGGATTTCTCAACGATTTCTCATAATTCACAGGCTGGATGGTACCGAGCGAGATCGGTCCTTTACGAATGGCGGTCGTGGGTTTTTTGATAGATCTGGATTTTCGCGTAGGACTGACCGCAGCCGATGAAGGTAAATTATCGCGCTTGCGAAGCTTTTGCATAAACGTTAATATCACTGAACAATTTCATCGCTGCATAAATTTTTAACGCTGCGTCTTGTATTAAGAATGCAAATGATAGTAAATCCCAAGTACGTTTTTTTGTTAAAAAGGATACCTATATCTAACATTAAGTACCGAGAATAAAGCATCTTTCTTACGGGGCTACAAGGTATCGATTAAGCAAGAAATGAATTTCTCGTACTTCGTTCATATACCAAGTAGAATTCCGCGTTTTTTTTTTTTACGTTACTGCGAGAAGAATAATTCTCAAGGCGCCACGGCGCGACGTGAGAAAATACGACTTTACGCGTCGCTGTCACTTTTATCGCCGACTTTAATCCGGCGGAAAAGTCTTGTCTTCGGATATGCACGGCTGTCATAATTCACCGCAATTACGACGTTCATGAAGCGGGCCTTGAACCGATTCACCGCGTAGGTAACTCCGATGCAGTCACGCCTGTCATTAATTTCTATCAAGGAAACAGCCCGCGAGTACCGAGTAATCTCTTTGATTTTATTGTAACGAGGATTTTATTATTTCCGTGGTGCACATGATGCGCTGTGAACAAGGAGCGACCGCTTCCATGGCTAACTAAATTATGTATCTTCCTTACGAGCGCCGCACGAAATGAAACCGTACGAAACGAGCGCCGTACATCAACATATTCTCGCTTGATAGTCCGGGTGCTACAAATACTAATTGGCGGTTTTTGAATTCGCAATTAAATTCAATTTTAAACTTGCATTTAATTAGACATGTATCTGATATGTATAAGAGAAATCGTTGATTTCCCATCCGCTACTTTACATTGCCTTACGGTTTTTAATCCGAACTTTTACTCAGAAATTATCTTTGTGCAATATCTTACGTTTGGTATATCTTATGCGCTTAATAAATTGTTAACGCTGGAGATTTCGATTTTTTTACATTTTATTTATACCGCCAATTGAAATATCGTAATAATAAATACAGTCACCGGATAAAACGCGAAGAATAAAAGAGAGACTGGGATCGTACGTGATAAGAGATGCAATGGAGAATCAAAATATATTCTTATAGTCAAAGAAGCCGAAAACGCTTAATCCATCGAACATAAACTCCCAAACATTATGGTGCCAAACAGCTTAGCGTTGGAAAGGATTTAATATTTCCGCAGAGTATATTTTAAGGAATCTTCACACGGGCAACGTGAGATTTTATCCACCCATCTTTGCCGTGTTTACCTGTATCTATACATTATATATACACGGTCAATCGTTAATCCTTCTATTACTTGATTTTTATCGCGCTGCTGAATACCATTGGAGTCACCGGTGACTCCATAAACAATTCCCGTCCTTACGTCTGCGGCTTGGTTTATCTCTCCGCTGCGAAATGGATTCGACAAAACGAAAGAAACAAATTGTAAATCTCCTTGCTCGTACATTATGACCATGTGTTCCGCGTCCTCGCCATTTTCGTGTCAAAATCCCGCTATAACGACGCACGACGCGATCAAACATCCGGCTCGATTCGGCCATTACTCAACGCGACGAGGAGAAACCGTCGGAGAAACGCAGCGATACGTCATTCACGGCGAACGGAAGCTGTGCAAGGCGCATTCTTGGATCGTGCGCGCGATATCTTCCGAAGAAACCCGAAATCCGATATGACAAAGTAAGATCACGCACCTCCGTGATCCTTATCTTTACCCCGTTGCCTCCGGCCCGCACGCAAGTGAAACGCATAAGTACACGCGAGAACGCGGTGGCGGGTAACCCATTTCCCGCGCAGGGTCACCATACGGGCAACCCCGAATCCAGGACAGGCGCGGCTCGCGCGACTACCTGGCTCGCAGGTGCGGGCCTGCGGACGCGTCCGCGGGCTCGTGCGAGGGCGTGTATATCCCTGACATTGTGAAGCTCGGCGTTACACTTGCGTAGCCGATTGGATAGGCCGGCTCCCCCTAGGACGGCCCAGATCCTTCGACGATTTCGTCTTCCTCTCTCCTCCCCGGTCGCCTTGGTCATCTTACCTTCTTCTCTATCTCTGTCGCTCTTCTTCTCTTTCTCTCAGCCCTTCTCATTTCTCGGTCTTCGAGCAGCTTCGGGCTTTCTTCGATATCGTCGAGCTGCCATCCCGAAAATATTCATGTCCTCCGTTTTGCTACCGCGAGAACCTTCTGGTCGCGTCCAGCTCTCAGATCCGCCAACAGGTGTACTGTACGACGAAGGGTTACCGGAGATCGGTTACGTACGGAAGGATCGCTATGTATTCTACGTTCGGAAACTTGCTGCCGATTTCGATAACGAACGGATTAGGTTTCCACAACAGGACACGATGTCGGTCCTCGCCTGGTGTTTTCTCTTACTCGACCCTTCGCGGAATGCACGTAACGTCACGGTGCAGTTCCCTCAAGATATTTTCTAAATCACTATAAATCACGCTATATTAATAGCAAATTCTAAATACTTCCATATATTGAAATAAGAAAATCATTCTGCTGCTGGCCCCTTGTCGGAATGTATACATGAGATCTTTTTCTGCAAAAAACGACAAGTTAATTTTCTCTGAGTTTATTTGCACGAAATGGTACACGGCGATAATTTGCATTAATAACACGCGTTAGAGTTAAAGTGTGTCGAGCGGTCGAGCAGATTGACGCACATGTATCGTCGCGATCGGCCAGTCGGCCGTTAATTAAAAGTATACCGCCACGTGTTTATCGCATTTACGAGCGCGCCCGGCTCGGCTTCCGCTAATTCAAGTTGCCCTCGAACGACCGACGCGGAGAGCGGAATGTTCGTTTCTATCTAATTATAAAGTAGCCGTATTGCACTCGTATCTCACTTGCGGTTAAAGGATGGGGAATTCCGCGCGCGCAGCGGACGAGGCACGCGGCAAACGTGTACCAGAACCTAGAGATCCGGCCTCAATACGTCTTGTTGACTCACTTAGCGCAGCGCGGCAAGTTCACTAACCGTATAGATCGTCACCTCTCGGCAGGAACTATTTAAAGTGCGATGCCGCGGTGCGCGCTCCGCTCAGCTTTGCTCCTCTCCGCTCCTCTCCGCTCCGCCGGCGGCGGCAACGGGCTGATATAAGATGCAACAGCTGCGATCGGATCGTACGGCGTGCGAACCGACCGATGGTCGCCGTACCGAGCACACACGCGCGACCATTGTGCTGTCTTATTAACGGGGTGGATCTAACGAAAGCACGAGAATGGGCGTTCTCTCTCGCCACACCGCAAAATCATTATTCGCGACACGCCGCACTAGCTCGTATTTATATAGGTATTCAAAAAATCGTGCGGATCTCCGGCGACATGTTTTCAGGATGCGTCGTGCGCACTTGGTGGACCCGCATTAGCAAAATTATCGTTAAAGCATAGTAAGGGGTATAAATATATGTGTTGACTGAGATAAAATACACTGTTAAATTCGCAATGTCAAATTATACTCAATTTGAGTCATTTTTAACCATTTATATAGGTCGCCATCTGCTAAAAACTTAATATGTCGTTAATTTAACTAAATAAATGCAGTTATAATACTGTTTTGCGTTAAAATAATTAATTTTGACACCCATGGTAGTTGGTTAGAAATAAAATGTTATTTAACTCAAGATATTGGATTAAATTTTATTCTTTAATATTTAACAGTGTACCCCAATCGTGTTTCTCAGGATTTTTTTAAATACCCACAAGATTCCTTAACTATCGTCGTGGTGACCACATTTCGGTCGCTGTGTGTTTACGTTTTTTTATTTGCGGTGTACGACATAGGAATTCTTAGTAAACAGTGAGAACTGTATTCGAGGAATACGTTCTGAGTGCGACTTGAAGCTGTAGTGGAAAAATTAAATACATTTGGAAAATGTGACAATATCTTCTGCAGTACTTAATACATGTTGCGTTATTGTAGGCATGCCCTTCGACAACACATGCTGCGACACGCCGGTAAGCAGTACAAATGCGGCCTTCCGGGTTGTCCAACGATTCTTCGCACCGCAACCGAGCTGAAGACGCACCGAAGGTTGGTCCATGACAACATTGAGAAACAGTATTCCTGTCCTGATTGCTCCTACGCTGCTAAAACGAAGACGCAGTTGCGCAGGTAAGCGAGACGGGTTACAATTTATTGCATCCGCTGCAGTTTAATAAATTGTATCAGACAGATTATACCGTGTTATTAAAAATTTCAAATGCGCGCAGAAAGGTACAGGTTTCGATAGTGTAAAAAACCGGAAAATGCATCTCGTATAAATTAATGCCAAGTATGAGGAAATTACGATGTTCTGGATAAGTCATGAGCTATTAACTTCGTGGCAGAAATGTCGAATGCGCGCGCGTGTAGGATTCTCATCGCCACGTGTCGAACGCAACGTCAGCAGTGCAACTATTACGTCCAAATGTTACGGGCGCTCGATATATACTTGAACTCGTTAGCGATCTCAACTGAAACGGAGTGAAGGTGAAGCGAGGCATCGGGATGTGCGGGAGGGTTCTTTTTAACAATTCAGCTCGCGTGCGATCCACGCCGGCCCCCCGCCTCTCGCGGGGGGCTGACGGCACGACTTCTCGGACTGCCGATATTATTGACATTAATTTTAATCGAGGTCCCCGCCGAGAACGACGCATTCCTTGCGCCATTAATCGCGCGGCTCACAGCTCGCGTACGTATGATCGATGCCTTCGAGGAAGCGGAGAATTAATTGCGAGGACGCAAGTACCTCGCGTCGCGCGCGCCGCCTCGCATACGTAATTGCGAGGACGCGGATAGTGGAAAGAATCAATCTTCGCGGATTATTGATAGAGACAATGGGGAGGATATAATTTGAAGAGTAATTTATCGAAAATCCGATTACATCTCCATGCGCGCGCGGCGCATGGCCTCGATACGGCCGGCAATTTTCGTACCGCCTTTTACCTCTACCTCCTATTTAATCGCCGGTTATTTTAAGGCCCGGGACGACGGGATCTATATCTGAATTAATTCGCGGCTCAATGATTCATTCAGCCACCAAGTATTTCCATCATCCTACTCAGTTTTACTATGTCATACGTGCCGCGTACACGGGGAGATATTTTTAAAAAAGTAAAATGCAGAATAAAACTGGAATGTGTGGATATGAATGTTTTATAATAATAGGTTTTTTTTAAATGTATTCTTCGTCGCTTTAATCTCATTAAATAAAACCGATGCAGAAGACAGCAAATCGATCGTTAGTATAGGTACAAATATGCGTGGATCTATTCTTTTATTATTGCGTTAATTGTCCTTTTATTGAAAATAAAAAATATTAATATTGTGACTATCGATTCATCCAACAAAAAGAGAGTCTTATAAATCGATCTGCCAATTGAAAATTGAAAATAGCATAATATACTTATCGCTTTCAGAATGAAGAAGTTCTCCTCTAATCAATCGGGAATCTTTTCTCTCCATCGATATTCGATCATACAATGTTCATGTAAAACCAATCGTGCCTCCCTGATAATGAATTCGCGTGAAATCGAGAGAGAGAGAGAGAGAGAGAGAGAGAGGGGGGGGGGAAAGAGATCGTATTTAAATTAAGCCTTATTAAGGCTATTGTGGCGCGAGAAGCGCCCCTAATAAATTTCTCCTCATTTGACACCGCGCTTTTTTCCCCGCTCCACTAGACGGCTCTCGAAGAAATACGAATGTCGCGGGTAGGGGGAGAGAGAGGAGGTCGAGAGGACGAACGAAAAGGAGGAATGGCGCGGCGGCGAGAGAAAGATCGAGGTGGAGGCACCGCGAAAGCGGAAGTTGCGTGCGGCAGCCGGTTAAGTGCGGGCAACCCGTTATGATCGTCCGCGCATGGCCGATGGTCGCCGCGATATTTCATCGCGAATTGAGTACTTACTACGTGAGTCGAACTCAACGCAGCCGCAGAGTGTGTCGCGCGGACTCACCTCCACTGACACGCTCCTCTTCCACGTACGTTTACTCGCATCGCCCCCTCCTTCCTCCTGCGCCACCTTCGTTCTCATTCTCCTCTCTCTCTCTCTCTCTCTCTCTCTCTCTCTCTCTCTCTCTCTCTGTTTCTCTTTTCTCCCTTTCCCGCCCCGTTCCTCCCTGCCGCGTGAGCTCGGCGGAGTAAATCACGCGGGATTTTAATTAAACGTGTCACGCATCTCGAACCTGATATACACGTACCCGCGGCCAACGGCTCCCTCGTAATATCGCGCACGCATATCGCATCGTTCATAATCACCGGGCCGCGACTACGACGATGAACTTTGCACGGAGGAGGAGAAGGAGAGGCAACGGTGTCGAGGATTCACTTTTGATATGATCTCGTGCCCCTCTTTCACAATGAAAAAAATATACGCTTCGGCACGTTGTCGTGCCCCGGTTATATAAAGATATTTTCGGCTCAGATAATAGGACGCACGAGATTTGCGAAGCGTTGTCAGTCTTAATAAATAAATTTAACGACGATTCTGTGTGTTATCTTCAATACGTTTAAATAAATAATTTCACCTCCGTTTTTTGTGACCCTCTGTGCTAGAATCGAACCCGAATGTATTTATGCACAAATTTCATTTCTAGCATTCCGTTACTTTCTTTTATCGTACCGCGAAAAAAAGATCCGCTACATGCTTGAAGGAATCGATGTCGCGGTCTACAGGATATACGTATAGACCATTTGTCACTGTTATGAGTTCAATTAGTCGTTAGTTACAATCGTTGATTTTAAGGTATGGCTGGCAGATTTGCTGTTATAAATCGGCTGACCGTGTGTGACGTTGATAATATTTCTACTAACCGAAGACATTCCAGAAGGTATCGCTTCTGCCTCCTTGTTGCTCGGCTGGCTTTCCTCTCGATGACAAACTCGTATACCTACTCCTCTCCGCGGCTATCGCGGTAACGGCTACTTTATGCGCGACACCGGTATGATGCCCCGGCAGATATATTTCCGAGATTAAATACTCGGTATCGACCTCACCTCGGCGTAGAAAGTTTATCTGGCGTTAATAGCCGCGTTGGCCGGTATTAGCAATCGGGCGTTAATCCGGACTTTCATAAAACGCTTCGATTGGCCCCAATAAATTTCGCGTCCGTCCGATTCCAATAAGAATTTTCATTTAAATGGCAATAATCGTGCATATCGGATACGTAAATCAGTATCATTATGCTTTAATTGCGTGCGTCAGTGGTTCAACATCGAGAGGATCTAATTAACGGGAAAGAATGCGCAACGATCGCTTCCATGAAAATCGCTCGATGTTCACTAGCGGACTTTACGATCGCCGATTACCGCTGACATTGCTCCCGTTTTAAAACGATTGTATTAATTCTCCATAGGCATAGGATACGGCACGAGGATTCCGCGAACACTGAGAAGGTTCAGATCTATTCGTGCACTTACAAGGGCTGCAATTTTAAAACGAAACTCGGCTCGAATTTGCGGAGACACGTGAGACTGCATACAGGCGCCAAACCGTACAAGTGTCGACATTGTCCCTATGCCAGTAACACTCTGGTAAGTTGTTAACTATTTTTATAATTACTTTTTCATATTATTGACGTAAGTCAAGTTTAGACAATTTTAAATCGTTGCGCAAACAGAGAGGTGCGAGCTTTATCTTAGATTCTGTACCCTAAATTCGAGATCGGATCTTTTAGCAGAGCTAAAGATCTAGAGATGAAGGTCACAAAACATTCGCGATACTCTGTACTGGCTAAAACCAGTAGCGCCGTGCGTTTGATCGTACGTTACGTGCGCGCGCGTTTGTATTCGTGAGACCTACCGCACGCACACGCACACGCACACGCGTTCTCGCGACACGGTCGTCACATCGGGGTTCAAAGTCTTCAGGCTCGCCTTCACGTCGGGCGGTGGCGGCTCTCTCGGCGCAGCGGTTGACTCGCACCCCGCAATCCCGACGCGGGATCCAATTTTTATCCCGGCGGTGCCGGACTCCGTGGCGTAAATTAAGCAGAGTACAACCTTAACGTTTGGACCGCGCCGCCGTCTCTGCCGCCGCCGAGGCGCGATAAGATAACGAGTTAATTGTGCCCACTGGATGCCCACACGCACGCACGGCCCAGTCATACCGCGCGGCCGGTATGCTAATGCCCTTTGATGCTTGAGTCGGGATGCGACTCGCATACGAGGTCTCCGTGTCTCTTTGATATAGCGACATAAACTCATTTCAGTGATTCTCATTCGCATTCGCGCAACGCGTCGATCGGCTGTTCTTCATCCTTAATCTAAAATGACGAAGGACACGATGTACCTTGAAGTAGAAACTGAAGAATAAAAAATAACTCACGCTTGAGTGTTAAACAATAGTCCTTTTATGAAAAAGTTATTAAGTCAATTCATCAATTGTTGCTTTTTTTCTGTTGTGCTAATTGTATCTTTTACTAGCACGTGCAATATTATATTCTATAGTTTTAATTATTAAATTTAATTTTCTTACATATAAAGAAAAAGATGTAGATATTGATTTGGTCTATAAGAAAACCAATTATTGTTTTAAATATAACCCAAAGTATAATGGGCGCAAAATGTTTAAGATTTATTCTGTCCTCGATTCATTGAGAATAGAATATAATTATAATATCATTTCAAAAGTATCATTATATAATATAATGGTACATATATATAGACATCGTCCGACTACCCACTTCAAAGCAGCGATAATTCGCGCGACCAACGACGGAAAAAAATAATCCGTCGAAAGGGATAATCGGGAAATCCTGACTGCAAGTAGTATCCGAGCGATAGCTGTTTGCACGGCACTTTAATAAGGAAGGAACGTGCGAGAAGCGTGCGGGACGATTTAACGAGGAAACTCTTCCACGTAGAGGAGCGCAAGGCTCACCCTGCGTCGATGAGATTACGCGCGCGCCGCTTTCCTTTCTCTTCCTTCTCGCTTCCCTCCGCGCTATGATTTACCTCAGACGGTTAGATGCCTCTTTTTGCCGACCGACGTTTCCGCCCTCGCCTCGAAACCATCCCCCTGTCCCCTACCCCCTCCCAGCCATCGGCTCGCTACCGCCGGTACTTGGAAAACTTTTGTCGAGGGTGGTAACTCTCCTCAAGCCGACACCGGTTAACACCGAATCCGGAACTTGCGTCCTGTTTCCCACATCGGTCGCCGAGAGTTGTCGAAAAGTCGCTTCCTACTTTATCACGATAGACTTCGAGCCGCGGTACGTGAATATTGAAATGAAGTAACGCGTCGCATCTGATGATAAAAATTAAAAAATAATTTTATTATTCGTGAGAGTTGATGGTGAAGATTTGTAAAGAAATTTGTTTCGACCAAGCGATAAGAATGATTTGCATTTATTCATGATACATTTATATTAATTTTTGTTTCGTTAATTAGCTCATTATTTCTGTTTTAATCTTTTGGGCCGTACTCATTATTTCTGTTTTTTTCCAGTTTAATTAATTTAATTTCTTTGAACCGGCTTTTAATTACAATTTGCCACATATGAGTATGATGATAATGATTAGAGTTTTTATTATTTTTGCGTCACTCACGCATTTTCTTTTTGCCTTTTTAAAACATATATTTTTGTGCCCATGTAACACTCCGCAATCTTGCGACTCGGATTAATAGTTAATAAGATATTATCGTTTTATTATTAACGTAATACTATACGTAGTTACATTTTATTTATTCATAAAATACCGAGAGAGGTAAGAAAAAGATGAACGAATCGAATGAGCCTTCAATGAAGCGTTGATTTGGTTAAGGTCTCCTCCCCTTATTTCTTTCTCTTTCTCTATAATTTTACGATTCTATTCGCGTAGCCAAGAGTGAAGTCGGTTTTCACTGTTCTCGGCGATTTTTGCATATCAATCGAATAATTATATTATTTACATCATAATTGGCCGCGTTTCTTTTGCAAAAAAGAACTATAATATCCGGACAACTTAAATGATGCGAAAAGGTTGAAATATCCGCGAAATATAGCTTGCAGGTGCAGATGTTATCAGACACTGCAAAAAGTTTCAGAGAAATATAGAATTACCTCTTGTGTGTGTGTGTGTGTGTGTGTGTGTGTGTGTGTTACGTAATATTTATTTCTGAATAAAAATAGAGAATTATTTATTGTTTGTCACTCGATAAATTCTAGCTTTAATGGTAGTGTAGAAATGTTAGAACGTCAGATATTTAACTATTGGGCTTTCTGCCAGGTAATGTATTAAAGAACAGAATACATTTCTTCTAATAACCTCTTGCTTCTAACATCTTCTTACTGCTTCTGCGAGTATACCCGAAAATTATTAGGCTCGTAAAGTCACCATCCACTCTCCCGACGGTCGTAAATGCGCGCACCGTACGTCCTTCCGTCTCGGGCGGCCTACGGTAGCGCGCGGTTCCTCGATACCTACGACAAAATTAAATTCCGGACAATCGGAATCGATCGGCCTAACGAAATCGGTTCCACGCCGAATTTGCGTGACAGCGCACGTCCGCTTCTCCGATCCGCGCGACCGCCCACCACGTTGTGAACGAGACTTAATCTGCGCACCCGTCACGGAGCGGTGCCCGCGAAAAGATTTACTTATGGGAAATTAAATTTGATGTTGCCGCGAATTGCCATCAGCGGCTCGTATAAACGCCTGGTAGGAAGATGTTTACGATTACGGCCGGCTACTTAGCCCGAAGAGGGTAAAGCGTCTTTAAACGCGCCAACGGCGTAACCGATGATAGTGTGCGTCCGGTTTTGCGGCGGACCGATTTCTCCGGTTGCACACCACCGGAGAAGTATATTCACGATGTATCCAGACGTATCACAAAAATGCGTACTCGATTCGAGACTCGACTCGACGTGAGACCTGATCAATCGCCGCTCGATCGCGGTAAAAGATTCCTTTGTGTGTGCGCGCGCGTAGGTCATTTTCGAGCTCGAATGAAATTTTAATATCGACGCCCGAAAGGCAGGTAGACTCATTCGATAAAAATCAAAGAGTTGCGTAAAACGATTGAGCAACTTGCTCGTAAAACGTGCTCGATTAGTTTAATAAAAGCTGTTAGAATACTGGGATATTGATTATTGATTGACTATTGATTACATTGCCGTTAAAACATCCGGACTTTTACCGATTGTCAGCAGCCTCCGTTACGAAATACTAGTCTAATTAATCGTTTTGTTTAAGTTAGGATAATTTCTTGTGTTCGCAGGAAAATCTCCGGAAGCACATACTATCGACGAATCTGCATCCGGGTAAGACGATCTACGAGTGTGACTTTTGCAAGAAGAAGAAAGGAAAAGAAACGGATCCGTTCTGCACGAATTTTGCCAAGGAACTTCGTGCTCACCTGCTGGAAGCTCACGCTGAAGACTTCCCCACGCCAAATGATGCGAACAATTATACGAATAACATTTTCAGACCAAATTAGTCAAAAAAGTGAGAGAACTAAATGTTCACTTAATTTTTATCATTTTATTAAATTAGTGATTTATATATATAACCATATGTACTGGATCGATGAAGTATATTAATCGTATATATCTAAACGATTTTATTGCATATACATTCCTTATTTAAAAAAAAATTCCATTTTTTTATTGTTCATAATAAAAGAAAAAGATAGCGATACTCCGTAATCGCGATACTCACGTAAAAATTCCTTTATTCCCTCGCGTCATACCACACAAATAATAATCTGTGATTTCAACATTGATGATATTGTAACTCGAGATACGTTAATAGTTTTTTTTCTGAACCTTCTCATCGACACATCCTGCAGCTCGGTTCTTCACGCCGGGATTTCTCGGAAAAGATGAGCACCGTTCTTCGCGGCCGCGTGAGCCGGCAGAATCGTACCCGTGCCAGGAAGTTAAAGTGATGTACGGTCACGTGGCACGGTATGTAACTCGAACACGTATAGGATCGGATCTTTATGCTAGGTGCACGACATTATACCGTGCGAGACACTACGGGAGGATCCCGCTGTCGTTCACCTGCGTGGCGCAGCACGCACGTGCTTCTACCAGGGTGCGAACGTGTATTTACAGCGGTCAGCACAAGAATTCGAAAATAATTGCACGATCTAAGTTGCGTGTGATTCTAAAGAAGCGACATGGTCAGCTCGATTGTCGGCTTTCGCGCGGAGCTTTTAACAATATAAGCGTAAATATGTCAGTTCTTGCATTCCGTATTTAATTCTTGCCACATCAGGTGTTTTTTATAACATCAAACTGACTATCTCGACACTTTTGTCGAAACAGGTTCGCGCGAGGTCGTTCCGAGGATTTATTTTCGTCGTGATCGACCATCATCTCGCTATCAGAGAGGATGCATTCCCGCGAGAACATCGACAAGTCTCTTGAGAAACGACGGCAAGCCTTTCGATCCGAGCAACGCGATGGACCACCTCGTAGATCGTCCTACGAGATGTGCATTTTCCGTCTTTCGGGTGCCGCTGATTGTGAGAAATGCATCGCGCTGTCGCGCGAGATAGGTGTCGTAAAGTATGCGACCTTCTCGAGCAATTCCGGAGACGAGACGAGAGGAGACGGGTGGCGCGGCGGCGAACGAGCGAGAGGACCGACCACGGGCGTCGTGAGCGCGAAGGATAATTTATTGACTAATTAACGAGGATGTCCTTCATTACGGGTCGAGCGGCAGTCGTGGTCGCTTGCTCTCTCTCGGAACCGGCATTATTTGGCGCCCGAATATTTACGATCGCGTCCTCCTTCTGGACTGGCCTGATACCGCCCGCGAGCGAACGAGAGAGAGAGGCACGCAGGAGCGCGCGGACCCATAACGATGCGTCCCGATTTTACGGCGATTCGGGGACTTGGAATTTCCTCCGCAACACCCGTCGGAGAGGACCCAATGGTATATCGACACGATCCTGAGACTTGCGGGCGTTACTCGGCGGACAAAGGGTCGCGATTAAATTCTAAGGAGACTGCTCTCGCGCTGCCGGTTCCTCCACTGCCGAAAGGATCGAGGTTGTTAAGGCTGTCCGGTTTAATGAAAGCCAGAAGTGAGTGACACTTCATTCGATTGCATAGGAGGTCCTATCTCTGAAAAGATTTAAGTCTATAAATGGAAGGGACACAAGAATCTAGCCCTTTTTTACAGGACATTTTTTGATAAATATTTTCTGTCAGTGCGAAAATCGAGAAAAATAGTTTTAACAGGTACGCGCTTAATAAACACAAGTTATCGATTAAATTGCACATTTTTGTAAAAAAAAAAAGACTGTGTTAGACACGTAACAATTATATCTTAAGATTGAAAAAAAATATTTTTAGTAAATTACTAAATAATCATTAATATAAAATCCCTTAAATCTGTTCTAGATTTTTTCGAAAAGTAAAAACACATCTCAATAAAAACTGTCTTGTTTAGAAGTAATAATAATCGAAAAAGGCAAAATCAAATACAAAATTACATAATAAAAAAAAATGTTACAAAGATATCGTGTTATCGTGGTTAACGTGAAGAAAGAGGACAATTCGCGCCCTGTGCTCGTCCTTCCAATGTCTTTACGCGACGTCACGGGGAGCGGAGAAACCGATATGTAGAAAGAAGAAGTTAACGTGAAATTAGCGCGGGCTGCGAAGTGCTAAGAAGTCGCGCGACAGGACGGTTAGGTATACTGCTTAATGAAGATATAACGTGCCGGCTCCCCGTGGGGTTGGTAGAACGTCGCCGGCACCGGGACGCCCCTCGTTTTCATTTCCCGACGTGTCCTCGTCGCGTTACTGCAGCCCCTTCGCAGCCTCAGGTTACGCCGGGACATGCTCATCTTCTTTACGATCCACGCCAGCGTCGTGGCTCGCGAAATTTCGCGGACTTTATTCCCTCAATTACACTTGGAAAGTTATATCGATGGCATAGGAGCCGGCGCATTCACAATAGCATTCGAGCACTCGCGCGCGCGATAGTTAACTCCGTCCTTGTCCCAGCTGATCGTAAAAATTAATTCTGTTTTCTCCTTCGTCGTTGAATTTTTCGGGAGGACATATGAAGTCAAAAGATATTACATTTTCTTCGAAACATGATCATTAATGTTGACAATATATTTGGCTTAAAAACTAAAAAGAGGAACTAAATAACACAGAGTTCAAGCAGTAAGGTGCGATTAAGGAATCGAAGATTTTATGCCGTGGAATTAAAAATAAAGCAGTGTTATGCGTAATTATTATGCAAGATGAGCTCGAAGATGAGATTTTAATTTGAAAATTATATCAACATTAATATTCACGAGTCAAAGGATAGTAATAAATATTTCTTTTACTTGGGAAAGACTTGTTCGATGACGGATTCGATGTGATGTTTATATCTGCACGAACAAATTAAATGACTCGCTTCCATTACGATCTCGTCAAGCGTTTGAGATATATACGCACGTGGAAGTCGCTTATATCACGACGGGTACAACGAGCGCGTTATTTCAATAACGAGCTCGCTTCCTACATGAACACCTGTGTCACGCACCTCGACACGTTCCTTATATCTTATCTAGAAAAACCGCCATAATTTACGGGCGAGTTCGATTCCGTAGGTAGCGCAGTTAATCACTGAGTGATTGATCGCGCCGCGGTTTTATCCAGATGAATCCACGCAATACCTTCCACCGCGGCGGAGACCCTCTCGCACATGGCGCGATTCTTCCGCGCGTCTTTCTTATTTTCTTCGATCCTCCCACCTCCGGGTCGCTTCGTTTCCGTGCGAGACGCGGGAAGGCAGACACAAAGCGAAAGACTCTTACCGATACTCGTTGACCCCCTCGCCCCCTCTCTCTCGCGGGAATTCCGCTGGAATTCCGTCGTGGTCGCGGGTCCAGGGCGATATATCTTGCGCTCCCGCGACCTCGCGTGTCTACACGCGCGCGAGTCCGATGTCGCGTCGGAGACAGCGGGTGTCGGCTCGCGCCGAAACGCCGCGCCGTCTTAATTATCAGCCGGGCTGTTATTTATATTGTGACGCTCGGCGGCCGATGACGCGCCGGTCCCGGGGGCATCTGGTACCTGGTACACGCGCGACACCCTCACGAGTGCACTCGCCCGCGGTGCAGGACCAGGCTCACCCACACCAGGTATCTGGCCGCTGATGATGTACGCCACCAGTTTTCGAGTTCTCCCCGGAGCGCCGACGTTCCGCGGCGATTAATGAAGTCCTCCCGAGACGGACTTCGGAAATTATCGTCCGACGTTTGGAGATCGGGGGGCGGACACGCAATGAATCGCCGCTGATGATACGCTGGTCCGAAACGCGGGACACGCAAGGAGCGCTTCCGAATTGTCTCCCCTCAGTCTCCATGAAATTCGATAAGTTCGTAGAGAACAATCGAACACATAATCTTTGCATTTTGGGTTTAGGAAGGTAGACGAATCATAATTGTGCAATGATTCTGTTATTGATTTTTCCCAACGACGTGCAACATATGTACGTTACATTTTTAATTTGTTTACATCTGAACGTTTACTTTAGGACACTTTGATATAAGGCGATAATCAAATGCGACTTCGAACTTAGACTGAAGGAGGAAAACCGGTTAATTAGAGACGGAGGGATATTAATTTGTTCAATCTAGCGCATGTAGCTGGATAGAAATCGACAGACTCGACCAATGCGGATCTCGGCCAATTAATATTGCGTCATTTGTATCCTGTACAGCTATACGTACACATCGGGTTGTAACGCCAATAATAATCCATCTTGACATTAAACAAATGTAAAATAAATGCGCATCCTTCCCTATTGCGGCTTATACAATTAAGCGACGATATTAATTACCGCGGCGTCAAAAATATCGATGCCTACTCCCCTCAGAAGGAATTACACCAGGCATCGTAGAATCCGGTTAATTAAACGCACGCTATGCACGCCCTGCGAAAGTCATTTATCGAATCAAATGACGCGAGATATTCAGATCCGCGCAAACGTAATGATTACTGTCGGTATCGTTCTTATCGCGCGCGGCCAAATAAATTATAAAAAGATTCTTTTTCGATGCCGATCGGATTCAGGTAGGATGGACGGCGCGTCGTTGAATGAAGCGTTCCTTGAGCATTGCGCTTATCTCTACGGTCGTATAATATCCACAAAAATTGGGGCACGGTGCTATATACCATTTTAATAATCCGGCAGTTATGGGTCGAAGTGGTCATTTGCCAGCGTTAGCGATTGGATCACATCGAGACTCGCGATGATTCGGCCGCATCCTTAATGTCGGCGGCTCAAGAGGACGCGAGAGGGACGCAAGGAGAGAGGTTCTCCGCAGATCAGAGCGACAAGAAGGGAAGGACGGAGAGAGACCGACTCGCCAGGGCGGGCGAAGGGGCCCTACCGAGGATTGATGACCACCACCTTTAATGCCGTTTGTATGTAGCGGCGCGAGTAAGCGCCTCGCCTTACAGTAATTAGCTCAACAAACGCGCCACCCTGTCCCATCAATTGCTACCCTACGCTCGCTCGACCCGTCTCTCCCTTTTCCCCTCTCCCTTCCTTTCTCTCTCTCTCTTTCTCTCCCGCGCTCACATACTCACGGTTTCCTCTCTCATTCTCACGCAACGGGTCCTCTCCCGCGTATCTTGAATTAAACATTCGATGCCTGCTGTCTACTTGTCGTGCGTGCGCGAGCGAGCGCGAATTCGCCTCTTACGCCGAGAATGCAAACGCGGCAACGTGCGCAACGCGCCGCGTGTGCTTGAGTGCGTGAGCGTGCGGGAGGGATGAGGCGTTATCCCCGACGAATTAAAGGACACGCCGAAACCCGATTGAAAAAACCACGGATCCGTGCGTGCACGTCCGTCCCTCTCTTTCTCTTCAAGCTCTCTCTCTCTCGGCTCTCTGCTCGTTTTGCCGCTTCGCGTCGTTCGCGCGAGGATTTAAGAGCGCGTCCACGCATCCGAAACAGCCGGACTTTTTGCTTCGCGCTCCCGTGTGCGGCGACGATATCTTGTTTCGAGCGTGTTACGCTAATCGTGAGTTATCGAGTGCCGGTTGAACGAACCTCGCGACGAACGTCGTGCGTGCGAACCTTACGCAGATCGCGGAAAATCACGGTAATCGATTTCGCAAACGCTGCCTATCGATCTCGGCTGTGTGACGATAAGTATCCCGAATATTGTGTGCTTTTGAATACTTTTCGTTTCTTTGAGATAATATTTTTATTAGTTTAATAGCTTGATTGAGGCCGTAAAAAGACTTATTTTATTTATTGGTTGCGCTTTTATTGAGAAAACGAGAAGAGGAGTGAAGAAGAGAGATAATTAAAATCTTAAGGTAAGCCAATGAAACAACACACAGCGGAGATTAGTACTCAAGCAACAAATAAATGTTACAATAATTTGCATTAAATTTTGAGTACAATAATTTATTTCGTTCAGTTATTTCGTTTCTTTTTTTTATGTGATCGTCGCTTTATTTCCGTACGAAATGACCTGCGTCACGACAACACCCAGTCTCGAAATATATATATGTGCACCTCGCGTGCGCCGACGCCGACGTGGGACGAACGATAATTCTCGTAAATTTTTAGAGGGTGTGTAATAACATGTTTGTTGTCACCCAATAATCGTCAACGACGCGATGTATGACGGCGTGCCGCGAATATGACTTGGGGTTAACGCGCGAGACGCCACCACAAGGAGGATTTCCCGATGGCGTCTCCTTCGGGAGCCTCGAATGCCTCCGCGTCCGTTCTGTATTCTTTATCGTCGGCCCGGAATGCTTGATAATATTCGATTTGTTTCAATCGTAAATATCAAGACCGCGCAATATGGGCCCCTTCCTGCGGAGCGAGGGCGCGCGTATAAGGATTGCGGGGCACCCGTGCAGGCACGTACGCAACACGCGGAATGCATTCTGCAATAATTGCGTCACACGCCCCGGCGGGAATGATTATTAAACGCAGTTAGATCGTGTGAATGATTTACACCAAACGTAATTTCTACGATCTATAGTTAAACGAAGTTTTATATAATAATTTATTCAACCAAGAAAACAAGTTAAAATAAAAAATTAAAATTCTTATATAAGAAGATTATAGACATAACTTATATACGAGCATATAAGTTTTGATTTGACACTTCACTTTCCCTCTGTGGGTATAAATATTCTATTTCAGATATAACTTTTACAAGGAATAAGTCCCAAACGCGTATGTTGATAAATTAAAGGGGAGAGGACTGATGCATCTGCGATCCATGCGTCTTCTTTTAAAAACGACCGGTCTGACACTTCGCGGCAGTTGGCTCTCAGGCTCTTACCCGAGATCGCGCATAATCCTCGGATCGATAGGGCGCTCCCAGAGAGAGAGGCATAAGGCGCAGTTCGAGGGCGATACGTCCCCGAATCGCAAACGAGAAGAATCCTCGAAACGCCAGGCCACTCGCGGCCCCTTATAAATCCATCTTTTTTTACTCCGAGCCAACCTTCCTCGAAAGACGGGGCGGGGGGGTGGGGCGCGGGGAGGAAGGACAGGGGGCAGAGAGAAGGTTTGGACCCGCAGTGATTTAAGGGCGTCGCGTTACGTGTATCACACCGCGTCCATTGCGAGAGACCACGAAGAAGACGAAGGTACGGTGTTGCTTCCACCGATTCCGTCTGCTAACCGACGCGGATATGTGTGAGTTCGCCTCCCCTCGTCTCACCTTGGTCCCCTTGCGTCCGTCTTGGTGCGGTAACCGTGCTGGACCCATAGGTATTCCGACGGTACGCCTCTCCCTGCAGCATCGCCGATCGTCGAAACACTGGGCCCAAACGATCCAGTTGAGTTGATTTGTGGCTATCAGGGAATCGCGGCCGGCCGGGATGCTTTATGAACCGATCAGCTCGTTCCGATGCAAACGCCGTGCGGGTCCATAAATGTCATCGTTTCGGATAAGCGTCGCTCCGCAACCTCGAGCGCGTGCGAGTGCGGTTCGCGCGTGACGCATGCGGCTGTTGGAGTCACCGCGTGGATGGTAGTATAAAGATCGAATTATATCGTCGTTCGAGAACGGATACACTTGTGTATCTCGTCTATCTATAACAAAATCATAGAATTTATATTATTCAAAAAATTGCCACAGATACGTAATACTTTCCTCCAAAAGATCCATAATAGATGCAACATACACATAAATTAAAGATCTTAATAAGTCACTGATAACGTTTGATAATAGCAAGCGCTTAATATTTTGATAAAAAAAATTTAATCTAATTGTTGCAATTCGTGCGTTCACATTTCGCAACAATTTGCAACAATATTTATTAATTCGGGAACATTCTCACAATATTTAATTTCCGATGGATAATTTAAATTTTTCGACATACGTTACGCGGAGAGATAATTTGGTAGTCAAATTGATTTTTTTCCAGGTCGAAGTGTCTCCGCTAGAATTGTAACCAACATTATTTCCTCGACCTGCTGGCGAGCTTTCGCCGTGGGTCCAAGCGATAATGTATGCGGCAAAGATCCAGGAGAGACGATTCGTAGTGCGATACTAGCAATCGAGAGGTCTGACTCCTGGAGAACGGTAAAGTTAGGTTGGTCCGGAGCGACTCGGCTGCTCGCTTTCCTCCGAAAGCGGATTTCTACGTAAACTCGCTCGCCAGATACGATCTGCGGGGCCCCCGGTGCGTTCGATCCTCGTGAACTTCGACGCTCTTGCTCGCCTATATGTGTGTAAACGTGCGGGATTAGGTCGCTCTCGGGACTATCGGTGCTTTGTCAGGTATGCTTCGGAACAGGCACTCGCCGTATACTCAGGATACGAAACTGTATTAAAATTAATTGTGTATTAACAAAGTATAGGAATAAATTTAAAAATTCCGAATTTTTCGTATAATTTTTTAATAGAATTTTATTTTATTTACCAAAAAATTAGTTTATTTCAGGTTATTATATTTGAAGTAAGGTTTATAATTTATTCGTAATATTTCTTTTATTTTCAATATACGTTGTGGTATTTTTTTTTCACGCGACAGCTCTGTCGTATAGTTGTGTATATTATCACATCGGCAACACTTGCTTCTAAAAAATTAATTTTTAATAAAAGTGTTTTCTTCTTCGTAGTACGAATGAGAATATATTGCTGCCTATCTTTTATAAAAGAAGAAGGTTGACTTGCACATATTAATTTCTCCTCCGAAACCAGTTTTTCATACCTTCTTTACGGTCAGTATAGCCGATCACACGCGAGCCAACAACCGAATAAGCATCAATTAAGTATCTGGAAACTTTCTACTGTACATAATAACTTCATCAGTTTCTCAGGGGCTATGCCACTATCTCGCAAGGAGCAGCACTTCCTGATTAATTATCATAACGATGCAATTTGTATCGCGTTTAAAAAAGATCTGGCGACTCTCTTAGATACTGCGATAACTAGCAGGTTCTAAAGAACAAAATATCTCGAGCTTAAGATACCGGTATCAAGTGTCTCCGCAGCATTGAAATGATGTAATTCCTTAGATGATCCTGTGATCGGGGTACATAAATCCGCGCGTTTACACAGCAACGGTCTGCGAACGTCCGGTTTTCTCCCCCTCATATCTTCGATTTGTCAAACGAGAGCCGCGGCATAGATTTCGAGAGGTCTCCATCTTTCTTGGTTAGCCGTCGAGCGCGATTTAAGGAGGGTGTCGGGGAATATCAAGGATACGCACACGCGAGCACGCTATAGAGAAGTCCGGCCCGGGGGAAAGGAAGACGCTAGGCTTGGGACAACAACGGGTGTGCGTTGCCTCGTGACAGGACGGTCACGATCGGGACGGCCACCGCCCGTTGTCCGGGATCCAGAAGCAAGGAGGTAGTATCTTATTATCCTATCCGGGCAACCACGGTGACAGCCCTTATAAGGATCGCCCTGCCGTGGACTACACGCGTAGAGGCCAGCAGCGGCCAGCAGTAACTCGGTAGCGAAGCTTCGCGCAGTTTCGCACGGTGCTACACGTTTGCAAAAAAAAAAATTTTGAAAGAAAAAATCTCGCTATTCCCCATTAGTATCGGTCGATTCGATCATTACACTGCGCGCCAGTAATAGGCCATTATACTGAGCAGCGCATAAATTCAATATGATCACCTGTGGGTTGGCTCGAGGTTCAAGGGACGGTACCAAGGGCTGAATCTGTCGCGAGAGAACCGATTCCATATCCGCATGGATTTTTATAGCCACGCGGTCAATCGCGATGAGACGGAAATCTTATTCGTTTCGCTTTCGAATCTTATGTCTGTTTGTTTAACTCGAGGTACGATGTAAAGAGCGAAGGATCAGGATTTCCTCAAAATTCGTCGATCGGCTCCAGAAAGGAAAACGTTGAACCTGCTCGACGGGTCGACGTATGTGCGAGCCACGTGTTTCTGCTCGCCTTGAGTGTTAATCACAGCCAAGGTCATCCGGGGGCCCTCGCACAGGTGAAAGAAGTCCGTCGCGGAGGGACCGTCCAGGACGATCCGTCCGGGAATATACGGAGTTCGTTTGTCCCTCAAGGAGCGCTTTTTTCGACGTCGAGCACTCTAAAGACCCACTTTAATCACGATCGCCGGAAACATCGGCGCGATCGTGATCCATCGATCGCTCGGCCGGGATGTGTTTACGTGTTCGCTGGCATCGTTACCTTATGCTAATCGATGCCTACACCTGTCGAGCGACGTGCCCGGACGTTTAAACGACTCCCCCGTCTGAATTATTCGCGACCGAAAGTGCCGTCGTCGCGTTCCTTTTTTCGAGCCAGGCGCCTCTCTGCGCGCTCTCCCCCCCCTCTATTTCTTTCTCTGTCGCTCCTCCGCAATCGATATTCCATCGAATAAAATACAAGGCGCGCGCGTTTCGATGTCAATTTGACCTCATTAAAGAAATGTACGAACTGACCGGTAAGCTTATTGCACGTCGATGAAGTCGATTTCATGCTCGTCGCGAACGTAATCGAACGTATCCATATAGGTCTAAAAGAAATTATATAAATGTTTCTCAGAAGATAGAAGAATATACATACACGTCCGCATTTTTGCAAACAAATCACAACTTCATAATTTATCGTTTCGTACAAAGGTATTTGTTGAATATTGAACATTCAAGGTCTAAGATATATGCGTTCAGGCTGATCCCGCCAGTAGTCATTTAATTTAAATGCTTTTTAAGTTCACTGAACGTGATTCTATGCACAATTACCCACGCGTGAACAAATAATGTGTGTGATTTAATGCGCGTTCTAATATTCAAGTAACAGGTTCAATTATACGATTGTCCGTTTTGTTCGTTCCTGAGTGCCTCAACAGCCCTCGACAGCCATCGCCGATCGCTTAGGCGGCAACGCTTAAGAAACTCGAATCCAGCGCGGCTTTTTTTCTACGTCTGTTAAAATTATTACGACACGAGAGTTACTGCGTTCTTAGCTTATCTGAAACGTATTACGTAGAGTGCCGCGGTAGCGCGGCGACCGTTCGTTACGATGAGGCACGGCATCAACCATCGGCTGTTACGATCGGATTATATGTGCGCCCCGAGTTCCCCAGTAAATCTACCGAACACCCCGAGATATCGATTTAAGATTACCGCGATTCGTGAATCGGTCTTTGCAGTCGATCTCGTTGGGAAATTCTTGCGGCCTCGATCTATTCCGGCCGGGCACTTGAACGGCGTTATTTCGTGACCGGTGCAATCTGACGATTTTGTGAAGGTAATCAACGTCTGCTTAAAAAAAAAAACATACTAATTTATTTTAAACATTAATCGTAATTTTGTTAAGAACACCCGTTAATGTTCTGCAAACTGAAATCTTGGATGTATAATCGAAATACACTGTTAAATATTAAATTACTCCATGTGTTAAATATTACAAAGACTCCAAGTCTTAAATATTAAAAGATAAAATTTAAAACTAATACCTTGAATTAAATAACATTTTGTTATTTTTAACTACCATGTGTATCAAAATTTATTATTTTAATTCCATTGGTTTAGTTAAATTAACATTGTGTTTTAGTTAAATTAACGATATATTGAGTAAGAGTAGTGGCGACCTAACAAATAGTTAAAAATGACTCATATTGAATGTAATTTGACACTACGAATTTAACAGTGTGTATGGTGTGCGAAAATATCTCTTACAAATTCCACGTTTATTTATCAATCATGTAATTGCACGATCGGACTTGCTCGGCCATTCTATCGGCGCTTTATCAGGTCGTTAATTTTTGGTGCCAGCGTTGCCATTCGAGGTATCTTCGAGCGGAAGACGATCATGCTTCATCGGAAGCCCCGTGAAGATGCCTCGATGCTCGTTGGCGCATTAATGATCTTTTCGTGGATCATCAATGTTACACCGAGCGGTGGACGTGCATGTGCTGGTGGGGTGAAGCGAGTCCAGCCGAATGAGGGGATGGGGACAAAGGGGGTAACGGGCGAAAAACAGTGGTTGGGTACATTATATGCAGAACAAGGTGCACCATACTGTGCTCGAGAATCCCGCGGTAAGGACATGAGACGAGAGGACACGGAGCGAAAAGAGATGAAGGAGACATAGAGAGAAAGGGAGGAGAGAACAAACGCGTGAGAAGATACGAGACGAGGAGAGAAAGAGAGAAAGAGAGAAAGAGATTAGGAAAGTACACCGGTGCGACGAAGAAGAGGCGGAGAAGGAGGAGCAGGAGGAAGAGGTAGCCACTGGGCAGTCTCCTCGCGCCAGGATTTATATCACGGTGCCTGCACTCACACACGGCTACACCTGACTTATGCAAAGCGCGGACCCCGACGTTCCCCAGCGCCCAAATAAATGTCACCAGGAAACAAAAACGCTCCCCCTGCACTCTCCTCCTGGCTGTAGGCCCGCGCGTAAGCAGACCCGTACGCGCGCGGCTCTCGGCAGTCTCGGCGCGCGGACCCCGCACGGGGTCCTTCCTCCGCGTCTTCGCGTTCTCCCCCTTCGCTCTTTTCCCCACCTCTATTCGCGCCCCCGCTCTCCAACCACCGAGAAAGGGCCAACCATATTTCAATGACGTCATCGGTACAAAAGCACACGCGCGCGCGTGTGGAGGGCTTGCGAGGCCGCGCGACTCGCAAAGTGCTATGTAGAGGGGCACCAGAACTGGCCGGATTTACTCGCGCGGTGACAAAGCACCTGCTGTCCCTTGCTGCTGCGCCTCGCTCTTGCCTTCCTCAAGCTCGCCTGCCTCTCGTCTGTTACTGCCTATTCTTCCATCGTCCTCCTCTCCTCCTCCTTCTCTCTTCTTCTTCTTCTTCTTCTTGTTCGGCGCTGCCGCATCTTCCTCCACTGGGCCCAGCCTCTTTGCCTCGTTCTAGTATCGCGCCGCTTCCATATGGAAGCACGTCCCCATTGTTCGGAGAGCCGACCTTCTGCCTGCGTCTACTTGTCGCGAGTTACTGCGTTTATTCACCAAAAGATATAGTAGAGATCCGTTTCGTCAAGCTTCCTCGATGTCCGAGATTTTAGTCGTCGTTCAATCTTGGCACTGTGAACTGGAATCCTGGTACAGATCGTAAATAAAGACATACGTCAAAATTTTCGCGAAACCTCAAAAAAGTAGTTGTGATAAAAAATTGAACTTTACGTTGGCGATCCTTCTGACTTCAAGCGATATATTATTTTTTTGCTTGTCTCTTTTCGTGCATGTCTGGATTGTGAATAAGCAATTTACTTAATATATATTTATGTTCTAGATTTTTTATTAATTTATACAGATATTCATAGTGTTGCCTTTCATTCTCTTCGAGTGAAGAAAACAATTTTTTCTTATTTCTTCCTTTTTGAATATATTTCGTATCCTATATAAATACTTGATCCTTGGATAATCTGTTTTCTCTTCAATTTTGAACAATATCTGATTTTATAGTTTACAAGTTTTCCACCGAAAAATAGATTACGCGAAATGAGACGCTCATGGAAGAAGAGACGCGATGGTGAAAAGGGTGCGCCGTATACCGTAGAGAGCTTGAAGGGAAAAATTCATTCGGACCAACCCCCCGAAGCACCCTTGGCGCCATCTCAACGAAAGTTGGCCAACCTGCGGCTTGTTCATGTGATGCGTACGTTCCTCTTCCACTGCGGATAACTCCCATGTCAGCTTGCCTTCCGCTGCTCTTATTTTCAACTGGCCTTACCTGCTTCTGACGGCCGATCGAACGGCGACGTAAATATTGAGAACACTTCCGCGAAGCGGCTGCCACATCCACTTGCATCTTTTCCGCTTATCGACAGATCCCGAATACCTGTGGAAAAGCATCTCTCGACACATCAGGAGTCGAGTAGGCAAAGACGCTTTCATAATTTAATGGCGTGCATTTCGCACGGCGATTTCCGTCCCGCGACTTCGCTAACGTTTTCATTAAAAGATACTCTCTATATTGTTTAAATGATTTATGTTTTAAACGTGCACGTTGAATCTTATCGCAGAAAGAGATGAGAGAAATAACGCTGAACGCGAGACGTTTGAGGAAAAAAAAGAGTATTTTTTAAAAGAAAATCTGTATCGACTACAAAGAGCGCTCATCTCATTAATAATCTTTTAATAGTTAATATACGTATAATTATACAATAATTTTTTAAAAGTTTTTAAACAATTAAATTATATAAAGATTCGAATATTATTTCAAAAGCGTATATACTTGAAGCCTTGAAAACTTTTGAAATCTCAAAAAGGCCTATACCTACAAAACCTTTCGTAGAAGTATTTGTATGTGTTGAAAATTCTTGATTTATATCTGTATAAAATGGTGTAGATGGAGATAATAATATATAAAGTGTTAATAAAGAAAAAATATATCGAAATATCCAAGATCATCAAATCTTTTAATTCAAGACAATCAGGAGTTTTTTTTTTAATTTCGACCAATATAATTCAAACAAGATTCGATATTCGTCATATGTTCGACGCGTCTATCGCCAGATTTCGTATAGTCTCTCAAGATTCGGCGAGGCGCGGGAACGTTATTATGGCGGACTATATGGTGGACGGACACGCATCAGCCGCAGATATATGCGAGCGCTTACGCAGACTAATGCCCGGGCGCGTGGGTATTCGCGTGGGGTGCGATAGTGTGCGCGAATGTTCCTAATACGAATGATGCTGCGAGCGTCTCGCGAGGGCTCACGCGGCGCTCCGACCGGGGCCGGGGCCGGGGCCGGTGCAGCCCCTGATGAAGATAACGCCAGCCTACCTTTGAGTTACGAGCCGGGCCCGGCAATAATAAATTCCAGCAAACATTCATTTTCGTACACGCAACTTTATGTCGTCCTTAGCCCGACTAAGCGCTCTCCACCGATGTCATTTAGCATGCCGGCGATGGTCCTAATAGCCGGGCTCCATCCGTGGCCCCGATGGACGCTCTCTCTCTCTCTCTCGCGATTTACGGGTACAACGTCAACCGCCGGGGGTACATCTTGTCGATGACGTGCCGTCTCCCGCAACGGAAATCGTTTCGAAAGCGATTTGCAGGCGTGTCCGTGGTCGTCACGCTTCGCGGCGGTACACCGGTTTATCGAGACTAACGTGGTGTCCGTTCGTTCACAACGAGTGACGGGGGGAAATATTAAAAAATGTAATTTTTTGAAAATATTCACACGTATATATCATATATCCTTTACCTCGGGATACTCGTGACTTCCAACGAAAGAACAGCGCAGATTCGAGAATTCTGATAAATGCGCAATCGGCGACCGAACGTCGCAGAAAGAGATTCCGACAGATACACGAATGGCTACCTATCAGCCACCACCAGAAACAAGGCGTGCGGTTCGCGGGAGTTAGCCAGGGTCACGAAATCCTCGTTCCCCGAGATCGTTATCGCGATCCTCTTCCCGCTGTTGCCCCGCCGTGGGCCCGTGCAAGTCCGCGGCAAGCGAAGCAGCGGAGAAATGTTTTCGCGCTAATTGGAGAGCACTTATCGACGAGGCCACGGAATCGTTTCCACGGAATCGTAGATCTACGGGGGGTTTATAGAAGCCTCTCACCGAAAGAGGCTACCGCGCGTGCTCGCGGGATGCATGAAAAGCGCAACGACGCCTTCTAGATAATGCCGATAAGTATGGTTCGAGAAATCAAGCGTGCGGGAACAAAATAAAAAAAAAGAGAGAAGGAGAGAAAGACGGGGTGGAAAGGCCGGGGAAGGAGAGCGAAGCTAAGCGAAAGAGCCGGCCCTGATTTAATTGAGCAGCCGAGAATTAAAAGAGAGATCTCGGAAGGCGGTGGCGTAGGGGGCCCGGAGGAACGGTGAGGCGGGGGCGAAGAAGGAGAAAAACGGGCCCGACGGAAGGAGTGGGACAAAGAGGGAACGGCGGAGAACACCCGCGGCTACGGCCAATCGCCTCCGCGGATGGAAAGGCACGGCACCGATGGACGGAGTCAGAAATATGGGCTCCTCGCACGTGAATCGCTCGCACAACGACTCTCTCGCGAAGTTTCGCGCGCGCCGGCGAGAGACGTGAATTTATGCCCATCGGACCCCGATACTTCTGCGGGGATTGACTGACGAGACGCCCCGGCAAAAGCGCGGCGAGCCACGATGGCGCGCCGCGGCGGCACCGCGATGGAGGGAGATCTCGCGAGATAATGGCTGAATTATCGCCGCCACGCTCGCAGACGGAGAACGTTTCGCGGGACTCGGCGAACGTTCCCCGTTATACTTACCAGCGTCGGACGGTCATTTTCGCGATCATTCGCGCGCGAAGTTTGCGCGAAAGCGATGTTGATTTATTGAGTGGTACGGTTTAGACCACGATATTATCAAGGGCGGTGTCGTTACTTGAAAATGTTTTATCCATATAGTTAGCTGTAGAAAAGACAAAAGATGAGAAAAAGTAAAATCGTTATATATATATATATATATTTCAACCCAAGGAGAACAGAAAAATCGAAATGATGTCAATTTGACGTTATGTTGACCAAAAAATGACGTAAATTTGGTCAAATTGACATCATTTAAATGTTCTCTTTTCCCTGGGAAAATAAGACATAGTTGAAAATAAGATATTGCTATATAATGAACCGACGCAGTTATTTACATTGACGTAGCGTGGTGAAACTCAAGGACACATCGAGCCACTCCTGATCTCCGAAGGCGCTTTGAAACGAAGGAGGGCACGTACCGGCGTCATCATAAAAAATGTAAAGCAACAGGGAGCGAGAGGTAGGCGCGAAGTCGTCGGGATAAAGTAATAAAAGAGGTCGCAGCTATATGGGCAATCCCGTCGAAACAAACGTTTTAATCCGGAAAGCGCGACGCGCGACACTCCTCCTCTTCCTCCCTCTCTTTCATCTCTTTTGCAACCGCGCTCTCGCGCGAGTTGGAGACTCTCGCCGCGCGTGAATACACCCGGCTGGGGTGGCGGGTAGTAACGCGCGGCGACGACGTATAATTTAAGGCTGCGAGCGCGACGATTCAATTTCACAAGACCGCGGCGGAGCAGCAGGCACGAAGACCCCGCCCCCGCAGCTCCGTTTCGGCGAGCCGTGGAAAGGAAATAATCTTCTGATTTGTACCGCTAATAAAATCGACGATTCATATTCGTCCGCGATCGCGACGCGCTTATCTGCCACGCACGCTGGACCGAGAACGAGCCGAAATCCGACGTCTCCGAGGCGAGACTCGCAACATTGTCGAAAATATTCGCCCGGTTGCGCGACCGCCTACAAAGACAGCCTTAAATTCGCCCCCGTCGGTTCGATGCCGGACATGTTAGTCCCGAAACGATCGTGCCCTCGATATCGTACCGCAGGGACCTCCGAAGTAATCCGGAGTTATCAGACAATCCCTGTGATTTCTCAAGTTCGCGATCCCGCTGATTTTGTTATCCCTCGTTTCCTGTGTCGCATGGAAGTGAAATAGCTTTAAAAATTTTTTTACAACATGCAGTGAGTATCAGACACGGTAGTCTCGCGCCAAGTACACGCGGAGCGAGACCGACCGCGTGACTTTTTTACCCGACGCGACGAGTTGCGAGTACTCGAGATGTTCAGATCTCAATAACGAGTGAACGGATCAAGTTCTAAGTAAGCTTGATCGATAGCTTGGGGTCGATATATAAAGAAAAATGTTTTTTATTTTTCCGCTACGTGTCCTACGAGCGAAGATATTGCGACGCAAGTCCAAATGTGAAAATTTTATATATATTTATTAAGATACGTCGTCGTTAAGATACATTGTCTTTTTCTTCTTCTTTTTTTTCTGTTTATGGCCTGCGAGCTATACAGCTCTTAAGATGGCCAGGACGAACCAATTGTCGTAGCTGTGAGGCCTGTCTTAATTTTCAATTGCACTGACGCGAGTATGTGTAATTGCGTGTGTATGTCCGCGGTGTCGGTAACTCGGGTTGATGCCCCACATAACCCGGTGGCCGGGGCCGGGTATGCGCGAGGCATTTCCCCTCTTCCGCGTAAACAAAGAAAAAAAGATCTAGACTGCGTTCGAAAACTTCACTCGGGTGTACACCGGCGTCGCGTTCTGTCTTTGTTCAATTTTTAGTAAGTAACAAAGGTAGAACGATGCAGTTCGCACCCGATGAGTGGTTTTCGAACGCAGCCCTGAGCCGACCGTGCGCGGCGTAAGCGCGAGCCCAAGATGGGAGATATGTTTTAAGGGTCGACAGGAGTAACACTACCGACCTCTGTCGGGTTGCTTAGCTGCGAATCCGTATTTTATTTATTATAAATTTTTTAAGAGCAAATATGGAAAATCCGGCTCTATACCGGCTTGCGGCTGATCTTACTGATTAAAACGAGTATAAGTTTAATGAGATTCGTTAATTAATTTGGCTAAAATTTGGGAAAAATTTTTTCTAAGCAGCTTTTCAGGCTTGCTTAGAGCTGCAAAGCTGTTTAGGAACGGTCTTTCCTAAATTTTAGCCAAATTAATTAACGAATCTCATTAAACTTATGCTCGTTTTAATCAGAAAGACCGGTACAGAGCCGGATTTTTCATTTTGGCTCTTAAAAAATTTATAATAAATAAAATACGGACTCGCAGCTAAGCAACCCGACAGAGGTCGGTAGTGTTACTCCTGTCGACCCTTAAGGGAAAGCGAGGTCTTTTCCTCGTGAACCTTTGGACCTCGTGTGCACGCATCGTTAGATGATCTTTTCCTGCCGAACCGTCGTCGGATGCACTCGCGTATCCGAGTGATCCGTGAATAATCGTTCGACATCCGACAAGTAGGGTAAGTATCCGGCCGCGACTGTTATCCGCAGGCTTAATTACAAGCTTATTAACATCCGGAAGTGAATATTTTTCGGAAATATATAGTTTTTTATACGAAAATCGCGAGTGAAGCGAGATGGTGGAGGGTCCCAACGTCCACGAAATAACAGTTGTGGACCTACAGAAATAATATGCAATAGTATGTGCTCACCACGTGTATCAACATTTCTTTTCTTTCATGATTTTTTCATTCTATACGGGAAAACTCGAAACTGCCTTGCTGATAAACAGTAAGCAGTATAAGCGTAAGTGTAGCCAACGTAAGCAATTTAAATTTTGCAATTTTTTTCTTTGGTGCACGTGCACGTGAACGTGTGTATGCCGTATGTTCTTCTACCGTGTGAAACACAGTGCCACGTGGTAGAACATGTTATAACGCGTATCGGAAAATGAGATAAAAGATACATCGAGTAAGATAAAAAATACATTTCGGAAAATCTTAAACCTACTATACAATAACTGTAAGAGTATGCGGTAAGACGTAAGCAGTAAAAGTTCATCAACTATAATACAATCGATTATTCTTGGATTGTAAAAATCTTATAATTAGTCAATGGCTTACTGCTTACGCGTCTTACATCTAATCTTACGACTATTGTAAAATGAAACTTTATATAGTAGTCATTTAGAAACTAAGCGTAAGTCTGGCGAATGTGAGCAATCTATAAATTGTGTAATTTTTATGTTCTTTCTTTTGTGTTCGTCCACGTCTGTGCCACGTGGTAGTAGAAGAACACAGAGCTCCCGATATTTCAGATTTATAAAAGAACATTTTTCTATATACGTTAAGGGGGAATACCTACCTATTATAGAAGCGCGAAAAAAGGCAATTTTTGTGAATTTTTTTAAGGAAACCTATATGAATTATGGTATTGGTATTTTTTCTACATGAAAGTACACATTTTTAAAAATGTTAAATTTTTTTTTTTTTTTTTAATATTCAATATTGGCGGAGTATTCTTGAGTTCTGTGTCGACTGCCGCAAAAAACAGGTCCTCCGCGGTGACCACTCCCATTTCATATGTAATTATCAGAATCAAAAAACCAAAAAGATTATTAGAATTGACACTATAATTTAGTCTTTGACGTAGGGGTTTTTGAAAATATCGATTTTTGACAAAATGGCGGGCGTTTGAATTTAAAATAGCGATTTTTAAGGAAAAATTTGGGTTTATTTTGCCGATAAAAAAAACTAAGTTACTCTTAAAAAAAAATCCTACGACAAAGACTAGGTAATTATGTATAGAATAACCACTAGAAATTTCAAATTGATCGGTTCAGTGGTTGCCGAGATATTTTAGTCACCGATTTTTAAAACAGAGTTTCGAGAAAAACGCGTTTGAAAATTGAGCAATAAATAAATCGCGAATTTTTCAACTTACATAGAATCATCGATTCCAGGTCCATAATATAAGTTCTCCACCTTGCTTGGAATCCCCATATCATCTAAATTTTGTTTTCGAACTTTCTAGGTAGGTATTCCCCCTTAATAAAATTAAAAAATAACTGTTATTTTCTTTAAAATAATTAATTATTTAATAATAATATTTAACACACACACATGTGCAGACTATGTAATAATGTCAGTACTTAGCAATGCGAATGGAAGCAAGAATATTGTTAGATTATACATATAATCTTAACGCATATGCTAAAAAAGAAAGAATTATTATTCTTCATATTTTTTGTCTTCTTTTATAGAGAGACAATATGACAACCCACAATAAATCTTCATATTGCGAGAGTTGTAGTCGATATCCCTATGTCGGCAGAGTATCCGTAGGAGAAGAGGATAGTGTTGACTTCATCTATCAATTTGTGAAGAAAAGATTTGTTGCCGTGGACCACTGGAGTTTTAGCATATTCCATACTGCCCCTGACATAATTGGGCCACCCAAATTTCAAAATTACGCACAATTATTTCATTTACCAATCCCTTTTTGTGATATGAAAATACACGTACGTGTATTTTCTGGTACTACCTATCTCTGTTATAGTCCTGTACAAAGTAATCGCTATATATTATATGTCACAAGATTTTTTACTATTCGACAATTTTGATTTTCTAATATAGGGGATAAAGGATGGTACTGGTATTTCAATATCTCCGTGGCGAAAAAAAGATTTCATGAGACCCATTGATAGATTCGTCAGACCAAGCAATTATGTTGCGAGGAGCGAAAAAGCATATATTGGTATGCAATATTTAAATCGATAAATAAAATATTGTTAAGGAAGATACGCTTTTGCTGAGAAGAGAGTAAATATAATAATATTTTCTATTTAAAGATATCGAGTTTCATGAAGCTGTATATCCAATCAGAGTCTGTATTTACGAAATATGTAATCCTGGAAGCGTAATTCAAATTTGGGCTCAAGATTCCAATAATCACTGGATTCTGTTGTGGAATGAAGCGTCTCGGATTGTACCCTCGAAGAAATCAAGATTATTTTCTCCACCGCTGTTGTATCCGGGTAACTTTAAAACCAAAATTCTCAAATTAGTATTTAAGGACAGTTCACAGGTCTCTTACACAAAGCTGGATGCTGTGATGCTCATCGGTACATCAGAATTGATCTTATCCAGAAATCCTAACGAGAGTTTAACTAATCTGTTCCAAAAAATTAACTGCATGTACTATCCATACCATGACGATGTTCATAATTTAACAGCAGATTCAGAAAGTGCACACTTGGATATAGTTCATCTGCAACAGCATTTTTCCATATACTGTGTTATTTGTAAAAGGTATTATTATCATCGACATTAAATAATATTTGAAACTATTTTTTCTGTTAATAATAAAAATTAATTTAAAAATTAATTTGTTCCGATAATATTTGCAGCGACATAAAAAGCGTTTTTTATGTATTATTGAACTCGTTGAATATATTGAAGAATTTGATGCACAAAACGGTATCTCAGGAGGTAATCCCTGGTTACGAGCAACCTCTTGATCAGAGATATCCGCGTCGTATTTTCTTGAAAAGTAATCCGAATCGTGCCAAGAGAATGAAACTCTCATTGGATGAATCCAAGGAGCTATCACGTTGCAGTTTATTATCGCTTCCTGTAAAGTATTCTAAAAAGTCTATTTCTCATCACAATATTTATTACAATAATGACATTTCGTACTTTGAGTATTAAATTATTTATTTTGTATCATATTAATTATATTTTATCTTTACAGAATGAAATACTACTAATAATATTTAAATACTTAGATGTGGTAACATTATGCCGCATGAATGGAGTAAACAGGCGCTTTGATATTTTAAGGGATTCTCTACTCTATAAAAGTTTGAACATGCGATATATTAGCTCTGACAAATATATGTGCGATATATTTTGTTATTTTACACCTAGATGTGAATATTTGCAACAATTAGATCTTACAGAATGCAACTTTGATGTTAATGTTTTCGTAAACTTTCTTGATACGTGCGAAAGGCGTTTAACGCATTTAAGATTAAGTGACTGCAACAATGGAGAATGTTTAAATCCTGTCCTACTTAAAGCTTCAGAGACATGCAAAAATTTGAAAGGTATATGCATATGGTATATGTATATAATTGTCAAGATTATTGGTAAATTGTATAACACGTTGTAATACAAATTTTTTTTAGAATTGGATCTAAGTCATTCTGACATAGACGACGAAGGATTTTCGTATCTCGAGGGGCTAAATAATTTGGAACATTTAAACCTTTTTGATACTGATATAAGAACCGAATGTTTTTGCAAAATACTGCAAAATAATCCACGGATGCGTCAGTTATCGATAGATAGCGACTCAATAAACGATGCAGTTCTAATTGCAGTTGGGAAATTCGTGTCGTGACTTGGAAGTAATAGATTCACTGAACGCACGTGATCTTACATCTCAGGGTATTAATGCTCTCGCCAACTGTAAGAATTTACAAAAAGTGAACCTTGATCTGTAAGTGTGTGTGCTACATTTTCTTTTAAAACACACATTATTGTGTTCTTTATTGAAATTTGTTTGCTTTTTTTGCAAGCATCTTGAAAAAGTTACATGAATTTTCTCTTGCAATTAAAGTACTGTACTAATACGTACATCATTTTTGTTACAGATGCGGATACCACCCAGCTCATAATGAGAGCTTATTTAAATTACTTTCCTCTTATCAAAACTTGCAAGAAGTTTATTTGTGGCATGCTATCCTCACTGATCACCAGTTGGAATTACTAGCGCAGTGCAAAAACTTAAAAAAGTTATATCTTGTTGCCGCGAAACTTGATGTACCTGATAAATGTTCCGTTATTTTGAAACAATGTTCTAAACTACAAGAGTTTTATTTCATATACTGCAATATAAATCGATTGGTTAATGAATTGTTTAATCAATGGAAGGAGAGATATCCGCACGTGTCCGTTTATACATTCTATACATTCTGACAATTGAAATAGTTTTTGTATAATAGGTTAGGACAAATCAATTTACTTTTTATATGTTACTTTTTATACTTTTATACTTACAAATTTACTTTGTAAAAATTATCTACTAAATTAGGTTTAAAATAAGTTAATCTTTAATAAAAACGAAATATTCACATTTATTTATAGTTTTGTTATTTTCGAACCGTTTTATCTTTCTTTTCTTTTTCATAATTTGAATTTTTTGGGCGATGGTGTCATTTCTTTGTTTGAAATAATTGTTCAGCGAAATACTAGAAAAACTACATTATTATAACATTGTTAGTAAATTCTTGATATTTTTTTGTGTTTTTTTCGTTTAGAAATAGATCTCCTGTGATACTTTTTCTAGTTGCAGTTTCTCTAAAACAGCTTTCCGTAAAGTTTGTTGTAAAAATTTATTTTTATACTGTTCTGAAATAAACTCATGAAAGCTACTATAAATATTGGCAGAATTTGTCCGCTGTTTTCTCTTTAAAATTACACTATAATCTTTATATATTTAATTTTAGAATCCATCGTTTCTTCATAAAATAAAAAATATGTATACTTTTAGAATAAAATAGCTCGAAGTATTCGAACCTTCCCACTCTATCATATTTCTGCTTCCACGCGAGATGAGATGTCACATGGGTTTACAACTTTCCCCGCGTGGAAAGTTCACGCATGTACTTTGCAAGGCGCACTATGTGTCCAGTTGTTGGAAAAGATTTTACAAAGATTTTTACCAAAAGAGCCGTAAAAAATATCAAAATTCGAAAAAAACCCTATTCTGAACAATTACCTACAATTTATTTCCATTTTCCTAAAAAGCGTTCAAATCGATTTCCTAGGCAAATAGCATTTGAACACAAATAAACGGGCGAAAGCCATTTGACCAGGCAGATAGCATTTTTCTAGTCAAAAGCTATTTTCCTAAAATAACCATTTGCCTACGACACATAATATATATATATATATATATATATATATATATATATATATATATATATATATATATATATATATATATATATATATATCTTTATTTCGGCATAAGTTGGGGCCAACCATAAATGATGTGTACATATGTATACATTGATATACATCGACATCCTAACTTGTATTTCGGAAATATTTTCCATATGTATAATCAAAATACAAAGATATATCAAAATTAAGCTTCCTTATATGATTTGTTAATTGTCGATACCACTAAAAAATACATAAAAATATGATTATAAGCAATATACATAACGTGAAATGCAGTATACATGTTTTTGCAATAGCCATTTACATCATATTTCGTAGTTAGTTATCAAACAATCCCTGTGATTTCTCAAGTTCGCGATACCGCTGATTTTGTTATCCCTCGTTTCCTGTGTCGCATAAAAGTCAAATAGCTTCAAAAATTTTTTTACAACATGCAATGAGTATAAGAATGAGTATAACATCAAAGTAGGAGAAAATATCAAATTTTTCAAGAACAGATTCACGCGAGCAATTAAAATTAAATTTTACTCATTAAAAGATTAAAATCTGCGCCACATTGGAACATGTAAGCATGTAAAGAAGAATTCGGCGTATTTATTTTAATTTGAATCAGTGCGCGAATATTTGTCTTCCCGGGTGATAAATTTTAGCTAATAAAAAATGAATAAACTCTTGCTGCGAATACGATATTATGCCGGTAATATTTTCATATAGTTTAACGCGAAGCCGCGCGCGGAGGCATTAATTTCGTTTTGAAGAAAGACACGAATCCGTCGACCGCGCGGACGATAAATCCCAGTTCGGAGAAAACGCGCAAACGCCCGCGGCGCAGTCGCGTTGCATTTATACATCACCTATACCATGTAAATGAACCGTTTAGCGAATGCGAGGACAATATCTCTCGCTGTACGACGGTATATAAGTCACCGTGTCGTGCCGGCCGTTTTCGCCATCGCGAGAGACCATTGCACGTACGCACGTGCGAAACGAGTGCGCGAACGGCTGAGGGAAATAACGCGATCGGCAATGGATTCGATCTAACGTGAGAACCGGACCAGTCGCGACCAAAAGGTGAGGCCGAGGGATCCGGGGCCGAAGGATCATGTCATGCACACGTGCACACACCAGCGCACGCATGCCGACTCATTTCTATATACATATAAATAAATAAATAAATATATATATATATATATATATATATATATATATATATATATTTGTGTGTGTGTGTGTGTGTTGTGCCGACACATGTGCATACATATTTCTATATGTATAGATACGTACGTACATACATCTATAATATGCGTGTGTACAACTATATGTATACACAGAGAGGCGCTCCACCTCGCCGAGGCTCATATAATTGCTGGCATCCATAACGCTGATGTATTTATGGCATTAACTCGCCTCTTTCTCGTACGCTGCCACCCCCGACCCACCCCGCCGCGGCCATGCCCGTACCCGTCATGCAACCACAAGTAGAAATAATTGGTTGAAAACAGCGCGCTCTCAGGCGGCAATATATCCAGCTTACTCCCCGCTGTCGCATCGCTTAGATCACTTCCCCGCCACCAAAACTCCCTGCCCAGTCCGCCTCCTCCGCGCGTTCTCCACCTTTCTCTTCTCTTCAGGACCGATTCTCTCTTCCCCCGCATCCCTCTGTCCCCCTTTCCTGCGCGCGGCCGTTTCTTCGACGTACCCCTCCCCCACTACCGCGTCATCGTTCACCACTTTCTTCTTCTTCTTCTTCTTTTTCTGCAGCTGCCTCTTCTTCTTCTCCGTCTTCCTCTTTCCACCGGATCGCCGCCCCGCCTCGCCCCGCTCATTTGAATAGCCCTTATTTATGAAAATTGAATTGAATGCTTCTCATTTATGAAGGTAATTGGTACCTGTCACGAGGCCTGCCGTAGGATATCCTATTTTATACGCGGATAAGCGACGATAATTATTCTTGCAATTGAATTTATTTCTATAAGTCTCGTTTTCTTTCGTCCGAGACGCGTTCGCGCTCGAGCGGTCACCGATACTTACGCGCCGATCGTTCAATCCCCGTCGCGACGCGCGGCGTCGCGTGCTGAAACACATCCCCGTTAGCGACGCGCGAGAGAAACGTCGATTTTTTTACGTGGCCCTTCGAAAGGATTCCCAGAACGAACGCGACTAGACGGAGCGAAGAAGAATCCTAGACAGAGTTGTAGGCGATTTGCGAGCCCGAAGGCGAATCGTGGCGGGGGAGTAGGAAGAACGGGGAAGTATACTTGCTACTAATCTCCGATAATTTATCGTCGTGCAACCAATATTTACTGATGGCGTTCCAGTAATTAACGGCGCGCAATCAATCGCCAATCCCGTCGCGATAATTTATTGTTACCAGTTGAAGTTAGCGTAATAATTATCGGCGAGCGCGATGTTCGTTATTCTTCCGCGTGATAAGCTCTCTGTCTTTTTCCTATACGCCGAGTCGTATGACCGCCGTCGCGTTCGCATATAATGTTAAAAAAAAACTTTTTTCCCGCTAGCATAAGACTCTGGCATTAATTTCTTTCTGGACACACACACACACACACTTACACTCACATACTTTACACGCACGTACACGACTAAAATTTATCACGAGCTATTTCGATGTATTAATTGGCAACGGCGTTGATCATCGACCCTTCCTTGAGAAACGGCGAGCAGTTCTAAACACGCAACGCGATTCTCATATACGACCGAGCGGAGCCTCTTTATTCACGTCGTTATCGCTATCGTTATTGGTCAAGGCTCAGTCGAGTTGTGCAATGCATATAGGTACCGCCAGACTATTATCGATTCACGAATTCTCAATAGCCCGTTGGCGGAGCCTGAGAGAAATACGAATAGCGATGAGCAGGAGAAGCTGAAGATTAAAGAACCGAGACGCGCTTTCGGATTATCAAACATCAATATCAAACTCTCGTTGAGATATCAATTTCGCGATGTAACAAAGTGACAATCTGAATAAGTAAATTCGAGTATATGCGCGAGACAAAACCGATAAATTGGATTTCCTGTGAAGGATGCATTTTTTAAATGATTGTTGTATCGTTACATTAACGATCATTTTCTTATCAACAACCAGGTTTTTCAAATTTATAAGGAGTCATTTGTTACTTTACTAGTTAAAAATGGTATATATTTCGTTTGCATTTGCGGACATCTGAAAATAAACAAAGTTCTTTCACACGTGATTTCAATTTTTTTTAAGTTCAATTTTATAACGTCACTATCGAAACAAAGGTACTAAAATATGAAATTAAATTATTTTAATACATAGCTGTACACACTGTACACCTTCTGGTTAAACACCACACATCGCTTGTTAATCTGTACTCTTTTTATTAAATACACTCTCGCGCACTTTTCTTATTGCTGGCGATCGCGGTACTTCTCGAAGTCTGCGATCGTATAACAGAGAGCATCACGCCGCAGGGACGATCAAAGGAATCGGCACGGCGCGTATACGTGTGTCCATAATTTTAATACCGTTGCGATCGCCCCTGATTATCGGCGCGAGTCGCAGACGAGGAGTAGATTCCTCCGTAACAGAGGGGGAGAGAATTCCCTGGGAGTCTCGCCGGCGCCACCGGCCGATCGCTGTCGCGTAACGCGAAAAATTATCGTTCCCCGATTGCCGCGTAATGCGTCCCGACGATTCCGCCGACGACGAGGCGTTCAGCTTTATCATCGCGTTTTATTAAAAGCGCCCGGTAGCGCGTCCGCGACTACCAATTATTCCATCGTCGAAACCAGTTGAGGTCGCAGTTGAGGTCGCAATCCGTGGAGTTTATCCTCGGATCCGTTCGCGATGGGCCGGGAAATTGCGCGGATCCACTTTCGATCGCGGCCGAGCGCAGTTCGATATTTACGAGCGGGCGGTCGCCTCGAATTCCCCTTCCCGCCTCCTCGAGCACACACGTCGCTGCTGATCGGAACCTTCGGTCGTATCATTGCCCCTTCGAGTGTTCACAAGTCATGGGCAATAAAGATCTCTATATAAAAGTATCCCTCCGTTCGTCATTCGTGCTGAAGCTAATAATGCATTTCGACAAAAAACAGCAACTAAGAAAAAGTTAAACGTAGCTTGAATTCTCTTTGCCGTATTGAGAAGACGTCGTGCGTCCGCAGCACGATAACATTTCGCAAATTAGTTATGAAATTAACGGGCCGGGATCGTCACCAAGGCTGACGCCTATACGGCGATCTCGGGTCCGCTATTAGTTCTAGAATTATGTCATAAAACGTAGCGGTAGGTTTAAAACGCGTTTATGTAGGTAGTCCCGATGACTTCAAGGATCTCCCCGCTAGATATATTTCCGCCGCGACCGGATACGATCGGCCTTATCGCGAGGATGCGGCGTTGCGCCGAGATCGAACGGAGAGGAGAGCCGGAGGATCGCGGACGGGGAGAACCGTCGGAGGAGTCACTTGCATCTCGCCGAGACGCAACAATTTCCGCCTGTACTCTCGCAGCCCGCGCGAAACTGCGCCTGAATTCGTTTCCCGAGGCGCTGCCAGTCTCGCCGACGCGATTCGGTATTTACGGGCAATCCGTATTATTTTTCTGTCACCTCGCCGGCGTGTCGTAAAACACTCTACGTGAACGTACAGCTGCGAGTTGGCGTCACCCTTTTTTGCGGGATGCTGCGACGCGTTCCCACAGAGATTACACGGCAGAAACGTCGCGCGGTCAAACTAGTTTCGAAGGCAGTCAATAAACGCGAACGCGTTGAACGTTCATCTAAACACGTAATAAGCTCTCCGCGCGAATTTACCGTATGCTATCGCTTCTGTTCTTGGAACCACATATACGAGATAGAATCAACGTGATAAAACAGATGGAATCCCAATGCAATTTTCCTCTTTTTTATTAACATAAAAGATGGCTTCATCAATATTCACTTTTCGAGGGCCGAAAAAACATAATAGATTTCCTCGATGTCACTTTCAACTTTATCTAGTTCTAAGTTCTGGAAAGAGACATCCAGAAGATCGCTGGACCCCAGATGACTGCAGAATTAAACAGGGATTAACAAGGACGGCCGTTGCATTTTTTGCATCTCGAATGAGTGAAAACTGCGATCGCTGATCTCTCGAGCGTTCGTCGATGTCGATGAGACCACGGTCGACCCGGCGTCACCGGGAGTCCTCTACGTCATTAAGCACACCGGTGCGACCGGTGTCTAATTAAGCGAGACGTTAAGTGGGGGCGTTCGATAAAGCGGGACCGTCCGATAAATTCAATTCGCCGGACAGCCGGTTGGCGGTTAATATACTCGACAGGACGAAGGAGAGACCCGTGGGGAATGGTTAAGGAGGGGTGGAGAGGGTGTCCGGGGAGGAGGCAGGTCAGGATAAACCGCGCGTTTTTCACGAAGATCTCGTTTCGCGGACAGAGAGGCAGAGGATGACGGACCGAGCCGAGAAATCGACGACGATTCAACGGACAAGAGATGGCAGCGAACGGGGGCGGGAAAGAGGGCGAAAGGGAGGGGGAGGGCGCTTTCCTGCGCGCCCCTCACCCTCTCCGGCCGACATCGTGTTGAGGAGCGGAGATATGCAAACGTCTTGCCGCACGATGGTTGGACATAACTCAGGCACACGTACGCGAAGGGGTACGGCGCACACGGCCGCGGCCGACTGAGGACACTATAAACCTCGATACCGGGCGAATAAAATCCCGGATTTACAGTCCTGATACCGAGCGAGAGACGGTCCTGTCCTGTTCCGTCCCGTCCCGTCCCGGTGCTGTCCCGTTTGTCGCTGTCGCACACGGTGTGGGTTGGCTCATCAGTGATGGCCGTGTCCCGCAGTATCTTTCCCCTCGACACACACACACACACCGCGTGGACCCGTGGACCATGGATCGACCGACCGATCTCTCGAACTCGTACGGCAAGATGACGGCGCTCGAGGACGGCGACTCGCCGATTTCGCTGCGCGCGAAAATCGACACGCCGGGAGACGTGTAAAGTTGCGATAGCAGTAACGATTTCTTTGCCGCGTGCCAAGCATTCGAACGGCAGTTATATTTCATAAATTGCTGGGGAGATTGTGAGCTAAAATCCGACTTGTGACGACAAATATTGAGAAGAAAAGAACGTGGTAGAATTGAGAACGTAATTGATGCGATAATTATCAAGGTTGTATCCTATTTTTATTTTACAATTTACGAGTATATCTTTCTGTAGGTGTTCTCAATACTGGAAAGAATTAATAAAAATAGTTTTTTATTTTATGACATGCGGTATTTTGCAAATAAACTTTTGCGATCCGTATTGAGAAAGATTTTAATTTGGTAAAATAGTTCCAAACCTGTAATATTTACTGTATATACATATAGTACAAACATATAACTTTTAAAATAAGTAAGTTGATAACAAAGGATTAATATAATTATAATGTTTATTATTATATATTTTGTTCTTACCAGTGTATTAAGATTATATCAATCTCATTGCAAGTACACTATTAATGACAAACATAAATTTCATGTACAATACTAATTGCTAATTTCACTTAAAAAAATAGTACTTATTCTTCTTTATTATATATATATTCAATTATTACAATCAATTTATCTCATATTAAGTGTGAGAGAAATCAGTGTTTATTACCTCTAAATAAAAAGAAATTTGCTGTAGATTGTCTTAATTGTACTTATTGCTCGTTTCGCGAGATGTCAGCGAAATAATATCTTATTTAATATAAGATTTCTTGTCGATGTGTCTAATATGTAAAGTTACAGTTTTCTTCTGAACGGAAATTGATAGAGGTGATATCCTGTCACGAGCCTTAGAATTATTGCTGTTTACTGTCACGTATTGTTGTATTTTATTATTCTTAACTCAACGCCGGTAGAATCAAATTTCAAAGTATAAAGATCGACATTTTAAATAAAAAATTATTACTCAAAATAAGATCTATTTTAGAATTTATCTAAGAGATTTGTTCTTATCTTTTAATTCTATGAGTTGTTATTAGAAAACTGTTGATTTATTAAATGTAAAAGACATAACCTACCCTATTCAACTTCTTTATTTTTTTAATAATAACATTTATAACATTATTTTGCGATATTAGTCATATATTTGATATAATTCGTTGTGACTTCAGTTTATTGCTCATCGCACAAAAGCGGCTTTCGCCGTTGGTGGTGCGCCCGTGCAACTTTTGCAAAGACTTAGAAAACAGCTCTCTCTCTCTCTCTCTCTCTCTCTCTCTCTCTCTCTCTCTCTCTCTCTCTCTCTTATCATGCCTCTCCACATGTAACCCAAGGCCTTATACCATTTCAGGACCTTCAATAACCTAACCGTGCCACAAGCGCGATAGGAGCTGTCAGCCCGCACCCACACGCCGCGAGGGTGCCGCACGGCACGTTGCGGAACGGCGGATAAGCGCAGGTGTGTCGCACAAAATTGTCTGATGGACATGCCGAGTGCATTGATCTCGGTGACCTTCGTCGAGAGTTCTCCATTTGGCGACGATGACGTCTTGCTGCTGGAGGCGCATCCCGCGAATGGTGTTCGAACGAATGCATCAGGACGACCCCGAGGAAGATGCCGTACTTCCCTGTGTGATCGCGGATAATGGACCGTAATACTCGAGTACTTATAGCAGAGATACACCAGGCCTGATTGTCATCGAGGCGGGAACACGATCCCGCCGTAATCATTCGCGTTTAATTAACCGCGAGGCGATCTCCGTATGCCTCGATCGCAGCTGCGCGGTACGCCGACCACCTCAATCCGATTCCGAGGTAGCTCCCGATTCCCTGATATAAACGTGTCTACATCTGATCGCGCGTATGATACCGGGGTTTATCGGCCGGCGCAGCGCGGAGCGCGCTTCTATCTGGCTCTCGCTCGTAGAGGCGCGGAGCGAACGTTAAGATTATTCGAGAAATCGTACGGAGGGGGGAGGGTAAAAATCTCATTTTATACCGCATAAACATCCGTACTTATTTCCTCTTATGCCAATTAATTCGTAACTGTATTGGCACTCTCTCGTACAATATTTATATGTATATTTATAAAAGCAGCTATATGATCGAATAACTGGAGAAAGAAAGAGTGAGAGAAATTGTTTTTATCAATAATAAAATAGAAATAAAAGTAACGCACATACACCCACACAAGATTTGAAATGTGATTTGCCGAGAAGAGACGTGAATCATTCCGAAAAAGAAAATCGTATTTTCTTTCAGAGAGACAAATTACTCGATTATAGGCTGAACGAGAAGAAGAGGCTATTGTAGTGCGCGACGTTACAAAACGTATATATATATATATATTACGAAATTCGGCCAAGGAAAATGTGCCGGCTCGAAACATTGCGTTACAAATCCGTCGACGACACGCTCGAGGTCAGCGATCCTGCTCAAAGATACAGCGGGACAGTCAGATTCCGTCCCGCGGGAGCGCCAGTTACAATCGATCCTGACGCTGGTCCCGGCCGCGCGCACGCTTCCTCTTCCGATTTCCGAATGTATATATACGTTGATTTGTCTGCGTCTTGGGAGTAGCGTGAGCGCGCCGAGCGTCTACCCCGGGCGAGGTGATGAATCAGGCATCGTTCGTCGTCCGCGTCGTGGCCTGTACTCACCCTCGCTCGACATTAGCCGCGAGACTACTCCATCAAGCGCGCCAGACGATACGACTGTTGGAGCCCCGATCCCTCCCGGCTCCTTATTCGTCCTTCGCGTCCCACGGGAGACCAGTGGTCATTTCCACCCTTTCTACCTATCCACGTCCCGGACTTGCAACAAAAATGACCGTCTCTCTCACTCGCTACACCCCGGTACCGCAAGTTGCGCGAAGGGTTTCTCTCGAAGCCCGTAAAGATAATTAACTGAGTACTGAAATAAAACGAGCGTCCCACCGAAAGGAAGCTCGTTGTATTGAAAACAATAAAATCTCTCGACGAGTTTAGATCTCAATTCTATAGATATGCGAGAATCATTTCTATTTGCCCATGCATGCAAATGAAACGATTAATTACAATTCAGCTACATTTTTCGGTGTGCACCGTCGAAAATGAAACTTGCAAAAATGACATCACTGAATTACATATTTGCGTTAATAGTAAGAATATTTCAATGCTGGTTTATGTGTTAAAAAGGATTTTCTTCGTTCTTTTCGTAAATATTCGGTTCGATTTTTGGCACAGTTTCCGAAGGATTAAAATTAATCCGCGTTCTCGAAGAAATGTGACCAAGAAGAAACGACGGGTGAAGGGAGAACCCCTCGATATCCTCGATACCCTGCGACGAGGGCCTGTAAATAAAGCGCACCGCACAGTTTCTTTCTCCCTCTCGATGCGTAAACACGGAGCGTTGAAACGTGCACGGACACTAGATAAGGCAGAATCTGCGCAGATTCCGAGAATGCATATAATTAAGCACGCCGCGTGTCTCGCCGCACACTCGTGTGCGCGCACGTAAGCATGCACACACGTGCAAGAGGACGCTTTGTACGGCGTACGAGACACGCTTACGCGTGCCTTATATAGACACACGTAAATATATACGCCTAGTTCTATCGATGGGGTGGAACTAGCCCTGCCAACCCTTAATCGCTCGTTCTCCCCGTCGTTTCTCATAGAGCTGATGCGCTAAGTGCATTCTATTTAGCTTTCAACATTTTGCAAAAAAGAAAAGAATAGATGATTCTGTTTGTTTCGTTTAGTTAGGAATGGTATGTCGATCCAAATCTTTAAATGATAGTTTATCATATCAGAAATATAGCAAATCTGCTATACGGCGTATTCTTTTCTGGAGTGACAAGTTTTTTTGAGTAATTTAGCAACAATGACTTATAATTAGGACTATTTTATTGAAAGATGGATGAAATGTTATTCGAATTTTTCTGAATTCATTGACGTCATGATAATGACAATTATTGATGTATTTGTTCCAAGGAATATTAACATTTCTGTTAATATTAACGTTAATTAAAATAAGTAACATTTTTTTGTGCTTTATCAATATATATACATGTGCAGTTATACATTCTTCTCATAAAAAAACGTGAATTTTCATTGATAGTAAGAATACAAATTTAATAGGATATGCTAATAACGAGAGGGTTTGCTCGTATACGAACTAAGGATCAGATGTCTGAGGTTTTCCAGGCCGATCCTGATTTCTTGTCCCGCGCTCCGCGGTGATCTATGGATCAGATCGCGTTCGCCGAACCGGGCAACGCGTGTCCGTTCCCCCCTCGCGCGTCTACTTTATTGTCGGACCTCAAATGAGAATTTATGCAGACATAAACGCTCGTGCCAGCAATGCACCCCGTTTGGGTGGAGGGTGGGGAGCGGGGACACACCGTTGAGCAGGCATCTATCACGCGGCGATGCCGACCTGGCCGTTCTGCCTGCAACGCATTGCGAGTCCGTGTCGCGCCGGATCGTTCGGTATTCGAGAAATGTCGGGCACCGAGTAGCAGAAGACACCTAATTCGCGGAAGAAAGGGTGAGAAGCGTCTCTCGGAGAATTTCGCGCAATTAATCTGCGCATATATTCAATCTAGAATAATCCCTTTTTCCGCTTAAAAATTCAACCTTTTACGAAACCTTTGCGAAACTCAAACAAGTTGTCGCAATAATAATTTCCTAAAAGACTTGGAATAGCAAAGCAATCAATTGCTGACGTCTGCGGGTATACCGGGGGACAGCACCTTTAAACACGAAACGTAAAAAGCGATGTGCATTTTCGTTGCCACGTCTTTTCGACGATATTATTATCGGGACGTCCTCCGACGCGCGAAAGGTGCGCGCGAACGCGCAGCTGGTAAAACGCGCCGGTAATAAACGACCGCGATGATTTTGCCCCGTGTCACCGCACCGAATTTAAAGTAGGCAACGCGCGACTTTGCCAATCTGAATAAAGGGAGCAATGCGCTCGATATGGCGAGTGTGGCGTGGGCTAGATCGTCCACCTCCCCTCTTTAGGCTCGTAAATAAATGAAACCTACGAGAGAAGATACAGCGTCGTCGGAGTGGCGCGTGCATAAATAGGCGGAGTTCGCATAAAAAGTGCGTGCATTCCCTCTCGCGGCGTGAATCATCGTAAAAGTGTTCGCCTGTTCAATATATTGTACTTACGCGGAGCATCTCCGCCACGACGAAAGAGCGTGGTTTCCTTTTGTCTGACACGCTGCATAATTCCCCCCTCCCCCTTTTCGCGTGGCAAATCTTACCGGACGCGCGCCGTTCCACCGGTCGAACGAATATTTCAGTAATTTATTTGCATAACGCCGAGCAGAAAATCTCCATCCTTTCTCGTATATCGATCCACCGGAATTCGATCTATTCATAATAAAAGAACGGATATGTTTCTCGAGTTTATTTCCACATGTGCGTGACGTGTTTTCCATCGATCGTTGTTGCAACTTTGGCTATTTTTGATTGCCATGTGTGTCAAATTTATTATTTTCAAGTTTAAAACAATATTATTTTAACTCTATTGATCCGTTGAAACGGACGAAGAGAGAAAGATGTATGAAGCACGAGGAAGGGGAGTGCGGATAAAAATTGAAACGCAGAAATGACAAAATAAATGTGGAAATAATGTGAGGAAAATGTGCGGAATTGGATCTCCTCGAGGATTCGAGAAGATCCGAGACACACGGACGGCATCGTACGTCGATGATTAACGATCCACTTCAATTCGGCATGGGGGAACGCCGCGGTATTTTTCACCCCCCGTCGACGTTGGAACACTCTAAATTCCCAGCGCGGATCGACTTCGTGGCGTTTACGTAGATTAACGCGGAAGTCTCCATCACCACAAATCATTATTAGCATATTATCGGCGACACTTATCAGGGCGCCGCGCGCGCGACGTTTCCACCTTCCACCCTCTCAAATAAGACCTCGGTCATAAATCAGAAAGTGTCTTTCCTCGACTCGGTGATATATTTCATTCGTTAACAGGTATATAATTACGTCCGCCAAGCCGAGAGGTGCGTCCCCGATCAAAACGTTTCTTCTCACCCGGCGCGCGAAAATATTACGCGTGCGAAAGGGGTGCGCGCGTATAGAAGAAGAAGAGGAGGAAGAGGAGAAGAGTCCTCGCACGCGCGATAAACAGGCGATCGTAAACCGGCTGGTTTATCGGCCGATCAATGACGATCTTCATGATAAATATTTGCCTAACGCTCGCGCGCGGCGGATTACCGTTACCTACCGTAATTATGAGCCCTGTATTTTGGCGCGGAGGGAGGCCGAATAATACGCGCGCGGAATACGTTTGGCCTCTATCGACGCGCCGAATGCGCGCATTATCCGATCCGAAATGAAGTTCAAGTTTATTATCTTCTATCTGCATTCGGATTGTGATAAAATGTCGGGATAAAACGTCGCTTTTACAGTATTTTATGAGCTTTCGAAGCGACGATACATATTCCATCGACAGAGCGACAAAAACAGGATCGTATATAAAACAAGTGATGCGAAGGGGATCGATCGTCGACCCCCCTCCTCCTCTTCCCCCGCATCGCTCCACCCCGTCCTGTAATTAAAATCGCGACGCTTGATCCGGCGCATCTCTCGATCGGCGAACTCGCTTATGTACAAAAAAAAAATCAAACAAACAAACGAAAGAAAAAAAAACTTAATCGATATTTATCATTAATTGCGGCGGATCCGCGCGCGGATTTATCGCGCGCTTCGCGGCTGTATTTCATCGGCCGGCCGCCGTATATATCCCGAAGGAAATTTTTCCACTTTTTTTCAGTTATCCCAGCTCAATATCAGCGCAGACATAAAATGTATCGTCACCGCTCGAAACGGAAGGAACGCTACCGCCATCACGCATCCGAAAATTAATCGGCGTGGGCGCAGCCGATAACGAATGGTGTTCCCGCCAAACGGCCAGTATATTTTACTTTGCTCTCCAGTGTGTGTCTGTTATTTTGTGCGCATTCTGGCTGTCCGCCCGGCACGATTTACTCCGCCGGTCTCGATCAGGAATTTTCGAGTCTCTCGCGCGCGCGCGCGCTCGCGCACGGCAGGCCGGACAAAATACTCGCGGATCCATTAAAAAATTGCCGCCGCTCGCGCTACATCGTTTTCGATAATTCGCGAAAGTCTCAATCGCGAATTACGTTTATCGTCGGTCCGTAATGTAATTAACGCGATTAATAACTGAATTAGTTGACGATAAAGTTGAAAAGACATTTTATACAATTCTTACACACACATATTTGCTTGCATAAATTTTTTGTTAAAGTTACTTAATCTGCTCCAAATTTTATCTAAAAAAAAACTTATACTGTATTCTTCGTTTCAATATCTTATCTTTATTTCTTGTTAGTTTTTTTACACTGTTATCGCGTTTAAAAATATTTATCTCGAAGCGATTAATAGATAACGTTTAATAGCAATAATAATAATATATTCTGTTTAAGGCATTTTCTCGAGGTGATTCCTCGTGTCTTCTCTCGTTCTTTGTATACTTCACCGGTTACGTTTTGTCATTGCACCTGGGGCCCGATTCTCTAACGCGAAACGTATGCGCAAACTCTGCTCTAGCAGAAAGGCTGCAAATTGATTGGCTATCGCATAGTTTTTAGCCAATTAAGCTTGCAGCTTTTCTGTTAGAGCAGAGTTTACGCATACGTTTGTCGTTTAGAGAATCGGGCCCCAGATGCCTTTCTTCCGATGCACCGCTGTTTATCGTGTTGCAAGCTTCCAGGCGCGTCGGTAAGCCGCACACGTTTAACTTTTTCACATCCAGCAAAATATATATATATATATATATATATATATATATGTTTCAGTATATTTAAAAAATGTCTCTAACAAAAATATTGAGTCATTAAGATCATTAAAAACAACTCAAGTACATTTCGTACTTCATTTCTTGGATTAGAATGTTAAAAAATATGAATTTGCAGTAAAAAAAAAAAGACAGACCTTCGATCAATTTTATTTGTTCATTTGTCAAGCAATTTAAATGAAGTAAGTCTCTTTGGATGAAGAGTTACACTTTTAAAATATTAAATTAAATTAATTCAATTATAATTAAATAAGTTAACATTTATAAAAATTGATTTCTGCATTTAATTAACTTTGTGCATTTGATGCTAAAATTTGTGAAACGAGTTTCTCGCTCGTTACTCCGGCCGTTTTATCGCATAAGAAATCATCATAACTTCATCCGGGAACAACACCGTCTTCGCTCCGCGTCTATAAACCGAAGCGGAACGCTACAGAGAGGTGACGGTTCGATGCCCGAGTCGGCCAAGATGAGAGGGAAGGAGAAAAAGAGGAAAAAGGGAGCGGGAGAGAGAGAGAGAGAGATAAATCCATCTCTCGCTCCATTCGCTTCTATCCACTCCTATCGCCCTGCAAAACACAATTCAGGATCGGCGCAGGCGGCAGGTGGCGCTCGTGCTATCTGATGCGCGTCGCTTTCCGCCATCTTTGGATAGTGAGAAGTGAGAACGTTGTTGAGGCTTCGCGACGGCGAGAGGACTGAGAGGAGTGCCAGGTCGGCTTACGCGGCGGGATTATAACGACAGTGCGCGAACGTGGTGTCGAACGACGGACGTGGTGATAACGACGACGACGAGGAGGTGGCTGTCGCTCGCCAGTCGGCGAGGATCGAGTGTCGCGTGCCGAACGGGAACTCGCGGATATAATCGGGGGACGCGGAGTCACGCACGCAGCACGGTAAGTGTTCGGGTTCGGCGCTCGCGCGGAACGCCATTGCGACGCATCTCGGCTCCGCTCTCGAGAGAGGAGAGAGAAAGAGAGAGAGAGAACAGCGTCGCCGCATCGCGAGTGTGTTTACGCTGGGTGTGTCAAAGTGCCTGTGCCTGCCGCCCACACGCCGGAGAAACTTGCCGTCGGGAAACTTCCGGCCGGACGCTCGGCGCCGCGCGTCCCTCCTATAAGTACGTCCCCGACGGGACGTTCAGGAATTCCACTCGACGAGTAGCGGAATGCTTCCCGGAGAGAAAGAGAGAGAGAGAGAGAGAGAGAGGCTGCGACATGCACGCGCTAATTCGCGACGGTTCTCAAGTCTCTCGCGACTCGCGATATTCGGAGTACCTACTCCTCGAAGCGCGAGTCTTGGCGAAAAGTTTTCCGCTGTTCGAGAATCTTCCTGCTTATTATCTCTCGTGTCTCGAGAAAGCGGCGTGTCAAAGGAAATTCTCCGCTCGAGCTGGATCCCGGAGTCGATCGACGGACACGACATGCGCGTCGGTGCTCGATACTCTTCGCGTGGATTCTTCTTCGTTGCCGACGGAACCTTTCATCTCCGGTGCTCCTCGTTCCGACGGCGATCTCCGTCCGCTGTCTCTCCTCCTCGCCCCCTCGTCGCTCTCTTTCTCGCCGACACCGTGTATATACGTCTGCGCGCGCGCGCGCGCGCACAGGCACGCACATACGCATGTACACACACGCGCAAGTTGCCTTTCCTTTCGCCTCCCCCGCGCCCGTCCCCTCCCGCGCGCGCGGCCTCGTCGATTGTCGGAGAAACGGTGACACATCGCATATTTCCCGAAGTCCTCTCTCTCGTTATGTCACGCGGCCAACGCGCCTCCGTCCCACCCTGGATTCCGCCGCGGGGGAACCCCGCCGCGTCCGTCCCGTCGGCTACACCCGCCGACGGGTGCAACGGCACGACGCATATTCGATCGCGGCCGACCGCGCGAACACCCACAAGCCTGAAGCTGTGCAACGCGAGAGCGAGACGGGGAGGAGGGGAGAGTAGAAAGGGAGAGAAAGAGAGAGAAGAGGGAGAGAAGAGGGAGAGGGAGGGGGGGACCCTTCGATCGCGCCCACATTCCGTGCAGGAGCATCTTTCCCCGTCGGAGCGGGATCCACTGACCCACCGTACCGTTGTATAGTATCCCGCAAGTGAACATTTTGGCGAGCGTATGTCGCTTTAGACTCTTTAGAGCGATTTCTCTCTGATTCTCTCGCGACGTTCGGGGGGGGGGGAGAGGGGGATCTGGAACGAGCGCGTTCGCCCCCTCGCCGAGCCGGTGAATTGAACACTCGGTCTCGCGTCAGATGATGGGAATGTCACTCTGCGTTTGGCCCCTTTTCGCGTTGCCGGCTTGATTTCCTCTTTGCGTAACTGGAATAGAGCTAACTGGACGTTGAGATAGACCGCACCGTAGAACGGAGGGTCGCTAGACGCTGACGGAGATTCTGCTTTTGTTTATTTCAGGTGTGAAGGTAACTTCTAGCCGGAATCATGAGCTATCCAATGTCGACGAATCAATCTAGGCCGAGTAAGTCACGTTCGTGCGATACATTCGGTTTGTCGCGATAGGGACCCGCGTGGAACTTACGTTTGTTTTGGGTTATAGTGTCCCAAGGGAATTACCAGGGCCCGGGCGACCTGCCCATGGGCTCCGCCAAGGAGCAGACCTTGATGTGGCAGCAGAACTCCTACATGAACGACTCGGGCATCCATTCCGGCGCTGTCACCCAGGCACCATCTCTGTCCGGCAAGGAAGATGAGGAGATGGAAGGGGATCAGCTGATGTTTGATCTGGACCAAGGATTCGCACAGGGTTTTACGCAGGATCAAGTTGAGGGTGAGATTACCAACCACCTTTGTAAATCTAACATTACAGAATTGGACATTGCGATAGAGAATGGCGTGACGTTCTTTCAGATATAAATCAGCAGCTGAGTCACACTCGATCGCAGCGCGTTCGCGCTGCCATGTTTCCCGAAACCCTGGACGAAGGTGTAGAGATACCCTCCACGCAATTTGATCCAGCCCAGCCCACCGCTGTACAGAGATTAGCCGAGCCGAGCCAAATGCTGAAGCATGCCGTTGTCAATTTAATCAATTATCAGGACGATGCTGATCTTGCTACGCGCGCTATCCCGGAATTAATCAAGCTGCTGAATGATGAGGATCAAGTGGTTGTTTCTCAGGCAGCTATGATGGTACACCAGCTGTCTAAGAAGGAAGCCTCCCGGCATGCCATCATGAACAGCTCGCAAATGGTGGCCGCCTTGGTGCGCGCTATTTCTAATAGCGACGATTTGGAATCGACGAAGGCCGCGGTCGGCACTCTGCACAACTTGTCGCACCATCGACAAGGCTTGCTAGCTATTTTCAAGAGCGGCGGCATCCCTGCGCTTGTAAAACTACTGAGCTCCCCGGTGGAATCTGTTCTTTTTTACGCGATAACGACGCTGCACAACTTGTTGCTTCACCAAGACGGTTCTAAGATGGCCGTGCGTCTTGCCGGCGGTTTGCAAAAAATGGTCGCTCTACTCCAACGGAACAACGTCAAATTTCTAGCCATTGTTACCGACTGTCTGCAGATTCTGGCGTATGGAAATCAGGAGAGCAAGCTAATTATTCTTGCTTCGCAAGGCCCGATAGAGCTCGTGCGCATCATGCGCTCTTACGAGTATGAAAAACTATTATGGACCACTTCGAGAGTATTGAAGGGTAATTATTTCAAATTTATCGTAATAGTCTCTTGGAATGGTAATTAAATTTTTGCGTTTATTAATTGGTGATTATTTTGTTTGCAGTATTGTCTGTTTGCCCTAGTAACAAACCCGCGATTGTGGAAGCTGGAGGCATGCAGGCACTTGCTATGCATCTTGCAAATCCGAGTCAAAGATTAGTCCAGAATTGTTTGTGGACACTGCGTAATCTATCGGACGCCGGCACAAAGGTTGACGGACTCGACAATTTGCTGCAGAGTCTCGTGCTTGTGCTCGCATCAGGAGACGTGAATGTGGTCACGTGCGCCGCTGGAATTTTGTCAAATTTGACCTGCAATAATCAGCGCAACAAGGTACGTCGAAATAAATACATTTCTTTGCGGTGTTCTTACGCGTATATCTGGCTTAGGTTTTAATCTTTTAAATTTTATTCAGGTTGCGGTGTGTAACTTTGGCGGTGTTGATGCTCTAGTTCGTACGATCGTCAATGCTGGTGATCGGGAGGAGATAACCGAACCGGCGGTGTGCGCCTTACGTCATTTGACCTCGCGTCATAACGAAGCGGAAATGGCGCAAAATTCCGTTCGATTAAATTATGGTATCCAGGTTATAGTCAAATTACTTCACCCGCCGTCGCGCTGGCCATTGGTGAAGGCGGTTATCGGATTAATCCGCAACTTGGCTCTTTGTCCTTCTAATCACATCCCGTTACGCGACCACGGCGCGATACATCACCTTGTGAGACTCTTGTTGCGCGCATTCCAAGATACTCAACGAGTGAGTATAAAAGCCGTTATATAGAATAAAAATATATTTTGCATAATAACAGTTGATTGTAATAATTGTACAATTAATTATAACAATTAATTGTATAATTCTCTACTGAGAAAGTGTTTAGGCGTTATTATTATTTAAATACTGTCTGAGGATAATCGAAGGTTCAACATAATTAATATGTTTGATATTATTATTACAATTTTTGCATAGAAAAATATTATTTTTTATTCGCAGCAACGATCATCGGTTGCTAGTACCGGAAGTCAACAAACATCGGGTGCCTATGCAGATGGAGTACGCATGGAAGAAATAGTGGAAGGTTCAGTAGGTGCTCTTCATATTCTCGCAAGAGAATCCCATAATAGGGCGATAATTCGATCACAGAACGTAATTCCGATTTTCGTGCAAGTACGTATCGCTATGTTTACGAAAGTGCTCATTTTTTTTTTTGGTTTCTTAAATTATATTTTAGTTTAAAATGATAAATTAAAATTATTCTGTATTTATCGTAACATGCAATTTTTTTTATTTAATAACAATTTTGATTTATATTTTTTACTCGCAGCTACTGTTCAACGAGATTGAAAATATTCAACGCGTAGCAGCCGGCGTACTTTGCGAGCTGGCAGCCGACAAAGAAGGCGCCGAGATGATAGAACAAGAAGGTGCTACCGCCCCGCTGACAGAGCTGCTGCACTCCAGGAATGAGGGTGTTGCTACTTATGCAGCGGCAGTGCTATTCCGTATGAGCGAGGACAAGCCTCAAGAGTACAAAAAACGACTTTCCATGGAGCTGACAAATTCTTTGTTCCGCGAGGACACAAATCTATGGAACAATGCCGACTTCGCCATGGCCCCGGATCTTCAGGTATCGTAGAGAACAAATACACCGGTGCACGTCATTTTATCTCGTGTCGTGGCGAAATAGATTTACTTGCAAACACTATGTAACATAGCAAGTTTTAGTTTTTATGTACTAGCTTTCCCTTTTTTTAATTTACTTTTTCCAAGTACTTACCAGGAGTCAGGTTTGTAATATAAATGGAAATATATTGTAGTATAGAAGTATGTTAAACACTTCTCGATGGTTACATTGTGTTCAGTAAATTGCCACGTTATAACAGCTCTTACTGGTTATAGAGACACTCCCCCTAATTTATAAAAAAACCAGGTATTTATATGTTACAAGGTTTTCCCCGTGTAAGATTAATTTCAAGCACAGCTGTTTATAAGTAATGTACAGCGTTATTTATCTATTATTCCAATTTACATCACTAAGTCATCTGCAGTACTCATTAGGTCATTAGCGTGCTATAGCGTTTAGTTCTCATTATTCATCGGTTACGCTTTAGACTTTTATCGTTATATTTGTGGAGATGACGGGTATATAATGTGAAAACTAATTTCATACAATTTTACATTGCTTAACAAGTTATAAACGAGCAGTTTTGAAATGTTTGCTTCCCTCACGCAAAAAATGCACTTTATAATGCGTATTTATATTAACTTGTAAACTAAATTTTTAGTTTTACATGCTTAAGCTTTATAACATACAGTTTATTATGCCCGAGGTTCAATTATATTTTTATGACATTTTTATATTAATATTCAAACATTGAGAGCTTAAAGAAAACGATATGGTCGTGCCTAATGGAGCAATGGATCACGAGATGCAGTTAGATGAGATCTTACAATTGATAGTTTGCAAGATTACAATATGCATGGGAATGCGTTTTGTCCCTTCTGCAGATGTTTACTTCAAAAATTGTCTTTTTATTTTTATTACTTTATCATTCATGTTATTATTCATGCAAGCCCCCCTACCCTCGCGTTGGCCGTTTTTATTATCGTACAAAACTTGTCAAGTATAGCGCGAATCTTGCCGTATTTCGGGGTACCATGACGCGCCCTCCCTTAGAAGATATGCTTTGTGTTGACCTCAGCTACCTAATCTTCAGGACATGCTTGGCCCTGAACAAGGCTATGATGGTATGTATGGCCAAGGACCTCCTAGCGTACACAGCAGCCATGGCGGCCGGGGTTATCAACCGCAAGGTAATTTATATGTTAGCCATTTTATTCAGCGAATGCTGCTTCTGAACAATCGACTTGTTACTCGATCGAGGGTAGCCGAAGCTATAAACGATCATACAAAACGAATCTCATTCTGTATAAAATGTGTTCTTGTATATAATCCGTCATGACAAATTGCGTATGCCGTATAATGACTATAACGGGATGATTCTGTCTTGCATTGTAAATACGAGGAAATTTAATCAATTTACCACTCTCTTCGGTATCACCTCTAATATAAAATAATGCATTTAATCGTATGTTATTTTAACAGCAGCTTAACCCATGGACTTAAATTAAAATACAGCCTATCAACAGTTTCTCGCAGTAACATAGGTGACATTTGGTCTTCATGTATTTTTCTGGTTTTCGTTATTTGACTGTTTGACGTCTAATTGATTGTCAGTTTTAAAACTGCATGTTCAATGTTACATGTAGAAACTTTAAAATTTGTCGAGCACGCTTATTATTATTAACTGTATTCCGCAAAAGAATCTGATAACTTTACTTTCACAGCAGTACATATGAGAACTCGTATAATATGTGCGCTAATCGTCACACCGCTTAACATTTTTATTTCCACAAAACATATTTTCTTAATTGTGTACATAATGTATATATAATAATATATTATCTAGTCTATAAATAATGGCGCGATCGATGAAAAATATCTGAACTGCTAAATATAGAATATTAATACTTGATTGATTCCAAGAAGACATTAACAATTATAACCTATTTAATTTTTTTTATATTACAACTCGAATCACCTCGTTCATAATTACGGATGTGTTACTTGATGTATATGTAAGACACTGTAATATCAAGCTATTTCACCTACGCATGCTGACGCTGTTTTGCACGTAAATACTTACTACTCTTTTATTATTTATTATTTATTCCCACTGTAATACGCGCTTTATGATGAAGGAGTCGCGTAGGAGGATGATATTTGTAAGTAACTAGATAAAAAGTTTTCCGCAGTTTATTCTCCAAAAGGAAGTATTGTATATATTCATCGAAATTGAAAACAATAATATTGAATACTTTTTTCTATTTGTCTTATCACATGGTGGCACGTGGCATATCGAGCTTCAACATTACCAAGTGTATCGCTTATTTCGTTTTTAGTACTTGAAGCTAAAAAAGCTAAAAGTTAGCTAAACAAGTTTTTTTTTAATTTGTACATATTTATTTTCTACATATTAGTCTGAGATTATTTAGTATTATAAGAAAAAGTAGCTTCTTTGTGGGTTCAATAATTTTTATCGTGCAATCTGGTGAAGATTTCTGATGAAAAATGTATTGCAAATTAATGAGTAAATATGGTAATCGATTAAACACGATATGTCAGCATTGTGATTATAAAGTAATCACATAAATTGATTAAACGATAGTTATTTAAAAAAAAAGTAGTTACTTTGGAGACACATAGCAAAACTATCTGTATCTCGTAAAGCTAAAAGACTGCCAAAGTACTTCACAAGTTATGCTTCACTGATCAATGAAGTTTCTGCACTTCGCGTGCAGTGTGTAATTTTTATCGATGTTAATTGCCGTACGAGAGTGTTATGGGCTTTTTGTAGAAAATGATGTTTTCCTTGCGACAGGTTATGACCAGATACCAGTAGATTCGATGCAGGGGTTAGAGATAGGTGGTGGATCGACGTACGGCGCAATGGACACTATGGACGTGGCGCACGATGGCATGAGTTTCGAGCATTTGGAAGAGCTTCCCGCACCGCCGCAAGATAACAACCAGGTCGCGGCCTGGTACGACACCGATCTCTGAATCCGTGCCGTTATCGATCTCACGAGACAGCAAAGGAACTCAAAAAGAGCAGGAGCGTTATTTTAAAGTACTAAGCGAACTTTTATAGTAGAGACTCGATTATCCGAGCGCTACAATTCGGTCTTCAACCGACTTTTACCTAACAGTATATTTTGATAGATCATGGCATACTTTCTTTGTAAACTTTTTGAATTTTTGCAATATCTTCAAAATTGCAGAAAATATAGTACACGAAAATGTGCGTGACGTCATAATGTTGTTGCGAAATCTTTTGAAGTTGCCGTCATCAAAGAAACTTTAGAAAGCTATAATTTTCTCAAATTTGGGTTTTTTTTTTAAATTCAAAAAGTACTAAAAATTGGCTTAGATTCTCTACATTAATTATGGATACCGCTTAATAAAAAAATTTTACTTGAGAACCTAATTGAATGTCCGCATTTTAGACTCGTCAGGACCAAACCAAGTCCCGATCTTTCCCCGCAAGTTTCTCATTTTTATTTTAATGACATATGCATACAATGAACATATCCTTGCTATCTCTCTCTCTCTCTCTCTCTCTTTCCCCTCTTTTTTAAATCATTTTCTTGCCACTTATGATCGGCAAGCCGAGCGTCGATTGTTGTTAGGCGGATGACGTGCCAAGTGATCACACAGTGCTTGGTATCCCGATTCATGATACGGACGTTTGACTGCATTCGAATAGTGTACCTTAAGATATGTAAACGATGTATCTTAATAATTAATTAAATGACGCTCGGGAAATCGGAGTTCTGCATTTACAAGACTCATCTTTGACATGAAGTAATACCGATTGGTGGGCTATCGTGTCTCGACCGTCTTTCGGTGTCCGCGAGGAGCCCCTCTTCGAATATAAAAGATCGGTTAGTCGCGCTATAGTTGACATCTTCCTATAGTTCACATTTGTTTCGTCAAACAGAAAGTGAAAAAAACATTCGCTAATCCATATCGACCCGAGAAAATGTATCGCCTGTATGTAATCGCCTAATATGATCATTCACCCGAGCATATTAAACATTATATCGATGTATTAGAATTAAGAAAGACACATGTAATTCGTACACACATGTATATGTATCGTTTAGTTGTCTATACAAATAAACCGAACAATTAAGCGACCAATATTTCCTTGTTTCTGTTTATTATTTTTTATAGTATACCACAAGTCGCGCCAGTTAACAATGGAGATCATGATTATTATTACTTTTGATAGAGGTAATTTCACATTTCTTACATATTTTGAACCTATCCTAAGTTAATGTTAAACGTAATATCTATTTTTCAAGGAAGCATCGAAACAATTTATAAATCGAAACCGACGAATGTTTCGAAAATAACGTGGAGCTATACCCGAGTACAGCCGTCGGTCGTAGGTGGACATTTAAGGATCGTCCACTTTGATATTAATATGCTGCAGGAAAATAATTTCAGCGAATACTTTCACTTGTCCAGGCTCGGCGAGAACGCTCGCGCTGTGTCCCGAGGTAAGACGTTACATGACGCCGACACGCACAATTTGTCGCGGGGGACCGTCTTCGTTTTCTTCTCTTCGCTTCTCTCCTCTTCTTGGTCGCGGAGAAGGGTGCCACTTACGGCGCCACGTCGGGTCATCAATCGCTGGTCGACTCTCGCACGGCGCGGCGTACATACATCAGCGGCCGCCTCGAAGAGTCGAAGGCCCGCGTTAACGGTTGTTTCTTAACGCGACACGGAGGAAAGGAGGCTTGTGGCTTGTGTCCCTCGAGGAGCCGTGTGTTTCTTCGAGTACTACGGAAGGCGCGTTAAGAATCAGTCTGCTCGTCGAAGCGGCCACTCTGTCACTTCCGGGCAGCTGTCGGCCGAGGGTAGTCGACTCTTGCCCGAACACGAAGGCTGCGCGTTTTGTGCGGTGGGATCAGCGTGAATTTTCTTGGGCTGAGTGACCGAATTCTATAAAAAGAGGTCTTTTGATTTCCAAGGAATAAAAACCTGCTATCGGCACGCGAAACGCGAAGAGGTGGTTCTACTGGATTTGGGAATTGAGTATCTGTCTCGCAAGCATGGTAAGCCTGAAATGTTTGTTATAGTGATGTTTTTTAGCTTCTTTTAGCCTCTTTCAACTCGTCTTTCCACATTCTTTGCTGTCTCTTTCGTGTATTTTCGCGACTTAAAATAACCGCGGTATAGGGCTCCGTGTAAAATCTTCGATAGTTCGCGACAAAAATATTCGCAACTGCGAATTGTCAGGTTTGTGACGAATGCCTTTTACCATCGACGTACTTTCGAAATATTTTTTGAGTATCAAGACTGACTTGGATTTGCATGTTACTAATTATGCAATTAGAAATATTAATTCTGTAATTAGTAATAAATTACAATTATATAGGAGATTTAGTACCTATATTATACTAATTACGTGTAATTTTGATTAACATATTATTAATCAGTTGCAATTAGAATGTACAGCATCGGTAGCTTCTACAACAAAAATTACTGCGGACAAGAAACTCGTGAAAAAACTCTAGGACGTTTCCTCGTGCACCATTCGATATAATTCATCGATGAGACTCATCGATTATCCGTTGATTTCCTAGAGTGCACATTATTCAAAGAATAAAGTTTGTAACGGTAAAGTGTAATCTTCACGGTTGAATTCCTATCTAAGTAAGGTTTATCGTAGTTTCTAATATTTGCGGGGAGTGCACTCCCCGTATTTGCGTTTCATTAGAGACGCACGGATTACCGTTGCTCTCGTAATAGAGTCAGAGCAATCGCGCGGATAGATATATCCGGACGTGAAATCAAAAACGATATAGAAACATCAGGTATAGAATTCTATACCCGCACGTAAAATATTACCGGCGCGGCGTTGCAAATATTACACGTAAAATAAACAGTCATGCACATAAATATGTTATGTGTATGAGTGGTTCTGCCATTAATATGAAGTAATCTCTGATAATTATACATTTAGATAAGATATATATATATATTTAAAATGAAATTACTTTTACTCGTAGTGTTTTCATTGATCTTATTGTTTTTATGTCAGGTATTTCAATGTATTTGTGCGTGTTTTAGTATACATAGGTATTTATATATGTACAATTCTTCTAAATGTTTTTCGTGTTCGCATATAAAATTATAAACGAAATTCTACTCTAAATTCTGGCACGAATATTATAGATCGCCTACGCCTACGCTAATTTTTACTACTTATTTCATAATAATAATCCACTAAAGTGATACCTATCGAATAATATGCAATAACGTAAAAATAATTCGTTCGATTATATTTTAAGAGAAAAAGTAACAAAAAAAATGATTTCTCTTTGTTTTACACCTCGCACCGATGTAGAATCTACGACGGAAAACACGCATATTAATTTCATTGCACTGATTCCAAAACCTGTCTCGTTACCCTTGAAATAAAATAACTTGCACTATAATAAAGTGCCTTTGCTCGATGTAGTGTATCGAAAAATATCTCTCCGTTCAACAAGACTCGTTTCCTTTCCAAGCGGAGCAAGTGTTTTCCAAGTTATTTTTCATATTAAAGTAGGTCGTAAAATACATAAATTCTCTTGTCGACCTTTTTGTCGAACATTGAAATGAATATTGTAAAACAGGAAATATAATAGGCAATTCAGTGGCGAGGCATCTTCTACCCGCGATATCGCTGGAATCATATAATTTCGTTCGTAGTCCCATTAAGAGATCTGAAACGATAATCTTTTTATCATATTTGTATATATACAAATACTACGTATTTGCACATATGTATGCCGACTGGGGCATCGACGATAATAACAACGTGAAAGTGCATCCACTACGCCGCTCCAGAACAATTCCACGTCGTGCCCAGCTTGAGATACACCGTGGGAGTAAATTACCGTAAACTCCAGCACGTCTGATCAAAAAGTTGACTTTACTTGCGACACCGCGCGCGCACGGTTGTCTCCTTAAATGTCTCAACAGCAGGCACCTGCACGAGATTTGCCGTTACGCGCTTCCGACACATCGAACAGTAATGTATTGTCGCTCGTAATCCGCGGCATAATTAGCGGCGGAGTGCAAAGCCGTGCAAAGGATAGCGGGAAAAAACGAAGACAAGTCATCACTGGATAGAAAAAGAAAACGAGCAAGGAAGGAATAACAGATCTTAACATAAGCGAGAAAATAAATAGGATGCGAGGATTCGAAGAAAAGCACAAACGTAAAGATAATTATGACAATTAATAAAAAAGCAGAAGAGAGAGATGAGAAGAAACGGGGCCAATCGCGACTAAAACAAAAGGGCTCAAAACTGGCATAAGAAGGCATAAAGAGAAAAAAAATGAAAGAAAGAGCAAAGTCGAAAGTTGAAGGAGGTGCAAATGGAAACGGGAGGAAGGGACAAGAAGGGATGAAAGGGGCCAGGAAGAGACGAGGGACAGACGTCCTTGCCCCGGACTAGTCCGTAACTGTGCCCTCGTGCGCGCGGACGCCCGTGGAGAACCGGTAATGACGTGAAAGTGCATCCACGAGGAGCGAGGAGGCAGGCAGGCAGGCGGGCAGGCAGACCGCCGCGCCGCGCCGTTCTCTCGGCAGTCTCGCCTCGTCCAGGACAATCCCCTGGATCCCGTGGCGCGGGGCCGGATCGGAGAAATTGTCTGCCTCTCGACGATCGAAGTGCTCGCCTGACCGAGGTGGTGAACGTCTCGTTCGCCGCGCGCGGTCGCTCAGTCGTCTCCTTTCCTCGAGTGCGTTTTCGCCGCAGCTGCACGCCGATTCCACACGAGCGGTTTGTTTTGCTTTTGGCCGACACGCGCGTTCAAAGTTCGTAATCCCCGGACGGTTCTCAGTGACGTGATCTCTCGAAGGCATCCCTTTCTTCTTCTTCTTCTTGTGATAAATGTGACACACTGTCAATTGGAAAACGGAGTTTTCATCTGTACGTTTGACGATTTGGGTACGAATACCCGCCGAGACAGGAGAAACCTGATTTATTGTATTCCGAACGTGCGCTGCGTGTGATACGGTCAATTTAGAATAAGATTGTTGATACATATTTATATGCGAGAAACTGTAAAAATTGCATCGCTTGTTTGATACGTTCTACATTTGATTCAAACATGATATATGTGATTTATGTGTAAAGGCATTCCTTTAATTATGGAAAGATTATTAAGACTGAGACTAATGTTAGCAAGAACAGATAAGATTAAAGGATACGTGTTTCTCTCAAGAGCGTTCACAGATCCTATAAGATAAATCTAGTATACATTAAGTTTTAAACCGTTACACACACATTACATAAACTAGTCCTGGAGATGTTTTATACATGAGGATATATCAATCTTCGTGTGTGACTTACCTGCATAATTCTTTTTAATAATTATTTGATTGTGCGATTATTTAAACTGTATATATATTATGTCATGATTTTTATCTTAGCAGTTTTTTATTTTAGCAGTTTCTACGTTTTAAAAATTAAAAATTATCAGTTAGATTGCTTATTCTCTTCTTAAATTTCATAACAAAAGAGCTATATAAATATGTTTAAAAATTATAAATGTAATAATTATTTTATGTAAAATTCTCAAAATTTTACATTTATGTCATTTGTTGCTTATTTGCGCAAAACTGCATTGAACTTGTTAATGCTTTCTTTATGGCAGTGTTTAAAAATATTATTTATTACATAATATATGGCAACAATTTGTTTCAAAGGCATTATCAACGTGAAAAAATTATATTTTAAAGTATAAAGTTATATTAATTATACGAAATAAATATTCTCTTTACATATCAACTTCTAATTCTTTCGTCAATAAAGTCCGTTTTTATATTATATATAACTTTTCAATGAAACTTTGAAACTGTTATTAAACTTTATGGTTTCTAAATTAATGAACATTAGTTTCAATAAAAATGGTAATATTAAACGATAAGTACAGACTTGCTGAGAAAATACCAAGGAACGGCGCTCTATGCCGAACGGAAGTTTCAACAGCGGTAAACGACTGATCGCAATACGCACGGCGATCGACGTGCATTTATTTAAAAAAAAGTCCATAAATCCCGACATTTCCTAGAGAATAATTGCACGAGTCTCTAAGTATTTCTTCTTTACAGCGAATGGGACGCTAATATCTCTGAAGCGGAAAGCGGCCAGGCCTGCGGGAGATGTATCTTGCCGATATCCAGGTTTGCGGTTCTTAATAAAAAAAAACAAAAAAAAACAGGAACGGACAATTGATCATCTTCGGTCATCCATCACCATTGATACGCGCGCACGCTCCACGAGGAAAAGAAATCCGCGATGATCCCCGTGACTCCTCGAGCCGGCCAAATTCTGGAGGAGCGCTGACGAAGCGCGGGAGTGCGCGATCGCAGGCAGAAAAAAAAATGACCGTCGCGATGGAGCACAAGCGGAAGAGCTCGTGGGACTCGAAGGTGAGACTCGAATATGTGGCGCACTTTCCCTTCGCGGGGGGATCTCCTGCTCTCTGCTTTCTTCATTATACCGTCGCGTTATTAATTAGGGAGTCGGGCCCTCGTGCGAAAAACGTCGCGACTCGATTCCTGCATGCGTGGAATCGAGCGGAGACGCGCGAGGCGTTATGAATCCTACATAGAAGAATGCATTGTTTAACGGCGGACGGTATGAGTAACGGCGAGTGTTGCGCGTTCGGGATATACTTTCCAGTTTCTTCGGATCGATCCTCCGACGTTCCCTAACGGGGCCGCGAGGCAGATAATTCATGATAAATCCTGAAGCGAACATTTCAAACGTGCGCATTTTCGAACGCTTGTTATTCTAGCTTGGCAAACGCGTATCGTGCACACCACCTTTGTTCGAACTTGCACTTAAACTTGCTTTATTTGAAGTCTTGTGCGAGCGGAGAACGCGAAATGGCGTAATGTTGCTTTGTTGCCCGACGCAACGTCATATTTCTGTCTCGTGGCTGGCTTTGCAAATAATCATTCCGCGGATAAGGTGCCCGCCTCTTCTATTATCCAGAAATGATGCTGCAGATTGGAACGGTGGAACAATTGCGGGACAAACATAATCGCTCCCATAACTCGCCGCTGACATTTGAGCCGGCGAGTAAGTAGGTATCGCCCCGTGGCGAGAAAGCGCAATTCTGATTAATTTAATCAACTCTCACGCGGCGTAACATTATAATATGTATATATTTTTTTTTTATTCACGAGACGAAATGAAACGAGATTAATTCCGTTCCTCGCGCCCGAGTTCTTCCAGTCGTAAGAAACGGTGCCGAATGAATCAGCCGCCCACAATAACTTCGGTGAAAGTCGCATCGCGCATCGAGCGTTGATGCTCACCATCGTGTCCTTCGATTAATTATTCCGATTAATTTTCTCGCACTACAGAGCGACGTAAAGGCCATTGAAAGGCTAGCGGGATTGTCGCGGGAAAGAGACTCAACCTTGAACTCGCGCGCGTTTACTCGGTCGTTGATACTTGAATATACTCGGCATTATTCCGATTTCTGGATATTGTCGTTATTTGTCATTTTATAAGGATGTTCTTTGTATAGAAATTTTTATTAGAGCACAAATTGTGTTTAAATATTGCGTTTATTTAATTGCATGCTCGAGGTTTTAGCAAAATTGTTGCACGTTTTTCTCTTGCAGAATAATATACATGACGATTTTAGTTTTCGTATAATTTTATAAAAACTATCGCTGATTAGTATATTAAGGAATATTTCAAGATCTGATAGGATTTTGAATATTTTGCATTGGAATAGGTCGTCGAATTTTGAAGCGTTGCGTGCGAACGACTGAAAGGCAAGACGCACCGAGAGACGATTCGTGGTTTGCAAGTTGATACCGTACGAATTATTTTTGCGGTCGTGTTCGTTACCGCCGACCGTTGAATTATCGTGGACACGATTTTTCACCGACATAAATTATGCAAGAGCCGCGCAGAGTCGCGCGTATTTGAAACTCGTCGGACTGCCGAGTGCATAAAATGTGTTAAACGAGTTGTAAATTGGTCAAAAGCCAAGGTTTCCCCAGATTCGTTCAACCTTGTTCTTCCAATACTGTTTGACAAATTTCTATATGCGTGACGCAAATATAATTCTGGTAGTCGGTATAGTCTCTTTCCGCAACGTTGATTTGAGACGAAGAGAGTCGAGAGAGAAAGACGGCTGATGGCAATAACCCTTTTCCAAGTGAACAATGATTCTGCGTTTTGTTGTCACTCGCTTCAATGATTCGCCTTTCGAAAAGGAAATCGAGAAACTTGTCGCGCGTTCGTTTAATTGAAAGGATAACGTTCAATTAGCGAGATTTCTTCATCAATAGTGCTAATTGCCAAGTGCGAACGCCGTTTACACGTGAGCGATTGTGTCCACCTTGGTCCACCTCTCTCGGCGATCAGGAGCCTGATCTATCTGGTTTTCCTCTCCAGACCGATTGACCTTGTTCTCTAATGACCCCCCTTGGCCACGCAGATACCTACGCACTCGGCGGCGAGTTGACGAGGAACTAGGCTGACCGGAATGGAGAGCGATGCGTTAGGTGGGTTGGGTCGTCTGGGTTGGGCCGTCGTCATCTGCTCTATCCCCGATACCGTTACTTCATGGACACACGATCGCGCTTGGTATTCTTCAAAATCGCGCGTGACGCACGTCGCGCCGACGTCAAACTCGGATGATTGATGGCAGTCTTTGATTGAATATCATCAGGAAGTCTACATCGGTAATTTCACATCGGTGTATTCCTTATTTATTATCTGTTCAATGATAAAAATTAAGTACACGGTGACGTCATTGATAATATCTTTGCTCACTGAACTCTTCATTTTCTGATTTGTCTCCTTTTCTTTGGAACAATCGCAATTTAATTATGGATATATAACTAAATTTTAAATTGAAGTAATTGTAATAATCTTAAAAACTTATATCATAAATCGAAAATTGTATCGTTTGAATGTTGAAGATCATCTCGGAGAATCATGCGTTCACATCACATAACTGAACTCTGTGGGATTTAGAATGGCGCGGAACGATTCGAGACAATTTTCTTCGTAGAATAAGTATGCCGATTATCTTGATGACGAAGGACGACAGATTGCAGATCGGAGATCAACTCCGCTGTCATTTTTCTCGCGATTGCTTTTTGCTGACGAGTACTGGCGTCACGTTACGGGGGCTTACTTGTCACCGCGTAGACAGTACGTATAATATGACCGAGCGGATTGTAATTCAAGACGGACAGAAACTCGTTTCTAGATTCTTGCTCTTTTGGAAAGGTGGCTTGGCGTTTGGTATAACGGTTATAACGGTCAAGAGAGTCACGAGAGAACAGTAGCTCCGATGACGCTCTACAGATTCTTTCCGCCGGTCATCGACACTTATTCTTTTCAACGGTTGACACGCGACCGACACGTTTTCCGGCGACAAAAAGAGGTCACGTTTTTTTTTTTTTACATTATCGTTCGCATTACGCATTTACAATCAATTCTATTTGCGCAATATTCATTAACTGGCTCGTGTATACGTGTGCAGGAATAATTTATAAATGAAGATCTAATGCACAAATATATTTTATACGAGGAAAAAGCCTGCATTTTTTTTTCAAAGTATAGGATTTAGAGATTAGCATCGTTAAGATACCGTTGCGAGATATCTTCTTTATATCTTAATACGCGATCTGAATCGTTTCTTTAACGATTATATAGAAACTTCTTTCTCTAGCATTAATTTTTACATAAACTTGAGGTTTCTCTTTACGCGCGGTTTCACGGGGACGTAAATTCGACGTGGCTTCTCATTTTGGAGTGGAAGCAATTCTTTTACCCATCGGTAGAAAAACGGTTTAATGGATCGGTAGCGTTTACAACGGTCATTATGCATCGACCTATTATTATGGCGATGTCTGATATGGTATCGAGAGGCAGTTGGGGGCTTGGGGGCAGTTCACCGCGAGAGACCACGTGTACTTTCGCGAAAGTTTCTGGCCGTGAAGAGCGCTTTTTCTATCGGCCGCGGAGTCTAATTTTTCCCGGCCTTGAAGTCACTGACCGCGCCTATTAACGGAAGAGCTCGAAATGCGCCGGTCAGCCGGAGCGTGTCTTAATCTCTTCCTGCAATCGCTACCGAGAGGCGCTGCGTTTATCCGCACTGAAATTCTACTTTCCAATCTGGTGCGTCCACCAGATCGGATCGGCTCGTCTCAAGCGCGAAACGGCCCATTATCGAGATCGGCAGCTCACAACCGCGGTCAACCGCGTCGATCTTACCCGGCATTTGCATTCCCCTTTTTACATAGTCTCCCGAAGATAATGGCTTTGTTTATTTGCGCCGTTACAGATCCGCGAGCGAAGCACCAACGTTCGCGTGCATATATGTTCTCGCACAGCAATGACCGTTCTATATAAGAATACAACTTCGAAGATCCGCTTCGAAGAAGGAAATCCGTATTCGCGTTCTTGCCTCGCGTCGCATTTAGCGCGAAACGTGGTCATCCGATCGCGAGTTTCATTCTTCGAACAAATTGTTATGCATTAATATGTTCGGAACTTTTAATCATTAAAGACAGATATTAAAGTATTTTTAATCGTTGGAAATAGAGTTGTGTGAAATATGTCTAATTTTAATTTCTATAAATAAAATCAATTTTTTAAATATTACTATTTGTTTCCCATTATGCATTATTTTCTCTTCGCGCGAACATCTTTCGACATAAAGGTTTCTCTTTTCGTGGAAGATCGTCCTGACCTTTTCGCTTTACTGGCGTGCGAGGAATCACCAGATACTTTTACTTCGCAGCATTCAAACGCGTCGTCAATCTTTTTTTGCTCGTCGTGGAAGGAAAATTGGTCAGGCTTGATTTCCGGTTCTTTCACTTCGGAAGCCTCAACAAGGGATATGTCGTGTGAGAAAGACTTTTCAGCGGAAACATTAGTCGTTACCGAACTAGGCTAAAACTAGGCGCGAAGACAGTACGCGAACTTTCATTTGACTTTCGTAATGTCTTTCGCACCATTGTTCGCCAAAGTTAGTCTTTTTGTCGTTATCACAAATCTTACGTAACTATCAAACGAAATACTAGTACATTCTTTAGCTTCGATTGACACTTATAGATAATCTAGACTGAAACAGCATATTGCTAAATGCACATAAAAATATGTTGGCCATCCCTTTTTACCTTCTAATTACAATTTTCTTCAAAAATAACTCTTCTTATTTTTTATACATACATATTTAAATACGATCCAAAGAATGTTTGCGTAAAAATTATTATTTTTATTCGCTTTTCGCGCAAAGAAGTCCCGACTTATACTTAATTTTAGCAACTTTAAAGCGTACAATGTTTATCATGCTTCTCGCTATATGAATTGTACGAGCGGAGTTTGAATTGAGAAATAAAACGTTTACAATGCTTGCCATTTCTAATAGCGTTGTGATATTACATCAGAGCCAATGATGCGGAGCAAGTAAAAATCGTGCACAGTCCAGTGCATTGTTCGCGAAACTGATATCCACGAACGAAAGGCAACTTCTCGCACCCGTGCTATAGTACATCGTGCTATCGCCAGTTTCATAACGGGCATGGGGGGCATAACATTTTTATAACTCGCTCTTATATAAGTGACACGGTGCAAGGAACTTTTCCGCAACCGCGATTTTGCGGTTTCGTGGGGGAATATTTTACAGCTAACGTTGTACCACTTCGAATATTATGTCCCTCGTATCCGAGGTATATTATAAGTTAATTATAATTTTAACACGCACGCATTGCAGACACATAAATCTATATAAGACAGATATAAATATGTTTTCATACTTCCTCAATAATTCTTCTTTACAATTTTGCTACACGATATATCATTACAATTTAATTGCAGCTCCGCATTCCAGTATTCTCTATTTTCTTCTAACTTTTCTCAAGTTATCCCAGCTTGTACACCTCGATAAATAATAGGTGCAACGAATCGATTTTGAATCGCGAACGTTTGTGACACAGTTCAATAAACCTATATAGTCTGCAATTACACGCGTATATCCGTATCGCATTAACTCAGCTTAATTAGATAGTGGCTGCTCGGACGTGAATCGCGCCGCGGAAGTGATTGAAAATAGAATTCGAGATAGCATCTCGTTCGCCAGCTGCTACGTATTGCGTGTTTGCGTCTAAACACGGGTTCCCATGTGCGTACACCGGGTCGCGTGAGAAAATCGGTCGGCTCTCACGGACGTATATAGTTCGAGTATCCACATTACCTAACATTTAGGTTTAGATCGTTGCTCGCACTCTGGTCGTTCGGTGTCTACTTACGCAAAACAATTAAAAACACCTACATTTTTTCAGTGAATACGACAAAACTTAACGCGTGCGACAGGATCAGCTCGACGCGTATCGACGCCGGCACGTAAAAACGTGGCTCGTCGAATTTCTATACGAGTAAAACGTTTCGCACCCGCACCGTTTAGGCGGGTTTTGGCCTTTAGTCCTGTACGACCTTTGCGCGGCGAAAAGCAACCCGGTAATCCAGGCGCTCTTTCGCTTGCCCATCCCGGTTGCACAGGCGCGATCCTTCGCGCCGGAGCGTGTGCCGGGCGTAGCATTTGAACGAACGGAGTGGAGGCGTACAGGCACATTAGAGGTGCCTCGTTGTGGGCTGCAACCGACCACGGAGATGCATCGTAACGCGACGGGGAACGCGATTAAATAGACGGAGGCTCGCCTATTTAAATAATTTATTTATGAGTGATCCGTGTCGCTTGGATTTCTTGGATGGATTCAGATTCACGTTCGTTATACGCGACAGCCTGCACGCTCAAGCGTGCGTAGCTCGTACGCACAGTTTCGTTAATACCATCGCGCGATACGCAATTACATATAATTAAGAGAAGGAGATGAGTGGTTGAGACTACGGATATTTTTATTTATTTTTGGATCACGAATCTTCTTATCTTTCTAGAAACAGACACGTGTCCTTTTTTCGGACATTTTTGCGTATCAAAATTTATCCAAAAGCAGCAATGATGTTTTCTATAACTTTCGTTTTCAAATAATTCGTTCTGTGTAGCTCGCGACCGAATCGCGACTCGGTTCGGATCGTGTCGCTTTGTCTCAACTCTGAGACGGAAGTGATGCGATATCGTTAATGCAGTTCGTTTCGCAATGAGGAATCACGGTGATCCTCGTTCTTTCGGATTGGTAAAAATTTATTGATGGCACGAGGGAGCGGATTGTTTCATCAGCGTGGAGAAAGACACCGCCCACTATTATTTACTGAATGGTTTCAGCAATCTTGCTTTCGTAATGCTATTACTAAGGCTTTATTTCATTACAGAAAATATCTTTAAATATATAGGAAGCGCACGAAATATAGTAAATAATACTGGTAATACAGACGCTAGTTTGCACTCATTCACGTTGTGCATTTCCTATTAAAGATAACAGTCACGTAACGCGAGAGACCGATCATAATTATATATATAATGCCCATTTTTTTATAACTCTTTGATTTTATTTGATTTTGTGACTGACCGTGTCCTATATGATCAATAATTATTTTAACTAATTGTAAAATAGCCTTTTTTGCTTTACCTGAAAATTTCTCTAAAGCAATTTGACAAACGGAATCATATTCGGCGTCCAAAAAACTGAGAAATGATTATTTTTGTTTTTGTGCATTTTTTTCATTGAATAGTATTATAGATTATTTGAAGAGGTTTATACTCCTTTCATATTCAAGAGTATCATCCACTTGTCATTTTGAGCACCGTATTTATAATTTATGGCGTATTGATCAAGAGCAACAATTAAAATCGCCAGTGTAAAATACGAATACATTTTTGTCCGCAGATTTCAGTGAGCACGGTGAGCACCCGAAGATTCAGCCGTGCCGGAACACCAAGCTCGATCCTGTCGTCCGACAGCGACATTCGCTTCACAAGGAAGCTCGGCGGGCAGTATCGCTGCGGATGCTGCGTCCTCGCCGCCTTCTTATTCTTCCTCCTCTTCTCGGGTATTTCCATATATCTCGGCTGTAAGTACACCATAGAAACTACAAACAACATGAAAGTCCAAGAAATATGAACAAAAGAAGCATAATTTTGTATATAAAAGATTTATGAAGAAAACATTCCTCGACTGCGCATCTTAATTGCTGTTGATGTTTGATATGACGGTTCCGATATATCTTATTGCTAATTAATCTTTGAAATATGTATCTTTCTGTCTTTTTACATTTAATTGATGTTTATTTCTACACGTTAAAACAAATTTAAGTTATATAAATAGAGTCTTTTTTTTTATATAGTTATGACAAATGTTTTTATATAAAATTACTGTAAAAATTAGTGTAGCCTTCTCTAAGCAATAATTTATTAGTACGATTATATAGAGCATTGCGATATAAAGATAAGGCTTCGTAATTAATGTAAGATATTTCAGATTAAAGTCAATTTTCGCGTTTATGAAAATGCTCTTCGACTGATTGCGAGATATCTGTCTTATTAATCTCGAAATGCATTGGCCTCTCATTTTTGCAATTTACAAAGTTATTGTACTGTAAAGAGATCATTGCTCGACGCACTCGAGAGCGATGCTCTTCTTCTTAGGTCTTAGAAAGTGAGCGTTCTGTCGAACGATTTAATTGGCTGCGCATTAGCGATGATAGATCGTGCATTATTCGAAACGTGACGCGCGTATATACCATCACGCCGTGGCTGCTGCGCTGTAACCGATCGCCGCGCTACACGCCGCGATGTTATTTTAAGTAAAGCCTGTTATCCGCGGGGGCATTTTACTGAACCGAGATATATTTTCGTCACGCAACGCGCTACGGCCGCTTTCACTCGCGCCGTTCTTGCGTATACGCGTCGAGGGGTACCGAGACGAGCAAATGCAATTACTCCACGGTTAACCGGCAATCGGCGGCCTGGCGGGCGTGAAATTATCCCGCCGGCGCGGCGCGGTGTAACGCATCGCGATCGCGGATCGCGGGACGACGGATGCGTTCACGGTGCATATGGCATGAACGTTTCGCGGGCTGTGAAGTGCGATCGGCGGCTACTCGCCGCTTTGTCCGAATGAATGGCGTTTCCTTGTAGGCGCGTGCACTTCACCTTGGTGTATCACGCTCGGCGCGCACGCCGTATACGTACGACGAACCAGATACGAAGGAGGGAAATAACTGTATCTTGCATTTACATTACATTAGAGCGAGGGAGAGACGGAGAAAGGGAGTGAATCTACATATTAATCGCAAAATGACTTGGAAAAAATAGATTGTGCAAGTAAAATTTCTGAGATTTCTCATTTTTCTTGTCAGTTTAACGAGAAGAACTGCATAAAGCACTGAACTCACTGGAAAAGCGAAGATTAAAAATTGTATTAATGAATAAGAATTATATTGTCCTAATTTTAGGTGAAACCATTTCGACGTTAGTAGTAAAACGGCTTTTAAATACAAAATTACATTTATATATATTCTTTAATCTTCAATATAAGTAAGTAGTATTACTTACACTGTAGCATTAACCGCGTTCTTTCGAAAGAAGGAAGTCCCGGTACTACGAGTAGAGAGTGTACGATAACGGTGAACGCGTGATTTGCATAGAAACATCAGTTTAATAAAATTATGTATTCACAAACGACATGTTATATCAAAAGATTTATAAAAACAAGATCTTTCGTAACGTTATTCTTAATAATGTGGTTCTTTTCCTACAACGCGTTTACTTGATACTTGGTACCAAGGCACTCATTATAATTAACTAACTGTTCTCTGCAGGTTTAAAACAATTACGTATGCGACATTAAAGAAATATATATAATATATATGTATGTATGTGTATACGTACATCTCATAGAGAACATCCAAGAATCTAACAGATTTTCCACGGTATTCAGGATTCGTCTCGGCATAGCGAGTGGCTAAGGTCAAGGCCGCATATCCTCGACGTAACAATGATCGTTTGTTACGGAACGGCGACTTGAATGTTCTCGCGGGATCTGCGAACGGCCACGGCGACTCGCCGCGCGAATCGGGACTTTCAGTAAGGGGAGATCGTACTAAACGCTTCTCGATAGTAGACGAAGTTGAAGTTAACAGAGAAATTAATAGACACTTCTTGAGCGATATGATTTAATTAAGAGATACGTGGTATACGACAAATATTTTATATTTCATTGCTGGACAACAAAACAGTCGCTCAGACTGAGAAAATAAATGACAATAACGGCACTATAACTGTGACCGAAATTTCTTCTTTCGACGATAATATGCTTCTTCCGAGAATGACGCCGATTTTAACGCGACTACTAGGAAAAAGTTCGATCAGGAGTATATGTCGGCGCTTCTTCGAACACTCGGTAACTCGGTCAGACCGTTATGCGTGCGTGCTGAAAGACCTCAATGGGCTTTGGCCGCATCGTCTTCTTCCTGCCTTTCATTCTCTACTCTTTTCTTGCAAATACCCTCCGTCCGTTCGGCTTTGATCAGCGATGTTTAACGTATATATCACATGTCAGCTTCTTGCGCTGTGAATTTTACCTTAACGCGGCTATTCTGCAAATACGTCGGGAAAAACGATGTCTATCGCGAATTCGCTCGAGAGTGATTTACGCCGCACTTAAACTTAGCTTGTTAGTCGCCGATATATACGCATCGCGCACATCCGTGTGACGTAGCGAGTAGCATGGAAATCAGCAGTTCTCATCGCCGCTTAATTCGTGTTTACGACCGAGAGAAATAAGAGGTCATGGAAGATGCTGCACGAACGTGCTGGTCCATTGAGGCTTTCAGCTGGCAAACGTATAACGGTCTGACCGAGTTGTCGGGCAGATGAGTATACGTGCCCAGTTCAAGGCTCGACCTTAAAGGTGGGGATCCGTGTCCTTGAAACATTTTGAACACCGTAGCCTATTCAGCGAATTAGCATTCGAATGGCGAACAGTTGGCCACTACTGCAAAAAATGGTTCCTACCTTAAAAAATAAAAAAATTAAAAGTGGTTAATGTGTGAGAATAAGAAAATAAAATCTTTATTATTATTATTTTTTTTTTTTCAATGAAAACCTTTCTTTTCTTGCAGAGAGAAGAACAGATTTTATCCTTAGTATAAAATAAACATTTATTATATATTTCATATTATTTTACATTATATTTATACACATCGTACAATTTTCTTTACTTCGAGAATTATTTTATAAGCTTGACAAGGTATAATGAAAGAATCTTTAAATACTTGTACTCGTCGCTAGATAAGATTTGAATTTGGGTGAGAGTAATTTATCAGAGTACTATTAGATTAATTAAGAAGCAAAATTAAATTTATTTATGATTTACATATTTAATGGAGTAACTGTCTTATGCTAAAAATACATGAGAAAGTACTTCTAGGCTCATGTGCACTTTGTATGTGCGACAATGCTGGATATCCCATGTTCATTAGTCACATATGAGAAAAATATACCGTACGCCATGAGTACCTCGAGTATCACGTCTCGGATCCAAACCATACAGCGCCAGCGTACCCACGAGGAAAAGTATAACCATAGGCGTCGCAATTATCTAGAAGTAATATTACATTATCTTCTCTACAATTTCAGCAATTTGAATTAAATATAAACTTTTGAGTACCTTTAAAAAAACTTAAGTAGGAATAAGCTTTCAAAAAGAAGAGAAACAAATTGCGCAAAATCTCTCAGATTTTTTACAAAGAGATTGTACGTAAAACGCGTAAAGCCTCTCTAAGTAAGGTATAAAAACTTATACGTGACGATGTGTTGCGCGAGAAGAAAATACAAATGAAAAAAAAAGAAATCGGATTGATCTAAATAATTAATCCAAGTTAAAATGTGAAAAAAAAAAATTAAAAGAGAGTTAAAAGAACGTTGCCCAATTCTCAGAAAATCTTCAGAAAAAAATATTTCGCCGCCCATGACCGTATACCAAAGGGTCAAAGAGGTTCTCTCGCCGGGGTAAGCCCCGACGAAACGAGGGGGGGGAAGGGGGACCGGTGAAAGGTGATTCCTAGCGAGAAACCGAGATCCCTGCGGGCACCTGCGTGCTCCCGATTTGTCTCGTTTTGCCCGGCGCGCGGAAAATTGGCCGCGCCGACGACGTTCTAATGACAACGCTCGGCGTGCGAGACCCGCCTCGACATTGTTGGCACGTTTTGCACGCTCGACTCTATCGTTTGCCGATCGTACATACATTAGAAAGCCAGATTGTGGTACGTACATACGGCGAATTACGGTGAGAGACCCCGCGCGCGCACCGCGACGTTCTAAATTCCTTCTCGCGGGGCTGCTTATCGGTCAAGTCGTTTCGCGAAACTTTCAGCGAGCCTCCGCGCCGGCATCGCGGCAGATCGCTGTGACCTCTCGTAAATTTGTGAGATCCTCGTCAGCAGACTTCATTTTGACGGCAGAATTTTACCAGCATGGAAATACAAAATGCCATGACTGGAGATGGAGGTGACGCATAATAATACAGCGAATGATTTATTTACGCGACAACTTGGAGGAGCTTGGTGTAATTTCCGCGGATGTAACACACGCCGGTAATCAACTTTCATTTTGCATCCACAGCATAATCCAGGCTCCATACGGGAGCCTTTTTACTTTGATTAATGCGACTGCGTTGAGTAATACGTCTATTAATGTGATCGATGCGCGTGGAGAGCAGTGAAATTATATTGACTCCGCTCAGGTCTCAGCTCATTGAGCTAATAATCATATTTATTCATACCTACCTTTTTAGCCTTGACATGCATCTACAACTCTTGAAATTCTTTTTTTTTTTACACACAATACATCTTTTCATTACCATATACGCATGAGATTTCTCATACGCTACGTTTGGCGACATTTGGATTTCCTATTTTTTTTCTCACGCTTGCCTTATATTATAGCAACCAGCACAAAATATTTTTCTTCTGTTCCAGACACATTCCTCACGTCGGATCCACCTGGGGATCAGATATTTCTCGCGACATTCCGAGTTACCAAAGGCGATTCCTTCACCGCGGAGTTGGCTGATCCCTCTACCGAGGCCTTCCGGATACGATCGCGAGAGTACCGCGACCGCCTTAATCTTATCTTCCGTCGCAGCTGGCTGAAATTATCATTCCTCGCGGCGGACGTTCTGGCACTCGACGGGTAATGCAAATATTAATATCTCTGGATTCTCGATTATCTTATCTTCTACATTCGCCTTCGCGCCGCGTTACGAGGCACGCCTAAAGACGCTTGCAAAATAAATTGTGCAACAGCATCCAACAGCGAACGCGTTACGTGTGAGATCAGAAAATCGGCCAATTACGAGACCACGTATGCCACGAGCTCTCCCTCGGCCAGTTTTCCCGCCGCGGCGCCGTGAAATCAGTTTTCGTAGACGACGGGAAAACGATGGAACGAAGCCAACCGATGTCGCGGAAACCGATGAAAACAGCTTGCGGCAGCGCGCGCGGGAGAGAAATCGGTCGCGATCGTTTCGCAGCTTTCTCGTGATTTCACGACACTTGCTCCTTTCAGCGTTCAATGAAATGTAACCACCATTATTGCGGCCATGCTCATCAATAATGTATCACACTCGAGTCTGTAGATTTCACTCGATTTATCCTCACCGACGGTCCACGGAGATGAGTCGCATTATCGCGGAAACGCATCGTGGGATATTTAACATAATTAAATATAATAAAAGTAAATTAAAAATAAACAAATTAACTCGACAGATTTCCACACCAACTATAAATCATAAAATTATGTATTATAAATATTACATAATATTATCTTTGAATAACTTCTCTTTTAGTCAATAAATTCTTAGAGAGTTTCCTACTTTTTCCAACATTAAACAGTTTATATAAATATATTTGTATATAATTTATAGGGTGGAAGGCCGAGATTTGGTAGTGCACTTTGACGTAAGGTTTGACCCGCGATATCAAACTATAACTACCGGGAATATCGTGGACATTCTATCGCGAGAATTGAATCCTGAAACCTCGCGGTACCTGGCGAATCTGACGATCGAGGCAAAGAGCCTCGAAGTGCAGGAAAGTCTGAAGGCCCTCAACGCGCAGAGCAGTCCGCAGTCGACCGTCTCGACGTTACCGCCGACAACGACGGCCCCTCCGCCAAGAAGATGCAGCAAGCTGGACTTGTCCTACTGCAAACATCTGCCTTATAATATCAGCTCGTACCCGAACATGTTGGGACATAGATCGTTGGCGGATGTCCAGGAGGATGTTATCGCTTTTAGGTATATCTCTCTAGACTCGATAATAAGTGAACTCAACTAGATTTAAAAAAAAGCGTCTCATCTATTTTGACAGATTGAAATTAAAAACCGTACACTGTATTACGCTTATTTCATTGAACGAAAAATTATTAAAGAGAATATGGAAGTTTTGTTTTTAATTGTGTCATCTTATGTCATTTTAAAATTTCATTTTTTATATTTTATTGTTAATTACAACATTAAAGACTGCGGTAATTGCAACGAATTTTGAGCTTTTCTTTTTTTATTATATTTTTAAATTAAGAATGTGATTGTGTGTGTAATTAATACTGTGATTGAAATTAGAGAATTGGTGGACGCGGAATGCTACCCATTGGCTTACGACTTCGTCTGCCAAGTACTGCAGCCTGCGTGTCGATCGAGTCAACCGGAGGATCTGCTGCAACTGCCTTGCAGGAGCTTCTGCAGGGAGTTCTGGAATGGGTGCGGCAGTCGTCTCCCCGAGAAGATAAAACACGCCTTGGATTGCTCCAACTTTCCGGAGTATGCCGGTCCTGGTAGTTGCAGGCCGAAGCCAGGTGCGACTAATTACAGAATAATTAAATAGAGTATTTAATTATTGTTAATACAGAACCGTCTTTCTTTGGCCAAATTACAAAAAGCACAGTATCTTATGAGTTAATTAGTCAATGTGAACATCAATATAGGATGCGTGCAGGCGCTTCAGTCGAAAGCATTATCTCCGAGGATTTGCGACGGCGTGATTGATTGCCCAGATCTTTCTGATGAAAAGAATTGCGCCTACTGCCAGGATGGTTACATGCATTGCGGAGTAGGAAGAAGCTGTGTGCCACATACGAAGCGATGTGACGGCAAGATGGACTGTCCGAACGGCAGCGACGAGAAAGATTGTCGTGAGTAATATAATAAATAATAATTCAATTCAATTCAATTCAATGGCGCTACAGTCCAAGTCGGACCCTGGCCTCCTGCGGGTCCGTGTTGCCGTTGAATCTGACCGTTCCGAGGCTTTCGCTTTCCGTCACAATGTTGTTTTATGGGGACAGGTTGTGAGCCTATCGCCTAACTCGCGTTGGGGGTCGCCCTTTTAGTCGCCTCTTACGACAGGCAGGGTCTATCCTGGGAAATATTTTGACCCCGCTCCCAGACTATAAGTAATAATAGCGAAAAGAATTGCACTTGAGGAAGATGAAAAGAAACATTAATTTAATTTTGATGAAGATATAATGTTAATTAAATCGAAATAAATGTGGCACATGAAAAGCTAATTGCAGCACTGTAAATGTCCTGTATTTTTTATACACGCTTTTGTCACAGTATTCTTGGCGCCGAGCGTCCACGAGCTAAGATCGCAATCCTGGAGCACGCCGCACGTTGCGAAGTACAACAAAGAGGGCTACGTCGTATTCAATGAGAAAGGTACCATCGGCAAACTTTGTACGGCGAATTTAAACGCTACTCTACCAGAAACGGAGATGGATAATGTTCTCCAAACAGCAGCGAGCTCATTGTGCACTCTACTCACATATACGTAAGTATCTCTTCGCAAAAATCTTTTTTTAAGTTAAAATAAAAATTTGGAATAGTCAAGGACTAAAAATTGACACTATTCGGATATTAACTATAATTTGAGATCTATCCACATTTTATATAATCACTTCGCGCAATTAGAATTTCATAACTTATAAATCATTATTTTTTTGCAATTTTAATATAGTGGCGTAGCTTCCGTTGAAGTAAGAACTGATGACGAAGAGGATGTCCCGTACGTGTACATGGAAGATCCCTCAGCACCGGAAATCACATTCGTCCGGGCTCCTTGCCCCAGCAAGGAAGTTCTGTACGTCCGCTGTTCTGATCTCGGTACGAATCTTCTACTTATACGTATAATACAATTTTTCATTATTTAAATAAGCATTTTGGCGCAATTATGCTCTAAATTTTTTCTAATTTATATTCTTTTAAATTAGAATTATTAATTATATTATTATTTTCTATGTGCGTTTGTATGTGACTTGATTTTCACATTTATGTTATCTTTCGATTTTGCCCATTTATATTTTGATTCTGATTTCTAAAAATTAGAGTGCGGAATACAGTCTCTACGTGCTAATGGCGGTACTAATGGTCTCAATAAAATAGCAGAACCTGGTGATTGGCCTTGGCATGTTGCACTCTTCAAAGAAGGAGTTCACGTTTGCGATGCCACTCTCGTGGCAGACAATTGGTTGCTCACAACCGCGTATTGCTTCCAAGGGTGAGTTTAACTTATTACTATAAAAATATATACCGTATTGAGAAAATTCTTTTTTACATTACAGAATTATGAAGTCAAAGAAAGCAGTTATCAATTTTAATATATTACATTACATATATATTGTATATGTTACACGTACACTCCTAATTTTTACGGTATCTATTTCTTTTTATAGTCAACCGAAAGCGGAATGGTCGGCTCGACTTGGAGTTGTACGACTTTCGAGCACGTCACCCTGGGAACAAGAACGCAAAATCGTCGGTATGATCAAATCACCGGTGGAGGGCACGACCGTTCTGGTGAAGTTAGATAGACCGGTGACGACCTTTTCGGACTTCGTGAGACCGGTTTGCCTGCCCTCCAGCGAGGATCCACCGAGCAACACATCGCAATGCAACACTCTTGGTTGGGCGAGAAATCGTACGTGTACAATCGTGATGTACTACTGACCCTCACTTTTCAAAATCTAGATAGTCTCTTTCTCGAAAATTAAAATATTTTTTAGGCACTTATATAGAACATCAAAGAATAACTTTAACTATTAAAAAAATCGACTTGTTATTACGTTATCGTAACATGTGTATTTTTTACTAATAAAATATTTAAATTAAAAAAATGCATGCCAATATGCATATTATATTAACAATAAAAATCTAAAATTTTATTAGGTAGTAGAAAATAAATCAAAATGGAAAACTATATTAAATGTTAATTTGTAACGTTTAATTTTTTACTTGAATAACTTGAAAGACAAAGCACCGCAGACAAAAACTGCTTGAAACAAAACATATAATATTTCTCTCTTTTTCTCCTGATAGGCGATGTGTTACAAAGGGTACAACTCAAACAAAGTGCAATGGAGAAATGCGAAAATATCAGTATTCCTTCAGTGAACAGTGTCTGTACCGAGCAAGCATATTCTACAGACGATTGCAACGTAAGCTAAAACTTTTCAACATAATTATCTTTAAACTGTTTTCAATTAATTTAATTCTTTAACTTTTGCAGGGATTCTATTTTGTTGTTTCTCAAGACACAAATATATTCTAAATAATAAGCGGAATTAATAAATGATACAATAACAGTAATATTTTATTATTTTAATTTTAATAGGAAGAAGAACTCGCCGGCAGTTCGATGCTGTGCCTTCAAGAGGATGGTCGGAGATGGGCGCTGACGGGTATCGGTAGCTGGAGGATAGCTTGCTCGAAGGACGGCCTCGAGAGACCTCGGTTGTACGATAAAATTTCGTCGCATATCGATTGGATAAAGGCTACCATTGGTTGAGAAGTCCGTTTACGAGTTAACACCTGTCTAAACGTACCGCGAACGAGACATATGCTCGACATATGACGGATCCCGGACGAGAAATATGACCATTGTACTAAAACATGGGACTGATGTCGAAATTGTGATAGAAATTTCTAAACTGTTACGCGCGGAGAATTGTTACTGTATACGCCGATAGAGACTCCATCACATCCGTTTTGCACGAATATACATATCGTTACATATTGTTATCAATACATGATTTTATCAGGTACGACGTATCCTGTTACTGATCACCGGAACGTGCAATCGTATTCTTGTAAATACCTAACGTCTTCTTTATGTCTAGGATGAAAGTCCTTCGTTACCGTGGCATAATTTTTTAACTTATTTTTGTCGCTCTACATTTATTCTACCATGCGTATACATAGTTGCTTTGTATGTTATCTCCTAGATTCATATAATTATTTTAGCGATTACGATGCATCTATACGTTTGTAAGATCGTTCACACATTAAAGTTTCCTAAAATAGTAATTTGATATTTTAAATAAATTTTTCTCTTCAACCCTCTCGATGTTTCAGATGATTTATCAGCGGAAAATTTATAATCTTATGGTGCATGACGAATTATATAACGTGTTGGCAGTCTCGTCGAAGTGCACTTTACGCAGAATCATGCGCAGTAGGTGGGAGATGACAGGCAGGGGAAGATGAGAATCGATAAGAACCTAAATAGTAGTAGTGTAAGTTGTCGACTTAGTCGAAACGACTCGTTGATTATTTACTGGAAACATGGCACGGCGTTTATTCATTTCTACGATGATGAATTTGATGGTAAATTTTTTCGAATAATTAATAAATAAATTAGTAAAATTCGAAGAAAATACGCTTGCTGTTTCTGCATGAGAAAGATGACGTAACATTGAATACCATACTAGAATAACTACTCTGAGTAACAGGTGTTTGTGTTATTATTTAGTCCAAAAGCATTATAAATTTACGTGATATGACAATGTCGATTGATTTTCAAGATTATATATATATTTGATATATTGAAGTTTTCAATTTAAATTGTGCATTGATTTAATTTTTATATCTTGTTTCTTTTATCTTTTTTTTTCTAATTAAAATTTCTTACTAAAATTTTTTAAAAATTGCCAATGTTTGAACTGTTTAACTGCTAATCTAATGAAATTAAAACCATGAATTGATTGGCGAAAATTAATTAACGTAATAGAGAAAGAAGATTTACTTTTTCACTTTTTCAGCTCGTTATTCGTTAACAGAAAAGCGTGAATAAAAACAATAATATAAAATATAATATAGAATAGCCTTGTTTCATTCGTTTATGTTAAAGTATATCTTGTAATTAAAATTATCTTCTTGGAACGCTATGTGGAATACATCTTGTTAATATTTAACTAAGAAAATTCCTTATCTATTTAAAATAAGACAACTGATCTATTTAAAGTAAGGTAATTGTTCATTTATTTAAAAATAAATAACTGCTTATCTATTTAAAACATGTACTTTACAAAGGAAATGGCAACGACTGGCAAGTACGTGGGTCTTGCAAAAATTTGTCCAGAAGACAATCCCGTTGATCTCTTCAGAATATGGCGCGACGAAGCGATAAGATTCCAAACCGGATTGGTAGATGTTTGTTGTCTAGCGACTGTCTCTTCCCCGTAGGTATAGCCTAAAAGTGTACTATCCAGTAGGGAGATGTGAACTGAACTTATTCCGTGTCTCAGAAATTGCAAAGTCAGCTCGAGAAATATGATGTTACGAGAATTCGATAATGACGGTTTTGTTATCATGACAGACGCACGCAGTCGGAAAGTAAAGGACATGGTAAATATTAATCTCGAAATATTGATACAATTTATTCTAAAGAAAGTTTAGTTAAACATTACCACCATATAAATCATACTATGAATTATACAAAAAAGACGTAAATTCAAACATGCTTCTTTCCGAATTATATCTCTTTAACATTGTAAGTATAAACGATTTTAGTGGAAGACTTACAAAGAGAGTTGTAAAAATCGGAAAAGAATAATTTTTAAAAATATTGTTTTGAAGGAAAAAACAGACTCTTAATCAAAAAATTGGGAAAAAAACATACAATAATTTTGAAATTTAATTCACTTCTTTAGTGCTTTGATATTTTCAAAATAATGAAAATTTTACTTTTATTACCGTCTTTCTTTACAGGATTATAATTCATATACTGCTATGTGCTTTTTGTGGAATTATAAGAACGATTTAAAACATCATGTTTTGCGACAGGCAAGTACTTACATAACTTTGGAATAATTCATCAATTAAATATTAAACGTACTTGTTAAACTGTTCAATCTTTAATATGTTAACATTTATTCAGATATTTTATAACTTTTGTTACTTTTACTAGTGAAAATATAAAGTGAAAGTATCCCTGATAGAACGTACAAGAAACATTTCTAACGGTCTGCGCTAGAACAGGTGGTGCTTAAAATTCGAGAAATGATGATTTAGGTGAGGATAGAGGGATCGATGAAAAAACTGGAAAGACCGGCTTGTCAACTCGTATACGAGAGAGAGCCGTTGCACTGCAAAATCCGGACCTACCTATGCCATCAGGACCAACCGGCTAACTGGGACGATTTGAATCGCCGGTATAATGAGATATTAGTACAAGCGTACAAGGGAGACGACCTACCAATGCCGGATCATGTGTAGGTTTTCAGCTGAATTTAAATAACATGTGGCGAACATAAAATCTAGATATATGAGAGTAATATATTTGTCATGGACAAAATTAAGGCAAAGTTTTTTGTGTTTTCAGCGTAGCCTATAAATTATCACCTGAAATGATGGAATTTTATCACTCGTGGGACCAATTAATCGCCGATCGAATACATTACAAAAAGGACGAGAGCAAGAATAATCGTTGGGATTATCAAAGAATAGCAGCGTAATTTTGTATAATTGCGTGTATTCGCTCTATTTTTGTTAGATCTGATCTGATAGACTCATTTGTTGTTTAAAATTCGGAGTTATTCGGTGATTTTTATAATCGTATTTATAATACTCAGACTGGATCTTTACTATTTCTAATTGCAGCAAAATAAATTCTACGATAAATTCTACTAAAAACACGATAAAAATTTAAAACTTATATTTTTATAGTTGAAATATTATTATAAATGCGAATTATTATACGTAAAAATGTGATATTTAAAAAAGTAATAAAAATGGTATTGGATACTAGACTGGCTGTAATAAATATGTATCAACAATAACATTTTTACTATTACTATCTCTTTCGTTTGTTTCTAGTACAGCGTATTTTCTATAGTGCAATACATTTCCCATTGCTTAACATTTTTAACATACATAAAAGTATTCTGTTGCATTTAAAAAATTAACTTTCAAGCAAAAATTATAAATTAAAATTGAAACTGGCAAAACCTGGAAGATTGATTCGAAAAGTGTTGGCCAATGAAATCTTCCCGCTAACAAAGCGGCACGCAAAACGTTCGATACTCCAGCCGCGGGGTCCAATGATACGGCAGCGATTCTAGTCACATGGCATGCGTTTCTACGCAGCAAAGCGGGAACGTTGCTCGCCAATTGGTCGTACAACGCGCATTTACAATGCTTTAACAGCGCGCAGCGCGCATATCGGCGTCGGGGGCTCGGAAAGGCTCGGAGACGCTTGACGGCCTAAAAGCGTGCTCCCGGTTCACGACGCACGCAGTGTGTCGGTAGCACGTACGCCGGTGAAGTACGATATTAAAATTCAAAATGTCCAGCGTCGCGTTCACCGGGCTCAATGGCGCGATCAATAGTTATCTACTTTTAGAAGACGGTAGTGTGTTTCCGGGAATACGCTTCGGTGCCGACGTATCCGTTGACGGTGAAATTGGTGAGTTCATGCGTAAGCGTGAACACGTGCTCCCCTCAGTCGGAGCCGTATGCGTGCACGTGCATCCTGTTTCCCATGCCGACTTTCTTAAACCGGAAAGCATTGGCTGCACACACGATATGGCACAATAAGATGGGACACACCATCTGATCTGCATGACAAACACCTGTCGATATTAACATATTGCGAATGGCATTAACATTATTTTTATTGATCGCACATAGATAAAGAAACGCTGTATGTTTTTGTGTATCTTATCGGAGGCATTTACGATGCAGTGTCATTGCTTGATGTTAAATATGTGTAAAAATTATATATCTAAAGTGTATAGTGACTTCTAAAATAATATAACATTTGTCAGTTAAGAAAGTGCTATAGAAGACTGCTATTTGACTACGTTGTTTCTTATCGGCATAAAGAAGTAGTAGATATGATAAAAATATATTCACTTTTAGTGTAGAACGTTTTTAGAAGCATATCTTCTACGCAGAATTGACCTTTAAAACGTAATATCGATTCGTCAATTGCAAAGTAGAGCGTCAATAAAAAATGTCTTTCCTCTTTTTCTTTCACACATTTAATGATTAATTTCCTTGATAAAAAATATTTTTTTTTAATTTTATTAAATTTGCTTTGTTATATGCTTTTTAAAAGTTTAAAATTAAAATTGAAATTTTCGTCGAGAAAGAGATAATTGGATGTTCGCGAGTCCGTTGTTACATTTAACGATGAAAAACTCATATTACGTTTTAAGAATTAAAAATCGTATTTTACTTAAATGTAAATTGATATTGAATTACACATATATTAAAATATAATTACAAAATGCGGTTTTTCTACGTTCAGCAAAAATTCTGAATTTAAAAGATTGCGATACTGAATAAGATGCTCGAATTTTTAAAAATAAAAGTTACTAAAAAACATTGTTTCGTACGTTTAAATGTCTTTAATACTGCAAAAATTACTGCTACAATTTTAAATATTATTTTTCTGATTTATTCAAAACTCGAACGGTGTTACTCGTTTGTATTCGTTGTTCCAACCGGCTAACGGTGATAAGCCGTCTAAATGATTACGTTGCAAATGTGGATGTCAGATAGACGTGGTTGATCAAATCTCGCTAGTCTTAAATTACGCGGTATACGCGTATGTAGTATATATCTTTATCTTAACATAAATTCTAAATAGAAGCGGCAGAAAGAAAAAGGAAAAAGGGCGGTAGACGCAATCTCTTAAAATATAGACATAATATATTTCGCAATTTTAATATATATTATATTATTAATATTAATATTAAATATATTGTGAATTTGACACATATTAACAAATATGTGAATTGTAATCGTATATTGTCTAAAGCGATACTAAAAGATCTCTCGAATTGATGCAAACTTGTTGACGTAAAGTTACATACACACACACACATAATAATTTCTCACTTAGAAATCCTCACGCATTATATTGCGTGGAAAATTTTCAAGCTTACACACGCGTATCACTGCACATCAATAACAACACGTAGGCAATTAACATGTCGTTGAATAAATTTTGTTTTAAAGGTCAAAGGTTTCGAGCAATTAATTTTTAGCAGCATCTTTCAATCTGTTGCCAGCACCTTTTATCATTAATTATTAACATTTCATAAATGTTAATTAATTTTATTAATGTTTGATGCATTTATATTTTATATGCACGTAATATATGGTAATTATTACCAACAAGCATGTGTAGTTGTAAAAATCGATTGAAAATTCAGAGTCCGCGAGATGATAAATTTTTCGCGCGAGAATTAACATTCTAATCTTAATCAATAAGATGCCAGCAGTAAATATATATTTTACAATATCAATTTTAGTTTAAACTATTTTGTTCTGATTGTGTGCAGCAATTTCCATATATTATTGTATTATTATTATAGAAATTATTTAATTAATTGTGCGGAATTTTTTAAATTTGTATTTTACTACAAAAAGTATGTCGTGCAAAATGAGATAATGCGTGTGTACTTTCGTGCCTATGTGCAAATATAAAGACTATATTACCTCTTTTACAGTTTTCCAGACCGGTATGATCGGTTATCCGGAGTCACTTACGGATCCTTCTTATCACGCTCAGATTCTGGTACTTACATACCCGCTCATAGGAAACTATGGCATCTTTGGTGAAAACGAAAAGGATGAATACGGCATACCGTAGTAAGTGGTTGCAATCAGGTTTAACTCAGTGCCTATTAACGACTTCACTCAATGACAATATTAATCTTTGCCCATTGCACGTGCGTCGAACTGACCAAAGCAGCAATATTATATACGCTTTTTCCATGATACCTAAAACACATTTTTAAAATATTATTAGCGCGAAGTTTGCAAGAAAAATAATGTGAAAAATATTAAACAACATATAAGTAAAATTTATATAATTTACTTTAGTAAAAACGATTTATCTTTTCTTATAGAGAGAGAGAAGTATTCTTTTTTATGCATTAGAAAATTGATCTTCCAATTGCATTTCCAAATATTTTATATCAATCAACAGAAAAATACCAAAAATGTGTAAAGTATATTTCTTATAAAATACCTGTAAGAAAAACTTTTCTAAATTTTCTGCACGTTTATGAATTAAGAAATAATATGCGTGTGCAAATATCAAAAGTTTTACTTTGTATATATTGATCGGTGAATATTAATTTTGACGCAGCTGGTTCGAGTCCCATCGTATTTGGGCTGCTGGACTCGTGGTCGGAGAAATTTGCGAAAAGCCTAGCCACTGGCGACAAACCAAGACGTTGTCCGATTGGATGATAGAGCAAAACGTACCCGGGATATGTGAGATTGACACACGAGCATTGACAAAAGTTATTAACCAAAAAGGTACTATATTAGGCAGAATAGTTCTTGGTCAACCGCCACATACTCTGCCAATAACGCCTCCGATAGAAGATCCTAACAAGAGAAACCTCGTTGCGGAAGTTTCTCAGGTAATAACGAACATCTTGCCTGATGCTTCGATTTTATTTCATTTTTTTAAGGTAGTCCTTTCGCAGCACTTATTAAGTCAAGTAACAGTCCGTGGCTGCATTCCGATATTCACTGTCACTGTCAGTACTGCAAATCTATATTTTACGTCACGTTTACTATAGATTTTAAGTACTGAAAGTTGCTGCAATTTGCTGAGAGTGAATATCGGAATGCAGCCCGTCATGAGGTAATTGAAAACAAACATATTGCAACATTCCAATAATTATAATAATATAATATATGATTTTACACGCACGCGTTAATCGTATTTAATTATGTACTAATTAAAAAAATATCACAATAGTAGTGCGGTTGGACTCGATTTAGGTTAGGTCTAACCTATCGCGCTACTATTGTGATATTTTTTTAATTAGTAAATAATTAAATCGTGCGTGTAGAATCATATTTTATATTATTATAATTATTGGGATGTTGCAATATGTTTGTTTTCAATTACCTCATGGCGGACTGTTACTTGACTAGGTGCTGCGAAAGGACTACCTTAAACCGTTGTACCAATTACGAATAATCAAATGTAATACAAATGTATTAACAGGCGAATGCGTTAGTGTTCTCGCATATAAAGCTACTTAAATGAAAGCGACACTATTTTTCAACAAAGAGAGTTTTGCTGTACAAATATATGTAATATTTTTCAGCCGATCCCCAAGACGTATAATCCGAACGGGCATCCTCGTATATGCGTAATTGATTGTGGATTAAAATACAACCAACTGAGATGCCTGTTGAAACGTGGTGCTCGCGTGGATGTCGTGCCATGGAACTACGACTTCAAAACTGCCGAATACGATGGTCTGTTCCTGAGCAATGGCCCGGGTGATCCCAGCATGTGCCAAGTGACCGTAGAAAATATCCGAGAGGTACTCAAACAGAAAAGACCTATCTTCGGCATATGTCTTGGGCATCAACTGCTATCCATAGCCGCTGGTTGTGTCACATACAAAATGCTGTACGTATACCAAAATGAATCACGTGTGTCAACACTGCTCTCCATTAGCAAATACTGCTAGAAAAACAAGAAAGACCGTTAGACATTCACACATTTTTATCACAGATGTTCTAATCCCGATATTCCTTATCTCTATTCTTTGTTTCTACCGTTAGAAGAATCATTGTTCTGTCACGCGCGAATAGTCTATGTAATACGAAGTATAATAGCCGACTGTTACAAGCGATGCCTGTCACTCATTTTGCAGATACGGCAATCGAGGGCACAATCAACCGGCGACGCATAACGTTACCGGACGTTGTTACATGACCTCGCAGAATCATGGATTTTGCGTCGATGCTGCTCAAATGCCGGCTGATTGGGAAGTGCTGTTCACCAACGCCAATGACAATAGCAATGAAGGTGTAATCCACTCCGTCTTGCCGTATTTTTCCGTACAATTTCATCCGGAACACACAGCAGGGCCTGAGGATCTCGAATGCCTTTTCGATGTGTTCCTGGAAAGTGTGAGAGACCAGGTTAATAATCGTCTTTGCGTTTCTATAAAGAATAGGCTCACCGAGAGGCTGACCTATCGACCTTCGGTCCCAATCGTGACCGCAAAACCGAAAAAGATATTGATTCTGGGCTCGGGAGGACTCAGCATCGGCCAGGCTGGAGAATTCGATTATTCGGGCTCGCAAGCAATTAAAGCGTTAAAAGAAGAGTCCATACAGACTCTCTTGATAAATCCTAATATCGCCACGGTGCAAACGTCAAAAGGGATGGCTGACAAAGTATATTTTTTGCCAATTATACCGGAATATGTGGAACAGGTAAGCTTAGTTGCACTTCAAGTCCAAAGAACGAAAATTCTCAGATTAATGACTTATCTCACTAATAACTATAATTTGAATAATGTACCAATATACCTTTAAACATCGTTAACATTGATGCAGAATGTTTCATTTGACGTAAACCAGTTAAACATTGATGAAAATATAGATATCAAATTTTATTTAATATTTAATATTAAAATTAAAAGAACATTTGCTCAATAATTTGTTTTAGGTAATACGATCCGAGAGACCGGATGGTGTATTATTGACATTCGGTGGGCAAACCGCCTTAAATTGTGGTGTAGAACTTGAGAAGAACGGCGTGTTCGCCAAGTACAATGTTAAAATTTTAGGGACGCCAATCGAATCTGTTATACAAACCGAGGATAGAAAGATTTTCGCAGATCGTGTTAGCGAGATAAATGAAAGAGTTGCACCGAGTGCTGCTGTGTACTCGGTACAGGAGGTAAATGACTTACTATAGTGATCTTTTTTACAGATTTAAATATTTTTAGTTCATATATCAATATATAACATATCAATCTTGAATATATTTTAAATTATTTTCGTCCACGATAAAATCTGTAGCTGCTGATAAATAATTGAAATTTTTTGAACAAATTTTATAACATTTTTCATAATTTTATAAAATGAGAATTTCATGTCTAATGTATCGCCAACATACATTTACTTTTGATATACAATTTCTTTCTAAACAGGCATTAGAAGCTGCTGAAAAACTGGGCTACCCCGTAATGGCACGCGCTGCGTTCTCGCTCGGTGGTCTCGGGTCAGGCTTTGCTAATACGAAAGAGGAGCTGAAGACACTAGCGCAACAAGCTCTAGCTCACTCCAATCAATTAATAATCGACAAATCTCTGAAGGGCTGGAAGGAGGTGGAATATGAGGTTGTCCGCGATGCGTATGACAACTGTATCACGGTGTGCAATATGGAGAATGTCGATCCACTCGGCATACACACTGGCGAGTCGATCGTTGTCGCACCGAGCCAGACCCTGTCGAATAAAGAGTACAATAAGCTGCGAACTACTGCCATTAAGGTCATCAAGCACTTCGGCATCGTCGGCGAATGTAACATCCAGTACGCGCTAAATCCATTCTCCGAAGAGTATTACATTATCGAAGTGAATGCCAGACTGTCCAGAAGCTCGGCTTTGGCCAGCAAGGCTACGGGTTACCCTCTGGCTTACGTAGCTGCCAAATTGGCTCTTGGAATACGCCTGCCGGATATCTGTAATTCTGTTACCAAACAGACGACGGCTTGCTTCGAGCCAAGTCTTGATTACTGTGTAGTAAAAATACCGAGATGGGATCTTAGCAAATTTCAACGCGTCAGTACGAAGGTATTGAATTAATTTCTTAATTTTTAACCGCGATTTGCTTCGTTGATTCATTGACACTTGAACCATTGGATTGAACCATTGAACGTCAACCAAAAATTTAGTAGAATTAAAATTTAAAAACGCACAAAAAGCTAATCAAAGAAAAATTACGTGATTTTTATCAATAATGCAAATTTATATTTATATGAATTTTTTACTTTAACATAGTTTATATTACGATACATATTACATTTTCTAATATCCGCAATACATTTCAGATCGGCAGTTCCATGAAGAGTGTGGGAGAAGTGATGGCAATCGGTCGTAAATTCGAGGAAGCCTTCCAGAAGGCATTGAGAATGGTCAACGAGAATGTGAACGGCTTCGATCCTTACGTCAAGCCGGCGAACGACGAAGAATTGGAGAAGCCGACCGACAAAAGGATGTTCGTTCTCGCGGCTTCGATCAAAGCCGGTTACTCGATCGACCGGTTGTACAAACTCACCAAGATAGATCGCTGGTTCCTCGAGAAGATGAAGAACATCATCGACTATTACGTGCTTCTGGAGAATACCGATCATACGAAACTCATGCGCGACTTGCTGTTGGGCGCAAAGCAGAACGGCTTCTCGGACAAACAGATCGCCGCGATAGTGAAGAGCTCCGAACTGGCTGTCAGAATACAGAGACAGGAAAATAAAATTCTGCCGATGGTCAAGCAAATCGACACAGTAGCCGCTGAATGGCCGGCCACTACGAACTACCTTTATCTAACGTACAATGGCTCTACTCACGATGTGGAATTTCCTGGCGGATATACAATGGTGATAGGTACAGCGTTGAATAATTATCGTTGATTAATCGCAGCAAAACTTTTTGAAGCAACAAGACTTTTTTAATGAGAAAATACTATTTTGTTTTGTACGCGCCCAGCTAATAAGAGATTATCGATTTAAACATAATTTAAAGGTGGACATAAACGACATATTGTTGCAAATGAGAAATTTAATGTTTCTTTCAGGCTCTGGCGTGTACAGAATCGGCAGCTCGGTAGAATTCGATTGGTGTGCCGTGAGTTGCCTGAGAGAACTGCGAAATCTTGAACGTAAGACCATCATGGTGAATTACAATCCAGAGACAGTTAGTACAGACTACGATATGAGCGACAGATTGTACTTCGAGGAGATCTCATTCGAGGTGGTGATGGACATATACGACTGTGAGTGTCCTGAGGGTATAATTCTATCCATGGGTGGACAATTACCTAACAATATTGCCATGGATCTGCATAGACAGCAGGCTCGGATCCTCGGAACCTCCCCGGAATCCGTCGACGGTGCCGAAAATCGTTTCAAATTCTCCCGTATGCTTGATAGCATCGGTATATCGCAGCCCAGGTACAAATTTTATTAGATATACATAAATACATACATACATTTGTTGTGATTATTCCCGTAATTTGTTTCTTTTTTTTTTATTTTAGATGGAAAGAACTAACAAACTTGAAGTCGGCGATTGAGTTTTGCGAGGAAGTCGGCTATCCATGCCTTGTGAGGCCTTCGTATGTGCTAAGCGGAGCTGCGATGAACGTTGCCTATTCGAATCAAGATCTCGAGTCTTATTTGAAAAGCGCGAGCGAAGTCAGCAAGGAGCATCCCGTGGTAATATCGAAGTTTATCCTCGAAGCGAAGGAGATTGACGTCGACGCCGTAGCTTACGAGGGGATTATTTTATGCATGGCAGTATCCGAACACGTGGAAAATGCTGGCGTTCATTCGGGTGATGCCACGTTAGTAACACCACCGCAGGACATCAACACGCAAACCCTAGCGAAGATAAAGACCATCTCTAAAGCAGTAGCAGCGTCTTTGGGAGTCACTGGTCCTTTCAACATGCAGCTAATTGCAAAGGTACGTATCGTTTAATTTTTATGCGTTTAAAAATTAATGAATTATAATTTATTAACGCACACAATTATTATTATCTTTAAAATAATACTTTTATATTGCTTGTCTAATTTTACAATTGCACATTACTTTCGTACTTCTGTTGCTTAGACATAAAAAATATTAGTTGTACAGATTGATATATAGATTTTATTATATTTTATATTTAACAAAATTGATAATTAGTAACGTTTTTTATGCAGAATAACGAGCTGAAGGTGATTGAGTGTAACGTAAGAGTATCCAGGTCTTTCCCCTTCGTCTCCAAAACTTTAGATCACGATTTTGTAGCGACGGCAACTCGTTTAATCATGGGGTTAACAGTTGAACCTGTGGACGTTTTAGCTGGCTGTGGAAAAGTTGGAATAAAAGTTCCACAATTTTCCTTCTCTCGTCTTAAAGGTAAAAACATTAGTTTTATATATAATTTACGCGGAAATTTAACTTTTGACAGCACTACATTTTAATTTTATCTAATATTATAATTTTTTAAATATTTTTGTATGATAAAAACCTTCTTTTTACATGATTAACTTTGCTTTTAAATTGTTTCTTCTAAATTATTTGAACTTTAAAAAAAGTTTTGCTCAAAGTTTAAAAAGATTGTTAGTTATTATTAGATTAATTGATTTATAATGTAGTTTCAAAAAATCATTAAAATATAATTGGTATTGACGTACTTGAAGGCGCTGATGTAACGTTGGGTGTTGAGATGGTATCTACTGGAGAAGTAGCTTGTTTCGGCGAGAATCGTTATGAAGCTTACCTGAAAGGCATGATGAGCACCGGTTTCCATATACCACAAAGAGGTATTTTGCTATCTGTGGGAAGTTTCAAGCATAAAATGGAGTTGCTTGAGTCTATCAGAAATCTAAAGAACATGGGATACAAGTTGTATGCCAGCATGGGTACCGCTGACTTTTATACCGAGCATGGTGTCGAGGTAAGTAAAAAGATCTCATTATATAAATGTTTCATGTCGTTTTGGATATAATATTTAATTATCACTCGCGTGTGATCACGTATATAGAAAGAATTATTTACACGTAATATTTACAAGAATGATTAAAAGAAGAAGATATTTGTGAAAGATGTGTCCGTACATTGGTTAAATTTGTAGAGTTTTTACAATTTGAATTATAACATGTAAAATATAATACTGTACTGTAAAATATCATACATGATTCTACAGTATGAATATTTGAATCAAAGAGATATCACATTTAATCGTGATAAAATAAGGGATTTAATGAACTGACAATAGATACAAAGATAATGAGATTAATGATAACGAAGTAATGAAAGATAGAGTAGTGAAATCATTAGATTAGTGTATAAAGTTCAAAAACACAAATGATAAGTGTTATGAGGTATAAAATTAATCGATTTCTTTTTTAAATTATAAATATTTCTTAATAAAAGATTCTTTTTTGAAACACGTAATCCAGCAACACGATCTACTAAGCTAAGTACACTGACGGTGCGTTACGATGACATTGCTATCTTACAAAAGCAACTTGGCTAGTTGGCTGAACCTGACTACAGCTATTTTTATAAATTATTTGAACTATTGCTAATCACTACATGTGTGTGTGTGTGTGTGTGTGTGTAGTGTAATCACTACATGTATGTTTGCTTTTGCATAACGCGATGATCGAATATCGACAATTCGCAAGCATACGATTATCGCACGCTCAGTCTTCCTCGATTACTTACTAAATCAATTATCGATCACTCTCGAAATATAACAATAAATACTATGCTTCGAGGGTGATCATTGAATACAAAGATTTGTCTTGTATCTTGCTTCTTTTTTCCACAGATCATCTACGCCCTATTCCTAAACACATGTATATGTCGTATCGTTTAGATTGTCCGCTAGAGAGACCACTTTCCGTACTGTACCCGAGGCCGAGTCGTCACCCTGATCCTTCGATATAGGTTTCCTCGAAGTGTAAGAACTTTCGTCCTCGCTGATAATCACACTCGCAGCATCCGCTTGCGCGTCTCCCTCAATCGTAAATCGTATTTCGGGGACAGCTGTTTTTGTGACCTTATTCGTGTGATCTTCATGACTAGATTGCGATTGCTCGTTCTTTGGCAGCTTCATCATCTCAGCGAATTGTCGCGTGAAACGATCTTTCAGGGTGCCGCTGAATATAGGCTCTTGAATATTCCTCTTAGGCGTTTCCGGTGGCTCGTTCTGCGATCTCGTCGTTGAATTCATCGTCGGTTTCATCCTCAGATCATAGATCTTCTTGCGATAAGCCTTAGCATCGTCCTTGTACCTGGTCATCTCCGATAGGATAATCGACAATCGATCCGCTTGATCAAGATAAACCTGTTTCTGCTGATAAGCCCGATACCTATGACAGCACTCGGCCATTTTAATGAAGTGCGTGATGAAGAAGTCTAACAGAGCGGCCAGCCTTAGACCCTCCAACTCGGCACACCGTTCCTGGAAAAGAAAAGGAGAACAAATGAGACGGAAATGTTAACCCTGACTCTTGATCCGCTAATCGCGAGAGAATACGGTGATAAGATTAGATTCGCGGGAAGTCGTGTAGTATGTGTAGTAATGTGTCGCGCTGGATTGCTCATTACGGACGCCGATCGATAATCTTATCGCTTGAGGAACTCACCGAGATCTCGACGATAGAATCCGTGGCCTTGCGCGGGGTGATGAGCGTTTTGTAACCCGTGGTTATTGGCGCACTGTAGTTTGAATTCTTTTTTCGATTCTTGTCCCAGAATCCGCCGGATTTGTTGTAGATCTCCTCTCTGTAGGACTCGTCGAGCCTCGACGATGACAAACGGTACATGTCTAAGGCTGGATTCACCACCGACATCCACGGCTTCGTCAATATGTTGAACAGCTTCGTAAAGTTTAATCGCGGGAAGAACTTGTTGCTATGCCTGATGTTCTCCATCGCGTGGAACACATACATGACGGGGTTCTCGGTTATCCTCTTCAGTTGCTTCTGGCTGTGCAACAGGTAGTCGGGGGGCACTTTATTAAACACATTTTTATCGCGAAGAAAATAGTCCGGTAGAGTTGGCTCGTTCAGACTGATGCAGCGATAGAGGCTGTTCAGCAGCTTGATCAGGCACTCGCCAGTCCGATTGTCGGGCCACTTGGAGGGTCGGTCGTTCTCCTCGATCAACCAGAACAGCTTATTTCTAATGTGAGATGTGGTCAGGCCGTACATCGTGTCCAGAACTGGTCTTAGAAAGGTCTTATGAAGCATCAACGCGATCAGGTACACTTGCACTTGCGAGCGCGTCATGCAGCACTCCAGATACCGTTCCGCAGCTGGGAACGTCAGCTGCCACTCGATTTCCTGGTGGATATTCTTCTTGGCCACTTGATGGCGCCAAGACAGTTCTCTCGGCATAAGGTTCCTCTTTCTCGGTAGAGAGTCCTCGGGCACCACGTAGCAGCCAAAGTCTTTCACTTTGTTGATGTCGTTGTACTCGGGCCAGGTGCTCCTCGGCCTATCCAGCCACTCCTGTGCGTATTCCGGCCATTGCAGCCATATCGTCGGCGAGATCTCGTAGGACTCGATCCTGCGCAGCCTGGGATTGTGCGAGTCAATTACCTTGTCACAGTAAATGACCGATTCCTCCACGCGATTCAGATCTTCCGGTTTAAAACCCAGGGGTTTCGCCAATTGGTCTACGAAGAGGTCGACAAAGTAGTTCATGAATACTTCACTACTAGTGTAGAAGACGTCGCAGTCGTATTGCCTATCGGCCATCATGAGGCGAAGCTGTTTGCTGTTCTGCGGCTTTCGCTCCCGTCGTAACGTGTAGATCTTGCCGTCGTTGGTGATCCTCATCTTCTTGAAACACTGCGTCGGAATCCTCGCGTTCGAATAGATCTTTGTGGTTGCGTCCGTAGCAGTCTCGGTCCCGTTACGAGTAGCTTGCACATTAGGTTTTGGCAGAGTTTGATAACTCCAGTCGCTATCGCTGTCGCAAGCTCCGGATCGGTAGCCGGAACTCGAGCTGCTTCCCGGCCTGCGGACTTTCTGCCCCGCCGATTTCACCTCGCTGGATCGGGGATAACGCTGGTAACTCCCTTTCCTGGCCTGCGTCGACCACGTTTCTTTGCCTTGACACCTCCTCTCCTCCGTCGAGGACATGTGCTCGCAATCAGACTCGGCTTTGATGTCATGATTGGATCGGGTTCCATAAATATTTTTACGGGAGAGGGATATTTGGTCCTCGTATATTGTCTCGTCGTCATGTAGATTGGGCAAAGATCTGACATTGAAAATTGATGAGGTCTGGAGACCTCTCTTTCTGATTTGATGCGTCATGTTCGAACGACCATAAATGCTCTCGCTGTCGCCATCGTATATCTCGTCGTCATCCGCCATTGAAGAAGGATTGATATCTTCTTCCTTGGTGGAGTTCCCCGCGTACGGCGTTTCGTCGAGACGTCGCAACCGCACGTATCCTATCGAAACATTTGTGATTTTAGCTCTATGCTACTAAATTCAATAAGAAATGTTTTCTATACAAAGAATTTTATTTAAAGCCATTTCAATTAAATAAAATCTAACTTTAACTCTCATCAAATTCCATAAATTTTGTCAAGAGAGGGAGAGTTTCTATTATATTCACAAGTTTATATAATAGCTTGAAAAACACAAATCATTAAAATTAATATGTGCTTATGTGAAAATAATTTTAATTTAAAACTTTCTTCAAATTGAATTATGGAATAAAATTTTATTTTACATATTTTGTGTTTAAAATTTGCTTTGCAAAAGTATTTCAAATTTTAAACAGTCTTTTTGTATAATTCAAACCATTGATTAATTACATTCTTGTTAAAAACAAATTTACTTCAAATTGAGCCAAGAACACATTAGGAAAAGAAGCAATGACAATCTGAGATACTTTATGAGCTAGTTGGAGCTAGTTTACTCACCGGGGTGTTCACTTGGTTGTACCATCATATTATACGTAATCCCATTGTTCAAGCTACTATACTCTGATAGATAATGTTGCTCTGTAATTTCGATATTGTCGTGCACAACAAAAATGCGGACGGGTTGCAGCGGTTCTATGATAAGATCACCGGTCTGTCTTTTCGAAGTAAAGGCGATGTTATGCGAGATATGCTCCTGAAGAACATCCGGTAATAAAACGTGCTTTTGAGATGGTAGCATCTTATTTAATTCGCTTTCGTAGGACAACGCCAGAGTCTCTTTAATTTGAACTATATCTCTGTAAAAGTAGTTTTCCGACAGTTAGTTTTGCATAGTCTGTCATTATCAGGATCTATACATCTAATTACATTTATCTTTACGTATTATATGTTTTACTGACACTTTTTCTGCACTGCATTCATTATTATAATTAATTAAAACTTTAACATATAAAAGTAGAAATAAATATTTAAAAGATTTTTTAAAAATAATTGTCAATATTAGAGAGAGAATATGAGAAAAATAATAAAAATATAATATTACAATGTAATAAACTAACATTCTTATGAATAATTTATTTGAATTAATTCTTGTTCAATATAATATAAATAATATTGCAGTATAAATTTTTATTGCACATGAAAAGACGATTCTTTATCTTGCGAAAGCGCGCATGGTCACAGTTTCGAGGGGATTTACCACATTGCGGATTAAAAAACAAAAGAATTCATGAGTGCACTTCCCCCACTCTTGATATATATCACAAGGAATATTTTTCATATATAAGAATTTGTAGATTAGATTTAATCAAGTTGAATTCTTAATCGCGAAATAATCCCCAGAATCCTAATAAATTTCCGGTCATGATATAGAAGATATATAAATAATATGGCTGTCCTTTATAAATAAATCGGTACTAGTTTCACTGTTACGCTTTTTCTAAATCTGTTAACAGTATTACAACTTGCAAGTGCAAGTATTTATTTAATGGCACTTTATCCTCTAGAATAATCTTCATTAAGATTATTAGTTACTATATAGCATATACTGAGAATATGGTGTCCCATTTCAAAGTCCGTTTACATTATCAATTGATTGTGCCACGAACTATTATTATTCCGCAACAAATCACCGTGAAAAAAAAACAAACAAACATTGGAACGGGAGTGCTTACTCCTCGTAATTCTCGAAGAACTGGATACACATCATGAGATTGTTTAGGATGAAAGTGTTAGGATCGTTTACGATAGCCTTCCTCAACAGCATCAATTCTACATCCTCGTACTCGTCCACCTGTTGGCTGGCTGCACCCTTTGATTTGGATCCGTAGTTACTGTTTCCCGAATGGGCATCTCTCTTGTGTTTTGATTTTGTGAGTCCCATTGTCCCTTTTCACCCAATGACATAACAAAGTGCACACATACGAGAGAGAGAGAGAGAGAGAGAGAGAGAGAGAGACGGCCACGTGGAGTATCCCCACGTGGGGCGCGCGTCCTCAGGATCGGTCGCGGTACCACTATAGGCCACTTCGGGGGTTTTCACTATAGATCACCGACACACTCCTTCATTCTAGTTTCAAGGTCAACGAAAACGGGGACGCAGCATTGTGCGTACGCGCGTGAGGCCACGTCGATGACCGGTGAGGCAGTAGTCTTCTCGCGGGATATTGGGGTCGATAAATAGCTATCACGTTATCGCTTTTAATCGTCCGCTCACTATTGGGCATCGGCAAACATGCCCGATGTAAAATACTTGTGGAAGATCGCGCCGGCATCGGGTAAGATAAAGCTTCGGTATTCCACTAGCGAGTTCGCCAGTGTCCAGCAATATCATATCACTTATCTTGAATCATATATAATTATAGGTACAATGCATCAGCCGTTGAGAAGCGGTATATTTAGAACAACCTTCATTATTCTCTTTTCACATCCATTATCCTATCAATATTTCCTCTTCTCCTGACGTTATTTCCTAGGTCTGATTATCGCGTCTGTTAATCCTCAACTAAACAAGTAACTTTTATCAGTAAAAAGCCGTATTTTATCTTCTCCCTAATAATATCTGCTAACCTACATTTTTCACATACCAACCGTACGTTTTTTACATAAAACAAACATTTCTATTTTAGTCAATAAATACCAAGTATAATTAAATATATTACAAAATATTAATGCTAGCCAAAAATATGCGCCGGTCTTGTACAAGTAGCAGCAAGTATAGTAGCAATTACTGAAAGGGAAGTTGTTGATATAATGATTAAGTTACTGTAATATCGATTACTTGATGTAATCTTCCCTCTCCGACCGTGTGTAATCAGTTTTTCTTGTACTATTACCCAATAGACGCGCACACAAAAGATTGCAGAAAACATTGTAATAGCGCACCCGTTGTGGATAAGGAATATCGTCGTAAAATTATTATTGAGGTAATCCTCACGAGTTTTATCGTACATAGACCCGCGTCCAGGTCTATCTGCGGGTTTCTCTCGAAACGCTATCGAATTTCGCGGTATCGCTCTTCGCACAGGACCATAGTACTCCACACGGTAACATTTATTTCGTCAATTGACGTCACGTACGGCAATATCGCGAATAAAAATTGCTACCGTTATCTAATCTATGCGTGAAATTACCTTATCAAGGTAATTTGGCAAATTACGGATTAATTAAATTCCGAAGCATGGTTACAAATCGGTATTGTTCCTCTCGACGTATATCTTCGATTGCCCTAAAAACCGGCAGCAAGTTTGCTCTTCTGAAAGATGAGAAAAGATATCGATCGTAACGATCAAGGTCTCTTTCAGAATATTCTGATAAACCAAAGATTGTGCCAGTAATCTCCACTGGTCGATATCTTCTTCGACGATCGCGGCACAGTGGTGCGGAAACTAACAAAAATTGAAATTTTTCTACAAAATATACAAATATCTCTATAATTTTGATTTGTTAATTAATACGAAAAGTCGCGAAATGTCAAGAACGGCATTTTGGATAACATTCTTTCTATACTTCTGAACTAAAAATATACTTAATATGAAAACTTAATATATATATTTTTTTGAGTCTGTAAATGTTATGAATGAAATATTTAAATTATTACATTTTAAAAAACAATTTTTAGATATTTTAATATGCGATATTATATGTATATAAATTACAAATAAAAAACTAATCCAAAATTTGTACGAAAATCTAAAATAATATTAAATTCCCGTTTGCAAACAATCTTCGGAAATCCTGTCATATTAAAGTGTGCCGCGCCGCATTTAGGCACCGCTCAGCCATCAAATCGCGTAACGTTAAATATGCAAACAATACTTTTTAGTAGTAAGTGGCGATTATCAAGGTGATAACGTCTATCTTTGTGGAATGTTATATATCTATTAAACATTTTAAAAGTTAATCACTTATATATGTGTGATATACTTATACATATACGTTGTAACAAATTGTTACAGGTAGAACCGGTACAATGGACGTTCGAGAACATCGCCGTGAACGAGGATTCCAGTCCGAGCCAACTTCGGCATCTCGCCGATTTCTTGTCGAAAAAGCAATTCGATCTCGTGATCAATCTGCCGATGAGAAACGGCGGTGCTCGGCGTGTTTCCAATTTCATGACGCATGGTTACCGAACGAGAAGACTAGCCATCGATTATTCCGTACCTTTGATTACGGATGTTAAATGCGCGAAGCTCCTAGTTGAAGTAAGTATCCAGATTTTTGATCCTACTAAGGAGACGTCGTGTACAAAATAAATTTTATTTCAAAAAGTAATTTGATTAAATAGTACGATTAAAATAAGCTTACGTGACGTTACCTTCTAATTTAAAACTACATTTTATATCAAACCTGCGTCAATGATCAAAGATCGTTTTTGATAAACAAGATTATATTACTCACTCTTACTCATAACATTTTGTGCACATTGTTGATAAGCCATATTAGGTACAAAGTTCACTTCAGGACCCACATATTTTAAGATTATATTTAATCTTAATTTTCACAAATTTAAACACTATTTTAGCATTTATGTGATAAAAAGAAATATTTCATAACTGATCGAAGTTTATTTTAGACCCTACATACATTTGAAATTCTAATCTTTATATGCTAATGTTTTAAAAAATTATCGAGATTTTTTACAAATATATTATCATTTATTATCTACAATTATTAATATTCAAATTTGATGAAAATTGCGATAGTATAAATTTATTTAAATAAATAAAATTTGTCTACTAAAAAATATATTTAAAAATATTTAAATAATTGGTTGAAAATTATTAATAATTTTTTCAATTCTCAATGATTGAGTTACATTTTTTGTAATGACTAAGAGTATAGGTATAGCTAGTTATCGATACGTCGATGCGTCGAAATACAGATAACATTAATATAATATACCAAATTACTTTATTGATAAGATATCAAAGGTTTAACGTAAGAAAAGCAATAATATATAATAAAATATTTAACTTAATATAAAAGTAGACATTTAAATTTTTAATTCATCGTTATAAATACTCTTTCTTCAAGACGGACAAATAATTTTCCATCAAGGCACTTGTATCTCGTTTTGATCATTCAAGTGCATCATACGATTGCACTATGCACGCGCAACTTTGTATCAATTGTAAGATTATATGATCGCGAATGATGACGATAATAAATGAAAGAATAAATGAATAAAAAAAATAATAATAATTGTCTCGCTTTTTTGTGTAGGCATTGACAATGGTCGGCGGGAAAGCACCGCGTATGAAAACGCATATCGATTGTATCTCATCACGCAAAATGATCAGACTACCCGGCCTTATCGATGTGCACGTACACACCCGCGATCCTGGAGCGGTCCACAAAGAAGACTTCGCCTCTTGCACCGCGGCAGCGCTCGCTGGGGGCATAACAACAATTTTTGCAATGCCCAATACTAATCCTGCGGTAGTAGATCACAAGACTTTTGCTATTGCTAAAGCGGTAAGAAATTTTTCATATAGATATCTTAAAGTTTAACCGTAGATTTTTCGCGCATCTTATATTTATATTTTATATTCATTGTCAACAAAATTGTAGTCAAATTAAATTTAAACTGCAATTAGAATAATTGATTTTTTTTATTTCTTCGAACACAAAAAGATTTATTTATAATTTTTTATCTATAAATATTAAAGCGTAAAATTTTAACTTTGTGGAAAATTGGTACCAAAAAGCTTTCCAGAAGACTTTTAAATTTATAACCATAAATAGAAATTTTGATGATAAATTAGCGCTATCTTGTTTTATTTTAATCACACGTAACAACAAAATTTTCCGATTAATTGTGAATTATCTCTATTAAACAAAGTTTTCATATGTTGAATATTTTATACTGATTTTCTTTTATTTAATACGAGTAAAATTTATAAGACGTTCAACAAATTATTAATTAAATTAAAATATTTGCAGTCATTATTCACGCATGATACGTAGAGAAGGCAATAGACATACAAAAATTAGTTCAAAAATACAATTCCAAGTTTCGTGTATCTATCTTATTATCACTTAGAAGTTGATAATAAATCAAGGTATTGCATAATTACAAAAATCGAATGCTGCAGCTTAGCGAGCCAGGCTTTAACATCGTGATATCGTATGATAACAATAACTTAAAAAGTGATATTTTGTTTTATCGTCATGAGTCTCAAATTCTTTTTATGTTCAAAAATACACACACATACATGTACACATTATATTCACTTATCAGCGAGAGTACGTGCGAGAGTACATATTGATTTCTTATATAGATATATTTTGAAGTTAACTATTGATTTCGCGCACTCTTCGTTTATGTTTTCAATTTTATTATCGATCAGATTCAACATTCAACCCAACTGAATTTAACCGTGGTTGAGAGTAATTTTAAATAATTTGTTATAATAAAATAACGAGATCTCATTTATTTTCTACTTGAATAGCAAGCTGCAGCTGGTTCACGATGCGACTATGCAATCTTCGCCGGCGCCTCATCGGATAATTACAATGATATACGGGAAATAGCACCGCATGTGGCCGCTCTGAAGATGTATCTGAACGAGACATTTACAACGCTCCGTCTCACCGATCTTACTGTTTGGATTAAGGTAAAGAAACGCTTGTAAAAAACGTAAAACAAATTCCATTTTTTTAAATATATTCTTTAGTTAATCTAGTTTATTTATGAATTTAATACGCACATGTCTCTCAGATATGTAATATTAAATATAATATTTATATTTTTCAAATTACATGACTGCTTCCTTTTTGCAGCATTTCGAAAGGTGGCCGAAAAAATATCCCTTATGCGTGCATGCCGAAGGACAAACCACAGCTGCGGTTCTCCTGCTGGCAAGTCTGCACAGCAGGCCGATTCACGTGTGTCACGTAGCACGTAAAGAGGAAATACAAATTATTCGAGCCGCCAAAGAACATGTGAGTATTTAACACATATGAAACATAAGACTGAATAATCATATGCCAAAGGTGTATATAAATAACAATAATTAATAATAGAAGAACAAGAAACGCTAAAGGTCGATTTTAATAACTTCGAAATTTATTATAATTAAGGCAACAGATATTTAAGTTTATATATAGTAAGTGCTTATTATACATTTAAATTAAAAGATATCTGAATGTCAACCGGATATCCTTATAAATGTTCACGATTCGATGCATGTGTATTTTTGCAGGGATTGGCAGTTACGTGCGAAGTGTGTCCGCACCATCTATTCCTTTGCCAGGTTGACTTGGATCGAATAGGGACTGGAAGAGGTCAAGTAAGGCCTACTCTGGGAACAAAGGAGGACCAACAGGCTCTCTGGGATAATATGGATGTTATCGATTGTTTCGCGACCGATCACGGTACGACAGCAAGCTTATCGATATGACTAACTGTAATTAAGTTACGAGCCGTAATTTTACAAAATTCACGCTGCAGTCACGTAGCAGAATGAATTCAATTTAGTATCTCGAAACGATAACGACCAGCATTCTTCTATGATCCGGAGATAAAAAGGATCGACACGTCCCATGTTTATATAACATTTACTTTGTTTTGCTTTTAAGTAATACAAGAATATTCTTTTTGTCCCGAGGCGGATTGATATTATATCGGATATTTGCAGTTGTTTAGAAATAATGAGCAATTAGCTCTCCGATAAAAATTAATGCTTTGATAATTCGCAAGATCACAGTCTATTTTTATTCAAGGATATTGATACAAGTTGCATCGCGAGGAATCACGCGATCGTACGTTATCTTATAAATTGCACGTTTCTATTGAAACATTAATTTGCATTGTAAAGCCCCGCACACCGTTCAAGAGAAGTCTTCGGAGAAACCACCGCCAGGATTTCCCGGCTTGGAAACCATGTTACCACTCTTACTAAACGCCGTACATGAAGGAAGGCTGACTATAGAGGTACTTTCTGTTTTAATTAATATAACTTTCAACAATGTTTGACTGACGTAATCAGCAGGGAATGTCGATAAGCACAAGGCACGATAACGCGAAAATTGCTCTCGAGAATGCGAATATCGTATACGTCATTTCGATTCTCAGATATGTCTCATACTTGACGTGACGTAATAAAATAGGCCATCTAAAACTTATCGAGGAGCAGTTCTTTACCTAAAATATAAATTTTATGTATATATTATTTTCATAATCTTTTTGAAAATAACGCATGTGTTTTGATTTTATGAAACCGAATACTGAATCGAAAACTGAAAAGTAACTTAATTGTTAGGAAGCAATTTTGCTCTTACGGAATTTTGTCCTAAAATAATGATAGATGAACCTGACCGTTCATGAAAATAACACAAAAAGCAGAATCCTAAAATTTCTGAAGCTTTTCTTAAACATGATTTAGCTTATCATCTTTCATTACAGATGAGCGCTATTATTTGATAATAAGTCTTCAAGATAAGTATCGCGCGAAGACTCTTATGACACTAATAGTAAAAATAAAGAGAGCGCTTGTCGATCGATTTTTAAACTTACTAGATAGTTTCAATTGCAAAGTAAATATTATTAAAGCAATCGTTCTTGTTTAGATTTGTAATAAGAACGTTATCAATTATTTTATTTAAAAAAATATATGCGTTTAAATTTTAATAAAGTTATATATTACATTATTAGAATGTTATTGAAACCATTGTTTATTGATTACAGGACATTATAGACAAATTGTATCGAAATCCCAAAAAGATCTTCAATATTCCCGATCAGCGTAACACATACGTCGAAGTCGATCTGGACGACGAATGGGTCATCCCGGAAGCAATGCCGTACAGCAAATCGAAATGGACACCTTTCACTGGCATGACAGTTCGCGGTTCCGTGCACAGAGTGGTCTTAAGAGGCGAGATTGCTTACATCGAGGGGCAGGTGCTGGTAAATCCTGGCTTCGGCCAAGACATCAGGGATATCCAACACAGTACGAAGGTTCCACCAACGCTCCACGCGCCGACGATATCCAGTCAGCTCACAGATATCGTTCACAAACCATTGCCACTAGACAGTCTCCCGGCGCCGAACTACGAAAAGTCTAACGCACATATTGATCGTGTCGATGTGCACGAAGACGAACAAGTCGGTACGATAATGCAAATATGAACTAACTATTGCGAAAGAATTGCACCGCATTGCCAAACAACACGAAATAATGGGATTATTGATAAAGGAATTTATCCTCTCCAGTTGCGATATTAAATTTTACGAAAATAATTTTTTTAAAATTAATATACATTTATTTTTTATAATGTCAAACAAAGATTGTTCAAGGTATTTGTAGAAACATGTTCGAAATCGATAGATATATTATACTTGCAAATAAAGTTGGATCATGAATATTTCTTCTCACTTAGCGTGCCTTGCTATTGCAAGAAAAAAAATTTATAACTTTCTATCGCGTAAAAATATAAGATGTGAAATTAAATTAATTTTTTGTATTTTCAGAGTTTACGCACCTCTTGCAACCAGCATCGCACAAATCGAACGTCCACTTCGCGCCGTACCCAGACGTTGACAAAGAACATTCCAAGACATTATCCCTTCAAAGAACTGTCTCACCGTTGCCACCCATTAGCAGTATCACTAGACACAAAAGCGACAGTAATCCGAATCTGCTTATGACTGCCGTCGCGTCGGTTCCAATTGTCCATACAGGCAACAGTCTAGTCGGACATCACGTGCTCACCGTGGACATCTTTAACAAAGAAATATTGAAGGATGTGTTTCACTTAGCGGAAACTTTCCGAAATGCTATCAGGAAGGAACGATTGTTGGATGATATTTTAAAGGTAACTAATTAAAGGTTATACAGCTTCTTTTGCAAATAATCTGAAAATATACAGGAGTTATTATAAAATTTGAGAGTTTCGTATTAATCACAAATTTTTAAATAATGTACAACAATTTTGCTTAATTACTTCTCTTAAAAATTAATATGATGTTTGATTAAGGGAAAGATCATGGCTTCCATCTTTTACGAAGTCAGCACGAGAACTTCTTGTAGTTTTGCTGCCGCGATGGAACGTCTCGGTGGTCGCGTAATATACATGGACGGTTCTACATCTTCAGTGAAAAAAGGCGAAACCTTAGAAGGTTGGTAGAGATCTTCTCTGAACAAAAGCACAATCCTCAAAGAATGTATGTTGAAGTAAAAAGTACTCCAACTAATCCTAATGTGCAAGAAAAAACTATAAAAAATGTATAATCTGAATGAATGCTTTTCTATATAATATTTCATTAAATATCCAATAAATTATTAATTTATTGTTTTTAGATTCGGTAACAGTTATGGCGGGATACGCGGACGTGATTGTACTCAGACACTCAGCGCCGGGTGCAGCTGCTGTGAGTATCGAAGTTTATAAGAGTATAGAGAAAAGTTATTTAATTTAAGACTATTTAATTTATATAATAATAACAACGCTCCTTTTTAAAGGTTTTATTTTTATGATTTTCTGTTTATAATTTTATTTGCAAATTTATTTTAATTAGTCTTCCTTACAAAAGCAAACAGTGTAACGTTATTGTGAATTTTTTGCACTTCACGAGTTTCTTCAAGTTATAATTAAAAAATACAAGAAATTTTTTTATATTTCCTAATCTTATATATTAATAATAATTTACAGAGAGTGGCGCAGCATTGTAGAAAACCGATATTGAATGCCGGTGACGGAACCGGCGAACATCCGACGCAAGCGTTGCTCGACATTTTCACAATCAGAGACGAATTCGGAACTGTAAATGGTCTTACGATCACCATGGTGGGGGATTTGAAACACGGCAGAACCGTCCATTCTCTTGCAAGGTTAGTGCAACAAAAAAAAATCCGCTCGTCTAAGGTAATCAATAAAAGAAAAAGAATGCGAGATACGGAAATATCGTGCATAAATTTATACGCTCTATAAAGGATTGATCGATCAAATTTTTTACACACATATGCATACAGTGTTTGGATTCTAAATTTAGATATAAATCTGCAAAAAGTGCAATTATGACATTTGTAAATATTCTCATCATCGATGTTTATTATTAGCAAAATATTCAACGTATGAAAATAAAATTGTGCAAAGTCTCGGAAACTATGGCTTTAGACATTTTTATTAATTAAAGGAAGTCGATTTTAAATCAGAATATCTATTTTAAAAGACCATGGACTGTGAAAGAAGCATTGTAAAAGTAAAACAAATCAGATTTCATCAGACATGATTAAAGATCCAATCTATCTAATATATCAATAATATAGAATATTGATATATTATTTTTAATAATAAAATAAATTCTTAAATGTCTCAAATATATACTCAAATATATATTAAGATGTACAATATCTCTAACTAATGATAAAAGTGGAAGAAAACATATAACTTCAAATAACAAGACAAGTTTAATTTATATAATTTGTAACTTTATAATTAATTTCAGTCGCGAACAACTGAATTATTCTCTATAACAATTTATTCAAGCCAAGGCGTTTTCTTTTAACATTACATCATTTATTGAATTCTGATGTAGGCTGCTGACCCTGTACAACGTAGAACTACGCTACGTCAGTCCACCTGGCCTTGAGATGCCGAATCACGTCAGTAAATACATAGCCGAACGTGGTATCCAACAAGAGAAGTTCGTGACTTTGGAAGAGGCATTGCCCGACACCGACGTGCTTTACATGACGAGAATACAAAAAGAGCGTTTTGCCACGCAAGAACAATATGATAAGGTGAGTCTTTGGAGACATTACTCCGGTATTAAATCTACAAGTTCACCGCTCCATTACACACTCATTCCCTTTTATTACGAAACACCCTGTTACGAACTATGTATATTTTTGTTAAAAATTATTAATATTAATCATCCAAAATTATTAAAAATGATTAAAGTTATTAATTATGCTTGGAGTTGAGTATTATTTTATCTCGAGTCATCTCACTCGCTCTTACATATTCAGTATATATTCTTTTAAATTAATTTTATGTAACATTATATTAAAAAAGAAAATCATTACATGTACGACAGATGTGCGGACTCTTCATAGTAACCCCGCAACTGATGTCCCGCGCGAAGAGAAAGATGGCAGTGATGCACCCTTTACCACGTGTCTTCGAGATAAGCAAGGAATTCGACACCGATCCGCGGGCGGCTTACTTCCGGCAAGCCGAAAACGGGGTCTACGTGCGCATGGCATTGCTGGCCATGGTTCTTGGACGAATTTGATTTAACCGTGGCCTTTCATCGTTTGTGGATCAAGGTACCTGCTGAAGAAGGTCAGTGATGTACGCCAAGGAAAACACGCCTGCCATTTCGACTGTGATGCGACTCACGAGAACCAAACCGAATATCTTTCAACCATTCCAGTAACAACCGTGACGAGTTTAGCAATTTAGATTCATAAAAGAGTACAAACTGAAGCATGAGATACAATCGACTACTGTAAATCGGTTTTTTATTAATTTCTTTTACTTTCCGTAAATAAATTTGTTCTTAAATTTAGATTTTGTTGGTATTTTTAGAGTAATTTAGTTAGGTGGTTTTTTTTATTAAAATGACAGGTGAATTTTCACGAAACTTTGAAAAAAAGATATTATACATTGCAATAAAACTTTTAAAAATTATTTTTAAAGTAATTTGTTAACTTTTAATACTTAAAGCTTTAATTTTTATAATATTCGAATTTTTAAGAGACATCCTAGACGAAACAAGCTCCAAATTTAATTCCAGATAAGCAATTAAGGCATTATTGTTTTTAATACACATATTTCGCGTCTAAAATGTATGTAAAAGTTCCATACGAGATACATATAAAATCCATTACACAATATATAAAAATTTTCTAATTTTTTATACTTATAAAGATTTGAGAATCGTATCAGAAGATAGGCATATATTCTTATCGGATCTTTTCAATATTATCTATTACTATACTAACGTTAATTTTATCAGTGCAAGCATTGCAAGATTTTTGGAAAATGATACCAAATTGTACGACGTGATAATACTTAGAAATATAAATTTAATATTTGTTTAATTATTCTACAATTTATGGATATTTATAATGCCTATTATGTTATTTTATAGTTTACTTTGCATTTTTACATTGCAAGCATTAAGTATGGTCGCGTCAATATTTTTCAAATATAAAAGATTTCCATTGCCTAATATTACGTGTATATTAAATACATTTTAACAAAATTTAAAATACATTGTGTATATAGGCTTGCACGCATTTGTCTCACACACACACACACACACACACACACACACACACACACACACACACACACACACACACACACACACACACACACGCACGCACGCACGCACACGCGCGCACACACACACACACACACACACATTATTTACATATAATTATAAAATAGTATTATCTATAATTTTTGGCTGTAACACACATTTTGTTAATTATAATGTCTCCTTTTCTTTCACACTATAATTAATGCTGTATAGTCAAAAAGATGGATATTATAAGAAATACAGAAAGTGAAAAGTCTTTCAATTTCAAGAGAAGAAAATGGAGAAAGAAAGTGCTAGGAAGAATTGCAAATACCTTCACAGTTAAATGGGATAAACATTTGCTGAGCACAGTTTTCTTTTAAAAAATAAAATATCTTTTAGTCAAGGAAAGAATAAACTAAGCAATATGTGATTCGACACGTTTGCAAAGTGGTATGTAATTGGTGTAATGTGATCGTATAATGTAATACTAGATTAAATCCGTAAAACTCAAGAATGAGTATCTTGTTAATGCTATGTTTAACATTATTGAAGAATTTTTATATTATTTCATACATGCGTTAAATTTAACGCGCCGCATAAGTATGTATATGATGCGTGTGTGCGCGTGTGTGTGTGCGTGCGTGTGTGAGTTGGTTATTATATTAAAAAAATATACATGTTATTAGACTTAATAAGCAGATTATATATTGGAAATTGGATTGGTGATATGAGTAATAATAATTTACAAAGAATAAGACAATATAGGTTTATACATAAACAAATTTTAATCTTTATTACTAATATTTATGTACACCAACAATATGCAAAATACAAAATATATGTTCATAGATAAACAAAATATTCATAGATATTTGTTCAATCATAACAATTTAAACAATACTTTTGGCGTAGAAAATAATGGCGTATATAATTTATGCGCGTGTGTGTTATATGAATATATAAAATCTCTTTCCGCGCGATTTCTCCGGACAAATTCTTTGGTATAAATATTCTTCAAGGGAAGTGTGAGAAAGTTTTACATTCTTCCTTTGTAGAATTATCAATAAATCTGCTGATATATTAATTTTAAGTAAATTTATTTCAATCCATGTATTGTATAAGAAAAGAGTCATGAGAGAGAATAATTTTTAATTACAATAAATTAATACTTGTCAATCAATTCTATATATTAATTTCGTCGATTATATTACGGCCAGTCTTTACAAATAAACAATATGTTTTAAATTAGAATTATCTGTAATATTGTTAACAAAAGAGATTCTTTTTAGAAAAACAGGTATCATGAAAATTATATATTTTAAAACCTATTTTAATGATACCCCCATATATATTATTTTCCTTGATATTCGGTTAACAAAGGCACACTTGTGTCTATATGCCGCTTTAAATACTCATGTGCATATAAATTTCTCAAAAGTCAAATCAAAATCCCAATCAACTCCATTTTTTACAAATTTCTTAATTTTAATACCATAACTAATTATATTAGTTTTGGTATTAAACTTCAACAAATTTTTTTACTTTTTATTTTACGAAATTAATCAGTTAGGCTTTCGTACATTTCTAGATGGTGTTAATTTTTTAGAAGCACATGTGATACCGCTTGTCTCTATATTATTTGTATCGTTGCTTTGTGCTAAAAATTAACTTTGAGTATATATATACATAAAAAATCAAAAATATTTTTTTAAATAATTAATATCCTATTATTATCAACGTATGTAGAACATAGGTAGCAGATATTTTTAAATCACAGTTAAGTTTACCATAAAACTTGTTTTCGCATTTATTTTCCGTAAAAGGCACTGTAGTTAAACAATTGTTTACAACTGTGAACACTTAATCGAATTTGTTGCATCATGCTGGAAAGCAGCAATTTTCATATGCAATTACCATATTATTATTACTCTTGTTATTTATATCTCAACTATAAAGATTTCCTGTCCAATAAGGCTATATCGACAATATTCATAAAAAATTATATGACTAAATTTGCAATTAGATTAAATATACGATGATATTTATTCCTATAAACAAATAATGCTATTTACTTATTATTACAAAAATATACATGCAATCGCTTGAATTTGTTTCGAAACTGCAACATTCAAATATTGTGTTTATTCAGATTTTTTTTTATTTTAATCTTTATTTAAATTTTTTTGTATATTATAATATTTACGGTTTTCCTCACTACAAACGTGAATCAATAAATATCGGGGATAAAAGAAGAGAACGATATACGTCAGAGAATTAATCTAGCGCATATTGAGAGTGTTCTGCAATACGTGCAGTATTTCAGAAAGTGCATTTCGACCAAAATGGAAGCTCAAAGAATGGTGTTTACTGATCAGACATTGACGTCATCTTACAGAATATTGCTTCTCATAATATACATATGTATGCAATTAAATCTAAGACGATTTCTTGCATTTCAAATAAATTGGTTTTCTTGCATATCGCCGTTGAATAGAATATTTATGTACAGAATATTATATGCGATAAATTTTAATTAATCGCAATATTAAAATATATAAATTGTTAATTTTTTATTGTGAAGTCTACTACGCGAATCTTTATCTGAACTTGACTCGAATTCATCGAGACTAATTTTATTAGAGGCTACATTCTTCTTACAAAATTTTCGAGATTATTTTATCTATGAGTTATCTAAATTGTTCAAATACACTTGTCTGAATACACACTATTGGTTGCAGAAGATTGGTATATTATTGTGCAGATTAGCTTTAATTGTAAGTCGCCGTTCCCGAATTTATCAACTCTATTACAAAGTACGTATCATTAAATCATGTATCTTTGATGAACAATAGGCATGTCTCTTCGAAAATTATGACTGAAGATATTTTTCAACACATTTCTCCTATATAATTCTCACACTTTTCGGTATTAAATACTAGCTAATCATGAGACTCATAGATTTCAAATTTTTCATAAAAAGTCTTTATAAAACATGTAGTTTTCTTAAAATTTAACGTAATTTTTCCGAACATCAAACTATAGCATCCCTTGCCTTGAACTCGGTATCGTCGGCACCATTGGAATACATATTCGAAGCTAAAGCTTTCACATCATCTTTTCGGCCTTTTCGCGTGAGCGGCGGCATTTTTAGCCTCAGTCTTCTCTTCTTCAAGGAATCTTTCTCTCTGCAATAATATCCGTTATAACAATAATCGATTTTGTTTTTGTTCTACGAAACGTTCTTTTGTGGCATGAACATCATCCCGTCTAAGTTTACACCGTGTATCTAAATATAAGAACTTTCTATTGTGCATACTAATGAACGACGCTCTCGCTGTTATTTGCAAAAATTGTTTGATCAACAAAATACAGGTGTTTTGAAAAAGACTCATTGTTACGTACTGGTGTTTGCAATCTATGAAGATACCCATCGAGAACAGCACCACTATGGCAACGATGATGCCGATCACAACGACCACCAACGTCACAATCGCATCCTCTTCCTCGATAGTGAGGGATGCCTCTGACGTGGGCACGTACGCTGAAAGAATCGTAAGGAAATGTTTGTAATGCTTCGCATTGCGTGCGAAAAGGCGTCACTCGTTTCGCACGAATGGTAGCTGCGTTTTATCCCGCGTGCTTAAATTTTTCATCGACTACAAATGTCTCCTATTCTATTCTAATCCCTTAATAAAACTTGTGCCGTTTAAAATAGCACTAGAAAGAACTTGTCAGAAATAATTAAGCAGCTCGTATCTATATATTGAAACACGTGAAAGAGTTATACGCGATAGCAAAAGCTGCACTATAGATATATTTTTTGCAACTAACATGCATCAGTTTCATGACCATTGCAAGCTAAGAAGATTGAATGTATCTAGAGACGAGAAAACGTGCCGGTGATGGAACGTCAAGGATTGTACAGTGACGTAATATCCGATAAGAGCCGGTGTCTCTTATGCGAACATGGATATAAAACTTGTGCTCCACGTATAATCGTGGCGTTGATGCTTTAAACACAGTAGCCGACAATTGTTTAAAATTCAATTTCAATATATTGAATATATTATATTTTTATGGGATATATATATATAATTATTACCTATACTTTAATTATATAATTTATTTTATTACATATATATAGGTATCATATATAATTATATTTTGATATATTGAATGTTAACATATATTGACAAATAATTACTTAAGTAAGAAAATTGTTCTAAGCGGAAAATACACAACTGTTATTTTAAAACAAATATAAAATTATTAATTTATCTCTTAATTATTTGAATTTTTAATACTAAGTTCACTTAGCACTTATATTGGAAATAGACAAAGATTTTGAAGAGTTATTTACTGCTTAAATAGGTAATCCTTCTTAGGCCTGTCGTTCGGAAGAGAGTAATATTCTGCTAAAAGTTTTTGCGTAAAATTAGTTACAAGATTAATCGTGCTTGCTTGCAATTTTCATTCTTTCTGTTCGCTATCGCGTAACGGCCGTTTTGTTATTAACAGAATTATATTCTGTTTCCTAGAGAAAGGTGCTCTATGAAGGTGCTGATACGCCACGTTAATCAGAGACGAGCAACTTGAGACGAGAGGCGTTTTCACTAAGCTGCACGTTGTGCTTGTTGAAATCGACGTTGCTGTCCAATAAATTTCGTGCGTTTATTTAATTTTTCATGTTACATTCACCGATATTTCAAATAAACTGTATATTTAAAATACTATTAAAATAAAACGATAATATTACGGATTTCGTATTTGGAATAATACATATGTCGAAGCTACAATTAGAAAAATTCAAGATTAAAGTTAACATTACATTTGGATTATTCCTATTACCGTCATGTCAGGCGTAAATTAATTACGTAAATTAATTACGAAATACATGTTACATTAAAATATGCATCCGATTCGAAAGTTGAACGTCGAGAGAGAGACATGAAAATTCAGACGCCTTCTTATTACGCAATAAAAGATCCGACAGGTTTTGTTGTTGTCGCGCACGATCAGTATACAAATACTGATCGATTGATATTTTTTTCAGTTTCATGAGATCGGTAATAAATGCGCATATCTACAGCAATTTTGTGCACATATACATGCAACAAACGCAAACCAAATCCGTCCGCGTGATAAACAGTTTTGTTTCTTTTTGCGGTTTGTGACACGCAGAAAAGAGTGACCATAACAAGAAAACTTTCCTCATCGAGCTGTGAACGGCGTGAACAATATTATGCCGTTAGAATAAAAAAAGAAACTGAACGTACGTTTTAAAAAAATGGGATTATTACGGGAAAGCAAAGATCTTTTACAGAAAGCTAAGTCTAATCTTAAGATAAAGCATTTAAATATATAAAAACATGCACAAATACAAAAACAAATATGTAAGCAGGACAGTTTAAATGCGCGTGAAAACTAAAGACACTGCGTGCAGTGCTACCTTTATGACTATCAGCATTAAAAAGTTTTTGCGCGATTGCATTTTATCGTGGTATTATATTTCGCTTGACGACTCGTTCTTGATGATAGTGCATTTGACCCAGATACATTTTGCTCTGACTTACGACGATAATTCAATTGCAAAGGAAACATTAAAAAAAAATTACATACACCTAACAGAAAAATATAGCAAGTCAGGAATTTTTTGACAAATGTTAAAAAAGTTATGTAAATAATTTTTTGAGACAAAAGTATTAAATCTAGTAGACATTAATGTGAAGTTAATAAATATTTTACAAAAATAAAGGAGTAACAATCTTTTCCAAAGGCGAACCTACTGCGAGATAGGCTCATGCCTCTCCGTTATAACTGCGGCGTTTTTAGAGACCGCACACGCGGAATTTCCTTCAACGTCACAGGCTGCGTCCCCGTGGCATTTGTCTCGTCGTCATCGAGACAACCGGCTTTCGTTCCAGCCGCTTTCGATGCGTTCGCAGCCGTTACTTGTCAGCTCTCTCAAGCACGGATCGCAGCATCGGCATGAGACTCACGTGACGCAATTCCGCAATATGCAACGCAACGATTCGACGGGCTCACGGATCGAAATGCTCGCGTGCGTTTACGATTCAACCTTTTCTCATTGGCAACGCGTCCGATCTGTCGATACGCGAGTCGCTATAAGTCTCTCAAGATCTCGGCGAGAATTAATTAGAGATCACGCGGATGTGCTGAATGACCACTCTGCTTTGTCTGGGACGCGGGCTACTTTCCAAGCTCTTACGTTTCCTTTTCCGCTTCTTCTCACCTGTACATTTCGCATCGCTAACTTTTCTTAGCCATTGTCATATCGAGTTAAAGATTACATCTTGCATCTTCCATCGTCCTTGACAAACACACAGTGCTTCAACATCCAATATCTTCTTTATGTTTTCAATGATTGCTAAATAAATCGAATTTACAAACACATTGTGAAAACAGGAGTCTATTTATGTCGGCTATCCCCTATCACGAAGCCTATACTTTCACTGATTAACGCATTTTCACTCACACACTTTGTGCATTTATTAACCTTTTTAATAATTAAAATTTTTTAATAATACTACCGATAAGCTGCACGCCATTGCATTTCGGATAAAATATCAGCGATTGTTGTAACAGCTTAAAGATTGATTGAATACTAAAGAACTGATATATTAAAGTTGATTGGAACTAATTAATGGAACACGAGCAATTTATAATTATTCGGTCGTGATTAGTGTTCGACGAATGCGATAACATCCGTAAAGCACATACATTATGCACTTCGTTGTTAGTTTGTAATAATTAAGCTGTCCCGTTAACGAGAATGCCGATGTTCTCAAACAAAGCAGACATATACGTTTCCTTTATTGCTTTTGTAACGGCAGTAGCTGAGCATCTCTCAGAAGTGTATATCCATGTTACAATGCAAATATCAAACATTGTCATTGAGCTGTTTATTATTTGTATTGAGGAAACCCTTAAGGCTTTATCTCGGTCATAGTTTTTTACATTTTTCAATGTACAAAGGTTTTCCTAAGTTGTTTGAATAAAAATTTAGATTTGTCTTTAAGAATTTCTCTCTTCGAGATTTCAAATATTATTTAACACTATTATTTTTATTTTTTAGTAATAATTTACCATTAGCGTTGTTTATTTAGACTTTTCGTCATCTGACATATCATTAGTTTTACGATATCAGAAAGCTCCTTAATTTAAACTTTAATAAATAATACATAATTAAGTGAAATAATAATTTGAAATGCTACTTAATTACTTTTTTTTACTAAGTTGTAAGTACTACCTTCTGTATTTATGCTGTTGTTCACATTCCTAACACGCGCTTCCATCCTTCGTCACTTCTCCTTTGCGAGAAAGAGGAACGATTCCCAATTTCTTTCACTTCTCGTTTCGCGTAATCCTGGTTAAAGAATTAAAGAAAGGTCGGCAGGAAACACGAGCAAATACCGGCTTCGATTATTCGGAGCACTACCGAATCCCCCGGCGTGATCGAGATCTTGAGGTAAACTGTCAGTCACGACAGCCACACGCCCGCGGTCGTGCGATACGCTCGGTGAGGCGCCAACGAGAGTGACGGAAAGGAAGGTCGGAGCAAGGGAAAGAACGTAGACAGCGAGTGTGAGGAAGGGGGAGGACACTTGAGGAAGTGAAACAGACATGCACGTGTACGAGATTCGGAAGGGATAGAGAGGAGAGAAAGAGAGAAAGAAGCACGGTATATAGAAACATGTCGCGCGAGATTCGTGTGATTCTCATTCACCATCTCGGGTCCAGGTATACCCTGGTACGAATTGAAACTCCTCGTACAGTCTAAAAGAAAACGCGAGACATAACTGATAAAGACGACAAACAGCTTTCGCATAAAAAAACTAAATCCATTAACTGAAGACTTGTCTTGTAAATTCATACACTTTGGAAATAATTATATTAAGCTCCTGAAATTTTATCTATTTCGTCCAATTGTAAATTATAACAACAAATAAATATAATAAATATTTGTTTATCCCTCTGTATTTGTAAATGTAAAAATTGTATAAACATTCGCTTTCGGATAATACTTATATATATGTGTGTACACGATAATTTTTAAAGTGTTTTATTCGTATAATTTATATTAATAATTGCTGCCCGTATTATTATACAAATCAGATGTTATTTGTCGTGCAATGTTAAGTATACTAATCGTTATTATTTTCAAATTTAATTCTTTTGAGAATGCAGCTTGTTAATATTTGGAAATATTACGTCAAAGTGGTAATTGAATACTCTCATCATATTTCTTATTGATGTTTATTTCATATCACGTATGCATTAACGTAATGAAACTGTATAAGTCTCCAGATGATTCATCAATCATTTTTTAAATACTGTCCATTTTGTCATGCACGTAAATGCGGCAGCTCTATGACGCACCAAATTTCAAGGGAATATTGATTCAGTAAGCATGACAGATACGCCTCCAATTGATAAGCAATACTACAAATGGTTGCTACGATTACGTGTAATCCACAAAATCGATTTGATCCCGGCTTATTATATTTAATCAACTAAAATGTCGTCATTCAGAAAAATTTATGAAAAGAACGAAATAATATGGGCATTTTGAGATTAATTTGTTATATACGTATGTAACTTATCGATATTACCAATGGCAGTGTAAAAAATGCTACTTTATTAATTTTAATAATATTATTAATTAGTAACTATTTTGTAACATTTTATATTATAATTAATGATATTTTATAATATTACTAATCGGTAAATTAACGCTCAATTTAACATTAAATTCTTCTTCGAGGAAATCCGTTCTCTAGAATATCGTTGTCATGTGTGTAAGCATTTATATAATTGCCACATCTCGTCACAGAATTATAGCTGATAATCTCGTGATTATGGTAATTCATCTTCCTGTTTTGTAATGCACAAAGGATAAATAAGCATCTGCTCCGTGCAATACTCCCACGACGCCGCTTAATATCTGCAATAAAAATCTATCACTTTTGACATTCTTTTAAATAAAAATACTCCTGAACAATTAAAAATGTCTAAATCAAAATCAATGTTCTACTAATAAATATTCGCTTTTAGTATAATGATATATCATATCGGACATTCAGGATTGTATCAGCAAAAGTTATTTATAATTCTTTTTCTCGATTCTTGTCTCTGATTAGGTGAACAAATCATGACGCAAATTAGTGAAAGCGTTAAGTCTGCGATTTGCGATTGCACTAAAAAAACTTACATAAGCGGCTGTCATGGCAGGATAAACGTCGAAGCCGGGTCTCAGATAATACTCGGCCATCAGAAATAATTTAGTGGCAAAAGCCAAGTAAGATGCTGAGCTTAAATACAGGAAGCAGGCTAAAGAATTGAACATCATCTCCTGATATTGATAAAAAAGCAAAAGTGTAACGCATAATTCCTGAATTATAGCATTATAATGGCGATAAGAATATTATTTAAATTATGTGACAAAAAAATAGTAAATATTAACATTTTAACAAAAGTAATTATTTAAGATCATGGGATTATTTAAAATAAATCTCTTCGTATATAATATTTTATTATTGTTTAGGATAGATAAATACGTACAAAAAGCGATGATCGAATTAACTTGTAAGATTTTTCAGAAATTGTATAGCAAGCGAGTAACAGAGCGGAAGTCAGGAAGCAGGCGGATGCCGTGGTCAATGATCCCTCGAAAGCCGAGCCAATAGATGAACTATACCTCAAGCCGTAATTAATGAGCAAACTCTGAATTAATCCACTGATCACCTGGAATTAAAATTTTAATTAAAACGTAAAATATATTTTAAAAGTCATATATATATATATATATATATATATATATATATATATATATATATCTTTATATACATACGTATATACATATATATTATTATATACATGTAACTTTTCAATGTAGATGTAGAATTTAAGAATTATATAGTCATAATTAAAAGGTTCCATAAATGATTTCAAAGATTAGCAAGTGATTAGGCAAATAGATATAAATTTTCATTATATATACATGTATATTTTTAAAGAGTCTGTCTTACAACTCTTTCGAACTTTGCACAATTGCCAAATAATATACATGCAACTGTAGTTACTTACTGTTTCGCACATTTTTATAATTCCTGGCAATGATTTAAAGAAATCCACGTGTATGCACGTGCAGCACCTGAAACAGCAGCAACCGACACCGCCCGCGCCGTGTGTACCAGAGGATGACATTCTGATTATAGGTCCCATATTGTTCATGACTATAATTTCGTGTTGCCAGACAGTTAATTTGATGCTTGTTTCTGTATAACGAGCTGCGTTAAATTTTTCTCGTTTATGACTTCTCCGACGTTCTTTATTGTGATCTCTCCAATTAGTATTTAAATGCCCGTCCCCTTTCTCTTTTTATTGTCTCTTCCTCTGAGATAATTGAATTTACCACAATTGCTCACTTACGTTCAAAAATAATATTTCTACGAATAACTCTCTCGTTACAATAATCAAAACGAAAAATGTAATCCGTTACACAATAAACTATTTTCACTGTTTAAGCACAAACACAATTTTTCGAGTTACATCGAATTTTGTCACATTTATAATTAAACAAGAAGATAGAGAAATGTAATAGAATAGTTAATAAAGAATCTTTAATACAATTGTATCAAAAAAACTCCATGACAATACACACACACGTGCGTATATATTGAAAAATTTAAATATTTTTACAATTTAATATTTAATTATTGAACTCTTTCGTCCTCTGTTAGCAATTTTTAGAAGAACACAGAGCGTGATCACGACCGGCGATACTTTTAAACTGACTGAGGGTGTAGGCCTGAGCATCCATAAAGTCTGAATGTCGTTGCACCCCCCGCATAGCACGCGACACAAGGGAAATTACTGTCTATTTCTGGCACGTGCCGCTCACGCCAGAACTCGGAATGTTTTGCCCGCCTGCTCTGGGCAGACAGAAACGCAAAAAAGAACTCGAACAAAAGGTAACAACATAAAAACATATATTTTATATAATTTTTATAAAACATAATTGTACTTATAAATTAAAAAAAATAAATAATTACATTTTTTAAATGTCATATATAATTACGTGTTTGTAACAAAAATACTTAACAGTATATATTTTTAAAAAATTACTTAAAACATAAGTAAATGTCATGCCAAGTATCAAATGTAGTTCGACAATGAAAATTCGTTGTACAATGTTTGTACATTTATTCAATTAAATAAAGTTCCTCAGATATACAAGTTTGGTTTAAATGTAAATGGCACAATTTGCATACTAATAGAATCTATTTTCACTTTTCACTCACAATACTACAATAATACGTGATTGTTTAATTTAATCACTTCATATCGTCCTCCATTTCGTCATATAGGCGAGGCCCGCACTGAAGATATATAAGAGAGTGTTTATCAGACCACAAATCTAAATAAAAATTAATAAATTCTTTTGTAATAGGGTCTGATAATGCATGCACATAGATTTAATATACGATTACAGAATATAACATGTCTAGCAAACCTTTCTTTATAAACCTGATACACTCTAATTGAAAGATATTGATTGTATTTGCAAATTTAATGAACCAACTATATATTTCTAAATAAGCATTTTATTTGTGTGTATGTATGAAACATAACACAATATTACAATTTTAATTTCTAGCATTATAATTTTTTATAAATATAATATTATATCTACTTACAGAAGCTGCTAATAACTCATTGTAGTTATAAAACTCTGTATTAGCCAAATGTATTTCCAGTATCAGAATCAGTGAGGCCACAAATAATATTACGGTTGCAAAAAGATGATAAAGGCGTTCCTAAAAATAAAAAAATTCATCATTTTTAAAATAAATTATGTTAAACAGCTCTTCTTGACAATTTTTTTTGAATATTATTTAAACATGTTTTAGCTCTTAAAACAATCTTGTTTTAACTTATAAACAGAACAAAAGTAATAAATAAAATAAATACATGTAACAAATCAATGTAATTGAACTTAATTGAAACTTACATGAATTGTTTTAGGTAGAACGGATGCAGTAAAAGGTGACACCAGGTAACTGATAAGAAAAATAAAAGTGCCAATAAAAAAAGTAGATGTTGCAATAAGAAAGAAGCATTCTTTCCAGCATAAACAGGAAGCGCTATTATAATCACTTCCGATGATTCCTATGCAAATTGCACCCAACACCTGTTAATTAAAAATTATGAATATTAATTAAAGAGACGTAATATCTCATATAAAAATTAACAAGAAATATGCTATTCCCAAGTAAACAATTTTATTGTATTATTAATAGAATAATACATACGACAAAATTGTTTACTTAAGAATATAAATTGCGCGTATTATTATTAGCTGTTTGTAGCAGAACCGATAACGAAATCTTATCTTATTATTTCCAATATTACCTTAAAATTGCAAGTATTGCTAAATATGTATAACAAATTATATTCTTCAATTAACAATAATATTAATTTCTTTCACTAAACGTCACATATTTGTTATAATTAAACGCATCAAAAATCATTAAATTTTAAAATTATTTTTATTTAAGGATATTAATCTATTTTTATTGAAAAGTTAAGGATTTAATAATTAATTATTTAAAGTTTGAAGATAATATTATAAATACTTGAATGAGTCAAGAAATTTTATAACAACGATCTAAGTCAACAAATAAATAATTAAAATAGTAATAATGTATACCACTTGTAGCAATTTAAAAATACCGTTCCAACTTTTCAAATAATCAGTATTGATGATAATATTCAACATTGTTGCCTCGTTTTAATGTCAATCCTAAAATCAAAGATAATTATTCTTTACTTTTAATACGTGAAATTATCCATCTCGTGCAAAGATTAAGCGATTTTAATGAAATAAAACAATTGTGCTTACACATCGCACTAACAAACAATTAATTAAAACGCGTGCTCATAGATCAAGCTTATGGATTGTAAAATGTGCACACAGTAGAAAATTATACTAACCGAAAGAAAGTACGTTGTTTTACAACGGCGGTTAACGATTGACTGAAATGAGAGCACGGGAGACGTCACTGATGATATCATACAGATACGATTGGTATATCTCTTGATAATATTTCAGCAACTTAGTTATTAGTTTTTTATTCACGGAGCTAAAAGAATATTAAATTAATAATTGATAACTGTGTTTCAATATACTGATAATATTAATAATATATAATCAAACATATTTTAAATACTTTATGTAGGGTTTTCTTCAAAGTATTGTTAAAAAAAAACTGTCAATCCTCAATTTATTGAAAATGATTATTATAAAATGACATTATAAACTAAATGTTTTTATTTAATATCACATATTTTAATTATTTGCGCTTCACAGTTTTTTAAACAATATTGACCACTTTCGGTTAACAGTTTTTCGCACGTCGTAATATTAATTTACATTCGGATTTATAATGTTTGATGTATATCATACTTATTTATATACATTAAGAAGGAAGTAACACATTACATTTTAATACAATTTTACTATCAACTAAATTGGCATGTGGAATATTCATTCATGTGGACACGTGTTATAAAAACGTACAGAGGATAACAATATAAAATTATTAAAAATTTTATAAAAAATAATTGCATTTACAAAATAAAGAAACATAAATGCTCGCGTTTTTTAAATAATACCATATAATATATAATGTATCTATTATAAAAATATTTGACAGGTCAGTATAACTTGATTTTTAAAACATTTAACAAAATGAGTAAATGCATCACGAGTACTAAAACTTGAGTTTATTTTTAGATGATATGTAATTAAACATTTTGGATATAATTCTATTTATATTATTTATAATACCTATACTAAGAAAAATATTTAAAGAATCAGAATAATATTCGCATATATAAAATATATATTAAAATACATGCTTATATCAAAACACACTCTGTTCAAAATTATAACCAAGATTTTATAATGTGGTAGGAATTATAGATAAATTGTCTAAGATATGTTTTAACAATAATATGAATACAAAAAGAATCGAAGAAACAAAATTGTGTGATATATAAAGTAATTAACTTTAAAATCTCGTGAATTATTGCGCTAATTGAGCAAGAATTGGAAAGAAAGAAAACTATAATAACTCTGTCTTATAAAAATAATCCGTCTATTGGATAATCCGATCACGCATTTTTGTGCGAATTCTAATAGAAATCGTGCAATTTATAGTTTTTTTCGATTATTTACTTAATAGGTATAAATATTATATACACATATAAAATAAATATGTTTATATAAAATATATCTATATTTTGTAAAAATACTAGTTGCAATCATAGCGAATGTTTGTGAATGTTATCAATGATCCATGAAAGGTATAACATAAAAACATTCTTCGATACTTTTTCGATACCCGCTAAGTAAGAAACAGTCAGACAGTCAAAATTTTTTGTGCAACGTTTTCATAATGATTTAATTAAATAAAGTTTCTAAAATATGTAAGTCTGGCTTGTGTAAAAACAATTTGTATAGGAATAATCCATTTTTGTTGTTTAGAAAATTACAAACGTTTAATTTGATTCTTCAATCATCTCCATAAGTGCCAAAACCGATGACCGCGTTGCAGATGTATAAAATGGTGTTTAGCAGATTGCAAATCTAAATAAAAATAAATACATTTTTTTCACAATTTTAATAACAGGTATTAATATAACATACAATTACAAAATACAATATGTCTAGACCTATAGCAATCACGTTTTATGATTCTGACATATTCTCACTAAAAAAAGTTTAATCTTAAACTGATAAAAATAATTTATAGGTGATTGCTTAAGTCTGCGACATTCTGCAACATAAAATTGATAATACATACATATATACATACAATACATATATATGTAAATATATATTACCGCATTATAATTTTAATTTCTTATATCACAATCAAGGACTTAATTTTTTATATAGTACTGTACTTACGGAAGCTGCTAATAACGCATTATAATCTGCAAGTGTAATGCCTTTCTTATGTATCTGCACCATCAATGCTATTGAAGCCGCAAGTAATAAAATGGACGCTACGGAATGATATAGAAATTCCTGAAAATTTAAACAAAAAATTGTTGGTCAATGTAATTTTAAAAATAAATCATATCAAACAGCTTTTTCTAATAATTCACGTTTTTAACGTCCTGATCTTATGAAAAGGACAAAACAATTAGATTAAATAATAATAAATAAATTATACGTAAAATAGAACACAATTTTATTTATGTATATTAAAGTACTTGCATAAATTGTTTTAGGTATAATAGATGCAGCAGAAGGAGACATCAGATAACCGATAAAGAGAATAAAAGTGCCAATGTAGAAAGTACATGTTGCGACAAGAAAGTAAACTTCTGCAGGGTAGATAATAAAGCCGGTACTGAACTCGTTACCGATGATTCCAACGCAAATCGTACCTAACACCTGTTAGTAAAAAATTAAGAGTACTAATTAGAAAAATAGAATCTCGTCCTACAACAATTAACAGTGTCAAAAAATTGACTATTATAATAATACGGCAATATTCTATATTTAGGAATACAAGTTGCGGATACTATTCTTGTAAAAAATATATTCGCAATCAGTAATCGGAAATTAGTAATACAACCTTGTCCTGTTATTTCAAATATTATATATTATAAATTGTTTCACAAATTGTGTATGTTTTAAATAATTTAAATTAATAATAATATTGATTTTTTTAATTAAATGTCATATTTATCATAATTAAATGCAATAAGAACGATTAATTAAACTTATTTACATTTAAAGTTATTATCCTGAATTTTTATTAAAAAATTAGCAATTGCATTAATAATAATTAAATAATTATATTAAAAATAATATTAAATATTTGAAATGATGAAGAAATCATAACAACAATCAAACAAATTGAACAAACAAATAAATGAATAAAATAATATTGACTTATACCAATTGTATGATCTTAAAAATGCCATTCCAACTTTTCAAATATTCAACGTTTATGACAACACCCATCATTGTCGCCTCGTCCTAATGTCAGTTCCTGAAATTAAAGATAATTCGTGTAGTTGTATATTTATCAATTTATAAAAATTTAATATACATAAATAAAAGCGTCGTGTGATAGACAAATCAAGATCAAAATGCGAGGATCTACGAAAAACCTCATCGAAAATGTAAATGTAATATAAGTATAACACAGCCTTTCTCGGAAGACTGTACTTGTACATTTAGTTGCAAAAATTCTATATACTTCTTTTTAACAATCGTATTTTAATTATACTAAATCTTGTGATTTAGACTTCAAATCTGTAATTAGCAATCTCAAAAATTTTTATTGCATTTATATAAATTATATAAATTATATATGAATTAAAAGGACATTTCCTAAAAAGTTTCTTTTTAATTCCATATTAAGAGAAAAAGCGTGAAAGATTGATAACTTTACGATATGATAAAATCTGTATCGTAATCTAACATGATAAGAATTATATAGCACATTTTACTTCTACGAATTACCGTAACTTAATGCAAGCATTATTAGCAAATTTTTCACAAAATATAGATATAAAATACACTATTACAATTTTTATGGAAAACAACAATTGCAACAATATAACGTTTCTAAAATGTAATAGTAACAAATATTATACATATGCATGCAATTCTTCAAAATAGCTTTGAAATTTATATGTACGTTTTAAACAGGAGTTTTATAAGTTTATTATATGAGAACGAAACGTGGCAGATAATTTTCGAGAAATAGTCAAAGTCAGTGATACGAAAATTTGTGATTGCGGAAACAAAGTCGTGCTCTTACGAGAGTGAACAAACGCCGCTCGTAATCACAGGTTATTTTTGAACACTCGACACGCACATTTGCGGCGCAAGGTGCGAGTTGAAAATTTATCATAATGACTTTGATTAAGACCGATTCGTATCTGTTACTATGCTCGATAAATCCTCGTTCAACACTTGTTCTCGTATTCAAAAATTCTTTACGCAATGTGCCAATTTTATTTTATCATTTTTTCCACTAATTTTAAGGAATTGGAAGAAAAGTTAAATTATGTAATAAACTAATTGAGTATAATAACATAAAGAATATATTGTTCACATAAATGACATAAAATATGCCAATTGTTCAAATCTTACAATAAAAAATTAAAATAAAGTTAAAAATAAGTAAACGAATAAAAATAAAAAATAGTTTCTAAACTTTCTTGACAATATAAGAAAATCTCATTATGTGTGATTTTAATGCTGCAATATATTTGCGGAAACTTTTCACGATTATTAGTTAATTATAACTTTTATAATTGATTTTATGAAGTTATCCATCCGTCTGAATTATCTTTAATGAAATAAAAGAATCGCTTACATATTGATCCAACAAATATTTAATTAAGATGCGTGCTAATGGCGATCATGATTAGAAAATATGGTGCACATGGTGCCTGCGAGGACTACACTAACCTGATGAAAGTACGTAGTTCTACATCGGCAGATAACGATTGACTGAAGCGATACATTTTGAGAGAGTGGAGAACGTCACCGATGATATCATACAGAAGAGATTAATATAACACCTTTTGATAATATTCTAGTAACTCATGTTAGTTACTTTTGTCTTTTTCTTCTTGGAACTATTAAAATGATATCAAGAGTAAGAAATTTCTTATCTATATACGATATCGATAAAACTCATTTTGATACCGATTAATACACAGTCACCACAATATTAAATTAATAATCAATACTAATAATAATGTATTTTACAAAATATGTGTAAGATATTTTCAATACTTTGTACATATTTTTCTTCCATGTTGTTATCTGAATAAAACTGTAATAATTTATTAAAAAGTATTCTTATAAAAATAATATTGCTGTACAATACAACTGAATGTTCTCAATTAACATTGCATGTTTTAAATTTTATAAAAAATTTCCACTTTTATATTTAATACCTTTTACCTCTACACACACACACACACACACACACTCGTCATGCAGTATTTATATTGCTTTTTTTCTTTTTCTCTTTTTTTTTAATTTCTAACCGTGGGGTTCCATTCTTCGTTACTTTTCTATTCCCGTTGGAAATGACAGTTCCAAATTTTTGTCGCGTCTTGTTTCACAAGATCTTGGTGAACAGAGAAAACAAATTCCGCAGAAAGAAAACAAGAGCGATTTCATGTTTGGAACACTTTCGTGTTCGACGCGAACCTCCGCGTGTTATTCGGATCGAGATTCTGAGGTAAACTGTCAACTACAAATTGTCGTACGATAAACTCGGTGAGGAGCAAGCGAGAGAGACGAAAAGGTAGAACGAACGACGTCAGAGGAACGGAGAGAAGGATAAAACTGATGAGTACGAGGAAGAACATTTGTGAAAATAAAATATATAGAGTGAGTATAGAAAAAGAAATGTACAATCTATAAAGATAATGTGTGTGTGCGTGTATTCATCATTGGATTCGTATTTGTATACCGAAGCGATATGGCATGTCGTACAGTAGCAGATAAATTTTGCTAAATTTCCTTTAAAAAAAGAATCTAAGATATGTCGTATAAAAACATAAATAACTTTCTTACAAAAGCAACCAAATTTTACCTATATATCTTTCTTCCTTTTTAAACTGTCTTATAAACTCTCGTACTTAACTCTCGTTTAAAAATAATAACATTTTCTTTTAAATGCAATACAAATTTGATTAAAGATGTTAACCACACAATTATTCGAAACTCTGTAAATCTTGATAGAAATTTATATTCTTTCTTAGTTATTTATTTGAGAAGTATAAATATATATATATATCATATAAACATATAAAATAAATATATTTATATTAAGTATAGATTCTCTCTCTCTCTCTCTCTCTCTCTCTCTCTCTCTCTCTCTCTCTCTCTCTCTCTCTCTCTCTGCAAGAGAAAATATTGATCGCAATTACACAATCGTAGTAATCCTATAATATAAACGTATGTGGCTCATATTAATACAAAATATGCAAGAGTACAAGAGTACCAGAGTAAAGTTTAAATGAGATTTGAGGTAACATGAAGATCGCGTATTTCTTTAATTTTTATGTTATATAAAAAATTATAATTTTCCAACTTCTTTTACAATAATTAGGACAGATAACATAAATAACATTTAGTGAATATTACAATCTCGCAATTTTGTCTGAGAACTAATAATCGTTGTATAAAAGTAAAAAAATATGTGAATGCTATATAATTTTATAAAATATAACATAAAAATATTCTTTGCCAACATAAAAGTATTCTACCTTTTTCGATACTCGCCAAGTATTGAATGTTATATATCCAACAGTCAAAATTCATTGTACAATTTACACATTAATTAAATTAATTAAATTAATTAATTAATTTAATTAATTAATTTAATTGTTGTAACAAATATTACAATTCTTAAAATATACACGCTTGACATGTAAAACATTTTTCCATGATTCGCATATGATGAATCTGTTTTCACTTTTTGGAAACACTCGCATAATTCGAGCGTTTAGGCCCCTCTGTAAGTACGAAGAGCGATGATTGTGCTGAAGAGATATAAGCCCGCGTTTACCAGACCGCAAATCTAGGCAAAAATTAAAGAATTATTTTTATAATAAAAGATTTGGTATAACTTAAATATACACTTAATTATATAATGTGTATTTAAAGTGCGCAGATCTAATAAACCATTTTTTTACGATTCTCATTCTCGTTAAGAAAAAATTTACTGGAAATCGCTAATAATTATTTAAATTCTTTAGATAAAAGATGAATTCTTTAAACTTGTGGCATCTTGTAACACGATATATATAACGACTAACCTGAATTAAATATTATTGTGTGTGTGTGTACATTATAATTCCATTTTTACGAATGTAACATTGTACTTACGGATGCACCTAATACTAGTTCATAGTTAATATAATTTCTATAGTTATTGATGTGCACCAAGAGTGTCAACGAGGCCGCAAGTAATAATCCAAATGCAATAGAATGATAAATGAGTCCCTGAAATTTCAAAGAAACTGTCAATCAATATAATATTTACAATAAATTATTACTGAAACATCTTTTCTTATAATTCTTACACTTTCTAATATTATTTAAATAAATTTTAACACTTAAAAATAATATTATCGCGACTTATATACAAAGTACAGATATCTATACTTATAGATAGTGTGTGTGTGTGTATGAATAGATAATATGGATTAAATAAATTATATTCAATTAATTACAGGTATATTTTAAATCATATGTAATATGAATATGTATATATAATTGCATATTTATATATAATATATATTTTTTTAATTTTCGTACTTACATGAATAGTTTTAGATATAATAGATGCAGTAGAAAAAGACGTCACGCAACTGAGGAGAAGGATGAAAGTGCCAATCATAAAAGTAGTCGTTATGAGAAGAAAGAAAAGCTCTGCTGTACTCTGATAAGCAGAATAGTGACCAAATTCATGACCAACGATTCCTATGCAAACTATTCCCAGTGCCTGTTTGTAAAAACATGAAAATTTTTCAGATTAGAAAAATATAATCTTTTCATGTAAAAATTAACAAGGTATCGAAATAGAACATTTACTAGCACAATGTATGTAAAAATATATGTGGCGGATACTATTATCGCAGCAAGTATATTTGATTGCAACGCCGCGGAAAACGGAAATACTGCTGATAACAAGAAATAAAGTACTCTCTTAAAATTGCAAAGATTCCTGAATATCTTCCATAAATTATGTGCTGCAAATTAACAGTAATATCACTTCCTTCATTCAAATATTTATTACAAAAGTAAAGAAAGAAATAAAAAAAAGAATGAAAATGGTAAAGTTCTTGTATTACTTATACTTGAATATATTATCCTACATGTTTGTTAAAAAAATCGTTACCGTCGATGACTTTTCTCATGACTGTTACATAATTAATTAAGAAAAATGTCTTGCATTTAAAAACACGTGATTGATAAATATTCGAACTGATCAAGGAATATAATAATTTGAGTAAAGAAATAAATGCAATAATAATGAGATACATACCACCTGTAGCAACTTCAAAATACCGCACCAAGTTTTCAGGTAGTCAGTGTTAATAACAATCGTCGACGAGCTGCTCGTCACTGTTTGTGTTCTAATCGTCACTGAATGGGACATCGCTGCCTCGTTCTAATGTTAATTCTGAAACCGAAGATGATTGTCCTCCGTTGCCTATCGTTATTTATAAAAAATTCCATTCAATATGCGTAAGCGGGAGCGTTTACTTGCGTCAAGTGGGACAGGGTCAAGATTTCGAGGTGCGACCTACATCGAGCGAGAATCCTCGCTGTTGCCCCATGAAAACAGAAGTATTTTTATTTCCCCCCCGAAATTCGATACATGCCTACTTTCGAAAGTTATATATTATGTATAAACACATTACGCTTTAATGATGTAACGTATAAGCATTTATAAGATCTAATTCGTAAAAAATAAGAAGACATTTTTCGAAAGTATTTCAATCTCAATAAATAAATCAACTCGATATCCCATACCTCAAAAGATTAACCGCATAAACACACAAAAACATTGGCATTGCGAAGCATCCTTCGTCCTAAATATCCTGACACACCCTTTAAGCTTGCCCGATCAATAGTGCGTGGAAACCTTCGGATTTACTTTCTCTCATTCAAGAGAAGCCATGAGTACAATAACAGGGAAAGTATTTTAACTCTGAGAGTGCTAGCTTTCGCAATTTTTTTTTGTAAAATTCCGCTTTAACAAACTGAATTATATGTTAATAAAATTAACAGTAATATACAATCTATTTTTCTTAAATAAATAATGAATAAATGTAACAATTAATTATTTAAAAATCTTTAGCGAAAAGAATTGTAGTTTTTATTACATATAAATAACATTATGTTACATTAAAATCGAAATTAACTTGTGATCGGAAACGTCTCTTTTCGTATACCTTTTAAAAAAATTGCTCGTGCAATTCTTGAGTTTTAAAATATCTTCGAAAGATTTACTTGTGTATTTAAGAAAAAAAAAAGAATTTTACCAGTTTGTGCTAAAGATAAGACAAACGGTTTACCCTACGATACTGAGAGTTATATTAAAATCAATGATGCGAAAATTTGACATCGCGGAAATTGAGAGGCACACCCGCGCTACGAAACGAGTAAACGTTCGCTTGCGTAGTCACAGGTTATTTTTAAGTATCCAGAACGCACACACGTAAGACGTGAGTTAAAAATTTATCAAAGCCGTCGATTAACACTGAATCTGTCACCGTATCTGGTACATCCTCGCTTTCTCGTAAAAATTCTATGAGATATGTAGCGCCGATTATATTTTATCATAGTAAAATAACATTCTTCATTCATTCATATTTTGCAAATTAGCAAATTATTCTCCAAATTATTTAATCTGTTGCATCAAATAAATTTAAAACTAAATCGTGCTTCTTCCACTAATTTTGCAGGATTGAGAAAAACTTTGAAGTATATGAAACCGACAGTGTATCTGCAATCTAATATGCGAATCGTGCATTAAGTAATTATAACCAATACGCTAGTTGCGCAAAATGTGCGAGTTCTTCGTGTTCTGTAATTAAAAGATACGAAATTGGATTCAATAAACGGGAATAAAAAGCTTTTTCAACTTCCTTAATAACGGTATGAGAAAATCTCATTGCGACGGTAAAATGCTGCGCAATATATTTGTGGAAGTTTAGGTTGTAATTATTATCGAATTATATTGTAATATTGCGCGTTTATCTATCTCCTAGAAAATTATTCAACTTATTAATCAAATAATTATTAAACGTGTGACTAAAACGGAAAATTATTCGACGTGCAGCTGAATGAATGAACCATAATGCGTGCTTGATCAAATAATGACATAAGAAATCGCGCACGCGTGATAATTGCACTATAGCTAACCTGAAGAAAAGACGTTGTTACACACTGGCCGTCAGCGACTGACTGAAGACGTTGCGTGTTACGTTTTGAGCGCGGTACCAAGGATGACGTCACTGGTGACATCATACGTCTACACATTTTTAGACGATACGCGTCTTAACATGTAAATACATCGCGGTTCTCAAAGGGGTAACATAATTAAACATATCAAAAGTCTTTTCTTTTACAAAAAAAAATAAAACGAAGTAATCAAACGAAAAATGTGAAAGCGTGATAAAATGTATTATTCACAATGAATGTCAACGCGATACACCAATTTACGTGCACAATTCCGCTGCACATTTTTATATGATTTGCATTCAAATTCATATGTAATATACAAATCCACATGGAAATTATCTATAAGTATATAGGAATTAAATGAGTCGGTAAGGATAAAATTTTTGGCAATAAAGAAATACCCATGCACTCAATGGTCTTTAAATTTATTTTATTTATATATAGCATCCATAGCTTAAAAATAAATAAACTTCGAAAATTAAAAAAAAAATATTTAAACGCAGAGATATATATATATATATATGTATATATATTATGTATATATTACCGCGCACGTAAGTCAATTACGATGCGCGGCAAGTGCTATACATATAAACGAACATAACAATGTTGAGATAAACCATTTTTAGAAGGTAAATGCGTAAGTGTCGATGCGGCTTGAACTGGGAGATAACGAATGAACGGGAGAGACAAGTAAACAAATACACTGGATGATAATATAAGAAGAGTGGCAATCTTAATTGCCTGCGTAATGTCCACTTTTAACTTCAGCTAATCGCGTCAGTGTTATCACGCGGCTTTACAGCATCATTATTGATCTGTATGTTGAGAGATGCGCAAAGAGGCATTTTTTTTTTACATAAACTTCTGCATAGACATAACGAAAGAATATAACGAAAGAACGATCGATAAGTCGATGTAAGCTATATCCATAACCGATTCCATCGAGACAAGAGTCTCCCTTAACTCATATAAAGTATTATACAATTTACATGAGAATGGGAGAAAATGTAAAAAGAAATTACACTGTATCCGATCTAGAGAAAATATGTATATATAATATATATATCTATGTCATATCCATATATATTATGTATAAAGAAATATATATGTATGTATATAAATAAGATCTCGCGAGAGTACGTAGGGGTACGGTTAGAAAATAATGTTTCACGCACTTATATCCGTTGCACAAAAAGTTAATCCGTTGAGACATTCAGAAGTGAATTAACGTTCCTCATAATTACCGGCAAAGATTATCTAGACTTCGCTAAAATAACTGTTGATTATAAAACCGTAAGCACCGAGTCTTTGACGACTGAATTGTACCGAAAGCCAATGATGGCCCTCCAGAAACTTACCGCACACTGATATATTAAGGTCTCTTAAAACTATTTATCTTGTCGCCTGCCGAAGGATCGAAGTGGTAATACAAACGAAATTACGCCAGTCTCGCATGCAATTTTGCAAAGATTACCTTAGCGCATCTAAGTGTAATATTAAATACAATATATAGAAACGCGACCTAAAATGTAAAATAATAAAGTTTCTCAGAAATTTGAGATAAACTAATAAAAATAAACAGATGACATGTGAAAAACTGAATGATAGATATTTTCGGCCATAAAATATAATTTATAGCCTAGATTAATTATTTTTATCTTATATTAAAAAAATACATATTTATTTTTCTATATTAACAAAATCAGGTAAAAATATGTTCAAATATAATATTAAGATTACTGAAACTTTCACGTAAAAAAAATTGTTTTTGCGTTTAGAGAGTTTTAAAAATCAACGTCAATTTTATTTCTTGGATTATTTTCATGTTATAATTTTAGATATAATTACACGATCTCGCGTATAGGCTTTGTGAACGTAACATTATTGTCTTCAGACAGATATCTAGATATCTCGAATGTAGCACTCCGTTCGCTCCTGCGACTTCGTCGACTCTTCTCGACGCGGCATCGATCTCCGCTCTAACGACGACGATCACGACAAGTAACTAATCTTAAGGCACGTAGGTACAGAGTCTTTTTTAAGCTACACACGATCTGAGGAGGATCACGCCGGACTAGTTTCAAGCCGTCCCTCCCAGCGCTGACTTTCCTGCCGAGCACGATCTTTCATGCCGAAATTTCCGTGGACGGACGCTGAGAAGTCGCAAGTCTGGTCGCGGCAATTGTTGTTGTTGTTGTTACATGCTCTTCAGGTACCTGGCTTATCCTTTGCAGGCCGACAGTGCTCATTGCGTGTTAGTGCTCTTCCATTCAACGTATAGGAAATAAGCTCCGGCGGCGTATGCGATAGTATTGAAAATTCCAAATACCTGTAAGCAACGTCGATTACGTTTTAACAATATCGACAATTACTGTATTTAATTTTTTCAAGTGTTATTATAGCCTCACCCCAGCAGCGATATTTGCTGACGAAGTTCTGATGAATGCGCTCGAAGCCGATAACTGGACGATGAATGCGATCATGTAAAGCACAGCTTTTATAGACGTATTTAAAAGTTCCTAGAAAATAATTATTATTTTAATCAAACATATACACGTATCTTAAAATCGCTTTTAATGATGGACATTCACACATTTGTGAAAATTTCTTCCGTGATTGTATACTTACAGTTAAGATCCAGTTGATGGGCACCTTAAGTACCTCCCGGAGAGACAGGAAGTATATGGCGCTCCATATAAGTGTGGATATGAAAGACATTACGGCGACAAACAGAAACCAATGAGTTGCACTTATGTACGCTGGAGATGCACACGCCATACATATTATGCCCAGGCCCTGGAAAATGATCAAACATCTTCGTTATCGTCATTGTCTGGCTAACTTAAAACGAGGAGTTTTAACAATCATAGAAACAGTTTGTCGTACAAGCTATAAAGATCCGTATTCGCACGCAATTTGTGACATTTTTTCACACATTTGAATTTTGTTTAGTATATTACGTTTAAAAGATCTTAATGTACGATTACTTATAGCTTCAACTTGTCTCAACGAGAATAAAGTATTTGATACAAGAAGAGTTGGGAAAAATTAAAATTTATTTTACATTTATACATTTGTTTATATATCAAGAAAGTATTTGTATACAAAAATAAAACGCTCATGTTATTGTAGCTGATTGTGAGTCGATTTTAATTATTGCAGAATTAGAGGAACTTATTCGATTAATTTTATTTTGTACAGAATAATTTATTCCGCCTTATTTAATATATTTCTCTCGCATATATATTAACGCTTATTATTTCTTAATGTTTTATTTTATTCTGCATATAATGTTATTCTTTGAAAATTAATAATTTCAATATTTATGCGCATTGCATATATATATAATTTATTGCTCAAAAGAATTTTCTGAACATTTGTTGACCTATCTTATCTTATCAACTTACGTTTACAATCCAAATCATTATCAGGCAAAATTAAAGCGGCAACCGTTCTTCTTATAAGAACGCCTTTCAGAAAAGCCTTTGCATTTGCATTTACAAATTCTTCCTGCTTTCCTTTTCCTTTTTCATAAAAGTATTCCAATCAAATTTTGGAACATATGGCTTCTCCGCTATTACCTTTCGCGCCTCGTCCCTGATTTTATAAAATTCTTGCAGAAATACATCTATCATTTCATCATCCTTTATCGTCTCGGGTCTTTCTTCCGAGATCTCGTCTTTTTCTATAACATCGTAATATTCAGGAAATTTGAGAGACACAAAGTTATCGAAATGCTTATCCTGAAGCACGGCTTCATTCTTTGCTTTCATCATTTTTAAATTTCTCTCTTCAGCTAAACGGACCAATGGCAGTCTCTTTTCTTCCAATTCACGCGACAGAAATTTCTTCTTCTCTAAAAGGACCTTCTTCATCCTCTTTTGCTGGCGCAGTTTCCATAGAGTATCTTTGGATTTCGGCACTCTGCGTGCTACTTCTTCAGCCTCCAACCTCAATCGTTCTTCATGATCTCTATGAAGTTTCAGCCTTGTCGCTTCAAGTTTTAATCTATGTTCCTCGTCTTCTCTCGCTTGCCTTCTAGCGATAACTGTCGCGTCATTTTGAAGAAAGTCTTTCTGCCACGAAGAAAACATCTTCTTTCTTCTCACCTCTCGCCATATGTATTCTTCAAACCAGTCCATCCTTTCGAGTATATCGTCCTCGAATTCCGTTGGTTCCTCAAAAATACGAAAAGCACTGTTGCAATCGCCGGCCCCGATCAGCTTAGAACCGTGTTTACGCGACTCTTGAAGCGATAAGCAGGTTATCGGTTTTCTGGAAATAGTCTGCGCGAGAACCGGCTCGTTTGCCCTCCTCTTGATATCCCAAACCTCCAGATCGCCCAAACTATTACCCATCAGAAAAGTTCCCGGCCGATTGCCCCAGCAACACGCGGTGTACGCGCAATCGGACTTTCGAAGGAACAGAGGATGGTCTAGGTAATCGTCCTTCCAAATGGCGAAGACGCGGCCACCCATCGTCAGGAGAACGTCCGAAAGGTGCGGCGATCGCAGAATCGCTACAACGGGACCATCGTGCGCGGACGTGCATTTAAGAAGTTTGCACTCCTCTAAACCGGATGTTTCCACGTCGAACACCTGGCCCTCCCAGGTGCAACAAGCAAAATGTCCCTGCGCCGTGCCGATCCACAATCTCCTCGTGCGGTCGACATCCGTGGAATCTAATTCGTTACGACGCCTGTCGCCTTCTTGAAAAGCGTTGACCGACGGAAGACACAGGTGAAGAGGTGTAAAAGACGGGTTGTCGGAAGGCCGAACGTTCAAACGATAGGTTGGCCGAAAAATACCGTTAAGATCTTCGCGATCGCACGGCTTTAGCTGAGAGGTAACGGAGTATCTAAGAAGATCCCAAATGGCGACGATACCGTCCTCGGAAATCGTCAGGAACTGACAGCTCGAGCTAGTGGACAGTTTCGTCAGTTTCCCAGATGGCTCTATTCTGTAATTATCAGGAAGCCATTGCACTCGGCGAATCGGCATCTCGTGCGAATGCTCCCGTTCGGACACCGCGGATGCAGAAGTAATAGAAACGGTATCCTGAGACCAAAAGTCAAGGTTAATGTCCTCTGCAACATCTCGATTTTCTATTTGCCCGTGAATATTCCAGACGACCACTTGGCCGGACGCAGAACCGCCGATTACAAAGTCGCTGTTCATCGGGCAGAAGGAGACGCAGTAGATTTCCTGATGGCACCACAGTGACAACCGAGGCCGAAGAGAATCGGCGAGGGACCACAGCAATACTGTCGGCTCCGGTCTCGACGCAACGCCTCGTTCGACGATCAAAGATCGGCCGGTCTCGCGCGACGGTGCGGCAACGTAAGAGACGGCCACGTACCCGACGAGGCCCGGGTGCCAGGAAGCGTCGGAGATGACCTTGCCTGCCGTGAAGCGTAGGTCGACGAGGGAGAGGCGTTCCACGCAAGTGATCTCATCTCGCGGCCGGGTTATTTCGAACTCTCGCTGCGCAAGCGTCTCGATGTCGTCTACGTGCACGTTCACGACCGTATTGTAACACACGGCCTCGATCATTTCCCGGGCGCGATCTTCCAAGAAGAGCTCCAAGGCGCTCTTCTCCGCGGGCTTCTGTTCCGCGTCGATTTCTGACACCTCTTTCGATCCTTCGGTCTTTTTTTCTTCAAACTCTTTTTCGGATTTCTCGTCGGCCGACTCTTTCTCTTCCGGCTCCTTCCTCTCTCCCTCCGATTCGGCGTTATCAGCTTGCAACTGCAGGGCGTCCTCGTAGAGATATTGGGTCCAGGCGTTCTTGGGATAACCGGGATAAGTTTGAACTTCGATTTCCCGCGGCTCGAAGTGCGTCTGAATCATCTTGGAGACACATTTTCTCTCGATATTTTCGCATTTCTCGCACGGAATTAACTCCACATAACTATCCCAAGATCTTTCTGAAGATCCGTCGCAAAGCTTTCGATTTAAACGTAAAGACTTGATCGGAAGACACACTTCCACTTCAAAGAACTCTCTCGTGCTCCTGACCAAACCCTCATCAAGTTCCGCCTCGCTTCCGAAGGATTTCCAAGGTCCACCGGTCTTTCTAATCTTTCGCATGACTTCGTTCCGGATTTCTTTGCTAATATTGGCGTTCCTCTTTGTTATCGCTAATCTCGCATCCTCCGTCAAGCAGATCACGAAATCGCGAGCAATTAGCTCGGTGGACGAATAACCCACGAGGAAAGTATCACCGCCGTAAGTCTCGATCCTATCTCGGTACGGCTCCAGCGACGAGCCCGCGACGTTGGCGAGCCTCAAAACCGCTTCTCGCGACACATACGCCCAAGGATATTCCAGGAACACGTGCTCGCCGACCGAGCAACCCAGTTCTCGCTGAATCTCGGGATCGAGGCTCACATGCTCCACATTCTCGATATTTTCGTCGTGCAGCGTCCAACTCGATCGGTACTTAACCCCTTTCCACGACGTCATTCTCGTGGCTCGTAACGCGCAACAGCCGCTCCGAGAGTAAATCCAACCGTGAACAGTTCTGGGCATCGATCAAACAACGATCATTCCTCGAATACGGTTTCCAGGAAACCCTCTGCTTTGAAACCGTAACGAGGGACTTTACGCGATTTCCCGGAGATTACGGAAAATTTCTTGGAACTATATAGACGCGTTTCTTTACTTCTTCTTCATGATTTTTTCATATAAGTACATGACGTAAATCGCATCATATTGCTGCAACGTTAACGTTACTTTATGTCGCAATATCGATATTGTTTCCCATTTACCGCAGCGTCGTCTTTGAGACGACTTTAAGCATCAAAAAGTATGCAATCTCTTATTAATACAGCCCGTTACGGACGGCAGCCGTTACTTCCATTTATTATAGCTCCGAGTCGTAAGCACCTTAGCCACATACAGCACTTTACTTTTAAGTTCTCAGCGGCAATAATGCGGCACGCTTATAGACGGTGTGATCAATGTTGACCTTTTGCGAGCGACCGGCTTAAGCGGCTGCCGTGTCACTAAATATACACGGGTGAATAGAAAACATACTAAAGCGAGGAACGCATTTACACGTAATGTGCGTTTCTGCACGCCGTATAACGCAGCAATTCGCGAGTCTCGTTAGACGTTGAACTTCGCTCGGTCAAAAGAGAAAATCCAAGACGAAGCAATGTAAATATTGCAGAAATTATGACTCTATGATTTATTTGACACGCCAACTTTTTAATGAACCGCTTTAATAAAAGTTTGATCGCATGGCACAGCTCCTTTTTCAATATTTTCGTAACCTTTCGTAATCCTCCAACAATGATCCGACTTAAGATTCTTAAGACTTCGACATAGAAATCTAAAAAACAAGTTTTATTTATTTAGAAAATTTTGAGAAAACTATTTGGCTTTATATCAAAGTTATTAATTCCAATATATCGAAACAACACATACTTATTATTTTTTCCCCGGCATTTGTAATTAAAACCAATAGCATTGGTCTGTTACACTCTTCTAATGAGATAATAACATAAGAATATGAGATGAAATGTAAAAGTATACATAAATTACCAAATTCCAAGATAATAAAAATATAATTAAAAAAGTAATACATCATAAACACAGTTAGCGCATAGTTTAACTCACGATTCATTAATTCCGTACTACAACTTAAATAGACTCAATTAGGCTGTACTTCGCGTGGCTCGTTATAATCATTAAGTACGTTAAATATGTGATGCATGACGTAATGGCGCGGTACGCTGATAATACTCGGCAAATGTACGAACCATTTACAAACAATCCATCATGTTCAGCTAAATTTTTTTGTGATGTCAAAAGGGACGAGCAAACATACAATTCATTGTATAAAACGATTGTAAAGCACTTTTTAACTGTAAAAAGTATACTCTAAACTATTCGAAGTTCCTTTATTTTGACTTTGTTTTTACATATCGTAAGACGAGATTGTCGTAATTATGATACAAAAATATCTAAAATTGATTTACAACCATGTTTTTACATTGTGTGATTACAACTTGTTTTTACACTATGATCTTTTTAGGTATCGGTTGTTATTTTCGCGCAAATGTCAACATCGATTAAAAAAAAAAAAAAAAATAGCGACTCCACGAGGTCTTCGATTCACTTCTAAAAATAGCATTGCGTATTGAAAGATATTTTCCTCGACCATCATCATCGGCCGATGTGTGATCACGTTATATCGGACGTTACACACATATTCGAGTCGCGCTATGAGCACAAGTGTGGGGGTCACTAGAGTTTCTCTAATAAGACACGTTGAAGCTATTTAGCTGCATGATTCACGCGTGAAGATATATCCGCAGTGAACACATCTGCGTAGTTGCATGATGATCATGAAACGCGATCTGCAGTAATGTATAGGTATTGTTTTCAAATGTTATCTTATGCAACGGATACTGCAATGCATCCAAACCAAGATCCAAAGTATAAAATTTCATACCGCGATATCCTTCTAAAGTATTTAAGATTACTATGTAGTATTTTAATATTACTTTACATATGTAAACTGTCCGTTCCTATCGTTGTAACAATCACGAGGCAAAACCGATGAACTCGGAGAGGAAAGGAAATTGCATTCATTCTACATGCCCACAATGGCATGTCTGTTACGATGCCAAGAAAGACGCGTATATATGTTTTCATGAGGATGTTTTCATGAGGATCTGCTCGGTTACGCGGAACGAGCGAAATTACACCAATATGCGAAGCCGGCATAGAGGTAACGCCCCGCCGTCGACGAGAAATCTCAGTGACCCACATCCGCCGGTCGTATGCAGTTACTAAACGGCCACCGGTTACAACCTACGTATTACGACTGACACGTCCATCCGTTATCGTCATCATTGACTAATTAATTCAAATATAGCACATGACTGTGCGAGGAAGAAAGATGTTACGTGCTTCGTAAGATCATGCAATTTACTTCGAAACACTTTATTAATAAAAAATTTATAATTTAGATCTTATCTTCTTCATTTTGTCTTTTCCTTTTTTTTAAAAAAAAAAAAAAAAAAAAAAAAAAGGATCACTTCATATTAAATAAATAATTTCTATTAACGAACACAAAGTGGTCTTATTATTAAGCAAAATTTAATATTACATATAGTACAATGGATTATTCATTGAATTTGAAATGAGAATGTGTTAAAGGAATATAAACACGAGTTTATATATATCTGTGAATGCAAAAAGATATATATGCTGACCTCCATATGTTGAAAGTAGGAATATAGACTAATATAAAGTGTTATTGAGACTTTACGCGCTTAAAACAATTTACGTATACCGACAAAAAGGTACTGATAAAAATGAACATCAAAAAAGAAACGAAATATAAAGAAACGTATTTCTTTTGACAATTAAATTAGTTCCTTACATAAATTACGAAAATGTTCTTCGTCTTTATTAAATGCCATATTTATTACTTTTAAGTGATATTTGGTGAATTTAAAAAATTATACACACAACCAAAATTCTATACACAAAGATATTTAAATATATAAACATAAATATCGTAATAAATAAATATCACATGTTACGCGTAAAAATAAAGTACATAATTAAATATATTATAGAAAAAAATTAGCACAAATCTGCGTATTTTTTGAAATTCCAATGATATTATTAAAAAACGCAAAGAAAGGAAACGGTGAGAAAGAAAGAAATTTTTGTAATAAAAAGAAAATATTAAATCTAATGAATTCATTTACATGCACTTATGGTAAGAAACATCTTTTTATTTTTTTCTATTTTTTATACTATCTAGATTTCTATCTTGATCAGATTAATAGTGCATATATCAAATTTGATCGTTGGTGATTTATTTGTGACTAAATAATACTTTAAAAATTATATGAGATAAAAATAGTAATTTTTTATAGAACTGACTTTTACAGAAAATTACAAATTTTTTATGTGTTTAAGTAAAAAATTTAAGAATCCGGTTTAAAATATATCTATACGTATATAAAACTCGTAAATGGAAAAATAAGTAAAAATAAGAAGAATTCTATGTTCAATTCAGTCCTTGATCTCGATATTCTTGAGATATCGTCCTATTATCAATATTTGAATTTATTGAATGAGTAACTAAGATAAGACATAACATTTTTCAAGATCATAAGAGCCTAAAAAGTTTATCGCCAGCTCATTCAACGCAAGTACTTATGAATCAATATTTCTATGTATATTGCACCTTATTATTGTTATATATTTCTACGTTTCGTCGTGAAAGCTGATTCACGAGCTGATTAACCCTAATGAATCATCAAAAAGTTTTGCTTTGAAAAATCTGCGAAGAAAATCTGAACCTGGTCACGGTGTTATTGCTACGGGGCGATAAAGCGACGCGATATTGTCGATTTCGTAAACGACGTTACAACCTTTTGCTTCTAGAAATAGGCGCCGGAAGTTGCGAGCTGTAAAAATCACATTCACGATCGAAACGAGTGTTTTCCACGCGTGCATGTACGTTGGCGGACGGCCAACAAGCAGTTTTATCAACGAAATTCTCGAAACTCTCATATATTCTCAATCTGACATGAAACAAGTGATAACAACAGAGGTGGATAAATCACAATTTCAATTCTCGATTTTAAATTCTGTTGAACATCGCTTTTAAAATTTGCTAGGAGGTGCACAAAACCGCAGCGGCCTACTGCCTTAATAGGAATGATAGAACAGAAACCATTGAAAATCATCGAAAAAAATAGCGTAGGAATCTGCTTAGAATTTCTAAACCACGTGCCTCCGGCGAGCATTCCTGACGTTCGACGATTGCAAATAAAACCATCAGGCCGAAGAATGCGCGGGCCATACACCGTCAGGTGCAGGTGCGTGTCCGATTACGCATGTGCGAAATGCGAAGTTCGCGTCTCGCGCCACCGACGGTCACCCTCTCCCGTTTCTCCAGAATCCTAGGCTTTCATCTTTCTCTTTTCGTCTCGAGCAGCGCGTGTACCGCGAGGCGCGCCCTGTCCTTGTGCGTGCACAAGCCGTGCCGCGCGCGCAATTACCGCGCGGTGCATAACTTACGCCGCGATATACGCGCGCGAGCTGGCCTGCCTACTCGCCGGCAATTGGACATAATGGTACGAGGGTATTCCCCCCTTTCCCCCGCCTCCTCGTAACAATGCGACAGCGATTGCATAATCCGCGGCAAGGGGGCTTGCGTTCGACGTGGGCGATCGGAATTCGCGATATTCTCGAGCGATCGGTCTCTGCCTGTGAGAGAAGCTGAAGACCGCGTGCGCATACGCGTCTGTCCTCAAAGTGCGATCAAGAAGAATGACCTCCTAGAGATATGAGCCGCTTCCTCTGTCAGGAAATTACTGACGCTCAAAATAAAACTCGACAAATAGACTCGCGTATAATTTGAGGCTCGATATTTATCTTACTATAATTATAGATTTCAACAAATATACCGCAAGAAACGTTTAACAAAATCTTGTTAAAATGGCCTGTAATAAAAAGTATTTTTCGGTAGATTAACAATCGTATATATTTCAGTTGTATCGTACAAGCTGCTGGCACCTAATTAAAGCTTATCAACTAGATTTACGTCTCATTGTCAGCTGGCTTTGATCTTGATGCTCATTTAATTGTCGAATGCAAGAGCGGCGCGCAAACTTTCGAATATAAGTAACAAAGTATCACAGCACGCTAAATAGCAGCACTTACGACGTGCGAGAGTCACGAGAGCATATTGTTGGGAGTCATTAACCGTTAGTCTTGTAAAATAACATTTTATTATATAGGTATGTATTGCGCGAGCGTGAAAGTAACGGGCTTTGTAAAGGATCAACTCGTGACTTTGTTATTCTTCGCCTCGATCTACAAATAGCCACGAAACAGATCATTCCGTCAAGATAACGGACGGTCAGGGGATCGTTTTTAAATTACGCAACATCATTAGCATCTTCGTTAGTCCAAACATCATCCGCACGTTGAACCTAGCGCAACAACACTTTTCACACGACGGACAGCGCTTCCCACCGCTAATGAGGGTCGATTATCCGCGCGAGAGTAACGCGTACGAGCGTTACCCTGACCGAAATTAACCCTTCAAGTGGGTCGGCACATTACATACGTAGTATCGTGCAAAAGTGTTTTAATCGGAGAGAGAAAAAAAATGGGTGGGAGCAATTGCAGCCTCAGCTGGATGACGCGAGTCCTACGTTTGGCAGTGTTCGTCGTAAACCGTATACGAAAAGTATACTTCTCTCGCGTCTTCGCGAATTTCTGCAATTTTAGAATGTTAAACGTATCAATGTAATTATCGTTTGATGTAAATATACGAAGGACGTATATATTGCGATGTAATTTTCGTGTATTTAGCGTCTGAAAAATGTATGATATAAGTACAAAATGGTTGATGACATCGAAACAAGAAATTCGAAATTTAATGCGAGTGCATTTCTTTCGTCGATGACGATAAAATCGATCCCCGACCGCAGGTTTCCGCAACAACCGGATGGACCCGAAACTGCTTCCCAGTTACAACAGGAAAAGGGGCGTGTTTACAGTTTACCGAACCATTACATTCGAGTTACGATTCATCGCATCAATACTTTCGACGATTTAACACGACTTTCCGTCGCTGAATCATTTAAACTGTTTTATCGAAATTTATCTATGCTGATTTCTCGAAACAGTGATTAACAAGATAAAGATTCGCGATAATCCGCTTATCTAGAATCACACTTTCTAATGTGAAACTCACGTAATCTTTGTTGCTGTCCTACGATAAAAAGAACGATCTGTCCATAAAGACAATGGAACCAGAGAAATATTAGGTTGTATTCCGTTGCAATAAAGAGTGCATATTAAAAGAGCGCAATGATTTTTGCGCGAGAATTTCCTTTCTTCTTTCCCGATATGAATTTTTTAACACGACTCTATATTACACGTCGTACGCAAGCAAGAAGAGGTGAGGCCGGAAATGATAAGACCGGACGTGAAGCGAGTTTCTTTCTGCAAATGCAATTCTATATATACCGCGAAATGTAATTCTCTAGGTCATAATGGAAAGGAAGAGACGTTGAAAATGTGAAGACACAACGTGGCGCGTTAAGAAATCAGCTGAGAAACACGTGAAGAATTAAATAAGGAATTATTAATGGTATGACTTACGACACCTGCGCATTATCTTCGTTTCACTTTTGCCAATATATTTTGTTTATGTTAAACAAAGATGATATTGCGTTCAACGACGGATTTTTGAGCTTGTTTTTAAATTTAAGCAAACGTGGTGTAAAAAATTATTGCAGTTTGATATTTTAGACATGAATATCCTTATATGTGACAAAGAAACGTGTCTTTGAAACATTATATGAAGAATAGTCTAAGGAGCTTAAAGAAAAATTTAAAAAGAATTATCGTACGAGAAGGTTGGAATTATCGAACGTACGAACCATTAATTACAATCGCTGACGTTTATCGCTACGGAAAAGTTCATATTCATCTTCGTCATTATGTGCATAACGCTGCATTTCCACTTACACACACAGATATGCAAATAAATATGACGTATTTGGATTATCATCCATATCTATATTACGCGGCATTCGCATTACGCCGAGAAGATTACTATATCAATTCTCCTTCACTCTGCACGCAATTCCATGACGGTCTCAGGTAATAATTGTTATAGTCCAAGGATTCGGTGACCTAATTTGCGTGTGTGAGTGACCGCTTGTAACAACTACGTAAGCTGTTCGGCCATGAGGCAACTGAACCTAATGAAGATATTAATCCACCGATGATTGGCGAAGCAATCATCCAACTAAATTGTACATATATCGTACGTTATGAATGGAAATAATAGAAATACAATTGGCAGGAAATATATCCAAATAAAACATCTAACATTTAAAAGTGAAAAAATAAAAAACATTTTTTAAAGAAAATACACAAAATATAATATAAAGTCTGCAAATAATATAGATTTTTCGTGTGCAATATATACGGATCGATTTTTATAAACTTAATTCTCTTTCGTTCTTGAGAATTTATGTCTCGAGATTATATTCAATGCAAAACGCTAGTTACATCTAGCAAAAACGCACGTGTTCCAGGCAATCTGAATACTATAATGGAGTACCAATGTCAAGGATAAGCGCCATTTGCTCCGTGATGAGTCCGAGTCCGAGCACACGGCTACGTCTCCTCCTACGATATTGTACAACCGCGATCTCACTTTCCATAATAGGCGAGCTTCTATGAATGGATTGTGCAACGTGCAGTAAGAATAGATAACTTTATGAGCATCCTCGATGTAAATTTTATATTAAAAAACGAAGAGAGTTGAGAGAAGCTGCGCTACTCAAACGAATTATCAAAGTGTCTTATATCTTCTTAAGTGTTTGAAGATGAAACACACTTAGAAGAAACCGATGCAACTTGATGTAGAAACGTAACATAAGTCATATCTCATTTCGACTGCTATTTCTGTGCAACATATACGCGCGGTTCTAGAATAGTTATTAGCTGTAAGCGTGTATGGTGCCGGAGAAAGATTAGACCAACTTAGAACCGACAGTTGGAGACAGGCCTAATAAGCGGTAACGATCTCTTCATTGCTTTTACATTGCAACACATACCTATGCGGTTAAGTAACGTTCTCGAATGAAGTTGCCAATCTCCACGGGGGAATCGAGCGGGTGTACCGCTGGTAAAATTCGCCCGTTAATCAGCTTGTTAATTATTTCTCGCGCGCGCGCGCGCTGATATCGCGAACGTATCTCCGCTCTTCCGGACTGTTCCCGATGGCTATCCGGGCCATCGGCTACTTCACCTCGATCGAAGGTGACGTGGCCGGCGCGGCGCGACGCGACACGCGGGCGTCCGGTAGCGACGGGTTTGTCGTCAAACTCGCGACGATACGGCCGAGCTAAAGGACACGCTGAATCCTTAATGAGACGTCCCGATATACCGTTGCCGCGGCCTCGGCGCGACGCAACGCGCCGCGCCATCGCGACGGATGGCAGCCCGAGTATGTGGGACGCTCCGTATGGTGCCGGGTCGTCCGGGATGAACATGTATGGTCATCCGCGCGCGCGTTCTCTGGTCTAGGCGAGCTGGCGAGGTGCGTCGTAGCGCCGAATCCACCGAGGTTTTCGTTTCGATCGCACGCACGTACGCACGCACGCCCAATCTGCGGCGATGGCGAAAACCGGTTCCCCCGGTGATCGTGTCCTCTCCTCGGGACACGAATTCGGGATTATATAGGAATGTCATAGGAATGCCGGGCTCTATACCGCGGCCCCGATCGCGCGACATCACGCCTGACTCTTCCGCGATCGCTTCGTTCTCCGCACGATTTTCGGAAGGACTATCGTATCACTTCGTTTCTCTCCGTTAATTGTACATATTGTTGTAAAATACTTTCCAGATCTGACGCGATTTTCAGAAATATATAAAAAATGAGATCTTTAGAAAAGGGGAGATTTAAGAAGAGGCTTAAAAGGTCTTGAAAGAATTTTCTATGTAGCTCCAAATCTCAAAATTTTCTTACATTTTTGTATATATATTCTACTATCTTGACTTCCAATCATAATTATTAAATTTTCCCTGCGTATAAACAGAAAATTGATAAATTTTCTTTAGAAATAGCAGCATGATGTAAACTGCAATAAGAACATTAAATGTCTCGAGAGGTCAAGACGAAGGATATCCAGTTTTTATCGGACAGTAATTCGATCGGACGATGTGAGGCGATAAAGATCATCTGCACGAGTGTGCATTTAAACTGTTTAATTTTCAATCATGATTGTTGAATTTTTCCTGCGTAAACAGAAACCTGATAGATTTTCTCTCTTGAGGTAAACTGCGATATATCGTATAAGGACGTTAAATGTCTTGAGAAATTAAGAAGAAGGATATACATATACAATTTTTATTAGCCAGTAATTTGATCGGATGCGGCGATAAAGACCATCCCGCGTCCAGTTAATTCTTTTACATTCGAGCGATGAAAGATCGGGATGGAGATATGAGAAATCAAATTTTCCTGCGATTCGACGATATATATATATCGTCGAATTGCCCGGAGGCTGCTTCATCTCGCGATATCTAGGTGACAAGCCGCTCGTAAACCCGACTCGTATTAGCTATATTTGGAACTATCGTCAGCGTGGCCGTAATTTCCACATCATTGATATTCATTCTTAATCCCCGCATGCAATTTGCAATTGTTCTGGAGTACAATGTATTTGCTAAATGAGCCGAGATAGCCATGCTTAATATTTCACAATCCCTTCATAGATGCGTGATATTTTCGACCCGTCAGTTGCGACCGCGACGCGCTATTCGATCCGGTAGTAGGTATCAGCAACATGATAAGTCAATAAAGTAATTATGTCAAGTACTACTGGATTAAATTAAAGAACTAATCGACGGACCATATTGTGCCAAGTTTTCATATTACGCATCAAAACCCACGCACGCGATGCGCAATTAATTACCCGACCATGTAATTCTCTGGTAACTCTCGTAGGTCCGGTGTAAGTAATAATTAAAGCGATTAACGATATACCGCAGCATGAAATAACGGTATAATCGTGCTTATTTAGCAAAATAGAAGCAAAAAAGAAAAACTAACATCTACTGTCCGCATATAAAGAGCGGGATCAGGGTGAGAAAAATTTGAAGGAAAATACGAAAAATGATGAAGATCGACATTCCGCATTCTTGATATTTACATGATCCGGTTATTCTCGTTGACAACTTACTACCGCATAGAACAGGATGCGTGTGTGTGCGAGGAGATTCAATAACGCCTAACTTTAGGCGGTGAATAAAAATCTACACGAGATCCCACATCCTAATGCCAATTAATGCGATATTAATTAATTACAAAGTAATATTAATTAATACAATAAAGTTCTCTATACGGAGACAATTTCATAAACGTAAATGGCATCTAGTATCAATGTCGCTAAGGAATGAAACATTACAACGCTATTGCGGAATTCCTCTCCCAACGGCGAGACTTTACATAACTTTCGCAACGCACGTATATATATATATATATATATATATATATATATATATATATATATAATTCATTATTGCTGCTTTCATTGTTCCGACCGCAAGTGTTGCCGGTTGTATAGCCACGTACACTATTATCAGAACTATTTCGCATCAGATCAATATACATTCCTTCCTTCGCGTCTATCGACCGTAAATAAGAAACGGCCTTGTAAGTATGTAATGCCAGATAAAATATAACGTAGTCGAAAAACGTCCCTAAAAATCAAACCAAAGAAATACTCGCCGACTCTGATCTTGCCTAACGGTACCAGAGATAAGACGGTATATCGGTATACCGGTGATAAGAAGCTGTATTTACATAAAAACACGTAAATGTTCGCGTTATATGTATATTATACGTGTGATATAAATCGCGCGTACATTTCGGTCACATTACACTAACAACAAGGTCCCTTTTTACATACCAAGCTATCCTCTTTAATTCAAACTAAACAGTAAAAAGAATTTCTTAAATAATTTTTTGTCGAAGTCAAGCTACTTTATTCGCAGTCTATTAAACAATTTAAATATTTGTTTTGTCTTCTTTATACGTAATGATGGTTCATAATAAAAATATTTGAAGAACTAACTTATTTTTAGAAGTCGATCACACCTTGTCCGAAGTCGGGTAAACCAACTAGCGATAATATTGCGACCAGAAGCCATCTTTTCCGTCTGGCGAGGGTAGGGTACTTTGTTAACCGCTCCGTAAGAAGATTACCGTTACGCGGTTATGCCACTGCAGGTTCAACGTCACGGTGCAAAATGCCCGGTCAACGCCATGACGATGCGTGTGCGCGCAATGCGTGTTTCCAGATCGATTGGAAAATCACTGTCGAATCTCAATTTATTTTTATTTTCACTTCCACTTTACCATCCTGGTATTCTCAATGAGTGCAATATAAACTTAGGAAAAAAAGTTTCGTTAACCGTAATAAATAATAATTTTTGACATGCTTTAAAATGTGAGATTTTTGCATATTAATTGTATAACGCACTTGTGCTATACAGTAATATTATGTTGCGTGATATATTAATTTCAAAAATAACTGATTCTAAGTTTCTTTATTATATTTTTTACGAGCAATGCAAAACGATCGATTTTATATATTTGTGCAAAAATAGTATTTGTATCTTGCGTCTGTCTTTCGGAAGTTTAGAATGAGTAAAAGTTGGAAGCTATAATCTCGTAAATTTTGACACGAAAGAGAATACTGGGAAATATATTTTAATAATAATAATGCTCGGAAGATGCGAATTTTATGAAGCCAATAGCGAGCGTTTCAGAGAGCCAAGGTTTTCGGTCGAAAATTGTCTTCCGTGTTTCGTAAGACTTCACATCTCGATGTTGCGGGAGATACACTCAGAAATCACACGGAAAATCAACACGATGCAACAAGCAGCGTACAATTGTAAATTAATAAAAAGAGAGGGTCACACTATACACTTATATATATATATCGTATACTTCCTTTCGAAGAAATAATAAAGCAACAATCTGTAGAAGAAAAATACTGGCTTAATCTAAAAGTTATAAGTATAGAAATAAGTGTTTACGCTTTGGACAGAAAGAGAACTATTTTCTGAGTATCTTTTTTAATTTCTCCAAACCGGAGTTTCACCCGACAGTAAATATTTTCAGTGCTCGTCGCGATCGAAGACAAACGTTCGGATCGAGGCCGCCGAGAAAGTTTAATTTCCTACTAGAAAGCATCAATCTCAACCGAATGAACCGAGGAAGTTGTTTCTAATTCTGTTGTCACAAAGACCTAGAGCGTAAAGTGCTTGAAGTCACGACGTTTCTCCCCGCATACTTTCCGTACGTTCGTACGATAAATAGACGACGCGCGAATGATCCTTGGCATATTTCTGAGCAATTGGAATGACGCTTTAATGCAACCGGCATTATTTAAGTCCTGGAAACGAGTGAAAGCATCGTTAACCTTCTCTGGTACCAGACATCAATCGCAACGTTAAACAAATTAAAATCACAAGTAGCTCTCAATAACTCGTGCGCGAATAATTGAAGGGTACGGTTTAATTGAAATAACTGGTAAGCGTGTAATTAATCTGCAGATTTTCCCTCGATATATTAAACAACCAACGATAATTTTAGGTTCTAATTTCACTTGACTTTTCTGTTTTATAAAATTCCTTTTAGCGACGAATTCAATGTACGCAAAGAAGGAGATTTTATAGAATCTTCTTCAAAATGGAGAAATGTATGAAAAATATTTAATAATACCCAGACAAGGATAAAAATGTGGGATTTACTATTGAAAAGTCGAAAACCGAAGAAATGATGGCAGAAAGTCGCTTTTCCACATATGACTTTTCGTATAATAACTAGCTACGCGCGCGCTGGAATTTTCTATTATTGCCACACCAAAGTGTAGAATCGCGACTTACAAGACGTGTAGCGTTACGTAACGTTATTCCGTTTACATGCAACGCCTCTAAGAATTTGTCTGCATACGAATGATCGAGAATTATTTCTGAAATTTTTTTCCTCGTTCACGCTTGATTTTAGTGAGCCGTGGAGCGGCTAACAGCCTGCTGCCAAGAAAGCAAATCTCGAAAAGAGAAATACATGTGAAATTTTTGCGGTGGTCTTATTTTTCAATTCTTGGCGATTCTCCAAAATGGAAACAATAGTTACAATGAAGAGAGAAAATCCGCGTAACGAAAAAGGGGAACTTGAAGCTAATCTTGAATCTCTCGAGCTCATTTAATAATGAAATACGCCGCACTGCCAATTGGCAAGACAGTACAATACCTACAGGTGTCCGCGTGATCATCAAAGTAAATAAAAGCACAAGCATCTTTCATTATGTCATAGTTTGTGTAACTCTCGTATATAAAAGAAAATGTATAATGCACCTATTTGTCAAATTGTCAGTTCTGGCTCTTTAACTTGTATATAGTGCTACTTTACCAGAAATTGTTACATGGTGTTATAAAAATATCGACCGACTCTAAAGTTTTTATTAATAGATATTACGCGATAAGTACAAGTATATCGAGCTAAATCCAAGCTGGAAATAGAGAATCTATACTTCAGAAATCAAGAATTCAGAGATAATATATTAGAAAATGATTGACACGATCGATAATACATCATAAGATTAAAGTTGATTACAGGTTTTCATTATTACTCTAAAGAATATAAATCGTTGGAGCGTGATATCTCTCTTTGTAAGATCTTAAAAATTGCTGACCATTTTCATATTCCAAAGGTCCATCGATCACGAGTTTATATTTCACCGATAAATAAATATCTACTTAATTGAGTAAAAATCAACTTTTGACGCTTTTATAAGTTTATTTTCGAATTTAAATAATTCTATTCAACGCAATGTAAAATAGCATCGCACAATTCCTAAAGCAATGTCTTAAAATAGCAAATTGCAAGAGTTATCGTCAAACAAATGTCGCAACGCGTTATTATCTTCCAGTTACTATATATAGACTAAAAAACTGCAACTCAGTTTTCTCTTTGCACATCGTATACGATCTGCGTTATCCTCGTGGAAAAAACGATTCAGCGGCCGAAGCCAACTTGGTGTTCTTTCGCGACGACTTTATTGGACGACACTCGAATTTGATATCGTAGCGTAAAATTAGTATCAAAACTAGACGCGTGCCAGTTCATCGCCGCGCTTAGCGCGAGGAGAGCGTCCAGCGATTCCCGTATCTCGCGTTACAAACGAATAAGAAAAGGAAAAAGTGAGCCCCGCTTACCAGCTGTACCAGCTTGACGATACCGGGTATGGTTTTGAAGTAAGACACGTTCAGCCGGACGCCGGCCAGCGGATTCGGCTGGCCCGGCTCCGTCTTCACCGTCGGCACCTGCCGCGGATTGTTGCTGGCGTTATTGCTGGAACCGTCCATCGTCACCACGGTCTCCGACATCATGTTACGCCGATCCGCACGCTCCGGGTTCACCACACGCGCTCGCGTACACGCTCGTACCTCGTACCTCGGCTCACTCGCGTCCCGTCCCGGAGTGAAAGGCGACGGGGAGTAAACACCCGGGGGAGCAAAATGGAGAACCGAGCCGAACCGGTACCGCGGGAGAGAACCGATCGCGGGACACCTGTTGTGCGTGTTCACCACGGCCCGCGCGCACGGAGGCCTTTACCACTGCGCACTACCCTACGGTATTAACAGCGGAGCCGCTATTCTCCCACTCTGTCGCTGCCACGCTACGGCCGCTGCTCACAGTGCCGGATCAATCGACGAGATATGGTCAATTCGTGTTGAATTTATCGGATCTCGTTTCCCGTAAATTTCATCATAGTTTAAAATGGGACGGATTCTCATTAACATTTGTGATAAGCAAAGCGAGTGGGAACAGCATTGTTTTGATCTTTACAAGAAATTGAAGATAAAGAGATTTAAATAAAAGATCTTTAAAAAGGAGATCTTTAAATCTCTTATTCTATAAATAAAATAACGTGTTACAATTTTATGTTATGTAATAAAATTTAAAGAATAAAAAAATAATTCTTTCTCTTTTCTCTTTCCTACAAAAATGTAATGTATCTTTTAATAAAAAAAACGATATCGATCTGTAATATATATATATATATATATATACACATTTAAAATATCATGTAATCTATAAAAAGAAGCAATTATTAGTTAATTAATTTGTTATTTTTTTTATAAAAAAAACTAATATTATACATAAATTTTATGATTTATATATAGGTATATATATTTTTTTTTTTAATCAAATATTCTCAAACAAATAGGTTATAAATTTTGAAAGAGAGAAAGAAAGAAAGAGAGAAAGAGATTGCATATGTTGTATGTATAATATAATACTTCGAGCCCTCAGCAGATGTTAAGCCGTCACTGATTCACCCCACTTCTCATTCCTGCTCGCGATAGTAGAAGCGCACATCCTTACGTACGTTGTGTGTATCTCACAATCTTTTCTGTTCCGCTTCCATCATATTATACTTGTCACCTGAATGCCGACATCCTTTTTTGTCTTTTTAACATGAAAATTTCTCACATACACGGCGTTCACTAACGTTAGATTCACTCAAATTACAAATTACAAATTATATAAAAATTAGGTACAATTTTTCGTGTTCTCAATTTCAAAATCGAAGTAATTGTGTCAAATCTTAATTTTGAGGCGTAATATAATTTATAAAAATTATATTAAAAATGCATAATAATATAACATTTATGTAATACAATAAAATAAATTATACATATAATGCAAATAATTTACGAAGTGCATTTGTCATAGGAAAAAAAAACAAATTCCCCCCCCCGTAAGTAAAAAATATTAAGTAAATAATAAATTATTTATCTTACATGTCTCTGTGTGTCGTCATCTGACGTCTTTACGAGTCAGTTTCTTCTTTCTTGTTACCTATTTATTGCTTGTATTACTTTTGACGCTCACTCGCTCGTAGTAGCACTCACAAAAAAAGAACGGCTAATTAAGATCGCGGACACACTAATCGCTAGAATAATAACCGCGCGGCACTTTGTAAAGTATTCCCGACGTTAATTGCACGCAACACGCATTTTATATATTATATATTATTAAAAATATTTTTTATTAAAATATTATATTATTAAGATTGCACGAATTTATGATATGCTTAATACCCACGACATCTAACAAACCAGCGCAGTAAGTAAATTTCGAATGGCGGAGTTACACTGATAATTTTACCCCGATAATAATATTTATACTATTTATTAAAAAATAAAAAATGAATTTAAAAATTAATAGTTCATATGCGTAAATATTATTATTATTAATATAATACTAATATGATACTAATAATAAGTAAAAATTTGTAAAATAAATAATAATAAAATATAAATTATCATAATTAATCTGAAACATATGATGGATCAATAAAAACTTGTCTAACGATGTCTAAACTCTTACTTGAGAAACTCTAATTGAGTTCAAAATACAAGTGTGTCACGTGATAGTAGAATAATAGAATGGATTCGCTTGTGGTTACGTGACGTAACGTTATTGTCAGCTATCAGATAATACGTCGCATGCGCATCTGGCTGAATCGATACTACGCTATAGGTGCTGCGTTAAATAATTCATGCAAGATTAATAATGGTTACTCTTACCAATTAAACAACTCCCGCGTCACGCCACTCGTTCCGGAGTCGGTCCTTCCCGCGCCCGTTGCGATCGGGAAATGAAGGAGAACGTCCGACGTCATCAATATGGCGGAGACCCGTCATCCCCCGCGCGCGAAACTTCTCGCGCCAAACCGAACCGAGCCAAGGGTGCACTGACTGCACTCGCGTCGCTACTCGCCCCGCTCTCACAACTCACAACTTCGCGATCACGAATTTTCCGAATTTCGAAAACCGAATGCTATTACGCTCGCTTGTGATCACGATCGTTTTTTTTTGCATTCTAGCAAATAGGCGTACCAATATTTTTGGCAAATATCCGCGATATTCGCGACATTGGAAAATACGACGCAACCGTCACTTTCGCACGATTGCCCAGCGCGACGTGCTTTCGACCGAATAAGTACCGTACTGAAATGCGTATATTTTGCAAACCGTTAATACCCGAGCGCTGAATCTATCCTGCGCGATAGGTGTGCTGCGTTAAATAATGCATGCAAGACAAAATAAAGCTTACTCTTACCAATTAAACAACTCGCGACGCGCCACTCGTTCGGGCACCGATCCGCTCCGTGTCCGCTCGCCGTCGTCGCGTTTGCGCGTTCTGGTTCTGGAAAAATGGAAGGTAAACGTCATCAATATGGCGGAGGTGCTTAATCTTCCGCGCGGATAATTTGAAATTTCTTGCGTTCTAACGAATAAGCGTATATTAATAACCTGGAATAGATATCCGCCGCGACATTTGCGACATTCAAAAAGACGATTGTATTCTTAGATCTATATTCCGCTCACACACACACACACACATCAGGTTTCTCTCTGCTTACAATTTTATAGCGAAGACTCGAATTTTCGATTTAGTGGAGACTCGAACCCGATTTAGCGGAGACTCGAACCCTATTGGTGGAGATTTATCGATCGATTGACAGCGACTCTCAGCGACTCTGCGACCTCAGCGACCTGCGTCAACCTGCATTAACCTATCTTTTGTGGTTTTGCTCGAGAGAAGATAGAGTTTAATTAACTGATTTAATTAATCAAAAATGGGCAGCGGCGATGATGAAGTACCTAACATCCAGTTCAAGAAGAAGAAGAAGAAGAAACCTTTAAGAAAACGCGAAGCTCTATCCGACGATAATGACAGCGAGGAGGAAAAAGTGTCTCTCAGGTAAGAATTGTATTTATTCTATCTTAATTAAATAGTAACGTGGGAATTAGCGTGATTAGAACGAGATTTATTTCAGGGAGAAGGTTGAGGAGATGAAGATCATTCAGAAGCTCCGCGAGAGACCCGCTGGAGTCGACGTCGTCGGTTTGGCTCTTGGAGAAAGCGGTGCATCTGACGTCATAACGGTAGGATACGTATAACAGGATACGTGGATGCATGTGTAATAAAATTAAAACACAGGGTGGATGATGTGATACGAAAGATGATCTACTTATATGTTAATTTAGTCGGATCCCTTCAACGCGAAAACTGGAGGAATGGTAAACATGACTGCGTTGAAAAATACAAAACACAAGCCAAACGATGCATACGAAACTGGCATTGGCACACAATTTAACGCAGAGACTAATAAACGCGACGAAGATGAAGAAATGTATGACAACGTTTGCATCTTTCTATTATATTTATTGGTAGTGCTTAATCAGTGATGAATATATTATTAAGATTATTAATCATTGCTATAATTTGTATGTCATATCGTAAGCTCATATGATTATTCTTACTAGGGTTAAGTACATAGAAGAAGAATTATCAAAACGCAAGAGTAAAAATAATAATGATGCGGCAAATAGTGGGAATAATGAAAAGGGATCATATTGCTCGCCCGAAGAAGCGGCGTTGCGCGCCGTACCTGAACACTTGAGGCAGAGCTCAGCCAATCGTAGTGAGGAGATGCTTTCGAATCAGATGCTTTCTGGTATTCCAGAGGTTGATCTTGGCATAGAGTGAGTATGTTCATTATAATGTGCATACACAGTTAAAAAAGGTATTTTGGACACAAGTATGAGAGAGAGAGAGAGATGATTTTTCGACGTCGAAACTTGAAGCAGCGTATAATAACGATTTAACTTCATCAAATTTATTATACATTTTAAAACGTATTAGTTTTATGGTAGACATTTTCCTTAAAATTCAGTTTATTTTCAGAGCTAAAATTCGTAACATCGAAGCTACCGAAGAGGCAAAATTGAAACTTCTTTGGGAAAGACACAGAAAGAAAGATGGACCCTCGCAGTTCGTTCCTACTAATATGGCTGTAAATTTCGTGCAGCACAACAGATGTGAGTCTTATTCACTTTATTATTCTTCATAGATATACATGCAATTATACGTACGATATTCCCAAATTGTTTTGAACCTATTAACTAGTCGCAGCCGTCGCATGCATTTTGTTTCCCTACAATTGAATTCTTCGTGTTAGACACATAAATTTTATTTAAACGAAATATTTATTATAATTTCAGTCAACATAGAAGACTCAGATTTCCAGAAATCGCAGCAAGGCTCCGGCGACAAGAAGAAATGCACCACCAAAGAGGATATCCGAGGAAAGCGAAAAGACAACGGAGAGAAGGCGACGGACGACTACCATTATGAGAGATTTAAAAAGCAATTCAGACGATTTTAAAACAGACTGTATTATTAATTTATCGTGTTATACTCTTTGGGTGCACTTAAACGTTGATGGCTTTTTACATCGAATGTTTTTTTTTTATTGCAATTAAAAAAATCAAAAGACAGTACAATGTTACAATAGAATTTTATTTTTATTCGCATACATTGTTCACGTACATTTAAAGCTCGAAAGATGTATGTCTTACTCTCGTTATTTCTAACTCTCGCTTCCTTTTTAGAACATATTCTTTTGATTATTGATGATTTTTCGAAAAATACGTCTAACTCCGAATATCTTTTACCGAAATAAATTCTGGGAATCTTTAGGATTTTTCGAGGGTCTTGGAAAATATGTATTCAAATATTGTACTATTAATTATTATTATTATAAAGTAATTACTACATTACGTAGTAGTTGTTACTATTATATACTGTCCCTACTTTACTATATTCTTTTTACTAAACGCGTGTTTAAATCCCCTTAATCTCCAAGCGTTTGACATTTGGAGCTGTCAAACGGATGCGACTCCAAACCGAACTAACGTTGTCGGTTTCTTGGGATCACGGACATCTATATTATAAACGCCGAATATCTTCTTCCTGCAAATAGCTATCTCCGAGACATGAAGACGCTCATTTCGACCGCGAATTAAATCGAATCCCTCGACGCGCTGGAAGATCTTCTCTTCTTGTTCGGAAAAGAGTCGATCGAGTTTCAAGAGATGTATCGTAAAAGCCCCTTTAAAAGTCTCATCGTCAGACCTTTAAAAGTATCAATTTCAGTAATATGCCAAGGTCCAAGGTCCCCCTTCGCTCATGCGCTCTGCGTTCTGGACCAACATCGTTAGGGGAGCCGGGAGGAGGATAACGCCGGCGACAGGAAGGAGGGGAGGGATTTGCGCCTTCGCGTTACGTGTATCTCTGTGTACACTACGAGAGGCACGTTGACGTCAATCGACCGCTTGAAACTCACGATCTTTACGCACAGTGGCCGTCATTACTTTGACGTATAATTATGAGCTGTGGATTCGTCACCTGCGGCCCAAACGAGGCTCTCGTCGTCTCAGGTAAACGAGCGAGGAATCGTCTCTCAGCGCCGCACGGATATCTCGTTTTCTCTCATATTTCGTCCGCATATTTTTTCCCCTGCCCGATTTAATTCGTAGAAAAAGGGCAAAAAACATGGGAGAAGCTCGCTCGAGCGTCTTAGATAATAATTGATCCGCGTGACGAGACGGCGGTGGGGAAACGCGGGATCGATTGAGAACCGCACCTATACTGTGCTTTAATCGCATTAGAATCGCAAATTGCTATCTGTTATATGCAAATAATCGAATACCGCTCGATTGACATATAGAATTATGTGCGGCTCGATTCTTTTACTTACATATTAATTTAATTATGTATTAATTTAACGAACCGTTATCTTCCTCATGGTCCTCCGTATTGTCAGTTGTCTAATTCAGTTTTGCATTAACTTCTTCCAGGATGTTGCTACAGCAAACCTCTCTTGGTGCCTGGAGGGCGGGTGTTTGTTTGGCCATTCGTGCAACAAGTACAAAAGTGAGTGTCGTACAAGTATTTCCATAGACATAGCATGATGAATTCCTCAGCTTATGCATATCTTATCTTTACAGAATTTCTCTGAATACGATGACTTTACAAGTCGAGAGTCCAACGGTATACACCTGTCAAGGAGTTCCGATATCTGTAACAGGCATAGCACAGGTAATTAAGAAGAAAGAAGCTTTTATCTATGCTACGTGTCTATTTTATGTGTGTCAAGATATTACATATATTTATTTTAGTTGTATGTAATAAAATTGACATATATATGTATATGATTCAAATTAGATTTAAAATAACTCATAATGACATATAAAAGTATAAGTTATAAAGTTATATAATGATTCTGGAAACTTTATTGATAATATATATTTGTTGTATAAAATTTGGAAAACTTTACAAGTGTGTTATAAACGACCTTTAATGATCTTAACATGACACTCATATATTGCAAAATACATTTGCTCCAGGTGAAAATTCAAGGACAAAATGAAGAGATGTTATCTACGGCGTGCGAGCAGTTCCTTGGAAAATCTGACGATGAGATACATGATATAGCTCTCGTCACTCTAGAAGGACATCAACGAGCAATAATGGGCAGTATGACTGTAGAGGTAAGTTGAACATCAATACAAATTGTTCTAAATTGCCTATGTTAAAAGCTATTAGACTCGTGAGGTCTACTCTTTGCCGTAGGAAATTTACAAGGATCGTAAAAAGTTTAGCAAGGAAGTCTTCGAAGTTGCGAGCAGTGATCTAGTTAATATGGGCATTACTGTCGTATCGTACACACTGAAAGATATTAGAGACGAAGAGGTAAGAGTTTGCAGCATTCCTAATGTATAAAAACACTGTATATAAACACAAAAATATGTAAGTCGAACGCGTAAGCATTCCAAATCTTTAAAAGAAAAATAATGCTGATAACATGTACAAATCGTAATTGAACTACTAAAGTGTACATAGTGTACATACAAGTGTATAGAGAGATATTTCGAAAGACCCCCTTTAAACGATTCAATAATGTCTATTAATAGTTGATACGTGAGTATGAACTTTTTAAAATAATTATTATAGTTAGATCTTGTATGTCGTGAATATTGAATACATTTTTGTTTTGCTACTTGCAGGGGGCAAAGGTACGTTCCAATTTTATTTTATTACTATTATACCTGATGTCACAGCGCACACCGCTATGTCTTGTAACATTATTGTTAATTCTTCAGATTCTACAAGAACAAAAATTTTTATTGCTTTTTGTAACAATACACGTGCGCACATTTACTGCTGATTCGATACTGAAGTATTTTTAAATAGCAAAATATGAAGATATTGTCGGAATTTTTCTTATTTCTTTAATAAAAACATAGTTTAAAAAAATTAAGACTGGAGATATGATTTTTAAGAACGTCAAACATTGTTATTTGTAAAATATTATTTTGTATAAATTGCTAAAGTACCTTCAAATTTTTTTATTTAAAAATATTTTGAAATATTTTGAACTGGAGCTACGATGTATACTTATATATGTTGCCTTTTTGGGTCGCTCAGACATTGCTTACTTAAATGCTGAAATCATTCGTTACTCATTGTATTATCATAAATGTTATCATGTCGTGCAATAATTTTATGAGAATATATTATTTATAGGGTTATCTGCAAGCACTCGGTATGGCACGTACAGCAGAAGTGAAGAGAGATGCTAGAATAGGTGAAGCAGAAGCTCGCAGAGACGCTCAAATTAGGGAAGCTATCGCCGAGGAACAAAGAATGGCTGCACGTTTCCTAAATGATACAGAGATCGCAAAAGCGCAACGTGATTTTGAATTGAAAAAGGCTGCTTATGATGTCGAAGTCCAGACCAAAGTAAGGAAACTTCTAATGCTTTCTACAATATATGTTCCATGAACATTTTTTTATACAGATATTACTTACAGAAAGCTGAAGCAGAAATGGCCTATGAATTGCAAGCGGCGAAAACTAAACAGAGGATTATGGAAGAGCAAATGCAGGTGAAAGTTGTGGAACGCAGTCAGGAGATCGCCGTGCAGGAGCAAGAAATGATGAGACGCGAAAGAGAATTAGATGCCACTGTACGACGCCCCGCTGACGCGGAAAAATTCAGGTATCTAATAATGCTTACAAATAAATCTTTTGTTGTGCATCGACCAAGATTTGATGATTTTGATTTTTTTAGATTAGAGAAAATGGCCGAAGCAAATAAATTGCGTCTTGTTATGGAGGCTGAAGCAGAAGCTGAAGCTATTAAGATTCGCGGTGAGGCAGAAGCCTACTCTATCGAAGCGAGAGCTAAGGCAGAGGCAGAACAGATGGCAAAGAAAGCTGCAGCATGGAACGAATACAAGAGCGCAGCCATGATAGACATGATGCTTGATACACTCCCAAAGGTATATTGATCTTTGCAACGTTTACAAGCGTTTTCTCTAATAATTGTAAATATTCTAACTTTTAATTGTCCTTAGGTTGCCGCTGAAGTAGCCGCTCCTCTTTCTCAAGCAAAAAAGATAACCATGGTTTCAAGTGGCAATGGTACTATTGGGGCAGAAAAACTAACCGAGGAAGTATTCAATATTGTACAGCGTGTTCCAGATCTTGTTAAAAATTTGACCGGCGTGGACATTGCAAAGGTTCGCACAAAAACTTGTGACTGTCTGCATTATAAAATTTTAAGTTAGTTTTATCATGCGCATATTTTCTTTTTCAGTCGGTACACGCAGCGTAAATGAGCGACATGAAGGACAATTGAATAATTTCCCCGTCATATGTTCGTCAATGTACACTTATAAAAAGTATTCAGTGGATCCTTTTGTTATATGTACATTTGCTTTAAATATCTTGCTCTGTAGTGCGGGCCAAGTGTAATTGAACATCGGAATTCCTATATTACGAAAATTCAACACTTTCACTGCCATTTATAGCATCTGTCTAAAACACGTGTGTACAAGATCTTAAACTGATCCATTACTTTCAATTTCGAAAGTCAGTAAGCTAATTAGTAGTAAATGCTCTAATGATATTTTATTATAAAATTTTAAGAATAGAGTACCTCGCACAAGGAATTTCGTTTTGTTCATTCCAATAATTTTGACTAATCCAGACAGTGAAAGTGTGGTATAACATTACTTTCGCTTATTACTGATATTATTTTTTTACCAATCAATTTTTAATTAAGATTTTAGTAACTGCTTAGTGTATTTTCCTAACTCAATCCTAACGTATTTTTAAATATAAAAAAAATGTGTACGTTCTCTGTCGAATCTCTCGAGGGCCGATCATGATGGCTCTGTTTATCTGTAATTCTATGCCAATATGTGCCGAATGCATTTCTCCAAATGTTCTATTACATGTATCTTATAAATATAATTATCAAGCATCTGTTTAGATTTATTAGAGATGAAAATATTTGATGTTTCTTAACATCACTTAATAACGTTCAACATAAAAGAGATCTTTCTTCTAGTCCTTGAGATAAATTTATATACATAAACATTTGACGTGAGCGTTCTATTTTCTGTATCTACCAGATAAAGAGAAGAAAATAAGTAATATATTTTATCCCACGTTTATATGTATATGAAAATCAGAGATCACTGTGATCCAATCATTTATATGAATCATAGTTGTAGCTTTTGAATAAAAGCTCCTGACCACATACATTTTCATGACCGACATAAGGTTTTAAACAAATATATGTCCGATTTTGTGTAAAGCAATGACACAATTAAATGTTACGAGCACAATTCGTGTGTGTCTTACTTATTCATTTTATTCGTTCTACAATTTCGCGATTATAATTTTAATGATTTTTAAGCGTTTTAGGGGATTTTCGAAGAAACCATTCTCCAATTGTTTTAAAGCAGTGCATCTTGTAGATCGACAAAACAAGTGACTCGTAGCATAGTAGATCTGACGTTGTGTTTCATTCCCATGACAGATAGAGCAAAGATATGTGATACTTCGATATTAACGTAAATATATATGGCGATTAAAAGTATGCAAACGTTGCGTGATTTCAACGAGATCCGCATGACGGACTGTTAGTTACTCGCAATCTGTCGATTTTGACAGGCCCCAAGAAATGGACGCGTACAGATCTTTTCTGATAGATTTTCTGGCAGGCGGTCTGTCCGCGGCGATTGCAAAGACAGCAGTTGCTCCTCTAGAAAGAGTGAAATTATTGTTGCAAGTGCAGCATACCTCGAAGCAGATAAGACCTGAACAACAGTACAAGGGTACGTTGGAGCGATTTGCTCCGGTTTGATACACCGCGCAAGAAATAATCTCCATTCTCCATCCGTTGGTTTTTCAATTTTTTAATCGTTAAAATTTCATTAGGTATGATAGACGCGTTTGTTCGTATACCTCAGGAAACGGGATTTCTTAGTTTCTACAGAGGCAATTTCGCCAACGTTATTCGATACTTTCCAACTCAAGCACTCAATTTTGCATTCAAAGATAAATTTAAGGCCTTCTTCCTGGGAGATGTGCCGCCAGATGCTTTCTGGCGACAGTTTGCTGGAAATCTGGCAGCCGGCGGTGCCGCTGGTGCGACGTCGCTCTTATTCGTGTATCCGCTCGACTTGGCCCGTACCAGGTATACCTTACATACATAGAACGTTACAAAAACTTAATTTAGCGTGATTTATCAAGATGGCACAACTTGAACGTTAAATTTTAGAACAGTCATTATTTACATATGACAAGAGTCTAACTTTTTAGATTAGCCGCCGACGTCGGAAAAGGTGAGAAACGGGAATTCAAGGGTATAACCGACTGTATACTAAAGATTTTTAAATCGGACGGATTTTTTGGACTGTATCGTGGCTTCAACGTTAGCGTACAGGGAATCGTTATATATCGCGCGACGTACTTTGGATTTTATGATACTATGAAGGGTATGCTGTCCGATCCGAAGAGCACACCGTTGTACATGAATTTTATAATCGCCGAGGTACAAATCTATCCTTTCTCATCACGAACATATAAAGAATAAAGATGAAGCGACGAGTACAATAATTTTTTTATTATGCACAAGTGCCATCCAATCTTTTGTAGATAGTAACAACGATGGCGGGTATCGTGTCCTACCCTTTCGATACAGTTAGAAGACGAATGATGATGCAATCAGGGCGAAGTAAGGCTGACATAATGTATAAAAACACACTGGATTGTTGGCTAAAAATAACGAGAAACGAAGGTTCCGGAGCTTTCTTCAAAGGTGCATTCTCTAACATTCTTCGCGGCACCGGTGGTGCTCTCGTCTTAACGTTATACGATACGATCAAAGATTCGCTTGGAAAAGTAATCCTAAAAGATTGAAAACCTTAGAAATTCAGTAAGTCCTATCACTGCACAAAAAAACTTGTCTCATAAAATATATACGATTAAGTGTTCGAGTTTTATACATAATTATCTAAGGATTTTCATTTAGTGCAATAAATATTATTGAAAAGAATTTTATCAAAAATATAGTAAAGATGATTTCTGTGTTTTTTACTATTGTTTTCACAACTAAAAATACTTTTAAAAGCTAGCCTTACAGCGTGACGACAAAATTATCGGAATCCCTCTGCGAATTAGCTCTGTGCTCACATATAATCTAAAAATTAATTTTTTTATTTAGGATTATATAGTAAATATATTAAACCTGAAATATTTATTTATAGATACTTCTAATAAGAATGTACATGTCGCAATAAGCGCGCGGTTAATATATATTTAATAGTTTATTTTTCAATGCACTATAATCACAAAATAAATAATGAAATCTCTGAATATATATATTTTCGTTTAAATGTCAGCCGTGACACGATCCAACGGATACAATTTTACGAAAATAAAATGATCGAAAAACTAGCTCGCTGACGCTTAATGTTACTTTATTACTGCAATATATTATATTTGATCGATACAAACTATTCGCGGAAGATTTGTTGTGAAAGGATTGAACAAATCGCAACTAGAAGTATTCTGTATGTGTGAATATTTTACATACTTAGAGAACAAAATGTGCAACTTAGTTCAGCATAGTATGACGATCATAAATATTCCGCCTCTGTTCCCGAACCTGTCGCTTCCACTTGTCTTGCTGATGTCCGACGCGATTCAAAACATTGCCCCTTTCCCCCATTGGATGTGACGTTCCAGGTGCAAGAGACGAGTCGTCCTTTGTAATAAAAGAAAAAAAAGAACATACATGTTCGGCACGTTTAGTTGTTAAACATCATACTTATATCACCCACTCGCACACACAAGTTAGAGAACAGAGAGAGAGAGAGAGAGAGAGGTACTTACCTCTTCATTATTATGTTCGTGATAACCAATATTTGCCGACGCCTTGTGTATCCGTTTGTTAAGCAACGGATCCAGACAAATTAAGAATAACATATAAATTACTAACAACGAGATAACCCATATAACTATTATCACCACGATCTGTAACAAATTTTTTCACCATGTTATTACGATCTATTCTGACAGCGATATAAGGTCTACCAGTGAGGTCTACCAGAAAAAAATAAGCACCTTAATAATAGTCGTGTTCCTGTTTTCGTATTTGCAGTCGCATCGCGAGCAAAATACCTCTTCCTTGCCCTTTATCTGATCACCAAATTTCGGCAGAACGACGTTCTCGCACTTGCTGCAAATTTTACATATGTATTACAACAGACTGGCAACAAGTAAAAGGCAAGAAACATTGCCAATCGTATAATATGGGTATGTAAATTAGGGAACCATTATTAATCTAACTGAAACTCGTAGGGACCGTTTCAACATATAGAAACATATAGAAATTCATATAAATTATATATATATATATATATATATATATATATATAAACGTCGAATTTAATTATAACAAAACAAAGGGGATATTTCTTGTCCTCAAAATATTTATCTTGACACATTTACACATTACGGAATTACCATTGTATCGGTGGAACATTTATAATGTGCGTGAGACGCTCCGTGGCCGACTGCGTCGTGTTTGTGACCGAAGAGAGACTCGGGCAGATGCATTTGCATCTCTTGTCGTCATATTGCGCCTGCAATCATTCGCAATCCGTTAAAAAACATCCGTGATCTCCGACCGAAGACTGAACTGAACAAATTCATCGCGAGAACGAATCCTAACCTCAGACAGCTGTGACAGATAGACGATAACGATTATCGTAATGGGAAAACCGTGCTTCAACATCGTGCTTCTTTCATTAGTAAAAAAAAAAAAAAAAAAAAAACGTAAACTTCGCAGGTCCTCGATGTAATCGAGCACGGTTATGCGCGACGGCGATTAACGACGTAGTAGGAAACCATCGTCCAAAACAGTCCAAAACATAACGCACCAAGCTGTCGCCTGTCGCCTGTCAAACAGATTTCGCTCGTTTCACCCATGGTGTAAGTAGACAGGTGAAGCATTCCCGATGCTGCGCACTCGTTCAGTTTTTGAACCAATCAGCGCGCGACCTTTTTTTGCGAGAAAAGCAATATGGCTGCTTCCATCAATTCGTAGTCCGTTACGTCCGTTATATCCGTCGCGTGTGTCTGTTGTGCGGGAAATATTGTATGTTCAACTTTTGCGACTTCAATACAACATACGCAGTAAGTAGTAAATATAATTAATGTTGAGAGACATTTATATTGGTTGATATTTGCTAAGTAACCCAAGTAACAAAAAAATATTTTTCAACGTTTTTAAAAACATTTTTAGTAATAAAAAATTTTTTTTAAAAACGTTTAAATTAATGGAGAACAGATCCTTTTTTTCTTATTAAAAAAGTATTTAATAGCTGTGTTTCAAGTCCTACAAATAATCAGCGCGCAGTTTATCAAATTGGAATAGATGTATATTATGTATATTATATATATTGTAATTCGTTACTTCTCTGTAACTATTAATTTCTTTACTTGTGCACCACGTACCGCGCCTGACTCGTATAGCTGTTTATTAATTTGTTGACATTTTCACGAGTCTAAAATTTTACATGATTTACACATTTTTTGATTGGTTCAACCGTCAAAGCTTGTTGGCGGTCTCCCTCGCACGACTCACTCAACCAATCACAGCTCGCTTGCCACAGCCAATCCTCACGCTTCATCACAACCAATCACCGCTCGTGGGGTCGCTTCTGCACAAGCGCCTCGCAGGCGAGCGCGGGAAATTTAAACACGGCCTACGTCCTTAGTCGACGTTTGCAATAATGTACGACTTCGTGTGCGCGTATCGCATACGACCAGCGCTAAATCAGTGTTGAAACCGGCTAGTTAACCGATAATTTTACAAGCATTGTAAAACAACTCAGTATCATAAAAAATAAAAAACACATGTATAGTACGAACATAATATATTTGTCATGAGTTATTATAACTTGTTTTCTTATTCGTCGGTAACATCACTTTTGGACTCGTACAAAACGCAGGCAATTGCTTTCAAGACCTAAAACTAGCAATGCACGAATGATAAAATATATTCGTAGCACACAGCATATATCTTCTCTCGAAACGTCAACCATACGTAATTATCAAAAACACAGTAGAGAATTCATTGTACCAAGATTTAGATTTTTTACGTTCCCCTTTGCCATTTTCTATAACAAAAAGAGAATTATATATCTTACCTATCGGGAGACGGTATTTTCACTAAGAAGGAAAGAAAAAGATTACTCACTTTCTTCGTTTGCTTCATCAACGATAGTATTTTTTCCAAATTCGCCATAGCCAAAGCAACCTGCTAAGGGTACCTTGGGGAATAATCTTTTGAATATCGTTGATTCCACATTAGGTTCATTGTACATTGTAGTTCCGCGAGCTTTGCACACAAACATAAATCCTATGGAATGTTTCTTTAACTTCACTTCATCCCTAAATAACTTTAATTTTGCTTCAGCCTGCTCCTTTGTGTTGCATTTCATGTCCAAAATCGTGGACCACGTCTGTATAGGACCAGTAATCAGGACAGCAACACAATATGCATCTATTTTATGAAACATTTTCGTTTTACATGTACGTCGCATGTAAATATCTTGCACCACGCCACCCCATACAGAAACAATTTTATCTTCTTTCCTGGACATACGTGAAGAAAAATAAACACGTGTTATCAAATATTAGCAATTATTGTACAACAGTTGGACATACTTGATTACCGAACAGTAAATTTGAATATGTATTATTGCTTGGATTAAATATAAATTTTACCTTTTTTGCACGGCTGAGGCCCACTGTTTTGCTATTTTCTGACCATTGTAGTTACAGAATAACATAAAACACGTAGATGTCTCGTGATTTGATATGGATGTTTCATGTTCATCAATTGTACTAATTATCTCTTGATAATTAGCTGGATTTTGTATACCACAATTCCCCACTTCAAACGATTTTATTCTCACGTTCGGGATTTGTGGTAAAAATGCACACACCATTTTTGGAAATAGATTCATACGCTCCATTTCGTCATTATCCATAATAATACCTTTACTATATAACATTATAACCTCGCAATGATCAGGTAGCCAATCCTCTGTATAAAAATCTTAAAAAGAAATAAAAAATTGATTTCAACGATTCCATATTTATTCTGACTTAAATAGGAAAATAAATAAAAGAATTTGTATCAAAATAGTATTAATACATTCATATTTATTTCATACTTTTGTACATTACATACTTTTTTACGTCAATAAATTAATTTACAATTTACTTTTATAAAACTCCAAAATTTGTATCTGTACTTACTAAAGAAAATACAGTAAAAAAAAATAAAATATATACCTTCTGTATCACGTGAAGCTTTATAAGGAATAAAAAAGAATCCTGTCGATGGTTTAATTCTTATATTATAAAGTTTATTAAAATTAATAATAAACTCAAAACTGTGCATTGTTTTGTCAAACAGTATGAAACAACAAGGACCTCTTGTCCATTTCTCATTATTTGCAGCTTCTGACCAGGATCTGAAAAGAATAATTTCCTCAAATTTGTGCTTTGTTCAGCTTACAATGTCATGTACTTTTCGTAATACAGCAGATGGAATGATGTTAAATGTTACCATTAATAGTTCTATTATTAAACTTTTAAAGACACAACATGAAACGCCACAAAGAGATCATTTGTAAGTCAAATCTTCTTCATGTCCATTCGCATACACACGATATAGAAACGATATACTATTCTGCTCGTATTAAATAAATGTTTAAGATTAAATCGAGCGCGGATCACATTAATATTACACGTTGTACCTGCAAACCATCGCGGCTCTTCCTAAGTCCTTGGCCTTTAAATATTGAAAGATAATTCTCAGAATGTCATAGGTTAGATAGATATTCGAATCCAATGTATTTCTATCATAGCTTTGTGTTGCGCCATCGTCTTTGGACACACCAGGTTTTTTCTTCCGACTTTTCTTTCGCCGCTTTCGCGCCGTGCCTTCCATCGCTTCTTTTCAATCGGTGAACCTACTTGTAAAATATCACAGTACGTGTCATAACACGATGCATCACCGAACGAAAATGGCGAAAGTGCAACGCACATTGTAAACACAGCGCAGATTCGTAAATATGTGTGTGTGTGTGTGTATCTGTATCTATATAAATAAAACAATTTTGTATATAATTGACCGATTGTAGTTCTACTCCTTCTTTTAATATTTCTTCAGATAGCTCATGCTTTATATTTAAATACTCGATTAACCAACAATTATTGTGACTGTTTATGATTATTGAAAAAAATCGAGACTATCTCAAAGCAATTGAAGTTACATGTCATAGTTTGACATATTAATGTTCGACATATATATCAAACACATACTCAAATTTTATCATCTAGATTTTATCTCTTTTCTTCTAGGAAATGAATATAAATAGCGTCATACATGCATATACATATGTAGTACCAGGGAATAAAGATAAATCGGAATCTTACAGCGTGACGAGCCATCTTTCTGATGAGGATCCGCTTTGCGTAACGATTTTATCGCACCTTGTGTCGAGACACACGTGCATTCACAACGCGACAAAAATGATGCATTTTACATTAAAATCTAGGTAGTTATTGCTGTTGTACGGAATAATTCTGAAGAGACTCTGTAAGAATCTTAGGATCTAAAGAGAAAGCTGAGGCAACGACAGTAGCGAAACATATTTTCCAATCATATTGGATCGATTAATAAAAACGCGACCATCATTGTGTAAATCAGAAATTTATTTTAACAAAAATCGTACTGCAGGCACAATAAATGTGATATTATATAGCAATCATAATACAAAAAAAAATTATAAACATCTTTGTGGAAAGTAACGATATAATCGATTAATGTGATTAATATAATTTTAATTTTATCTTACGTGCTGCATTCGGTTTTCTTCTTTTACATTGAAGAATACTTAATCGAATTTCATTGAATAATAGAAACGATCTAAATAAAAGACACTTGGAAAAAATACCGCGAAACGATCATAATACTTCAATTAAACGTACAAACTTATAAGCTTCAATCATCTTCTTGAACTTCTTTTTAACAAAACGTATGACATCTTATTTAGTTCGACTCCAATTTCTCGATGTGTACCAACTTGGAGACTTTGTCTATCAGATGTGCTAGGTAAGTCTTGTAATTTAGCGGCGCGACTGACTTACAGACGTGTTTTATTCTCATTTCATCCTGGAGAAAACGTAGAAATGGTTAGAAAATGTATTAATATATTATCTTTTAATATACATATGTGAAAAAAATATATAATACCACTGAATATAAGATTAACTTAGAATATGACTTATACAATGGTAAAAAATAGACTGCTATGAAAATTAGAAGAGAAAATTATGGAAAAAATTTTATTAATATGATAAAATGTACGCTCTATCGATTACCTGAAAAAATTCTGATTTCGCCCTTAAACTGAATAAGAACCTCTTGAAATTCACTTCGTCGAATTTCTGCATATAAGCGTCGTTATCGTTCTCCTTTAATTCCCCCAACTCTTGCGCCGACATGCCGAATATTTTCTCAGCATCTTCGCTGAAGGCAGTTATCCAGCGACTGCCTGTTGCGTCTACCACGCTCATCTGAGAATTGTTACAACAATAAACCGAACAGATATCAGAGAAGATACTTTCAATATAAATAAATAAGAACGATGCGAAGACAATATACATACACTTGCCAGCAAGCGATACGTGAAATTTGGATAGTCCCTGTTACACTTCTCGCATCTGAATACTCCGGTAGATTGATCGATTAACTGAAATTAAATTCAAGTTTTACAGTAACTCGTATTTTGTTAAACAGCTTGGAAATATACCATGAATCTTTATTTTATAAATTCTATTCGTGTCGGCGTAACTATTCACCTTCTTCTTGCAACCATCTACGGGACACGCTTTGTAGATGGCATTTTCCACGCGAATCATGTTAACGATCGCCACTACTGTAAATGAATCTGGAAAATCCATTTTTTCCCCCAATCGAGCTTCGGTCGCCTCCTGGAAAGTGCACAACGGCGCGTTGAAGTCACCACTTCCACCTGCTCTAGACAATGATTTAGCGTTCTCCGAATGGCCGACCGAAGTGTACCATCCGCGCAATCTGTGAAATATGTATCATATAAACGTTATACTGGTTTTTTATGTAATTATATTGTATTTCCAAAATTATATAATTCACAACAGCATATTTTCAAAGAAATTTAGAAACGCCAATCTAAATAACAATAAATTCTAATGAAAGACATAATTAAGAAATTAATTAACATTAAAAATTACATAAAGAGCAAACGTAAAATGAGATTATTTCTCTCAATTAAAAATAAATTTTAATTATAATTACGAAGTTAGAATTGCCTTAATTCAGAATCAGCTTGAATATACCTGTGTGCTTCGGGAAGATCAGGATCCTTTTCAAGTACGGAAGACATTATAAGGGATAAATTTTTTCCACCATTAAATTCGCCCACACGCGCTCCTTTAATGGCTAAGATCGGATTATTAGAACCATCAAAGTCCTCGGCTTGCTTTCCCCACAGTGTAACGCGCACCTAACAGACAATTTTTTTTTATTCAACCGTAACAGTAAAATGTTAAAATTTATGTCAATAAACTGCTCACCATTGTGCCGCTGTCATCAACGATATCAACATCTCTCTTCAAGAGCTCTCGGCCGGTATTTCGTTGTACAATATGTTGTACATCGTTGAAAGTTGTAACGACGCCCAAGACATCTAGCACAAATGAATCATTATACCCATCATTTTCAAATTAATCCAATTATATATTTACCAAATCTTATTTTATATATTTCAAAATTTAAAATTGTTATTTATTATCGTATACAGTAAAACTTTAATGCAGGGTGATTTGCAATTGATATTTAGAGACAACATTTAATTGATAGCTTTAGAGATAAAATTATAACAAGAAATAAATGTTGCCAATTGATATATTTAGATAAAATTATCGAGGATACACATTAACGATGAAAAAAATCATTTGATTGACGTAACCAATGTTTAAGATTTAATTAGCTTTTATTACCGTACCTATTAAGGCATCTTTTTCTTTGTTTTCTACTTGACTTATGGGACAGAAGTTAAACTGCAACGTCGGGATGTCCGCACTGTTTTCGTGGCAAGGCACGATCTCTGTATCGCCGGTCATCGACATCTCGTAATCGTTTTTCAACATATTAAACCGTTTGTCCGCTGCCTTCAGCGTGCACCGCGAGATATAATACACATTTCCAGGCTGTATAAATAAAAACACTCGACAACTTAATCCTTCACGGAAAAAAGTTTCATATACCCATCGTTGATTTCAGTCATACGACGCATACCTCTATCGTGTCATAGAACTTGTCGCATTGATCTTTGAATGCGGTACATCGAATTTCGCCGCTTTCATCGATCAGATCCATGGAAAAAAGCTTGCCTTCTCCACGGGAGTTGCTCCATGTTCTGATTGGAGACTTATTAGTCACGCGAACTTTGATCACCCATCTAAATACAATTTTATCATTGTCCCTTCATCTTCAATGTCGTGTATTTTTAAATATATTTTATATAGAATAAAATTCTCTTACCTGTTTTGGTAAGGACTTAATGCGGCGATTGGTGTCGTGGATATATCAGAAGAGGCACGATGATTCGAAGAATCCTTTCTGGCTGCGCCATCTATTAGCAAGACAGATTTTAAAAAATCCATTCAAAAAAATATTGCAAACACAAGTTAATTGGTAATTTATTCTAGACACAATTGGCGCAAGCCAACGATATACTCACTAGTTGGGAAAGAGGAATTTGCAGCTGTGGATGTAGATGTGATTTCAGAATCTGATTTAACGTCTATATTAGTCGGATTGCCTATCTTGCGTCCAACTTTATTGCCAGAAACCAACACATCAATACCCAATATCACTAGCACGGATCTGATAAGAAAAAATATGCTTGACACTTGAATTATTTACTTATTTTAATGCAAAAAGTAAGGTGTAAATAATACCTTTCTTTGCCATTGTTGCTCATTAAAGTCAAGTGATAGTTTAATATTCTGCAGATTGCATTCTCGGTTAAAATTTCATCCGTGATAAGATAATTTAATTGAGTCGCCAACATGGTGAAGGAGTTATACCTCTGTCCATCGGACACCAGCAATCTGTAGCGATCGGTAGCGACACCATCCTTGTTCGGTAGTTTTTTGTAACCCTGTAAAATTATTACACGATTATTAGGATAGCATTCGCTGAAAATCACAAAGTAGAATCCTTGTCTTGCACATCCAAAGCATCAGTCCTGTGCAACATGATAATTTTTTATTACAGTTAAAATAATGTTTGATCGACAATTGAAATATTTCTAATGTGACAGACATATCATGAGTCACGACGCATAATATATCAAGATATAACAAACACTTAGTTAGATAAAAATCTACATAAAAATGACAGAAGCAATTGTCCTGACTCTGCCGAGTAGACCTTGCTCTGTAAAAAAAAAAGTCACGCTTTCACGAGATAAATAATTTTGACGCGCCGACTTACGAGGATGCGACAGATCAGAGGTGGGATTTTGTAACTCCTCAACGCGAGTTTCGGTATCGTTGCGCAGCTTTTTTACCATATATAGTACCCTGCGCAACAACAATACCGAAACTGTCGTTAAGAGGTTACAAAATCCTGCTACTGAATTCTGTACTCACCCATATTTGGAGCACCGGTTTCTCGACGTTCGTGCCCCGCAAGATTTTCTGAAACAATGAAATGTCAATTGTTACACAATACAACGCAATAACAATATAATGCTTTCAACAGATTTACCTCCAACGCTCCTTCCGTTAAATTGTACATGACTGCGGTGTCCGGTGTCTGCGGTTTATTATCAGCGTGGTGAGAAAAGTCCTACCGCGTGCTTATCCAACGAAAAAGGGCCGACGATATCGATAGTAGTATCTCCCGTTCCGCTGTTTCCCGCCGAATAGTTGACACCGATCAACACCGATGTCGAGTCGAATATTAGCAAATTAAATCCTTGATATCTAATGTCGTTGATGACACGCTGATATTCCTTCACGAGCCCCCAAGTCGCTCGCGGCCAGCACGGCGGTATACACCAAATTGTTTAACACGCAGTTATATAGAACTTTCGAAGCAGTAAAATGAGCTACACGTGCACACGGAATGCGCAACTGAACCTTATTGACGCCGCACACGTGCGGCAGAGTGCGTTGACCAATCAGAATTCAGAATCAGAGAAGGCTGCCGCAAGTCGCCTGCGATCGCGAATTCTGAAAGCCGTGTGAGGCGGACTTAAGGCGACGCCGGGTCGCCGCAGAGGGCGCGGACGCTGCTCGAAAAAAGGTATCATTATTATCTATGGGACTCGTGGGAGGGGGACGAGCGACGAGGGGGTTGAGAATCGTTCGGCGTGTGACGAACGAGACGAGTGGCCGAGTGGCGGTGAAGGAGGAAGAGGTCCCCCGAGCCCGAGCAGAAGACGCTGGCCCGTGGCCGCCATTTTTCTTCTGACGTTAGTGACGTTGCCGTAACTGTAGCTCTGGCAGCTGCTGCGGCTCGCGTTTCGCCGCGGTGATCACCGCGATCAGTGCATCTCTGTATCTCTCTCTCCCCTTCTCTTTTTCGTCCGAGGGTGAGCCGACGGCGACGGTAACGAGGAGAAGGAGAGGAAGAGGAAAAAAGTAGAAGGAGGTGGAGGAGAGAGCGACAACGACGACGGGGCGGCGACGACGGCGACGGCGACGGCGGCGACGGCATCCGGACGGTCTCCGTGTGTAGTGCGCATTAAGATAAGAGCCGAGTGCGGAGATAACGATAAGACGGACGATCGAACGTCAGTGATAGATCGTGACTGCTCTATCATCATCGGCAACGGCAACGGCAACGGTAGCGGCGGCAACGTCAGCGGCAGAGGCAGAGGAGGAAGAGGAGGAGGAGGAAGAAGAAGAAGAAGAGGAAGAGGTGTGGAGGTGGAGCAACAGCAGCAGCAGCAGCAGTAGCAGCAGCAGCGGTGTGTCCGATCGGAACAGTCGCGCACGATTGGAGCGAAAGGGAAATTCGTCTCGCGGTTTGCGGTTAACGGATATCGACGAGGTGACGACCGCGCGGCAGGGAATCGCAGCGGCAACGACGACGACGACGACGACTGGGAGAAGGAGGAGGAGGAGGAGGAGGACAAGGACGACGGGGACGACGGAACGTTATACCCGTGTACGACGGCCCATCGGCGCGACGGGCATCAGCGAACTCGGAGCGGTCGGAACCCACCGTGAGAGCGCGTCGCCAGGCATCGCTCGTCCAGGTGCCGCGTAGGTCCCTCTCTCGCCTCGCACGACGACGACGAGGAGGAGGAGAGGAGGAGGCGGGGCATCGTGCTCGTCGCTGGTAATCGCATTGTCGCGCACGGTGCACACGGTCACGCGCCACCGCGTACGTCGGCAGCAGCGCCACCGGGATGGAGAGGCGAGCCGCTTTTGTGCTGCTGGGGATGCTATATTTAGCGGTGGGCACCCTCGTCACGGTCCAGGCAGGTGAGTACCTCTCTCTCTCTCTCCTCCCCTTCTCTCCTCGACAGGCACGCACCGGCCTCCTCTCTTTCTCTTTGGAGCGCGCACGCCTTTCGACGCCTCTCGCGATCGGCGACCGCGCGCGCGACGCGCTCGTTCCTTCTCGTTCGACTCCCCCCGAGGTGTCACCGTCACCGACAAGGCGCCCCATCGTCGTCCGAGGACGACGAGGAAAACTCTATCTTCTCGGAGTGCAGGTTCCGCCGCGGTCGATAACGGACGGCTCGCGCGACACCGCGATTCACGCGCACGGTTGACGCTAATTGACGTTTACGATGATCGACAGACGTAAACTCCGGGATAGAAGTAGGCGACGATGCGGCCCCGGCTGCGCGAGAGACTTGCTCCGATCGCGAAAACTTGGCCACCTCTCTCGCGGGTGTCACCCCTTTCTGGCCACCCTTTACTCGATACATCTTTGGTCTCGCACCTAAATTTTACATCCTCGATGTTTCATCAATAGGCTGCGACTCGAGAACCCCCGTCTGTCGATGAGAGGGAATTTCATCGCGTGGCGGATGCGAAACTTGGAGTAACGTTCGACCGGCGCGGCGCGGCGGCGTCGCCTGCTTTTTAATCGCGCGGCCGTCCCTCGTCGATTGGACATCAGCTATACACGTCGACCACTTTTCGTGGCACGGCCGACGGTAAACCCTGAAAATTTTCCCTAAACCTAAAGAGGACACGGCGCGTTCCCCGATTGACTCGGCAACGGCGCTCTCGTTCAAGACCCAAGCGGGCTTTTGTCCGGCGCGCCGACTTGCGTGACAGACGGGTTTTAATTAAATCCGAGTCGACGATTCGCCGCTGCCTCTCGGCTCGCGGACGTAATACGAGCAAAGGTAATACGTTGTTAATCGTGCCAAGGTGACGAGCGAGAGGCGTTAAAGGTCAGAGAGGTGCTTAAACGTGCACCTCTTCGGAACTTAAGAATCGAAGAAGCGCGAATGCTATACATCCGCGCCGACGAAAGATCCGTCCTCGATTCCGTTTGTTCGATCCCTACAACCTATAGCTTTCTCGGACAAAACTGTCCTTCGGTTCGATCGACGATTTTATACGCGGCTATTTCGGATGCTTCTTATCGAGAAATTAAATTGAATCGAATCGTCGAAGGAGGACGAAGCTTTCATTCGGGATTGAACCGCGGGGCCGGCTGTCTCATCGATCGTTGTTCTCCCCTATTTTTCACATCCGAACTTCGCGACGCGATAGGCGAAATGGGGAAGGAACAGACGCGTCTGAATGTGCGACGCGAGAGCACCGCCGCGCCGGGCCTAATACGGTTCCAGATACGAAAATGGAACATCTCGGACCGCGCGTTTCTGTCGAGCGCGACGTGGATATTATATAGCTCCTGATGTTCAATTTCAAGACCCGACGGACGTGTTACGTGGAACGATTGCAGAGAGAAATCGCCAATCATTGCTATCTCGAGTACATTTTGTCACAGCCGTATCTGTCACGTGGATTTTGCCTGTAGATTAGATCGCTCGTTCGCGACGGTACTTGACAACCGTATACGATTCCTGTAGTTTGTCCGGTAGATTCGATACGCGGTATATTGTTTGGAGTTGAATTCTCGCAAGTTCCGCGAGGATTTTAATGCAACTTTAGCATATCGCGATTCGCGACGTTCTTGTGATGAGAGCGCAAACTCAAAATGACCGTAAAATGAGCGAGTAAAATCAGATTTAATATCTCTTGCATAGAAAAAGAGGTGTCAAATCAAAACTTATATACTCGTATAGGGTATATGCAACAATCTACAATCTATAATCTTCTTATAAGAATTTCAACTTTTCATTTAATTGTAAGCTTTTATTTCTTGGTTGAACTATAATGACTTCGTTCAAGCAAGCAATGCGTTATTAATCTCATAGATTGTTGCATATATATGTATATGAGTATTTTATTATTAAACAATGTTCTCGTTATTATTCTATTAAATGCACCCTGCAAATCTCACAGGTGTAAAGAAATTTTAGCATATGCGCATAGTTTTATGTGCAATTATTTGTTGAGATCACAATTTTATTAATTTAGCAATCGGAGCAACTTTTTTACTTCCAGTTTCCTATCTGCGACAATCTGCAACCTGAATTTCCTCGTTATCGCGATAATCAAAACTTAGAGAAAGTCAAACAACGCGAGACGGACGAAAATGCAGATATAAATCAATAACTGTCTTACTCTCGCGATGGTTTTTTTTTTTAAATTTATTTATAGGGAGATAACGTTCGCGGTTTTATCGGTTAAGCCGATATACGCGTCGAGTATTTACTTTTCCGGCGGCCCGCGTTGAAAACCTCTCGCCGCGGCGGGGTCGTATGCTTACGGATACGGATACGCGTAAACAGCGGATTTCGTTTTTCTCGGTACGATCTTTCTTCGCGGATCACTGATATTTACGACGCTACCGCGACGCTGTCATGACCGCGATACCACCCACATTCGGCGGGGCGCCTTGAAGAAACTTCCCGCGGCGGTGAAACCGAAAGTTTGATTCCCGCGTAATAAACACGTGTTGATCGCGTACGAAAATACAACACGCGAAGATAAATTAGATCTTGTACTTTTTCCCCTCGTATATACGTTCCGTCCGTTCGAGGGAACTTTAAGTATCGCGGATCACTCAAGAAAGGAGGACGATGAAAAAGAAATGGAGTTTTTTTTTATCTTTATTACGGAATTTTATCTTTGAGAGGCGAAGACACGTGACGATCTTTAAATGTATCAGCATCAGATTCGAGTGTCACGATACAGACGCGTTCGAAATTTTAACAAATGAGACCCGGCAGCGGGCGCGAACGGAAAGTTTCCAAGCGGAGGCGTTTTTTCAGCGGGGCGTTCATTAACGTAATTTGCGGTTTGTTGAATATCTCGCGCGGCAAGGCGTCGCTTTCTAGGTCGCTTTAATGAGAGTTATCGACACCGACGAGACGCGTTCTAAAAAAGTTTAGTCGATAATATGCCGCAACACTGTGCATCCTGCTCGCGAGTCACGGCACGCACGCTCTGCGAGAGCAGTCCATCGCAAGTCCATCGCGCACACGCTCCCTCGGCGGTCGTAATAATCAATTTTTATTTCGCGGAACCCGGTGATTTGCGAGTTCCGTAATATTTTATTATTTCAATATTTCATCATTCTCTCGTAATTCCACGTTATTTGTAATAATATAGAATTATGTAATAATTGAGTGGCGTAACACATAGATATACTAGAACAATGTAATAACGGATATTCCGCGGCGCACAATAAGTGTGAAATAATTTGGCCGACGTGTCTGGTATCGATTCCCGCGACGCTTCAGTTTACGGTCATTATAACTCTGCATCAATCTTCCGAGTATTAACATTTCAGATCGTTAGTTATATATGTACGCGCATCGAGATTGCCTCTAGCTATCGGCGTTCAGAATTTGGAGCTGCAATAACATTTAAAGTTTTCCCAAATATTTGAAAGTTTTGTTAAAACACTTGAGAAGTTTCACAGCTCGAGCTGTATATTTATCTTCGGCAGCGTGAAAGAGCATTTGTCATCGAACACGTGATATCCTTGACGCGAAAGGCATGTATATGTTAGCCCGTGTTGGCCGTTAAATATTTTCATCGAATATTTATTGACAAAATATAAAAGTGTGACGCGACAGGAAAAGAATAAAAGAATCTCTTTATCGAGTCTTCCTTGATCCTATTACCCGTGAGGATTATCTTGTTGGATCTTTTTCGAACCTCACAGGCAAAGAAGATTTTTCTTTCCTTTTTTCTATCGGCGATGATAATCGGTGCGGCAATAACTGGGCCACGTCATCGCGCGAATGTTACTTTCACGACGGACATCGGGAGAAGGACTCACGTGGTGCTGTTGCCAAGGTTCGAGTATCACTGTCGCGCAGTTGACGCGCAGCTCGGTACATCCGATTCCGCGTGCATATGTTAGAGTATCGCGGTTCGCGTCTCGCAACGAACGATCGCCGAGGATCGTGTCTTGAAATCGCGACGCGAAAGCGAGAGACAGCGGCGGGCATCGCCGATCGCGACCGGATCGAGGTGGAGGACGACGGCGACGATGAACTTATTCGCGCGCCGCGGCAACAAATGTTGCGCAACGATCGACCCTGTTTTCCGTTCACCCAGAAAACCCGACTCGTTTTCCCGCGAATGGTAATCCATATCTGGGTATCTGTTCGTCGCCGAGGGGGATCGTTATAGACATCAGTTCCCCCCCTCCCCCCCGATATACGTGACGCAGGAGAGCCGAGAGACCAACGTCGGTGGGAAAGACGGAGAGAGAGATAGAGAAAGAGAGCGGAGAGCGACGAACGTCGCCTTTGCGTGGCCTGCCGGCCTGCGTTTGAGCCAGAGAACGCTAAAAACTTGAACTCCGAATAGCTTGCGCGGCCCGCCTATTTTTACATCTATAAATCGCGAGACACTAAGTACGTATCATAACGTCCCGAATCGACTCGGCGCCGTCCCGTCGAAAAACGCAAACTGTCTTCCCCCCTTCTAGGCGCTCTCACATCATTTGATTATCAAGGTCAAGCTGCAGACCCTAACGCAATTCACGGACATCTGCGCGAGAGATCGTAATGCGCTTCGCACGTGTGGACGATGGCACTAGAAATTAGGGGATAAAAAAAAAAAAAAGAACTTGGCTCGTAAGAATTTTCGAATTTTAAGTATTGAGGAGAATTAACCAATTTTTTTGGCATCTTTTTGAGAATAGATTACAAATTTTATTCAAGAGGGAGTATATTCTTGCTTGTTTTCGTAATAACTCTTCTGAGACCAGCCCGCAGAGATTATCTAGCCACCGCGTCTGGGTGGTCAAGAAACGTGTCTCTATTCTTGAACGCCAGATGAGAAAACGCTTACGTCTCATCCTGCAAGGATGTATCTATTTTTACGGTTCTCCAACGTAACGCCGTGGTTCCACAGTCTTCGCGACACGTTAGAAACACAGAGAGGAAACCCCACGTTCAAGATTACGGATTACGTCTCTCGAAACGAGAAAGCGAGTCTAGGAATATACTCCCGCGAAAGTGTGTCACATCTCGCCTCGATTATACCGCAACTCAAAAATGCAACGCTGTGCGACGCGAAGTTTCAATGGGCCAACAACAAACCGCGCACGTAGGTGCGTCGCAAGTTGGGAAAGAAACACCGACACACGTGTTTTCGTTTCGAGAGTCTCTCTCCGTCGTTCGTGGTGGCTAACGATAAGCGTGAGATGAAGATGAAACGAAGCGAGATGAATAGCGCGAACATCTCTGATTGGAATTACAGAAATTACAGAGATTGCTATCTCGCGCGGTCTTTTTCCTCCCGCGAGAATTCTTCGCGTGCGCGAGCTGCGCCCGATGATGGTCACGCGTTGGGACGTTGGGAATGCGTGACTATATACTTACCGTTCCGAAGGACGTTGCGTCCTTCGACCGTGGAACTCGACTCGCCAGTCGCCACAAATGTCATTCACCTAAAATGTAATATCGCTTGGTTCCAGAATCGCGTCACGCACGATTCTTTCTCGAAGTCTCTCCTATTCGATCTGAGCGACGAGCGACGAGCTATACGCCTCATCGAGACTTCTTTCGCGAGGGGGAGAAGGAGGAGCAAACTAAAAAGTGATCAGGCCCGGGTCCGCCGTCGCGTCGGTCGTGTCGATTGAGAGACACATTCTGGCTCACGAACTTCGCGTGCGGATTTTCAGCTGCGTGGGGCCGTCGTTGAAAGCGGGCTTAAAATAACATTCGTAGTTTATTGATTTTCCTTGAGTTACCATGCCCCGCCGCGCCGTGTCGGTTCCGCCGGACAATTCCCCTCCCGTTGCCGGATTCGACCGGGCCCCTCGCCTTTGAAGGAGGACGATGAGAAAAAAGATCAGAATATACCGACGAAATTATTCCACCGCGATCACGCGACGTTGTCGAGCGTCGGTCGGCGTAATTCAATAACCGGAATCAACGTTAGCTCGGTTAGCGAAACATTTATTACCAGTTTGGTTGCCCGCACTTACGATCCGCGGCTACGATGGACTATATTCGTCATGAAGACGTGACGCTGGCCATTAAACTCCGGTTGATTGTCATCCGAGAGAATTCGCGTCGGGTATAAAGCAAAGGGAAGATTTATATACGAACACGAAGAATTGATTTACGGCGAAATCAAACGATATATATGCGAATATCGACTTGGAGCTATTATCGGCTTCGATATAGTAGCTCCACGGTCTTCGTATAACTTTTTCATGAACGAATGTACTGAAATATATGTATACTAAATTTAAACAATGTAATTAAAATATATGAACGGTAAATTATGCGACAAAATAAAAACGTCCGAATTAAAAGAAAAATCTAAATTATTAACGATTATTATACGAACGTATTTTATAAAAATCTAATTTTTCGAAACATTTGATTGTATTTTTACCGTGATAAGTAAATGAAAAAAACTGATTATAAAATATTGTTTCTGTTAAACATCTAAACCGTATACTGTGTAAGAATTGAAATGGACATTGAACGCGGTCAGAATAATTCTCCGCGGTGAAAATAATTGAACATCGCGATACGACGAACGATTTGTTCTCGGAATTTTTCCTTGTTCATTAGACAGCTCTTTGAGCGACGTTTACATGCCGGTTATCAGCGTGTTGCAATCTGGCAATCAAGATGAATTTCGCCTCGACTTATTCGGTTGACGTTAATGACGCGATCAACATTTATTTTGACTACCGAGCTATCGCGCCGCGACTCGAAAATAACGACCCGCGGCGCGCCTGATTCATATATTCTCACTGGCCACGCCAGACCGTGCTTCGTCACTATTTATCACCGCGAACCTACTGTGACGCATATAACTTCGCGCACACAAGCACGCGTACGTCATCACACGCTGGTGGTATTATTCCGCTGATTCGTCATCAACGCCGTGGCACCTCTGCTGCCGAACATTTTATTCGAGCCGTCCGCGTCCCCCCAAAGGTCCCGAATATTGTATAAATATTATTTTACGTATTATATAATTTGACAATAAAATGAATCCCGTTCAAGGATTTATTCCAACCGTGAGAAAATAAATTAGCAAAGAAACGCTGAATTAATTTCTCACAAGAGACTGATAGAATCGGAAATTATTCTTTCTTGCGAATATAACGATACCACTCCAGTGTTTATATGTAGAAACTGAATTCGAAGTGGTTTATCGTTGGATATTAAAATACACAAACGCTTTCATAAAAATGACGAGATATAACTCGAATATCAAACACTATATTAAAGCAAAATTTAACAAGAGGATCTAAGAATTAATTTCTTCGTGTGTTCGTCCGTGGGATAATTCGTGGCGAAACTCGCGAGCGACAGCTGTTCACGAATATTACCGATTGTTATAGAGCAATCAGCTAGATTGCTACTAATTGTCCTTTACCGCGAAAGAATTTCGGTTTACATTGCTCCGCGGTATATACTCGCTAAGATAATTATAACTGATTATACGGGTGCGATCGATGGTTGGGAGGAGCATTCTCGCGCCGAGGAGCGGGCTAAAACGTAAACGTGCGTAAACACGCGTTCCCCGAGCGCGGGCGATCGATATTCGGATATTATTCTTTCTCGCATTCGAGATAAGTAGAAATATATTTCCGCCACGCCTGTTTTCTACAAAGGCACGTCTATCACGTAAGTTTTCCGGAGTTCAATATCGATCGCGACCCGCGCTGCAAGTAGGTACTTATACGACGCCGCGACTCTCGAGATCTTCAATTTAATTTAGATACGGAAATAAAACTAGCTGGCTCGACTTACAAATCGGAATATTTAATATTGACGGATTTACTTAAAACACACAGAATTTCTCAACTGTTACTCGATCAATATTACCTTGAACTCAGGGCCGCGGAATTGCAATGTAATTTCCGCGGTTGTTAAAGTAATGGTGTGTTTATCCGTTAGGACTCTTCGGGGTTTTATCTTACCTTTTACCCACGTGACTTAAATACTTTCCGAAGATTGTCGTGTTCAAGGTTAGACGTTTATGCAAATATCCGCTTACTCTGCGTAAAACTTTCTTATAGTGATACATTTTCTTTGAAACAGCGAGCCTGGTATTCTCTGCTATATAAACAGCGAGAGACGTGTGTTAATTGCTGAAAACTAATTACAAATTTTTTAATATTTCGTGATTTCTAAATTTTTTACGATTTATAAAAGGAACTTGCAAACTGATTTGACTAATATATATATATAAATCGATTTAAATATTAAAGATAAAATTATGTCTCATTATAGTTCTTTCTGACATGTACACGAACTTAAATGTTTTCCTTTTCAATAGCAGTGACGTACACGGGACCGACGGTCGCCCCGCGCGAGGGGCAACCTTGGGACATCGTGTGCAACGATTTGAAGGATGATGATCTCATTAGGTGGACCAGAGATGGCAATACGCTGGAACCTGAGTTGTCCAGCGGTCAGCTGGTCGTCTACTCAAAGCAGGGTACCGGCAGCAGCAAGCTCTCGGCGGCCGAAGCGACCGAGAACCACGAGGGAGTGTACAGATGCACCCCCGACAGTCCGAACGCTTATCACCTCTCGTTATACTTCGGTTCGTAGTGTTAGTTTATGTGCGTTATTATCGATAGTTTGATAAATTGCATCCTATCAATCGCATAAAGAATCTGTCGGTGGAAGAAGAATTACACAATTTTTCTGCGACACCTCGTACATTTATGTCAGCATTTTTTTTTTCTACGCGCGTTTATCACCGTTTCCATGAAGAAAACTAGTGCATTTCCGACTACCATCATACCTACCTGAATTTAACACTTTATTGTTACGTTTTATTACACACGTGTTTGCTGCGGACCCTTCAAGTCTAACAAACACAGCTAAATATTGAGTTTGACAAACAGCTAAATATTGATTATCGATATAAAGTTAATAAGTCAAGTATTTACACCTCTACGAAGATACGTGGCCTATATCTGAAATCTTTTCTCGACATGTGATAATATTTGATAAGTGATATTTTCCGCCTCGAACATTGAACAAACTCTCAGTTATTGCTTTATTGCGTGTACAAGAGTATTTTATTCACCTTCCATCTCGATTCTCGACACGACATTTATTAATATTTATTACACTATTTATCGACAGACTATAATAGTAGTAACATTAACTATCATGCACATGCAAGAGCTAAGAATATTAGAGCTTATCTTATTTATCTAATAATAATATATCTCATTAATATGATTAATATAACATTCAAATGCTGATATTTATGAATAATTAATCCGTTTTATGGATATACCACTCAACTGTATGCACATCAAAATCTTATGAAAGATTCATTATCATTATGTTAATCACATGTCTCTAATCGTATAAGATAATTGATATATCTTACGTCATACTTTGTTATAGATAACAGAAATTTCAATTCTGATAACTGAAATATGCGATGGATATTTTGTGCTCGAAAATCAGAGAAGTTAATGAGAACAGAATAACATTCGGACGATTCACGTAAAAGTGAATGAACTTATTCTATACAAAAGCGGAATGTACGAATTGTTCGCATCTCTTCGGTTGCCATGTTTCTCGGCTATTATTATATAGAATATTTAGGACGACGTTCTAAGAATATAACTGCAGTGGTAGTTGTCGCCGTCACTCGTGCATTATAATACCTGAGTAATTTATGGAAAAGTTATAAATTAATTTGTTTATGACTATTTAAAAAAAAATAGAGTTTTTAATCATCATCTTTGAGGTCTTTGCGATAATACGCGCGCACGTTATTTTTTCCCGATGACTCGTTTGACGTCGCAATTTGCACGGTTATATTTAAACGTACATCGAAAAACAACGTTTTAACGCATCTTCTTGTTTGACGCAGATATTAAGATTAGAGTTATTACGGCCAAAGATGTACCTCTGTTACTCGAATGCGCAAACAGAAGCACTGGCGATAAAGTGCAGTGGCTGAAGGAGAAGATACCGTTGAGCACAGCGTTGGCTGGCGAAGATATCACCAAGATTGATAACGAGACTGGCAGCCTGCAGATTTTACAGGATAAAGAAGTAGTTTATGGAAATTACACTTGTAAAGCAGCTAACGCCACGATCGAGTACAGAGTCGTACGTGAGTACTCCAGCACAACACATTTCTAGAATTTATAGAATAAGTTATTAGAAATAAGCGACTTAAGCGGAAAATATTGCATGAATTTAGTCACCGCTATTAAGTTACTTATTTTAAAAAAAGAGAACATAATTTTTTTTTGCAAAAATGTTATGCCAAAAGAAGTTTACATCTCACATTCGATGTTCTAAAATTTCAGCGAGGCCAACGGCGCATCTGGCTGAATCTACCAGCGTGGTGGAGGGCGAGAAGCTGCACTTAGTGTGCGGCGGTAAACTGAGCGTTCTTAGTCCTGGCGTAAAAATAAGTTGGACTTTCGGGAATCAGAATTATACGAGCAGCAAGGGTCGCGTGAAGATCACCAAGGATATGGAGAAGGGTATCCACGGCGCCGTCCTGGTAGTCGAAAACATCGAGATGGACGATCGCGGTGACGTTATCTGCAGGATGTCGTACAACTGGTCCGATAGCGTACTAGAACACTCATCGGAGGCCAAGACATTCCTCAGAGTGAAGGATAAGCTCGCCGCACTCTGGCCCTTCCTAGGCATTTGCGCGGAGGTTGTTGTTCTATGCGCCATCATTCTAGTTTATGAGAAGAAGCGGAACAAAGCTGAACTTGAGGAGTCCGATACCGATCAAAGCCCTGATACGTAAGTGTGTTTTGGTATGATTATGTTTCTCTTGTGGAATTCTATTTTACGAAATGTACGATAGAATTACGATCTTGTATTTCTGCTCGACGCAGTTTTATCTTGGAACCTAATCCTGCCGAGGAACCCACTGAATGGCATGTTCCGCTGCATGGGCCTCTCCCACCTGATATACCTCCCATACCACAATTCCGATTCATCAAGAGTGTTCGCTTCGAGCCCACCTCGGATAAGTTTCGGAAACACCGTACTCTAAAATTGGCTTCAATTTGGCTAAATTATTTATCTCGATTGTTTACGAAAAGAAAAACGCAGATGAGGATTATTTTGCCTACTCCATTCCAATCCTACTTCACACTCCTTTATAATAATAAACTTATAGTATTTGCTCGTAATGTTTGTAGTTTTATAAAATAGACTTATAAAACATAAATTTTATGTTAGTGGAGACGCTTTATGGCTTTTCGTGCGTAACTGCTATTTCACCTGATATTCTGTTTTTATTTCAATTTATAGTAAACCGACACCCAACAAGGAATCCGACGTCAGACAGAGGAAGTGAAACAACAAGTAAATGAATTAGAGCGATGCGATAGAAGCGGGAGAACGGGTCGTCATGTATAGTGCTGTAATGGAAATCTGTAAAGACAACGGAACAACGGCTTTTGAATGAAAGAGATGTGTCGTCACAAACGTGGAATAAACACTGCAAAATGGACAGCAGCGGGCTTGAGTGGGCCATTCATAGTGCGCACCTGTGTGAAAACAGGCTTGTGCGGCAGACGCGTACAGAGCAGGATCATACAAGTTACTAACAAATTAAATTAAGCCTTATTACGGTGTTCACTCCGTTTATCAGATGTTTGCCTGTTCGTATTCTTTAACTACACCGCTTTGACCGATCAAGAGAGAGATGTGTTGAGTTATGTACAAGTGCCGATGATGACACGAATGCGTGCCAGGGAATAAAAGGTGTGTGTGTGTGTGTGTGTGTGCATGTATGTCAGTGTGAGAAAGAGAGAAAGAGAGAGAGAGGGGGGGGGGGGAAGAGAAAGAAAAATAATGCATGTATGAATGATAAGCTAACAAGTAAACAGACCGATAGAAAAAAGCAGAGATAAAATGGCGTGCCCGCCGAGCGCGAGTACGCGCGCGATTACGTATAATTTCTTACAAAACGCTTCGTGATGCGTTCTGTCAAGCACCGTAATTTAATCGCGCGTTTACTCGTCACACACATCGTCGTATTGTCCTGCGCGACATTTGCATTCGCGTTCGTCGGGCATGCCATATATTAGATTCGCGTAGAATTCGTTTCTCAAACTTCGCCGGCACGTGTGACCGAAGAAACAAAAAACAACTTTATGGTAGAGCCGAACATATGTGCTCGATGCTAGTTATGTAATAATAGGAACGCGGGCAGTGCGTGCCACAATTTACTTCCGGATATATGCTCGCGTACTTTTAGAGATCGCAAGAGAGAGAGATTGAGAGAAAGAAAGAAAGAAAGTGAGAGAGGGAGAGAGAGCTTGTCTTTGGCGTCGCCTTATATTCCATCGCTCGTGAAGATATCCCGGAAGTCTGGCTGCACGCGACGCCGTTGTTAATGACATTAATGTAATTAATACTGTAATATTATTGCCATCGTTACTACTGCTGCTACATCTATCGTTATTATGATTATTACAAGTATTATATCGTTAATTTTATCACTCTATTGTAATAATTTATAATCCGTACCAACACGATTCTCTATATCGACAGCGTCGTCATTGTCACGGACGTTACAATTTTTATCCATAACGACTATTAGCAATCGCTTCATAGGTATTTTGCTCGTTCATTCCTACCGTTATGACCGCGTTACCGCTTCTCCTTGACATTCTCTAAGTATTGATAGGCCAATTGCATCTATAAGTGGAACAATGTGTGGAAGTAACGCTTTAAAGATGAAGGTAATCCATTAAAGAGAAACACAGGACGCGTCAAGTTCGTTTAAAAAATGTACAAACGTTTTATTGCTCAAACGCGTGTCCACGCTTGCTCTTTAGAGTAGATGATGTAGATACATCCATTAAACGTGTCGGGATCCTGTTGCGCGATATAAACAGACTCGTATTCGAGCGAGATAAACTTAGGTACATGTTTTTTCATGGATCTTCGAATTCTCGAATTTCAGGATCGTTGAATCTTGTTATTCGTGGATCCGTGGATCCTTCGAGTCTTATTTTCTTGACATTAAGCTATATGGCCCCTGGATCTGTCTTGAATCTTCGAATATATACTGCCAGATCGTAAGATTCATATTTTGAACTCAGGGATCCTCGGACTGTCAGATTCTCGGCTACTACATGAGACTTATTTATATAATTATACAGTTTTTCCACCGCAAAAGCACAAAAGTTTGACGAGAGTTCATACGCTCTATGTATACAAATTATAGGGCGCGCGCCCCATGGATATCTTCTTTGGTCGTAAGCGCCACTTCTATGCTTCCGTACGGGGTGACTTCCCTATCCGTATCTCAAATCCAGCGATTTGATTCGAGGTTGTCTTCGGCGAAGGGAGGTCACGGGGAAAGAGGAAGAAGAAACAGAGATAAAATAGCACCGCACAGGGGCTGCGTAGTCCTTTCTCCGCGTCCTCTGTCACTACAACTCGGATATGTACAGATCGCTTCGGTGAAGCGGGTAAAATCGTTCTCGCGATTCGACCTGAACTTCCCCTTCGTTTATTTCGGCATCTGGTTGCCGTAATCCACGTAAACGCGCACGACCTCGCCGCTGTACTTTCGCTGGCTGGGCATGAAATAGAAGTCTGGCTGATTCGCCTGGGGTACCGCGCCCGCCGGATTATGCATGCTCTTTGGGCGGCCGTAGTGGTCCCTGCGATCTTGCGTGTAGTAACCGTGCTGAACAGGCGCCGAGTGTCTGGCACCGGGCGCGCGTGGAAGACTGTAGGTCGCCCTGGGTCCGACCATCCTGTTGGGCCCCTCGACCACGTCGGTACCATTCATACCACTCATGCCGGTCATATCGTTGCCAGTCATCTCTCTGGCTCTCGGCAGACTGGAAATTGGTGGCGGCGGCGCCTTCTCCTCCGTCTCGAACGCCTCGAACGCGAAGTTCGTGTTCGCGCCGGAAGCGTAGTCTTTCCAGGCATTACTGGCGATCAAACGTTCCTACGCAAAAAAATAACGCGTTTAGAACACGAAGAATGCAAATAATTTTACAAATTTTTTCGTCATTAATCAGAAATTATTGTCTTTTATATATTTCACACATTTTTATTTATCAATTAATAACGTAAGAAAAAAATTTTATTTATGATAATCTGTCGATGCACAGAGTAGATAGAAACACACAAGTTAATTAATTTAATTTAATCAACCCATATTAGTGGGAAAAAAAATAAACGAGAAAAGTTTGGTAGCGAGGCGCAAGAAACGTGCAATTACAGAGAGAGCGAGGAAGAGCCAGATAAAAGAGCGAGTTAGTAAGATAACTGGATTAGAGCGAAAGAACATAGAGGCGAGTGGAACATTGCGCACCGATTATACTCGACGAGAAGCTCTACCAGCTGGGATTAGTCCGATGCATAGACATTTCGGACGGGACGTAGTGATGCCGAAGCTGGTGGTGATGATGATGATGATGATGATGGTTGGTGTTGTTGTTGTTGTGATGGTGATGATGATGATCGCCGTTTTGCTGTCGATGGTACCGCGTCGCGTTCGTGCGATGAATCGGGTTGGGCGCGTCGGAGGAAGCCAGAGGCAGCGAGTACACCCTCTTTTTTGGTCGCGGGAAGCGCGAGTCATGCAACACAAGCGAAGCAAAAGATGTCGGGTTCATTAGGGGATGGAAGCGTAGTTTTTACGCTACGGAGTGTCCCAAGAAGACGTACGACAGTCTGATCTTTCGTTTCCGCGAAGTAAAAAAAGAAAAGAGAAATCCGGCGTCTTCACAATATCATGAAATTACGGCTTTTCTTTTATTATAATTCAATTGACATTTTTTCCAGCATTGAATTATTTTAATTATTCATTAGATTTGTTACGATATTACAGTTATTTAGTTAATAGTTGCTACAATAAGAGTGCGGAATGATGTTTAAAAATTATTTTTCTCAGAGAAAACTACAATTTGCGTTATACATCTTTCTTGGAACACGTTAGGGATCACCACAAGTTCGTTAGAGAAAGAACAGAACACAACACTCAGGAGGAAGACCTGGGAATGCGAGAAAAAGTGGAGAGAAAAAAAATACACGAAGAAGAACAAGAAGTTTCTAACGCACACAGAACATACCTTGGTCGCTCGTCTCTTCGAGCTCCTGTAAAGAGTACAACTGGCCTGGAGCAGAGCGAGGGCCAGCAACGCTGCTACACAACCAACGACGATATAAAGCTTCGTCGCGCCCAAAAACAGGTCTGTCGCGGAAGGTGGCCGATCGTATTCGTCCTCCGTTTCTATATCGTTCACTGAAAACAAGTATAACACATATTTTCATCTCGTGAAACTCGTAACGAGATTGATGAAGATAAATATCCGAAATAATCTGAACGAATTTACATTTCTTCATGCCGTTAGCATTTAAAAAACGGCGCTACTTGAAGCTACATAATTAAACTACATGACTGTTCAAATTTCAAGATAATTACCGTTATATGCAGTATTAAGAAAAAATGAGAAATCATCTAATTTCGGATCTCAATTAGGATAGAAAATTTATCGAGGGCAAGGAGAGTTTTGTGTTACATTAATATATGATGTTTAGAAACTCAGCGCTTACCTCGGGGTGCTCTCACTATCAAGTACTGCGGATCGACGCTGAGTGCTCCGACCTTGCCGGTCACGAGTGCTTCGCGTAACGCTTTTTCCGCTTCTAAGCCCGTGTCCGCGGCTTTCAAAGATCTACCCTTGACCTCGTTCTTGTCAACGATCAGATTCATGCGCGCGATCACTCCCTGTTCGTTGTCTCTGCAACGGAAACGAATGAGAATAAGTGGTGCCTTATCAAACATCGTATCTTCTTACTGCTATTATTTCTCCCTTTTTGCTATCTTACTTTCGTAACTCGTCGAGTCGGACTTGATAGTAGCCCGGGAGTTTCTCGAAAACCGGTCCGAAGCTTTCCGATATCCTATTCGAGATCACTTCGAAGTCGGGACTGTCGGGTGTGGGGGCCATAAATCCGTCACCCAAGTTAACAAGCTTGACTTCGATATCGTAATGCAATCTCGGTGGCGCGGGCGTGGTTTGGTCCTCAATTTCTATGTGGGCAATTAATTATTTAATTAAAAATTAAAAGTATTATTTTTAACAATCAAAAATATACTTTGAAACACAATAACTACAAGACATAATTTTCTAACGAAAAAGATTAATCAGTGACAGTAGCAATTATTATAATAATTAGATGCGAAAAATGAAGAAATATAATTAAACAATGATATATAAATGACACAAATTAATAATATCTTTCTAAGAATTACATTAATAGTTGTCAAGCAACTTTAGCGAGCAACAAAAATGTGGTAGCCGGTATTTACCTTCCAGGCCGCAGGACTTGATGCATATCCTGTCTGACGAAACGACCGGTTTCGCGTCGTGCTTTCGGATCTTCTTATTGATCGGATTAAATACGCCTCCCTTCACCGGGAACATCATATACAGGCAACGATCGTCCGTAAACGAGAGATCCTTGCTGTCCTTCGTTACGCGTTTCCTCGAGAACCGGAGGGTGGTTACGCCATTCTCGATGCGACCGCTGATGTTGTAGACGTCCTGCGACGGGTCTAGCAACGGCGCGTTGTAACCACTAATCCAGGTGTCCATCACGAAAGCCCGACCGTTTGTCTTATCGACCCAGCCGAGCACGGCATCGGTCTGCGACTAAAAACGAAAAGAACAGTATTATCTGAACATTTCTAAGCTCCAATCTTCCTCTTTTAAGGAGAAACAGTCCTTCGGATAGACGGTTCATTTAAATGGTGGCTCTTGTCTTTAGCTATCAAATTTGTGATTCAGTTAAAAGGACATCGGATATCGCGAAGCGGCTTATCAAGAGAAAAGACTGTCTCCTTATTTGACAAGTTCTTACCATGTTGTTGTCGTCGGAAAATCCAACTCCGGTCCACGTATTGGTATTCGTCGTGGAGATTACGAACATTATCAGATCCTACGGAGAAAAGTTTCCATGATATCGGTTTCGTCAGAGTGGCTTTGAAAAAGAACGCCGATATATATATAATATTAGAATAAATTACCTTTTTACCCTTATACGTCCATTGTATGGCGTATTCGCAAGTGCCATTTTCCGGTGAGCAATTTCTCGGATAACGCCACTGACCACCACAGGTACCATCTTGCGACGCTACCCCGCCGGCGAATTCCGGCTTTTTAGCCTCATCTAAAACGTCCAAGATATTGTTAGATATTGCACAAAATGTTTAATGAGTACGTAAATAAAATAAAAATAAAAAACATTTTAAGAATTAATGGAATATTTTTTTTGCGCAATAAAAATTATTTATAGCAATAATAATAATAATTATCGATAATGATCCAAAAAGAATGAATTAAAAAATACTAAAAAACGAAGAGTTTTGTTGAAAAATGCTGAGTCGGCATTCGCCATGCGATCTACGATTTTAAGCGCCGCGCAGACAGCACGCGGGCTTCAATAATCTTCGGATAAACGCGGCGGATGCTGAATGGATGACCTCACCGAAGAAATTCATGGTGACCGCGCCTCTCTGCATTCCGTAGCCGTGATATTTGAGCTCGTCGACCTTGTAGAAATCTTTGACGCTGACCTTGGCCTTTTCGATCCCGCTAGCCGGCTGGTGTACGTACCTGCCCGGCTCTTGACCTTTCGCCCAAATCACCTGCATATTGCCGTCGCGAATCTCGTGATCGGTCGGTTCGCTCGCGGCCAATTTCCTGCGGAAGAGCATCGTCGTGACGCCGTCGCGTTCGTAGCCGAACGCGGCCGTCAGGCTGTCCCTGCCGTCCCAGTACGCGTCCTTGCGCGGCGTCGACCTGTCCCTCGTGTAATAATCGCCGATCCTGTAACTCGTCCCTCGCGCCGTCCCAATTATAATGTCCGTGCAGTCCATGGGGTTGAAGTCGTGCTTGGGCGTGTACTTGTGCCCCGGCGCCGGCAACGATGCTTCGCGAATAAATTTAGTTAACACAAGACAGCCGAACATTGTGAAAATTCGCCGTATAATTATCGATAATGATCCAGAAAGAATGGATAAAAAGTACGAAAGAACGAAGAGTTTTATAGTAGAGGATGCCTATATGATGAAACTGAACGGTTATAACTGAAATGCGTTTAATCCTTTGTCACCTGAATTTTTTGTAATTTCATAATTCACTTACGTGCAAGGAGAAATTCAGATTTTCTACGTACATCTTTTGGTATATATTGTTTGAAATTTTAAAGTTGCATTTTTTTTACATAGCCTTGCTGTTAATATTTTTTGCGTACACTTTAAATTTTTAAAAACCTTCTACTCTCCCTTTAAGTGCATTTCAGCTCCATAGGATCAATTATTCGTCTGAATGAGATAAGTCGATGTTATGATAATGCGAGGATTACTTAAATGGTATCCTACGGTGTGTCGTGAGAGAAGTCGTGACGGGTAGAGATCGAGACACGTGCAAATTTCGTGTCGAAGTAATGCATGCTGCAACCCGGAAGTTATCGGTATTTACAGGGGAAAAATATATAAAATTCTCGTGGTGAGCATGATGTATATAGCGACGAGGATGTGAAGCGTAAGCGTTATCGACGTTATCTCTGGCGTACAGTTGTTTACTCCTCGCTGCTGCGTGTAAAGACGCAATTGGCGAAATTAAACCAACGGGAATTTATGCGGAATCAGGACAGTTGCATTTAACAATTTACATTCGGCGCCGGCATCCGGTGGAAGCGGCGGACGGAATAGATTACTCTCGCGTCTTATCATCACGCTGAATACGCTTTCACGGCAAATATTTGCCGTTGCGGTCCTCACGTTCCAGTAGTGCAAACTTTTACCGGCCATATGGTTATCGTGAAAGTCGCGAATATCGAAGTAATGAGCGATGTATTGATTGTCGTTGAGATGTTCTACAACTACGAGAGATTTTATACATATTTTATCATTGAATTTGTTCTCATTGACGTAATACACTTGTATAATGCATGTCGGAATTATCGCAAATTTGTAAACCTTCTCGTTGCAACGTCAAAAAAACTAAAGTTAAATAACTAACAGTTAGAAAGCGAAAAATCTCTGGTAGCTTAGGAGTTAATGATATGATAATAGCGTGGCGAGATGTGCGAAAATAAGCGTTAAATCGGTCCTCGTTACCTTTCGTCGCTCCCGACTTCGGACCCACACTTGGCTCCGGTTCAGAGCTGGATTCAGGCTCGGATTTTGGTTCCGGTTCAGTGCTAGGTTCAGGCTCAGAGCTAGGTTCAGGCTCGGATTTTGGCTCCGGTTCAGTGCTAGGTTCAGGCTCAGAGCTAGGCTCAGGCTCGGATTTTGGTTCCGGTTCGGTGCTAGGTTCAGGTTTAGAGCTAGGTTCAGGGTTAGAGCTAGGTTCGGGCTCGGATTTTGGTTCCGGTTCGGTGCTAGGTTCAGGCTCGGATTTTGGTTCCGGTTCAGAGCTAGGTTCAGGCTCGGATTTTGGCTCCGGTTCGGTGCTAGGTTCAGGCTCGGATTTTGGCTCCGGTACGGTGCTAGGTTCAGGCTCGGATTTTGGTTCAGAGCTAGGTTCAGGCTCAGAGATGGTTTCTGGCTCGGCGACAGCGCTGGACACGCCGATTGGTTCTGGCTCAGAGGTAGGTTCAGGCTCAGAGATGGTTTCTGGCTCGGCGACAGGGCTGGACACTTCGACCTGTTTCCCTGTGCAACAAAGCATCGTACGTCGTGCGAGCTATCTACTTATTGGGGCCATCACCTCGTGCGTCGTGTCTCGAAAGGAGGCTATTGTTATAGACTACTGGGATTTCTCGGGTAAATCTACGTATTACTATTAAATTCCTGAGCAAGCGAGCGACTCATCCGTTGCTGTACTGGACATAAGTATATAATACATACCAGAGACCGCGGCTGATTTTGGGGATCTCCTCTTGCGGCCTATGCAAAAAAAATTAATTATCAACCAAAGAACCTTCCGCAAAGAACATTATATTATATACGAAGGTTACATTACAAATAATTATCGTTTCTTTCTCTTCAGATTTGGAAAATAATATAAAGTTTTTTATTGCGGTTAACGTCTTATTGTGATAAGTAAAAAGAATAAAAAAGTCTGTCCTTAAATATCATTTATAGAATTCGCAGTTTGAAAATAAAAATTACGTGTGTATTTTTAACGTACAATTGTGCGTGTTCTCCGACGCTTGTTGTAACGTATCATTATTCAAACGCGGATGACTTCTGTTTGCATTGTCATTTTTTACGGTTGCTCTGTATAATTACGAACTCCTTGAACTCTGTACGAATCACGTATAACACGTCGGAATAGATTAACTAGCAGTGATAGAGTATTAATGACTGTTTACCTTGCGCGCGACGTAGTGGAAGAAAAAAAAACGAGTAAGAAAACTCTTCCGAATGCATATCACGCATATGTCGCCAAACGTGTTCTTTCTTTCTCATGCAATGCAGGAACACGTAGACGTTCACTTTGTAAACAAGATTATATATCGCAGAAAGCGAAGTAAAGTTCAAAGAAACACGTGAAGACAGTTGTAACGGAGTATCTATTGTAACTTCCTGAGATACTCCGCGACATAGACATTTTGCAATATCGACAACTGTATTTTCTTTCCGGGAAATAACGGCGCGATATAAGACGATAAATAGATCCTACCTTGCTTCGTGCTGACTTGATAGGTCACGCTGGTCTGCACGGTAACATCGACATCCGGTCGCGACGTTACGCCGAAAGTCGCCGCGTCCGCCTTCGCCGATCGTCTCTTCGCTATCGATTTCTCGCCCTCCACGCCGGCTTCCGGCTCCGGCTCCGGTTCTGACTTCGGCTCCGGTTCTGATTTTGGCTCCGGTTCTGATTTCGGCTCCGGTTCTGACTTCGGTTCCACTTTAGATTTGGGCGTCGATTTGTCGATTGGTTCCGATTTCGGCTCCGGCTGCGGAAGTGGTTCGGGGATATCCTTGATCATGGGGAAAGATCGGCAGGTCGGGCCGAGATCGCTGGGCCTCCATCCGATACCGATCCATGTTGTGGAATTCGCCACGAGAATGCCCTCCAGCTCCTTGCTCTCCTTCAGGATCCGCCAATAGAACGTGATATCGTCGGAGAAGCGCTTCATCGTATATGCGTCCAAATTAATGTCGATGCTCTTCACCGGTGATCCTGAAAGTAGAATCGTCGATGAAGCAAGAGCGATTGTTACGGACGGTTTCACCGCAAACTCGTCGAGACAATGCTCGCTACGGCCTGAGGTTTTCTCAATCCTTTTTTTTTCGTTTAATGAATGTCCGTTCGCATTGGCAACTGTTAAATCGCTTTTGTTTTTAAAGATCCATTAAAGAAGTTAATGGATCATCAGTTTTTAACTGATGTAGCGTTATCGGGAATTTATAGCTGCGGGTAAAATCGGTGGTTATTAAATCTCAGTAATGTAAATGTGTTGAATGAATTTTTCACGCACATTAAAGAATATGATAATAATATGGCAATATTGCAAATTTTTAATATGTTATTAACATCTGAAGTGTAAGTAAATAAAAAATTTCATTTTATGCAGAAAAAATAAGAAGAAAAGTAATAATATTAGACTGGAAAAATTAATTCGTTCAACGTGATTGATACACGTATAATCCAAGAAATATTAAAAAGTATTACTGAAATGTGTTTTATATTGTGGATTACTCGTAAACATAACAAGAATATTAGTATAATATATTCAACGCAACTTCTTGTTTCTTTTTCCAATCACGATACGTCGGTACCGCGAGCAGGTCAACGGAACTCCGGTTCGGCACAAGTGTCCGAGAAGCGGTTCGTCGCGGCACGCGAGAAATTCTCGAGGGGAAAACTTACTCTTCGCGCAACCCGGACCGAACCAGCCGGCGTTGCAATAGCAGTGCTTGGTAGGCGCGGTCGTGCCACCATTGTCGATGCACGTGCCCTGAATACCGCAGTCCGAGTCGTCCAGGCACTCCTCCTTAAATTCGCACCTCGCGCCGTGGTAGAGGCGATCGCACCTGCACCTGCCGAGCAGGTAACGTCCGTGACCGCTACAGTCCTCTCGGTAGTCCTTCCTATCACGAATCTATCGTAGAAAGATCGTAGATCACTCGGGAGGAAATTTGAAGGGGGAGGCATTATAAGAAAGCTTAAAAAGATTTAGTACAGCGATAATTATGACACATTGTTAATCCGAGAAAAATTATCAATACGTAAATACGTTAATAATTTTTTGGCGATTTTATATTTCCATCCAGTCTCTTTACGCAACTTTTTTTTTATAAAGTACAATCTTCTTCCGTCGTTTTTCTATAATACCGAGCGAGGTATCTGTTAACGTCGCGATGTATAACATGCTATTCAATCTAATCGCATAGATATTTTTCGTCGTTTTACTCGTCAATTAAATCACTTTGCTGTTTAATCGGGTTACAAGCTACATTTTCCAAGAGAAATCACGAGAAACTCACATCGATGTCGGCGCACGACCAAAATCTGTAGCTGGAGCCCCATTCCTCGGCCTCCCGCAGCAGCCTGATAGTGCAGTCCGTGCAGGTGAAATCTTGCGGCAGCTGCACGGCGTAGCTCTGCGCCCTGGAAAATCGGAAACGTCAGGCTTAATCGGGTAATCAAGATTCGGGAGAAGAACGCGTTGTCGCGCACTTACGTAGCATCGTCCTCGACAAACTCGCTGTTTCGCGTGATGGGCGTCAGGTCGATCAGAGGTCTGTCGTAAAAGTCTAAGATCTGAAGACGGAATCCTCCCTAAAAGAGTGAGCGCACATAAGAAGTAGGACAATTTTTATTTACGAAAATATTTATTTAAATCTCCTATTTATTCTTAAATATTAAACATTAATATAGTTTACTTTTTATTAATATCTAATATTAATATCTTTGCATTATTTCATCTTCGCCAAAATTTTGAATCTCGACGTAATTGTCGCTATTCGACATTATAAGGGCACGAGAAGTACGCATTATATTTTCGTGAGAAGTACAGTTCTGTACATGTATCTAATATAGGAAATGAAGAAATGTGCTCCGCGAGTCGTGAACTGAATGTTCGTCCATCCATCCATTTCTATTTTGCCCATTCACGTCGGTCCGTTAAATTTATAGCTTTTTTCCACGAATTCCGCAATAAATGACACATCGTCAGCACGAGGTAACGCGGTGATGCGGCTTCGATACCAGCCAATAGGCGGAATCGATGCAAACGGATTCCGGTCGTTTGATTTCTCGATTTATTTTTTCTCTCATAACTTGTCGAGTTGCAAGAAACATCGCGGATGATTCGTTCCGTCGCCGTCAATTTGCCACGCTATCCTCGATAAATCAACAATAACGGATCAGAATTTCTCCGCTTTGAGTTTACTGGCACGACTAATGTCTATTATTTTACAATTTTTCATTGACGTGTTACACGATATTATATTGATAACTATGTTAATCAATTTATTCAATTACATGCCATGGAATTTAATAACGTTATTATTTTGCGATTAGTCGCGTTTTGTCTTATTTAAGTAATTTAATATTTTCACAAAAATTTTTTCCAACTGCAATTTAAGGGGGGAGACTCATGTCTTTGATTCTTTTTTTGATAATTTTTTATAGAGAACTGAGAGTATTTATTGAATCCTAATAAAATACATGATAATGTTGACGGTCAAATATACAAGAAAACATTTTTTTATAGGGTCTCCCCCCTTTTTTATGAGGGTTTTTATATGAGTCTCCCCCCTTAAAAGATGCCAATTTATTTTCACATCAAGTACGCGTATTTCGACTAATTTCGGCTAATGACGAAAAATATAAGAATCATGATATTACTGTCATACTAATTTTGATAAAAATATGCGTCCATGGCAACGTCAAGCTATCGACGATCGGCGACAAATGGAGTCGCATTATAAGCATGTTGTATGCGCGAGCGACGCTTCTCGGTCACGTTATTTCTGTTAACGTTTACCCGCGAACGCGTCTCGCAATCACGCGCTTGCGACACCCACTCGGCGGTTTATGAAACGTGTCCCGAATTGAGAGCGCGCGACGCGACTCGCGGAGGACCGCGAGCCCCCCCAGGCCCCCCTGCGGACCCCCTTCCTCCTCCGGTGTCCGCGGGAGTAATGACAGCACAACGACGCGCTTAATGAGCGGATCGGTCGACCAATTGATATGCGCCACCGATTGCGACACCGTGAGACTCTTTATAAACGCGTCCCGCGAGCACCGTTAGGAAAGTGCGTGGTGCGTGTGGCCCGTTTGCAGGCCGATGCAAGTTCACAAACGCTATTGAGCAACATCCGCATCCGTCCCCGCTGTCCGTAGGAAGCGGCAACGTAAGGATTATCGCGACGCGATTAAATATAGCCGCGGATGCTATTGTAACTTAATCGAGGTGTGCAACGTGTGATTCCTCTTTCGGAATCGACAATCGCGATTGTCACCGGTAATCTTTACAAACTTGATAATTCTTAGCCTCGACGTTGTTTTCATTGTTCCTATAACATCTATGTACATTTTGAGTTTCTTAGTGTTCGGAGAAATTAGTCTTCTCGATGTAATCGATACGTTCATTCATTGTACTTTTTCGAGCAAAATTCACTAATTTTCATTTTCAAATATCTGAATTTAGATTTTTATTTTACGGTCTTTATTTCACGAATCTATAGTTGAGTGTTTGCGTGCGGCTATTTTCTTAACATCGTTGTGACATCTTCGGTGCGACAGGTATTCACGCTGGATGCAAAAGACGCGCGGTGAACGAAAACCGGTGGCCGTCGCGTCGCGTCGGCGTCGTCGTCGTCGCGAAACGGCGGTATGTTTTCCCCCCTTTCGAGAGGCCCCGCGGCCACCACCGCGAAGGAGAAAGGGAAGCGACGAAGAGAGAGAGAGCGTGGTACCGCTTCGCACAGCGGTAACACACCTGCACTCTGCACTCTCGGCAGGCACGGTTGTTATTGTCGAATTTTTCTCGTGCCGCGGATATTTTCGCGGCGGCGGCGGAGGGGGGAGACTGCGAGCCGCCGCCGGCCAAGATTTCAACCTGTCCCTGTCGTAACGTAATCCTCGCGGATGTTCATCGCGGGTGTACCTTCCCTCTCTTTGCCACGCGAGACTCTCGCGAGATGTGACTGCGAGAAACATGTTGCAAAATCAGAAGCGACTCTCCCTCCGTATTTTTAACCGCGGCAGCCGTCTATATTTTCGCAGATCTATAAACGTATTGATGAAAACGCATTTTGTCTACCACGTCTTTCTAAAATTACAATTCTTCGACTAATTTGAAACTGACGGTCTTTTGTTAATGAATCTTTTTTAACGTTTACCAAATGCCTGTAAAAATAATATAAAATCTCTCCCACGGTTCGCGTGCATATTGTCTATTGTTTTATTATCATATATTTAAATCTCTTATGATATTTAATACGCCCTAGATAACGTAATATTTTTTTAAAGAGAAATACAACAGCTCGATTTTACTTTTACATTCGTCCAAGAGCCGCAACGAGAACATGCAAATATCGCTCGGCAATCGCAAGGACGAAAATCGTTTCGAGAACGAGCTGTTGCATATGAACGTTCGCCGCTCCGTTTCGCCGCACGCTTCGCCGGTCAGGAGAATCGCGCGGGTTTTGCACGTAAAGCCGAAGGCGGAGGGACGACGCCTTCGTGCTCGAGCGATCGTCATCGGCGACGTTCGAGTTACGGTACCCGGCATACCGATCTGTTCTACCTCAGAGGCGCTCCAGGCACCGCGTCTACGTGTGCGAGGCGCTGCTCGCTCGCCTGTTTGCCTGCCTGCCTGCCTGCCTCCCTGTACAGCCTCTATACGTCCTACTCGTAGATCTACATGCCTATACGAGGAGACCATACGCTCGTGAATAATTCAGCGCGCGTCACCTTGAGCGACGAGCGCGCGTAGGCAGAGAGAAGAGAGCCTCTTCGGCTCCGACACCCGGCACGTCGTCGTCGTCAACGTCGTGGTGCTCCTCTCCTTTTCGCAGAACCACGTGCGGACAAATTCGCAATGTCCCGGCGCGTAAACCGCGCCGAGTGTCCGAGTGCTCGTTACGCTGAATATACGAACGACCGACGGCGATTATCGTCGAGCGCGACGAGCGCTTCCCCGTTCGCCTGACGGTGCAGTTAATGAACAATGAGGAGGCTGTTGCCCGTTATTATTATTATTCGACAATACCTGCCTGCGCGCTTTTACTGCGGCGAACGCGTCGGGAGGGCAAAAAGAAAGGCAAAATCGTCATCTCGAGCTGTGAGAAGACGATGACGCTCGTCTGAAACGCGAAATAAGTTATTGCTTTTAACCTTTGACGTTTTAATGATTTGTAATCCTTCCGCGATTTGATGGATTTATATTTATAGTTATGCAAAAGCAGCAATATGGCATGCCGTTTTACTTTTTAATAGCATAAATAAAATTATACTCAATATAAAAGTTTCAAAAAATAATTGTCTTCAGAAAAATTGCGATTCTTAATAATGAATTAAAATTATGTCTAGACATAATAAAAATTGACGAATTAAAATTATGTCTAGACATAATAAAAATGAATTAAAATTATGTGTACACATAATTTTAATTCAACCCATTTTTATTATGTCTAGACATAATAAAAATTGGCTGAATTAAAATTATGTGTACACATAATTTTAATTCATTTTTATTATGTCAAGACATAATTTTAATTCATTTTTATTATGTCAAGACATAATTTTAATTCATCCAATTTTTATTATGTCTTGACATAATAAAAATGGGTTGAATTAAAATTATGTCTTGACATAATAAAAATGAATTAAAATTATGTCTAGACATAATAAAAATGAATTAAAATTGTGTACACATAATTTTAATTCAACCCATTTTTATTATGTCAAGACATAATAAAAATTGGATGAATTAAAATTATGTGTACACAAAATTTTAATTCATTTTTATTATGTCTAGACATAATTTTAATTCATCTAATTTTTATTATGTCTAGACATAATTAAAAATTGAGAATTAAAATTATGTTATGACATAATTTTAATGCACCGAATGAAAATGATGTTTAAACACATATTTCTTTTAAATTTTGAATTAAAATTATGTCTAGACATAATAAAAATTGGATGAATTAAAATTATGTCTAGACATAATAAAAATTGGATGAATTAAAATTATGTCTGACATAAAAATAAATCCGCATTTTTATTATGTGTACACATAATTTTAATTCATACAATTTTTATTATGTCTACACATAATTTTAATTCAGCCAATTTTTATTATAATTCCGCATTTTTATTATGTGTACACATAATTTTAATTCATACAATTTTTATTATGTGTACACATAATTTTAATTCATACAATTTTTATTATGTCTAGACATAATAAAAATTGGCTGAATTAAAATTATGTGTACACATAATTTTAATTCATTTTTATTATGTCAAGACATAATTTTAATTCATTTTTATTATGTCAAGACATAATAAAAATGAATTAAAATTATGTCTTGACATAATAAAAATGCGGAATTATTTTTATGTCAGACATAATTTTAATTCATCCAATTTTTATTATGTGTACACATAATTTTAATTCATTTTTATTATGTCTTGACATAATAAAAATGAATTAAAATTATGTCTTGACATAATAAAAATGAATTAAAATTATGTGTACACATAATTTTAATTCAGCCAATTTTTATTATGTCAAGACATAATAAAAATGAATTAAAATTATGTCTTGACATAATAAAAATGCGGAATTATTTTTATGTCAGACATAATTTTAATTCATCCAATTTTTATTATGTGTACACATAATTTTAATTCATTTTTATTATGTCTTGACATAATAAAAATGAATTAAAATTATGTCTTGACATAATAAAAATGAATTAAAATTATGTGTACACATAATTTTAATTCAGCCAATTTTTATTATGTCTAGACATAATTTTAATTCTGCCGCTAGGGAATTTTTAAGTCCATTCTTATGAATCAAGCTTGAATTCGATGTCCACGTGTCCCAGGTTGCCGATGACGAGGTCCAGATAGCGCGCTCCGTAGTTTTCGGTGTCTAGGTGTATTGATACCTTGAATTCGATGTCCACGTGTCCCAGGTTGCCGATGACGAGGTCCAGATAGCGCGCTCCGTAGTTTTCGGTGTCTAGGTGTATTGATACCTTGAATTCGATGTCCACGTGTCCCAGGTTGCCGATGACGAGGTCCAGATAGCGCGCTCCGTAGTTTTCGGTGTCTAGGTGTATTGATACCTTGAATTCGATGTCCACGTGTCCCAGGTTGCCGATGACGAGGTCCAGATAGCGCGCTCCGTAGTTTTCGGTGTCTAGGTGTATTGATACCTTGAATTCGATGTCCACGTGTCCCAGGTTGCCGATGACGAGGTCCAGATAGCGCGCTCCGTAGTTTTCGGTGTCTAGGTGTATTGATACCTTGAATTCGATGTCCACGTGTCCCAGGTTGCCGATGACGAGGTCCAGATAGCGCGCTCCGTAGTTTTCGGTGTCTAGGTGTATTGATACCTTGAATTCGATGTCCACGTGTCCCAGGTTGCCGATGACGAGGTCCAGATAGCGCGCTCCGTAGTTTTCGGTGTCTAGGTGTATTGATACCTTGAATTCGATGTCCACGTGTCCCAGGTTGCCGATGACGAGGTCCAGATAGCGCGCTCCGTAGTTTTCGGTGTCTAGGTGTATTGATACCTTGAATTCGATGTCCACGTGTCCCAGGTTGCCGATGACGAGGTCCAGATAGCGCGCTCCGTAGTTTTCGGTGTCTAGGTGTATTGATACCTTGAATTCGATGTCCACGTGTCCCAGGTTGATGTCTAATTTTAATGAGGTTTGTTAATTATTTTGGCTAAAATTTGGGAAAAACGAATTCGTAATTTCGACCGGCCAACATGTCGAATTAACACCTAGACACCGAAAACTACGGAGCGCACTATGTGGACCTCGTCATCGGCAACCTGGGACACGTGGACATCGAATTCAAGGTATTAATACACCTAGACACCGAAAACTACGGAGCGCGCTATCTGGACCTCGTCATCGGCAACCTGGGACACGTGGACATCGAATTCAAGGTATCAATACACCTAGACACCGAAAACTACGGAGCGCGCTATCTGGACCTCGTCATCGGCAACCTGGGACACGTGGACATCGAATTCAAGGTATCAATACACCTAGACACCGAAAACTACGGAGCGCGCTATCTGGACCTCGTCATCGGCAACCTGGGACACGTGGACATCGAATTCAAGGTATCAATACACCTAGACACCGAAAACTACGGAGCGCGCTATCTGGACCTCGTCATCGGCAACCTGGGACACGTAGACATCGAATTCAACGTACGATAACACCTGGATACCGAAAACTATGAAGCGCACTATCTGGACCTCGTCATCGGCAACCTGGGATACCTAGACATCGAATTCAAGCTTGATTCATAAGAATGGACTTAAAAATTCCCTAGCGGCAGAATTAAAATTATGTCTAGACATAATAAAAATTGGCTGAATTAAAATTATGTGTACACATAATTTTAATTCATTTTTATTATGTCAAGACATAATTTTAATTCATTTTTATTATGTCAAGACATAATAAAAATGAATTAAAATTATGTGTACACATAATAAAAATTGGATGAATTAAAATTATGTCTGACATAAAAATAATTCCGCATTTTTATTATGTCAAGACATAATTTTAATTCATTTTTATTATGTCTTGACATAATAAAAATTGGCTGAATTAAAATTATGTGTACACATAATTTTAATTCATTTTTATTATGTCAAGACATAATTTTAATTCATTTTTATTATGTCAAGACATAATAAAAATGAATTAAAATTATGTGTAGACATAATAAAAATTGTATGAATTAAAATTATGTGTACACATAATAAAAATGCGGATTTATTTTTATGTCAGACATAATTTTAATTCATCCAATTTTTATTATGTCTAGACATAATTTTAATTCATACAATTTTTATTATGTCAAGACATAATTTTAATTCATACAATTTTTATTCTTTCTAATAAAAATTGGATGAATTAAAATTATGTGGGTATAATTAAAATTCAAAGTTTGATCATCTAAACATTTATGTATTTAGATAAAATTTTTATTCGTTGAATTAAAATTATGCCTTGACATAATTTTAATTCTGAATTTTAATTATGTCTTGACATAATAATAATTGTAGGATTAAAAATTATGTCCTGCTATAATAAAAATCTGGTTTTATTTTTATACACGTTGTGCGTTGTATTTGAGCATAATTTTAATTTAGTAAATTAAATAATGTCAGGATGCGTAATACAAATTCTAAATTATTTTTATATTTGGACAGAATATTTTTATTCGGTAAATTATTGTGTCGAAACATAAATTTAGTTTACCGCATTATTGACTCAACATGATAATATTTTAAAGAAATACTATTTATCTAAACCTTCTTAAGCTTTAAATAAGAAAAGTGGGTAATACGGAAATAGTCTTTTATAAAAATAAGGTGAATAAATTTTTTCCTTTACTAAGAATGGTTTTATAAAGTGATTTACTTTCATAATGTAACGCAAAAATAAAATGCTTCTAAATTTAAATAACTGATGTCATAATAAAAATTGACACGCTTAAATTGTGGAAGCATGTAAATTACAAAATTTAAAAATGCGATTTATTCTGTACATTTTAAATAATGCACGCCTTCAATGTGTTCCTACGAAATTGCATTCAATTTTTCAAAATTTTGCAAAGTGAAAGATTTAATTATGTTAAGACATAATAAAAATGCATTATAATTATGTCTTAACATAAGAATAATGCTACATTTCTTTATAAAACGCTGTGAAACGCCGTTTTATTTTTCAGTAGCATAAATAATATTTTACTTGATATAAACGTTTCAAAAAATAATTGTCTGAGAAAAATTGCAATTCTTATTCATGAATTAAAATTATGTCTAGACATAATTTTAATTCATCCCATTTTTATTATGTCTAGACATAATAAAAATGAATTAAAATTATGTGTACACATAATTTTAATTCAGCCAATTTTTATTATGTCTAGACATAATTTTAATTCATTAATAAGAATCGCGATTTTTCTTAAGACAATTATTATTCTATCTTTTGTATTGAATGGAATATTTATTATGTTATTAAAAAGTAAAACGGCTCGCCTTATCAATTTTTATTATGTTATGACATAATTTTAATTGGATGAATTAAAATTATGTCTTGACATAATAAAAATGGGTTGAATTAAAATTATGTCTTGACATAATAAAAATGAATTAAAATTATGTCTAGACATAATAAAAATGAATTAAAATTATGTGTACACATAATTTTAATTCGTCCAATTTTTATTATGTCTAGACATAATTTTAATTCATTAATAAAAATCGCAATTTTTCTTAGACAATTATTTTTCGAAACTTTTATATCGAGTACAATATTATTTATGCTATTGAAAAGTAAAACGGTGTGCTATCCAATTTTCGTTAAATTTTACTTTGACGAATTAAAATTATGTCTAGACATAATTTTAATTAATTATTTTTATGCCTAGACATAATAATAATGTTTCTAAACCATTTTTCTCTTTATTGTAAATTGGAGAATTAGTTTTTATTTGTATACTAAAAATGTTTGCTATTAAAAAGTAAAACGGCATGCCATACAGCAAAGAGATTTGTAGAGAAGCTTCTATCGTAGTTGATAAATTTACAAAAATCAAGTTCACTAAACAGATCTTTATATAGTCCTAGGAGTTTCTGATATGATTGATATAACGGCATGTATGATCCAACTCTATGCAGCGCAACAACTTCGCTTCCTGAAAGCTCGTAAAGGTTTCCCTCTTAGATTTTAATAAAGAAAAACGTTATACCATTTACGGTCCTATATAACGCTCTGATAACGTATCCTTGCAATTCTCGACGCTCCATTCTCCGACCGTGCTTTCCACGAAAGCTCGTAAAAGTACCTCTCTCTCACCCGCGATCGACGGGACAAGAATTGATTTTAATAAGAACAAGGGCCATCGTTCACGGTCCCCTAAAGTTTCGATAACGCGCGACGTTTCATTAATCTCACGCTTCACGATCAGTTAAATGCTTTCTCCCGAGGCCTCGTAAAGCTTTCTCTTTCGGCCGGCTTCGATCATAGGTATCGTGCGTTCGATTAGGATTGTGCGTGCACAATCGATGAGTAATTTAAATTCAATGTATCCGGATTTAAATCCAGATTTTAATCGACCCGAGTTGTAGAAACTTTAATTTTAGCTGCTTAGAAAGCCCATACTGCCTATTCAAAACAGACGGCCGTCATTATAACCCGCTACGTAACGCGCAATGTAAGCGCGCGCTGTGTAAAAGGGTTAATTACCGAGATATAAAAAGAGAGACAGAAAGAGCGAGACCTGAAGAGTGGCGCGTTACGCGGATACCCGCGGCGCACGAAGAATGCCCCATTATGCCGAACGCGTTTTACGTCCGCATCGGCCGGGGGGGGGGGGGGGACGCGGAGTCCGGGAAGTGGTCGGCGCTATACGGAGAAAGTGGTCCCTATGCGAAATAATAAAACGCACGGTGCGCGATTTTATCCTGTCTTCACGTAACCGACTGATACGACTTTTTTAAACAGCCGCCTCGAAGTTGCGGATGTGTAACGCGCGGCGAATTTAACGCCGACGACGATCACGGTGACCAAGCGTGTCACGCTTTGTTTTCCTTTCTCCCTCGCGCGAGAATCCGCGAGAAATTCGAGCGGGACCGCGCGACAGGTGAGGCGATGATAATTCATTCAAGAACGGGTTTCTTCCACGTCATCGTAGCGAGCGAGCGCGGGCAACGTGACGAATAAGACGCAATGAGATAATTCGATTATTCGCAGAAATGAAATAAAGTATAGAAATTCTTCATGCGCATCTTGGTGCCATAAAATTAAAGTGGAGATTTCAATACCGCAAAGTAGGCATACGCCGCGCATAGCGTATACGTTGCGTCAGAATGAGTGAAAAGAATGTCGGTATCATAAAATATTCAAGGAGGTAAAATTCCTCGAGACTGTTTTCGGTATCCAAGAAATTCCCGTTACTCTCGCTAATTAATTTTCGGAGACTCTCGCGAGACGTTTCTTCGTTCCGCTGCATAGTTCTGCTGGTAATTGTCCAGAGAGAATTACACACAACATTATATATTATATTATACAATAAATCGAGTATGCACATATTCGTGATTCCAATATACCCAGTCATTTTATTCGCTTATAGGTGAGTAATTATTACTACGTCTTGTAGGCGGCGTGTAGCGCGATTTTTAAAAAATCTCAAACGACTCGTGGGAGCTTAACTTACCCTGTGGGGATAGGCGAGGTGCCACGTGACGTTGAAATTGCTTCCTGCCGGTAACGACGTCTTGACGTGGCCTGAAAAGAAAAAAAACGACGTTTGGAACAAGTATCAAAATTAAACTGTGACCGTAATCCCGCGATTAAAGTGAGATCGGGCAGTGATAAATGGGCGCCGCGCGTTCCGCACCATCGGCGATTAAAAGTCGCGACGAGGCCCTGATTCTGGCCTCGTTCGGGGCTCTGTCGCAACCCGTTCCGGAGGTCACCTATCGGCTAACGCCGATACGTCGCGATTCAGAGGCACTCCGGGAATGTCCCGTCGTCGCGGGGGACGTTTCTCGCCTATTAATTTACATTCAGCCTTCTATCGAGCATTCCATCGAGCCTTTCGAACGAGGCGAAACTTCGGGACGGAGATGTACCAAATGTAAACCACGGCGAAATTTCACCGTTCGCTTTAAGAAAATAAATCACGTAACACGAACCACGTGCGTAAACGAATTTCATCGCACATTTACACGTTTCTCGAAAGTTTGTCGCGCGGGTATTTTGCTAATTTGATCCTCATTAAGATTTCAAGAAACGAAATTAGGAATCAGCGCAATGGGACAAGTATATCTTCCCGTGCAATACGCAATCGCGATATTTCACGCAATTATTTTTCGACTTTCTTTTATTACGATAATTACTTCAGGAAAAAAGGAAAGCGGTCTCGTGCCATCGGACGCGCCAAATCCGCAAAGTTTATGCATTAATTTAATATAAATGCAAATAACTGATTACCCTCCGGTACTTTTTTAATCAACTTTTCCGGTATTACCGTAATACCGGGCCCCCTTCCGCTTCCCCAAGCGTCTCCGCCGCGGAAGGAAAGCGGTTCTTCTCTTCCACTGACCGAGCGGAGCCGCCGGAGCGGCTCGATTAAATTACAACCGCGGAAAGAAAAATTTATTGCCGCGCTCGCGCAGCTGGTATGCGTTATAGCGCAATCGTAGAGGCAGTCAAGTCAAACCGCGGCTAGTTTTAGTCATTACAATCCAGAATTGAATGTGAAGCAAAAGGCATCATCGATAAAAATCGCGGAGGAAATGAAATAAAGTTCGCGTAGATTTACAGTCTCGAACGAGACTGGGAAATTTGTCATCGCGAACAATATTATTCGTGATTCAACGTAGAAATTACAATTATTATAGAAATAAAAATTGGACAAACGACACTTTTTATTAGACGGAAAAATGTATACTTTCTTCTTCTATTTCGCAGCAGCATAATCCTTAATTATCGAATAAGAAAAAGTAAACATTGAGAAGTAATATAATAATACGTAATTGGAGCGCGTAATCGAGTAGTGTCGGCAAACGAGGGAGATACAATCGCAGTCTTTTAATTCGTCAATTATGGTCGGCGTAAATGTCACTACGCAACCGCACGCACTTATATGTAGCGTGACGCGCACAGGCTCGAGCTGCAATTTTCCACGACCGGTTACGCGACTTTTTCGCAATTTCGCGTGACGCGTGAGAGAATAAGTGGCGTGGTACAAATTAATCACCGCCCCGATAACGAGCGAGAAGGTGGATAAAAATGAGAGCGGCGGAGTCGGTGTACGGGAGAGAGGTGTCCCTCCGCGAAGAAGAGACACGTCGGTTGCCTTCTTTCCCCGGGCCGACGAACAATTCGCGTTACCCACACGGGAGAGAATATAACGATATCTCTCTTTTCTCTCTGCCGCTTACGTAACCCCGTGCGGTGCCATCTACGGCGTGGTCTTAATTACGCTTTCGCAAGGAAAAATGAGGGGGAGGGTGGAGGATCGATGACACCGAGCAAGGTAATTGCAACGACCTCGTGATGACTGCGTTACCGCGCGGCGCAACAATGTGAAAACGCCGATCGTAACAGTTACGATCTTCTTTTTCTCAGCTTTCCACCCCGCTGACTTCGCCATTAGATCGTCCAAAAGAAAATCAGAAAAAAGAATCAGAAGCCCAGGAGAGAGAGTAAATAATAACACCCCGCCGATTTTTCGAGATGCACTTTTTGCCGCGAGTGTTCGAGAAGAACGATCGATTTTTCGTCTTAAATTCTTTCGCTATATATGCCTTGAAAAGGAAACGATGGAAATATGAAACCTCAAGATATTTTCCTAACTCAGAATATTAAATATCTAATTAATTATCAATGTTATTAACGTCACATCGTGTCTATCTCTCGCATCTCATGTGCGTTGTTTGATCTTAAAAGTCTTTCTTCGAGGGGAAGGAAGGGCGCATTGCGATCTCCCTGATGATCAGCCTCGCTCTTCCCCTCTTGTATAGACGCGGCCCTGAGTATCGGTGGTTAGGTACGCATAAAACATGAAAGGTAATGCCCGCGAGTACCGAGAGGCTCGCGCTCCCTTCATGCAAGCCGGTGAAAGTCGCTTCGAATCGGACCGACTGGCGGCGACGTCGGCGGGCTATATCTTCCAACTGGGAGAGGGAGATCGAGCGTCCGCGTTAATGTCGTTTTCCCATAGAAACCCGTGCCCCCTTGCGCGCCGTCACTCCCCATGCATTCAACCCTCCCCCGTTACCTGCGCCGCTCCTCCGGAGTCCGGAGACGAGCGAGCGACTCTCGCGCGAAAAGTGCCTCTCCGCTCCGTCGCGGTTTCCGGAGAACGCGAGGCGCTCTCGGTGCCATAGACGGGCTTCCGACAGGAAACTCCAAATCTCTGTCACGTGTTTATTACGCTTCTCGCGCGACTCCGATATTCCGCCAAAGTTTGAAGTATATTTTAGAGAGCGCTCGAGATTACTAACGTTTTTTTGCAACATTTTTTTAAATTACATTCTCTTTTCTAAAAATAACTACAAATTCGATTTTATTATCAGTAAATATATCTGACTTTTGTGCTTTAAATGTATTTTGAAAAATCGAAACGCGAGAATATTAGTCTGTCCATTTTTTTCCTAAATATTTATTGTATCCAAAAATAATTAATATATATTTTTCCAATTAATATATTTCCTCGCTAGGGAAGGCCTGACTCCAAATCAACTACTAAGGAATTCTAAGATGAAGATAAACATTTGAAATTTGTGATATATTGTCGGACTAATACGCAATAATATTAATAACATAAAAAACTTACCACGCGGCATGCCGCACGGTGCCGGCGTCCTGGCATTATCCAGGAAGTCCAGATCGTAGTGCCTGGCTCGCGGGAACGTCAGAGCCACGTGAGCGTGGACGGTTTGCCAGGACGTCATCGTTATTAGCGTCATCAGCAGCAGCGTCAAGTACGACGCGAGAAGCGTCGTGCGTCCCGTTCTCCGCGACATCCTTTGGTGGGAGTGTGTTCTCGCGAGAGAAAATAGTCTCTGGCAAAAAGAAAGGACACACAGCGTCCTTCACCAACGATTTTTCCTCTCACACTACCACGAGATCCACCTGCTGCTCCTGTTGCTGCTTCTGGAGTCTTTCCGCCCTGCCCGGCATAGGCGAGTCCAGTCGCTCCTGCTCGCTCCGGCGAGGCCGATCTGAAAGTCGAGCGATGAACTTTGTTATTTACGATCGATTCTCGATCTCGATCGCCTTTCGAAGCGATCGGCCGGCGGCCGCGATCGTACTTTTCCCGGCGGGATCCGCATCCGGATGCAAGAAAGGCGCGTATTCAGTTTTATTGTACGAGTCTCGTCCGTATTGACGTTAAATGCGAGTAAAACGCAGATTCGATGCTCACAAGCTAAACTCGCGATAATTAAAAGATCAGGATTGAAGAGCAGAAAGAGGAATTTAAAGTTCATAGTTTTTATAAGATTTAAGTTTATCTCGAACATGACTTATTCTATTCTGTTTAGAAGATATCGATCATATAATCTTCTCTCAGAAGTGAGAAGGTAAACAGTGAAAGTGTCGAGAAATGATAAGAAATGAGAATTTTCACACGAGTTTGCCGAAATCGTGCCTCGAGTAACTTTATTTTTCGGCACGCGAGCAGGTAAGATTTGAATGGAGGAGAGAGATTTGTGTGTGAGAGTCGAAAAGGTGAAAAGTGAAAAGTGGAAACGTTCACGTGCGGATTGCATGATCGGCTGGCTGCCCGGTCGCATATTCAGCCGTTCGCGAAGACGCGTGGGAAATGGCTCATGTGAAGATAGATTCTTCGCTATTGTGCGAAGAATCGGCTCGCAGGAAGAAGACGAGTGCCGTAACCTTCACTGCGTGTTTCATTCGCGATTACGCATCTTGTAACGTTAACTTGAATTTTTGTAACAATAAATTAAAATCCGCGGCGTGGCTTTATTTCTATAAAAAGGCAAGAAACATATTTCTTAATATTTTTGCTTCATATAAATAAAAAATGAATTACATTCTCGCAGTATTATTGAAAAATGTTAAGTTCGTAAATTATCGAGATCTAAGATGGAATCGAAAGGGAATAAAAATGATCGGAGTGAACCGATTTGAAAATATTGCTTTCAGCAATAACGATGAGATATTCATTTCAGTGTACATAAAAAGAACGGATTTCTGGCAATAGCGAAACTTCCGACGTTTCGCCGGAAGCATGCCACTAGAACGAGAAGTACACCCACACAAATACATTCGCAAACACGCCCGCCCGTTCCTCGGTAGCTTTCGCCGTGTTGGACGCTGGTTTCTTTGCACAACTCCGCGGTGTCCGTTAATCGGCGATGATGTACGTCGGCATGCCAGACGCGAGAACGTAATAATTGCAAAATAAACACGTAACGAGTGGATCAGAGGAAGAGCCTGATGTACTCGACGCGCGGCGTGGAGGAGGCAGATGCAACAGGAGGAGACGGAGGAGTGGCAGCAAACGTACTTTTCCTCGACCCTTCCCGACGAGCCGGGATCTCGCGGATCGCATAATTCGAAGGATACCCGCGTCTCTTACATGAGCGACCTGCTTGCCGCCACCACCACCACCACCACCGTCTCTACCTCCTCCGCTTCCGTTGGCGGGGCAGAAGGACGCGCGTAAAAGGAGTTCCGAGAGCCAGAACAAACGGAAAGAGAAAGAAAGAGGCTGAACGTGTTTCGTGCTCGCGCACGGAGAGAGATATGTCGAACAATAAAAATTATTAAATTTCGCAGCGTGAGTCATCTCCCGACACTTCGCGGTATACTCTCCGGCGGTTCGCGGCGCCCTTTGTAAAAAAAACTTGGTGCGCCCGCGTAGTCTCTAAACGGGCGAGATGATTGACGTGGAAACTGATGGATGATTATACCCTTACGCTATACCTCCAAAACTTCTCCACGGTGCAAATTAAAGAAGAACGGTTTAATTCTTATTTGTCGAACCTTCCCGCCGCGAGTTTCGTCGACAAGTTTTATTTAGGAACTGGGCTATTAACGTACGATTTTACACTGATTTTATACGCGGACGGTCTTTCTTTCGGCGTGTGTGAAAATGTTTTGGAATAAAACTGTCGCCTGATAATACCATCGGAAAAATATTCAGGTTCTTATTATATCATTAATATATCCTTTCGACACTCGGTTCCGTTCATTCGCGTCGCTCTGAGTCACTTCGCGGGACCGATTAAAAAATTGAGCCGGGAGAAAAGTACGGAGGAATTTATATTTCCGATACGCGAATTCCGGCTTCATTCTTACCCAGGTATAAAACGTACTTTCTACCGCATACGTTGTTCGCCGCGCATGGCACGTTCATGAGTCATCGAAGTCGAGATATATACCGCCGTCGGCGTCGGAGGTACGTGCGTATACGTCCGGATCGGCGGCGAACAATGTGCGCGCCGCAGCCGCCAGCCGGTAATTATCTCATCGTTAACTCCTTCACGAGTCGCGGACGTGAGAAGCGGCCACCGTCGCGGGAACGAAGCCCCCTCCGAAAAGTTGCTCGATGACACTTGAACGTCCAGTCGACTGGGAACGTTTACTTATCTAGCGTATCGACACGGCCTAACTGAACAAGAATAAATTTTATTCATTTCTATCGCCTGAAGAATATATATCTCTAGCGCACGACGGCGCGTTCGCGCATGAAGGAGACACGACAAATGCGACACATTTCGCGAGAGAGCTCTTTCTCGTCGAGCCTGTCACGCGAGTGCAGTCAAACGGCGTGAAAATATCGCGGATTGGAACCACCTGCGCGTTGCATAATTCGCAACTGGAATGGGAGCGCGAAGATGCGGCGCATCGAGGACGCATCTTCCCCATCGCGGTGATCGACATATCGAGCGACGATCGCGATGAAAGGTCTTATTCAGGCGTCGCATTTCCACGTGGGAAGCAACGCGAGAGGGGATGGATATACGCGCACAGCGTGGAGCATTGTTTCCCGAACTGGAGGCGGAAAGGGAGGATGCACTAAGCAGGCACTAATTGGTGAAAAAGAAGAGGATTGTCCGCGTAATTGTTAATTAAGAATTTCACAGCGCGCGCGTGTTAAATCCGAAGCACACTTTTGCAAAAAAAAAAACGAGAAGGATGTCTAACAGCGGAAACGTCATTCTAAAATTTCTATTTCGTGGATGTTTAAATTAACGGGGAGAAAATTGTCGATATAAAAACTACCTCGTCAAGTTTCATACCGAACACTGTGCTAGGCTTCTTATTAAAATCGCAGCTAGAAGCACGAAAACTTGAAATACGTCAGGAGAGAAGCTCGAGACCGGAGAGCTTGAGAATTCTTCGTATATATAGGCATAGGGTAGTTCTCCAACCTTCGCCACGGAAAGCGAGCACGGATATACCCGAGCATTCCGATGAAGTTCGTTCCCTCCGATGACTTTGCTCGCGAGAAGCAGGCACATAAAAATAACAGCTATTACGGAATCGTCCGGAGCGGAACCGCACGCAAGAAGAACCTCTCGACTCGACTTATTACCGATTTCGCATGCCGGGAAATGGACGGGTCATTCGGCAGGAGCTGTCAACGCGAAGCGGCGGAGGTAGCCGCACGGGATGGATAATTGACGAAGTATCGATGGGGATAAACGGGTACGAAGATAAACGTAGATAATGTACAAGCTGTCCCTTCCGCTCGGCTGTATCTCGCGCCGCGCGCTTTTATTCATGCAAGTCATTATTTATACGTCGATGCACAGATGTATCGACGTGGAGATCCATTACCTCGAAGTTACGATAAGGCTAATCGATCGAGACAATGAGACATAAATTTTCTCTCAGCACCCGATTTGTACCTTGTGTGCCTTGTGATATTACAAGGATATAGCAAAATATTAAGAACTCTATATAATTCCTGTCTGAGTCGAAAATAATTCCGAGTAACCTGAGACTGGCGAACAAAAACATTTTCGCAGCGTGCGTGACTAATGCACACGAATTCGATTAGTCACGAAAAAATTCGGATATCTACGTAGGTATATAGATATGACAAAAGGAGGACGTGGAAAGATTCGAGGACTCAAGGACTCGGTCCATTTTGACGCGTCTCGGCTTAGTCATTGAATATTCGACCGTTCTCTGTTCTGCACATACCAATCTCCATCGTCTCGTCGGATTTCGTCTCCGGAATTCGATTAACCAAAAAGAAAAATCACAAAAAAAAAATAAAAAAAAATATATATATATAAAACGAACGAAATAATTTTTTTATGTAAATTGCGCGATTTAAATTCCTGGACTGGAAGTTGGATGCTTGGTAGAGAAGATTGGGCCGTCGCCGCTCGTCTCGAAGGTGCCTTCTAAACCGCGGGAAGGAGCTAGGCAGCCGATCGTTCTCATTGATACATCGTGCACGAGGAGCGGCGTAAACGAGCGAGCGGCGCCGGGAGGTGGCTCGGCAGTGAGAAGAGGAGGTGGGAGATTAAGACCGCAACATACATACGTGGAACGGTTCTCCCTCGTTACGTCCTGGAAAGCTACCCGCGGCATTCCGGCGAACGCGATGCCGTTGATCTCGTTGACTACCCGTTCTCAACTGACGCATCCAGCGCCGGCGCTGGAGGGACTCGCGGGGACCCGCGTCGTCGAAGAGCAGGCGGAAGTCGGCGCGACGCCGGAAGTCGCGTGTGTGTCCTTCGTTCTCATCGCCGGGACCGTCGAGATTCGTCCGTTGTCTCCGTCGAACGCGACGCGAATTTAGTTCGTCCTTGAGACTTTTTCGCCCGGAGTTCCAACGACATATAGAGATCAATAGTCGTGACAATTGCGAAATTATCTTAACGTTAAATTAGTAAACTTTTTATCGACAATTCCATCATCTTTCGCGCGCATGAAATTAGCAATATTATAAACTTCTTCGGTCTACCTTTAAGATTATATAACAAATAACAACATATTTTTTATCTACTCTTTATATGTGCGAATAAGACGGGAAAAACCGGAAAGACGGAAAAAAATGGTTGTCCTGAAGAAAGAAGAAAAAAACAAAAATAGATTCAAGCAGACTTTGCGACGCCGAGTGTCGACTCGATATCGAATCATATACGAGGACGTTATCCAAACGGCCTTGGCCGATCGGGCGTTCCAGCCGATCGCGCTCGTTTGCACTCCGCGGCTCTCCTACTTACATACCTGGACCGGCCGGCGGTCGAGATGTTATCTCGCGAACGCGAGAGAGGAGGAGGTACGCGCGGAGCTCGGGGCGGCCGACGGGGCCGGGCGGGGGCCGCGAGACGTTTATGGTGAACGCTATCCGCGATGTATGTATTATGGAAAGCGAGCTGGCATTCCAGCGAGCGCGTCGTCGAAGTCGAACTCATTAACATCCCGTGCTCGTTGGCGGCGAGGCACGGCACGGCGCGGCGCGGCGTCCCGTTTTCCCTCGAAATAAACAAACCCGTCGGGCGTTACGACACCGTACTTAGCTGAATAGAAACGATAACGTTCGTACGTGACGTCCGGCGTGGTGTTCCTGGGCGAGAATAAGACACCGGAATTGTGAAGTGCGACCGACCCGATCGGTCCCACACGGTATTTCATTGTGATTTATCCACGGTATATTTAATAAATTTTAACCCGCAAACCACGATTGTTTTTCTTTTTAACATAAGTTAGAGGTTAATAAATATTACGAGATCTACGAGGCGGACGGCCAATTTTTTCTTCGGCTTAACAGCGCGTTTTCTCCTCTGACTTAGCATGCGCAATTATTTATGAACAATAGACGTAATGTTCTCATGTTTATTAATGGTATAAACCGTGCAAGGATCAGCGCATCTATATTGAATTTTAAATGCACCTATTCTTTCACAAGTGTCTTGTTAACAAATAAATATATAAATTTTAGTTATAAAAATTAATATATATTAATTATCAAATTAAATCCTCTCGATATAGTTTTTAACCATTCCTATAATATAGATCGCTACTGCTTCTACTAAATATGTCGTTAACTTAACTAAATCAACGAAGTTAAAGTGATAAATTTCGACACACGTGCCATGGTAGTTAAAAGTAAAATGTTGCTTAACTTAAGAGGTACCGATTTAAATTTCACCTTTTAATATCTAACTGTGTAATATTAGGATACGCGAAGCGGTTTCTACCCTCCAACTTTAACATCGAAAGAGGCGAGGTATCTGCGAATGTTTCTTGCTGAAGAAATATCACGGGAGCGATACTCGGCTCCTACGGTTGCGTCACGTTCGACGGGTATATAGTTAACGTCAGCTTACTTCTCATGGAGAACGTAACCAGCCACCCAGGTGGATGCCGTCGACCTCGTCGGGCCGATATTATCACGCGGCGTATACGTATTTTCATTCGGTAAGGATCTCGACTCGGTTATTCATCGACCGTTACATGACTTCGGCGGCGTGCGAATCGTCGTCCGTCGAGTTTAGATGAGCTTGAATTCAAGTTACCTGATGATGGCTTCGACTTCCTCTCTTCGTTCTCCACTTCTTCCTTCCTTCGCGCGCGGAGGATTCTATCCGAGGCGTTTCCGCGCCGGCGTCATCGTCCGAAAAGAACGAGCCCCCCTTGCGAGAGCGAAGACCACTCGAGAATCGGGGTCCGGATCGACCGGGAGAGCCGCGGCACCAGGAAACCCGGCGAGTTTTCTTCAGCGCGCGGCCATTTTGATATAGCGGCCGAGCGGATGTTCGCGTCGCACGTCCGCGGGAGGCGAGAAATCACGAGATCGAGGCAGACAGGCACCACTTATACTCGCGGGACGATACCATCGGCGACAACCGCGGAACCGCGTAGACGACTGACGGGCGACTTCGCTTCTGCTACGCGAGCGAGCGAGCGAACGCCGCGAGCGAAAACTCACTTTACGCTCTCCTCCACTACTACCACTTTTGCCTCCCACCTCTATGACGCCGAGGACTCGCTCGCCCGCTTTCTTACCTGACTGCCTCACCTCCTGGCCCCTCTGTCCCCCCCGCCCCTGCTGCGCCTGATGGAGCTCAGCTCGCTCAGCCCGAATACCTGCCTTCCTCGCGAGCGAGCGAGCGAGCGAGCGCGAGCGAGCTCGAGACTTGAAAAACTCCGGGATGAATTACGCCGAAGAGTTAGACGGAGAGATACTCCGCTCGCGCGCCTCCGTATACCTTTGCTACACGCTGCCATTCCGTATAGTAAATTCGATATTTGCGCTGCGCAGAAGAGTGGCCGTTCGGCATTCCGTGAAAGCCGAGTCGAAACAGAAGTTCTCCCATACGGAGCCCGCGAATTCTTCAATCACGTGTTTTACGCAATAACAGACGGTATATGGATAGAAAGAGCGTTCTAAGCGGCGGAGGGCGAGGGGGACGGAAACGAAAGCTATTTCTTCCGCGAAATAAAAGCGCGAAGTAAATGCGACTTAAAAAAAAAAAAAAAATTAACTAGATTAACTAAAATCGAACTCGTCGCGTTTTCTTTTTAGCTAGAAGCAAATTCGGAAAGTGAGAATCGATCGAAATGTGCGGGAGTTTCTAAAATAAATATGGAAGAGATTGCAAGGTGAAGGAACCGTTGGCCTGGATCGAGTGATATATGAATTAAATACCGATAAATAATCTTACAACACACGACTAACTTCCGAAGGAATTTCTGTTGCGCGATACGCAATTTTAAAATATACAACAGGTGTTGTAAGGTAGCCAGCGGGACGTAGCGCAACCGGTGCGGCGACAACACCGCGACAGTTGATCTTAACGTATCTCAGAAATGTGTTGGATCCAATTCCAAATGAATCATAAAAGCGATAAAGAGAGACCCCAGCCGGTTTTCGTAATGTCGATCGTAATACACACTGTGATAGAAAAATTATTCGCGCGACACGCGCAATAAGTTCCAAAACGCTGTATAAACATAATAGAATAAATGCATTCCTTGTATTTATTTTATTACCTTAAATCGTACATTTTATGAGAGAACTTATGCGTGCTTATTATTCGCGAGCTGCGCCAGTATTTTTCAACGAGACACGGAAAACGTTTACGCGAGTGGAAACCGTACTGCGCCACTTCCGCAAGTCCGAATTACCTTGAAACGTCACGTCGTAAATAGAAATAACGCGTTACGTAATTCCCGAGATAACCGCGTCTTAGATGCAAAGCGGCACGCTGGTGAATCGACATCGAGTTGCATTCACGCGCGGGGCTGTCCGTGAAATTTCGTCAGGTTTCGACTCGATCGGTCCTCCGCGATTGGAATTTCAATTCGCGAGTTGGGCAATCGCGCTAAATCGACGAAAATGTTTCGCAGAGGTCAACGCGTTTCCCCCGTGTTCCGAATTTCGTTCTAGCGAGTTCTAGCCCCCCCCCCCGTTGCCGAATTATCGCTCGTGTTTGTTCCTCAGGTGAATTTTTCGAATGCGACTTTCATTCGGAGCCGCATCGCGTAGTCGCGGTATGCGCTCGCGGAAAGTGGCTCGCGCGGCCCCCGCGGCATCGATCGTCGACCGATCGGAACGCAAAACGATCGTATCAACACCGCCGGCGTCGCGTGACACCGAAGGCCTGGATCCTCTCGAGACGCTCCACGATCTTCGGCCATTCGCGAGATCGTCGAGGGGCACCGGAGCATCGGTAACCCCGATACGACGATGAGTTCGGCGCCCCGCGGGGGACCGACCGCGGCTGTTAGCGGTACTCCAGTCCCAATATCGTTAGCCAATTAGACGGCCGATCGGGCCGGCGCGGCGCACACAGGTGCACGCAGGTGCGCCCGCTTGTGTTTTCCCGTACGGCGTCGTCGTCGGTCCTTATTACCGCGATCGACGACGCCGATCCGCGGGAGATCGCGGAATAGAATGGAAAGTGGCGAGCGCGCAGAGGGACGAGAGACGCGATCTTATTCGCTTTGCGATCGGTCATATTCAATCGCCGCGTGACGTGATATCAGTCTATACGCAACCCGCCTGCTTTTACGAGCCGCTTCGCGAATCGCGCAACCTTCGGCCGAGTTTTTGCGGCCGAGAGGAAATCGAAGGGGCAAAACCGGGCAAACGCAGAGAGATCGCCGTTCGAAGATTGTGTTAGAATGTTTTTTGCGTAACGCGAATGAAAAAGCTTTTAACAATTTAGATAGTTGCTTCTTCGAATAGAAAGATGGTAGATCCTATTCCGGGTGGTTACGTAACGAGGGAAGCTATGCCGTATAACTTCTTCATCCAGTCGAGTCGGCTTTTTTTTTTAATTTTAATAAGCTCGTTATGAAACAAGTTGTATAGGCGCTTTTATTCATTCAAGTATCCTCAAGGATAGTATAATGCAAACGGAGATCATTAAAAAAGTGTCAATGCCGAGTGGTCAATATCGACAGGTGTTGGATAATCATAGAAATAATTCGGGAAACTAGAAAGAAACTAAAAAAAAAAATGAATATTTAGATATGAAAAAAAAAAAAGAATGTATCCGACAGTTATAAGCGGAGACGTGTTACAAGTTAACCGAACGGAGAAAGGAAACCCGAGCCATCCGTAAACGTCTCCCGGAGAGAGACGCGAAAGAAGAGTCTCGCAACCTCGCGATGCGGTCACTTCGCGGCCGCGACGCCGACGTATCGGCCAAGCAGCGGTGGCACGTTGCGTTCTCGATCAACGAGAAATTTCGTCGGCGTGTTAACGGCAAGACGGTGTTTTACGGACGCGAGCGAGCATGCGAGAAACATATATATATAGAGAGAAAGAGGAGACAAGCTCGCGCGCTCTCGCTTGTTCGACCTCCGAAGGCCCGCGTGTCGTCCCGCAGGCTAAGCGCGTACGAGAGGCTTTCTCCCGTGCGCGGCTCGGAATGCGGCCTCTCCCTCGGCCGGCCTCGAGGAGAAGTCACGGAGGCACGTCGTCCTTCCTATCCGTTGCTCTCTCCCTCCGCTCCCGTCGCGTAGATACCGCCGATCGATCGTCGCGGGATCGTAACCGGCCGCGCGCCGTATTACGTGTCATCGATCAATACCGCGAGGCGGGGAGGCGCGGATCCGATACGTGGTATGTCACATCCATCACACGGGTAACGAGTAGCGTCGCGGTGAATGGACTGCGGGCGATTATAACAGCGATTCTGTATTTTTATACACGCGTGATCTCATGGATCGTATAAACGCGCAGCAATAACACGTCGAGGGTTTTTTTTTCTTTGCCGAAGAAAATGCTGTGCCTATATATATATATATGATTTAATTCAATTATATAATTTAATTGTACAACTCTCTATTCTTGGACTTCCTCTTTCATTCTCGTTTTTTTTTTGTAATTTTACAAGTGCAAAATTTTACACTTTAATTTGCAAAATACAAAGATTGTTCTTCGTTCCTATTGAAATTCCTTCGGGCGGATCAGAATTCAAATGAACCTCATCCGCTGCGAAGAAATCGGGATAACGGTGCGTCACGATCCGGTCCCGTTTCCTCGCTAGATCGCAGAATCGTTTTGCCGAGATTGGGCGCACCGCGCATTCTCTTTCGGGCGCATAATTAGCGGCTACCGGCTCGGAAATCACGCTCCGCACGCGAGCGTATAAAGTTGCGTAACCGCGGCCTGGTTTACGCACACACCCGGCGATAGCAATTTTCGCGGTGCAAGAAAGGCGCGTCGAATCGCATTCCTTGCTGAGGCGGTGCTTTCCGTAGGTCTTCCGGCGCCTCTCCTCGCCACACACACTTCCCGTGCATAAATATATGTATATTTAGTTGCGGCCATGCGCTTCGAAAAACTCCTGGTTACTAAACAGCGATTATTATCGCGTCAAATCTGTACTTTTTTTGGGAACACGAATTTTATTTGATTTATATATTCTAATTTCCTCCGCTACCCGTCGTTGTTACACGATACACTACCGTGTCTCTTGATATACCTTTATCTATTTTTTTTATTCTCGTTCATACATAATGTATAAAGATTTACAGCTTATGAAGCAAGTCTTATAAGCACGTCGTGATTAAATCTCTATAACAGAGATTGAGAGCCTTTAGCTCTTTCCATGGATATTGCATCATAAAATAAAAAATCTTTAAAATCTCGCGACATTATATCGAAAATTACGATATACAAGGAATATTTAAATTATGATCACCTATTAATCTCTTCTTAATCAAGATATATGTATATAGCCCACATATTCAAGATATGTAAATTTTGATAAAACAACTTCTTGTAGCATTGATTACTTCCAATATACACCCATTATAATACCGTTATTTAATTTGCAATCATAAAATGCGCGTGGTATTAAATAATTTAATAATTAACTATAATCTTATTTTATTATTCAGTAAATTGTAAATATAATTAAAAATATCTGTTTCAATATATTCTTAAAAAGTTTAGAAACACAATTGATGCACACAAAAAATAAGAACCAGATCTTCATCTTGAGAAGATTTAATAGGTAAAGGAAAAGGTGTGTGAACAAGTAATCGCTTGTTCACAGACAAGACAAGCCTGTTACGCCTCAATCAAAGACTCGACTTATCAGATCCTGTCGCAAGCGTTTTTATCGTCCCAACAAACGAAACGGACATCGTTCAAAACGTCGGTTAGGCAATATATCAATGATGCACGATCGTATGCTAATGACGATCTTTCGAAAGATCCCGGATCAAAGAATGGGAAATTTGAGGGCCTAATGGCTAGAATTTTGACGCGCTGTCAGATGCAATATCTCGCCGGGAGCGTGTAACGTGTTTCATCGGATGAGAGAAAGCACGAGAGTACCCTTCACGAGCGAGCCGTGAACTAATGCCGCGTGAATGATTGTCTCTAAGAGGAGCTACTACTTTCGCTCTTTCCGCCACTCGACCGTGAATTCCAATTTTCGCTCTTGTTCCGCCGCTTTTACCTGAAGATTTCCATATCGCTCGCGTCTAAATATAATATGAAAGCGAACGATCAATTTGTTCGGCCAACTCAAGATCTGTCTCGTTCCTGAAATTAAAGAAAACAAGGAAAAAGAGTATTTACTTTTTATTAATTAAAAAATTTAAATTTGCCGCAATTGCCTAATCTTTTTTGGTAAGGAAGAGTAAAACTTAATGTTATGCATTGGAAATAATGCCGTAAGAAAAATAATTATTTAATCGCGCATCAGAAAGCATTCTATCGAAATAAACAGTACAATGACTATTTTACGTTGCAGTTTATCGTTCGTAACGATCACGTTGCTTTAGGATTTTCACCGTTTAAGAAAATGATCCTTAACGAGAGCGATTATCGCATCATCGCACATGTAAACGATAAACAATCGTATATAGCTGTGAGAAGATAATGCCGTATAATAAGGTATACTCACGTTAAACAGCTTCGGTCCTTGCACGCGAATGGCTGATCGCGGGGAAAGAGTGAGCGATACTCAATAATAGCGCATACTTTCGTCGTACTTTCGTTTCGCAGTGGGTAAAGCGTCAATAACAGCAAGACACGCGGGATTTATTATCATTGTCATCGTTATTATTATCAAATACATTAATGGGGTATTAAAAATAGAGGGACGGGCGCGCTCGCTGGTTCGTGGCGGCGCGCCGGCGATCGCGTGTCCCGGAAGAGAGCTCACAATATTTACAGAAATAAAATGAGTATTATTTTCACGTTACCGTACACGTCTATGTGCTTCGCGTGCGCGCGAGACGTGCTGCGATGCCGCAGGCGTCGACGACGCTTCGAAAGATATCAAAAAATGCGTCCACTTTGTAGGAACTCTTTCTCAAACGTCGTTTTTCCCCTCAAATTATCATAACGACGGAACGACATCGAAACACGTAGAGTACCGAAGGAGTTATCAAGATACGACGCATTTTTCGGCGTCCCTCGGTGCCTGATTCGACGACGACGAGGACGCGGGCGCGCGTTTCCGCGCGCACGCCACCGCGTCGTTCGGCACGTAAGAGATCCGGACGCCGCCGTAAGCTCGTCGTGGTGGAAGCGCGTAAGCCGCGGCCTCGTCCGAGCTGCTGGACGAGCTGCACGTCGAGCAACAGCTCTCGGCGTCGTCATCCTCGCCGTCCATCCTTGACCTGGACGTACCTGCCGTTCCTGCAAAGATATGTTTTAGTAAATGAGACAATAGAGCTTCTTTCTCAGCTATAGACTTAAAAATAAATATATGAATCCATTACATTTTTTAGGATAAGGACTTTACGCACCCCAAGTTGACGTGCTGGCGACCTCGTCGGGTTGCAGACTTCTCGATCGAGTGACGTTTGATCTCGACAGTGACGTGGGCGAGGGCGACGATGACGAGTTCCGATCGTTTGTCGGTGAGAGAGGGATGCGCGACGTCGCGCCGTGATCGTTGACATCTAGATCCCCCTGGAATCGCACGCGTCGCGACGTCGGCGTCGGCGGATCCGTCTGGCTGACTCCAACCCCAATCCCGGGATTGACCGGCGACGTCGCCGGCTCTTGCGTCAGTACGCCGGCGGACGCCGCGCCGGCGGTCGATGTTGACACCGACGCCGACGCTCCCGACGACGGTCGCGGGGGTGGCGGCAATTCCGGCATGCTCGACGCGTGGGAGGGTGTGCAATTCTGGATGCATCTCAGGGGTTCTCGATCCCGCGCTTGCATCAACCTGCAATGTAATTGTGATTTGCAATGTTAATGCATTTCTTGAATAAAAGTGAAAAATATATTATATTGTATTTGCAAATCTTAGGCCTGGCTATATCTTATTATTAGATCCTCTTATTACTTATATTCGGCGTTCTAAAATTTTAGTCCGAACGCTTTACTGCATACTATTCAAATCTCACTTATTGTTAGAAAAATAGATAATAGTACTCGAACTTAGATTGTTGGCTCGAGTTTTCGTAACGTCGTAAAGCATCGTACCTTCCCAACTCGCTGCAGTTTTCGTCAGGATGAGAGCCTCGTTCTTGCAACAGTCTCTCAAGGTTTCGCTCCAGAAGTACCCTGTCGAGGCCGCTGGGCCTAGAACCGCTGGAAGGAAGTCCTTCCGCACCGAATTCGGGACTCAGGGCGTTCTGGGTACTCTGAGTGGGCGTCGTCGCCAAGGAAGCGGATATTTGTTGATGCCTTCTGGTCATCCGAGGTGAGTTCCTAGGAGATCCGAAGGTGTGCCTCGAGCCTGGAGGAAGCGGAGGTGGTGGCGGAGGGGGTGGGCTCGACGAACCCTCACTCGTGGCCACCGTCTGCCTCCTACTGCTCCTAGATATAATATTAGATTTTATCATATAATTTGTTAAAGAGATATATTTATATAAATCATGATATTTAATATATAATTAAAAATATGATTTCGATTCCTATTATATATCTCGATATGAAGATATTTAATTATAATAACTTATCCCTTAATATTCCATCTCGTTCACATTTTATTTAATTATAATACGCAGTTTAACAGGGATAAAAATTACTGAGATGTTTATCTCATTTCGCCCGACGGTTATGTTGCAGCGCCTCTAATTATTTCTCATTCCAGATTTAAATTATGTCCACATTCGCGGCATGCTAAAAATTCGCGACAATTAGAAGCGTAATAAAATTTAAATGCGACATTTGGCCCTCCTTGTGCACGCCTCCGAAACGAGGTCGTTATGTATAAGCCGAATTTACATTCAACGAAAGGCGTCGCTCTATAAGTGGCACATTAACATGTCTTTAAGCATATGATCCAAAGTGGCTCCAATGCTCCGCTGATTTCGTCAGCGATAATATATGCCAACTCGAGTATCATCTATCAAATATGTATATCCCGTTTAAAATGACAATCTATATAAACCTAAGTAATTTTCTGCCACTTATATAATAAAATTAAAATATTTTAAACGCATATATCAAAGATGATTGACAAACGATTCAACGATTATCTCTTAATCATCATAATGTCAGTCCTAATCGTCCGAACAGAACGTAAGACCGGCAATCTACTTCATTAATATGCCGACAAACTTTAATCTCCGTTTCAACGATTCTCCCGCAAGTCCTGCTTCCAAAGGGAAACAAGTTAGACGGTGAAACCGGCTACATTTGCAAAATTTATCACCGCCGTAATAATTTCTCGGCGCGCAACTCGCGAACTTGGGAATGGCGCACGAGCTCGCGGACTCGCGCGTAATCGCGGGACGGCTATAATTTTTGCGAACAGATCCGCGCGCGAACTCTCTTCCCCCAGTCATTCTTTCTCTCTCTCTCTCGGCAGCGGGACAATGAAAACAACCCCCGTGACCCCGCCGCGAGGCGAGGAGGTATGCGAAAGAGTACGCGCGGAGAGCACAGTACCTGAGGAAGGACGGCGGGGGTTGCGGCGGCCCGGCGGAGGAGTCGCTCGGTGTCGTCGGCGGTTCCCCCTTGCTGCACGCTATGCTGCAGTAAATGGCACCACGTCGCGGCAAGAACGGCCGGCCCAGGAGGGAGGTGCGGCAAGTGGCGCAGCAGAAGCAGGCCTCGGTCGCGTGCCAGTGTTGACCCTCGTGCGACATTTGGCCCTGGTCGACGCCGATCGGCTCGCCGCAGCTGTCGCAGTACTCGGCGAAGGACGCGTCGAAGCACCTGAGACAGTACGGCCGGCCCTCCCGCATCACGTACCGCTGACCGCCGAGCTGCGAACAGAGGAAGATGCGCGCGCTCTGTATCATGTATTTACGATTGCCATCCGCGAAGGTGGGACCAGGCCAGACCAAGCGAAGAGCGCGGACGCTGCAAGTACAAACGAGTGCATCGACAAATATGTTGCGTCATTTTTACGTTAAAGAGAAGCGCCCGCCACGTTTGATAAACGTTCGTTCAACTTTGCTAGTTCGGTCTGGAGTCATCTTGAGAGATGAACGGATGTATTTCATCTTCAACGAATCGCTCGTTTAGACGAACGGAAGTCATATGAAAGATGAAACTTGAAAGATAAAAGACTGTACCGTATATGAACAACGCGTGCGATTGGAGTGAAGAACAAAGAATGAAAAATGCATACATCACTATTTTATAAATAAAATAAATCTTTCACACTTGTCATATCTTATTCTCTAGCGAGAGAAGGTTTGAAACTTTCGCAGGTTGTCGATTTTAAAAGTAAACAGATTTTAGAGCAAAAAGGGAAGAATGCATCACACATATCGAGAAACGGTAGCGCATTCCTCAAGCACAAGAAAACATAGTTGTCTTATCTCGGCGCGGAGAAGCAAGCATATAGCTTCGGTGATAATGGCGTTACGCCGGTGACCGGTTATTCACTGGAGCATGTATTCTACATATACGACGGCGATCAGATAAAGCGTTAGGTTCTTAGAGTTCTCGCTTCTCGCGTACGTTCGCGATATAGATACCACGTTATCCCGCACTCTCAACCGGAGAGAATAACTCTTATATCATCACTTAGTAAATTGCGTCGAGTAAATTTAAATAAGAATCTCCTCCGTCTTCCCTCTTTCTCTCTCTCTCTCTCTCACTCTCACTCTGTATTTTTCCCAGGTTTCCTCCGCGCGCGTGACGAATGCATTTACAAGTTCACACCCGAAGCCAAACGCGACCGGTTGCGCGGGCAAGGTGGAAAGCGGGCGCTTGCTTCCGTGCCTCTCTCGCGGGCGACGCTATCTAAGTCGGAAGACGTATCTGGAGGATAGAGTCAGCTGGCGCGGGATTATGAATTGCTACGCAGCTGTAAATTCGATAGCGACGTAATCATTAACTCGGCGGCGCGGCGGCGTCGGCGCGCGTTTCCGATGTAGCGCGGCGGGATCGCGCCGGGATATACCGTTAGATCGAAACGATTCGCCGCGGCACACGGAGAGGAATCGTCTTATGAAAAATCTGATATTCTACATTTATATATTTATAAACCCGATCCCATCATTGCTGTCGCGACCAGTCTCCAAACGGGGAGAGAACTTACGCCGTTATGCTGCATGTCCCCGTGCACGTAAGCGCGAATACCTATCTTCATTCGTCAACCCGTAACAAATTTAACGATAGATATATAACTATATCTATCTATAAATATATAGCAGCCTCATAATTCTAAAAATTACAATTTTTAATAATTCAAGTTCTCCATTTTATAAAAATCGTTTCTTATTTATTTAGCCCTACTAGTTCCTTCTTTTCCAAGAAACATCTCTCTCTCTCTCTGGCTTTAAACCCTGATACAAGGAAAACGTAACGTGACCGCGAAATAAGAACAGTCATCGTCGTCATATCTATCCTGCATTCTTACCTGTCGGTCGCACTCGAGGCAAGCAAAGTGACGCATATGCCACGCTCTCCCCTCGGCCTCGGTGCACTCGTCGGCGAGGATGATCTCGTCGCAGGCGCAGCAACGCGGCTTGAGGGTTTCGGCGTGGTGACGGCCGCAGTAAAGCCTGCCGTCCCGCCAGAAGTAGATGAGGTCCACCAGGAGCTGACGGCACACGCAGCAGACGAAGCAGGCGGGATGCCAGAGGGCGGCTGGACCCGCGCGGCTCGCCGCCACGGCCATCTCGCCGGCCGCGATCGCGCGGCCGCACTCGCGGCATCCGGCGCCGTGCGGCCGCTCGAGCTGGCTCGCGTGCCCGCGGCCGAGGGCCTCGCGTTTCCGCTGCCCCGCGAACACCCGTAGCTCGCGCTTCTCCTCCTCGGTCAGGCCGCTGCAGTAACGCGCCTCATTGTCGTGCGGCGGTAGCTGCTGCAGCAGCTGCTTCACCCGCTCCCGCTCGCCGGCACTGCCCGCGTACGGGATCTTGTCCTCCGGCAGCGCGCTGAAGTACAGATGCACCTGCGAAAAACAGAGACCCGTGAATTGAGATTGGAGTGGATTGGATGGAGTCTCGAGCGATGGGGACGGAGGAGATGAAAGCGGAGCGCGTGCGTGTGTGCTCGCAACCGAGCCTCGTGTACCGTAAACCTTAACGTTGGGGCGGGCCAAGTGCGAACGATAATGCGAGCCTATCGTGAAAATTGCGCGAGGCAACGACCTATAGTTACTTTACATCGAGCGTGGGACTTTGCATTTGAAGCGTGCTGTCTCCTCTCAACGGCTCGCGGAATACCGACGCACGTGTTCGCGACGTGGCCGTGCAAGAGTTCCCCCCCGAAAAAGTAACACTTTTCAAGCTTAAGCGGGAACATATTAATTTTTGCCGGATATGTAAGCCGGAAGAAAAAAATTACAGGACCCGTTTTGCCCATGTATAGAGAAATCCTTATTGAAGGCCGGTGATATATATATCTACGACACGTGCATTACGTCGTCGATTATTAACTGACGAGCGAAACTGCGCGACAGACTCCAACTAATAGTTCAGCTGACTCCCTGTCTCTTTATAGATCGCATCACGCCGGATATATGATATACATATATAGATGAGGGAAAGAATTTAGTGTCAACTGCAGCTGACGTTAACCGATGGTCGTTGAAACTCGCCCTGACCGTCGCAAATTTAGATAAGTATCGGGAACGGGCACTGTCAACATACCGAAGAAACGAAGGAAAACACTGACGCGCGCGCGTTTATACTACCGGGACGGAAACCTGCTGCGGCGGAGCCGACGATAAAGGCGAGTAGGGAAGGCACGCGGGTATAAAAGGGTACGCGTAGTTTTATTTCGAGCGTATATTCTTACGACGGGCTTGGTCCCGCGTCAGGACTTCGTGTCAACGTGGGTATTTCCATAAGAATATCGCCCCGGAGAGCGAAACCGTGCGCGCGCGCGCGCGCGCGCTCGATGGCCATTGGAATTTGCGCGTAATCGAGTTTCTGCACAATCTAGCGGTAAATTTCTCCCTGTAACGACTCGCGTCCGTTTATGAGTGGCAATAGCAGCGTCGTCGACCCCGCGCATGCTATTAAACGCTTCGCGCCGCGCGCGTGGGTCTTGCGTACCTATATACCTATGCTCATATTGTTTATACCATCCTCGAGACGTCGCCCAAGACATCTCCCTCGGGAAAAGGATCAAAATAAGTTATCAGTTAAATAACAAAATGACGCAATAAAATATGTGGGACAGTAGATACACATATACGAATATTTGCAAGTGAACATTTAGACGGTGAGCAGACATACAATCCGATCCTCTATAAAATGTGAAGTTTCTTTTGTTATCAGAAACTTGACTTGAGATATTAATAATTTTTGAGCTATAAATCAGTAAAAATAAAAAGATAGAACTACAAAGAAAATATAATTCTTTCTCTTTTAAATTATTATACGCATTATATTACGAAAAAAAAAACATTAAAACTATATCGAAAAATTCAACATAAAACTCAGAAGACAAGATTTCAAAGATGTCAAAGGTGTTACCGATTCTAAGAAGATATCGGTATCTTCTGATTCGCATAAAGATTGCAGATATCGCTTGCTGTCGCTTATTATAAATGCAAAATCTTCGCGAATTGCCGCGCGAATTGTTGTGCTTTCAGATACACTTGAGATCTTCGCGCGAAAACGCGAATTGACGGCATCGTCGTGCGAGGGGAAAAGGGGGGTGGGCTTAAGAGCGCGAAAAGCTTGTTGCGCGGGATTACCGTCCCCTCGCCGAGAACGCCGAGTCATAATATATAATGCGCGTTAGACGTAATGACACTTAAAGTGAGTAAAGAAAACGCGCGCGGACGGACGCCGCTAGGACGAGAAGCTAAAGCGGGAATACGGAGGCGGAGGAGAAAGAGAAGAAGAAGAGGAGGAGAAAGAGAAGCGGATTTGCACGCACCGCACCGCGGAGTCGCGAAATAAACGACGATGTTCGCGCGCGGCGCGCAAAAGCCACAGCCACCCATCGCCGAGGAGGGTGAAAGAGGACTCTATTCCGCGCCGCGCCGACGCTCGCGCGTAAACCAATTAATGGACGACGAATGCGTTAGCTCTTTCGGCGAGGAGGAATCTAACGTGGCGTTATCCGATTTTAGGCGCAACATCGTGCGTTTAATTAAGCAAAATAATTTCGTTTTTGTGATATTTCGCGACGCAGAACATTCCGGTGTACGAGAGGATCACAGATGTGTTGGAGAAATGCGAGAAAAAGAAAGAGCAACGAGATAGTTTTTCAAGGCGTCGATAATTACAAAATTATTTTGAAGGATTTCAAAGAAGTTCGCTGAAGCTTCTTTTATCGCGTTACACGGCAGCGTGATCCAAGGATGTTCCTTTTTTTAAGAATGGAATCTCTCGAAAGGGGAGATCCAAGGGTACAACCACACGGTTAATACATTTTGTATCTTCTGCATTCTCTTCTTTGATGCCCTTTTTCGGGTGAACCCTCCGATTACGCTTTATCATCGTTATACCCAGCGAGAGCTTTCACCGGCGCGGCGCGCGGCCTGATGACTCACTGCGCCGTCGTCGTTCACGATGGTAATCGCTTCGGCGATCTGGGGGCCCGCTGTCGCGGTCACTCGTCCCCGGCGAGACGAATCGCCGGGGACACCCTCGCATTACATACGTGATGGCGCGCGGCGGAAAGGCCTCCGTCTCATTTCTCTCTCTCCTATCTCAACGGCGTATTAATTTTGATCTCTATTATTTCATCAAGTATAAAGGCATGCAAACATTTTTGCCCTCTGGTTACCCGATTTACTCCGCGGACTCCGCCTCATTATTTTAATCATCGACTTTTTCTGAAACGTTATATCGCACGTATACGCTCGTTGGTGTTTTTGAGAGATTGTCGACGACGCTCGGTGCCCACAGCATTTGATTATCTCTCGAGGTGAAATAAACGTTGCGTATATTTCATTTTACCTGATCGGGCCTCAGCCCAGGTGGCACCCACGTGTACTCCTCGAGCGCACAGCCGCTGTCGTCGTCGCTCTGCGAGTGCCTCTGGTGATGCTGCATCAGAGCCTCCTGCAGCGCCAGGCCGGCCGGCGCAGCTTGCACCGGGCTCTTGAACGGCTCCTGGTGAGGCGCGCCCCCGACGCCGCTTGGGAAGGCCATGGCCATCGCCATCGGCGGGCCCGGGCCCAGGCCGAGTCCCGAGGGACCGCCCGCCTCCGTCGAAGCCCTCTGGTGCTCCTCCCGCGGGCACCTGCAGCTCCTGCACACTTTCCTGTAAGAAAAAAATATATATTCGTAAGAATAATGGTTATTTCATTAATATCACATATTTTTTTAAATTGCGTTGCCATATATGTGACAAGGATTAAAACACCCCTGTTGTCTGTGTCGTAATTGTTATTGCATCCGCGTCGCATTACCTAGTCGAATAAATTTTTCGTAACACCACATTGTCTAATGGGAAAGAAGATAAAAATATATGCTAAATATAGTAAATCTACGATGTACGTGTCAAGATCTCAAGATAGACGTAAAAAGATTCTCACGGGAGCAATCTTTGAGGAGCGCAATTGTGTTTTCTACGTTCATGTTTCCATCATGAATTAAATTACGCACCTACTAATTTAAGATCTTCCTATTATTAAATCCTGGAATCTCACCTAATTACAGACCTAAATTCTGTAAAATCTACCTGGGTTAGGGTAGCCTAGAATTCTGGAATGTGGAACTATAGGTCCAAAATATATCCAACACAATATCCCGGAAATTCTGCTTAATCCATAAATATTTCTGCACATACTAGTGCGCGTCACGTAAAGATATAAGAGGGAAATCGGGGACGTAGTAACGAGAGAAATATATAGAACATGATACACGACGAAATAGAACGAACAATGAATTATCATCATCTAAAACCGCCAACGGCGCCTGGTTCCTCGCTTGAATAAATCAGTACATTTCAATCTAAAATTCTCCGTTCCGCGAGCGCGATAGGTACGGAAATCGCACGTGCTGTTCCACATGTTCTGCATCAGCGAGCGCAAAGCTATCGAAACGTTCATATGCGAGGATGTCTTCCACCGTACAACCGCGAGTAACGATTCCTGATTAATACAGATTCCGCTGTGGGCTGTGTAAATATGCCGTTTGCGACCAACGTCGAGGATGGTAAGGCTGTTAAATAGGTAATTCCGTTCTAGATAAGCCTACGTGAAAGTAGACAAATATAATAAAAACAAACTTGATAATATGTTCAGTCGCACGGTATTTGATTTTTACATCTCGAAATCTTCGCATCGTTAAATTCTTGGCTCGTTAAATCTAATTTCTACGAATACGTAATCGTGTGATATCGCTCCAATAACACAGCGTAACTCTGTAATATATTATTTAGCAGAATGTGACTCTACGTTTCCTCATACATTTATAACTTGTAATATTAAATACCTAAAAAATCACTTTGCAATTTAAATCAAACTTGTGAAAATATACGTTGCAAATTAGATATAGAATAAAATACGACTTTTTAAAATGTAAAATTTGTCAAAAGTTCTTAATTTTCACTAGCATAATTTCGAAAGGCTTTAATCTATACATATATGTTAAGAAATTCGGATTTTTATTAGAAATATTTCACACACTCCACGTACACACACGCACCATTTTTTCACCTAGATTTCAAAATAAACGCATTTTATCACAGTATATTTTTATAACTAAATCCTTTCTGGCCTCCTTGAATCGTACTTAAACGGAAATTTTACGTCCAAGAAAAAAATGTCGAAAGGTTGAAAAACTCATTCCTCTCAGTCAGCGGCAGCAACAACTTACTCCGGACAACCGGCGGCCGCATCGTAACCCGAATGCACCGAACCGCAGTCAGCTACGCGGCCGCATTCCGCGTCTCCCGCGGCACGGCGACCGAAACTGGTCCCGTCGTCGTGACGGGCGCCCTTCAGGAACTCCACGCACTTCTCCGTCGGGCTCGCGTGCGATGTCGCCAACGCCGGACAGCCAACCATCGCGGCGACGACGTCATCGACGTCGTCGTCATTGCCGGTCACGCCGTTCTCGCGATTTCTCAGAAACGCATCGAGGTAATGATGCTCGGCGTCGGTGGTGGTCGGTAAATCGTAAACACCGGGCGTTGTCCAGGGCGCGTCGATGCCGGTGGGACGCGCCGCGGCGTCCTCGTCATTCTGACCGCCACTATTTCCGGCGTCTTGGTTGTTTTTTCTCCCGTAGAGCTTTCGCAGGTACGCCTCCTGATGGCTCCTGGTGGCCCAGCAACCGCCTTGCCACCATCGCTTCGAGCCGAGCACCGCCGTGCGTCTTCTCCGCGCCAAGCTCGACATGCTTCTTCTCGCGCGACGAACGGCGGAACGGACGACGGGCGAGCAACAGCAACCACATCCGGACCGACGACCGACGAGGACGGTGGTCGTTAAGATCGATTTCCACCGGGCGGTTTCTTCCTCTGTGTGCTACACGGCGTAACCCCGGCCCGGACGGTAATAATCGCCGTGGCCGAGACCTTCTAATCTAGAGAACGCCGGCGGGGTTCTCTCTTCTTCCTTCCTCTTTCCCCCCTCGGTATATTATGTCCCTTTTCGCGACCACCGCCGCTCGTCCTCTCGCAAAAGCTAATAAGGGACGCTTCGGGGCACTCGAGACACACCGGGGTTTTTGTGTGCTTCCACGTAGAAACCCTTCTGCGAGTGTAAGCGTATTAAATGCCTCCTCGTGGTATACGCTCTTGATTGCGTCTGGAGCCCGACTTTCCGGCTTTCTTAGAAATAATGGCTCGTCGAAGAGGCGTTTGCTCGTCGCAAACAGAGTTTTTGCGGATATATTCGCTTCTATAGTCGGAGTCTTCTTGGGGGAGCTGATGAGTTATACGTTTCAGCTTATCTCTCAATTTTTCTTTCTCGACGTCAACTTTGTTAGCTGATCGATAGACAATCGGTCATCGAGACGTCATCGCGATATTCGAGACTTTAAGTTTCCTCGCTACGTTCCTCCTTTTCGCTTCCCTCGAATGCGTTCTTGTCAGTCACCACAAAGACCGCCTGATCTGTTCGCCCCGACGCACCTTCCGTTGCAGTTCTCTCCATTATCTCGAGATGTCAACGACGCCCGCGTTCGCAGCAACATCGCGTCGGGATTCATCGCTGTACACCGCGCGCGTCATTCTCCTCGCATCGATGCGGAACGAACGTAGGGAGGAAATGAGAAAATTCGGGAGATGCTGTCGCTGTTTTGTCCCACGGAGATACCCCGTCGGAATAGAGACGCCCGTCTTGCGGAATAGAGGCGTCTCGCGTCGCGATTGAGTCGCCTCGTGTCGAACGGAGCGGACGGAGGAATAGAGGGGTTCAATCGCGTGGTGCCGTGGCACCGTATCGTCGTCGTCGTCGTCTCGCGAACGTCTCGCCACCGGCAGGATCGGGCTCATCACGCCGCCCGTTCACCATCTCTCGATTGGCACGCGCGCTCGCGAAACGCGAGCGAACCCGCGACTCGACCTCGGTCTCGCGCAACAAGGGCAACAGAGATAGCAGCGGTGAGGGAAGAAAAGGGAGCGGGGAACGGATCGGAGAGAGAACAAGGAAAGGGAGAAGATCGAGTGCGCTCCGGCGAAAGCAGTCGCCGTAGGAGGCGAGGCGCGCAAGAGGGAAGGATCGTAAAAGATAAAGAAAAAGAAAGATAGATAGAGAGAAACAGAAAGAGAGAGACAGAGAGGGAGGGTCGGAGGGATGAGAACCAATCTGTACGTATAACCGGTAGTACAGCACGGATTAACGTTTTAATACGCGACACCTATCGCGCGGTACAAAGACAGTCGGTCGATCGGCCGGCACCCGATCGCGGCGGATGCGCGGAACCTCGCGTGCGCGGATGACAGCCGCGGACAATTCGCGTGCGTCACGCGGAATGATGAACGATCATTCGTGGCTGTTGATCGAACGGTCCACGCGTCGCGGAAAGGCACACCATTTTCCGGGCTACTTCTCGGAGTGTGGTCGCCGCAAGTCGTCCGCGTGCGTTTTCAACCGCGACACTAGCTCGCGCGGAAACTTCACGACGATCGATCGCGATCGCGAAAAACATAAGGGATAGCGATTAACGCGCGGCGCGACGCGACGCGACGCGCATTAAAACCTTCGAGAGGCGGCGTCCTCGTCCTTCGTTCTACCGGCACGGGGCGTGCTGAGGCCGAGCGGACACTGAACGTACTCTGGGACTCAGCGGGCCCCCGTGTACGCGGGACACGGGGCGAGAGGGGTGTAGGCCGGGGCCCGCAAGCGAGTGCCGGCCCCGCGCGAGGAAGGAGGAACGAGCGAGCGAGCGTGCGAGAGTCGCGTCGGTGCGTGTAACTTTACCAATACGCGCGCGAACTCCCCTCCTCGCCGGAGAGTCTCCTTCTCTTTCTGTCTCTCGCTCCTCTCGATATATTTATATTCGTTTCTAATACGTGCGGCGTGTCGGGGCCCGACGCCTCTCGCCGTGGGCCTCACCGTCGGAATACGCGGGGCCCGGTTCCGCGTATGCGTGCGCCCCGCGACGGGCCTCGGGCCCCCCGAGCGGGCGAACCGAGGACGCGCTCTGCTTTGCTCCGCTCTGCTCTACTCCGTTCTGTTTCGTTCTGTTCTCGGCGAGGAACAACTCTTGCTACTTCTGCTACGACGTCGTTCTAAGAGATATGCCGTGTTTCTCTACGTTGTATGCGAAAGACTACATTTCGTTTCGCTCTTCCGTTCGCGATTACCCAGCTGGCTAAAAACGAAAATAAAGAGAAACATTTCTATGCTGCGGGACTAGTTGCATTTAATAATCCTTAAATTGCTGCAGATGAGAAGACCCGCCCCATAGAGAAGATAAAAGACTAATTGCTCGCTGTGCTAAATGCAACTGATAACTTAATCAGACTCTTGACTTCAGTTTTTATCTCTAAATAAGGAATTTGCGAAGTGCAAGTGCTGCAAGAGAACGGAAAAAATACATAATCTGTAAGATCCACTTTGGATACGACTTTGCATTTAGGTGGATTTCACATTTATAAACCCGGCTTATTCTTGTCTCGAAAAATCTTCAAATATGTACATACACAAGTACCCTTTTTATTCGATTTCCAAGAGAAAAACGGAATTCAGCTTCGAGGACTTCGAAACTGTTGTTTTATCTAAATCGGTGTCAAATCAGGATCGGCAAAAGGCATGCTAATTCTTGTCGATCGTATTTAGATACAGATTCAAATTAACATTTCGAAGGGTCTTCCGTTTCGGTTCACCGTTCAGATATCGCCGGTTACCCGTACCTTTCGTAGGGTTATCAACAAACAGAGATAGAGCTGAAAAGCCAGACCACCCAAATCGGAAATCCCATTTCTTGTGTGTGTCCGTTAGGTTATTAGCTCTTACTTTTACATAGGCCTTGCCTATTTCAACAGCATCTCATACTCATCCTTCGCGCTTAAGATAAGTCTATCTCTGAATTAACATGTTAATTAGACGATGTATAATACATGAGCCGAGCGTACTCATTGATTTCATATTTTTCTCCATTCGTTGAAAAATTATATATATATATATCTTTTTAGACAGTATCAGTGAATTAATCACGAAGAACAAAGATAAAATTTTATGGCAAGTGCTCTTCGTCGATAATTTCGAAAGTGTTTTTTCGCCTGTCATATAAAAAATTAATGAACGTTTATGGTAATGTGTAGCACAAATATTCTCTTGACTACATTCACTGTTTGCTAATTCTTTCTTTACGCTGTCACTGAACCGTGCGTCCATTACGGTATTATCGTCTCTTATTTACCGTGTACATTCTTACATTCTCACGCGAGAATCAAGCTTTCCTTAAAGCAACAAAGAAGTTATCTTGCCTATTTTTCACTCGAATGATTGTACGACGCTTAAAGTAGGCCACATTTTGTCCACGACGTTAATGTAATCGACTCGGAAATCGCACCGGATTATCGCAGCTTAAGTTTCAATCTCCATCCATAATAGAGACGTCCATTACGAATAGCGCGCGGTTGAAAAACACGAGTGTTCTCGTTGGATTGTGCCCATGTGTAATTGGGTCCATTCGTAACATGGTCGAGGGATGTAACATGGCGATTCATCCGTACGTGCGCGACACGCCTCTTCCGTGAAGGAAGCCGACCGGGTTCCTCTGGCCGGATCCAGTCCTTTAAGGTAGAACTTAAGATTTTTCCGCGCCGGAGGTGCGATTGGCGAGAACACGTCCTCGCGGAGTTCACCGCAAAAACTGTCACACGCGCGAGGCGAGGCGAGGCGAGGCGAGGATTTCGCTCAATGGATGGCAGCGGTCGCGCAAAAACCGCCGGCAGAATGCCGCTTGGCATTAAATAAGACTCATAAGAGAGAAACGGCGATACTCGAGTGATACCGCGAGCGCTAATGTACCGTGTCTTATTGCGGATTATTCGATTGACTTTACAGTTCGTTCCACCGAAGCTTAGCTGTACCGGGATCAGCCGCGATATCCGGTAACAATAATCCGTATGGGCTGGTCGTCGGGCTTCATTCCGATATCAAAATTTACGCTCGTATAGTAGCGACTTTCCCCACGAGGTTCACGACACGCAACCGGGGTCAATAAAAGTCAAGGAACGTAATTTAATTTCTAAATTTAATTGAATTAAATCGGGAAGGTTTGCTTATATATACGAGCCTGTCATCGCCCGATACGATTTATGTGAACGCTCGAAGATACATAAAAACATAATGACCCTGATATTGGACAAAAAGTTTCTCGGCTCACTCTCCCTTCTCGCCGGGGTCCGGGGTATATACTTAGCACGTCGTTTCACATTCCCGCGGCGACACGATTTCTCCGTAGCGCGTCTCGCGGCAATCTAATCGTAAAAAGAATTTAACGACTCGTTAATGACCATCGTTCACGGCAGGACGATTTCCCGCGGATCAATAAATTTTTACGATCCAAAGCGAGAAGCGTCTCCTAAGCGGCTCCCGCGCTTCTACCTTTCCATCTCCTTTTTTCCTCCCTAGGTTCCCGATAGACCGATACAATATCCACCGATAAACCGATACAAGCCGCGGCGGCATTTTTCGTCGCGGGATCGATTTCCTCGCGCGGTTAATCGCGGGCCCGCTGTGCCCTTCGACCGGACAGGCAAATGCGATATCCGGTAACGGCGGTATAACTCCGTTCATCTCCAGCCTTCTCCGGCGTGTAAAACTACATTGTAGCGATCGGCATACTTGCTTCTTGCGGCTGCCGCGCAGATAGAAATTGCTATTACTTCTCTCAGAGCGGGAAGCGGCCGCGCGGCATAATCGCCGTGTGCGCTATTATGGTACTTTCGGCGAGCGGCTGCGCCGCGCCGGTACCGTAACCGCGGCGCGGCGTGGCCAATGTCGCACGACGGAATTACCGGCTGTCTTACCGTACCGTACCGTACCGTACCGTGCCCACACCGGTGGACCCCAGGGTTCTCAAACCGCGGAATTTTTGCGCGACCGACGACGATGGCCGGCGCGAATCGACGAGCGACGGACGCGGAAACGCGGTCAGCCGACACACCACAATGCGACTTCCAACGCGCCTGCGTCTTAATTGACTTCTGTATGTTGCGCGAAAAATGAGATATACGTTTTGCTCGTAAATGTACGTTACGTTTGTTAATTTTATTACGTGCGAGGAAAATACATTTATGACGTCATAAAACGCAGACATCGCGATATTTGAAAGATGTATTAAAACGATCAAGATTCTAGAAATTCTAATCTTGGTAGCTGATAGTGTCAATTAAAATCAAGTGCACTGCAGGTGTATATGTAAAATCCGAAATATCGATCATCGCGCGGATAAAACGTATTTCAATCAAGCGTTTTAAGAGAAATGAGAAACGTTGTAACTATCAAGAAAATTAGAGTTAGAAGATCTCAAGAAAAGTGTGAGAATCAAGAATATAATTCAACGGATGGAAGTCAAAGTCACGAGAGAATCTCGACTTAGAAAAAAGATTTGTTTTGTTTTCGCGGAACACACACACCGTCGTCGCACAGTTTGAGTACCCCTGCATCTAGGTGCATTCTGCACGCGAATAACTCGGCCTGCACGATCGTACACGCCGCTTACAACGCGTTCATCAACGTCGACGATCAAATGGATTTTCGCTCATACAGACTGATGTATCGTTTATACTTAGCGTCATCGCCTCGAACGACTATATCCGTTTGGGCATTACATTGAATCGTATACCGTTTGAAAAACGCCTGGTTTGTAACACGCAGCGAGATTCGCAAATTGCCAATTCGGCCTTGTCCTTCAATCGCTTTGTTTTTCGCAGCATTCACGGTCGTTCGGACGTCTTTCGGTCAACGGTTACTTTACATGTATTTTTCTATAGCGCAACGGCCTTAATGTTTCTCGAAAATAGCGCTGCAATTTGCTAACTTTTGCTTTCCTACGTTCGTAAGAATTGAGCTTGAATAAAGCCGAGAGTTCTGAACAAACGGGTGTATGAATACCGCCACGTTGCGAGCCGTCCGCCCATCACCTGTTTTCGCTTAGCACGCAGGTGTTCCGTGAAAGTTACTCTACTAGAGTCATTCTACATTGTAATTGTACGTGCTAGGATAACCGTGCAACATTACCATAATCCTGTTTCATTAAAATGCAAAAATTTATTTCATTGTTAAACAAATGACACATCAATCATCTTCCTGTACGTTTTACGAAATTACTAAGACAATCAATCGTAATATTTTCACAATCACCGATTATTCTTTGCCTTCATTGCTGCAATCCGCGATTTTTAACTTTTTTTGCGAATATCGAAATTGTATATTTTCGAGATAAATTTCAAAGGCGATTCCATTCGTCTGTTCTTCGCGGAAATAGCCAGCACACCTGCTTGACCGATCTTTCAGTCATATTCCGCGACGACAAACGGCATCAGGCTGCTTCGAGGAGGGCGACGACGACGCAGGTGCATCGAGACGATGCGGTAGAGCGAGAAGAACGAAGGTACTCAACGCGTCGCGCGTGCGCTTGCTCGCTTTCTTTCTTTCCCGCGCTTCTGGTAGCGAGAATCAGCGGCGGTGGCAAAGAGGACGACGAAGTCGCTACCTCGCTCCCCCCCGTTTCCCACGACGGCTCATTACGGCTTCCCGACCCACCGCGGCATTCCCGAACGGAACGCATCGTTCGCAAGTGGGATTCTCTGCATCACACGCTCGACTTGCATCTCCGTTAAGAACTTGGGGCTAACACGTTCCGTAGAACGGGACCCGTAGGAGGGGGACTCGTTTCAATATTTGTACTGGAAACGTGCGCGGGGGCGAGTAACCGACTCTTACGCACGATTCTCGTGTATTTTCCCGGGTCCGAAGGACGCGGCAGCGCGACGCTGCCAGTCGGCGAAGCCGGCTCTCGACGGCTACCGGGAATTGGTTTTGCCTTATACGTTAATACTCGTCGTCGAGTCCGTCCGGTGTGCGAGGTGTCCGCCGGAAAAGGCGGTAGCGGTATCCCGACGCGCGAGTAATTTGCATATCTGATTTCTTTTTAGCGGATAGTCACTTAACTCGTGACTAATTGGTTAAATTATTTAACACACCGAGTATCGCGCGGATGGAAGAAAGAACTTAGTAGGATAGGGGCCTTGAATGCAGCTTTTTATTGGGAGCAAGTTTACGTCGAGATTCAGACGGAGGGGAAGCCTGCTGTTGGCGTGAAACTTTTCGTCGGGATAACTATACGCAAAGAATGCTTAAACGCGATCAAGCATAATACTTTTTGAATCTTTATTCGTAAAATATTATTATTGGTAACATATCGTATTAACGAGAGTTATATTTCTTTTTTTCTTCAATAATGTGGAGCGTAATTATATAAAACAAGTATCTTAATTGGCTGACGATTGAACCAATTGAGATAGCCACGAAAATAATTTTCTCGCCGTACCAAATTATACCAATTAAACTACAAATGATGTTAATTGGTAAAGTACACCTATAAATACATTTGTTATCTGTTTCTCTGACTAGGAGATCAAAGCCCAGAACTCGGAGGACCGCCGCGCCGCGCACAGGTAGCATGCGGGACGATTTTCTCGGCGGACATCTGTCGACGCGCGCACGATACTCCTCTACAATTCTCATTATACCGCATTCTTCGGGATGGTACGGTGTAAATCTATGGCGTGCGAGATTTATGGTGCTGTACCGCGCGGCGCCGACACTGCCTTCAAAAGATTTCTTCTTTTCTTTCTCCGATCTCGATCCCGCTATTTGGGAAGCAAAAGAGGAGAATACCGCGCGGTGGTTGCCCCGAAGGCGAATTACGAGAATACGACTCGGATGAGAGCGCCGTCCGTGCGTGTATCGTCATTGAAAACAGGTCCCGGACTCCCTAGGGTTGGACCAGAAACCGCAACGGGGTAACGTTACAGCAGTATTCGCGGAAAATTAGCGAGCTCCCGATGCGGATGCGTTTACGCGATGCAGCTCACCGCGACGAGTGTTTCTGACAAATATAATTGTCGGGCTGTTAACCACGCCCCACGGGGAGATGCCTGCGTTATTAGAGATCGTCTTTCGTTTAATTCGCGCGTATAGATTTTCATTGCTACCTTGCGGAGCGATGGATTACGCCGGTACGATACCGGCCACGCGATGCGTAATCGTCGGATCGCCGGATACTTCTTGTCTGGAGAACGAGGGCGGAGCAGCGATCTCGGAGATTCGATTGCCAATCGGTGGAGCGTGCGCGAAACGTTTAACGGGGAGCCTAAATTGTGCGGAATGCGCTTCTAAACACGTCATAATCAGAAGGCATATTAGAATAAAAAAAGTCTTCATTCTGTTTTATTATCATCTATTCAATATTGATACTAAAGCATCTTATACCGTGTCTCTCAAGTTTCCGTACTTTTCATCAGTTACCAAATTTTTCTTTACGAATGCAGAGATGACTCTTTTAACAAAAGTTTACTAAAATTTATTATTTAAAGAACGCAATTGTGTGAAACGAAAAAGTTCAATCTCGCTAAAGGGATACTTCAGCTTTTAGTAGTTACGACTTTCCTTAGAAAATAATGAGAATAACATGTCGAATAATGACTGCCGAAGCTCTTCGGGCGGGATACACGAGTGCTGCATTAAAGGAACGTCGCATTATCAAAAATTGGCCATTTCGGTGCAAAAGAGAGAAACGAGAGAATCTTTAATCACGCACAATCTGTCACGGCGATTATCTATTTATATGTGGCGCGGAAAATAACTTATGTCCACGAAGGGTCAATAAACACTCCTCGCAATATCGTTACGGGCGTAACGTGTCCGATCGAAACGACAGACTTCTTTTCGCGAGCAGCACCGCCAACTTCGAATTCCCAATTATACGATATGGGATTCTCGTGAGGTCCGTATCGTCACATCGCGCCCAATCTTACGACTCCGGTAATTTACGTTAACGACGATCGCCGCGAAGCGAGATCCGCCATTAACCGGTAGAATTCTAGTCTCCACGGTGAACGCCAAAAGAGCAAACGCTAATATTCCCTCATTCGCGATAAATTAATTCCTGGAAGACCGGTATATCGCGAAGGCCCGCCGTTTCTCAGGCTACCAGCGTATAACGAACTATATAAGAGCCCTATAAAATGTAAACTATAGAAGATAACTGCGGGACTGTATCGACAGGATTAGAATAAAAAAGAAGATCTTGAGAATGTAAAAGCCGCATATGGCTTTAAGAAAGCTAGAATATCGCTAAGACTCATTAACTACTGTACAGAATTCTGACTAATTAGACATGCCATTATAATTTTATGCTATCTTATAATAAAATTAAGTTTATAACATTAAGATCAGAGCTCGGCAGCTGCCAACGTGATGAATTCGCTATTCATATATTCAATCTTCGAATCTTCTTCGCGCGAGTCTTGGATATATTTCCAACTTAATCGGATGAACGAGTTTCAATCTGAGAACGAGCCTCTTCGTTATTCATCCGACGCAACGCGACAAGTAGCGGCCGCAGGAATTCCCGGCCAGGGAAAAGGGGGAGGGAACAAAGCATTCCGCGAATATTCGTACCTTACGAACGGTCGGTCGTCCCCCCGAGGCGATCGCGTCTCGCGTTGATCGAAACCGCGGTTTTCGATCGCGCGGGAACCGACCGCGGCGTCCCGTCGCTCTTCCAACCGGCGGAGTTCTAATCTCGGTCGGTCGGTGGACGGAACTCGTTCGGTGTCGGAGACCGGAGGAGATTCCGCGAATCGCACTCACGCGAGTGCGAAGGGATAAGGCAATCCCCCGGCAGTGGAATTATGCAGATTGCAGGTTGGAATCCATCTCCATCGGCTCGCCCGAACGTACGTGAGTTCATCCGCGCGGCGATGTAAGACGCGCACGGTTTGCGCGAACAGCGGTTGCCACGAGTATATAGCTTTTCGCTCCGCGCGCGTTCGTTCGTTCGTTCCTTCGTTCGTTCATACATTTGTCCGTCTGTTCGACTCCGTCGACCTTCCGCGGTTTGCGCTTTAATTAATGCACGCTTATATACGCGACGCCGAGCGCCGCACGCGCGTGCATGTTTTGCGTGCGCGGACGTTATTGCAGGCCGACCCGTCCGACACTCGCGACTTGATAAATGAGCGAATTAATCGCCATTATTAACGGTAAAATTACTACCTCTTAGGTCCAGTTTCACAAGTGTCGGTTAACTTTTAATCTTAGATTAACTCACTCTTCGTCTCCTTCTAACGTCCCCCTTAGAAAAAGATGAAGAGTGAGTTAATCTCAGGTTAAAAGTTAACCAACACTTGTGAAACTGGGCCTTAACGTGCCTCGCGCGCTCGTACTTCTGCCACCGTCTCTCTCTCTCTCTCTCTCTCTCTCTCTCTCTCTCTCTCTCTCTCTCTCTCTCTCTCTCGAGGTACAAAATGCGCGCCGAATTACATACATACATACAATACATACACAATTACGTACATGTACGCATCCGTGATCCGAGATGTCCGTCAAGATGCGGCGTAGCGAATTACGCGCGGTCGGGGAAGAGGAGTCGCGGCGCGAGGGTGGAAAGGGGCGGATAAGAAAACGCGAGGCGTTTTCTCTCGGCGCAGAAAACGACGCGGAAATTTCGCGTCCAGTCTTCCTCACGGGCGTCGGGATGCTCCTCCTCTATTTTCATTCCTGAAAGATCGCCCCCGGCCCTGCTCGCGCGATCCGGTTTACCTATCTCGTCCAATAAACATCGGTCCGTCTCTCGATGGAAAGTTCTGACCAAGTCTTTCCTTGCGTGCAGCGACGGCGGCAGCGGGCAGTCCATCGACGATGCAGCGTCGCTTGACCGTGCGAAAAACGCAAGTCGCGAAAATAAAAGCGCGCTCGGCGAGTACCGTTCGCGATCTCGTTCCCTCCAGTGGTCCGTCTTCGAAACGTCGGAAGGAATTATATGCCTTGTTGACAGCACACCGCTAGAGAGATTCCGCGATTAAATATTATAATAATATTTATGGAGGTTATTGGGTCGATAGACTTTAACTTTCTGTTTAATTTAAAACGCGAAGTGCAAATAATAATCGAGTTGTAATTAATTATATAGTTGTGAGTCACACAACTTAACTTTTTTTCCAAGATTAAAGACGCTTGTTTTATAGACCTACTTAAATGCTACTCTAATTCTCATTTCCTTTACCTGCGCGACAGATCTTAATTCTTTATACGCTTTTAATTAAACGAGGATTAAAACTAATTGGGCTAGCAAATAAAAAAAATAAAATAAATCCTACCGAGAATCTCTAAGACAACGATTTAAATGTCAACTACAGATTTAATCAAGATTCAGCCGTGACAGACGCGGGTTTTAAATTCAGATTTTCCGGGCGCAAACAACGGCGCCAACGATAATGGTCGCGATCTCACGTATCTGGAGAGTATCATCGCGATCATGGGAGAGAATCTCGTGCGAGATTCAGGTAGTAGCGACGGGCCGGCTGCCTGAGTCGGCTCCTCAGCAAGCCCTGCGGAGACGGTACGAGAAGAGAGGAGAGGAGAAGACAGCAAGAGAGGATCGCAGCCTAGAGAACGAGTCGGTCGCGGCTATAATTTAGAGAATAATATACTCTCCGGAGGCATGCATTAAGCTTTCCGTCTCCCCGGGAAACCTCGAGTCGGACCGAGACAGAAAGATGCAGAGACAGAGAAAAAGAGAAGGGGAGAGAGGCCGCTGCGCGTATTAAATCAAAAATACAATTTGCCCGTTAATTCCTCCGCGCTATTAACCGGATGTTAGACGTGTACGGCCGTCACGGCGGCGGATCCCCGCGGACGAGGACGTCGCTGAAACGTCCTTCAACGCGACTCCGGAATTTCGCGTCGGCCCGCCTCGGCGCCGGGGAACGTAACTCTTATTCACGCGCGGACTCAGAATCCACGGAGAGAAATAATCGCGCCGCGCTTGGCAATTCAGGCAGCAGCCGGGGCCCCGACTTGTCCGGAGCTCAGCTCGGCTCGGCTGTACCCCGCGGGAAAGAGGGGAACGGGAAAGAAGGAGAGAAAAGGGATACGAGGGGAGAGGGCGAGCTGTAATTTAGAGAAAAACGTTCGTCGGAGAAGCCGCAGGGCCCTACTTTTCGTGCTGCCCGCCGACCCGCCTACCTGGCCTCTATTACGCGCGCCGGATCGGAAACAACCTGCGCGTCCATCGAGTTCGAGCAACAGCAACAGCAGCAGCCGCAGCGGCAGCAGCAACAGCATCAACCTACATCTCCCTTCCTTTCCCAAATCCGCTCTCTCGTGTTTTCTCGCGCGGAGCCCTATTCCCTCCTCTCTTTCTCGGCCCGCGGGCCCGCTTCTTTCTCCGCGCGCGAGCTGTTCGCCTCGAACATGCCCAGCGAGGGCAGCGTTATCGCCCCGTGCGTGAGTCGAGTGAGCTTAGAATGCGCTGTGGAGAGAAATCCAATCAATCCGCGATTACCCGCGCGCGAGCAATAAGGGGATGAGAAACGCGAGGATGCGCCGAGCAGGGCGAGTTCCCAGCACCTCGCGCCTGCACTTCCAGGTGTTTGAGTTCGGGGGAGTGGGGTCGTGGATTAACGCCTGCTGGAAATTACATTTTATTTGCTCGCCCGTCGATCCCGACCCTCCAATAATCTCGTTTTGCCAGCTCATTGCTAGAGAGATGGATCATTATTTTATATTATTTGATACCCGCCATCGCCGACAATGAGCAAATATCGCGGTATACATTCTCGCCACAAAATGAATTTCTATATACTTCAAAGCGTCGTTGAGGTAAAATATTTTTCGCCAAAATAAAATAAACAGAAAATGTGTGCACGCGTAAAAGACTGTTGCTTGTTATTTGCTTTTACTAAATCGTCAATCAATTAGAAACTATTTAAAAATTTTCAGATATAATTGCTTTATACCTTGTTTTTCTTTACCAAAGTATTCTTGTTCTTATAAAAACACGATTCGTCTTACGTCAGTACAATCTATTTTTACTCGGCGTCTGTTCGTTTAATTTGAAGATAAAGTAATTACGCACATCCAAAAAAGTATCTTCGAGGAGCAACCACTTGAACCGAAATAAAATGAAAGTGGAAATAGAATCCTCGCCGTCCGTAAAATCTGGCTGTGTACGGTCGTTAAAACTCGCCGTAATTCGTTTAATTGAAACGCCAATTTCATCGAACTCATTGTCGAAACGTCGATACGCTATACGTATCGACCCCGCGGCCTCGTCCAATATCCTCTACTGAAAAAAATTATTGCATCGCCGCGATACGGCGATTAATACTGGACCGAACAACGGAGCTAATGAAACGAGCGATGCGCCTCCCGATATAGGATGCACTACATTGAGCGCCGGTTAATGGCTAAAATTCCATAAAACGAAAGCGGGAATCGCGTGTGTGGCGACTCTAATAAGCACCGTAGAGGAATCCGTCTTTTTTAGTGCGGCGGAGGCTGGGTCAGCAGCCGCGATTCGCAGCTACCTTAAGGCTCCGACGTCTTTTTCCACCCGCGAGATTTACCGAGAAGACCGAGAAGGAACAAGAGCGCCGGGAAAGGGAGAGAGATGATGCTTTTTGCCGCTTGTTCCCGTAGGATACGTGCGGAACGCCATTCCACCGAGACAGTCCGGCCGAGCTTTAATTATGAAGCGACGATCGGGGAGGGTAATAATTTCGAGACGTTAAGCCACGTTTGTTCTATGGCAATTTATTTATTAACGGTTAGCGATTACTTCACTCGCGGGCGCGATTAACGCTGACCGGAAAGGGATTACCCGATGCGAGAAGTCTCAGGTGGGATATTCTTTAACGATCGATCGCTACGACCTCGCTTCTTCGCTGATTGAGTTCTTTCTTTCGGGTTTTCTGCTCCCCGCAGGTGCATTCGTGGACAAAAAAGGTATTATAGAGTGTCTAATGAACTGAGTTCTAGGTACTCCTAGTTACAGAAGCTCTTAATGATGGACTACATCGATGGGTGTGTTGATACACCGGATCGTGCGAGATACATTCTTTATCGATAGATCTTCAATTCCAGGATATCTTGGATCACATGATTAATCTTTCAGAATCTATTGAACTTTTAACTTTTAGGTTTATTGGTTCTTTTTTCAAGCTCTCGTTTTTTCATATCGTTAAGCGTTTTAATTTTTCTAACATGTATTGCGCAATCTAAATTTTTAAAGGACGAATTTTAATTTCTCTACTTATCACTATAAATTCAATCATACCGATTACTCCTTGTCATTCTGTATTAACCTAGAATTTTTCACATTATTGTATATATTTTTATAGCACGCTTAATTATTTTAGATAAATGGAATTCCTTAACACGTAGAAGTAACGTATCAAAAAATAATATTTATTTTCGTTCCCGTTACGGTTATCAAAAGTTCATATGATGTTTCAATCCTCTACAAAAAGAGATGTTTAAATTCAAGACGAAGACATAGCTGAATGGACAAAGATAGCGGCGCAGCATACAAAAATACCAGCCTGACGATGAATATATTCGTGTCAGGAGGAGATAAAAGAAAACGAATACTCGGAGCTTGTCCGCGCGGGAGAGATTCTCGTCGTCGACGATGTGGTAGGAGCGGGATACCTTTGAAGATCGGTATCGTTGCCAATGACAAAAGTTCGTCCCGTCTTTCATTCCGAACCTATCTCAACTGTAGACTTTTACCGTCGAATAATAGATATTATCAAAGTGAAATCTGTCTGTTCCTTCACGAAAATCATAATAGATGACGAGTATACGTACATTCTCATACTTTTTTTTTATGATAAATCGTACTCGTATGTATAAATAATTTCACGTGCACGCGCAGGATGTAATTTCAAGCTTTACATATTTCATTTGAATTTCTATACAATTTGCGACAAAAGATATAACGAACTAAATCGAATATTTCTGAATTGAGATTTTTTTTCCTTGGCCTTCTGACTTGCGAATTAATCTAAATTGAGATCGCAATTACTGCCATAAAATAAAACGCAACCAAATAATTAACAAACTCAAATTAATCACATAAAGTATATCCGCCATCTGTAAAAAAAGGCCACGCAAAACGAAACCTTTTTAATAAAAGAATCCGATGATATCGCACCTTGATTCCTTCGCGGACAGGTATGTTTTATAATCATGCGAGGCTATTACATCGTGCTCCTTCGCGTATCCGCCTACGTAGTAATAATACGTGACTTTCGGCGATGAGTTACGTCGCGGGCGAGCGGCTTTTCGAGGTGGGCGCAGGCGGGTGCGGTAAATCCGTCATGGGACCGTGACAGATTCACCTTTGTCAGGGCGGAGAGTAAAGGCGAAGAAAGCCGGCGGCGGCGCGACGAGGTGGCGACGACAAGCGGGAAGGAACGGGGCGCGAAAATGTCTCGACATCTGCTACCTCCCTCGCCCGTTGGAAATTATTAATCCCGTCAAAAGTACTAAATCATATCTCTCATGGAGAGGCTCGTGCCTCCGAGGAGCGTTTCGAGGACGACGGGGAGAGCGAGGAGGGCGTGGAGGGCGAAAGGAACGTCGCCGTCGCGGGCAGCGAAGGCGACCTTGATTTAGGGTCGTGGAAACCCTTCTTCCTTCGCGGACGGAGAGCGCGCGCGGATCCCGCCGGTGATATTTATAGCTCCGGAAAGTATTTCGTTCGAGTGTAGAGATTCCTCGGGGAGACGCAATCGCGCGGGACGCGAGCGAATTTTTCATCGGGCGCAATGACGAGAGCGCTAATACGGACGCTTGTTTATGTCTTAATTCTTCCCTCGCCTGGGGGATGGGGAGGGTTAACCGCGGCCCGAGGAATAGCGCTTAATATCCATCGTTTATATCTTAATCTGGTTACCGTGTAATGGACGCCTCCGGGTAGCGTCCTGCTTTTATGATAAACCGTTCCGAAAATGGAGACACGCGAGGGGCTAAACTCTGCAGAAGATGGGGGCGCGGTACAACGGACAACGGGTACATTACTAACTGTCATGCTGTCACGATAAGAACCACGATGCTTACCGCGCGCAGCAACGCGTGTTAAGAAGATAAGCTCGTTTGATGAAGACGTTCCTGCAGGGATGACTTGACAAAACTCTTACGATTGACACGGTTAGGTAGTCGTTCAACGTCAAACAACATATGGTTGCATCATCAATTTTCTTTGTCATCAAGTTTTTGTTTCTTTTCTGATTTTTGTCTTGGAGAAAATTAATTAAACTTTAATTAACCGGGATTTCCAGATACGCAGGGCTTAAATTGATAATCAGTAATCGTTCATTACACTACCGTCTTTCCCACAAGCGCTTCGCAGAAATGCAGGGGCGGAGATAACAAGAACAACGAAGAAGGAACGACTTCTGTAATTTGTTCGCTATGCGAGACCGCGAATACCTCCGTCGCTCCGTGCCCTTTTGTTTTACACAGATCGTCCCCTTTCGGCGCGAATCCACCGGGGACCGAGAGAGAACCGGCAATTCGGCGACGGACGGAGCCTGCGGGGACCGGCGCGGCGGAGGCATTCCCCGACAGGCAGAGCGCGTTGAAGCAGAGTAGAGAAATGCACGAGAAAATATCACGCTTAATGAATCGCTCCTGTGCACTGACCTCATCTCGCGCGGTAATGGAATTTCAAAACACGCGAAACGCGCCTCTCCGTCGCACGTTCTCGACACCCTGTCGCCCCGTTGCGGTCGCCTGTCACCTTCCACTGCCACGACCATCTTGCTGTCCGTGGCTTGACGTTAATGTCGAATTGCATTTTTTATTCCCTTTCTGATTACGGCGGTTATGCAGATGTCGCATTCAACATGGCGCTCGAGATGTTCACTCGGAAAAGTCGAATATTTTATCACAAGCTTATTTCATATACTTCTCAAGTTCAACGTCGATAAATATAACATGCAATAATAATAGTGTTAATATTTTTGAGAATTTTTGCTGTTTCTATTAATACCTTAGTGACAGTTTTAAAATGGAATTATATTGTAATCAATATTCCTATTCATATTAATATTTGTACGAATAGTGTACCTGAACAATGTTAAAAAGTTAATGAATTGGTTAATCAATGGAAGGAAAGATATCCGCGCACGTGTCTGTCTATATATTTCTCTGACAATTGAAATAGTTTTTGTTTAATAGATTAGGACAAATCAATTTACTTTTTATATATTTACTTTTTATATATTTATACTTACAAATTAACTTTGTAAAAATTATCTGCTTATACATATATATAGATTAGGTTTAAAATAAGTTAATCTTTAATAAAAACGAAATATTCACATTTATTTATAATATAGTTTTGTTATTTTCTCGAACCGTTTTATCTTTCTTTTCTTTTCCATAATTTGAATTTTTGGGCGATGGTGTCATTATTTCTTTGTTTGAAATAATTGTTCAGCGAAATACTAGAAAAACTACGTTAATAACATCGTTAGTAAATTCTTGATATTTTTTTATGTTTCTTTCGTTTAGAAACAGATCTCCCGTGATACTCTTTCTAGTTGCTGTTTCTAAAACAGCTTTCCGTAAAGTTCGTTGTAAAAATTTATTTTTATTCTGTTCTAAAATATAAATTCATGAAAGCTACTATATAATTATTGGCAGAATTTGTCCGCTGTTTCCTCTTTAAAATTACACTATAATTTTTATATATTTAATTTTAGAATCCATCGTTTCTCCATAAAATAAAAAAAGGACACTTTTAGAATAAAATAGCTCGAACTATTCGAACCTTCCCACTCTGTCATATTTCTGCTTCCACGCGAAATGAGATGTCACATGGGTTTACAACTTTCCACGCGTGGAAAGTTCACGCATGGACTTTGCAAGGCTCATTATGTGTCCAGCTGTTGAAAAAGATTTTTAAAAAGATTTTTGCCAAAAGAGCCGCAAAAAATATCAAAATTCGGAAAAGGCCCTATTCTGAATAATTACCTACAATTTATATTACCCTACACGACCAATCATCTTCACAGCTAGTCAAGGAGATCCGCAAAAGTTTCGTAATAATTCACGTCTTATAAATACCGGACAATATTTCAAGCAGCGTTATCAAGTATGATCGAGGATGCGCGTGACGGAGCCTTCTCACCCGTTCGGTACATACTAATCAAACTCGCGCGTAGGATTAACTTAATAGCGATTTAATCGAAAAGCGGAAACGGCCGTTTAACTCTCAGGACTCGATCGGGATCGTGCGTGTATCTATCTTATCGTTAAACAGTTCCTTAATCGAGGTCCGCGTTAGTCGCGTTACGGACTAATTACAGTTGTTGTCGGCTCTACCTGCGCGGCTACAATTATTATCACATACGAAACGAGCACGCGTGATCCGTCGACGACGTTGCGTTAGTAACGGTAAACCACAAATGCGACGTAATTTTTAACGCGGGCCTGGGAGACGCGCGTTAAATTACGACGTCGTCCTCGACGCGTTTCAGCAGCCAGCAGCGGCAATAATATCGCGCTTTACGACATCCCGGAGAGAGAAGAGTAAGCAAATTCGAAGCGATTCTGAATGACCTGGAATCTGGGAGACATTTTGCCAGATCCGCTCGACATTCTCCGTATAACCGTCCTCCGATCTCATAAGGAAACGGTCTGCGCATCCTCTTACCCATTATTCCCCATCGTCGATTTCTGCTTCGCGACATAATTTACGATAACTATGTGAATGTCTTTATGATGTGAAATAAAATCTTTAAAGGCATCGCGAACGACGGAAATTAAGGATAAATGAAACAGTTACTTACAAGACGCCATATTTCATGTATAATTCTTTTAGCTGAATACATAATGCAGTTATAGTCTACGTATTCACGAATTAATGTATTTGTCACAAGAGTCGCATGAAAAAACGTGTTATTTAAATACAAGCAGAAATAAATTTGATATAAACCTTTGTTTTCGTACATTACATTCCCATCATGGACGATCGGATTGCCGCTTCGCGACAAGTCTTCCTAAAGTCCGATTATCTCTGTAAGCCGGTCACGCTTGAAGCAGAGATGTCCGTGGTATAAATTCAGACCAACCTATGGCCGACCCATGTCTTGAATAATTGTTACGATTCAACAAGCAATATAATCATGTATTTTTTTAGGCTTCGAAAAAAAAATATTCTTATTCCGTCCACACAATACTTACTCCTATATATAAGCTTTAGTACCAAAATTTTTCTAGAAGAGACTAAGAACCTTCCTAACGATGTTTTACATATTTTTTTATCGAAAGAAACACAATTTCTTAGCTAAACGCAGTATTCAAAGCGGTACTAAGAATTTTTTTCTTAATCTATTATTTATAATTTATATTATTTTATATTCAATTATATAAATTATGTAATAATGTAATTAAACTATTTAAGAAAATGCAATAAAGTTCGGTTTACGCAATAAATCAACCGAGTAAACGATTGCCGATCATTACATGATATATTTTATATATTTTCACAACGCACACTCACGTGCCAGTCTTCACAACCCGGTCACGTTTGCCTGACGAAAATCCACGGCATTTCGTAACCGTCGTTCCACTGACGGTCTGTTTATGATTGGTACGACTCCCAGGACGGTCGTTCAAAACGAAAGCGGAGAGCCGGAAGCTCGCTCGCACCCTCGTCGAGCGACGTCCGTTTCGAAGGCGCGCCGCCCGCGCCGCCTGTTTCACGCCGCGCGCTTAATTCGGCAGTATCACGAGATATATTAATTAACGATGGGCCCCGGACTTGCAACCCAATTTAGAAACAAGCGCCTTGTTTGCATATACCGGCCGAAGTTCGCGCGGACACCCTCGTAGCGGTACGCGCAATCGACTCGATATAAATAGCTTTCGGGCACGAGGGATGGCCAGGAGGGAGAGAGGATATAGAGGTGTTTCGCGCGTTAGAGCCCTCCGTGAGTGTTTAACGAAGAATCCCGCTGTTAGTAGCCCGGCATTAACTCACTCTCTCTCTCTCTCTCTCTCTCTCTCTCTCTCTCTCTCTCGCTCTTTCTTATTCCAGCCACTCGAGCGCTTTACCGCCGGAACGCAGGGCCGGGATGCCATCCTTAAATGCCGCGTCCGCACTTTCGGGCAACTTCGACTTCGCAAACAACGTCAGGTTTTCAGCACCCGCCGGTTCGAGCCTCTGGTTCCGTGTAATGAACCTTGGAGAACCTCAAGAGAATTCGAGAGATGAATGAACTCTTATAAAGATCGATCCCTCCCGAGCGACGGAGGACCTGAAAAGTCCTGACAGGGTTACGTAAAATGACTCGTAAAATTTTGCTAATCGTTAAAAAGATGCGAGGTTTATCGCAAAACAAAAAAATATATTTATCAGATATGTGTTATTATCGAAATATGCTAGATACATTAGGATACTATTCAGAGACATTTCGATACAACATAAATGCGATATCGCAACATGGTATATAAAACTAAGCGATCGTATACTCATTAGGGAACATTTAATTAGTATGAAATATGTAGCTATATGAACGAGACAAGACAAAGTCAGGTCGTATCATGTACTACACACGACGCGATACCATAAAGGATTAACGGATTGCCCGCGATAAGCGCGAGTATAGGCTCTCCGTTCGTCGCCCCCATCTTTCAGCTCCACTAATAAGCTCAATCGCCCCTATAGTAGCTCCCGATGCGCGTGAATGCAAATAATTCCGTCCCTTCGTATTTCAAGGTATAGGCTTTGAGCGAGAAATTAAGCGTCGCGCGAAACGTAAGCAACAGCATATAGTGAATACTTATTTTATTTGTTTTTTTTTTTATGTGTAATGCGCAAGTTGAATTCGCAATTAGATTATCGGTCAACCGTCGCAAGATTGTACTTTTATGAAATCGTCGTTCGTGGATTTCAGATTGCGTGTTCGCGGACGACGCGGGTCCGGGAAACTCGTATCGAGCGTTCTTACGCTTTTGCGGTTAGCGATGCAATTAATGCCTGTACCTTACGCATTCAACTAGCTCCGAGTCGCCCGGGGACCTCGCGGATTTTCTGACATAGCGCGCGTCCAACGTAGCGACGGAATTATAATCGCCGACCGAGCGGGCATATATTAATTGCCCCCGAGCAACATTTCTTAAAAGCTTCAACCGGAGCCCCGACCCGTTTAGCCGTATCCACGTCGCAATTAAATTTCAATATGTGTAATTATATCCGATATTCCAGCACAGATCCGCGGTGCGTAACATGTACGGGAATAATTTGGCAAATGTTACATAATTACAGGGCAGCGTCGGGACGTTTAATCCCTTCGCTTTCACTAGTCACTTATACGACGACATAATACCTTTATGTAATGTCGCGTCGAATTATAGAACTCAATTGGTAGGGGATTATAAATCATGCTGTGAATACGGACTCATGAATATTATAAGATCATATCGGGCATACATAAATATCGTATATGCTTAAAAAATATTATCATACAATTGAGTTATAGAAGATTAAAAAATTCATCGCTAATTACAATTGTTGCGGTCTATTCAGGCTGACTTATTGCATCGGCTGAATTTCACTGTACTCTGTTGCAAATGTAAATTAAGAATAATAAAAAAAAGTACCCGTACAGATTTATGCGTTACGCTGCTCGAGGTATATGTTTAATTGCCATTGCAACTCATGCGATATATAATCTTAAGGATATATACGTGTTAAGATCGCATGATCAAGTACTCCTGATTGTATACTGTGCTCTTCGAAAAGTTACTTTCGATCTCAATCGCATAAATGTTACCATACGATAAATTGATCAATTGCAATTATTGCAATATTTGGCAGGTATTTGATTAAATTAGAACTTGTGATATTATATTCCTCTAATTATGTAAAATATTTACGTTATAAAACTATAAATCACTTAAGTCAAGCAGGAAATTAATTAATATAATATATTCCCTCTTATATATATGACGTATTCAAGGAACAACATTTTCGTATTCAATTTGAATTCAGTGATGCTGTAATACAATTATGAAACTTTCGCAACTTATGCAACCTATATGGGATTCAGACCTTGGCGTTGCAACGGTTGCATTCCATTAGGCGTCTGTTTCAGTTCGCACTGCAGATATATTACTGCTTCCTTTACATATGATCATCCTGCTCTTACAAAATTTCGGAAGAAAATTTATTCGCAACTTGATATTTAAATATTCGAACTATATTTTGTACACACACACACACACACACACACACACACACACACACACACACACACACACACACACACACACACACACACACACACACACACACACACACACTGTATGATAAATTTAAATAATTTAAATTCCAATAGCTCTTTTTCTTATCATTTTTTTGTCTTTAATTTATTTTCCTCGAATTTGTCGTCAATTACAATATTTTAAGTATTTTTACTTTATTTTTTGTAGTGTGAAAATAGCTACGTTTAGAAATTAAAAAAATCCAATTAATACGGTTGAGATTTGGCCTTCAATCAGATATAAATTTGATTTCTCTCACTCATTAAACCACTATGGCTCTCCCTATCTAGACCTGTTTAGTTCCCTAAATAGAATCTTATCGTGTGAATGCTCTTCGATGGCGACGCGAAAATAAGGCGAACCGCGAAAGGGGACATTGATTCGGTTAAGCAATTAAATTTGGGTACCCCATCCCGGGTACGTCCCAGAGGAAGACTTTTTCCTGGGTCTACGGAGAATCGCGGGTAGATTCGCCCCGCAAACAGGATATGCGGGGGACAAGTTGCGGCGTTATCTGAAATTTAGGGCGCAGCCAGGGCGGAAATTGAGCCAAGGCCGTGGCTGGGCTTTCCCGCTTTACGCGGGATATATGTTGCAGCGTCATAAATTCAAGAGCTTTCGTTCGAATCACGGTAAGCTCTTTCTCTCTCTCTCTCTTTCTCTTTCCCTCTCTCCTTGTCGCTGGATGAAAATCAAGTAAAAGCTGCTCGTATCTCGTTAAATAATTGAATACGGTCTTTAGTAATAGATGAAGCTTAAACCCTTTAACACATATTTTATCTGCAGTTTTCGATAACAAATTAAACCATTTATGTCTGAATCATAAAAGGGTATTAAAATATTTGTCCTATGTTATTAATTTACGATGCATGATGCTACGCTTTAATCATTCTCGTGTGTTTACATAAATTATTGCAATTAATTATATCTTATAATTTATTTGTCTTAAATTAAATCATAAAAAATTTTAATTATCTAGTATAATCTCCTGAAACTGTTTCTCCAAATTCAGTTATTTTGCATTCACTGATACTTTATACAAGATCTTTTATTTTTAGAAATAAAATGATGCTCCGTGCTATCGCTGCACATGAAAAATCTATCCAAAATTTAGTTCGTTTAAAAATTATATTACGGTTTGCCTCGACTAACTTTTTCATAAAAAAGCTGTCTTTTCTAACATGGCACAATTACCATATTAGCTTTTATTACTATTATTTGAAATTTATAGACATTATATTCATTATAAGCGATGTTTGCTGTCGGACTCAAGTGCAACTAAACACAAACGTTTCACGGCAAGTGGTATTTAGCCGCGGATCGGGGGAAGCAATCTCGCGAAAGTAGCGCGTATAAAGCGTAGCGCCGGTATTACGCGTCGGCTCTTCGAAGCTCGAACGAACGATCTGTCTCGCCGCGACTATGCGGGGAGACAAAGAGAGAGAGAGAGAGAGAGAGAGAGAGAGAGGAGAGAGAGAGAGAGGAGAGAGAAGCGGTACGGTGTGCGGTTCGGTTTACAGCTCGAGGGCCCGGTCGCGAGGGCCGTAATATAGGGGCTCGAGCATTTAGCTTATCGCGACCGACTATCTACCGGTGGCATACGCCCACGTTGGGGCGCTTTTCCACCCCTGCGGGCGGAGCTGCGTAACGCGCTTGTGTGGGAACGGGGGCGACGGCGACGGCGGCGGCAGTGAGCCCTTAAATCAGGCCGCAGCCTCCGGCGCAACGCGATGCGACGCGAGGCGAGGCGAGGCAACGGCGTACGTTACGTCGGGACTTTCGGTTATCGCGACTTCCAACTGCCGACCCTGGCCAGAGATAAGATTAACGACGAATTAGAAGAGCTTACTCACCGTGACGCGACAATCTCGTTGAAATCATCGGTATAGCCAAACCACAGTTGTTACTAATGTCTTCATTCCGCTTATTGGCGCGAAACTCGCGCGCTTGCTGCGGATTCCGGGGATTTCAGCGAGATGAAATCTGCAGCCCCGCAGGCGTGCTACGTTGCGTTGTACTTGCGTCTTCTGAAGGAAGTGCAATTACATGAGTTTATCGCGGCCGCGCGCTCGAAGATAGGCCTTTAATTTTAATGGGAAGTCTTCTCATTAAATACGATTAACGGCGGCTCAGGTCTCATTAAGTGGAATCATAGAGTGTAATAAAATTGGCACGAAAAGATTGTCCGGATATCGCGGCGTAAGCCCCCGCTGTTATTACCAATATCTTTATTCGCGTGTATGACACGTTTTACGTTCATCTGTCGTGAATTCAATCCGCGATTGAATGAGATGAAGTCTACGTAGCCGGGAGATACCCCGTCGTATCATTACGTTGCTTACTTTTACGCGAGGCCCAATTACATAACTTGTCGTTGTCACTCGTTGTCGCTCGAGGATAGCGATTTTGTGTTAATAGAATGTTTTCCCGCGAAGAGGAGAGCTGTAAGGTATAATAAAACTTAATAGCTACTCAATACACTTTTATATAAGTACTTCTAAGATTACGTCCAGATTTTTCCGTAACGATCCGACGCACGGTTCTTCAACCCCGCGATATTTTTATAAGATAAATAACATGACAAGGGGGGGATTACAGTCACTTTGGTACATGTTGCCACATGGCAGATCACGCTGGCCACGTTTCTCGCGACACCATTAATCCTCGAATCTCCTAAACGAACGCGCGGTTGTTTAACGTGCAAACAGTAATTACGGCCGAATTTCCTGGAACGTGAGTTGAACGAGACACAGAATCGAACGAGAGAGAGAGAGAGAGAGAGAGAGAGAAAGCGAAAAAGCTGACGTGGCTCTTACATTCGTCTAATAAGAGTCGTTGATCTGTTTTCCTACGCCTACACGCTTCGTTTCCCGCCCACGAGATGTTCCCGTTTAATTGGAACGACACGTGACATCGATACAATATTATCGATTTGTCAAGGGGAAGAGAACATCGAGCTTTACGATCAGTCGCAAACACATAGTATATATCCCGAGACGAGACGAGATAAATTGGCTCTCCCGAGGCCGGTTTGCCTCTCGTCTTAACGAAAACGGAGAAGAGCCGCGAAACGTCGGCATAAAGTGTCAGCAAATGTTGAACAACGGGCACAGTGATTTCTTACGGGCCACCCTTTACTCATTCGATGTGACGGGGCCGAGACCGTTCGTTCATTCCGCTCGTATTCTCGGTCTCTCCCCCGCCGTTCGGACATCTCGGGCCACCCCTCGGGGCATTGAAAGGCAGCTGCTTACGGCGCGCGTAAAATACGAGCAGCAAACTATTACGAGCGCCACGTTTCGCAGCCGATCGATCGGAAGAGCGAGAGAAGGAGGGAGGAGAAGGGAACGCGTCGTTATTTACGCCGGATTGAATACGCGACATCGGATGGAAGTGGTGGAACGCATTAACGCACGAAGGAGGATCGTTGAAAGTTTGAAAGTGAGGCACTTCATTCATCGATGTTGTTAGCGAGACCACCGCGTTAAGCACGAAATTAAAAGAAGGCCGACGAGTGTAAACTTAATGAAGATTTTATACGAAGCAAGCTGTAAATGTGCGATGCTTATCAGAATGCTATATATTGAGCTATTCAATTAATTCGCGTTTAAAGCACGTCTAATCTAAAGAGCATGAAATAATGAACGGAATATAGAATGAATGACTAAATAAATCGATGTTCATAATAAACATGAAAACTATGCAATCTGTATAATTATACGATTTTAATTTTAAAGCTCAAAATATTTGATATTTCTTGAAATTCTTATATTATTCAAACAAATATCAAAAAAATTTTATCTAGCATTTAACATTGATTTACAAAAAATTTATGCAAATGCGATAGTTTTCATTTTATTTTATTTCCATATTATTATATTATATTTTTATTTTATTTTATTTTATTTTTTATTTTTTTGCCAAATAAATAATTCTCTTATTGCTGCAACTAAAATAATGTTGATACGATGATGCACGAATCTGCAGCTAGCTAATGTAAAAAAGAAGAGTAGAGTAAAGTCACCGTAGGTCGAATATATGGCGGATCTCGATGGGCGCAGATAGGAGAAATGGCGGTAAAGTCGGATTTAATAGAGAGTTCTTGTGCGGAGCTTATGCCGTGCCGGTGCTGCGTGTAACCCCGAGACCTGACGTCGGCATATTGCATTATCGCCCGACTTATGGGATTCCATATTCAATATGGATAGTAGACCGGGAGGTCGGCGGGCCCGAACGATCTCCAAAGGTGGAGCGTATTTCAAACTCGACGGCTCCTTACGACTCGGAAAGGACCGGGCGGCGGGTTCTACTCTTGCGAGAAGTATATAGTATACTATATTACATCGAGCGATATGACCCATACGTCAGTTCACGAAGGGACCCCGGCGAACTTTCAAAGTGAGAGGCTTATATACTGACGTCGACGTACCTTCAAACGACTTTTCTACTTTACAATGTCGAAGAGACTGCCGTGCCACTTGCGGAGCGACGGTAGCAATGGTCGTTAACAATAAATAAAAGTATTTTTCATTTAATTTATATTTAACATGTATAAAATATTATATATACGTGCGGTTTCAACATTATTTTTTGATATTAAACAAGTGTTTTAATCACTTAATCCAGAATCGAGATGTTTAAAAACAAAGTGCATGAAACTGTGCCAAAGTATAAGATCTTGCGTTGTTTGTATAAAATCTATTGCTTTTCAATGTTAATATAATGTTCTACTGCAAAAAGCGAGATAAAATTTAAATTAAGTTAGTGAAGACACAACTGCAAGAAAATATGTGACTCTCTTTTAATGCGTAATATATAATAAATAATGTGTTCGCAGTGCCGAAAATAAAATAAAATAAATCGAATCGGAACGTGGAACAATATGTTATAAAGACAGGAGAAGAAAAATGCGAAGAAATCTCGTGAGACTTGAAGGTATAGAAGTGCTTTCGACTTGTGTAGTCGACGCCTGCAGCAAACCACTTCGACAGCTTCATGCATCGCGGTTTGCCTGCACGTAGGAGCATCCTTTCTATATACAGGGTGTCCTAACATAGCTGTACGAATAGATAATACTATGTTATTTCCAATAAAATTCGCAATCTTTTTTTTTGTCAAAATTTCCTGTCATTTCTATCCTATTTTTACTTATGCTCTTCATCTATTACAAAAAGCACATATACATTGACATTTTTGTTATCAGAAATAGTGTGAATAAAATAAAATTCCACTATTCTATTTACAGAAAAAAATTATTTTATGTGTTCAGCCAAATGCAAGTTTAATTCTACTTTGTTCGAGCTTCGTTAAATAATGTGACCTAAAAGAACTACGAAATGGAATACGTTCTTTTTTATAGCAATAACCCGATATGTATATTTATTATCCGACCCAGAAATAAAACCCACTCCGTCGTCTATTAAATAATCCACCTGTAAAGGGCCCGTTTCGCCATAATCGGACGCTTATTGCAGCCTACGCGATTTACCGATGCCACCGTATGGTGCATGGCGCAGATAAATAATGCCGGGAAGAAACAGATGCAAGCTGGGGAGAAAACGGAGCCTGCGGGTGTTTGCAGTATCGGACTGGCTTACTTTTGCACCCTTGGTACGCGACTCTCTACCTCTCCGCGTTTTTGTACATCACGTACGCCTATATTGCGTCTCGATATATGTCAAAATTATCTATTTTTTTAAATTAATAGTCGTTTGATTTTATAGATATATATTGAAATTTTAGCAATGTCATTCTGTTGTTTTCTTTGCAATAAATATTAATGCTATTATACTTAACGAATCGATAAACCTTGATCTTATTTATTTTTAATCTTTATAGATCTGTTTTTCTTTCTTAAAAAAAATTCTCAGGGGCAGACATTTCGTAAATGATCACGTTCCTGGTCAGTTGAATACTCGCCGAAATTATATGAGAAACGTGCGTATGGTTCTGAAAGGACGTCGTCCGAGACGTCGATGAAGGCGTGCGGAAGGTGGACGAGGGCGGACATCGTGTGGGGTTCCCAGCGGCGCGGCGCGTTATGGTCAACGCGCTCGCTATAATAAAACTATTTCTGTCGTGGCTTACGCAACAGGGGTGGCGGCGGGCGGGGAGGGTCCCGAATCCCGTAGGATATAAATGCCGCTCGGGGTGTTTCCTTCACTGGACCGTGGTCGGCCAGTCCGCCACCTCCTGCACCTCCGCGTAGATTCAATCACGACCCCTCCGACTATACCGACGAAACTCGCGTCTCGAATACCAAGCGGACATTCTCTTCCCGGAGTCCTCCCCCCTGCCCACCCCTGGCATTAGAGCGTCCCGTCTTTTTTGATCGTGACGAGAATCGCGTTTCCCACCCGGGAAATTCACCTTGCGCTCGTTCGCCCAGCCCACGATCTCGACAACGACGACGACGGACGGAATTTTCTCGCTCGTTTTTGTCGGATCCGGTTAAACGTCACGGAGAGGTCGCTTTAGAAATCACGCGCCTCGAAAGTCGCACGCTGAAAGAACTTTCATACGGCGAATATAATGAGTTAAAAAGTCAAAGCACATAACATGGCGTAGCGATATACGACGGTCGTAGTCCCCGACCTGACAGATCAGGATACGCCAAAGCTTGTGCGTTACTTACGTCCACGACTACGATTGTCATATGTGCTTTGGCCCTTAAGCGAAACGTGGCGCATAATTCAGATCACAGCCGAGGAAGCAGTCCGATCGATTCAAATTAAATCAGATTAAATTAATTTCCTACTATATTTTGGTTCTTCATTAAACTTACGCTGAGTTTAGACACTTAATCAAGATCAAGATTCTTTCTAATTAGAAAAAAATATCTTTTTAAAACAATCGTTCTTCAAAACGCTGATTTGGGAGTAATTTGAATTAACACTTCATACTTGAATCTAAGTATTACGCGATAGTTTAAAAACACGGGGGGGGGGTAACATATTAACCTTTCTGCACTTTTCTATTTTACTGTTCGTGCATGAGCGATATCTCCGCAAAGTATGTTTTATCCACGAGACAGTTAACATAAATCGTACTCGAGACAATCTACCGAGGGTTATTAAACTAAAGTCCAAGCCCACAGGAGAAAAGCGGCGTCGAAAACCGACGCTTCTACTTATCTAGGGGGAACGAAACCACTCGTTTGCACGCACACACATATTCCGTGTTCGCACACTGAAGCACGCACAAACGAAGAGCGGTGCCGATCGATTTTCGCGCACTCTGCTTTATCTCCTCTCTACCTCGGTCGGTCCTTATATTGTTCCTGCGGCTTCTTCGCCACGACTTAGCGGAGCCGTAGATCCAATAAGACGTTTTTTTCCCGCGAAGTTTTGGCCCGCGGCCGCTCAAGTTTCGATGGGAGTCTATCGTCTGAATACCAAGTACCTGGTCTCTCGCGCTTCCCGAAGGGAAGCGAGACAGGGGGATCAGAGCGAGATCAGCGGGTCCCTAGGGACGCCCGTTAGAAAAGAAAGCGATCGCCCGCACACGCAATTTTGACAGCACCGGGAACTTTTATTGATAGCGAACTTCTACGTGGCCCCGCGCTTCGAGATTCGAACAATAACGTATTTGCAAACGTACGTTAGATGCATGCCACGGCCAAAATAACGTATTGAACGATTCAAATTTTGCGAAGCAAATTCTTACAGTCGTGTATCAAAACTTTTTAAAAAATATCGATAATGTTGGATTAAATTAGTTTTCAAAAACTTCAAATTAAACCATTGATGATTTTGTACGCATTCTCACATTCATATATCTGCATATCTAGCGATAATTATTTAAATCTTGAAGCTTGATGAGAAGCCTGACATATTTCTCGATATAAACTACCGCGTCATATTTTGTCATCGGAAACGATTAAGAAGCTCCTGGAGCGAGTCGCGGATTCTAAATCTCGCGAAGCGATCGAGAGGATTAAGCGCGAAGCGGCGTGAATTAATATAGCTCGTTTTGACTTCATCTAAAGTTAAATTAAGATGGATTATCGAAATAATGGCGTGGGCCGAGAGCCGAACGAAGCCGGCAGTGTACGCGGTAACGAAGGGTCTGTGTGTGCAAACGAGTTAATACGCTTTATTCTCAACCGTGAGAGAACGCAAAATCTACGAACGCGCGCGAACGGGACATTAGTTTGCCGCGCGGAGGATTACCGGTAGCTGTATCTCGTCCTTAATCCTGATTTAGGGATTCCGAGACGCATCTTCTCGGCAAGAAGCCTGTAAACGTATCGGTATACCGTCGCACCGGTAAGAGACGACTTAAATTACCGTCGAGGACGTTCTAGAGGAGCGTTTTACGCGCGCGCGTCTTTGTTTGATTTGCGAGATAATTAAAAAGATTCATACCTGTGCATGCACGCTCCATGTGCATACCCTGCTATTAACCTTTAATACATATATATTTAAAGATTTATCAAGGATTGTACAAACGATAGGAATATTGTATATGTATACCGATATGTAAATGTATTTGAGAACGCATTGATTTGTGCATATGTGAACGGCGACGTGCGCGAACTTGTAGATACAAATGTATCTTGTATCCTTGGATACGCGGACAGTTTGAGCACACGGATTTTGCTTATCTGTGAATATCTACATTTCCAAGAGCGTGGTTATCTCGAATTTATAGACGCGGAACTTTATGTAGGGTTGTAAGCACCGCACAGCTCGCGGCTATATGCAGATACATACACACGTACGTGAGAGTGCACGCGTCATGTGTATCTCTGCGTATTGCCGCATGAACTCGCAGAGTTCTAAATTTATATTCCGTGTACGCATGACATATATACTTTTTGCACGATAAAGTGGATAAATAATTAAAGGGAGCAGCCTATAGAGAGGAAGTTTCAAGCGGCTTAGATCCGACTCAGCAGCCATTTGGCAGTCACAAGGGCCAATAATTAAGACGGATCGGGTACTTCGCGTTACCTTTGACGAGGGCACGGTAACCGATACCGACGAGGACTGTGGCACGAGAGAAGAACGGGATCGACTTATGGGATTTCGAGGCCGCGTTAGTATCAGGTGCTTCAGAACTCTCTCACAGTTCGCGATTTACGATCGGCGTATCGCATGTGTCTGTGGCAATAACGCCGCTTGAAATTTCGAACTGAGTGCGAGCTTAGGGGTCGTTTGACGTATAAACGCGCGTCGACCAAGCGTCGAAAAAGCGTCGAGCGGTAAATAGTGCCAGCGTTTTCAAGATCTTAAGGTAATCTTCCAAAGTTTCAATTTTTACCAAAATTTAGTAAAAGTTGAAACTTTGAGGCTCAGTATCTTGATTTTTTATACCGCAAGAGATACTGAAGTTTATACCACGCATAAAGCACACCTAAATTAACGTATATTCACAGTTTCAAGAAAATCTATATAGAAAATCGATTTTCTCAGGTACAAGGACCAGAGAACTACCTTAACTATCGTAGGGATAAAATCACAAATTCAAAAGTGTGTGCTAGTCAATTTTTAACAAAAAAATTTATCAAAATAAAAGATTATATAGAAAAAATTTTTTAACTACGATCTTATTTAAATACTTATAAATTGTTAAATTTAATTTGTAATTTGTAATTTGTCCTTGATTTGATATATACATTTATCTTGAAACATCCCACGTACAAGAGTCCTACTTAATGTGTTTCGGTATCGATCGTCAGGATGAATCAACACCCATCGTACGGGCGCTCTACTATAAGCTGTTTGAAGGAACATAAAAAAGTCACGCGCATCGCAAGAAAGTCGAAAGTATACGTTACAATGGCGATATGATTCATGGATTTATTCGTTGGAACAGAAATTCGAAGTCGCATCCAGCTAATAGAAGGAAAGAAAGAAACGTCGTTTTGCGCCAGCTATATACGCCATTGGGTTTCGCGGAGAGATTTACCTCACGTTCGCGAATCCGATGCGGGAATGTTGCACGTTCGTCATCCGCCATCGCAGCTGTTCGCCGATGGTGTAGTAGGGTCCTTGCGAGAAGCGACGCATCCTTTCCACGCGCCGGGTCTTCCTCCTTCCGATATCTCGTAGCGCCCGATCGAAGCCTCAGAGAAACCAACGTGAGCGACGACGCAAGGGTGACGCGCGCCATGATCCAAGGGTAGCAACCCCCGCGACGGCGCCCACCCTACGACTCCGCGTCCACGTCACGGCGACACTTCCACGCGAGCCAATATTATTGTTGTCCGGTGATATAGGAGTGTCAGGACGCGCACTTGATGCACATTGCGATCGGGTTTGCGCGTTGCTGGTGGTGGCGGGAGGACGCGATCAGCTATGGCGTGTGCGGATTTGTGGACGCGTGAATCGTAGATGCGTAGATTTATGGACACGCGGATCGCAGACACGTAAATTTATCGTTGCGTCTGTATAGAGGAGTCGAACACGTCGATTGTAAGATTTATTGTGTATTCACGACCGCATAGATCGTTGAAGCACGAATTCGCGGGTGGAGATTTGCGTAATAGACTCGCGAATATCCGCAAATTAAGTTCGGTATTTCTAAATAAAAACGCGTACCCGCTTGTAGATGCATACGATTTTACGCGACGCGTGAATTCGTGGCTGCGGGTTTCTAAAACAAGGTCGGTGCGAGGGTGCGAGGATTAGTCGATGTGCAAATTTGCCGATAAACGCGTTCGTACGCGTGAGATGAGACGTATATGTAAACGTGTGTTCCACGCTCGAACGACGCGCGCGAATCCTTCGAGTGCGGCTGAAATAAAAATCGCGCAGACCGGTTACGACTCCGCGCTTTTGCGTTTTATTTTTCTTTTTTTTTTTTATATCCGTCCGAGACGCACAGCCACCGAGGCGAACGGGTAAGCGTCGGGCGAAATACTAGCGACGGCCGATATCGGGGGTGCAGTCGTAAGGGCGCGCCCCTCGTTACGAGCCCCCTGTAAGCTAGAGCCCGCTCGCGCGCGCGTGTATATACACACTCGATGCCCGTGTCCACGAAGGGCTCTCCCCCGACCTGCCGTTGCCTGTGTTACGGCCGCAGCTCGTCCTCCCTGCCGCGGCTATGACTAATAAGAACTAGAAGACCGTGTCACACGATACGGTCGCATCGCCCGTTAAACGATGCGAGCGGATCGTGTTATCCTAGTCTCGCAAGGGGTGACCAAGGACAATTCTCTTAAACTCTGTAAAAGCCGATTGTAAATTACACCTCACTGACGCTAGATTTTATAGTTAACATATAATGAATTCTTTATCGTTTATTTACTTAGATGTAAACGAATCGCGAAAAGTCAAGTTGCAAATAAGCAAAAATTTGACGTATCGATAAATAAACGATTTAAAACATAATCTTTAACTATTCTTAATTCTCGGATCTTTAATATAACATACCGTTTACCTTTATCCCTCTCTTTATCCCGCCCGCTTATAGATGGGCCATCTCGCGTCGCCCTAGCGTTTTCCTCTCGCAGGCGTGCGAGCGACATCATCGCGTGCGACGCGTTTTTATCGCGCGCGCACCATATGCACGATATATATATTCCAACCCCCGGAACGGTTAGTACATCAAATTTTCTCCTATAGAGGAGAAGAGAGCCCCATGTGTTGCGCGCGATCGTCGTTCGGATGTGTGTAAAACGCGAATCGAGATTCGCGTCGCGTCCCACGACGCTCGCGAACGATCCTTCGGAAGAAAAAGTGTCGCGGGTGGAATTGGCGTTGTGCGCGTTCGATCCCACCGAAATTGTCTCTCGTTTCGCGAAAACGACGTCAAAGCTGCAATTTGCATTTTCAAAAAATGCGCTCCATATTTTTCTCACGTTACTCGCATATTTAACGTTGCGCTACGAAAGAAAAACACTTCAAATCTTCATGCTCGGTTTATCTCTTTTTATCTCCTTAATGACAATTGCATGATAATAAAAGCTAGCCAAAAATAATATCAAGTCAGATATGAAAAAGCTTAAATGTACCAGCAACAGATTCTTCACTACTGTTGATGCATGTTTTATCAGTCATAACGCATCAATGCACAGAAAAGAAGCGTCATGTGTTAATTATGATGTATACGGCCTGCTTCGTTCCTCAGATTTACTTCCTCGCCCGCGAGTATTAAAGTTAGCTAACAGGAACTTCGCATTTTACGGCAATTACGTATATATTACAGCACATGCGTGTCGCATAATTCCTCCACCCTGTAATTTCAAAAGTCCAAGCGTCGCGCTCTCCCCTCGTGAGGTTTCGACGGCGTTACTCTTTTTTTTTTCGCCAAACATCAGAAGTGTCAGCGAAACGTCCGGGCGCAATGAATCGCGGAAAAAAACGGATGACATGGAACAATGCGATAAGCGTGAAAAAGCGCGAGTCGACCGACGGGAACGTCGATTTGTAAATGGTGCTGCAGGTGGATCTCTCGTCGCATTTTCCGGAATTAGCAGCGAGAGCGAAAGGGAGAGACCGGGCTAGACAGATCGATGGCTATTCCGTCTGAACGCGATTACACGAGAACTCTGGGAAACTGCGATGGATGTGAAAGCGAAAGTACGGAAGAGGAGAGAACGAAGCAATGGATGGGTTAAGTAAACAAATCAAATATTACATAATTTCATGGTATATAATTTCGGTAAAAGGGATGACATAGCAGATAATGTGGAAAAAAAGTGAAAGGAATTCTTCTACAGGGACACATACAAGTGAAGAAAACACGAGATGACGTCGCGAAGTTAGAAAACAGATGTAACAACCTTTGAAAAATCGATGCGTATATCAGAAAGTGATAAAGGGACGAAAGGAACGTAATAAGTAACGAGGGAGTAAACATTCCGCTGGATTGTCGAAACAAGACAGGGTCCGGACTCGTGGAAAATGAGGTAACGAGAAGAGGAAATTCGCCGGGCGCGAGGGGAAGGTCCGAGGAGAAGATCCGACGAGGGGTCGAGCGAAAGGGCGTAGGGCTGGAAGAAAAATCACGTCAAATATTTGTTCCCGCGCGGTGCCGGGCCGGTGTCGTCGAGAAAAATCGGCGAATCAAGAGAAACTCTCGCCCGGTGACAGCCAGAGAATCTTATTCGAGACGAACGCGAGGGGAGGACGCTCTCCGTCCAATCTTATGATTTCGTTATTTGCCGCAACCCTCGCGCCCTCAGCGACACACGAAATGGGGTATCTCCTGATGCCGCGTGCTGGCGATCAAACGCGTCACGGATTCATGGATTCGTGCACCCACAAATTTAAGCGTTTGTCAAACTCAAACATTGCCGACTGGGGATTAAAACCGGCCGGATAGTCGCCCAAGGCGTTATCGGTCAATCTCCTGTATCGAGCAATTTTTTTTTTTTTTACTTTAACGTGATTCGCTCCAGGACAAGAAATATTAAAAATATTTCTGAATTTTTATACACATCGTAATTTTACTGTCTTTTTCTACATATCCTTAAATTTCAAAACAATATATAACATCGTTAGTAAAATATGAATTATTGTATTTCTCTGATTTATAAATAATACAGATGCAATAGAGAAAAAATGCCAATAAACGAGTGCAAAATTGCAAAAACCGTGAAATCCACGTAATCACGAACGCTCATATTCGTTAATTTACATATTTGCAAATTTATATGCTTTCAATCAATATTTCCTATAGAAATCTAACTGTCTAGTTATCTATGAATCTATATACGACCTGCTACTATAGAATATATCGTTCCGCACTAGTCATAGCTAATCCAGGATATACGTCACAGATAATCTCTTTCCCGTAGATTGACGTGACTAAACCGAAGCGTGCAATGCGTAAAGTCCATTATATCGCGGTATCCATTATACCGGAACCGTCTCTCTAAATAAAAAAAAATGGAAGAGTAGATTTTTCAGAATTCTATTTTTCAGAATTCTAAAAGGAAAAAAATTAAGATTGTCTTTAATTATGAAAACATTGTAAAAAAGTACTAACTACTTTTTAACGTTCAATGATGAGATTGACATTACATAAGTTTTCCAATTAAAGTTAACCATATTTATGACGCAGTTAATTTAAACATGACGATTTTGCAATTATAAGCCTTATGTTCATTTGAAACGCGATAAGATCTAACAATAAGAGAAATTATATTGAGAGAATTATATTGCGAGTGTAAAAGGATTTAAAATTTCATTCCAGGTAAACACGAGAAGGGTTTTTATTATGACTTCTCGCTTGCGTGGGGTGTTCTGCATTGCGGTGGGGCTACCGGAAGGAGACCTCGTCGCGCTCGTTGCGTATCGCGGTAGCGCGCCTCTATTTTCGGACAGCGTCGCGCACTGCAGTCCGTCCCGACGTCGGATATTTTTAAGGTTTCCGTTCCGCGATACGCGTCGCAAATCCGCGCCGTTTCGGGAAGGAATCTCCTCGTGCGGTAGATCTGTGCTGCGCGGGAAAGGCCGACGGACGACGCGTCGCGTTGTCGAGACGCAATATTTTTCACGACAGTCTCGCCGCCCGTCTCGAGACTTCCTTTCATCGTCGTGACTTACGGTGCGACGCCGTCGGCTCGCACCGGGAAACGGACGATTCCTCCTATTCACGTTTTTACGACTTGGGCTATGTGGGGCCGCTTTAATTGAACCGTGGCGTATCCTGTGCCTGCGAGTCATTCTGCGACGGGCAAGCTCGTTATTACGCTTGCATATTAATCCTCGGCGCCGCGGTCGAGGACTACATGCAGCTGCCAGAGGAAATATCTCGGCTCGATGTCGATCGTAGATTTAATCTTGAAGCCATTCCGAAGTGACTTTTTGCCAGATGCGAAGATAATTCAAAGTCTTGTTAGGTCGTTTGATGGCCTCAATAAATTACCAAGTTGATTAGTATTAATTGTATACGACAAGATGAATTATTGAAAAGTAAACTGGTATAAGTCGAGCCCTTATCCATTTTACTTTGCAACAAATTCCCTGTAGCTCAATTAACTATGCGAATTATTAGCGATTAGTCTATGGCTAATTGAAAATTTCGCGTCCGTGTATTTTGCATGCATTTTCATTCGTTCCTTACATTAACTAAAAGCACTACACTGTATTAAATAAAAATACAGTTTTTTAAACTAAAAGAGTAGACTAAGAACTTTTTTATGATACTTCGATCATTATATCAAAATTCACACAAATCATGATTAGAACTCTTGCGAATTCAAATATTTATCAACCTTGAATTTTTACTTTCACTTATTTTTAGATATTTTAATTACAAAAATAAATAAATATATTTTACTTTATTCTGGCGTATTAAATGGATGCGTCACTGATTAAGACTGCGACATATTTGCGGAAAGCACATCGCGCCGTCGCGTTCAGTGAAACAGTTCGTGAAAACGGCAACAAAGTTCCATTCATCGAGCGGCTCGCCGCGCGCTTTACGATCTCGCATGAAAAACGAAACAACGTTAAATCAAGCTTTATCTGAGACGCGAGCGTGGCAAACATCGCGCGAGCCGCCGTAAATTCGTGCTCGTTCCTCTACGCCGCGCGCGTAAACACAAATGAAATTCGCTCTACGCGTATCCGCGCACTCTCGATAAGTATCCGCGCGCGATAATCGTCGAAGCGTTCCTTCAACCTACTCCTCTTCCGCAAGGTGCGTGCGCGCGAATGACATTATCCTCACTTTTAGTGCCGAGCACTGTTGTACTCGCACACTCGTTACACTCCTAAGCTGCTTAGCTCGAGTTACACTAAATGGGTAACATAATACTTGTTAATTCTCTATATAAATTACAAATTTAAAGAATGCTTCCTAATTATTGTCCGAAACACTGAGAGGCTGTTTTATTTTATAGCTTTTTTGAATACGTATATAATTTTCTCTCTTATCTGTATAAATTTGTATAAATGTTCCGCACATTTCATATATAATTCTTCTACTTTTAATATTTTAATATTTTTTAGACATTTTTAAATATCTTATATTTATTTTTTATACTTTAATATCTTATTTTTAATTCCTACCATTTTTATATCTTATAATCTTATATAGCCTTCTTATTGTACAAATCTACTATCCGCATATAAATTAAGTCAGTAATAAACGTGTCAAAATAGAAATCATCTCGTGAGTAACTTATTCGAGTCTATATAGTTACGACGTAACTAACATCCGGATGTAAATTTCCATGAAGCCGCAACTGTTTTAGAAGCGTGGTAAAGAAAAGACTTCGTTGCGCGTAAATGGATCGAAACGGCCGCGGCGCGGCGGCACTCAGTTTCGCAGCACGACGCTAACTCGTCAACCAAGTGCGTAATGAAATCTGCGCGATATTCTAAGCGCCCGTGATATCGCGCACACCGATAATAAAAGAGTTAAAATCTAAGCCGCGCCTTCCCATGCGCGCGGGGGCGTTAAATAATCCTTTATCTCTCGCGTGCGCGAGCGATGGTGTTGCCGAGGCACGCGTCATGCCGAGACATAAACCGTGAGTCAAAGTTCGAGAGCGTGGGGGACCGTGCGGTGTTTATTGACCTTTTCGAAACAGATATGCACTATATATAGTACCACAGTGCATTAGTACTTTTTTCGGAGAAACCTGGTGTGCCGTTAGTTTCATATTTTTTAAAATTTTGTATTACGCACGAAACATATCATATATCCTCGTCTTAATTCCTATGTGTAATTACTTTTTACACAATAATAATGTAGAGTAATAATATAGCAGTACACAAAACAAGTTTATTTCTGAGGATGGTTTGTCCAACTGTTTCTTCAGAAAATACGTATGGACAAACGGAGAATCAGGAGCTGCCTCGATTACTCGGATAGAAGACTATTTTCAGTTTCAGCTTGCATCGATATTCCGGGCCGTGCGTGTAGACAAAGCGATCGACGCGTGCGCTTTCAACAGAATCCTATATCGAGCGTATACCAATTTTATTCGGAATATAGACAAAGGTTTGGTTATATTTAGAATTACATATTTTTCTAATCATCTAATAAAATCCACTTCGACGTCGAAATGAATAAGATATATTTCCGTTCTTATCATCTTGCCGTTTTTTACTTCCCCAGATTTTTTCTAAAATTTCTAAATGTATCTCAGAGGAAATTATATCTAAAAAAAAAAACAAGTTAGAGAAAGAGAGAAAGATTTTTAATCTTCTCTCGTGTATATTTGTAAGCATTATTTCTTCCACTAAATTTTATACTATACTGAATTTATTATACACTAAACTTTATATATTGTTGCTCCCTAAGTTTACTTCTGCAACCTTGCCGGTAAGAGCATCTCTAGAGATCCAGCGTCGAGAATCCTAATAAAGCCGAAAGGTGATACGAGGCGACACGCGGCGTATCTCGCTTGGCGAAGTGTATTCGCCGTTGAGGGAATTAACGGCTCGACAGCGGACGAAGGGCTGCAGCTAATGGGGTCTGACGTTGACGAATCTCCAGGTTACGAAGTCGTCAACCGCGACTGGCCTCTCGCATTGCCGGGAAAGTTCGCGTCGGCCGGGTTCGCGCCTGTCGGTGTATCGGAATAATCCACCACTAATTTTCAGTGAACGAGATAGCTTAAAAGTTAAGGCACTCATTATCTCGTCTCGGTCTCGCGGTAACCCTTCCGGCACTCCTAACCCTTTCGGTCGATAATGCGGGATACAGTTTGAAGAAATTCCGTGACCGCTGCATTATGAGACCGGACGATTTTGTGTGTGAACCGTTGAAAGTACTTAATAAATAAAACAATCGAAAGTAGTAAAATTTGGGAACGAGCAAAATAATTCTAAAGCTCGAGAATGCTCTCATATGTGAATTTTTTTTCTCCTAACAATTTTCTACGCCTTATACCTAGCATAAATTATTTTTTCTGCAATATAACTTTAACAGATTTGCGACGATGTGTTTACATGCAATTTTACAGACGACAGTTATCTCCCTTTTCCCAACTAATTCTTTAATACTCGAATCTAAAGGACGCCCGAACAATGTCGAAATCTGCCGATCTACGATCAGCTCCGTGACATATCCTCCTCGTAGCAACGGATGTTTTGCCGCTGCTCCTATACACTGTCCTACAGCTTTCACGATAACCGCGGTTCACGGAGACTCGAAAACACGTCGCTCGGCCATGTCCATGGAAGACAAATTCCGGCTCCCGAAAAGAGGGATCCTTATCGGCGACCTCATCTGGAGGAGTCTCGTCCAGACTCGCCACGGACATGCGATTCGAAGATCTCCTCGAATCTCCTCTCTGGACCGGTGGTGCCTTTATCTCTACCCACCGCTTACCCGAAAGGGATTACTTTCCCATTAGGATCTTGTCTTTCAGGGACAAATAGTCGAAATTCGAGGCGGCTGCTACCGAAACGGTGGAACGGCGATTTTTCCCCGGTAAAAGTTCTTATCAGTGGTTCAGCAGAACCGCCATATCGTTCCCTCTAAGACTGTTAACTTGGATCTCACCGTTTCTCGGCGTGCATCAAACTCTTCTTTCACCCACGCGATTATTCTTATCGCTACCTTAAGTCGATACTTGTTTCAACAATATCTTTTTAAAGACAGAAGTCGTAGAAAGAAGACCAGCAGGAACCATTGCGTGTGGTTATGAAAAATTTAATGCAAAAGTTATCAAACGTTGTAATTGGAAATATCAGTGGAATAAATTCATCTTGTTCAATTCAACTAAACATTTGGAAATGTAAGTTAAACGTTAATATTATAATAAAGAAATATTATATAATTTGATAATAAAATAGTGCTCGGATTGTTTTATTCACTTTCTCTTCTATCGTTTCCCGGATGTTGCAGTAGCAATTGAGACTTTGTATGATAACATCAAATCGCTCGATTACTTCGAAACTGTTATGTCACTACCTGCGGATGTAATTAAAGCCTGGTTATTGTCTTCCGTCAAGTAAATTAATCGACGGATAAAAATTTTCGTCCAATTCCTGAGAATCTTCGCCGTAACAGCGAAAGTGCACTATACTATCTCGCTGCGGCGAAAGTGAAGATGCGAGCGCCTAATTAAAACTCGCGTTGCACTCAAAAGGGCGTAATCGCGAGCGCGTTTCTTCGAGCAGATGCACTCTGGTTACATTTGAAGGGAGTAGCGAAAAAGCGCAAACTGCTAATTGGCGCTTCTCGACAGACACCCGATGGATTTTCTCTCCGACTTGCTTCGCTTTCCCTCCATCCTGGGCGAACGATCTAAGCAAGTCCCTCCACCGCAGTGCAAATAACGGATTTCGTAACCCTTTCAATATCCGTACGGCATACATCGCGCGGATTGTCTTTGAATAATTCATGTGCTTGAATTGTACACCGTTGTGCGTGCAAAAAAAAAACAATCGACAAATTAAATAATATAAAACTAAATTCTTAAACACATCACAAAATTAAAATAAAATTATTTAAATAATTTAAAAAATTTTTAGAAAATTATCTGATAGTACACGAGACAATAATCTAAAACTCAAATCGATTTAATAATGAGAAGGAGCATTTCGAATAACTATACGATTAATTCAAGTGCGCTACTGAAAGGGTACCGAAGGATACTGAAAGGGTTAGTCGACAGAATCTAATATAACTACGTTACCTTTCACTCCATATAGTTTCGCCAAATCACCGACTTCCGTCGTCCACTTTTGTCGACGAAGTCGATGCACGCGAACTTTACGTTATACCCGAAACGTACGCGAAAGTCGAACGTTACACTTTCAAAAGTCGCGAATCGATCGCGATTGATTTGACGAGCTTGTACAAGGGTTAAATTACTGTTCGTTCCGGAAAATTCCGGAATGACAGGTTCGAACTTACTCGCGAACCGGCGCGGCGCGGGAAGACGCGAGATGTGCCGCCGGTACGCGACACGACGATACGTGGCACGCGCCCACGACTGGGCGCAAGGCATTCCGACGGTGGGTCCGCGCACGAAATCTCGAGCTCGGTCGCGCTCGGTGTCGCTCGCGAGTGTTCGACTGCGGAGCACGTGGTCGCTCCGCGCGACCACGCTGCCGCTCCGCTCCGCTCCCCCACCCCCCGCACCTGTCGTCTCCTGCGCACGGATTCTCGACCCGTGTAAGTGTCGATTGCGGTAAACATCGAGGAAATTCAAGAGATCGAAAATTCAGAGAAAGGTAAAACCAGCCCGAGAGAAATACACTACGCCGATAGTTTCGACATGCATCGGAATTTCTTTTCCCTTTCATGGGAGAAAACTTCTGTAAAATGCATAACGTATTTAAATGAGAATCATCGATCATTCGTGTAAGACACAAGATAGGTATGAGATGCTATCTCGAATATGGATTATCACGAAAATATCGTCATATATTCTTTCTTCTTATATATATCGATATCGAGATACTGAGAAAGGGAAGCGTATAAAAATTTGTTGTTCAATCTACAAGATTACGAGGGAGATGCGCGTTTAGCGTATTGACATTGATGTATGGAATTAATACATTTATCAATTTTTATCTTCTTAATCGTCATATGTTCAAGACTGGGGGGTTCATAGAATAGACCGGAGTGTTTGCTTTATAAACTTCTGCCCGACGATGACGCGACGGATCCTGTTACATATGTGTATATTGCACTTGACAAAAGTGTACTCCGAACGGTCCAGTCGTAAAGCATCGGGCTCGCAGCGCGGCAGACGGTGCGCTTTTTCAGATTAGCTTAGGCGCATGCATCAATGTCAAATGGAAACGAACGCGTCGCGGGGTAACGACGTAATCCGCGGGGTAAAGACGGACCCGTTATTTCGGAATAACGGAACGGGTCCTCGAAAAATGATAAATCGCGCAGAAATATTATGTTCGGATCGATTTTATCACGTGGCAGAATTTGTCATGAGATAGCGTCACGAACAAGAGTGCACGCAGATAAGTTGGTTCGTTTGAAATAAAAATTTCTTCATTCGCGTGAGTCTCTTTCGAATTGCGCGATTGTTGATAGAACGGTATATTTTCTCATAAAAAGTTACCTTCTCATTAAACTCGCACGCTTTGGTAGCAAACGAAGCGAATTGAACCGTTCCTCGATTATTCAAGGCAGACGTTACCGAATAACGGCTATTGGACGTTACACAAAAGCTAAAAGGGTAGTTTGGCTTATGGATATCAGTACAGGCGTTTGCGGGGCTTCCCCTATAGAAACTCGCCGCATTAGTATTCGCCGCGGATACACGCTCGCCTGATGAGCTCGCCCTGTCGTATCATCCCTTGTTTCAGCAATGACGAAGACTGCCATGTCTTCTTGAGACGCGACGTTAAATAAGAAAAACGATAAAAAAATGCTTGACGTCCTTCAAGAAATATACGTGAAAAGAGAAAAGGACGAAAAATCTTTTGGTGCAATTTGGTACAATAATCGCGCCTAAATTTGTTGCTCTTATTATAACAGCTATTCGCTATTCATTAAATATCTAATAATGGAATTGGACAATTGAATTAAATTTCATATAAATAAAACTATATTTATATGCGAAATATGCCATCTTATTCTAAAAATGATGTTATTTGTCGTGTCACCGTTCATTTTACACAGAGAGACGTTAATATTACTTTAAATAAATTATTTAGATAATACGTTTGCATAATCACATAGATGATGAGTTGACAACTCAAATTATTTTTAGAAGCATTGACTTTTTACGTCATAAACGTTTACATTATCGTTTCCGAATTGACCAATTCAGTTAAATAAAAACTCAATCTAAACGAGGCTTTGCACATCAAATGTCGTATATCCATTAAAGTCCAATTGGACGACACGTGGGTCAATGAAAACACCGTGAAAAAGCCAATCGGTCCGTCAGCGACTCGCCAGGGGCCGTGAATCGGTGGGGGGGGAGGGGGTCAGCGGGCTGGGGAACAGAGGTTGCAAGACGAGACGAGACGCGACGGATCGTCGAGCTTTGCATAAATTTCTACGCGGCCCGCCCGGGCAAATCTAGAGTTTATCTGGCGGAGAGTTCCTCCCCGATGAGCGATTCCTATGTAAACGACATCCGGTATACTGCCCTTTGGCGACCGGTCGTAAAAGCGAGGGTGGCACCTGGCTGCAAGCCTTTTCTCTCCCCCAGTTTTCTCGTTCGGTCGGTCCGTTCCTTCTCGGAGATTTCACCAGCGACGATGCTGAGAGAGAGAACCGCGTTTCCCTTTTCCGTTTCCCTCCTCCAGAACCCATTTCGACGATTTCCGTCGAGCGCGCGCGCGGTGACGATTTCGCAGGCGGGATCGAACGCGGGTATGAGAACGACCGCAAATTCTATTTGCCCTGATGGAGAGAACGTATGCTTCTGTCGAGGGGGTCGCCCACAGCAACTGCGACCCGCGTTGCCCCTGCGAGCATAGCAACTGTGCGTACGATCGCGTGCAACGCGTTGCCGCTTATGTGGGGGCACTGTGCCTTTATACGTAAACTTGTACGAACGCTCAACCTTCGTCCATTTCTCGGAGTGGCCGATTGAACCTAATTCCCGTTTAGATACGTTTTCCCACTCTCAATTTAAACCATAAATTTCTGGTCACGTATGAGCCTTCTTGGTTCTTCTGAGAGAAGAATTTTATAACGTCTTGCATAAGCTGTACACTTTACATCTCCAAAGGATTTTAACATAATGCCTGAATGTTTAAATACTGATATATCATTCAGCTTTAATTTTAAAGAAAAATTTTAGCGTAATTAGCATGTACAACTTCTCAGCACTCTGTACAATAATAAAATACAAAAATATATATGTAAATACTAAAAATAAATTTATATCTAAATTGTGCAAAATAATAAATTTATAACATTGTAAGTAACACATATGAAAAGACAAATACAAAAGTATTTCGGCTCTTACTGCCTCTTTTCCTTTAATCAAAAGTATTTTGCAGTATTTTTCGACGATGGAAGTTCGCTGGAGCAAACTCATAAAATTCACGAATATCGTATTAATATGTAATGCAAATTTTATACAAATATATTGGCACTGCCGACCCCTAAAAAAAATCCCATCAACGACTTACATTGCGCACACATTCGCTCTAATGGATCTCACAGCATTCCCGGCCAAGCCCGTAAATCCCCGTACGCAAGTATTCCCCCACGGTTCCTCGATTCCACGCAAGACATCCAGAAAATATCGTGTATCAGGTCCTTGACAGTAAACAGCGGCGCAATGATAAAAATGGGGCCGCGCGCTCTTCCCAGCGCCCAGCGAGCAAGATAAAAATTGAGTTACGGTTCGTACAGCCGATGCACCTTCCTCCCCCGTCCCCTTCTGCGAATGTATTAATCGCCGCTTACGCCGTCGTAATCGCTCGGTCGTCATTAACGAGCCAGGCAATTAACGACGACAAAGACTTTATATTTCCTGGCGTAATAGTCCTTAAGATCTGACAAAAGACACGGATTAGAAAGGATTCATCCATCGTGCTGGAACACGGTTTACGTCGGATATTCCGCGAGGTAAATTGTAAACGCGAAATACGAACGTCCGGGGTAACGGTAAGGCTTTTAAACAATCTTAACTATCCTATATGTTCGCATGTCATTTATACGACGGTATAAAATAGAAGATTAACAGGAGTCTGTCATTACTATATGTATAGTCTTACTGTCGTGCACGTTACATAAAATAATACGGCACTTGTAATCACTCGCAGGTGTTTGATATCATAGGTACCTATAACATATCTAATGTTTTATTGCTCGACTCAAGGCTGCACGTTCACTTGAGAACATTTCTCGATAATTTTCCACAAATGGAAAATTTAAAAGAACTGTCATACGCGTCTCTCTTTCTGAGAGAAATTTTTATTGACAGTAAAATTATCGATTGATTAATTCGCTTCTCATAACGCAATATAACTTAAGAATAGTAGAATATACTAATATAATATATTCAATATTAGAATAATCCTATTATTTCTCTCTGAAGAACTTTGTTATTGATTGCAAAAATGTACAGCAGTTGCAATTTGCTTTAAAAAAAAAAAAAGATAATAAAAATCACAATAAGAACGTATTGGTTTTCATCAATAATCCAATTTCGACGGATGATAGGAACATCTTTTCTCGGCGGGGAAGCAATTTCGTCATAGAGTTGAAAGCTTCAGCGACGAAAGGCAGTCTCACGCGTCGTGCTAACGCGGTGAGAACGCGTTTCTATCGACGGCACGTAGCGAAGGAAGGAAGGAAGCGAGGAAGAAAGGGTTAAGAAGACAAGGGTGTGAATACGCACGATTCATCAGTACGGATTTGTCTGTGTATTGAAGATTATGTACACCCCGCGGACTCGGACCGCCGCGCCGCGCCGCGCCGCGCGTCCTCATTAAGGAGCAAAGTGCGACGGCCATCATTTCTCCGCGTCGTCATCAGGAGGAGTCCCATAATCATGCGTCCCCTTAACGACACGCATTTTTAACCCCTCAAATTGAACGCCGCAACACCGGCCATTCTCCGTCGCGTCACTGAAGATCTGCGCCGTCACCTCACGAAATAGTCGAAGGATCGCGGTCCTGGGCTGGCTGGAGAGCCGTGACAAACGAGAAAACGAGCCGACTTCCGGCACTCAGTCCGGTATTTCCGTCGAAAGAACGGGGCGTTCTCCACGTTTCCCGGGAGGTTTATTGGTCGTCGCTAGTTGCTTTTTATCTACCGCAAAGTCACTGCCTATTTTACCGCGAGACAAACAGCAAAAGAAGAAAGCAAAAGAGAGAGAGAGAGAGAGAGAGAGAGAGAGAGAGAGAAAGAGAAAGATTAATCTGGAAAATGGTGAATTCAAAAAATCCTAGCTTGACATTCGATTTCTGTATATCACAAGATTCTCCGAGAGAAGCAAGAATTTTTCCGTTTTATGGTCGCTACATTGATACTATATGAAAATCGAATGTCACGGTGGAATTTGAACGAACGATTTCCTTAACCGCAGCTCTTTTACATGCCAAAATAAGACTCACAGCCGTGAATCGATTCTCCGAGGACGAATTTATCGCGATTGCAATCCAAACGTTGTTTTCGAGCGAGATTCGGGAGATCGCCTCTCGTTTGCGGGGGATCGTTCTTTTTTCTCCCTTTTTTCCTCGCCGCGAGCGTCTCTCGAATGAAAGGACCGGAATCATTAGTCGCCGGGCTTACCAGCGGCGTTTATTTACGCGCCGTTTTATTGTACGTCCCGTAAATGGAATTCCTCGATAAAAATGCAAACGTCGGCAATTATACAAGTTGTTCGATATCGGCGGCGGGCCCGCAAAAGGCCCCGGGTCGCGCGCAAATCCCGAGGGCCTCCTCGAAAGAACATCGTCGCGTTGTCTCGTAAATTCATGCTCGAAACTGCGGTAGGTTTATTCCGGGTTCCCTGATCCCCCGGGCGACTCCTTTTTTTTGCCGCTGCAACGATCGCGAAAAAAATGCAATGCTTTGAAATAGGTCGATTTATCATCGCGTACAGACAACACGAATAAATAATGTCGACCATAATTTTACATTATAACATCACCGAGAGTAATAGCAGAGGGTTGTAACAAGCTGCTGCTTACAAATTTCGCAATAACGTAATTTCTTATGTAACTTACTAATGAATTCGAAGAAATTATATATTTGTCTCTTTTTAAAAAAGGCTGATAGAAAAGCTAGAAAAATTGTTGCTTGGCTTTGCTGCTCTATCGACTTTCCATATTCGCCATGCAGGATTCGGCCAGGGTGATGTGAGCCAAGGTTACAGAAAGCGAGAGCGAGGAAATAAAGAAAACAAGCGACTTTCGCCCCCTCGGTACTCGATGGCGTGACGCATCAGTATTCCGGAATCGCGCCGACCGTTCGTCTCGCGGGACAGGAATTCAAACCATTCCGATCGAATTTTCCGCCGGTTCACGGAGCGAGAATTTACGATGACTCGCCCTTCTCCGAAAACCCGTACAAGAGCCTCCTCGACCTTCGTCCCCCGCTTCGCGACATCGCTTAATTGCCATAGAAACAATAAGGAGTCGCGAAAACTTCCTAGCCGATGTTCAATTTGGCAAACGGGGACGATCGCGGTTTCGCTAAATCGTAGGGAGACTTGGCGCAAAAATTTAATTGTGTAATAAATTTAAAATAGTATCATTAAGCATCAAATGTGTTAAACTTAAACAATGAAATAATACTTTCCTAGATATTCCTATATAATAGTCGCGTAATTGTTAAGATATTATTTGGACCTGAAAGAAGAGAGAGAGAGAGAGAGAGAGAGAGAGGGAGAGAGAGAGAGAGAGAAATTAAAAATCAGGTTTAAAATTATAACACAATAATCAATCATACCCTAATGCCAATCAATGCAGATAATTGCGCACAACAACGCCGTAACAGACGAAAGTTTGCAGTTCTTGAATCCCATCACGTCGAATGCAACTCGATTCACAACGTACATTCATACATACATTCATCGCCACTTGAAAAACGTTAAAAGCATGATTACTCGACGCGTCACGTTCTGCCGCTAGCCAACCGGTTGATTACCGTCGTGGACGTTAAACGTCGATGATAAATCCGACCGTCCATTTACGCATTTGCTATCTATCCATCAGCGTGACTGCCTTTTTTTCCCTCCATCGCGCACCCCCTCTCCCACTTCACTGGTATATTACTTTTAATTGAATTCCCGCGATGAAATTTCATCCCCGGCACTGCTCTCTTTTTCCTTCTCCCTTTTCCCCTCATTGTATTAAGTCGAGAGACCATTTTGCAGCCATCCTTTCTCGCCGGCTTTCTCTCAGCTCGACTCAACCCCCCCTTGCGTCCCTTTACGCCTACGCCTGTTTCACTCAGCTTCTTCTCAGACAATCGTACCTTCATGCACACGCGTCGGGCTTTTTGAATGAAACGCAGTTGGGCAAAGTCATGGCGAAGAAGCGCGACACGCTGTTTCCGAAACGGATCGGGTACGCGCAACAATTCTCATTTTACTTGGAAGCGTCGTCTACGTGCATGGAATGCAGTCGCGCTGCAGGCTGAAGAATACACCTCAACGCCGATTGTTTATTTGCGTCGCAACTCGCGCAATTCATACAGCGATACATTGCACCTTGCTTTTACGCGGATTTATGTACGTCTAGTTGTCTGCATACTTTGCGAATAAATGATGATATAAAAATATATGAGCTTTTTTTGAACATGATATTAAATTATTATATATTTCAACAATTTATTTTTTAAACGTGAATTTACTCAAAATATTTGAATTAAACGTGGATGTACATTATTTCATCGTCGATCATTCTTGAAAAAATCAGTTCTTCCGCCCTCTACGCTTTCCTATCGCGCATCACGCGAGTGCGGGCACTTTAAGCGAGGAGATGTGGGCGGAGGGACGAAACGTATCTTGAAATTAATTTAATTAGCGGTCGGTTTAGCCCGAAACTCTCGTCAAACGCTCGTTAATCGCACCTGTCGTTGTTATCGTCGTCGACGTCGCCCGCCGACGCCGTAGCAATTACTTATTGCTTCGCTTGATTAGTCTAACTAAGCGCGTGAACGGGTAAAGTTACTTCTAATTTCCGATGTAACAACACGCAAAATAACCAAAAATTTAAGATAATCAGATGTATTACAGTGAGATCAACTTCTCAAGAAGAAATGTACTTTAATAATTATTAGTAGCAAAGATATTTTGTCTCTTCCTCTCTTCCTGCAATTTTGAAATATCTTTTGTTACTTATTGAGAGATATTTTTTATATATAGAACTTTTGTGAAAAATATATTTTTACTTCTGACAGAGTTTTCCTCGTTATAGATACTGTGACAAATTCGAACTTTATACTTTATACTTAAATGTCAAACTAGCCAAACGCCAAAATTATTCTCACGCACACTTCTCGATTTTATAGTTTTGTCAAGAAAAAAGATAGGCTGTTAACACCGCGGTACTCATGAAATACCGACGGTCAGTTAATCGACAAGAAGAAAAATCTTCGCCCTCTTGGATGAGATCGAGGAAATTGGCCACGTAGGCATCAGACGAGATCTTCCTGGGCCTGCCCCGACGTCTTTCAATTAACGCCTTTCCCGTTTCTCGCACGATACGCTTCTCCCTTTCTTTGTTCTCGATGAATCCTTCGGAGGAGGCAAAGAGGGTGGCAGGCGGAAGAAGAAGGGACACCCGGGGAGAAGAGAAAAGTCTTTATCGCGACGAGCGAGAGCGCCTTGACTTCACCGGGGAAACGGTGACGGTGAAGAAGCGGTAAAGAGAGGGTGCAGGTGGGTGAGCAGGGGAGGGCGGAGCGACGGGGAAATGGGTGAGTAGAATCGGCCGGAGGATGGCGTGTTATGGGGTTTTCACGGGTGGTGCTCGCGAGAATTTGCATACAGAGCATCTGTCACCAGCCCCTTAGCCCGGCTCCGGCCATTCTCGACTTGGAATATCTCCTGGCGCGGATCTACGGGATAATGGGGACCATTCTTATGGTAAATCGCACGGTGGAGAAGGGAGGGGGATTGTGCCTGAGATTCGGCGTCGCGCGAGCGAGCTACCTTAAGAAACTGCCGCGCGTCTAGCGCGCGCGAAATAGCGGGCTCGTATAGTCGCGATATACCGTCCGGATTTGGGGAACGATCGTGGTGCCGACGTACGATCTTCTCGGGTCGTCATCGCGAATTTATGATTAAATGAGCGCGGTCTTGGTAGAGATAAATAAAATAATCGACAAAAGTTGCGAAAACAAGTTAAACATAATGGTTGAGTAAATACGTAAGTAATACACTCTGCCTTTTTAAATTAAACTCGCAAAATTTATAAACTACTAGACGAGCCAGCCTATTGTAAAAATTTGAAGTGCGCGTAGGTCAAGGCTTATTTTTAAGAAAAATATGACAAGATGCAGATACGAAATAATGCGCTGCAAAATTTTAACAAAATTTTCGTATAATTCTAATACCATTCTTAACACAGGCTAACTAAAGTATCATATTGTTTTATATAAACTTGTAGTTAATTACCACATCGAGTACTTAAACTCGCGGATAGATGACATTGTTTGGGAGAAAACGTTTACTCGAGAAAGACGGCAAGAAAGGTTATACCGTTGAGTACGTCCCACTTGAATTAATCGACATCAACGCCACGGTAATTAGATACCGCTATTAGTCGCGCGACTCTCGCCCCGCCACAACGCAATGCCTCCATCCATAGTTCTCTTTACTACCACCTTGCATCCACCGTCGTCCATGTTAATGCACGCAATAAATGCCGGAGTAAATTTAAACACCGCGCGCGCGGATATATCTAGTTAAGCCCCCGTCGCCCTCCTAAATTTCATTACACATACGCGACGCGCAAAAAAATGCAATTTGCATGCTATGATTTCGTCACTTACAATTTAAAATTGTATATCTATATTGTATCTTATCATGTATATTTCGAAAAATATATCAATCAGTATTTATGAAAACGTTTGAGACATGACATTTAAAAGTGACGACGACAGTAATTCGCACAATATTAATACATAAGATTTGTTCACAAAATTCTCAACTATAAGTAAACCGAAATTACACAAAAAATCAAAGAATAAAGATAAGAACTGTACATACGTGACAACTCTAACTGCCACTTCTGACAGTAATCTATTTTTTTATCTATATCTTTTTCACTATATTTGATTGGGTAAGTTATTTATTGAATATACATGTATATGTATATTGCAAAAATAAACTTTGCCTGATAGTAAAATAATTGGAACAGACAAATAATAAAGAATACTCGCACAACAACTAGCCCTGCGAATTTCCGCTAGCTCGTCGAGCTCGCCGTCGACCTCGATCCCTGCGCCGACCCCCATCGTCTCGTTCCACCGGGCCCCGAAAATGGCTTTCCGAGCACGAATCGCGCAACACATTGAAATTCACCGCGAATCTCGCTTTCCATCTCTATCGCCGTCAGCCGAGAACAGAGCCGCGCGCTTTGATCCGCGGAACCACCCCTCGCCCTTCCTCTCACCTATCTCGCACAGGGAGTCAGCCACCTATCTCTCAACCCCCCTCGCGCCATTCTGTTTTACTCTCGAGGCACATCCGCCTTCGCGTCCGCCGCGACGCCCTTTAATTTAGCGCCGAGTCCCATCCCTCTGTGTCTCTATATCTCATCCGTCTGTCTCTCGCGAACGATCGATTCGCACGCACGTGCCCCGCGTTCCTCTCTTTCTCCCATTCTCTCTCTCTCCCCACTGGATTGTTGCGCGTGTTTTTGCATTTCACGAAACACCGGTATTTATGAGAGGCCACACGCCGGGGTTTCAATCACTCTTGCACTCGCCGCGTTCCGCCCCCTCCATCTTTATCCTGTCTGCTTGTCTCGGATATGATCGATTTACACGCGCGTCTACTTTCCTTTCTCTTCCTCTGTCTTTATCTTGTTCACAGAGTAGACGGATCAGTGATTGATCGATCACTAATGTATATAAATGTCTATTAATTAGTAGATAGAAAGTATACAAGATATTCTAGACACACCCACCGGATAATATATTTTAATAATAGATTCCTCATCCGGTTTATCAAAATATCTTTTCACAACAAAATTGTTTGGACACGTGTAATGTAGTGTACAATGTATTTGTCCATGTGTATTAATTTGAAAGGTAAATCTTATTCTAATAAAATACGTGTTTTTTATTTGAAGTTTAACCAATAAGCTGTTTAATATTTGAAAATTTAAATAATAATCTTTTTCAACTTGCTTATCAAGAAGAGCATTAAAAAATATAACCAACAATTTTTTTCTCTCTTTCTGGAAGAAATTTATATGTATATTAGATTATACCGGTTTTGTTATTTCATCATTCTCCTCTGCTCACAAAATTTATATTTATTTCATTTGTCTTCAGTAATATTAAATAATGCGGTTCTGCATACAGTCAACAGCATTCAAAAATAATATTCTCTCTCTTTCTTCTCTTTATACACTCCCCGAAAGAACTTAGACTCTAAAGTATGAATAAATTTTCTTTTCCTCGAATATTTAACTGATGTTTTACGCGCGGTAACAACGTTTGTAAAGGTTTGCCAAATTTCGATGAGTTCTTGTTTGACGGTTCTGCCGAACAAAAGACTCCATTGTGAAGACCCAGACAAACGAATAGAATTTCGTCACGCTGAAACTATATTAACCCTTTACTTTGGGTGAAGTGGCTCGGCGATACAAGCCTTTTACTTATAACGAGACTATTGTATGCACATGTTTGTATTTTTCTGCTTTAGTATATGGCCGACTGAACGCAGAGAGAGAGAGAGAGAGAGAGAGAGAGAGAGTGTATAGTTATATAAACGCTTGTTTGAGAAATAACATAAATTAAATTAAAGTCCAAAAAATTGAAGAAAATGTTGTGAAATGCAAAGCGTTTTAAAAAATATATGAGAATGTTTAAATGTCTTATAAAATATCTCGCAAAGAAAAACATATCATAATTAGAACAATTTATATTGCTTCTTAAGTAAACTAATTTATTTAATTTTAATTGCAACGTTTCTAATTTTAAACAAATTTGAATTGATAAATAATAAGTTTTTTGCAAGAATACAAATAAAATAAATGTGAATTTTTTTATCTTTGCAAAACAACATTTTTCTTATGGTCCATAATGGTCTAGAAAAACGAAAGAAACACTGTGACGCGCTTTGAATTTTATCAAGGCCCTAAACCATTAAATATGAACGTCAAGAGGGCTTGCCGACATTTCCACAAAGGTTTTAAGTCGGCTTCGATTCCATTAACGTCTCCATTTCCCGATATCGCTTTCCTCCGGTGAAAAAGATCCAAACTCGATGATCGCAACATTTATTTTCTCCGATAAAAAAGAATCCGAGCGGGTACTCGCAGTAAAATGTCCAAATATAACTTTAAAATTCGAAAAGTTGAACAAAAATAGTACACTATACGTCAAAAGATTTTAGTTACCGGAATTAAAACGCTTCAAATTGAAAATCAATTTTATCCTAAAAATTTTAAAATATCGTGAATTCATCTTGTACATTGATCACAAATATCTATATTTAAAACCTGATAAATTATATATTATCTATGAACTGATAATAAACTTATCGGAAATACGATTACATTCTTCTATATCACATATAAATTTTTCATTAAAGTTTCTACACAATTGCCAGAGAAATGTTAAATTGATTTAAATTTAAAAGGAAGAGTTTTAATTTAGATTTAAAATTTACTTATCAGTTATATTTTAAGGATTAAACTCACTCATTTTATTTTATATTTATCTCAGCAATTATTTGCACACGGTGTAAATAAACGGCCGTCCAATCTCCGCCCTGTGAAGAATACCGAAAGTTCTCTCAGCCGATCGAAGCGAATCCAGCGTTATTATCGAATTATCACGACTAAAGTCATAATCGTTGCTGTGCGGAACGTTGCGCGTTGCCATAATATACGGGGACGAGTTTAACGCGAGTTTGACGGGAAAAGTCGGCTCGACCCTTCCTTTGGTCCGTGAGAAGAGGGGCCCCACTCTCACTCTTGCTCTCCCTCTCGAAAGGAGGAGATCCCGAACCCTCGAAAGCGCAAGAACGCGCTAGGGGCCCCTTTCTTGTGGAGAAGGGTGAAAAATTGCAGCGACTTATTAAACGGAAAACTTGGCCGCCCTCGGGACGGCACGGGACGAGACAGCGGGACCCAGCCGTGTGCCCCGTCATGATATATGTATGCCCATCGGGTAAGAAAGTTTTGACGAGCGCGAGCGACTGCCGGCTGCGTTATTATTGGCGATAAATTGTCGAAGCGAGCCGCTCTCTCGGCCGGTCGACGCGAAAAAATGAATGAACGAATCTGCGAAGTTGCGCCGAAGAAACGCTCACCGGATGAACGCGAACAACGTGAACAAAGTCGTTTGCCGCAACAAAGCAGGATAATCTCGAAACCAGATATTTCTTATTCATTGGATAATGGGCAATAATTATTTTGAAATTTAAGCGTCTATAGAGTTTATGATTAAAAATCATTTAATGTCACAAATTAAAACCATTTTTTAAATTAAAAACCTCACAAGTATAAATATACACAAAAAATCTCATTTTTTTATTCTAACACAACTTGACAACCATTTTATGGATTTTGTTATTAAGATGCTTAATCTTGGCAACTAAAAATCCATGCTAAATTAGTGTCTGTCGCGAACGTCGCCCGTCCATCGTCGCGAACGAGCTCTCATTTGCCTTGTTTTGTTTATTTAATGCTAAATTAGATTCAATCTTTTGATAAGATGAATTAATTTAAAATTAAAAATCAATTTGATTATACATTTCAAATTGATAATACGTATTTACTAACACTGATCAACACTTCGTGTTGACACCATAAAAATATTACTTTTTATACTAAACTATACCACTGCTCGTGGCTATACCATTATAAATGGCTTTTTAAACGACAGCTTTAGGATTCAAAATGTGACATTATCTATGGCATTTTTCTGGTACTATCGAGCGCATCTCACGAGAATTTCGTCGAAGAAGCGTCATAAAAGTCGGACGTTAAAAGAAATCCTCGTAACCGGCTCGAAAATTGTCTACTGAATGGCCGCGCTGACGTAAAACAACCTGTCGACTTCACAACGAGAAAGTCGTCTCGTATCTATGCCGGCATCTTTTTACGGATGAGTAGCTTTCGTTTCCTCTCCTCGCGATTTCGATCCAATATCTATAGTGGACTTATAAATGGTATTTTATGTTATCAGCATAAAAATAATTTTAAAAGCATCGGACGGGTTTGACTATTTATGGATAGACGATATCTACTTTGCGTCTACTAATATACAATAACGATCAGTCTGATGTCTGCGTTATCGCGTTAAACAAAAATTGATGGCACAACCACCGCACAGTTTTACGATTGCCTGTCCTTTACGCGATTTATATTACGGCGCATAATTAAACGACGGAGGCGTATATTCGCGACGAACCCTCGTTTCATCACATTGCGTTTCATCAGCCGAACGTGTGTTTTAATCACGAGATGATACGTCGCGTGGAGGTAAAAAAATATGATGGATGTTTCTTCGTATTTAATACGCAAGGTAATTTTTAATAACTATTAGATATGTAATAAAGTTATGGCATTGAGAGTCAACCCTTTGAAGAATAGAACTTCACACGCCGATACTAAGAGATCATAGAGTTGTATAATCACTTTCTAATGCTTTATCGTTAGAATGTTTTGAACGTTAGAATTATAAATTTTATGCCTAAAATTCATAAAGTAGGAAGGTCTTGTAAAATGCGTTAATTGTAAATGCATTAAGTTTCCGTTGCCGTAAATAAGCAATTATTTTCACATGTTTGCATGGAAATTATAATTTTCAAAAATAATAATTATAATTGATTATAATTATCTTCTGCCTCCGCGTCTTCTTCTTTCTTGTTATTAAAAAATTACATTTCTTTTTTTGATATCTATATATAATAGTAAATTATAAATATTCACACATTAACAATATTATTAATCTCAACCCCTATATTAGTTTGTTATAGTCAATTTGTTGACGCCCTCGAATAACTTACGATCGGACTGATCAATCCCTAGGTTTCAATCCGCGGATAGATCGGTCCCTAGACGATTCGACGTCGTCCCACCGAGAATGCCGTCCTATATATCGTAACCGGTATCTTTCTCCGCGGGTTGTAACCGCTTCTTCGTGCTCGGCGATGTTCGCTTGTTCTTCCCTGCGTTCTTGAAGATGCGCGCGCGGCTTTCCGGATAATTCGAGGCGATAAGCTCGTCGCCGATGAGAGGGTTTATCGTTAGGGGGTTTTCCCCAAGCCGCACCACGCCGACGACAAGGTGCGACAACTAACCCCCCGATTCTTTTCGCCCTCTCTCTCTCTCTCCTCCCCTCCCTATTTTCTTCTCCTCCACGATTTCTCTCCGTAACGGAGATTCAAGCGAAGAGCGGAGGGCCGGGCCTAAGTAAGAAGCTACCTGAAAGAGGAGGATCAGCGGGGGATGAGATTTAAGCCGGTGACTCGTAAATCGCAGCGGTGCGTATCCATGCTCGCTCCTCCTCGTCGAGAGTCGATTGCCTCGGACGATCGATCGGCTACGAGAAGTTCAGGGGGCTGGGATGAAAACGGACGTGCATGGGACGAAACGGTCGATTCAAAGGGGACATAGACAATCCTGAGTACGTTTATTTACCGCGTGGGCATGAGCGCAAGCTATAAGCACGTATGACGCGGACAGTTATTGGCCGCATCAGGCTATCACGCAACTCGCGAGGAGGAATTCAAATCAAACGTGGCGGCGGATTTACGAGCCGTTCGCGCGTTTTTCCGGCGCGACGAAACGATATCCTTCTCCAGTGAGACCGCACGATCCGTAAATCGATGCGTGCCGGAACTTCGTCGAAGGCCACGGGCGAGTCTGCGGTCCTTGGCCAACTTTTCGCGCGGACAATCGCGAAAGTGCGTAGCGAGTGACGGCATTCAAAAACGATTCGACAGCGTCCTAATTGAGCCTTTTGCTGCCGGCTTGTGTCCCTGATTCCGACCGTATTTCACACGACCGGATTCAAAATTATGTTAACGTGTTGTACTTATCGCAACAATTTGCATTGAAACGAAGAATGCACATTTTAATGTGTTAACTGTCATGCGAAAAAATGCTATCTACTTAATATTCATTTTAGTTACTCTTTTCTTCCACTGAGAAAACTTAAAAACTTTGCTCCTGCAAAGAGCACAGATGAAAAATTAATGTAACTATACCGATCTAAATCGTAGTCAATGATATATGATCATCTAAAAGTTATTTAGTAAATTAGAATTTGTTGCTCATCGGTCACGGCGTTGCGATTGATTTAACGCTTATTTCCTGGACACGACGTTCCTGATGGGAATCGGAATTCTTCAAGTCGTGCGATCTCAGAAGCAAAGTTGTTCCAGGCCGATGCCGGCACAGAACTGGTCGCTTGACCGGCCACGTTTTTTGCTTGACGAGTCGTCATCCCTGTGGACGGCTGTATCGAGAGGGGAAGAGAGAGAGAGAGAGAGAGAGAGAGAGAGAGAGAGAGAGAGAGAGAGAAAGCAGCAAGAACGTAAGATGCAAGTAACCTAAGTGTCGATTCATCCCGCTACACTGATCGTTGCCTCTCGTGTCGACTGATCGCGTGTCGATCGAGAGCCGCATTTTCTCTTAAAACGCGCAAGCGCACCTAAATTAATTCGTTTGGCTTACCCTTCGTAGAAGAGTAAAAAACGAATACGCTTTTGCTTTGTTGCAGCGAAAGAGAAAAGTATCGAGAATAAATCATTTACGACTAGATAAAGATAAAAGATAAAAATTGAGATGCTATAATAAATCAAGTTCCACCTAATCGCAGTCGTTTGGATATACAATTCGGCTGGTGTATGCATGTGGGACCAAAGGTAGGTTCGTTTCATTTGTCAAACGTAATTAAAATTGAAGGGAAAAAATATGCCCTTTACAAGATAACACGAATCTATACACGACCATAAATACACACAATATTTATGCTTTAGTCGACCATCAATTTATCACATCAAAACTTCAGAAGGAGTTAAAGATTTGAAGAATAAAAAAGTGTAGAGGAAATATATGTGGGATTCAGTTTTACATATAAAATTAACTTAACGTTCATGTGACTAACTAAAATAAGACAAATACCAGCGATTTAATCGCTGGTGGTTAACATAGTAATTAACAATTCGAGATTAACATCTAACGTGTGTTCGACGCGTTGAAGATCGCATTAATTATGCCTCATTACTCCGCACCACATCCTTTACGTGTGACGAAGGAGAAGCGAGAACTCGTAAATTTTCGAAATTAAGCGGCCGTCGAAGAACTGGAAATTAGACAACAGGCGGTCGAGAAGAGAAGAGCGCGGAGTTCGGGGCCGAGGTCTTGCCAAGTTCCGAAAGACCCTCCATCCTTCGAAAGTGTCTTGAAGGAGAAGACAGCGGCTGGTAGTCCCTAACGAACTTATCCCGAAGGCTGAGTGCCGCCTCCGGGCGGCGTGCCTGGAGACATACACGTGCGTTTCCGCTTCATAGGCGTATTTTATTTCCGATACCTCTAAATATATGTATATCCTGAAGAAATACAAGTATGTAGATGAAGATATATAGAGAAGCAATGTGTGTCAATATGTCTAATTGTGACGTATAGGCATTAAAAAGTAAGCAGGCATAGATATAGATAATAAGATAAGATTCGACGAAAAATAGGTAATGAAGTTAAATACAGATTCAGATTACACTGTAAAAAAAAAACACGCATATATATGTATCTATATAAATAGCTACACGAAAAGGAATAATCTCTCGGATACACAGAATCGAGTGCAAAGTTTATATGAAACATGCTGCGCCTATGGCATCGTACTTTCGCACGGCGCGTGAAAAAGGAAGAAAAAAAGGGTAGCAAAGGGAGAAACGTGAACTCCCGTGGAAAGAAACTCACTTTCCGCTTCGAATCAGTCGAACCCACCGTCCTTTTGCCCGCGTATACACCCTCTTCCCCCCTCGAGTCGGAGTCGAAGAAAAACCGGTGGGAATTCGTGCGCTGAGATACGAAAGAGGAGGAAAGAGTGTCGCAGAGTGGAACGAAGGGGAAGTGTATCCACGTAGGAGGAGAGCGGAAGCGAGGTAGTATCCGAGCAGGGCGGAAAGGAACTAACGGGTCGATGATGATCTGCGGTGCGCGCGAACGATAGTGCGAGATTCGCGCACGCGACCGATCGCATCGTCTTCAAGCGGAGGTATCCTCCGTAGAAAGGAACATCGAGAAACGATTTTGCGCACCGGCGGAGGCGTAGATTACGATCCACCTTACACTCCCACCTCTTCCCCGATCGTGCGAGCGAGCAAGAGAGTGTTTATGAATAAATCGCTGGGATGGCCGCTTCATTCTTATCCGAATTAATACAAATTTATCGACGAACGTGCATTCTCGACACAGGGCGGGATGCGAGTCTTCATACTGATTTATCTCGTCGTATAACTTTCGATCCTCTGGAATTATCTTCCTCATAAGGACGCGATCATTATACGTCATTCCGGGAAAGGAATTGAACCTGAATATGAATCTGAATACGTAACTGTAGAATACCATTTTTTCTTAGATATCTAACAATAAGACATTCCTGTGATGCATTTTTTATTTTTACAGTTGAAAAAGTCAATCAGCTCAGGACGATATTTTTCTTTCGATATTTTTAATTTTTTTAAAGAGGTCGTAAAATTAACGCGACGTATATAAACGATCGCGCGGCCTTTTTAGGAGCAACTAATAAAACGCGATATATTATCGCGCCGGAGGAATGTCGTTATCGCTCAATCTTAACAAACGCGCGCGTGCGAATACATCGGCTAAATCGTCGCCTCTGGTTTCTGCCGGCTTAATCGCCGCCTTACGTCGCTCATAATTAATACGACACAATAACACACATCGACGCCGTGCGTGGCTCTGACGCACCGCCTCCTGCTTCCTTGCGCCTCATCCTCCTCCTCCTTCTTCCACACCTGTTCCTCCTCCCGACAAACGACTTTCCTCTCTTGACCGTCCCATTCATCTAGCCCGACGAGACTGTTCGTTTGTATCGCGTATGCGCTGCCTCGCGAAATGACACGGCAATCGGCAACGGTAATGGGCACTTTAATTTTACTGCGAAAAAAAGGAAGCACGATTTCCGCGCTAAATGCTCACGCGAATGGATTTAACCGCATTCTACCAACGCCGAGAGACGCGTACTATGTGTTCTCTGTAAAACAGTTCGGCTTGTAAAATCGGTGCTCTCGCGCGGGGCGCGCGGACGAAAGAGAGATAGAGGCCGACTTCCGAGGAAATACCACTTCACTTTGTAAGTCGAAGCATTTACCGCGCTGGAGGAAGCACAGTTCGCATTTTAATACGTGCAAAACGTGGCTCGCGAGCGAGAGAAACACAGGGATTGTTGTAATGACCAGGATCAGGGTAATTTACCGTAAAAAGTGGTCTTTTCCGGTGATTCACTGCTAAGATTTCAGAGTACGATAACTCTCTCCTGCTAATTTCGGATTTATCAAAATTGTATATGCGGCGAGAAAAGTACCGTAATTATTTAACAATTCTTCGTTACAAAATCCTTTGTCTATATAAAAAATAATTGAACATATTGTAATTTATATTTAAAAAAAAAAATAGCGTATTTAGTATGTACTAAAAATCTTCTCATAAATATATGAAATAAACAAATATGTATTCGCGACAATGAGGCGCCGATAGAACTTGAGACTTTCGGCGTGTAAAACAAGAGGTGGCTACCGGAGCGAGGCGAAAAACGCGAGGAGCGCGAAAAGTAATGTGACCGAAATGGAATCGTGCGATGCCACGATCCTTCTTCAAGACGACTTTTCCCTCGCGATGGGTCACGGCTCGATCGCCACCCTCAAAATTATCCGACGTAAAAAACGAGCTTTGAAAGGACCTGGAGCAAATGCGATCGAAGGGCGAGTTTTTAGAACTTTTCTGAATCTCTGAACGCAATGTCCGCAAATATAAGACGAGTCTTTAACTTAAACGTCTTTTGTTAAATGGTTCCCCACAGATTTCGTTCATTTCTCTGTACTGAATCCTTTATATAATAAAGAAAAAAATGACATTATGATATTATTATTATATTATTTGCGAAATTGAATAGAATGAGCTTGATACTAATAGTGATAAACAAGTTTAACATATATCAACACAAACGGATCGTGAAGAGATTTAACACGAGGCAAACTGAATTCCAAACGAAGATGGCTTTCAACCGGATGTTTGCAGCGGCTTGGCTTTTTCATCGATTGATAATTTTCATAGCGTATCGCGGCGTGCCTTTCTTCGCAAACGTATGCCTGCAGAATGCATAAGAAGAGAATAGGTACGGGCGAAGCGATCGTCCGAGCTCTCTATCCAGCGTACATGCATCGTTGCAAGACCGCGATGCGCATCCAGCGTCCAAGTTACAATACAGTAAAAATGCACAACGAAGCCAAGGGCAGACTCGTTCTCCAGACTATCTCGCAGTTCTGCACTCGCCACTATTGTAACACGCGCGCGATACAATCTTATTGTAATAAATTTTTTAGGACTCACAAAATTTAATTTAATCCTACATCTTGCATTTCTTAATAAAATCGTAATTTTAATTGTCAATTTATTACGTAGTATTTTTTTCGATAACTATTTTATCATATCCAGTTTGATATGTTGTTGTAAAATTTGATTTATGATTTTGATGTATGGTACATCTTTCATATATAGTACAAGCAATTATTTATTTATTAATCTAATTTCAAAAAATGTTGCATATAATTTTCCGATAAGCTGAAAATTGGATCGCGTGTCAGGGAAAAAGGCAACTGTGATTTCAGGGACTTTCAATGTTTTCCCTCGCTTTCTCAAGGAAGCTCAAGAAGTCTACTCGTGTAGCGGCCGGATATGAAGCTTGTTACCGGCGATGGAGATTCATCCGCTTCGTAAATCCGTCTTCGATCATCCTTGCGGTACGCGCGCATAATACGAAACGCACGCTCCCGGTCCAATCCTGCAACGCGATCGAATCCTCCGTGCGTGACCGACGTATAGAGTTACGCGCGGCGCGGTCCCGCATTCCTAGGTACACACATGAAATTCGATATCGTTTGCGCGAAGGATCGAGGACCTCGCGCAGGCGAAGACCTGGCGCGAGACGAGACGGAAGAAACGAGATATAAGGCCGTCGCGATCGATCGTTATCGCGTACCACGTATATACGGCCGCACTTGTCGATCCTTCGTGTCTTCGTGCGCGGCAAAAAAACCAGAGCAAAATACCCCGCTGCCTTCGTCTTCTCATCCTCCTCCTCTTCATCCTCTTTCGAGCGGGGCATCCGATCTCACAGCGATTTTTTCGCGATGCACCTCTCGATCCCCGCGCACGTCACCCCTTTCACTCCTGCTCACTTAGCGCGTCGCGTTCCATCTTGTCCGAATTTTTATCGGGCTCCGTGATGCAGAAAGGAGACATCGAATTATGCAAGAAGATAACTAACGCATGCACGGGTCATGCGAGCCCGTATCATATACCACTTTATTTTAAAGAGTGATAAAGTATCTAGAATAATGTAACGGTAGAATCTCGGGAGAGGAAATTTTCGTGTAGTTCACAGTTATATTAATTTTCTTAATAAGAATTGCAATTTTACTTTCGTCATGAATTTGACGTTCGATGCTCATGCAAAACAGCAAACCGGTTTTTATCTCATTCTCTTCTGTGTTATCTGTATTTCTTGTACGTAAAATATATATTTTTATAATTTTATCATGTATTTTATTAAAGTACAATACATTTTAAAATTATAAAAATATATATATGTATTTTACGTATGCAAAATTACTTGTTTCTTTTTATAGTTACAAAAGAAGAGAGGCATATAAGTTTCTTTATGTAATGACACAGAGCACGTGAGATAAAATAAAAAAAGTAGAAAGACGAGATTTAAAAACATTAAAGTGACCAAAGAAGATCTTATAAAAATATACAATGGACAATTACGAAGAGTATGCAGGGTTACTAGAAAATTGGGACTACCGAGAGAAATCGTGCGAATCTCTTACCGCTACTTTTCCACGAGGTAAGTTCGTGGTAAATAGAGTGCGTTAATGAAAAGCTAGAAGGTTAGACGGCCCCGGGAAGGAATCCGACCGATTGATCTCGATACGTCTCCGTTAATTTTTTCCCACGCGAATAACAATCCGCATGTTTTATCACGATGATGTGCTCGCACGGTAATCCGCTTAACGTAAACCGTGAGCACTTAAGTAAGTGAAAGCCGACCCGATTGCGTCGTGAATGTACGCGTATACGATCGCGTTCGTTGGAAGTCCAAAATCGACCGGTTTTTCTGTCGAACGCCGACGTTGTTCTTCCCATGCACCGAGTGTTGCTACTTTCGGCAAAACAGGAGCATATAATAAAGCATTACAGCAACGCAACCGAGCGCCAGGTCACGGCGCCCCGTTGCGCTCTACTTTCAACTTGGCCACTCGACTTTCGAGAGAAAAACAAGCAGGTTGAATTTATGTCATGGAACGCAGTTAATGCTTGCGACAACGTAACAACCGTAATTTCGTAAATGCAAGAAAGCAGCCGCTTAAGTGCATTACTGTTTGGAGGACAGAGCGTTTATTCCACGCAGGAACGAAATATATAAAGTTTTTTCTCGATAGTGAATTTCCGAGTCGCAGGAAATGTAAAGTCAAAGTAAAAGATTGATGATATGTAATAGTAAAATATACAATTTCTTCCGAGCTGCAATATTAAATTTTATCCTGCTTATTAGTATAATAAAAATTATGATAGGAAAAATATAAGAACAACATCGATCATCTGAACACGAGCAATGAATCATCTTTTTCATTTTTTAACTGTCGACATTTAAGAAAAACTAAAATAAGCTCTCTCACAGCAGCAAACTTTACGAGCCATAGATCATTAAAACAGACAGAACAGAACGAGATATGTTCATTCATTTTCACCATCAAACCACAAATATATGTGTGTAAGAGTCGAGAATTCCCGGAAATGATATTCGGATCGCTTTTCTCGTTAAGTATAAAAGCAGACAATTTGTCAGCAATAACAATCAAGTTTTTCATCCAGCACGATTATCGCAACCGCGCATCTGACCGTGCGGTCATCTTCGATGCTCTTTAACGTTGAATTTACCGTCAATTGGAAGCATTATTATACATCATTCATGACGCACGGGGGGAGTTAGAGTACAGCCGCAAAAGGGATAATCCCTTTTCCATTGTGCGGTAGCTTAAACTCGCCGACCTTCCGAGCGCGAGTGTTCAAAGCGCGGGACGCGTGGGTGCGGAAAATTGTGCGGATGCGTATGGCGACGTTAAGCCGCCAATTATACGTCGGGCTTAATCGCCGCGACTGAGCCAAACGGCCCGCGATTTTTGTAAAATCTTTACGCACCGTCGGCTTGCCGATATCTCCGCAATTGCCGCAGGTCGTTCGCCGATATTTTACAATTTTGCGTCCCCTCGGGGGCGCGCGCGGCCGCTCACGTCGACGATCGAAACGCGTGGGACGCACGAGTAGTAAGTAGTCGGACAGGATGGAGAAGCCCGGCGCGAGCAAATTTTTATCGTCTTCCTTGCTTCGCGAGAGACTTGTCACTTCATCGAGAGAGATCACAGATAATACGCGCGTATACAGACTGATTCAAAGAGACCGGAGAAAATTATAAGTGCGTAGCACTTATATAGGCGACTATTTTAATAAACAGATCTGTCTATATAAAGTAGAAATAAATGTACAAAAAATATTTAAATGTAAAATTGTAATTAAAGTGTTAAATTTAACTGTATTGAGTCTTTCTTTTAAATTACAAATTACATATTCTGTTATGCTGAAATGTTTCTTGGCAGATTAACAGTAATTTTAAAAAAAGTCATCAAAATTATGCTGCTAAATTAACCACTCTTCTAAATTTGATTTTTAATTTATCTCATATTTTACAGGAATTTTTCAATATGTAAGAAGATAATTTTATATATATTAAATGTGACAAAAATTGCGAAATATAACGGTAATGAAAATAAACAGATGGACGTGTATAAGGCGAAGAAGCAGGAGGGAAAGAAGGAAAGCTAGACGTAAAAGCAAAATATGATTATTCGGGAAGGAAATAGACGAGACGGGTAAAGCTCGTTCCAGCACCGTTAAGCCTATAATGTCGGTGTTTTATTAGATTATTCCGCGTTCTCGACGGTGGGACGCACAATGGCCGTTTTCGCGGCTAAGACCGGACGAACGTGCGCGACAGCAATCCGAATGAGATGTTGTGCGGACAGGAGCGCGGCCGTTCCACACAGTTCCCAGTTCCACGTATCCGGGCGTCGTTATTCCCCACCGTAGAATTCTACTCTCTCTCTCTCTCTCTCTCTCTCTCTCTCTCTCTCTCTCTCTCTCTCTCTCTCTCTCCTCTTTTTCTCTATGCGACGTACCTATGTCCGGCAGTTACGCGAGGAGGAGGACAAAAGCCACGCGCGCGAAAAAGTCGCAACGCGTGAAAGCCGGTCGCGGCGGGAACGGCGGAGATATGATGTACTGCGCTAATAACCGAACCCACCGCCGGCTGCGGCGGATCCTAACGATGTTTTAAGCCGTAATTAATTTACTGCCCGACCCCTCTCTCTTACCTAGCTACGCTGGCGATCCGGCCCACCAGCCGGCGTGCGGCCCTTAAATCCCCCTATATGCGCGCGGACGGTCAATATCGGCGAGTGCCTGCGATTCTTCCGCCGGCGCGGCGTGCGGCGACACGCGGCACGAAACGCCGCGTCATCGTATATAACGCATACGTTCGACCGGAATGTCCGGCTGATGTCCGATCCGACGGTGTGGATTATACTTTTAAATTCAGATTTTCCGTCGGTCGATCGGTTGGCATGCGGCACGCGTTATCGCGACGGAATATCTATGATCTGAACGAATGTTAAATTCGCTTAGCCATGTCGGTCAATCTCGATGCGGCCGCGAATCTTCGATGCTGATGACTGTAATAGTACGGTGACGCAACGTTCAGTGTCTCCAAATATCGCAATTGCTCGATTGTATCGTTTCATACCGTAAATGTCGTTTCGATCAACCTGGCGAACTTTCCGCATGCTTAAATAAGTATCGCTCAGCAATCTCCATTTGATCGAGATAACATCCGATCATGGCACGCGAGTCCGGTATCGATGCGGCCGCGAATCTTTCCGCGAATCGTTGCTGCTTGCTGTCGACCGGCACGGAACGTACGCCGCGCGTTATTCACGCGCGCGATCATCTCCGTCTGCGCGGAATATCTAAATAGCGATCGGCTCGCATATACGGTAGGTAGGTAGATGGGTATACACACATTCGCGATGCGATGTCCGTAGCGTGTAGGCGTGAGCCGCCGCGGCTTTTTTATTTCTTCTCCCCTTATATCGCGGCCGGTCTTTTCTCACGGCAGGCTACCTCGCTTGCGTTACACACGATCACATATCGTTCATCCTATATGCGCATGCCGCGGTAGCGGGATCGGGAGTCAAATAGGTGCCGTGAGATTCGCTTTCGATTTCTCCCTTCGGATGCAAAATCGTAACGAGATCGTCGCCGCGCGGCTGTTAATGGGCAGAATTATACTTGCGTGCGGCGGCTGCGGTATTTGCGGTTTCGACTGTTGACGCTCGAACGCGCCCCGAGAATGATCGCCGCAGCGCGCTACCGGACGTATACTTATTCAACGCGTACAAGCATTCCTCGGCTTCTTTTTCGCGGTATGTTACTAGATTAGTTTTGCGTAAATAGGGGTAATCGTGACAGCGGAATACTTTTCAATAACAGATTCATAGTCGTTACAAAATTATGGTGCTGTCCGATATGCCAGTCTGCAACAGCTGTTTATTCTAAAATCATTTCATAACTCCAGCCAGTTATTTGAATGGTAGAAATGGCTACTACTAAATAGCAATTTATTTAACATTGTATTGAGAAACCATGAAAACATGAAAGCCGTCAATTGGCCGTCATTATGGGACATATCGCGATGCGCGTTTGCTTCGCCGCCACAATTACCTGACTGACCCTATTTCTTGATAATGATGCGAATACCGTTGGGATTAACGATTTTAATACGACGCAGAGTAATCGCGCGGATCCGGGAGTTAGAGAAAGCTCACTGTGAATGTCACGACTTCTGATCCATCATTATCTTGGAATGCCTGTCAGCTATTTAAAGCTATTTATCGTTTTCTAAAATTCATTGCGCAATTTACGCGAAATGTTCAACGAGGAGAAAGAGAAGAGAGAGAGAGCCATCCGTGGGAAAATAGAAGCCGTATTTCTGCGAAAGGATAAGCAGGAAACTCGTCGCTATACAAGAACGATAGACGGTATATCGTCGCCAAGACGAAATGGTCACTCCATTGTAATTGTGGCCTACATCGCGAGATTGCCTCTCCGCCGAGAATCGAAATACCGTCTCTCGCCAGTCTCACCTCGCCAACATTTGGCAGCGGGAGCGCCCTTTTACCTCGTCCTCGCCGTCCCGTTACAACGGGCCTTTCTTTCTCCGCGACGGGACGCACTTGTCTGAAGTACCTCGAAAATACGTATAGCAGTAGTCACCCCCATCCCCTGGCTCGGTTCCCATTTTACGCCATTTCGCCCGACAAACATCGCGGTCGTTGTCCCGAGTCTAGGACAGCCGGCGCCCGGCGTCTGGCGTCCCGGCCGCGGCGCCCGTTTTCCTGCCCGTCCCATCCCCACAATTCGCGCGGGTCCAGCCGTTCTCTCTAGCTATACCTATATATCTACCACCGTGCGCGCGCGTTGCATCCGCGGGAAACGCGCGAGAAACTCTCTCGTGTACGAGAGAATATACCGGCGTCGCGACGTCTGGGCAATGAGCGACGAGACGAGAGAGATATAAGGACGAGATACGAGGAACGAAGAATAAATACAGGGTGTTCAGTAAATAAATTGGCGCACAGGTAGCAATCATCGAAACGAATGAAAAAAAAAAAAAAAGAAACGTAAGTAAACTCACGACTGGATCGGAAATGGATCGTTACTCGATATTATTGTGATAGTTTTATTATTAAGTGATTAACTGATTATTAAGTTCAATAAAAACTCGTGTACCAGATGACGGGTTAACAGAGGCCAAAAAAACTTTATTGCCCTTAATGCGTGCCTTCGTCATAAAGAAACACAGACTGTTATAAAAATTGTATTGATAATTATCATCTATCATTTTATTTGAATAAAAATTTTTGCGAGATGCGGTATCACCGAGTAAAACCTTTCGATAATTAAAATTGCAGTTTTAAAGACTACTGTATAGTTGCGAGTAAGACCTCAAACGCGAATGACATCGCAATTTAACACCGTGCGTTTTAGAGTCAGGTTCCTTAGTTATGTCGTTGTACAGCCGGCAGCAGTCGGAGGTTGAAGTTTAGAGATGAAGATAAGATAATCCCCCATTTCATTTCGCGGGAATTTATGCGTGCAGAGATGAGACAGACAGTCAATTACGCACGCCCGATTTCTGCGCACGTGTGTCAAGACAACGCGAGTTGCATTATTACGTATAGAGAGATCAGAAACGCACACGTACCTTACTAGTATAAGCGCACGCACTTCCAGCTCGCGCAAAAACTAGCAGTGCTATGTAAACACAGAGAAAAAACGCAATTCCAATGGCATAACGCGGACAGCATTCCTGAAGACTCGTATCGTTATCGGTGGACAAGCCATGACTCGAAAGAACGTCGTCCCGCGGGCATTAAGGAAAAGGAATTAACCCTTTTTATCCCGCGGAACTTCCGAATATTTTTTGCCGGCCTCGTCGCTTCTCGTCTCTAACGAGTGCAATTACCTTAATTGCGATCGCGCGCGCGCGCGTGTGGACGCGCGGTTAATGCATGGAAATTTGCATCGGGGCCCGGGCATTATACGCATTTTAAAATCATCGTCGCTTCCTTCTATTTGCACGATTTCGAGCGCCGTTTGCGAATGAGATAAAGAGGTATACATAATAAAATAGAGATAAAAGAAAGAGAAAGAGAGAAACTCTGACGTATACATATACAGAATTACATTAAGCTCTATCAAAAGTCACGACCATCGCTAAAACCCGCTCGCCTTTCCCGGCGATATCCGGCAGGTTCCACTACTCTCCTCTCGATTACCTGCTGCACATTCCGCGCCGTTCTCTCCGTGCCGTCGGGACCGCTCGCGATAACCTAACGAGTAGATCGAGTTCACAGCCGACACTTAAAGGGTTAACGGCCACGCTCGTTCCTGCTCTCTTCCACGTCGCCGGGAGAAAGAAGAGCGAATACCTGAAGTTTTATATCCGCTCTTTCGAGCCGACATCCAATCTTAATTCGCTCGTTGTCGAACGCGGCGGAGATCGGCTCCCCGTCTTCCCCTCCGCCGTTAAGGTAATGACGCATAATTAATTATTACCTCTGAAATAACCGGATTCGGAGTCTCCTTTTATATCAGTTTTAGAGCCGGTTTAAAGCCGGCGGGACAAAAACAATGGTTTGTGGGTAACGCGACTTTATAAAGCACGTATATAGGTACCTATATAGGATCGGAATCGTTACTTGGTTATCGTTTATCTGCCTCATCGTCAGATAAATCTGACATGAGTTATAAATTTCGCGAGATTTACGGGGGAGACGATTATCGGTTTGATGAAAAAAATCCTTTCTGCAGTTAATTTCTTATTTCCTAGAAACGACGTATATTACTGTAGATCTCATTACTGATTGTTATACATCCGTTTAACTATTTATCAGATTTCTTACGTACATTTGTGTGTGTGGGTGTGTGCAAGTGCATATAAAATTGTAATACAAGTTCGTTCATACAAGAAATCTTTCGGAAAGTTATCTACTGTATAGTTTTGTTAATATAAATTTTTTTTATTAAGATAAGATTCAAATTAAGATTCATGTTTTCTTTTGTTGAAGAAAATCTACTTCATGTTGGTCAGACAATGTGCCTTTAAAATCCGATTATATTGTGTTTGTGTGTAAATTACAATAATTGCATGACGCGTCATGACGTTCTCATTTTAAGCGAAGCAACCTCTGGGAAAGTTGTAAAATGGTAATAAGTCGTGATAGATGGAACAAGCGATCCGTTATCCCGTCGCCTGATAAAATACAGAGTATTCACCATATTATTTCAGACAAGCGCGATGTCTAAAACCTGATCTGAAGTTGATAGCGTGAAGCTCGATAACGCTTGAGCTGGATTATGGGATGTAAATCGCTATTATCAAGCCGCGATCGCCATCGGTACGCGTCGCGTCGCGTGTGCGAATCGTTATTACGCACTCGTGTGCATATCACGGCTATTCGCTAATAGCGGAACACAGACTCAAGCACGAGGAAGAAACACACGGTGACACGATATACGATCCGTTTATTGAGTAAATTTGACAATTGACATCTCGTGGACGTCACATATACATTCCTCTTTAAGCTCAAAGATTTAATTTTTTTATTAATAGCAAATTGCATAATCTCTATTTGCAGCAAATAATAAACAGAGCAATGCGCTACAAACGCAATCATAAATTATGCTAATATATAGGTATCAAAAATCAAATCGCAGCAAAAAATAATGGAGTAAACTAGCAGTATTATTTTTAATAACTATTAAAAATTGTTACTAATTTTGTAAAATTAAAATGACAAAGAAAGTAAAATTTTATAATATATTTAATTAAAATAAAATTGTTTGTTTTAAGGTATATAAAGTGTGGAAAAGTGGAGGTGTGCGAGATTGAAAGTTTGCCTACAGCCGCAAATTACGCCGTTCCCCGATCGTATGAGTATGTACAAAACGGAATGAAAGGAAGCACACAGAGAGCTTTTCTATACTTCGACTCCAAACAGGCACTTGTATTTTTTGTCGTCCCCTGTCTGTGGGCGACTGTTGAACACATCTTCCCGGGTAGTATCGAGAGGACTGGGAGGGAGGTACCGGTGAAGGGAAACGACAAAAGGAGGAAGAGAAGAAAGAGAAAGAGTGGCCAGTGGTCGGACGCACGAGGCGCGTTTATGACGGGTCTGGACTCTGAGTTACGATCTCAATACTGCAATAAGTGCTCTTAGCGGGGCCATGTTTTTTTTCTCTCTCTCCCTTTCTCTCTCTCTTTTTCTCCCTTTCCCCGTCGTCGAGACGCGATTTCCCCCCGCGGCTCTTATCGTGAGGCTTTACGCTGGTGCTTCCCGCGGGCTTCACGAGAAATATTATTTAATTAACGGGAAGCGACCGCCGGCATGGTCGAAGGAGACCTGGATCTTCCTTTGGTCGTAAATAAAAACGGTACATTCGCGTGGTGGCTCTCTCTCCCCCCGTCTCCCCGGTAACCTTTGCGGCCCTTGCGCCTTTCCCTCTCGCACACCTCCTTCGCTCTTTCTCGCCCTCGAGCGAAGCCTTTCTCCCGACGCCGGCGACAAGAGAGAAAGAGACCTTTTCCCGCCGCAACGATATTTTCGGTAATCGCCGCGGCGTTTCTGAAGAGAAGCCGAGGGTAGAAGAGGCCTTTAAGCGCGACATTACTTTCGCTAGAAACCCACCTTTTGGTCGATTAGCTCTGCGGTGAATTTAAGTCGCGCTCGAATCGGCCGCACCGAATTCGCCTACGGACGTCGTCGCTCCCCACAAGCCCGAAGAATTTCTTCCTTTAATTGTCCTCCAACCCCCGACTACCGGCGTAGGCGAAATATATACTACACCTACTGCGGACTACGAAGTAAGAAACCGGGACTCGAACGACTCCGGAAAGTAATCTGCCTAATTACCCAGCAAGAGATTCATTCCGCTCGGAGGATCGACGGGAGGGTAGCCCCTTTTAGTCGTAAAACGACGACGAACTGGTTCCATCTCTCTTTCCGTCTCTTTCTCTTTCTCCCTCTTCGACGGACGGCGCGGCGGCGAGAAGAGATGATTTTCTGGAATCGCGCGAGATTCGTACGCTCGGCGGCAGCCGACAAGTGAAATTCCACTCGCGATAGTGACGGTCACGAAGACTGGATTAAGGCGCGCCGCGAGCAAACTTATTTAACGCCTGACTGCTGAACGGTGAGCCACGAAAATGAATTAGTTCGTTCTGTTTGTCATTATTACGATTGTCCTCGATCTTTAGCACACTTAATCGTATTTCTACATATGATACGAATATATATGTATATAAAACCTAATACATCATCCGCAAAATAATTCTGAAATTATTCTGAAAAAACATGAACACTTTCCTTCGTTTCATTTTTTTTTTATAAAACTCGATAAATTTCTAAAGCGATTGAAGATAGATTTGATACGCTTTTTTCGATCTCTCTTTAAAAAACTAAAGTCTAGGAATTGGAAATTAGACCCGTATTTATAAAAAAAATCAGTTCTGCATAAAAATCTCGTATATATATATATAGGTACTGAAAAATATATATATATTAGATAAAATGCACACAGAATAAAGTTTTGAATTTTAAGACATAGATGGTTTATAATAATCATATTTTTATAAATCTCAACTGAAAACTGTGTTCAGTTTGCGAGAAGCGAACAATTATTTCCATGATATCGTAACTACTACATAATATACATTTAGTGGAAGACTCGCGAAACTCGATGCGAGGTACATTCGAAGTTAATTGTAAGTGTTACTAAGGAAATCCATTATACTTTGTGTTTAAATATCGCGACAGTACTTAATAATTCCGTCGGTATATTTGCAGTCGTCAGTCGCGCGAGTTAATTAATCGCACAGGCTAACAGGTGAGCTAATTGTTCGTAGGAGGAAATCGCGTTTCGATGGGTAATACGGCGACACGCAGAGCGGCACGCGCCGTTACCTGCCGACTCGAGTCTCACCGGGCGAATGACAGCACGCGGCGGCCTTGTGTACGCAACCTTGTAACGCTCGACGTACGCTGAACAAACATCAAGGCCGCACGCCACAGGCAGCCGTTACGAAATATTTAAATGTATTACGAAAGAATATTCCGTTCCTTATTTTTTAAATTGATTTCGACAAGCGAGCTGTTACTACACATATATCTTGCGTCTTGTTTTGTGGGCTCAAGATCGCCTAAAATAACGATTAATCTCGTTCGATTAAAAGGTACGCTTTGAAATGGAAATAATGTTTTAATTCTAGATACGAAATAATTGGCTTCAATTGTTATGCATAAATCAGTATAAATGTACATTATTAATGACAAATTTTAATTGATGTGCGAATTATTTCTTTTTTAATGATAACTTAAATGGTTTATGTATATCACTTAATTATTCCATTTAAAAAGAATTTAGTATAAGAATAAATGTATTACTTAGAGAAATAAAATAAATTTCAAAATAAAATTAATTGATAACGCTAATATATTCTCACGTATCTACATATCGCACATCATACGTCCGTGATCATATATTGGAAAAGGAGCAAAAGAAAGTATAAAGTAATTTAAAATAAACTATCCTACCTTATGAAATCAATATAAAATACGAAGATATTACCGTCTAATAGTATCTTTCATAGTAAAAAATAAAAGATTCTTCAACAGAAGCCTTTTATGTGTACAATAAAAACATATTCTAGTTGCAGCATAAAAGGTATATTTAAACATTAATTTGATATCTGGTCAGTCTGATTATCTCGTCCATTTCTCATTTATCAAAATGCGATAGCGCGGCACACGTTGCACGATGTGTTTCATTTCGTCACGATTAGGTTTTTCGGATTGCTTCTGGTTGAGTTACGCGCGAGTTACGCGGTTGTCCGCGTCGTTTCGGTCGGCGCGGAACGAATAAGCGCGAAAAATATGGGGCCGTCTCTCGTTGCGGACGCCACAATGGGATACGAGGACACGTATGTAGTACAGGATATAGGACGCACACGGAACATCACCTTGCCCTGACCACGAACCGGACTTTCCGCTTCCCTTCGTCCCTCCCTCCCGGTCTCACTCCTTTCCTCTTTCTCTTTCTTTTTTTCCTCCGCTTTCTCTTCGTCACGCTCCACTCGCTCTTCCCGCTACGCTGCCGCGCTGCTGCTGGGGTATAACGCCAACGACGAAGAGAAAATATTCATAATGCTGGATTAAGCGTGGGAGTACCCTCGGGTAGTCCTGCGCGACCGACCGGGGGGTGGAGAGCCAAATTAATCAAGAGCCCGCCCCATTTAATTCCCACCCTCGCCCTCTCCTTTCCCGCTCGTTTCGTCGATCGTAATCGCACGGCCAAGAACCGACTCTTTTGCTCCGTTTCTCCTTATTACCTTCCTCGCGCCTCTTTCCCGTCTGCCCTACGCCCTCGATGCACCTTTCTATCCCTTCTTTCATCTTCCTCCTGCGCTTCTCTACGGGCACTTCTCTCCCAAAAGTTCTCTTTCTTTTGATTACTCTCGCTGCGCTCGCGCGATCGCCCCGCTGCCCGTTCTCTTTCCCCTCCTTCTCTTCTATAATAATCATCATCCCGGTATCGCGTATCGAACAGCTGCGATATAAGCACGTAACGCTACCCACGATATGGCAAAAGGGCTCCTCGTACGAGAGAAGGCCCATTAAATCCCCTCGCGCCCATTATACCCGAGGTCACTTTCGATCCTAGGCGTCCAGGGAATAAATTTTTCCAAGTGCTCATTACCCGCCCGGCGTCATAACGAATGACGCGCGTAAAGCGCACCGCGGCTTGATATACGCGCCGCGCGATAGAAACGCACGGTGCATATATGTCACTGTATCTGTCGCATTATTCTTTCGAATCGTTCCACACGCTCGTACGACGTTAACGATAAAAACGGAGAAGAAATTGGCCAATTTTCTAGAAAGAATTCGCAGGAATTATTTAAAATTTTATATACGCATTCTAAAAGAAGCGAGATTATATATTATGTAAATGTGTGATAATGCTCTTGTAACATACGTAATATTTCGTGAGATTATAATACTTTTAATGAAAATAGAAAAAATACAGTGTACGTATATTCAATGTACCTTGTGTGCATTTTAATTCCCAATCTTGTATAATATATTCTGTAAAAATTATAGAGTTCAATTTTCTCAGTGGGACCGTAAAACTCACGAGAGAACTTCTCATATGTCGCGTATTTGATATAACGTAGCAATAATACATGTATATCATGTTAGATAATTGAAACATAACTCATTTGAACAAATTCGTAGATAACAACCAGATTTCAAACCCGATTCTCGCAGCTGGAGGCCCGAGTTCTTTATGCCACTTTCTTACGAACGTCATAGCTTTCGTAACTTAAAGGAGCAATTTATGAATTAGCTACTTGCGCGAGTAGAGAAATGAAGAAGTATATATATCGAGTAATTTAATATCCAATTAATAATCGATCAGAAGGCGGCGGCTATAACTTGTACGGTGAAATGTTGATTAACCGCGAACATACGCGGTACCACGAGCGCTTTCGCTTTCGCTATCGCATCTCTTTATCAAACGATGTACCGTCGCGCGTTATCGAAATCGGGGCGGACTTCATCGGAGCGCATTCCCGAGCTACCCATCGCATTATCGTAATAAACTAGCTTGACATTCGGCTCGACCTTTATATGCCCAGGTGTTTTTTTTTTTGCGTTCGTCATAAATTATAATATTAACTCGTTAATCAATTATTATCTCAATAATCACATCATCCAGTTATTTTCGTAAAAAGTGTAAAAGTTTCAGTTAACAGAAAGTTACATTTATTAATTATTTTATTCCGTAATTATCCGTACTTTATATTTAATAGAGACAGAAGAAAAAATAATACCACCGTCTGGAAAAATATTTTATTCACATGAATGTTAAATAATGTTAAACGAAGCGTGAAAATTTTCCAGTTTGTAAGCGATTGGTGACCGGTTGATTATAAAACTAGACGTGTTATATATCATTATAAAACTAGATGTGGTATATCATTATAAAAATGCGTAATGTCTGTATATGTTGGAACCTTAAGAAAGGAAAAGAGGAAGATTCGCATACGCTTCCAAGTTACAGAAATGTCACACGGTGCGTGTGCGTTGAGTGCGATAAAAAGATTTTCAATAAATACCTATTATATAAATAGAATTATCTCACGCGCGTAATCTCGTAGAAAAACTGCGCGTGAAAACCTTGTCACAAAATTTAATCTTTAATCCACACATTTTCTTAATCTCCTTTCGCGGGACACCGCGGGAGATTCCGGTGTTTCGCAATTAACAACGTATATAAATTGCATTCCGATGTTCACCGTGTACATAGTGGTTTTCGCGACTGGCAACTGGGTGAAAAAAAGGAGAAACATCCAACACGGGCGGTACGGGGATTAAGCATTCCCGTGTCCAGAATGTGTGGAGCTCGCTCGTTCGCGCTCCGCAAAAATGTCGCGATCGCGCTCGCAAAGTGCTCCGGCGAGTGATTAACTCCCGCCCGACAACTCCGCGAGAGCGCAAGACCGCAGCGAGCCGCATGTACAGTTGATTAGGTATGCCGCGGTCGGTGCGCGGCGTCAGTGCGTTAATAATCCCGCAGCGTCCGGCAAAAATGATCGCGTGCTCGACATAAATGCCACCGCTGAATAGAGGAGAGAGCGAGAGGAAGCGCGGCGTATCGAAAATTCGCCGGACCGACCGGCGCTGCTTATCGCTCGCGCGCGTAGGTGTACGTACATCGATCGCCGATCGGTACGTCTGTACGTGCCCACATTAAAACGATGAGTCTGCGGGGACACGGCGTACGGAACACGTGCGTGCGCATCGCCGGTGCAATCGGCGGAGTTAAAGCCGAACCAGACGCATTACTCAATGCACGGGCGAAGGTTAGACCCCTCTCAAAGGCCGCATACGGACACATGCATGCGGATACGATTTTTATCGAGAGTAATCTCTCTCTCTTTTTTTTTTTTTTTTTTTTTTTTCCAGCGACGGCAGAGCGATCGGGTCCTGGGATTCGCCGAGGATATTGAAAACTGCGCTGCGTCGAACCACATTCCGGTTTTTCCACAAAAATCTTGGATACAAAAACCCTTTTTATGCCAATAAAATAAAACATTCCAATTAAAATATCTTTAAAATGGCTTAATCTTTTCAAATCTTGCGAGATAAATATCTACCAGCTGGATTGAATATTGCTACGATATATCAACGGAATTTTTTTCATTCTTTAGAATGCCTAATTATACAAAATGTAACTCAAAAGAATTACATATAATACATAAAATGTGAAAAGAAGAAATATTCTTTTTTTAATTTTTCCACCTTAAATTCTTAATTTTTTAAATAACAAGCTGTATTTCTAAAGACGAAACGCGTCAACTCTTTATTTTCACAAGTTTACAAGTAATTAAATATAAATAAGAGATATATTCTTTATAAATATATATTTCTACGAAAGGATGTTAGATAACCGTGTAAATCTAGATATAGTCATAGAAAAGTCTCGCACCCTTGGGTCACTCGCAAGTCCTAACGAGAACTGTCCGCCTCGCTCGTTATACGTTCATCTCGGCGAACGATAGTAAGACTATTGGAGAGTTGCCGGCGGCGGCAATGATATTGGCGATGACAAAGTATTCGTTCTACGTTGTATGCGATACAACGTCGGTCGAAGTCCTCGCCGAGATCCCGCGATCGATCTCAACCGGTGAAACGCGAAGTCCAATCAAGCGTGCCACTGCGCGTCGCGACGAACCGGTGTTACATGTTCCTCGAAACCCTCTTTTTTTTCTTACACGCGCGACACGCTCAGATCCTTCGAAGCATTAACGTGTAACGTTCCGTCCGCCGCGCTCTTTCGTGTTGCTCTCCTCGAAAGGTTTTACGGTGGGAACGGATATAAATCAACTCCGGATTGTGTGTATGCGGAGCCCGTGCCGGATCAAAGTGGGATGTAAACGCGGACGAAATTTACGACGCGGCCGCTCGAAGAAACTCTCTCTGCTGACTCTGTTCGCTATTCAAGAAATCGTCCCGGTCGCGGTGACGGCGAGAGAGAGAGAGAGAGATGTTTCCGACCTCGAATGATTAATCACTTTTTTCAACGACCGCGATGTAGATCTTAGATGAAAAATCGCTCTAGGTGTCGATAATTTCGATTTCTCTCCGCTTGTCATCGACCGTTCGGGTTTTGATGCTCGATAGCCGTCGTTTCCTCTCATACGCGCGGATATATAGGGCTCGTCACGAATGTCTCGTTATTTTAACGAGTGTCGTAGCACGCGAGCTGCGTTTTGCCGCGAGGATCGCGTGCACGTTGCGGAGTTAAGCGCAGTCCGCGCTGCAGTGCTAAGTGCAGCGAAGACACAACTATACTTTAGGGCCGTTTAAATTGAATGGAATGCTTTCATTCATCCGGAATATATAGAATGCCACAAATGGAATATCGCAACACCGATATTCAGTCAATTTACGAATAATGAACGCGTTTTGCAGGATCAACGTGGCATGTAATAATGAAGAAACCTTTTGTGAAGATTTATGACAAAATTATAATAATTAATATATGTAAGACATACGTTATAAAAGTATAAGTTATTTCACAATTATCATTCACAAAGAATGATTAATACGTTTAATCTGCAAGATGAGCGAGTAAATAAAAGTAAAATTTCAATTTTGTTTTGAAAACTGTTTAAAATACAAATTTGTGAGTTTTATTACGTCTGATCCAATTTTAGGACTTGAGTAAGAAAGATAATTTTGTGGTTTAAATATAATCGGTTAAAATTAAGGGTTAATATTTTCATTCAATGTTTCGACTACGCGCTATCTCACTCATTTCTCTGTACCATCCTTTATTGACGCGTAGTCTGATATAATCGGAGATAAAATATCAATGCCCAGAGGAGACTTGCCATCATCGAAAACGTATCTATCGAACGTGGATGCGACGGTCCCGGCATCGAAAACTTGGAAACGCGCGCATGTGAACCGTCGCGTCGGTCGGTCCGCAATATGCAGTAAAGCACAAATGCAACAATGCGATCTCCCTTCCGCCCCCTTTCACGATGCGCGGGGAGAGAAAGGTCCCTTTAGCTGGGGGCCGGATATATATGGGATGTCTCGTTAATCAAGAGAGCCGCGTTATCGGCCACGAGGTGCACAGGGGAGAAAATGGGAGAGGAGCGAGGGTGACCGGTGTTTAACGGTTGACAAACGACCGGCGTGGTACGCGGCCGCCTAAACAACGTTCAATGTCGTGCGTGAAACTACCGCCCCGCCTGCCTGGCTCGCGCGTGCGGAAGAAAAACGCGGGAGCGGCGCGGTGCCGTTCCGACAAAAACCGTAAATCTGCCTATTAAATTGCGATTAACGATTCGCAGAAGGCGAAACGGACGCGCGCGGAACGCCACGAGCGCGACCAGAATGTGAGTAAAACGCGCGCGCGTCCGTCGCGCGCTTGTCTTTTTATACCTTTTCGCGAGTCGTGCTTGCAACTGCGCAACGCGCAACTTGCGCAAATTAAAATTTATTAACTCGCCGCCGGAAGTCACAACAAAGCGGCCGCGTCTTCTTCGCGTCTGTCTCTTTGAAGCCCGTGGTTAGACGCGCACAAAAAATGTGCGTTTCGTCGTAAAAGGGCGCGTATAAGAAACGCGTTAATCGTGATTTAGATAAGCATGTCAGAAAGCCTGTATACGTAAGGTATTTAACACAAAGTCGCTTTCTTAGATAATAAGAAAAAAGCCTTGAATTATCGATTTGCAGACCTAAAGATTAATTTACCGGCTTTGTATACTTTGATTATCAGTTTGTAAATTGCTGATTCCTAATATTACAGTTTTTATATTTTTAATTTACAAATTCGCGGTCCCTAGACTTTAAATCATTGACTCCATCAGTTTCTACATTTTTAACTCTAAATTGAAATTTTCAACTTGCGTGCTAAGTTGAAATATATCAATCTGTCATATGTCTGTCATAATAAATAAGCTTATTGATACTTCGCATCGAACGTTCTTGGAATTCCTAGAATACCTGACATAGATAATTTTGAAGTATTCGTAGCATCGAGTCGTCCGCGTCGGTCGATCACGTATACACACATGCACGTGAACATTGCCAGACCCCCCATTCGCTTGATTAGGACATACTTTATTAACTTCGCCGGCACGTACAGAGAGCTGTCCAGACAGCGAAGGGCGCATTGTATCGTCAAAGTGACGCTGAGGGAAAGCATCCGGAAAGCGGGTATATACCGTTAACATAGCGCGTCTACGCGTCCCCCGCCCTCTTTATGGTTTCTTCGCGCCGATTCCTTCCACGTTATGACCGAAATTCTTCCTTTCCTCGTCGGCAGCCGGGGAATGCCAGCTGTGCGGACCTGAGAAACTCTAACGACGACATTACAGTAACGGAAAACGCCGGAATGCGTCGGTATGTGATAATGGAATGCGACACCTTCGCAGCGATATCACGACGCTGAAATCTGATCGTTGACTCCTTCGCATCAAAGGCTTAATGCAAAAGGATTGTTTCTCAAAATTAATTACTGCAATTACTACAGACGAGTCCAACTAGACGCGTCATTTCTCAATTCTTTTCCTGTACGATGACCTTATACGTTAAAACGTAATAGCGTTAAGATACAAGAATCTGAGATTCAATCAACACCTCGTTAAAGAGTCATAAATATAAATCAATCGGACTTCTAAGCTGCTGTATTTCTACTGTATTTCTATACTGTAGCTGTACTCAAATTCAAATGTAAAAGCGTGATTAATTATTATCGTGCGGATTCTAGATGGAAACTGAGCTACAGCGGCGGCTGTTGCCGAACGCGTCGGCCGAATGAAGAAAAGAATGGAAGAAGGCGAGGGTCCGAAGGAAGAAGAATGTCGCTCTCTGTTGCGGCTCTTGCATGTGAGTTGGACAAAAACTTGAAGACCTTTGGGTCCTCTCTTGGCGCGCTCCTCGAGCGTAGCAGCGCGCGGCTTGTCTTCCCTCGCTCGCGTTGCAGCGTATACCTGCCGATGGAAGAATACAGCTCCAATACGCGAGATCGGGTTTTCACTTGCCGATCGCGCCGATTCGGTCGTGAATGCACGTGGCCATTGCTGCATTGGCAAGAAAGCCCATGTAGGAGCGAATATCTCCTCGCGCTTCGGGTTCCCCGTTATTCGCACCCGCGTGCTGCTTAACTGCGAGAGATCCCCGGTTGCGATATTTCGGCGGCATTCGCCAAGCATCGAAGTTTCGTTTCAATCGAATCATCCAATTATCGACATTTAACGAAGAATAAAACAAAATTTCGAATCATCGACAAGATGGACCATTTTTACGCGTAAAGTTTTATCACTTTTCAACAAACATTTTATTTCTCTTAGATATTCTATTATATTATATTATTTCCAACCTTTGCAAAGAGAGAGAAATACGTAAATAAAGTTTCTTAACATACACGATACACGTAAGTGTTGAGATATCGTCGATTTTTAAATTAAAACTGATTTCTTCAACTTTTAGCTGAGAAACGTATACTTAATGTTGGAAATAAAAAATTATGAAAAATAATGGCATCGCGTTAAATCTCCTCTAAACAAAAAATTGACCGTGAGTAATACCGACTGACGTTAAAATTACGTGTTCGCGTATTACAGGCGAAGAATGAAGAATGAAGATGACCAGACCTGCCAAGAGCGAAGGGTTTAGATGAACTCACACTCATCGCGTTCGCACGAGCTTTCCCACTTTTAAAAGTTCGTTATCCCAACGACTGAAGGCGTGCGCATAAATGGCCATCGCGTTAGTCGAATATCTCTTTTCGTTAATGAGTCGGCCGGAGTTCGTTTATGCGGCCGGTAAAGTGATTTAAAGGATCTCGATGATGAATGCTCCGCGCATGCGGCAGAGAAAGAAAGAAAGAAAGACGACAGCTGCGCGCGCGCGCGCGTGTGTGAAAGCATAAAAAAGCACGTGTGAAGTTTTCCGGTAAATTCCACGGGATCATTTAGCCTATAGGCGCCTGTGTTATTACCGTCGAGCCCGGTCCTTCCTACTAATTAAAAATGAAATGGTATAATACGCATAAACCGAATACCGTCGACCAGTGGGAGCCAACCGTGGTGACCAAGAAGAGAATATCTCTTCGGCTCGGAAACGCACTTATCCCGAGATGATTTTTATGGCGACGGATCCAGCCGCCTTTTCTCGTTCTTCATGGTCCCACCTTTCGCCGCGCCGCGCCAGGCCTCTTGCTAGTCTCCCGCGCGAGCCCCTCTCGTATATCGTGTCCTGCCATTTACGGTACACCGCGACCGCTTCGGAAGCCGCTAATTAGGTCTACTCGCGTTCATCTGACGGACATTTTAACCGTGGCAGCAATACGATCGTATTCAGAGGTAAAACCGACCCCGCAGTTCCAATGCAGTTCCCTTAAAATCGCGATTAGCAAAGCGCTCTCGCCTTTTAATATTTACATGGCGCGTCTCGGTAACGCCTATGCCCAACTCTCATTTTGTGCGAGTCGGCGACGTCATTCACCCGACAGGTGTTCTCCGTGCTGTAAGCCCACGCGCACCTGGAGCCTCGATATCCTCTGAGATCAGAGACTATATATTTCTTACGAAAAATATGGGCGTCGCCACGAAGTCGTTTGTTAAATAAAATAAAGTATGATACTTCTTGTTCTCCCGTATAAAAATTGTTTCTGCACATAAATATATATATAAACGTATCCATAACTTTTTATCTTGAAATACATAAATCACTCCTATCGAACGCCGATATGCGGCGAGGATAGAACTCGAGGTCATAAAACTTTAACGACGCATCCATAAAAACGCAGAGAGTTAAAAATACTTGGTAATATCTTTTTACAATAAAATTTAGAATATATCAGCGTGTAAAGCGAACTCGCGAAATGAACTCGTATAGTTAAGACAGGTTAGTCAGGCGGCCCTCCGAAACTTCCGCGTGCCGTAATTTCACTTTCCTGCGTCATCGCGAAACGAGACATTGACAATGATGAGATGCCACGGCGATCGTGAAAAGGCAGAGCTCCAACTCGTCGATGCCCATCGTCTCGGAGGACGTTAAAGACCCGCGGCGCGGAGAGATGACGGAACCTCAACATTTTAGCGGCTATTTCCTCGTGACGAATCGAATCAAAAATAACGGGTGTTCCTCGTCAAGTTTCATCGAGCTGTTGCAGCTCCTCGCAGACACGCTCGGCAGATTATAAGATATTCTTTTTTGCACGGCTCCGCACTTAGATGTCACGGCAGTAAACACGGAACGCGTGACAATCGAGGAAAAGACGGCTACAGTATGACCGATGATTACCGGATCCATCGAGTGGCCGTTCTCAGAGCTGTAGAAAGCCTAATGACATTAACGAGTCGAAGCATCCGCAGCCGCATATTGCGCGCGAAGACGAAATGGCGTAATAGTGAAAGATAAAATTATCTACGGTGTACCTCCTGTTAATTTGATACTTAATTAGAAAGGTACATACTTAATATTGGAAAAGTAGCAGTGTTCATAACAAGTACGTGACTTTTGACTCTATGTAACGAGAATTATACGCTTGTTAATATAAAATTGTCGACGCCTCTCGTATAATTAATATGCCAGTAAATAAATATCGCGTGCTAAATGCATGATGCACACAAACCACGCTTCTGTCGGCACCGTATTTGCGTTACTTTCATTATATGATCAATGAAAATAAAAGGCTGACCGTTAGGCTGTTCGAGGTTTCACGTCAGTTCCGATTGAACGCCCACGATCATTCTCTCAGACAGGGCAAAGAGATGATGCCATACATCAGCCAACTACTCTCGTGTTTAATAGCGAAAGGGTAAACTCTCTCTCTCTCTCTCTCTCTCTCTCTCTCTCTCTCTCTCTCTCTCTCTCTCTCTCTCTCTCTCTCTCTCTCTCTCGCCCGCGCATATTAAAGACCACGCGAAGGAAGTCGGGGATATGAAATCTGTCGGTGCTGCTCCGAGGCGATAATGGATCCCGGATGGTACTACTACTAGACGAGATACGTTTCGCGCAAACCACGGAACGTACAACCCTGCAAACGAACGAACGAACGTACGAACGAACGCGAGCGGCCGGTCGACCGAGCCGGGCGCGCTGGTTCAAGGGAGGTTCGGTATGTTAATTACAGACCAACATACGTATCCCTCTCCCCCACGTCCCAACCCCCTGGCCGTAAGTTACCTCGGTTGCCAGCCGATTCGTCTTGGAACGGCCCCCATCGCCGGTCTCGTTGCACGCAGGGCTCGCGTGAGACCGACGAGTCGACCCTACGACCCGAGAACGCCGAGAAACGCTCGTTTTGCCCTCTTTCGAGCTCGCTGCGAGAGCAACGCGGAGAGGAGAGGAGAGGAGCCCCGGCCCGGGTCTTCTTCTAACCGCCTCCTTTGCGCCTCTTTCGATTTCTTGCGTCGAAGGCTAACCTGATCGAGCGATCGGCGGAGGGTCCGCGACGTCAGCCGCGCGTATCAGAAACAAACCACCGAGATCGAGCAGTCTCGAGAGCGCGTCGCGAGATCTTATGGTTCACGGTCGCTTAGATCGGACGTTTCGCGTGTCGAGGCTCCTTCACGGACGGAGACTATCGCGATCTGATATAGGGGCTCGGCTAGTAACTTCTATCAATTAGGAAAACCCAATGATTCGCTACTGAAGCGAAAAGCGCTGAAGCGTGAAAATTCTCATCTTGTTCGGGATCGCGAAGAAAGACGTTGGACCGAGTGTTTCGTATGCTAAAGGCTTCGCGAACTAATGCGAGGCAGCGACGGCGACTATCTGATACAATATAATCATACGCTTCTATCAGGCCTATAAACCCAATGAACGGAATCGCCATCGCTAGCCCCACCTTGATGTGGAAAGCTTTCCTCGCTTGGTTTCTTTCGCGATCGCAGAAGAAGATAGCTGCTGATCTGTCTTTCACGCGAAGCAGAATAACTACAATGAACGATATAAACGACCAGCTAGAGATTCTTGACTAAATGAAAGCTATCGCTTATATTGGTTTATATATAATAAAAAATTTCTCAAGATCTGCGGCCGCTCAACTTCCAATTGAACCAGAGCCATTACGATCATTATAGTTTAGTTTTTTTTTCCCAAAATTATAAACATAAAAAGAGTGGAATAAACCACTTCATGTCATTTAAAGTCTCTCATCAATTCAGTTTTTGTGACTCAAGAACTCTAAGGAAATACGAACCCGAGATACGCGATAAATACGTTTCGATCTACCTATATCTATCAATTTCTCGTTCAAGATTCCTTTTCCCGATACTCTCTCGGAATGATACGTGTTTCTCTGTCGGCTTTATTCGAGATCGTATAGACGGAGGAATGCACACACGTACATTCGGACCCGATCCACCGCGCTGGAACAGGACGGGTGCCACCCATCGCAATCATTTCTTCGGTTTTGCGCGGAGGAATGTTTTTTCAACGTCTTATCGAACCGCCCATCGCGCGCGCGGTGCTGACCTCAAGATCTTACTCGGGTCAGTCGGTCCGGAGTCGAAATCTTTTTGCAACGTGACCTCGACTCTCCCCCCTTCCTTTCGACGCGGAGCGGAAAAATCGACGGTTTGCACCTGCGGAGCGCATGGAGCATTCTGCGCACGGTAAGAACGAAGACGCTATACGTGTGCGGTCATAGTGCGTGATGGGTACTCACCGCCAAAAATGTGGCACGTATCCGGCGGGGCACAGGTCTCGGCACTGACTGCAGGGCGCACCTTGGAGAACGACATTGCCGGACGAGTAATTACTGGGCGGCGCGTTTTGTCCCGGGGACAGCATCCTGAAAACAAACGCGAATTTACGGTGAGCGTGTCATTTTGGCACGGTCCCCCTTAATGCCCAACCATTTCGCTACGCTGAGAGTGTGTGTGTTTCTCAACCTGTTGTGTCCTATATTTCCATAAAAAATAAAATATAGCAGTTATACTTCGAATAAGAAATTGATTTTTTGCAATAAATTCAATTATTAACGCGGTAATTTTAGTAGAAAAATTTTTAAAGTTGAAGAAATATATTTACCTCTTCATATTTATGCATGTTATGCAAAATAAAATAATGAATATATATAAGAATGTAGAATTTAAATTAAACGAGAAATCTCAAGTACTAATTCTTAATAAAAGGAATACATTTTTTATCTTATTAATGTCAAGTACCGCCAATTTATTATGTCAAATTTATTAAATTTATCCCATAAAACAAGCGTAATGAAAAAAATTTTCATTTAAAGCTGAAACAAGATTTTATGTCAGAGACAAACCATTTTTATTCAAAACAGGCTCAGAATAAAGGGAGACAAAGGTGTAATTAAATCTCACATCATCTTTCGTAACTTACAATAACTGTAGATTATACGGTTTAATTGTAAATTATATGCTCTAAGATATATAATCGAGAGCGCGCGACTTTGTTATTGTCACGAGAAATCAGTTCGATCGTCGCGCGATACAGGAATCTCGCTTAATTATCACGTCAAGGGTCGTCACGATCAGGGAAATTAGCTGAATGGACGGACACGAAGAGCGCGTTCCGTCACGCCCGAACGGGTTGTGAAATTTGTCTTCTCGCAATGTCGATCGAAGAATCGTACCCGTTTAGGACGGTGAAATTGAACGAGCCTCGTGCGACGGCCCCACGGACGCACTCGACTCGCCGTGAGCGCGAGCGGAAACTCACATCCGCGGCAGTATTACCGCGTACTCGCGTAATTATCGTCATTTTGTTGACGAACGAGGCTTCCACGGTTTCATTTAGATCCGCTTAGATCCGTAACGGGACATTACACGCTGTTAAAGCAGCATTTCTTTTCCTTAACTCGACCCTTCTCACTCATTATGTACGCCTTTTTACACCTCGTGATTGTACTTGCATGTACTATATACAGATATATATATATATATATATATATATATATATATATATATTTAAGTATACATATATACATATAAAAGCATTTAATTGAGAGATACATAATACATATGTACGTATATATTGCGCGTAATTATCGTGACATTTATAAATCGGTCAAATATAAGTGCTCATTAGCAAATCGTTCGTCAAGCTATATATTATATTAATTAAGACATTCAGATGTTTCCGGTATTTGCTAGGAATTTAATGATCCTACAATTATTTTTAGAATTTCATAGATCGCATAAACTATTCGTCGTATATGACTGCATTTCATCCGAGTGCGTAAATAAGCGAATTTATTACTCTACGTATTCGATGCATTCCTCTAACAAGCGCGAGAACTCGCCATGTGCGTCGTAAATCCCCCTCCCTCCTCTCCTTCTACGATATAAATGAAACCGAAAGTTAACCTGCAATAATCGCCTGCGCATTTCTCAAATGCGATCACGTTGGCGTTCATTAACCCGGCCGATCGAGGACGAAAAGGTTCATCATTATAAAACGTCAAGGGCTCGAAAAACGGGTTTGCAGCGCATACGCTGTTTAAAGTGCATTAGATGGGCATCAAATTAAGTCAAAGCCCGCGCGTCCGCGCGCGGTAATAAAGACTTCTCGTTTGCGCTAATGTAGCCAGGAAGTTACAAAAATTTCTCAGGCTCGAGTGTCGATGCGGGATAAACTTACGATCTACGCCACACCCTCTCCGGACACGCGGAATTGATGTAAACCTCCGCCACCTCCTCCGGTTTACAGGGACATCAATCGTGCCAGGCGTGCTCCGCCGTGCGTATTATGCGACAAGTATGCCCGCGAAAATAATTAATTAACGGCGCTATCTAATACGGGGAAACGGGTGGTTATACGCCCCGCTCGCTCGAATTAATAACCGAAGCCCGTAATTAGCGGGTGAGCGACAGCGTTCCGCTGCCGCCGCGCCGCGGCCTTCGATCGTCGGCGATTAACTGACATCGGGTGTAATTACATCTCTCTGGAAGATTTTATTGCGACGAAAATCGTTGTTATGACCTCAGGCGCTTGCTCGCTAACGGCCTTGCTGCTCGTTTGCCCACTCTCTTTTATCGCGTAATGCTATTAATATCATAAATAACACAGTATTACGATTAATTCTAATCGAGAAAGTAATTTACCGGTAAAAAATATGTAATGAGAGGATTGGGTCGCTTTGCAAGATATTGCTTTGACGTGTAGAAATTGAAAAAGCTAATAAGAAAAAATTGAAAAAAAACTAGTTAGAAGAACTTTCGAAAAATATGAATTTTCGTAAGAAATAATTACCGCTTGTGTAAAGTACTTGATTACATCGCTATCAGTATTAAATGACTAACCCTTATCCATCTTCGCAGAAAAATGTCGCGTTACTTTTACATGATATGCAAATATACACGCGAGCATCGCAAAAACATGTTGATAGCCAGCAAATGTGCTAAACTGTCCCAGAGGAGGAGACGTTGGTGCCGTCTCACGTTACACGATGTTCTCCATAAAAGCGGACATCTCTAACCAATAATCTCGCGTATAACCACTTATATATATATTACAATTATAGGATTGCTCGATCATGGGTCGAGCCATTACTGCTGACGTTTACGCGACTTTAAGTAACGATTTGTGCAGAGAAACTGAATACGCGCGGCAACCGAATAACTTGTTACGGTTGAGTTATGATTAGCCGTGTGCATGCACGAATAAATGTACTGTAACGTAAGCAATGAACTTTTTTTTAAACCAAATTATCCTGTATACCTAGAGCAAGTCGAAACGTCTTCATTCAATCTATGACAGTGCCTTAATTGGCACAAAGATCTCGTTAGTCGAACTAAACTCCAGTTAGAATCCAATTCGAGGAGCAATAGCATATTATTATACGTAAGTTGTTATATATATTAGTCTAAAATAGAAAGAGGACATAAAATAAAACTTGGAGCAAATGAAATTTTTAATATGACGCATAGAATATGTATAATATAGCTGCTTCTTCTAGCTTTTTACAACGTGGTTCAAATTAAATGAAAAATGGACAGTTTATTTCCTGTAAAATTTTATAATCAATTTTTTTTCAAATATTGAAAAGGAAATTATTTGCTGCAATTTTCAAAATTAACAATTTCGATATTTGTTTTTAGATATTTTAGTATATCAATTCTGTTAAATCGTCATCCTTTCAGCGACTTTTACATCATAATAATAATTACATGTTCATTTTATGTCAATTATGGGACGTTCTCTATATTACGCCTTTTAATATCTCTTCCACTTTGTCATACTATCCTCTTAGATTCGACTGAACTGAACTAAACGCCTACGCGTCTACTTATCTACTCTAGACAAGTTGTAGGACAACTTTGAACTTTGAGAGGCACTATCACGTCACGATTCTTTCCGAGAATATTATACAATGACATTATGAATATAAATGCTACCGTCTAAATTACATTACTCGATATTTTGACGTGACATTGATATTACGTATAATAAAATAAACTTCAACCAGCCTTGCTAAGTCATTCGGTTCGAGAGATTCAAGTGTCTGTTAGACATAGTCACTGGCTCGAAAGTCAGTTACTAATACTAGTATGGAATTATAATACCTTTAAGTAAAAATAATATAGAAATATCAATCACACAAATAACAAGATAAGATAATGGAAAAAGCAATCTATATGTAACCTATTTTATCTACTGGCTTCTAGCGAATTAGATAAAAATTAAGTCTTTAGAAAGCGTCTAGTATCATTAATTTTGAATTATAGTGACTTTTACGAACTCCATGCACCTGTATTAGCAAGGGACGTGTTAGTAACGAATTAAACTTACAATGAGGGACATCGACGTATCTGTACAAGATCGCAACAGGTAATACAAGATTCAGCGCGGTGAGTGTCGCGCCGAGATTCACAGATCTCGAAGGACATCGAAAAAGGGGGAAAAAAACGTAACCGCGCCGGATTATGGCACATGCTCGCTCTCTCGGACCTTTGCCTTCGTGCGCACACAAACACGAGCATACATTCGCACACATATACAGACATATTTCTTCGGTCATCGTTCGAGTATGTACCAAGTCAACTTTTCATTCGGATATGCAAACGTAAGAAGCTTACGCTTGACATAATTGACGCCGCGACATACGACGCGCGTTCTTTAAAAATTTACCCACCCCTGTGATGACAGAGTGGCACAATGATTATTATAAGCGGTTTCTCGGTATAGCCAATGGAATTTTATCACTTGATTGCAAGAATTAACGAGAAAGATGCACCTGATGCACTGTTAAGCTGACAAACAAGTAAAGTTCTGGAATTCATTTAGTTTGGACCGAAGATTTGGGATTGGCTATAATGCGCACCGTCTCATTTTCGATAATGAGTAATTCGATAATATTCAGATTAATTCCATTTACTGTTTAATACTTCAGTAATTAGCTCTTAGTATATATCGATCTAACTATTTATTTAAAAAGATATTTTTCATATATATATAAGCAGAAACAGAAATTTTATTAAATTCAACTCAATTTGATCTGTGTGAAAAATAATTTTCATACAACACAAATAAATGATAACTATATCCTTCTTAGTTTGATTACGCACTTTTATTTTTCAATGATGTACATATAATCTTGTAACTATCTAAGTAATCGAAATTGATCCCGGAAACGGATAACCCTATAATATAATGTAACTATACAAATTGCAATCCAGCATTATGGTTACAATTTTAGCGAAGGAAAATTCATCTCGGAGCACCACGGAGAATATCGCTACGCCGTGCGGGGGTCGATTATCCTGGCATAACTCTAATGCCCCGTATATCATCGACAAAAAGCCGGATACAATTGCAATTTGAACTCGATTCAAGTAATCGTGGAATCTCTGCGGGCGATAAGAGCAGACGCCAAGGCTCCGGTCAAGACTCACCTGCCTTCGCCGGACCACCGTAAGCCATTGAAATTTAACAGCACCACCGGAATTGAACGATAGACGTGTACGTTCCGCGCGGCTACAGCTGACGCGCGCGGAGCGCCGCGGCCGCTACAAATTACACCCGGTAATTCAGTTCCTTGACCGCAAAGTCCCACAAGAAGTTAAGTCCATCCCCGTGGCGCGCGAGAGTGAACGACCGCAGCTTCCCGTGTTGGTTCATAAGTCACTGGCGGGCCGTTAGATCACAAAAGCGCGACGAGAGAAAAGAGATTTCGCGAATGTCGGCCGTGTGGCGCGAAATACCCAACCGCGCCGCGCGCCAGAGAGATTCGACGCGAGATATCCCGCCAATTCGTGAGAATTTATTAGCGGGCGATCGTGCGCGTCCACGTCCGCCAACCGAACCGCGCACACCCGCTATCACGCGGGAACTTCATTCTCGCTGCGGTTTAACTCCATTACGATCGCTTTCATATCGGAATTCTGAAATATGGATGATGGCATTTGTCAGAAGCGACAAATGGAAGTACGATGAAATTGATATCTCGCGCTTTCTCGTCGAAACGCGGGAATCGACTCTCTTTATAATTTGATATATATATAATTTAAACTTTCTAATTTTCATAAAAATTAAAATTAAGAATATACTTTCATCTTTTCAATTGCAGTATATCTCGGAGAGTTTTATACGTATACATAATATTAGTAATATTGAAAGCAATACTGGAGAAAAAGAGAGAAAGGGGAAGAGAGATAAATGCGGGGATGTACTCGAGTCGAGAGCTGCTACTTCGTGCGGAAGTTAACGGCCGCGAGTGGCAGAGGGGCCGCGCCGCGCCGTATTATAACCGATCACCGGGAAGCCCCGGCCTCACGTATTCGCCCCGAGCTTTGTCTTAACGATGAGCGTACGCAAAGTTACCGCCGATCGCCGACTCATGCTTGCGAACGTTCCTCGCATCCGCGCGCGCGTACGTCATAATGCGAATCATTGCCACCGTACGCGCACGGATCCGGACGGACGCGTATACAAATCTGTCGGCGAACGACAGATTTGTCCCGAGTCACGCGTCGCCGCGCGAAAAGAGGACAGGCTGGTAAACGTCCAGCGTAATTTAGCGGGAATGTACAACGAGCTGAACGAGGACTCGTGCGCATCAAAACACGTGTAATCGTGTATTGACACGAATTTGCAAAATCCTACCTTACGTAAAAAGATCTTTGTGTGAAAAATATTACGAAATATATATTAATCTTCTCCCTCTAGAGATAAGAAGATACCGCGATTGAGACGTTACTTGTAATATATATAAGTATTATAATATCAAAGATCCAATTCGATACGTATAGTTATCACCTTTCCTAGGTGTCATTCTCAATTTGTCGCGAAAAATCGCACATGTCGTGGGCACGCGATCACCATTCGTCGAAAATTTACAGCATCGTTCGCTTTCACGCATCAGGAGTTCGTACTCCGCGAGCTAATACGCGATTAAACGCGCGAAAATGATTTACGCACTCGGTCTCTCCGTCGTGGTCTCCCGCCGGATATAGTGCGCTGGGACCAATTCGGAGAGACTGGTTGTCTCGAGTAAACAACGAACGCTCTCACGCAACGGCGCTCGCACGCCAGGTGTGATTTTCCGCGTCGACGAGCCCCGTTGATCCTTTAAATGAAACGCGAAATAAGGAAAGCGGGGTACGCGGACGCACGGAGAAGAAGCGGAAAGACTGCGGCACTCGCGCGGTAATTAGTACCTTTTTGCGTCGTTAACGTTTAAGCGAGTGAACGGCGATAGCGCGAACGCAGGCATGTTAATGGGCGCGACAGCGAGCGTGTCCGCGAGTGTTTTCTCCGCGCCCCTCTTGTGCTTTATAATTCGTGAAACGACCAATTAACGTTACTAGGAGAAGAAAAGTAGGTGGTCTCTCATGCCTCTCCTTCGTTCGCGTCCCTCCAAATGGAACCCGGGGGTTTCGAGACCTCCCGTGCAAGGTGGCACACGGGTTACCGGCCGCATCAAATTGTTTCCCCGAAGTTCGTTTTCGCGAAGAAGCTTTTCGAGAAGATTAAACCCTTTAACGATTACGCTTGTGCATGTCGAGCGAAATTGAGGGATAAACGTCGACTTTCTCAAGTGACTTTGTCAAGCCAGGCAACAAAAGTTTGCTTTGTCAATTAAATAGTACGACTTGTACGGTTAATTAATTTTTTTCTAAACGTTAACGAGCAATCTTCTTTCAAAGATACGTTAGAAAAACAATCTTGATTTAATTTGCGTAAGAAATTACGGTTTATTCGTTTTTTATAGTAACGTGTCTATTTCAATTTAAGAAAATTAATTTTCGTGAACGTCTTTACGTTAAAATTTCTCAACGATTTGAAAAATGCCGAGTTTTATCATATTTCTATCGAGCTACCGGTAATACGAGACATTCAATATCAAGCAACATCGCCAGATAGAAACATGAAACTGACAAGTAAAGTTAGGAAAGCAAACTTGAAACAATATGTCGTGCTAAAAGATTTAGAAATATATGTTGGAACTCGCGGATCCGACAAAAAATTCAAAATCCTTGCTTTCAGCGTAATTTTTCCGGGATATAAATTTTTACAATTCATAAAAAAAAACAATATCTAGAACGAAATACACGAGTTTTCAAATTCAAGGAGCTCCGTGACAAATTTTCGCTGCGAACGAGAAATCGTACGTCCAAAGCAAACAATAGAGATATATGTTTGTTGCGGGATGCACCGTCAAGTTTAATGTCAAAGACCCCTGACAGGGGCGTTATTAAAATCCCCGCGGCGCACTACCACGCCTAGCTGGGGATCGGATCGCTCCGCATGACTCGGCGCGCGGTATCGGGCGTCCCGTCCACCAGGAGTCGGCAAACTATGACTCGCGCGTTTCCCCGGCACAAAGACTCCCGACTCTTGACTCCCGATCCGCTTCGCTCGCTCTCTCCGCGAGAGTATCCCCATCCCATGCCGCGTCTCCTACAAAACGCGGCACGCCGATCGCGACGCGAGACGCGTCTTATCTCCCCGGAGCGGTATACAACCGGGGCAGGCAGGCTCCTCCGTTTCTTCCGCGACGAAAGAGACGGAGCACACGGCGCGCTCCACTGCCGCGCCGCGCCGGTCGAGGCGAGCCGAGCCGAGTCAGCCGAGTCGACCTGCGAAGCGGAGCGGAGCAGCGGAGAGCATGCGCGCGCGAGCGCGCGGTTGCGGACGCCGCGCGGCTTCTCGGTATCGTCACGCGGACGTGTGTGTGTGCGCACGCGTCCATATATGCGTACGTACGTACGTACGTACGTTATGTATGCGCGGACGTACCTGTTGCTGCTTTCCCTGTGCGGCGCGACGCCAATGGTAGCGTCCCCGGTGAAGTCCAAACGGGATCACCGGCGAGATGACGCCGCTCCTGGTCCCGCGACGTCGACGTCCCGCACCTTCTCCGTGGCGTTGACGTCGCGCGAGTACAAACGGATCACTCCCGTATACCGACACGATTCCGAAAACACTCGGGCGTCCTTCGCGACTCAGGTATCACGGACGTTCCGGCGCATCGCCGGGTATCGGCGCGCGAGCGTGCCGAGTGCCGACGACGCACCTGCACCCGACGCACTTGCCGCGACACCACCGCGAGCTGTCCGCGAATTCACCGCGCGACGCCGTGGGACGAGCGACGGCGACGACGCCGACGCGGCGGCGGCGGGCATCCTCGCGGCATCACACCGCGACGCGAGTGACGCGCGCGAGTCAAGGCCGCGAACGTTCGAAAACTCGACCCGCGCTTAACTTCGCCGCACACGCCGTCGCCAACCGCCGAGCCGGCCGAACTCGGCGAACTTCGCGTCGTCGCGGCCGCGGCGGCGAGACGCCGAGCACCGCCGCGAGGGCGCCGAGGGTCGACGGGGCGACTTCGCGTCGTTGACAACCTCCCCACAGTCCCCACGAATGATGACCGATCGACTCTCCCTCGATCGAGAAACTCCGAAAATCCCACGGCCGGATCACATATCTCGCGGAACCGTCGTGCGCAAACTCAAGAGAAATCAGAACTCAATCGCGATTTCGGAGGCACGAAGCCACGGGCGGCGAGAAAGAAGAAGCGCGCGCTTCTCTCGCGATCGGCACCGGCGAAATATTCGGCCGACCTGTTAACACGTTACACCGCCGGCGCCGAGGGTTGCCTTCGCGTTCGACACAGCGCCCCAGCACGAAGAGTCGCGAGACTCGGGTCGGGTCGAACTGGCCGCCGAGATGAGGCCCAACTCCCCACTCCACTCCGCCTCGACTGGTCGTCGCCGCTCGTCGCTCGTCGCTTCTGCGATCCCCTCCCTCCTCCTCCTCCTCCTGCCGCGCCGCGGATGCCACTGGACGTTCTCCTTACCTTCTCTCCCCTCCCTCCGTCGCCCCTCTCGCGCTCCGTGGTCCCGACTCAATGCTCTCGCAGCTCTCGCATCATTGTGTACCTCCTGTTCGCTGCTCTCTTCTCGAGAACCCTCTTCCTCTTCTTCTTCTTCTTCCTTCCATCGTTTCTCCTTGCACGCGCGCAGCAGATTTTCACCCGTGATCGTAAATGAACGTGCGATCGACGACGACCGTCTTTGCGAGTCCGACGGCTCGCGTGTCGATTGTACTCGCGGTTAACTGCCCGGCTGCGCGCGCGCGCGTTTTCGCGGAAAGTTATCGGAGAAGGTTCCCGGAGGACCGATCGCCCGGATTCTGGGAACTCGCCAATTAACTCGCTCCCGTCGTCGCTCAATCGATTCTCTTTGTCTCGTTAGATCAACGTTGTCGTAGCTGCAACGCGATGAAAAAAAAAAAAAAAATCAGATAAAAAATCTAATCGGTCGTGGATCACGAATTGGCCCGAGAATAACGCCTCGTAATAGACCTTCGAATTATCCGCAAGATCGTTCCACCGTCGTGCGTTTCCTTTACACTTCCGGTGCTCGTATAACGCAACAGACACGCACGCGGCACGCTATCGTCGTACATTATCGTACGTACATACGTCGTACGTGATTCCGCTCGCCTACCTAGAATAAGAAGGATCGTGATTTTTTAACAGGAGCGTTTTCGGGAGGAAAACATCGCTCGCTCGCTTGGTTTACGTTCTCTCCCGACGCGCACGCGAGAGAGAAGATTTTATATTTCTTTTCGCCTCGACCCTCGACGGACAAGACCCCTCGTTTTACACTCGAATCGTACTTTTCCCTCGTGCCCCCCTCAACACAGCGCCCTTCTCGTTTACTCGGTTCGTAGTTCTCGGTTCTCGGTATCCGCCTCTTCTTCCCTTCTGTCTCTCGTGCGCGTCTTTTTTCCCACGCTTAATATTCCGCGCTCCTTCGTTTTCCACTTTCTGACCGCTCCGCGCCCGCGTGCGTGCCCGGGGTCCGGCTCTCTTCGTTACGCGCGCCGCGATCGCCCGATCGTCCGACCGCGGGGTAATTAAAAACTGTCCAAGTTACGTTCTAGTCCTGCAATCAGCATTGCCGCACAGATAAAAAAAAAAGGAATAATCTTGATATGAAAAAGTGTATCTTTAGTTCCACTTTTCAACGCGCGCGAGTCTTGAAATGAGATTATTATATTGGCGTTAAACGAAGAAAACTTACATTATATTAAACGCGACGCCGTTCGAATCCGAATCAATTCGTTCTGTATAGTAATGTTCTATCGATGACTGAAAATAACGCAATTTTATTCTGATACCGTGCGATATTCGATTAATAAAGTTTAGTTAATGATTTATTAAGATAAACTGCTATAATATGAAGGTAAAAATACACGACCAGAATTCAGCACGTGCAAAATGTGTATCGAACGCATTGTGCGTTCGAAATTGCACGGAATGCGTATATTGTTTATAAACGTTCGATATATCACGACTCTTCATTACATGGATTACTCGATTCTATGATTCTATGATAGTCTCTCAGCTTCAATTTCACTGACGAATGATTACCAATGCAAGCCATTCTTTTTTTAAACTATTTTCATCAAAACTACTCGGGGTTTTTGTGACAAAAGAAATATATCATTGAAAGATGTTTCTCTGTTGCTGTCAAATAAAGTTACAGAAGGTTTAAAAACTTGTAATTTATATAAAAATACATCACGCATTGGTAATCTTTTTCTAATTTCTTCGGCAGCGACGACATAAAATTGCAAACAGTTTTGTCGAATACTTGGAATTACATCTGCATGTCCTTCTGTGATTAATTTATCAAAATATTTCTCGCACTCCGATTTTAAATTAATATTGTCAATAGGTTTATGATTTTCCTGCTCAGAAAATATTATACTTGTAAGTAAGTCTTTTAATGCTTCAGGTTTTAAAAAGTTTTCACAGAAATGTCTGTAAGAAACTTTAAGGAATTTACAACGCAACAAATGTATTCTTGTTTCCGCAGCTTGAAAGAAAGCATTATAAGCGTTAAATAAATTCAACGCATATTTTAAAAATAAAAAATATGCTTTGACTTCTACATTATTCATTATGGATAATAAATGCATCCCAGACTTATTTGTTTTATCGCTAATGACCATTTCGTTAAGAAAATATTTTATAGTATCCCACGACTCTCTCGAGTAGTCTGTCGACACATAAGTAATGTGAAAGCCACCGAGTATCGCATAACTTCAAAATTTGGCGATTTTTTTCTTGGAAACATTCGCAAAATTCATCGAAAATAGCTGAACGCTTCGGACTGCCGTTAATATAATTTGAAATTTTTCTGAGGAATTCTTCACGGAAAGGGGAGGTATTTTAGCGCACGCAGCGTGCGCAGCTAATACAGCGGAATGGCTTGAACATGAAAATGTTAATAAATTTTTTACCGAGATTAAAGTTAATCTCCATTAGTAGAAATGGACATAAGAGATTGCAAATTAGAATCAGCGAATCTTCTTCCGTATCGAATCGAGGTATACTTTTCTCGAGATAAGCGAGATCCTTCTCGAGCAACAGCCGGCGGTCCGTGAAATTATCGCAGACGCGAGCGGTCGAATCGTTTTCGAAAGCGAACTCGCGTGCTCGCGAGTCGCTGAACGCAAGATGCAATAAAATACGGTCCAATCGTTTTAACCGCCCGACAAAAATGCGCGCGAGTCGCGTATTCGCAAACCGGTGTCGGCAGGTGACGAGCGGAAAGGAAAGAGACGGCCTAAATTCTAAAATTAACGCCTGGCGCCGCGCGCGTGTTAATCGTGCGGGAGCGCGGCGAACCCCCCTAAATCTGATTTCGCGCTCACATCACAGGTATATAGACACCGCGGGCAGTGCGGGCACCGCAGCTCGGCCGCCGTCGGTCGCGCTCGGGCGCGCTCGCGCGGCCACGTGACTCGCCGTCGCGAAACGCGAAACATGGCGCGCGGGACTCGCCACGAAGATGGCTGCCGCGCGTTACGAAAGACCGGACGGATCGGACGATCTAACGCGGGGAAGCCGTTTCCCGATCGTTCAGACAGCCGCCGCGCCGCCGTCCGCTCTCCTCAGTCGTCGGGCACGGTGGTGGCCGCCGGCGCGATGGTATACGACATCAAGTGGATCATACCGAAACTACGGCAACACCCGTCCCGGCTGTGGAACATCGCGAGCAGCATAACCTTCGCGGCGGTGGGCATTTTTTCGAAAATCATCATAGGTAAGAGGACGTCGTCCGCGCCGCGTGCCGGTCCACACGCGCGAGGATTTTATTCGGCGCGAACGGCCCGAAACCTGGATCGGCTCGAGCGAAGTGATTTACGGTTCGCCGTGCCCGTGCGATTTCGGAGTCGCGATCCCCGGGCGACGGTAGGTATACAGGTGTACGCGTGCGAATTCCCCTCCTCGTGTGTGCTCCGTGCACGAGAGCCATTGCCACGCTCGGTCGCGCGTGCCGTGTGCCGTGGAACAGGCGCGAAGATTGAGTAAAAATATATAGCGTCCGCGCCACGGCACGCGGCACCTCCGTCACGATCGACGTTAGTTAAATTGATGGCGTGATCGTTGTCGCGCGGAAATACCGCATAAGGCATGTGCTCGTTTACCGTCGTGGACAACGAAGGCCGCCGCGCCGAGAACGTCCACGTTGTTACGGGAGAGAAAAAAATTAAATCGCGAGAGTGCTGTACGTCCGCGGAGTATATTCGGTACGATCAGGCGTGTAACGATCACAATTGCGATATGAGATGATGAAAATAAACCTCATCTGCCAATATCATTTTCTAGAGAGAGAGACAGAGAGAGAGAGAGAGAGAGAGAGAGAGAGACAGAGAAAGAGGTCAAAGTCATTGTATCATCATCAATCATCGTGGTTAATTACAGCGGCTATTGCTTGTTGAACGGACCGCTGTCGACGACGGAAATACGCTATGCAGAACGTCATAAATAAGTATAGTTTTGATAACAAGACATTCTTAATGCTTTCCGAATTATTTCGAAATTAGCATAGGAAGCAATTTATCATGTAACGTGACAGTTCAGTGATTTCTACAAATTCTGGTTACGACGAGAGAGAGAGAAACGAGATTTCTTTTTCAAATTTTAATGTGTTTATTAAAGTGTTTGGCACAGATGGATGCATACAGGTTTTCACGTCATAAAGTTTACATTTAGAGCTGTTAAATATAATTAAGCATAATTCACAAAATTACGGAAATGCATTTTGTGGCATCTTAATTTAAATTTAGATTCGGGGAGAAAAATTATATTTTAAATTATAATTATATAGATATTAAATCATATATTTTTAATCAAGCTACAGTATCGTAAAAATGCAATAAATTAAGGCGATCTAAAAATAAATATCAATCGGGAAAAATGAATTCGAACAAAATAATTTTTATAGAAACTTTCAGTTCGGCTAAGCTCATTAATTTCCTCTTTTCTCTGACGTCAACGGAAACTAATTGTTTATGAGTCGATAACGTTTTTGTACGACATATCATCCATTTCTAGTATCAACATTTGTTCACATTGATTTTATTTTTGCATTTATGTACGCGCGATATTCGTATCTTTTGATAAACTTATCGATTCACACAGAAGCTATATGACTGTCGATATTTTTTATGCCTAACGATAAAGTCCGTGTTTTCTTGCGCGTTGTCCGCATTATTTGACAAGAAATAATTCGATAAACGCTATGATAATTTATGCATTTGCGTATAAACGTGTCCACTTTGCATGCGTCGTAGATCTAAAGGTTACTTGTATGCTTTCTGACTTGCAACAAACGGCCTTTTGTGACGTAATCACGGCAATTTAATATGTAATTTAATAACACGCTGACCACCGCCGATTGTTTTGCACGTTTTACAGAGGATAAAGTCTCGAGCTCTTTTTATTCATAGGAAAAGCATTAAACATTAAACATCGTTAACTTCAATCGTAACGAAGCATTAGCTGTCGTTAATTCTCTCTCTTTCTCTCTCCCCTTCTTCTCTCCTCCCTCCCTCCCACTGTCTGTTTACGTAATTGAAAATGATCGTGTACCAAGCGGATAATTACGGATAACGCCAAAATATAACTATTGCGTAAGGCAATGGAAATCGGAGCATTTTTTTCGAGTACATAGTTTCCGCGTACAGAATATCTCGATCGTGCGAAAGTCTAATTTCTTAAATCTCCCAATTGACAGGGTCGCGACGCCGATTAAACCCCCGCAATGATTTTTTCGCGTCGTGCGTCAAGATCGGAGGCCTGAAACCACACCACTTCCCGCGGACCTCCTCGGGACTGCTACCGCGATCCGAATCACCGCTCTCTCTCTTTCTCTTTCTCTCTCTCTCTCTCTCTGTGGCGCGCGTAATCTAACAAAGAATCTCTCTCTTCTGCATTTAAGAATGGCTGAACAAAACGACAGTGTACAACAAGCACATTATCGTGCGCGCCTTAGACCTCCGGCCGAAAAACGTCCCGCTCATTACCGTGTCGAATCATCACAGTTGCTTCGACGATCCGGGTATATGGGGTAAGAAACTTTTTCCCTTCCACGTCGTTTGTTAAATGTCTTTCGGCATTGCGCATAACAACGTATCATCAGTCCCCCGTCCCCCCCCCTCTTCGCGCACAGCCTCGCGCGGGCCTTAAGACCCGCGTTTGCGCGTTTGCACGCGGCTGATTTATCGTCTCGAGAAATTGAGAAAAATAAAATGCCGCGTGCGCGCGAACGTACGAATCGTCCGGGGTGTAAAGTGCCCGGCGGTCCGTTCATTCGCCGTCTAATAAAACAGCATGCTTCGAGGCGCTCTTTACGGAGCCGCGGACGCAATGAAACGCTAAGGACAAAACACAATGCCGCATCGCGGCGATGTGGGGTCGACGCGCCACCCGGTTGTTGAACGAAGAGAGATTTAGATAAAAAAAAAATCCGATCGTTCATCTCGCGATCGCAAAAAAAAATGTTATTTTAATTAAAATTACCGATAACTGACGCATCGGAGCGCGACAGATTTGCTTTCTTCCTAAATTACTCGAGGTTTAATCTCCGAGATACGGAGTGTCATTAACCGACAAGTTATAGCAACGATAAAACGATCAGCGTACGAGAACTGACTCAACGTGAACGAAGAACAATGACGATGACGTCTATTAGTTGACAATGAGACAGTAAACGTGAATAATGTTTGCGTCGTTCGTTTATCGATGACCCATTTATCGCTCTTCGTTCTCTTCCTTGTACTTCTTTGTTCTTGGTTCCATTGTGTCCCTGGCATTTAATTGCGTGCCGGTAATTGGGAGCAACTTTTTTCAAGCACTTTTTTTTTTTTATAAATGATAGTTTTTTGTAGTCTCGACATTCTCTATATGCGTTTTGTCCCTCTTTTGAGACGTGTTTTTCTTTCTCAGAACGACGCCGATATGCGATCGAATGAAAGAATTTAAGACAGAAAATCTTCTGAACTCATTTAGCGACCCTGGACATCCGGCACGGATTTAACCGACGTAAGATACGATGGTCGCTCGCCGCGCAGGACATTTGTTTCACGAATGTCTGGCATTCCTACTTTTTCATGCTCGGCAAGTGCATACCCATCGTCCGAGGTGATGGCGTGTATCAGGAAGCCATGGACTTCTGCATCGAAAAGCTGGCCCTCGGCGAGTGGGTGCACGTCTTTCCCGAGGGAAAAGTCAATATGCTTAAGGAAGAAATGAGGTTCGTACTCGAGTTACTTTCGTAATCCTCCGCTCCAAGACGTGATAACGCGATTTGTACAATTAAAAATGCGGAACCTTTGTAATTTGCCATTTATATTTTTGAATCGACGATGAAAATCGATTCGATGGAAATGGGATAAATTTCTGTGACAATAGATTATTACATTTAAATGTTGTCTTATTTCTGAAAGAGAGATATCTTGGGGAGATCGCAAAGATCGCTTTTTAAAACTCCATTACTCCATACATGAAAATATTTATATACGAAATGGGGTAGTACTAGAGATAAGCGTAGATGAGCATTTTGCAGAAGTCACGTTAATAATATACCACAGTCAGCGAGATTATACGATCGATGATATTGTTTAGGTTGAAATGGGGTGTGGGTAGATTAATATTAGAATCGCCCGTTACGCCTATCGTAATTCCTATCTGTCATCTCGGTATGGATCAAGTACTTCCCAACGAGCCGCCGTATGTGCTTAAAGTGGGAAAAAGAGTTACCATGAATTACGGTGAGCCCATAGATTTTAGCGGATTGCTGGCCGAATTGCGGGAGTCAAAAGCGAGTGAGATGGAAGCGCGAAAAGCGATAACTGATCGCATTCACGAGGAGCTTTTAAGGTAGCGCTGTAATTAAATCATCCTAACGTTTCGAGCGTTATTGAATAATGTTTGAAGGAACGATGCAGAGCAAAGAAAGCGAAAAAAAAATATTTAAAAATTTTCAGATTGAAAGCAGCAACGGAAAAGCTTCACGCTAAGTTATGACGAAGATGATACCTTTTCCGTCGTCCTTCCGTCTAGCCAAAAATATAAAGAGAAATTGATACGTTAACAAAAGTGAGATTTGTATATGTAAACGTAAATCTGTGCGAAATCAGTTTCCTTTTTAATGCGTACATTCGTATTGTAATAGTATTTTTGACAATATTGAGTAACGTAATGTGAGCATCAATTGTATGAGAAGTCATTCTACGACCTATGACGTTTCCATCGTTTTTGTAATTAATCCACGTGACTCTCCGAGAGATCACTTGACACACGCCTACATAATGTATCCGAAAAGTTGCGCATTTAATATACTCTTGCAATTTTAGATAATCTTCGATTAATATAAAATTGAGATTGTGTGTTTCATCTATGAGATTTATTTTGTTGCATTAATCTCAAGTATAGACTTATTAATAAACTTTATTTTTGATTTTTATTGGTTTCATTACAGAGATTTAATTTTTAAGTTATAAATAGTGACAGCAAATAGCACATTTTTATGAACAAAGAATTGAGATTGCAACTTTGTCAAAGATTTGTAGCGAAATAAAAGTGCACGAGCTTTCGATACATTTTTTGCTAATATATTCCTTCTCGGAGAGTTAGATATTTCTTGGATAACGTCTATTATACCGCCTTGTATAATATTTTATAAATATCTATATACAGAATGTCCCACTTCTCGCGCGCAAAAGTAGGATCTCTTGTATATGTGTATTACATATGTACATAGTACGAATAATTATAACACTATCATTATGATTTTACGATGATTGTCAATAAAAGTTTTGATAGTACAAGCGGAGACTACGTAATGTGCAACTGAGGTTTAATGTAACTATAAAAAGAATCGTGCCAGTACCTCATCCATTAATTTTATTTTTGGAGATCTAAGGTGTCACTATTAGTGCGAGTATAGCGTACACTTGGCCATTATTGATTATATGCTTCGTGCTCTCGTTATACAAGCACCGTGCCAATTAATCGATTTGTACTCGTTTTGCTAAGAGTGTAATAGGTATTCACGTTTGCAGTTGAGATGAATGAGCACTGCAACTAATGCACGGTGCGTGGAAGATACCACTCGTAAGTCGTAATGTTGTAATTTTAAAATTTGCATAAAAACTCGGTTAAAAAGCATGGATGTAGATGCAGCATGGACGGGAAATGATTTTTGCTACTTTGTTCGATAGCTGTGAAAAAAAGCCAATGTATTCGTTCGCCGATGATGCATGATTTTTTTTTGGATATTTATTGCGATATATTTAAGTCGTTACAACAGCTGTTATTATGACAATCGCATATCTATGTACGCTCCCGTGCGTGTGCGTATATACACAATGTCGAATACACATACTTTTATACTATATACATGGACTGCTATCAAAATTTTTGGGGCTATTCGAACGTGATAAATTTATATGTATCATATACTTGTTGAATATATTATTAAGTATTAAAATATCGTCTTTCTCTATCGTCTGAAATAAAATTGTCTTGTTTGTTTTATAGTTTGACATTTCTCTTAACAGTAAACGTAAAATTTGTTCCCTTCCCTAGAATACGTAAGGTTCCTACACGATTTCTGCGTGCTATGTACACTACCTGTTTACAAATTACGTGTGAGGCAATGATTCTGCAAAGGGTAATCTAAAGTAACGCATAAAAATCATGATAATTACAAAAGACTCTTAAAGAGCTTGTTAGTCGATTCTGAAGATTTTATTACTATGTGCACGACACAATTTATTATCATAAAAGAATAGTATTTTTGTTGCCGATAAATGTTAACTCTAGATCTATCGTCCTTCGGCCAACATCTGTTTTTTTTTCTAAAAAATATTTATATTATCAAATACATTAATACATACTCTAGAGTAATGTCGCGGTATTTTTTGCAAGATTTGGTTGAACGTAAAATTTCATGAAACTACATGAACTTATTTCTTTATATTTTTGAGTGTATATAGACAACCTGTTGGAAGCGGATCCTGAAGAGTAGAAATAAATATATAATCCTATATATATATATATATATATATATATATATATATATATATTTCCATCTTATTATTTATATGCCTTTTGGATTATTTTCGTCACCATCTGTGCCAGAAGTCATTTGACGAATCATAATTTTACAATTGCCATATACATCTAAGACAATAAGTGTATTAAAAGGTATGATTATATATTACAGGTTTCGTTATAATATCCACAGACAAATTGATTATACAGGACATATACTTGACCGTTGTCAACATATAGAAATAGATTATACGCTAGGGCCTACACAACTGCTGGTATCATATTATCTATCAATACGAAGACCGCATATCCCTTGGCACGTTTTTAAATTTGTAAAACTGGACATTCCGGTCTTACAAGCGATACAAAAGCGGCGTACGATCCCTGCATTGTACAGTACGAACACGAACTATGTATTTATACTATATATTATGTATATCATAAACTTTGAATAGACAGAACAGCAGATGAGTATAACGAGAGAAGATTTTTACTTAATATACATACATATTATCACCCCATTGTGTATCACTGCCTTCTTTATTTTCTTTTTTTATTTAAACAAATTTGATATATATATATATATAGAAAGAGAAAAAGAAGATCTGATTATATAACAATAATGTAAAATCGATCGCGAAACTTGGCCCGCGTTAAACAAGATATGTTACAAAATTCTACGATGCTATTAACTGTGTAAGAGAGAGATATGTTGGACTAGAAAATGGAATTTCTCCAATAATTGTATCGCGAATGTACATCCTTGATTTACAGTCGAACAGTCATAAAAGTCAAAATAAATCTAAAAATGTTTCAAATTGCTCCCAGCATAATTGCTGTATGTAAATTAGATAATATATAATTATATACTCCTATTATTACGTTATACAATATCTTTTTTAAATTACGTAATCTCTAGTGTATACACAAGTGGAAAGAATGCGATATGAGACGACTCGTAAAGATGGCAAATTTTTCAAAGCAATTGATATTTTGATTGGTTGTTCTGTACGTTTAGGCTCGTTCCTGGACGGCAGATCTAATACAGACGAAGCAAGCATTGCATTATATTTCGTAAAAACGCAGAATAGGCCAAACGGGACTAATACCGATCATATATATATAGAATATCACAAATTTAATAGTGTATTCTTAATATAATTGCTTTAAGCTACAATCCACTTTACGTGGCGAGCATCAATAAATAAAATATTGAAATTTTTTAATTTGTAAAATGCAAGTGTCGCGATCGAAAAGAAATGATATTCGGTACAATTAGGAGTCACAAGAAGCACAATACAGCTATCATCCAGACCTTTGAATTCATCATTATAATCTAATAGATACGTTATCTTGTCCTAATCAAGCAAGGGAAGTTCTTTGTTCGACATCGCACAACAATCACGCTAGACTTGAAATAAAAAATCTGCGTGACTTTTTCTTTCTTCTATATATCTAACATTTTTAACGATGTCCATTTGTAATCCTTCGCAGTCTATTTTTGTCAAAATTGCAAATACTTCCGAGTAAAGCAGCACGGTCATTTGATGATTTTGATACACTATTCGACGCACCACCGGATGCTTCACATGGCGGTGGCAACGAAGGTGGTGGTGGAGGAACACCTTTGCCAGGAACTGCATTTGCTTGCGTAATTTCCACTGAACCTTTAGTGGAAAAAATTAAAATAACAGTAGACTCTTCATGACATTTCATTTTAGAAAATTCAACAAAAAATTGTCTAATTCGTCTCTTTAAGGAAATGAGAGTAGCTGATCATATCTGACAATTACATATTATAGTCAACATCAAAAGATCTCTAAAAGTATGCACTACATAAGCAAAGGGTATAATTAAAAAATACGTTCATACGGAAAACCTGCAAAGCAATGATGAGAGAAAATCTTACAAAATGAAAATAAAAATAAAGATAATTGTAAAAATTTGTTAAAGATTAAGACCTGAACGCTCGAATGACCTACGTGAAAGGAATGACCTCAGTACGCGCCATCAACTTTTGTGTCCAGCTAATCAAGAGATGTAGAAACGTAAATGTCAATTAGCATTGACGAAAATAGCAACGAGGAACGTTACGGTGACTTACGAAGCGATGGAGGAGTTAGCGTTCCAACGCTGGTAGCCGTGGAAGTACTTGTTGGACTGTCTGAACGCTCTGGGCTTTTACCATTTATTTGCTTTGTCCCGTTCGTACCCAGTTGTGAGGAAGAACGTTGTTCTTGCGCCAATTTCTGCTCTTTTCTCTGTAGACAGAATATACAATCGAAAAATGAGATTGCATCTCGATCAATGATCATTTTTCACATTCCAGGTTCCTTCTTATTTCATTTATATATATATATATATATATATATATATATATATATATATGTAATACCCACCAGTTTATGTTTTCGTTTCTTCATTTCTTCTTCCGAGCTCATCATTTCTTGTACCTTCACAAGCCTCTTCTGATGTCGGACGACTTTCTGTTCATCGCGCAGTCGTTGTTCGGCTTTGTTTACAGCTTCTTGTAAAGCCTCCTTCAAATGATTGCTCAGTTTAAAGTACGGCTTCTCCACGGTGCCAATTGCCAACGCAGCGCGCCTTGCCGATTCGAAGAATGGGTGTTGCAACAGCTGCATCACTGTTGGCAGATCTTGTTTCAGAGCTTCCGGCGATAAGATGACTTCCAACAAATTTTTTAGATTTGCTTCGCAATGCGGTAAATCGGAGCACGTTGCCTCCAAAAGCGGTCGTCCGAACGCCATTTCGTACAAAACATGCCCAAATGAGTATACATCAACTTGAGTCTGTAAAGAAAAACGTATCAAACTTAATAAATGTAAAAAGATAACTCGTACAGAGAGAATACTTTTTCGAATAACCGATAACGTATATATCATTATCTCCATATATTACCGTGGCGTGTAATTTGCGCCTTTGAACCACGTAAGGTCGGTAAAACGCCGGCAATCCTATGAGTCCATTTTCTATGTCCAATAATTTAGCGCATCTTGGAGTTAAAAGAACATTGCCGGTATGCAAGTGACCGTAAGGCAATCCTTTTTCGTGGAGATAGCCCAAAGCCTCTAATATCTACACATCGTATTATTAATTATAAAGAGTAATTTCGAAATATCTCATTGTAATATATTTTTGTGTGCAAATTATTAACCTGGTAACCGTACGTGGCAATTTCCTGCACGGTTAGTGATTTTATTTGTTTAGGATTGCCATATTTTTTGATAAACGGTTGTTTAGGCTTGGTAATGCATAAAACGTCACGCAATGTGCCCGCCGCATAGAAATTTCTTATCGTTAGCGCCCCGTTGTCCGTAACATGCTGGTGTACTATCGGTTCGATGTAAGTGTGTCGTAGAGAGCCTAGGGTTTTGAAAACCCCTTGTATATCTTTATCTTGCAAGTGCTTGTCAGGGCCGAACTCGACCCAAGCTAGCAGAAGTTCCTGTTTCGGGTTCTGGCGATTTTTCACCGTATAATAATGCTTTCTCAATCGCCATCCCATATCGGGGATGGGCTTGCACACTTCGAAATTGGCATCGCTTCTTAATGCTAATGACACTTGTTGCAGTGCGATTTCTAGAAAAGACGAATAACTTGAACATTTCGCGCATTTGCTCGCATTTAATATCTAGAAACAAATTATACGTCTTTATAAAAAAGACGTTGAAAAAGATTCGTGCAACGTGTAAAATATTAATCTCAATTAAGATATCAGCCCGTCGATCGACATTGCGCACCGCGTCTTTATAACGCTCTGTCTTAGCGAGCGATCAGCTTACCATGTAACGGTGCGGTGTAATTCTCAGGGTCTAAAAACTTTTTCATGGGAAGCGAAGATGCCAGTATAGGATTCATTAGTACTATGTTTAGATAATTCTGCAAGAAAAGGCGGATTATCTTCTACTTATCGTGTCGCACGAACGCGGCGCATAAAAAGTGAACGTCTCATATTGGGATGAACCTGCAGTGCTATTTGTCGCTGAGCTATAAAGTCTGGCTCCATGTTACCAATAATCCTTTTAGGTGGTAGTGGCAGGTCGAAGCCAGATATGGATAAAGCTGCGTTGAGCTGTACGAAGTCATTGTAACGTCGGCTCACTCTCCAGGATCTTTCGGAAAGCGGACCTCTCTGCGTTTTGATTACGTATTCCTAAACAAACCACACAGTTCTCAGTATGCGTTTAACGATTCGGTGCAAAGTGGGATTATGAAAACTAAGTTCGAGAAACGTAACATGGCAGCTGACTGTACATCCTCCAAATGATGCGTATATAGTCATGTACATATGTATACGTATGTTAGTATGTTACGGTAAAAGCGTAAAATTCAGTAAATATATACGCTTATAGTGAAATAGAGAGGTGGGGGGCACAGCCTCCCACAAAACCTAATCTAACCCAATCCAATCTGTATCGTTGTGTCTGATATTGATGTTGCTTATTAAAAGATGAAATTTGAAACATAAACTTTGGTAAATGTATACACCGACTAGTAAGCGTATACATTTACCGATTTCACGCTTTGACTGTGGCATATAAAAAGCTAACGTACAAAGCAAACATATACTAATACGTCATAATGACAAAACGTAGCTTCAATCTTAACGGGATATAAAGGAAAATTCCTACGACGGCTTTAGTTAACGAGACGAGACAAACAGGTCGAGATGATTACAGGATAAACCGTGAGGGGAAGAGAGAGAGAGAGAGAGAGAGAGAGAGAGAGAGAGACGGGAGGCGGCTAGAGAAAGAGGGAACGGAGGGAACTCAGAGAACGCAATATATACCGTATGTCCGTCGATGGTCCTCGCATTTTCGATGACGCTCGTCAACCGCTCCGTATCATCTAACAGCACTTTATTCGTGTATCTCTTCTCGAATAAAGCCATTGATCGTTAGTCCGACGCGAGGCAGGGCCCGTACGGGGCCGATTGCGTTCGTCTCTCGCACAGTTTCCGCGCGTCGCCATACATGACGCGCTTCTGCTTCATTTCAGCATTCGGGCGAACGCACGACGTGACGCGACGCGACGGCAACGGCACTGGCTGGCGACGTGGACGGCACTCGCTCGGCAGTGACGACGGCGGCACCACTTATCGCGGAATACTTTCAATGTCAGCGGTCCACGACACACGACACTGCACGACACACGACACCACGTACAGACGCACGCAGGGAGGTGACGGAGGTGTGCGACTTCAGTCGCAGCTCGCAGCTACCCGTATCGCCGCATCGCGTCGCATCGCCGCGCAGCCGAATCTCGACTCGACGGCGCTCGCCGACGCCGACGGCCGAGCGACTTGTCACCGGTCTCATGACAGGATTGACAGAGTGACAGGTGGATTCTTAGGACGAAGCGTCCGGGATTGTACCAAGTCCTGTCTTAAAATTGTCCATCCAGCTGTTGAAATTGATCTTGCAGCACCTCGAGATCGTACTTAAAACGATCTTAAACACAAGATCAAAGTATGAATGTCATATTTTTACGGTGTTCATGTTCATAAGCGTTCAAAGATCATCTGAGATCCTGATGTTTTATAAATGAAATGATCTTATGACATTTTGAACGATCTTAATAAATATAAGATCGAACTGCAAATATTATTCTCAAGACGATATTCGTAATTCGAACTTGTATTCAAGACCGAGTCCTGTTCCTCCAAAAGTTCATCATCTGGCTGATGAAATAATCGCATAAGATCATATCGTCTCAAGCTCAAAACAAACTTAAATTAAATATATAAAATAAGTTCCAAAAATTTTCAGTCTTCCGATAAAATAATCATATAATTTGAGAGTATGATTGAAATATAGACTTGAAACGATCTTAAATAGGTCTGTTCGTTGCACAGAATCTTCGTTTTCTGTCTCGCGTTTAAAATTTCCAAAATTTTTTGGAAATTTCAAATAAATCTAATGTAAGATCGGACTGAGAACTATCTTTAGGTCAATTGCGCAGTCGTGTCGTTTTTAGATGCGGAACGTGCATCTCTAGGGTATCCGTATGCCGTGACGGATATTGGACGAGAAAAGATCCGGGTCGATTAATTTAACGTTGCGTAACTCGTAACCCATTGTATGTACATTTCCTAAATCATACATTTTAATCTTTTCGCGGTCCAGCGGTCAAACATGTGAAACTATCGGATCCACAGAGGTCCGAGCTCCGAGCTCCGAGCGTAGCGAACAGCAGGTAGTTGCGGCGCGAGGAGGTGCAGGTGCAGCTGACTGGCGCGCGAGTGCAGCTGAGCTGTACGGTACACGGTACACGGTAGACGGTACGGATATCGTGCCGATCGTGCGTGTTCCTCTTCCTTTCCTATTCCTCCTCGATGGATCTCCTTATTGGGACGAGGTCCAAACGGTTCGCCGATTGTCCAAGCTCGCTCGTTTGCGCGATAATTTCCGACGTGTAATGGCCATTGATTGGTGAGAATCAGTGCGGCCTGTGGCTGCCCCAGCGGCACTCAAGCGGCAGTGACTGCGGTGATAACCTCAGCGCACCTCAGCGGTCGCGTCGACTGTCTCCAATCTCCTCGCGCTCCAGTGTCTCGAGATTGTCGAGATCGGCGATGCGAACCGGACGGCAGCCCGCGGCGTGCAATTAGATCCAGAGCACGCTCGCGGTATTCGTCTCCTCCGATGCATCGCGCGTGGCCGTCGCCCGACTACCTCACGTCAAGCCTGTGTGATGATCCCCGTGACGTCGACGGCCAGCGAGTCGCAGTCGAAGCCGAGACTCCGAGGCGTCGTCGGTAAGATCCTCCCGATTTGTTGACGAAGGCGAGTGTACGTCCGCTGCCGAAAATGACGGAGAGCCTGATAACCGAGTGGCTGGCGGACTGCAAGGACGTTGCGCCGTCGGAGCTGCACGTGTTCGCCAGAACGCTCTCGCAGGACAACGAGATCGTGCGGGCGCTCTACGTGCTCCTGGAGGAGCGCACCAAGTACAGCGAGGTATAACGTGAACAGCCTTGGAGAATATTCTACGTTTACGTAGGAACTCTAGTCACTGCAGTGACAGCTTCGGATGAGTCACGTATCGTGTATCTAGAAAGAAATAACACTTGGTACAACAGAGAAAAAGATATACATACACAAGTCATTATAAATCTGTCATTATTTGGCATTATTTGTAAATATGGGTCTGTTTTTCATTGTTGAACTGGCTGCACTAGTTCAGAGTTTATCTTTTTTTCTTTTAATGTAGAGTGAAAAAGATAAACTCTGAATTAGTACAGCTAGTTCAGCAATAGAAAACAGACTCAATGTTAGAATATGTCAGCAATTTTGAGTATTTGTTACAAGGACGCGCTACCGACTGCTATCGTTATATGGAGGGATAAAGGCCATAGTGGTGTAGGTCAAATTTTTTAAGCTATTGACTCGTGTGCATAAATGTAATCTATACAATATACATATAAATTGCATCTATGCACGCGAGTCAATATCTTAAAAAATTTGATTTACACCACTGTGGCTTTTACCCCTCCATATAAAACATTTACACAATCGAACATATTTTTTTAATGTTAAATTATTGTTGCAGTTAATGGACGAAGTATGTAACCAATTGTACAATTTTTATCGGTCTCGGGAATTAGAGTTACAAAGGTTTACTCTGCAATTTCTACCGACGCTGATACATATTTATCTAAATTCCGCCGCACATGGTGATATTAAGGTAAGATTGTATTCCATTGAAAAAATAAGAATGTAATATCGTAGATAATAATATCTTATCAGCTTACTCTTATATATATATTACTTGTGTCATTTGTCAATCATACTTTACCCTGTTATGGTATATAATTGATATTCAAGCAAAATTATGTAATGTACTTTACGTGACATATAAACCTAATATCCTGCGTTACCTTGTTGCGATAGAATTACAAAATTATTGTATATAGATCTAAATTTATTTTTTATTATATTTAAATTTTTATAAAGAATTATTTTTGACAATTACTATAGCAAATACTATAAGTGCAAACGGTATATTTATTAATAATATCTAATTTGCAGAGTTGTCGCTCTCTTGAGACTCTATTAATTGGATTATATAATCTAGAGGTGGTCGATAAGTCAGGACAACAAAAAGCGATCTCATTTAGATTACCATCTCTTGCTATGCTATCCATATATCATGAGGTATGTTGGCACATATATTTATACATATTTGATATATAGATCTGCTAATGATAGGACTAAAGCTTAAGTAACCATAGACGGCACATTTCATATGAACAGATATGCAGTAAGGTTCTACTTAACGTTTAGATTACACTTCTTAAAACGTTAGCGTTTTGTTCGAGTGTTATCGGATACTAATGTATCAAGTGTTATCATTTAAAGAGAATTGAAACTGATGAGTTTAAATTTACATTCCAGAAAAAAATTGTTTCAATGAGCTTACTTCGATAATTTATGGCTAAATAAATACATTATTTAATATAGAAAAAAAAATATTCAATTTATATAAATAAATATAAATATAATAAATATATAATATATATATATATATAATATATATATATATAATATATTAATAATAAATATATATAAATAAATATATTTATATTATAAATAATGTTAAAGAGAATTGTGCTAAGAAAAAAATCAATTGCCAAATTATTTTGCATTATTACTACAGATTATTAAATTTCAGTATTATTCAATATAATGTAATATTATTTTAAACAGCCTGCGAGTCTAGCACCCGCCTCGCTAACAGAGAGCGCAGTACGTCGTTTTGAAGAGTGTAACTCGAAACTTGTGAGCTGGGGTCCGTTGCAACAAGTAGAAACATTGAATGCGCAAAACAGATTGAAAGTTATGACAGCCCTACTTTTCATTTATAATCAACAACTTGGATATATAAATAAATTTGCTCTGGAACAATTGTGCAAAGTCGCAACAAAGTAAGTTTTATTGCAATTCTTAGCTGCGTGAAAGTTGCTATTTTTATTCTCAATTGCAATGTAATTTTATCTCTGTTGTAGGCTTGTTACTCAAGGATTTATGAAACCGGGACATCATCAACGTTCCTCATATGGCAGTGAGTCTAGCTTTGTTCCAAGGCTTTTACCACGTATACCAGTATCCAGCCAATTTCTCTTGGAATTCTTGCATGCTGTATATTTTGCCATGTATGTAATGCATTTTGCGATTTTAACAGCATTTTAGTCTGTTTTCTACATCTTTCTTATTACAAATCTTAATTAACACATCAATTCCGGTGAAGCATTTGGACTAATTTGCTAGCATTGCTTTTATATAGATATACTTTCTTCATATATAAATATGAATAATCTTTATTTGTAGGTATAACGAATGTTGGTATGTAGGAAATCAAGCTATAGAAGATATTCATAACAGAGCGTGTTACGAAGCATATCCAAATGTAATGTTAGTTACCAACGCAATACGCAATTCTGCCAGTTCTGGAGCACCAGGTAATTGTCACTATAATTAGAACACAACAGGCGTAATTTATTAATTAAGCTAAGTGTGGAATTAAAATGTGTTGGCAAATGTAAAAATATTTTATAATCCTTTTTGTTGTTGATTCAGGTCAACCGAATGATGGACCAATTGGAATTAGTGTTGCATTATCCCCAGCAACTACTACTACACCAACCGTTTCAAAGTCTATGATCACAAATGCTTCCTTCCGTACTAAGAAATTACCAGGTATGTTTATATATTGCGTTTTTATCTATTATAAATTATTAATCTTTTTACGACGACACGTAATAAAAAGTAAATTTAGCGGCAGCAATAATAACGAAAAATAAATTGTAATTACTTTAAGAAAATACACGAAAATATTACATTTAAAATTATATCTAAATTTATTACGCAAAGATAATATATTTGTTCATTTTTATCAATTTTTTTATTTGGTACTAACGAAAAATTCGTGTTTTATATAATTTCTTTAAGATTATGCTTGAAATTAAACGAAATTAATTATTGTGTTTTACGCAAGTTTGTACATTGGCGAATATTTCTGGTGAATAAAGGTGCTGAAATACTAACAATATTAACGTCACAGCTATGTTTTTCATTAAAATAGCTAACACGTATAAATAAAATTTTAATTGTGTGTTTGAATATTAGCTACCTCTTTTACATAACCCCGATATGTACAACAAACATAAATAATACACAAGCGGATATATATGCATGGACATGAATGTGTCGAGTACTTTTAGGTCCAAGCTTGCATGTGACATCCCTTTAAGTTTTATGAATATATTGTTGAATTGAAAACGTTTTTTTTTGTTCCATGAATGAATAGTTGCCCAAACAAGCAAATATTGATACAGTAACTGCACACATTTTCAGGAAAATCACGTGCAATGTACTATTCATTTCCCCCTCATCTGTATTGTTTGATTTTCTTAATAACTCGCAAATTATAAAATACATACATAATATGTTGTTATAAATAATAAAATATGTTGTATTCCGAATTCGCGCGTTATAAAATTTTAAAATATATATATAATAAGTGTGTTAGGGAGTTATATAAAAAGTCCAAACAAATGTGGATTGCGCGCCTATGTCATTAGACGATCTGGATGAGAAGTTATTTGCGGTCGAATTGAGCAATTGTCAAGCCGAGAAGCAACAGCGACCGGCAGTAGCGGGCAGCCACAAACGTCGTCCATGGCATTGGAAGCACGCACTTCCAAATTCGGTCGATAAGAAGGATACGGGTGTAGGGAAGGCGCAGTCTTCCTCCTCAGTGGAAGGTTCTAGACGTGGAAGTATATGCAGCAGCAGCCAAAGCTCGCCGATAAAGTCCTCTCCCAAAAAGAGCAAAGATCAACAGTCGAAGAAAACGACTATTGACAATAAGGATGATATCGGCCAGAAAACTAGAAAAGATAGTATCGTAATGTGCGACTCCAATTTTCCCGACGATAGATTGGCAGCCGCTAACGCGCATCTGTATAGCTTGTTAGAGGAACAGGCTCTGGGAGAGATTATTCGTGAATCGGTGGAAAATGTATATACAGAAGGCAACAGTAAATCAATGCAATTTTGTGCCACTGCCGCACTATCGTCAAACACATGGTATTATCACTCCAGTTACAACACTGTAGGATGGCGTAAATCTCATCACGCTATGATTCTTCATCAAAACTTGCGATTATATTTTCATTTGGTATACACTAGCGCACACGCAGGAATGAGCTGTTAACTTATAATAATTCATGTGACTCGTGGATGTATTCCTTTCAGAAATACCACTCCCAGCTATAATGAGACATACGCATAAAACGAAATCTAAACAGAAACCAGTGCTTGACTGGAAAACATGCATGTCGACACGGCACATTTATCTTCCCGCACCAAGAATTTCAAGTATATTGCTCGACTAGAAAATGTATTCGATGTTCCTTTCCTGCTATTTTATATCTGTTTCTTACTATACTCATTTGAATATTACTTTTACTTGCAATCTGTCCCTTTCCTTTTTGTTATGCTATAATTCTTTGCATATTCTCTCTCTTTAATGATACATGTTATTTTTAACATTCTCTACACATCCTACATGTAGTCCCTTAAGTGTTTCAAAGTCCACTTATTTACAATATACTATGAACACAAATAATAAAAAGAAAATGATACTGGTTTACACCTTTTGCAAAATATCTCTTGTTCTCTTTGTTACAAATTTTTTTTCCTTCTATTGCATATGCACAATGCAATTGATATGCTATTTAAATGTCTTTATTCTAAGCAAACATAAACAAATTATATTTGGCATACATATCTCTCACATGTGTAACTTAAATGAATCATTATGTAATATATATGTTTCTTTGCCTCTAAAATGCTTGTTAACTTTTAATATTGCTTTTATTATTGTCAACTTTAATTTGACGATAAAAATTTTTTCTCTTATAACATAGAAAACATTTTCTTTTGTCTTCAGATGACATACCAATACAAGTAGTAAAAGATGAAACTACCGGAGAAGGTAAGGGTAACCTGGTGTCAATCATGGAGGAACCAGAATCAACGGAGCCGAATCGTATTGGTTCCATGAGACAATCAAAGGATCAAAAGACTGCTTCGAAGATAACGAATTTCCCTGTGCTCGGAAAGAAACCCAAAGAGAAAGAGGGAAAGGTAACGAAAAATGCTCACGTCGCGTCGTCCGAGAAAGAGAAGAAGCTCGGCTCTCAGGCGACGTCGAAAGAGAGCATTAAAGGAAATTTATCGATGTTAAATAGTGAACAACAAGCGGAAATTGACGGAAACGTTAACGGATGTGCGATCCGAAAGAAAAATAATATAGAGAATAATTCGATCATAATAGATCCAAACGTAGCGTTGATCGACGGTGAGAGACTGGCGTTAAGTAGTGACGTTACCGATGGTAGTAATATGGAAAATTCTATTAATTTAAGAGCACATAATGAAACAGAGTCCTTGGGTTCTTCTATCCAAATCAGCTCTGTTTAATGATGATAAAAGTATGATAAAAAATGTTATATGAAAATAGTAATGGGCTGAACATATTAAGCAAATAAGCCATTTTCTTCCATCTAGTAAGGTCTTATTAAAATCCATGTATAATGTGTACACGTTGCCTTTTCCTAGAATTATTTAAGATCACACGCACTATTTTCTCAACAATGATACATGTATATTGTTACTGCATTGCGATGCTTATAAATTTTAGTCAGTCCATTACTCTATTGATCTCCATGATGATAAATATAAAAATCAGAGAGGGAACAATATGAACTAAAGGTACACGGTTGTTTCGTTAAGTGTTTTGTGCATATTGGTGCATATTGACTTATTTTTTGTAATAAAATCTATAATTTATTCTATATATTTTATAAATATATATGTCGTGTCATATATATGATATTGTAATACCTCTTTATGCAGATACAGTTATTGAGTTTCACTTCTAGAGATTATAGATCATTACAAGCGGGGAAACAAGTATTATCATAATGCAATACATATATATTTTGACCCAGATGTGTGCCTTGTAGTAGTGCGAGCCTTTCCTTATGATTCCAAGCATATAAGTAATAAATTTATGTCCAAAGGTACATTACAATTGTCAAATGCAGCATAAAACGAAGAGCGATGGAGGGCGAAAGGGAGAGAGGAACGGGGTGTCTAAAACAAAGCTGCGGTGTCACTTAATTATATAAACGGGATGAATAGGTATCTATATATAGAATATCAGGCATATCTGGGTTGAATAGTAGACACCTATTATTAATTTTGTCATAATTGTTTCGATATTATATTAAAGGTTCATGACGAATTATTTGTTTTTGCAAATAGTTGATATATATATATTAACACAAACATTGATATATGTATATACGATATATATGTGATTGTTGGAAATAATTACGAAATTCAGATATAAAGAGAGACTTTATTCTCACGTGAACGTTGACCCACGATGAAAATGGTCAACTAATCAGGAAAATATGTCATCCGTGCATGAAAAAATGGGAATTGAATAGTAGATATGTATTTTTCAATGAACTCAAGTTCAACTTTGCCTTATATTTTATTCCACGATTTGTGTTTAAAAGTTTGGTCAAGATGCGATCTTTTTGTGTGTATGATTTGTATATGATTTAGTGACATAGAAATGACAAGTAGCAAAAAGAGAGTCGTGGCTTCCAGGCGCAATATGAATTTGTGTTGGATATTTTTACAAATTAAGTAACGTGTGTTCAAAACATACATATAAAAAGATATTGATTTAATCTTTAAAGTCTTCAGAGTCCCACTTCATTTGCATGTCTTTGCGCATTTCTTTTTAGAAGAGATGTATAAATAGAGACGTAAAGTCGGCGAATGAAAGAGAGATGCGCCAAAGAATTGCAGCACTCTACGCTACTTCACGTGATAATTAGCTCTCCCTTTAAAGTTTCGCTGAGGCGAAGTAAATTCCATAAATTCCTCAAAGGACACTATAATCAATTCCCACTTCTTTATGCTCGTTCTGAGTTTACACCAAGTTATATTTAACTGTTGATGTGTAAATATTATAAAAACTAACTATGTATAGAGAAGAGAGAAGAAAGTTTTTGATTCAGATATAAAAGAATCGTAATATATTGTGAATTGCATTTGTTAAAAATAGGTCGAGATGTTCCAAACTGTGAAACAATATATCATGAATGAAACGGAGTCAATGCTTGTTTGAGGGTCAATGATTAATTACTCTATGGCCTATATTGTATTAATTAAAGTATAATATATGGATTGTAAAAATACATTGAAGTTATTTGGAAAAGTTGATGATAGCAACGATAAAAGTAAATGCCGCTACTTTATTTATGACCCTTTACAATGATTTCTTTTACTCGATGTGATAGAGCTGGACAACCCTTTAATATACGATATGTTACTGATACACATATCTAATTGTCTTCATGCAGGAACATATATGCAAATTACCTTCCACGTTTATCTTTGTATTATTTAAATAAAGCTGTTTTAAAAACCGTTTCCTGAGTTATAAACCACTGAATGTGAATTGTATAGGAAATATTAATTTTCTCTTCGTCATTTATTTACAGCGACAAAAAACCCTTAGATTTTATCATGTTTTTAACATTTTATGATTTTTCAGGTACCTATTTTTATTTCCAGATCTTTACATTTTTATGAGAACATTTTTCTATCCCAATTTTTGAAATATTAGATTTTTAGGTGCTCTCCGATTTGTGAATAATTCAAGCCGCTTTTAGACGATCAATAGCGCCTGTCGAAATATCGCTTTACGGAGTGCCTTTTAGAATACGAAACGAAATCGGGCCGACTATCAGCTTTACAGATTCGCGGCTGTAAATTCTCGATCTGATCGCGAAAGGGAAAAATAAGTAGCTCTCCATTATATATAGTATCTATAAGAAAGATAAACGGACGGATTATCCCGCTATCTGTCTTTCGCGATTCTCACGTCAAAGTGGCAACCTTTGTCGGGAGACTTATTTGTTTCTCACTGTTGCATTTACATGATTAGTCATCGCGATGACGCGTCGTTGAAAGATGCGCTGAATTTTTAAGAGAATCCAGGACAATAAAGATAAGAAAATTTTTCAGACGACGGATTTTGAAAAAGAGCGTAAATCGAGTCTGAGGATTCAAGAATGTGCGGCTCGAGATAAGAATGCTAGCATAGAAAATTTTTAAAGGGTATATTTCCACGCAGATTTTTTCACGCACGACCTTGTTAATATTCTTCAAGTCGTTGGGTTCTAAGGTCTTCCTTGAATCCAAAAAATCCAATTGTCGCCTCTCATGGGCTCTATAACTTTCAACTTCCTTTTTTTTTTCTCCGCGAATATTGTGACATTCTAAAATTCACTCTATCTTTATAACTGAATTTCTCTCGCTTCGAATTTCGAGTGAAAAAATTGAATCTCTTGTCGACACGCCGCGGCGCACACCGACATCGACATGTCGACCGCTACGTAACACAATTAATACGCGGACTGATCGTGACGTCCTATCAATTATTATCTGGGGATGGCAATTAATACCTAGAAATTTTGATCATAACGGGGATAGATTATTAACAGATGATACAGTTATACCGCAACGACAAGCAGGACGAGTTCGGCAATATTGGTTTCACACTACAGGAAACACATTGACAGATCCGTGCGGCGTTCAATATAGAATATTTTAAAACTTGATAGGATACAAACTGTGTCAATAAATTTGCTGAGGTGCATCTGAAACCAAATTTCCTTTGACGCAAATTATATACCCGTCGCGTTTCAATAATAACTTTTTAATTTTTAACATTACAAATTTCGTAAATTAAGCTCTCAATAAATTTCTGATTAAAACAGAGTTCGATTAAAACTCGAAACACGAAACGTTCCCGACAAACAACATTCTAGCAGCAATATTATTTGTGATCGTTATTATAATGACTGTTTACGATTAGGTATTATTAGCCTTTAATATTACGATACGCGAGTTTCAGTTACTGGATTAATATAATTGATTAATATTATGAAGGATTAATATAATTTGTTTCGAATTATATAATGCGCCGGAAGCTATAATTGGAAGAGATATACATCATTTGAACGATTACGAAACAGCGGGTTTTTAATTCGATTTCTGCTGTAATTACATTACACTCAACAGATCTGTTTAGTTTACGTCATCAATCTGATATGTTATCTCATACTTCGTTGAAAAATTTTATTCAACTCCTGCTAGAATTCTACGAACGTTATTGGATATAACTGATCCAATATCCTGACTTGATAGATTGCCTACGTGGACGTCTTTGATTAGCGTTGCAAAATAAAAAAAAAATCTAATTTTTTAATCAACTTTTCTAACATATATAGTTTTATCACGTTTTCTTATACATAATAAAACGTATTTAAATTTAACTATCTATAAATTTGTGTTGACGGTTTAAATTGTCTATAGATTTTTGTCCTAAATAAAAACTAGCTATCAAAAAAATTAATTTCTCTTAATTTTATATTTTTACTGGCAAGTTCCTAATTTCAAAACTTTCTCGAGTTGGAAACTCGCAGTACGTATTATAACTTTTGTTGCATCTTCCGTTCTTCGCGTAGAATCCGTGGGCGTTCGGGGAGTCTAAAAGCTCTTGCCCCGTTTCGGAATTCACCGCGCCCTTGGAGAAGGATTCGTCAGAATTTGCGTGTTTGCGTTTCTCTATTCAGACGCGGTATCGCGGCGGAAGGGCTGAGCGCACTCCGTTCCGTCCGCTTGTCGACTTCAAAGCCGCATTGCGATATCGCGCGCGGTTTCACGAATCCCGTCGATCCGTCCCAGAATTACCGCGCGCTACCGTGCTACATTCGCGCGTCGTCGACGACGATCGCTCGCTTGCGTATCAATATCCGACTATACGGCCAAAGCCAGGATATGGAAAGCCCCCATATCCCTCATCGACTCGAGCGACGAGCATCGCTCGGCAATCCGCTCGTAATGTAATGTAACCACTATGTCCTCCTCGCCTTCCCTCTCCCCCCTTCTTCGAACTCCGCTCGGAGGAAAATCCGTGGAAATTCCTGCTCGCGCGCGCGTGTACGTTTGCGACGAAGCTTATCGTCGTCACCGCTTTCGGGGGAGGAATGATAATCAAATCGCGCCGGAACTAACCGGAACACGTGCCGATAGGACGACGCGGGAACGTGTGCGGCCGTCCGCAAACTCCGAAGTAATATATACGCATAGTTATTGTTGACATCCCGCTCGAGATAGAGAGGTATTTCGGGGAATGGATCGGGCCACGTCAATTTGCAAAATGACGAATTCATCCTTGAGACGCGAAACGGTTGCTTTGCAATTATCCTCCTTTCTCATTCATATATTTATTTGTGCATCCACAAGAATTGATGAGAATTTACATCTCGCGAATTTATTCAAAATCCTTGATCCATGAAATTATTAATCTATCTTATATATAAATTTCCCTTCTTTTTCCCTTTTAATCTTATGTGAGCGAATTAGAGAGAACTAAATATAATGACACGCGATGAGCGAAACTACAAGGTTCGCGAAACCTGTAATCTTCGAGAAATTAAAAACCAGTTTTATAATTTTCTCAATTTGTCTCTTTTTCTTTTTTTTTAATATAATATATTTATCTGAATCAAAAATTAAAAAATGTTGAACTTTTATATTTAGGATTGAAATATATTATATATATATATATATATATATATATATATATATATATATATATATTGGAATTCTTTTCATATTTCATTTCAGAGCTCTATTAAATTCTTTTCAATTATAAACTCCGTCATCATCAGTTTTTTCTACCTTTTGTTACTCGAAGAATTTGAATATTTTTTCAATGCGATCCAAAGATATAAATATTGGAAACCAACCACTGAGAGAATTTGAAGATTGGCAATTCAAATTCGCAGAGATATTAGCTTCATCTTTATAACAATGTAAATTTATCTCGAAAATATTTTAATAATTTTGAAAATGACAATTAATATTTATTTATTTATATACGTTATTATATGATATAATTAATATGTCATATCATTTATATATATTCTCAATTTAACATTGAATATCCAATAACAAAATTAATATCTAATAATAACATTATAAATTCGAGATTGCAGTTATATAATTGAAATAAAATGATGAAATCAGTTGTAATCTATCGTCAAAGATAAAAACTGAAATAATAAATGTTTGAAAAGAGAAAGAAGCAAAGTTTGTAGACAATCTGCAAATTCTATTTCGAACAGATTTTGCAATGATAATCTATAACCGCGGCTTATAAATAAATACAAAAAATAAGATGTTAAGAATGATGTGAGCAATAAACAACATATTTTATATTACATTTTCACGTATTAACGTGAACCAAAATCGATGGACTAAGTTTAGAACTCGAGACTCAACTTGAACCCATCGAAACTTTGCTCCGCCGTGAGCTATAAGCCTATCTGACCGACATTTTCGAACAGAACACTCTAATTCATCTTCCTGTACCGTTATAGATGATACAGGTACATTCGGCGACGCTTATTCCGTTCCGTAAAGGGCTAACGAATAACTAATTATTCTAACCGGTCGAATCGTCTCGAGAGAGGGCTCGCGGAAGCGAGAGCTTCGAGAGGCCCTTTTTATGCGCCGGGCACTCGATAATTCAACGGTGATATATCCGCGTATTCTTATACATGAAAATCAATATACGGAACTACGACGGACTTTCGTCCCCGTAGTCGCAGTCGTGATTTCGACGTATCGTGCAGGGCACGTATCTATTATGCCTTCTCTTTTTATCGGAAGGGCAATTGGAACGGGATTGGCACATCCGTTGTACGGACGCAGTTCGTAAAACACCGTCCGAACGGCGTGGGGTGGGCAGGAACCAGCCAACGTAACTCCGCCGGAAGTACGGAATGAATACTCCCTTTCTTCATCCCCCGTGTCTTCTCGAAGCCGTTTCTTCCCGTCGCTTGCCCCTTTCTTCTTCCGCGTTGGCAAGTGATCAAGTCGTTGAGGGAATCCTTTATTGGGGAGGTATCCAATTGACGGGAATATGGAACGGAATGATAAAGGGGAAGGTAGCGGTTGAGCATCTGATTGTCAAGTGTCTCTCGAATACGTGCCGTATTAGCATGCGTATAAAGTGCGAAGACAGACGTTGCTTCTCACATCAATCCGGGCTACTCGAGGAAACTTCCGTTTGCAAGTTTCATTAAGCGAACGGTAGATTGAAATCCGTCTTGGATCCCTTAATCTGCGTCTTTCGCGCGAAATTGTCTGATTGAGATGGAAAATCTTTTACTAACCCGACTCTTTTTGTAACCGACGTTTTAAATTTAACGAGCCGAGAATAGATTTAATCGTGATCGTCTTTTCGTAAAAAAGAAAATGAGTTGAGGAGGATTAACCCGAGTCTTGATCCTGAGATATCCGGGAGGCTCATAACGAGCTGTTAGCTTAATAAGCTGGATTTCGGAGCAGCTTTGAGCGGATTAAAAAACTATTTTTCCACAAATATCGTTATGAAGAGAGAGAGAGAGAGAGAGAGAGAGAGAGAGAGAGAGAGAGAGAATTAATTTTTCCATAGGAATAAATATTCGTCTTAATTATATAATATTATTTTCTACAAAAATAAGCTTAAATTTGACGTTAATAATTACGCGGTCTTAATAATTGTAAAATATCCTTACTTTAGCGATTGATTGGTTACATTCAAAGCATAAGATTGTTATTTTACAAAATTATTCTTTTGACTTAAACTTTATTCATCTTGTCTTTATTAATTAATCGATTAATAATGCATTTCATTATTATTTACAATATAACGCGTTGACTTAAACTATACGTATGTACGATAAGTTACACGGCTAACGATGGTAATTATTAAAGTAATATTTACGTCAGCGAGCAATGTACACGCAGATGAATTATATATCTGTATCATTGTTTATGTAAACTGTTATCAAACAATAATGAAAGTGGATACTTATACAAATTTAATAAAGAACTTTGATATGTAGAAAATGGATAAATAAGAAATATTATTATTTAATAAGGATAAAAAAAAAACGGATAAAAAACGGATTCGAGATTAAAGAATTCTAAGAAGTGAATGCTTAAAAATTCAAGAAGTAAACGATTCATCTAAAATAAATTGACTTGAGCTTCAGGAATATTAAAATGCACGAATCAAATAAAATTCAAGCGTTTTCAAATTGATAGTTTTAAATATGTACCAATTAGTATTTTTGTAATTTTATTGAGCGAATCATTACCGACATCTGCACGCATCACATAAGATCATTAGCAAAAAAAGATGGCATAAAAAATAATTTTCCTTAACCCTTTCAAGCCCGAATTATTTTTACATCGAAGATTTGTTTTCCTAGATAAATTTATACTTACATTTATATATTTTTTAATTATAATCTCGGATTATATTATAATACAATAGAATATCGTTGACAAATATTATACAGTATAATGTAACATCATGCGATATGATTTAATGCACATCCGTATTATTTTACCCTACGTAATTATATTATAATTACGTAACACAATATATTATATTACATTTATTTTTATATATTTAACACGTTCTTAAGAAATATTAATTAAAACGATCGTATGGTTTTAATAATATTGTGCGCCGCGTCGGGGAGCTGGAAAGGGTTAATGAGTCTTATCCCTTTAACTTGCTTTTACATTAATACATAATTACAGGTGCAGGCTATCTTGTGATCCGCGAACACGCTGACGAAGCACATTTTGATCTTGGAAAGCCCGAGTAATCGATTTGCTGCTGGAAAGGGCGGATTACTCCCTAAGGGTTAATGAACGGTCCATTAATGACGCACTAAAATACGATCGGTCTCGATCGAAAATGCCAAACGACGAGATTAATCTAACGTTTTAATTTTTTTTGTTACTCCACGGATATTTGATATACACCAAAATATGAAAAATCGATATGTGCCGCGAGTCTGTCATTAACATGCGAACGATTATTATTCACGATGACTAAACGGTCGCTTAATTAACTTTCATTCAGATCAATCATCGTTTCAGCAAATCATTCTAACGATCTTTCAGACATTCTTCGACATTTAAAATTTCCAACTTGTCATTGGAATTATTATTACGCTCGACAATCGAGAGATTAATCGATCTTATTAATTCTGAAAAACTTCTTTCAAGTGTCGGTTTAAATTATTCATGGTATAAATTTATGAATTCAAACAAACTAGAATTTTTTTTCATTTTTTTTCATAAAATCAATTATTATTATTAATGACGGGCAAAAATTTTGTCATTAATTTTATTTTATGGAATTTCGTATTAATTGATTGTTGTTAGGAAATGTCAACTTTTTCGAAAATATGTTAATTGATAATTATAATTTTCAACAAATTTTCAACGATAAATAATATTTTACTCACGACAAAATCGCCAATTAATTAGAACATTGTTAATTAATTAGAAATGTCGGAAAACTGTGTTTATTTTAAGTGTGTTTATTTTTCACTTAAAAATAACGTTATACGGTAACTTCTTCGGAAAACCTGCTCTTGTCATCGAGGTTGATAACTATGGCGTGTGTTCTAGCGTGACCGGATTTGCTTCTGGATTTGTCCTTTAAATCAGCTTCTTTGCCATCCTTGCCATGACACACTTCCCTGCCGACGTCCTCAACAGCGTGCTTCGAGGAGGTTGACACGGCGATGTCTTTTCCGATTTTCCTCGGCTCCGATGTCTCATTATTCTTCGACGTATCCCGCGTATCCTTTCCTCCGAGCCCGTTTTTCTCAATACATGCGCGACATTGATTTTCGCTCTGAGAACCGTTTCCTAAACAAAGGTAGAATTATGTGCCCCTCAGGGCTCCGCGGCACGTAGTGAAAAATTAATGGATTATTTTGAACGGGCACAAAGGGAGAACGTAAATAAATAAAGCATAGCTGTTGTTTAGACTTCCGGTTTCCACAGTAAATTTAATATAACCGGGCTAGTTTTCGGGACAGTTTGTTTTGCCGTTCACTTCCTTTTTCCGGCCTTCCGATGCGTCAGGAACAATTTCCTAGTTCTTGCCCCCTAATTCCCAACTTTAAATATAAATGAAATATGCGAGCCATATATACTGCTTTTGTCAGAATTTCCACTTTTTTCTATTATAATTTTATTCCACCGTTCCCAGAGCTACGATCATTCCTAAATCCGTGCCATTTTTAAACCGGAAAATTTCCTCTGATTTTATTTCCGACTACTGGCTCCGAGCTCCGAATGTGTACATATAAATAAAATGTTTTTCTTCAGTTCATACAGAACTTTTATTGACGAGATTTTATTTCCGACTGCGCTAATCTTGAAAAACTGTTACAATATATGTATTTCACGAGCCCGCTGACCTTTCCCGCGAAAAATTTAGCACACAGTTTTTTTCAAAGTTACTTTCTTACCTGCCCGGGTCTGTTCCTGACAAGCTTCTCCGAGATTAGTTTCCTTCGTCGATTTATTGAGATCATTCAACTGAACGATGCTAGTCGAAATGGCTTGAATAATGGATACTTGAGCCTCGACTCGATTGGAAGCGTCCAGCATGGCTGCCAGCTTGCTGGAGAGCTCCTGATTTCCTAATAATATGTTCTTTTCCTTCAGGATCTCTAATTGGTTGAGCAAACGGCGGAATTCCTCCTGAAAAGAAGTTTCTCTTGCTACCCCTATCTTATATCTGAAATACTAAAGAATTTAAAATTTAAAATTACAAAGGTCTTAAGACTTAAGACGTCTGACGATTTTAAAGTTCCAATCCATTTCTAAACTTTTAAGATTTTATAATATAATATATTAAAATTCTAAGATTCTAAAAAACTAGAATATTCTGAGATTCTAGGGTGCCAAAATTTTAAAGTTTTAAGCTTTATGTTTTAAAGAGTTTACAGCTTAGAGGATAAGGATTCTAAAACTTCGAGAGAACTTTGGAAACTTTATAACTCAAAAATTAGGATAACATTAGGGCAATACAATCGAGATTCACTGTGAATCTAGATATTCTAGATCTAGATCGGATTATGTTTAGGTAAGAGGAAGTGTATAGCTTCCGGTATGCTCCACTGGGACCGGATGAGAGTCCGTCGTCCGACGGCTCCGGTTTACCAGAGCGCTTACCGTGACAGAGTCGCTTTCTTCGGCGAAATTACCCTGCTGAAGCGATATCGAGTTGGTCTGGTTACTAGTACCCTGCGGACGACTGCTTTTCCCCAGGAACTTGCCGGTCGCGCCGCAAAGTTTGCCGATAGCCTCCTCTTTCCCTCCGTCGCGGAACACCACATAAGCCTTTGTTAAATGCGACGTATGTAACAACCAAACTTACACAGCATCGGGTTTCTATTCAAGCTAGTAGGAGGACTTTGCAGTAATCTTGCAAGAAGAGAGAGAGAGGGGCAAGTAGAAAACGAATCGGAAATTGCGCGATTTAATCTCATTCGTGCCGATTGAATTTTAGCTTGATACGATACCGCAACTTCTACTTTACTTTTTCCAGTAAATCTCAAACAAGGAAAGATTGATCTATTTACAGATTAATTACATTTGATCACGCGTATCATCCCAATCTTGTTTATTTCGAATGAAGTTTGCTCGAAAATATTTCGAAAACATGTTTTCATTAATTTTTTAATGAAAATTACTTTTTATTGCCAATATTTAATATTCCAAAGATTGAATAAGCTTCTGCAAATTTCCCGAAAAATAGGAGAACTAAATTCGCTATACTACTATAAAAATTCGATGCGTTTAAAACTGCTGCGATAAATGTGTAACTGTAATATTTGAATAATTCACTACGTAGAATTCAAAATTAAAAAAATTTTGGTCAATCGATACATCGATTTAACAAAATGCGTGCGTCAGGCCGTAAAACATGATGATTGTCATATAGTGAATAATGTTTGTAATAAATAATATTTCTTACTTTACTGCCGAATATCAGACCGAGCAGCAATGTGACGGTAAGCTGGGTATGGCAGAAAAATATGATGTACAATAAATCCGGATTGGCCGGCGATTGCAGGAACAACCTGCAGCAACGGGAAAGAAATTATTCAGAGCTGTTAGCCACACGAAGCGCTATCGTGACGTAAGAACGGCGAACGCCGCTATACTGTGTGGATTGTCCCAGATCTTCCGTTATTTTTATTTGTTTCCTCCATCTCAAAAATTCAAATTACATCCTTAAATTAGGATGTCCTACATTCTTGATTGCATTAAGTTTTAATGGCAGATGCGTTTGATGCGAATTGAAAGGAAGATTTAACAAAGGGGAGAGAAAAACGCTCGGGAATAATAAAAATTTTACGTTGCGGTTTTAGAATTTATCGTCACGGCATGTAATCTTCTGTATTGAAAACTGAAGTAAATCATAAAATTAGTGTCGTTAGAAAAAATTTGATTATAAATTCGTCAAGGAAGTCTGTCATTAAATTGCAGTTCAGCTGGGACATGTTGAAAAACCGTCGACACAGAGTATTTACATTTAAAATAAGGGTCGCTCTAAATTGACTTACATTATGCGTTCCACGGTTAAATTCTTGAAATATAAAAAATTCCGAGAGGAATTTAATTAAATTTAAATATATAAAGACCCTATATTGCCGCTTATCGCATCATCGAGCGGTAAACTCATGACTTACAATTAGAGAATCGTTCCAATTTCCAATATATATCGTTCGATAGAGCTCTTTCAACGCGTTCGGAGAAACGATTCGAACGAACGATCTCGTGTTACGAATAATTACGAGCGGTGGCGAGGTCTCGCGAGTGATTCCCGACCGAGCTGTAATCGGTCACTCCGAATAATGAATAGAGGGAAAAAGGAGGTCTTATAACGCGAACTTACATTGAAACGTTGAGGAAGACTGATAGTAGAAATTCGTTGTAAATCGCCATTGAAATGAATCGACTCTCGTTAAACTCCGACGGAGTCTTTCTTACTACGATGCACAACCGGATGCCCCACACGAGAAACATCACCTCGACTGAAATCACGTGAAATTCCCAAGTCACATTAGTCTCAATAGCAAGTTTAATGTTTTGCTGAAAAGCCCGCAGAGTCGTAGCTAGCGTCACTTGCGTACCGTGTGGCTGGAATATTTCCTAGTTCCGTTCTCGGTTCACATATACGTGTGCAAAAGTCGAAACGAACTCGTGCCAATTTGCGTCCTAGTTACGACTCTGTAAATCGAGGGATCGATGGATAGTTCAACGATCTGTGTGATTACAAGTTTTCCGATTGGAGAAGTCCTTGGGAACTGTCAGATGTAACGCAATCAGATAGCTTTGCAGTTAAACTCTTGAAATGTAAAATTCAAGGAGGAATTTAAGGAATTAAGAGCCTTCTTCAAACTGTATATGAGTAATCGCCGATCGAGTTGCGGCGTGTTTGTGTAAGATTTTACGAATTAGCCGTTTCTTTGGAGATCGTTATGAAAAAAGTAATGCTTCTTGCGTTGCTCTCTGACGGCAGATGAATGCGAATTAACTACAACGCGAGGTACCTCCTCGATGTAGCCGGTATACGTGCTACCAGCTACATTATCCATCTTGATTTAAAATTGCGTTCGGCCATCTGCAGTATTACTAAATCAATAATATGGCTCACACATGTGTACGAACTTCCACATTATATATTACACAACACGTATATTGTATCACTAATACGCTCTAATCCTTCATAACGCCGTATTAACTATGCGCGAGCGTGCATACAACGATACGATCGCTAAATGCCTCTAATTTAATATAAATTAAATTTGATGTACCGCCAAGGGTAATTTTTCGACGGCAGTGAGAAGCGTCACGATAGAGACTCGGTAAATATTTTACGATGTAGACAGAGGCAGACACACGTAACTGACAGTGGAAATGGGTAATACGAACTAATGCTACCTGCCACGTATAATACAGAAACTTATGGATATGGCGAAGCTGGAGGGATACGCCGAGAGACAGATGCCCACTTTCACGCCTCATTTACGCGGTACGTCCCGGAGGTGCTTCGCGCATTTTTGTCCCATCCCCGGTTAAACAAGATTCCTCAGCGAAAATTCGGGACCGGGATTCCCCGGTAAGTACTTATTTGTTTTGAGCGCCATCCTTCCGCGCGTAACTCGCCTCGCAACTTTCTATATTAAATATTTCAGTAAATAAGCTTCATGCGCGCTTGAAGGTGCTTGGGGTGAAAAGCAAGCGCGGAGTTTAATTCATCAGAAACTCTCTAACTTTTGATCGCATTCTTACGTGTGCGCGAGGGATCGATCATTCCATAAAAGCAAAGTTAATCCAATGCCGCCTACTTTCTGTACCATATACATATATATACATATATATATATATATATATATATATATGGTATATATATATGAACGCGTGCATGTACCGTATAGCCCCGCCGCCGCGCGCGCTTATATTTCACTGGAGCTTACGATGCAGCTTGCGATTACAGAAGTCCGCGGTATCGAAGGCAACGTACCGAGCGTACAACGAAGGATTAAGCGAGTCGATATCTCTTTTTTTTCTCACGCAGAACACAGTGGTACTCACGAGTAGTGAAGCTGTGGTCCCACCAGTCAGTTCGGCAGAGATACGCTTTGAGATCGTCGGCGGTCCGCGCGACGATCACGACGGGCGGTGCGACCAGTGTTCTTATGCTAAGGAACACGCTGAACGTCAGGACGATGATGCCGAGCCGCTTCAGCAGGCTCGCGTCCGTTATTTTCACGGCCTTCGCCGATTTCACTCGGAAGATCACGGATATCCTGCGAGTACAACACATCACGGATTTCTCGTCGGATCCATTTTTTTCCGTTTGCAGCAATTTTCGTTTCGTTTTGTTTTGTTTTTCTTTATCGATTGACTGACCGAGCCTTCGTAGCTCGCGATGAGGGGATTTACGGATTTAAAAATCTAAACAGCGGGAGTTACCCGTATAGCATTTTGCAAATCTAAATAGATCTATTGATATTCTATGAACGTGGTATCTAACGCAAATGCTGGCATCGTTATTTTTTTCAAATCGATAACAATCAAGCCGGTTATAACTTTTGCATCACGAATTCCAACGGGTTCTCGAAAATTATGTGAGAGAATATTATGAAAGTTGTAGAAAACCATCAATATATCAATTCTCATTAATTTTTGTAAGACTTCGCACTTTAACAATTCAGTTAAGAAAGTTAAAGAAGTCACGAAGTAATCGAAATATATATCTCAAAAGGTATAATTAAAATAAGACGTTGCGATTACAGCATAATAAAACGTAGAAGAAAATATTCAAACTCAATAAAAAAGACAGGAGAGCGTCAAGATCACTTATATAATCGTCATTGGCAATAAAAATTTGACGAATGAAGAACAACTCTTATCTCGGCGGGACGAACAAGGAAAATGGTCACAAAACGACCAAAATGCAATACCATCGAGAAGTGAAGTACACTTACCGCCACGTTTTGAGCATGAGTGCCCCGTATGTGAGAGAAAAGCCAATTTCTCGTAGCCATACGCGCACGGTGCACGTGATGATATTTGGCCTGGGATACATAACTATAGTCTGCAACAAGCAACCATATATTTGCAAAGCGACGCTGCGTGAGCAATTTCCGACGATTATGCGTGTGTCGCGCCGTCATCTATGCACATTTGCCCAGAATATTCAGCCCATTTCTATATTAATCGTGTAAATTTTAATAACGTTATTTCGATAAATTGTCTCGCTATAGCGTTGTCGTCTCCTGGAAAACGTAATTACGCAATTAGAATATAATATTTAAAGCGCTTTAGATACACGCCTTTGAAACTGCAGATGACGAGAATCGTCATTGAATCGTCGTCAACGTGCGTATTTATTATTTACGCGTGGATAGGGATATATAGGACAGACATGTATAACGAGGAAATTTATCATTAATTGATATCTAAATAATTTACGTTTAACGCATAGCAGATACAAAAATGATACATTATGTTGATACCATGTATCGCGTGGGTATATACGGAGTGGACAAAATATAAACATGTTTATTAAAATATTATCGCACATTTAATATATATTTCAATATATGAATTTATAAAAATGTCTATTTCGCTGCTCGAATCTTGAAGCGCTAATTTACACTAATAATTTTCTTTTTTTTGCTGCTCCGTGTAACTAAAATTATTTCGAGATATTTCGAGATAATATTTATAAAAAAGTCTGTTATCAATATTGTAAAAAAAAAAGAAAAAAAAACAGTCGTGGAAATAATGTCTGAATATTATTGGAAAATCCGCTATGAAAAGCGCGGAGAAAGAATACAGAGAGCAAAAAAAGAAAACAGAATTCTCGCTGAACGAGCACTTTGGAGCGATTTTTCTTTTGCGTAACACGACGCTCTGACATCGCATAAACTTCGGACTCCAACACGGATTCATAGACATGTTAAAATACTCGGAGACTGATGATTTTCGCGCAGAGAGAAAATAGGATATAGCAGAGAGAAATTATTAAAATATAAGAAATAAATCGATTAATAATAATATAGCGTGTGTGAACAGTTTTACACAAATATATACGTTCTCGTTCTGCGTATTCGCGTTTATTAAAAATACATCTACGTAATGAAAATAGAAAAAAATGTACACGCGTTGTAAAAAAATGTAATAAATTCCCGTCTTGCAGAGCAACTGGCCGTAATTTTTTTCTCTTACGCTCGAAAATGAGGTGCAAACCGCCGGAAATATTGTAAAATTGCGAAACGGAGTTCCGTCTTAATAAAACAGCCCGACAGGAGTGCGGATTGCGGAGAACAAGGAGAAATTACGGACGGTTCGCACGCACCACAAAATTCGACGGTGGTTCCGCCAGATTCCCGGACTGTATCGCGCGCGCGCGATTTACTTACACCGGTGCCGGCGGCTCTCGCTCGGCGAGATATAATACCCAAGTTTAGTGAGAAACGGAAGGCGGTACCCCCTCCGCATAAGCGAGCAAATGACGTCCCATTAAGAATAGTACTTCGAGTTTAAGCGAAGCCATCCGGGAGTTCGTACGTCGTAAGAGCAAACATTACGTAGGCGCACGTTTCCATCTCCCGACGAGCGACGAGCTCCCGGAGTTAGACTCGGAGAACGTCTGCTACACCTTGATACTAACCCCTTCACGGCCGTGCCCCGTGCCATTACTCCAGCGGGAGAAAAATCACGTCGCCATTCTGGACGGAGAGGCCGGGTCACGTTGCCGACACTTACACGTGACGTTCGTGGCTCGATGTTCGCGCAGAGATCCGTGAGCGCGCGTTTAAGTATATCTTATCTTATACGTTCAGATATCTTGGAAAGGAGCATTAGAGTTATAATATATTTTACGAGAATTCCGCTTTCCGTCCTTCCAAGGAAATCTGTGCCAACATTAGGTTTAATTTTTGTCGATCCGAATGCCACACGGGACTACTGAATTTACTGAGAACATACTTGTTGTCACTTCAGCTAAACTTTCGTAGTAAATTCTACAATCCGAGAGACGTATACTGTATACAACTTTCGTGTAAGTGAGGGTCACATAACTACTTTCCTGCACAAACACCTCCCGTAAACACCGAATGCCTGCGCCAGTTTCCGTTTAATTACCACAGCTTAAAGTTTATCATTTAACAGTTTTCCAGTGGAACGACACATGTGCGTGAAATAGTTTACGTCTCGATGCGTTATGGTTGATAAATTATTAATTTATGCGATAATATATGTATATACAATTAATAGTGCAAAATGGCGTTATATGTATACAATAGTCTTGAGAAACAAGATTTCTTTTTTAAAACATTTTAATTATTCTTTGTTTCAAAAAATTCTTTTAAAAATATTAAATTAAAAGTCGCATCTCTCCAAGAAATCTTTCTGCACAAGTAAGATAAATTTGAAACAAATAACGGCGAATGCAAAAAACCTCATTTACAACGTACGTTGTTGCAAGAAGACGTGATTTTTCCTGAAATAATACGATTGCGTTCTTTAGTGCGATGTTGCGATGTAACTGCAGCGCTTTAATTTTTTGCATGTGATATAATGCCCGAGTGATGATGTAACCGCTTACAAACGCGGTGCGATGGGAATTATCAAGTTAAATTAAATGTGTCTCGTGATGTGTCTCGTGAACGTTAATTAAGCATTTCACAGCAGCTTCCCGCGATGACTTAAACAGGTATCTTGGGTCGTTCCGTCGAAAGGCGAGCTCGTAGATCGTGTATACGTGAGAGATCCCCGGAGTTTACGTTTATACAAATGACTTCTCGTCGACGGGATCCGTTCCGGATTCGATAAAGCAGGTTTGCGAAATGTGATAGAAATTCTGCTATCAACCCGATATATCACGTAAGAACGTGCGCGGAATACGTATCACAGCAGCTGTCACTACGGGTCAAAACTCAGAACAACCCAGAATACGATGTCTGGGAATTATTTTATGCTACTGCTACGTGATCTATGCACTTGACAACGAGAGTGGGCGAACTTCCATCATGTTGCGGGAACATACCCCATCGGATAATAATCCGCGTATAATAAGCATAATAATTAATAATAAGAAGCCCTCATTCCTTTTGAGGGACGCCATCAGAGACGCGCCGCTTTGAATCGCTCTCTCTCTCTCTCGTGAAAACTCTCGAGAAATCTGCTCAATTGCAAAGATCTCCAATTTAACACAAGTTAAAGTGACTACTTCATAACTCCGGGATATTTTGGAAGTTACAGATCGCGAGAAGAGAGTCGTAATTACAGAGACGAGATAGAGAGCCGATGGATTACGATTTCTCATGGGAACTGGATGGCCGCGGGCTCATGGAACGCATCCCTTTGTCCGATACCTACATTCGGCACGTCCGCACTTTAATTAGCGAAACATGAAGGCCATTAATAGCTGATGAATACACGATGTTCGCGACCGATGCGTGCTGCGATACCGCAAATTATGCGTTATCATAATTGGCGCATAGGGCGCGTGTATACATTAAGGCGGTGCAGTCGCCGCGACAAATGCGGTTATGCAACCGACGCGACGGGATGCTGCATGCGGCACAGAGAGAGAGAGAGAGAGAGCGGAGAACGCACCGCGCGGCGGCGCGTGGCTTCTGCGCGCGGTAAGCACACGCGTGAGGAGGCTTTGTTATCGAATGCCGACGCCACACGACCCTCATGAATATGAAATACGTTCTATAGGGATATACGAGGCGAGGCGACGCGCGCGAGACAACACGACGCGACGACGCGACGTGAGGATCCCACTTACCGTGCAGTATATGAAGAAGGCACCCAGGACAATCACGCGCAGCAAAACCGGGCTGGCCGCTCGTACCACCTGCAACAAATCGGTTTGCTTGTTCATTCACGCGCCGCTGACTTGTGAACTCCGCGCCGATGCCGATGGGACGGGACGCTGCGGGGACCGAACACGCGTAAATAAAATCAGAGTCGCGACGAGAGCAGTGGGCGTAAAATCGCGTCTCTCCCGCCGTTTGATGCGAACTGGCAGAAATCGCATCTGTCAAAAAATGACCTCGATCTACGCGATAGTTTATATAGACCCGGAGACTTTCGAGACGTCGTCAAAGTTTTCGATTCTCGAGTCCGTAAATCCTCAAGATTTTTCGGCATACTTTTGTATCGCGAAGCTTTGAAAATTTTTACTCCCTCTTCCTTAAATTCCCTTTCTCCGATACTTATTTTACCTCATTGCCAGTACTACGAAAATAATATACACACATTATCTTTAAATTAGACAGACAGTTTTGCTTTTCTAATTATTTGCGGTAATCGGAATTTACCGCGAGTAAAACCAGTAAAACTAATCACGTTTATTTTCAAAGGTACTACCACAGAACGTGAAATTTCTCAATGGTATTCCGGATTATCTGTTATTTAAGAGTATCTTCCGAATGCTTTATTTATGTTGCCAGCTGTTTCTCCACAGCATTGTGCTCCCCAAGTTTATATTCAAAATCTACATGTTGGTTATATACACAAGTGAATAGAGCGGGTATCTAGGCGTGCTCGCTGTTCACTTCGGTTTATTCTGTTGAACAAAATCTGTTTATTTGCAAAGATTGCAGCGCGATCAAAGAGCACACTGTATACAACATGTTTTATTAAGACATACACACTGCAGTGTGTGTTTAAAAGTCAGAAAAAGTGACTGTAGAGAAATCGTATTTGCAGTCCTGTCAAAAATAGTTTTGAAATGGGCAGTTACATGCTAGATATCTTCTACTGTATACTTTTAATTAAAATATTTATATTTTTTTTCGATACACTAAAAGTTTTTTCCAAAATACACAGTCACGAAAAATACACATCGCAAGTATAAATGAAGAAATTCTAGAAAGGGAGAAATTAAAGGTGAAATAACTGTAGATAAAATAATTTTTATATTAAAATAATTTTTATATTCAGTATTTCGTATTTTTTAGATATTATTTTACGCTTCTCTCGGAAACAAATATTACAACGATACGGTTCTGCAAATACGACCTTTGAGACTATCCTAAAATCTGCCCGTGAATTGCTAAAAAGTCAGCTACATGCAACTTACATGACACTTTTTGCCGTGGAAAAAACTAGCGTGGCGCTATCAGCTTGAAATATTTTAACTTGCTAACGTGCTAGCCGACGACGAAAAAAAGAGTATGTTAATTTACCGGCGTCTTGAAATATGTATACGGCCCTTTTTTACTTCCCATTAGTGGAATGGCAGGCCTGTGGCCAATAAAGAAAAACATTGTGGTAAACCACGCTCTCTTAACTCATAAATTACAGTTCTATTAAAGTAATCCTGTTGTGCAAAACTGCAACATTTGTGTGTGATATCTGTAAATTTAAATCTTTCAATTGCTCACAACTCATAAATTATTCAGCCTATAGTTTGCCGAGGAAGATAGATCGATATTAATGAAGACGGAATACTTTGCATAATACAATGAAACTCGTAACGCGATAATATTTAATGAGCGGTCCGCGCGGCGGCGGCGGCGTGTTACAGACGGACTCCTGTAAGCGCGATACTCATTGTCAGTGGTGTATGTATTATTACGGCCGCCAACTGAATTCTTAAAGCCGATAACGGGTTATAAATGCGTCGCACCTAGTTTCATCCATTTGCGCTTTCATACGATATTTAAGAAACGTGCTGAAGTAAAGGAAAGGTCGCGGGCATCGCGATGGGAAGTGCCGCAAAATCCGCCGCAGCGCGAACACCGGGCGGAGAATAATAGCGAATAAAGTGAGTTAAAGTTCGTCTCCCGCAACAAAGCTAATTTCCCGTTCGCGTGTCTCGACTGTTTCATTCGCGCGCTCCAGGACGGACTTATTTGTTGCTTCCGTTTCACCCCGTTTTGCACCGCGTTCCATCTTGGGTGGGTGACAAATAAAAAGAGGGAGAGATAGAGAGAAAGAGAGAGAGAGAGAGAGAGAGAGAGAGAGAGAGAGAGAGAGAGAGAGAGAGAGAGAGAGAGAGAGAGAGAGAGAGAGAGAGAGAGAGAAAGGAGAGAGGACAGAAAGAAGGAACCACGCTTTTAACCCTCTCGGGAGTTACATAGGCTATTAGTGTTACGAGCGGTAAAGTGCAGTTTCCTTTCTGGCAAAAGGCGATTTGCACGAATTACCGAAGCGGTAAGACCAGGAAGGACGTATCTGCAGTTCGCCAACTTCTTCTCGGGAAACGAATGTCCCCTAACGATCTTCCCAACGAAAAACGATCGCTTCGACCACTTTAGAGAGTTAGGCAACACCCGAAAACTCTTTGGAGGCCTTACCTTTCTTTCGACTGCATAAGTTAAAGATCGACAAATCGTAAGTAATCTGCTTCTCCGTCTCTTACTTGGCGACAATGGTTATCTAGTTGTAATTAGAAATTGTATATTTATTAGAATTTCAAATTGACACTAAAGAGCACGAACAAACTTGCCAGGTGTGAAATTCCAGACGTCGGCTAATGCGAATGTTGAATACGATGGTGTGATTGAAATTCATACAATTTACGGTACAAACTTGGGTATTATTATTGCATGAACTTGAGTGTAAACTTAAGCCGGATATTGCGGAGAAGCAACTTGTAACATGAATTAATACAACCCGCTCCAGATCGTCCGTTAAGGAGTGATTTATCTCACGGAATTAATCTCGGAGAATGGCATTTCAATTAGCAAATCCTTAAGTGCTATCAAATTCACTACCGAAACACACATGCGTGATAATTAAAATACGTTATTTTAACATTTTAATTTGTACGATCGCACTCGCCGAGTCAAATCAGACGTCAAACGTTCGTCGATCTTTCGATCCTTCTGAATAAAGCAATCTCGAAATGGAAGAGAATAATATTTGCGTTTTGCTTTAGAGTTTGCGTAAATTCTACGTGAATCCGTTATAGTACACATACACACGAGTTCCATTATTCTGATTTCGATTTAATCCACGTTGCGTCCGCAGACGCGGACCATTATTACGACCGGCGGAATATTAAGCTATCTGAACACACGTATATATATTATGTGCCATTTCATAAGACTGATTACGCCACGATATTAAGCTTGTAAATCGTAACTCGAATATAGATGTTTGCGGGAGGACATCGAACGACCGAAACTTTAGTCGTGCTCGAATTTGCTAAACTTGCGCGCCGTTTATCTTCCCAGATTTATTAATAGGGTCAAGAGAGTCAAGGAAAAGAATAAGAAAGCGATTATTCCGTCCGCCTTTGTCTTGTCATCTCTAAATCTAATTAAAACATACTTGACTTTAATTATACCATACGTAATCCTACTTCCCTTAATTAGCAGTGATAAAGTAGCGATAATTTAAAAAACTTTGCAATTAATTTCAATAAAACTCTATCAGTTGTTCCGTTTCCAAAAATTTCTTCTAAAATATCTTAATTATTATCTTATTATTTTTATATATAAAAGATTTCCATACTGCGAATACAATAAAAAACGGAGTGATCTGTCGCAAAAAAAGAATTGAAAATTTAGAATAAAATTTTTCTCATAAAAAGATTTATCTCGAGAAGAATAATTTTGAAAATCAGGAAATTAATAACGCGCAACTTATGCTTCCTTCCAATATATGTTAGACTGTTTAAAAGATTCGCGTTTATTCTTATTTTATTAATACGAGAATTATATGTATATGGTAATGGTATACTCCTTTGAATCCATCGAATATACTTTTCCTCTATCCCGCCCAGGATCGTTTTTTACGGGAGCTTACAGGACGCCACGCGCAATTTTAATGCACGGGATTCTCAGGGCACGTGCATGTTTCAGGCTGGGATCCCATCCGAGGAAAATCAAGAGGCAGGGAGCCCCATTCTACGGGCGACGATGGCTCGACGCCACCAATTTCGGGATTACGGTGACAGTATACCACGGAAAATCTGGCCGTTTCTCTGCGCGAGATTCAACGGGGGCGACTCGTCACAAATTCCGCGAAATTATCGTCGAAAGCGCGCAGCTAAATCTCCACCACGACCATCTCTCCTCTTCCTTCTTTAGCTCCTTTTTTTACCCGTTGCTTTCAATTAAAACGAGTCTCCACTAGAACTGTTCATGTTGCTTTTTCGCATTCGCGACGTCGTCGGTCACAAGTATCTCTCGTGAAAGCGGATGGTTTTACGCGGGATGATTTATGCCTGTGCCCAATATGATTTTAAAGTACATATGATTTAAAGATGCGGCGAAGACGCGAAGACTCCGTGTTATAAATATCTGAATAGCTTAGCATTGAGAAGCTCCATCGAGTATTCAATAGTGTTAAAAATGCAAACAACATATGTGTTTGCAACTAAAAAACAAACAAAAAACAAATGCTCAAGACTGCGTAATTAACTCAATAGGAAACTAGACCAACACAGAGCAGAGGAAGAAATTTCCTTTCTCTTATATTTTTCGTAGACATACGTCGATTATATTTTCTTCGAAAACTTTATTAGTCTGCCCCTTTCTCGAAATTCCCGGATCATTACCGTCGCAAAAACACCAGGGAGTTCGCCACGTGCCATTATTGCGTTAATTAGTGTCGAATCCTAGAGTACCTCTTTGATATCTAGACAGGTCGAACGCAGCGCCGCGCTTCTCGCCCTCGTTAAAGGCAAAGGCTGCGAGGTGCTATTTCACGAGCCTAAGAGCTCGGCGAATGAAGGTGTTGGGAGCTCAGAAGGACTAATTAACACTTCGCGGTCAAAAGGATTTCTCGCAATCGCGCTTTTAATACGAAGACGGGTTTCAAATATTATTTGAAGAGTTACGGCGACGAAGAAGAAAGCCCGATAGCCGATATTCAGAATAAGCTCTTGATCGAAAAAAGGATTTATCTGAATATAGAGTTGAGCGAGAGCCCCGTATCTGCATGTTTATTTACCCGTTCGATTTATTCGAAGCTTTATCTGTATCAGTTGAAACTTTATCCGTCGCGGTTGCATAATTTGAGAGGAGAGGACGTCGATAATTATTCCGATAAATACTAAAATTGAATATATAACTGGGGATAATGTAATAAATTTATCACGAATAATGATTATAATCGAGACAATATAATTTCACAAGTAAAAAGAAGAAAAGTTGTTCGAGTAATTGTTCAGATATAAATGGGTGATATCAAATTATTGGGATAACTCACAAGCACAATCGTGAAATGTATGGGCATCGTGACATAATTATTAGCTCGCGAGATAGTCATTCATCAGATATCGTTTAAAGAGACCCTGCACAGTATCCGGTAACTTTACACCACCGTGATAAGAGCCTTTCGAATAATCGCTCACGATATCGGAGGCTGTGATCTAAGTTGAACAGGATTAACGTGTTAACCTCGATTTATCCGATCGGCCGTTAAGATAAGCTGTAAACGCGACAACGGTACTCTCTTTCCACTGCTGAGCTTTTGTCACAGCGTTCAGATATCCTCCCGTTTAAACGAGTCTGTTGGATCGAACATGTCGGAAGTCTAAGAATAGCACTCGTGACGGAAAACGATAGGATATCGCGCTTCTGAAGCATAAATATTTATGTATATAATATGTATTGAGGTATATATATATATATATATATATATATATATTTGCATAATACTGTGTCTTTTATATATATATATATATATATATATATATATATATATATAAAGAGACACAGTATTATGCAAAAACGAGATTACTCTGCACGAGTCAGTTTAAAGCAAATCGAGTTTAAAATGAATAACTTAATGTGCGACTCGCAAAATTTTATGAATTCAACGCATTTTTGCACAATGAATCAAAATTTCGTTTTAAATGTCGTCCAACTGCGGACGTTACGCGGCCTTACGTTGCTCCCGCATAAATAATGGATTTTGGACGGAATGTCATCTACATAGATATTTCACTACGGACATCACTTGAGCCCTTGTTGGGCTTTTATCTCCGGGTAGACTAAAGATTTATACGCTTGTGGAACACGTTCTCTCTATTAGCTATCATGATATTAGAAATTTATTGACTCGCGTTTATACGGGTGCCTTGAAATATATTCCGCACTTCATCTTTGCGAACCAATTGTTCGGATTTATTTAAGCTTTGAGAATTAAGCTTTGAGCTTGCGAAATATAAGTTTGAAATCTTTTATTGCCTCATCTCAAAGGCTCTCTCTCTCGCTTAATTAAGAGGCAGTAGATACCGGCCTGTAAACTACTAAAAAAATCTGCTTCTGGCGGAAAAGATGAAAAGTGCGCTAATATTAATTCGCAGACTTCTTCATCAGATATATTTATCTACATGAATCCTATATAAATATATAGGGCGTTAAAGAGGAGCGAGGGCGCGCGCTTACGCGGCATGTTGTATTTGTGAAAACGAGGCGAAACGTCTCCGTTAAACGATGCCGCATCGATAGTTTGGAAGGGTCTAACGTAAAGAGCCGCGGCTCCTACCTTCACATGCCCGTATTTCCATGTGAAAAGAGCGACGGCTGGCAGGCAAGCGATGATGCAGCACTCCAGGATAAGTATCGCCGTTCGCATCAGCCAGTTCAAGGATACGACGCAGGGCGAGCCATCCTCGCAGGACTCGCACCCCTCGGCGCACGGCAGACATTCAAACACCCCGCTCTCGGCATATTGGTTCTTTTCACCCTGTTGACAAACAACGCGAAATTATTTCTCTCAAGGAGAGACTCTCCGCAAAGGAGTGCGATGTGCGGTAACGGCTAGCTGTTCCTCGAAATTAGTTGCTGCAGTTAAAAGAGAGAAATTCTTTTACTTTCGAGAACAAATACGACGCGACAAGCGCGCGTATTTCCTCTTCTTATTCGAATTTCATATTACGGATTAAATACACTTTGTATTAGACTTCAAGACTATGGTTTTAGTGAAAATAACTTTATTCTATAATCGATAATATCTATAGTTATACTGCGATTGTATTTCCCTCTCTTGGCGAGTTCCCTTCTCTGCAGTATTTTCAGATACAATTTCCGCCATAAACGTCTAAGCATTAATTAGAATTGACGTACATCGGAAAAATATAATTCCTGAAAAACATAGTGGCAAAAAATTTTTTCAAAAAACAATTATCAGTAAGTTAATATATATCTTTACAATTAAGACGGCATTGAAGATAATTGTATACTGTTTCGATCTAGAAGAAGACAAGTCATATTTAAGAGATTGATTTTTAGAGCAAGAAACACCTCTAAAAAAAATCATGCATAATATATAAGATATGCATATTACCAGATATTTTGCATAAAAGACTAACAAGAGGAATAATAATTTCCGAGTTTCTCTCATCCAATTTTCTTTCGCAATGGCGAGGAAGGAGATGTCTCTCGTGAAAAACTGAAATAATCATTTCCAACTTCCCTCTTTCTGGCGCTCTTTCAAGCCAACGATGCACACATCGCTGTCCACGACGAGCTCACCGAAAAAAAAGGATGACACGTCGTTAATATCTCGGGTTCCCAGTTATTAAGGATATTCGGCGGAGGAGACGTCGCCCATTGTAACCGTTCGCGGTTACAAACGGTCGCGCCAACTACTGAAGGGCGCGACTGAAAAATAGTTTTACCGCGCGCGCACGCGGGCGATGGAAATGCCCATCAAATCACAAAAGATACGTAACACGCGGTGACAATAGATGCCATCGCGCCTCGCTGTCAATACCCATTTCGCTTCCACGAGCACAGACGGCTGGTCCGACGGACGTGAAAACTGCACTGGAAAAAAAGTCTCTTCATCGCCGTCCGCTGTAATAGAATGCACGGTAACGTGCGCTACGTTGTAACGCCGTTGTCGCCAGCGACGATCTAATTGCGCTATCGCTGCGATCTTCCTCTCCGCGATCCTGTTTTTGAAGCTTTAGAACGGAGAACCGAACGGAACGAAAGTGTGGAATGCGACGCTGATATCACACGCTGGATATTCCATTCAAACCGCATTTTACATGTGCAATGACGGCGAACCAAATTTATCGAAAATTCATCAAAATGTGCTTCAAATTGCACGCCGCATCTCTCGTCGATCTTTTACTTTCAAATATTTGAGGGAAATTATTATTTATTTTTCTGGTGTTTTCGGAGTAAATAATTGTTCCGATCATAATTCAATATCATACAGAGGACAAAGTTATTTAATCCATCGACGAATTTATCAACTATATTTTTCAATCAAAAATCAATTGTTCCCGTAAACTTTCGCGAATTGAAAGATACAATGTGTATATTTCCATTTTTTTTTGGCGCGTTTAAAGTTTAATGAGAGATTCTCCCATAAATATGCTGAGGTGTACATAATCGACTTTATAAGGGTAAAGGAGCCGTTATTACGATGGGGTTCATCAAAATTTGATAAAGACTTTAAGAAGATTTAAATACCTTACATACTTTGTTAACACAATTTCGCTGCTTCTATGCTACAATAATTTCTGTGTTTCTGAGAAAAAGAAGATATTGCAAAAGAGCATTAAACGTTCTGCGAAGCAGAAAATGGAGAGCGAAGCTGTTTTTACACATTAGTTCTACTTTAAACTACTCACCATCATCAATCTCTCGTACTCTTCCTCAATGACCGTGCCATTGTAGTACCTCTTGTCCGATTTCGTGTCCGGGTAGTAGAAGCCTCGTTTGCAAACGCATCGATAACTACCGCGGCGGAAGCCAAGCCCGGGAATGGCGATGCACTGCGAATAGAAGACAAAACGATCAATTGTATCTAATCATGCAGTGCTACGTGTTCGAGCCTTTCGTTATTGTGGATGGTTATAATCCATCGGAATTGTTTCGCGATAGCTGATCTGATTCATGGATCTCGCGGCTGGACACTCGCGCTCGAGTGTCCCACTTGATGATTATAAATTTGTCTATATTTCATTACAATGTGTCATATTTGAAAAATTGAAGTTTATTTTATCTAGTGTGCTTCGCGAGCACGTATTGATTTAACTTATAACTTAAAATAATGTTCATAATAGCACGTTTTGACTGGACATTGCTTTAACAAAAAAAAATTAATTAATCTTCAAAACGGTGTTTTAGACATTAAAACATTTAATTTCTCATTATCCGAAAAAGTTAAAGAAAAATTGCATATTAAGATTAATCTAAAATAAGTCAATATTAAGACCTCGTGTTAAAATTCACTTAAAATAGGTCAATGTTAAAATCAGTGTTAAGATTTCAACGTCCAAATTTAATGTGCAATACTTTAATTTTAAAGTTTGCACAGGATCTATTTAAAACAGTAGAAATAAAAACAATTTGTTAAAAGGGATTGTACGTAGCGTAAAAAATGGCGAAATACATTGCCTTTCGTATACATTTATGTAGCGCTATTACCGTTTAAGTGAAAAAACGAGGTAATATTAAAAAATATCACAGTTATAATAAAAATCTCCATTAAAATAAATATCTACGATAAACTACGGCCATGCCGCAGAATAAACCAGTCCAACGTAGTGAAAACAAATAGAAATAGAAATAAAAAACGCAGACAAAATGAAACGAAATAGCGTCATGAAGGGTAAAGAGTGGAAAAAAAACGTAAAAAATGATTCTTATATCGTTTTTATAACAACGAACATGTTTTACCCCTCGAAAGCCTCCCAGTTCACGTGACCGATGGGGAGAAGGGTGCTCGAAAACGTTCTTTCCAAATTGCGATCCTCTCCAAGTTCGTGAGTTATCGTTTGCCGCGAATCGGAAAAACGCGGTTTCGGAAAAACACGTGGTTGAAAGTTTGGGGTTTACACAAAGCGTCGGCCGACAAGTGATATGTACTTGCCATTCTAGATTTCCCGCAATTTCCAGGATTTTCCTCCTGGTATTTACCTATACTGTTACGTGAGGAACAGCTAAACTTTCAAAAATTTGGACTGACATCTTCAAAATAACGAAGATGTTAAAAATTTGTAATTTAAATTTTAATGGAGAATTTAAAATCACGTTACACAAAGAGGGAGGTTAACGTTGATTCCATTCGGGCTCTTACTACAGCAAACGTGCCGTGAAATTTGTCAAGGAATCCACGAAGAGAAAAATACGTGACTCACTTTACAATTTAAATATCAAAATCCATAAAATTTAAACTGTAAAAACTCAATAATCGCGAACAGAAATTTAACTGAAACATAAAAAAACCTCTGACGCATTCACCTGCCAGTCCTGCCACTCTCTCTTTCTTTTTCTCTTTCGCGAGTTTTAATCTATGAAAAGTAAAACACCCCGATAACGCGCACGCGGTTTGTTAGGTGAGACAAAAACGCTGCGCGAGCGGGGTGTTTTTCGCGCGGCGGATGCTAGCGCGGCGGGGTCGACAGTGGCATTTACAAATAGAGTCGGTCGCCACGCGGAAAAACACCTCCCCAGTGGTTTTGCCCTATTCCGTATGGTACGTTTAAGCGCGCGTCGCGCCCGACACCGGGAAGGACACTCGCGGGAAACATCGATCCTCGGGAAGAACGAGGCGAGAAATTAGCATTACCTCGGTGGTGCGCTTTTTGCACTTGTCGCTGGCGGCGAATATGTTCAGCTGCGTGGATCCAGCCGGCAACGGGCACTGATCTATGTCTACTCGGCGGAGGTCTATGTCGATACCGCTGGTACCCCTGCGAACGATAAATCAAACGTTTTGCGATTAAACCCCGGGCACCACGTACATAAGATAGGCTTACACATTAGACTTGAGCGACCGACTTGCGCCAGTTACTTCGCGGGGCTGAAATCTCTCGGCAGAGAGAAACTGGAACGTGTCGACGCCGCGCGCCGTTCTTATCGGAATTAGATTAGTAATAGAAACTAACATCTGTTTTTCTATTACTATTCAAATAGTTATACAATTCAAGTAGTAATTAACATCTGTTCCTAACTGGTATTTGCGCAAACTTGTGTAATTGCATCTCCCCGCGTCCTCAGGAATTGACAAGAGTTTTAACACACTGTTAAATTCCTAGTGTCAAATTATATTTAGGTACTTTGAGTTATCTTTAATCGTTCCTATAAGTTGTCACTGCTTCTACTCAAAATATGTTGTTAATTTAATTAAACCAATGGAGTTGAAATAATACTGTTTTGTGTCAAGATAATAAATTTCTACACACATGTTGAAAATAATAAAATGTTATTTAACTTAAGGTTAAAGATATTGGTTCAAAATTCATCCTTTAATATTTAACAGGTCTCTTTGTTATTTATATTCATAAAACGCTGCAAAATGTGAAAAGAATAAAAAAATTCTAGGATGTAAATGTAGAAAAATTTGTATTGTACAAGAAAAGCGGAAAAGAGCAGACTCTCTAAAATCTTATTTGAATTCATACATGAAAAGTGACGTTATATTAAAAAAGTGGTGATATTAAAACGCTATTTCACGATTTCTCTTGGGATTACACGTGTCTGCTGCGCTCTCGTTTTATTATATAATCTTTAACATCAAATTAAATTCTCTTGCTTCGTGTCTCCCGATGCATAATTCAACAGCGCGCGTGTTGCAGCCGATTATGCGTGCAATATATCTTCCGTTGATTCTCGACTCATGTAACTCGATAATCCTTCCGCCGGCATAAAACGCAATATGGTTGCTTTGTACGAAGAAGAGATATACGATATCAGCAGCCACTTCATAACATTATTCAATAGCCTTGTATAATATCCCGTATCGATTTTTTTCTCAAGAATTTTTTTTTTTCAATATCTCGCACAAACGTTCTATTAAAATTCTCGTGGAACTTGATCGTCGATGCGAGATATTATTCTCCCTTCGAAATTGCGAAACTGTCAATGCAAAATCGTCTCTCAATTATTTAGGTCTAAAATTAATTTCTCGATATTGAAAAACCGCCGTAATTATTTTTAACCCCGCTGAATGACACGGCACCGTCCAAGTCTGGGACACCCTGTATAACGTCTGAATCCCCCTCTTTCGATAGTTGGCCGGTATCGATTCTTGATTTGCAAGAATTACGATGCGTTCGCAGTTGCGCTGATAACAAATTTCCTTTAAACGGATATTGCATTCTTTGAAGCGACATAGCCCCGTTCTTTTCCATCCGGCGACATTTACCATGATTTCTGCGTGCGGTGGTCCGTGAAATTTTGCATTTTTGGATTTAAACGAGGGAACGAGGGAGAGCGACGTTATTTCCGACGTGCGATTGCGAGCGAATTTACGCTACCGGCGAACATATCGCTCGGATATTTCGGTGAATGGCGATTTCACTTAGTCCAGTGAAGTGGAAACGTTTTAGCTACGTAGCAAAAGCGTTTTAATTCACTCGGACATCGAACACTAAATAAATTTAATTTTTTAGTTACATGGAAACTTTAGCGTGGAACTCCATTTCAATCGTTCTTTTTTCTTTTTTTTTTAACGTACGTACGAGCTAAACGTATTAAAATGTAAAATTCAGATAATTATCTCCGTGTTCACGTCAAGGAATATAACGAGAATATAACTTCTTACAACGCATGAAAATTCAAAGAGATTAAACACAATATCTCGTTTCGAAGCACAAGAATCCAGTTTCATAGGAAATAGATTTTGCTCAAGCGTTATTTCATTGTCCATCGTTATAGACCGTATGGCAACAATTTTATATTGAGACAGCAGTGACTAGTTTCATATCCTGCTAGACTATAGACTATAGACTATAGACAGAGGAAATACTTTGCGAATTTTTTTGAAAAACATCTCGGAATTGAACGTAGGAACAGAACGAAGGCAAATACGAAAATGGCAATCGTATACCATCGCTTGTGCCATTGTTACCATGAAATCGCAAAAATTTCCGTCCAAACTATATAGCAAGACTGGGATAATATTTCGCGGAAGCTAGTATTTTCCATTTCCATGTTGGAGGCCAGTAACAATTAATATCACTGTATTGTTTCGCAGAAAGTGAGAAAGAAGAGAAACAGAGAAGGGAGACAAGAAGAGAGAGATAGATTCTTGCTCTGTTGACAGAGACTTCAAATGGCCGTTCTCGGAATAGAACTGAAAGCTTTCCAAACGCGGTTAAATCAATTTGCATAACTGAGTTCCGTTCGTATTTTAGATTAACTTTTCGTCTCATATGACAGCACATTTACAACATATCTAAATTTGCCATCAAAATAAATTGAATATTGATTTAATATCGCCTTCTGCTCTGTTTCCCTTCTTTTTCAACGCCTGCTTCAGTAAAAACTTGTTGCAATCGGTAATTTTGTTATGTATAATATGAATCAAGTTTTTCACCGCGAATATATATTAACAAGATGATACTGTTTTTTTTTCGAGCTCTTTTCTTATCCGGTGCAGGCAAAATTTGATTTTATTTACATAGGAAGATAGTTAAATGAATCACGTCCTGTATGCAAAAACCAGCCAACAATGTTGCGGTTGTTGGTTGGATTCTTCCTGCAGGATTTAATCCAATTATTCTACCGGGCAACGTCAATCAATATAAATATTTGAAAATTGTGAGAAGAACAGACAAGTCTCCCGTTTGTACAATGAATTAAAATCAGATTAAATCGAAATCAAATTAAGTAAAATATCATACGTAAATACAAAACAAAAAATAGAATTACACGATAGAGTTTTGCTATACAAATCTTTTCGTTAACATTTCATGCAAAATTTTATATTTCTTTTTATAATCTGCAGCTTTATTGCAAGTCTGTAATTTAGTTTTATTTTAATAAAAATTTGAGATTTAATATTATTATTGTGGTATCTAAATAATAGTTATACAAAATTACAATTTATAATTTTCGATAACATTTACCGTTACAGGTTACGGATTGCCGTGATAGAGAAATCGAGCTCAAGTCGAAAACCCTACGGTTGAAAAAAAATACGATTGTTTCAGAGCACTCCGTATATACGGGCATATTTAAGAATTTTCGCCGGGCTATAATAAGATTCTATAAAGGGTATGATATCTGCATACTTCATCGCCAGGAAGGTGAGGAATGCTGGAAATATCTCGGCCCCGTGTTCATCAAATTGGTCGTATCGATTATCGATTGCAGCTGCGAAAGGCCTGGGTTTCAACGGGAATTTCGAATTATCATCGCTTTCACGAAAGCACGACTTCACCTTCCATTAAGTTAAGTAGAGTCGGAGTCTTGTTATTGTTCGATTAAGTGCACGTAAATACTCCTGCAATTTATAATAGCTGGCGCAAGGGTAACTTGCATTAAAATTTTTATAAATAAATAATTATATAAGAAATATATAATTAAGAACAGGCACTTAACCATATATTGTAAATTGTTTTTCTTTATCAAAAACAACACTGCATGTTTTATAAAAATGTCGGATAGCAATATATAAAATCTCAATTATATATATATAAGATAGTGTTTCTTTTAAAATTACAAATCACGTCACGAATTACGATAAGTTTTGTATACAAATTTTTTTTACATTCTATTTATATTTTTTTCCAGCTTTTTCAACTGATTTATTTTATAATAAAATTGAGTTAATATTATTTGGTTGGTATCAATCATAGTTTATACAAATTACATTTATTTTCGATCTTCGACATTTAATTGCGTGATACGAGATCGAGCTCAAGTCGAAATTAAGGTGAAAAAATGACATGGAGTGTATATACGAATATTAAAATTAATAATAAATTAATAAAGTTAATCGCTATCTCGCCAAAGGTGAGGAGGAAAACTCGCCCGTTCAACAATTTTCAAAAAATGGAAATCTGTCAAAATTCATACACGCTTAGACCGATTCATAAAATTTAGAGGGAGCTTATTGTTGATAATCACTATTCTTGCAAAAATTCCAAGACTGGAAAATTTAAAAAAATATTTAAGAAAATAATTAGACGGCTACAAAATCGTAACATCAAACAACACTCATAAAACACAAAATAAGGATCGTAGCCGTAAAGCTTTTACAGAATGAGGTAGATTGTATTAAATTTCATGGAGAAAAAAATCAGTATTATGTTCGGTTGAGTATATTTAAATATGTATGTCCGTGGGTGTCCGCTCGATAATTGCGTTTCAGCAACATTTTAAGCGCATAGTAGAAGGAATGTTGTTGTGGTGAGCGCAATTTAATTTATATAGAGAATGAAATTAACTAAAAGCAACAACGTTTTAACCTGTACCATCAACATAAATAATTTTAATGTTAAGAGAATATTCACATATATCAGATTTTGCTTATTAGTTTTCAGCGAATATGCTTTATAACTTCCTTCATTTTTATTTCGGATTATATATTAATTTGTTTAATATGATTTAATTGACATGAATTTATTCAGAGAGACAAACTTGAATGTGGATTATGCATTATAATGCCGCGATTGTATATAATTTTATTATCGGAAAATTTTCGTTTTTCATTTCTATTCTGCATTAATATAATGTCTCTCTTGTATGCATACCTTTATGCACTAAGAAAAAAATTTGCTCCAAATTTGCTTCTCGAAGGAAAGGAATTTTTATTATTCCATGTAATTTTACGTATAAATCTCACGTACCAATTATCTACTAAATTGACCTTAATTGATTTCATCTGCTCCCCCTGTGTACTCGTGCTGTGTTTATTTATTTACTTATCATCGTGCGTTGGGCAAAACGCGCATGTACGTTTTATTATTCTCGAGTTGTTCCATAAGAATGTCGGGACGTGACGTGTATAATTATCGGCGCGTAATTCCGGCGCAAGTTAGGTCGGAGATAATAAGGTAACCGGTTAAACGTATAAATTAGGTGCGCATGTGCCTCGGAGAGGTTTTCGCAAACTCCCGATGCCGTGGTAACGCGGTGACCCGTGCCGAAAGCCCGAGCCCAGGCCGGTTACCGTATTACAAATTAGATCCGCTAACTCTTCTCTAGCAGATAATTCGTTTAACCGTCCGGGCGCGAAATAGAGCGGGAAACTGCATGACCTTGGCTAAGTGAATTTTTCATTTGGATACAGAACTGACATAATTACCAGTAATTATAATGCACCTCCCCCCCTCGAGCCGCGGAGTTAAAGATCCGGAGGAACTTGGGAACAAGGAAGCTGGCTTTCGGGAAGCGTGGGATACATGCAAGGTGTTCGCGACCGATTGCATTTCCTTCCAGTCTACTGATCCTTCGACAAACTTAGCCAATCTTTCCTTCAAGGGAACTCGATGGATTACTCGCTCGCTTGTAGTCACCTACATCAGAAATGTAACTGTACCTTATATCTATCACCTCAGATAATTTCGAGTAAACTTTATCCGAATGGAGATTCGATATCGAACTTCGCAGAAATTTATTCGAGCTCGGATTTCCGAAAAATTATTACTGCTGTCACGTCAGCGATTAAAAAATTGGCAAATTGACTGCTTAAAAAGTGGCTCGGTTGAAATGGCCGGAAACACCATGTATATGACTTCACCATAATCCTACTTTGCTTGGATGGTAATTTGCTTAAGTACTAATTTTCTTGGGTCCTAACACGCTTGGATGCTAACTTCCTTGAATACCAAATTCCTGGCACCCAGATTTCAAGGAGTCCTAGCATATAAGGCTTGGCTTTGATCCTAGTTTGCTTGGATAGTCATTGGCCTAGATACTAGTGTGCTTAGATCTCACCTTCTCTCTTTTCTCTATTAAATCTCATCTTTTGTTTGTGTGTGTGTGTCAGCTGTCAGGTTTCCTTCCTTTTTGAAAGATATGGAATGCAGTACAAAACATATAAGGTCATAGATATTAGAATCTCTAATTACAAAATAAATTAAACTCGAATCGAAGAGTCGAATGTAATGTTTTGAAGATTAATTAATAAATTAATAAGAAATAAGAAGAAGAAAAGACTGCTATATAAAGTAAAAGTAAAGTTAGTTTTGGATCCATGCAAATGATGAGTGAGTTGAATATTCAAGCAGATTAATTTCTTAAAAAATTAAATTAAAAAAATTCAAGAATGATAAAACTCGCGCGATTAATAAAAAATAATAAATAAATAAACAGATAAAATATGCAATATAATGAAAAATAAAATAAAACAAGTAAATAAATTAAAAATAAATTAATGAAAAATGGAACGCCAGAGATTTAATAACTGTTTTAATTAACACACCCCACTTGAGTTGCGAGTCTCTCATTCGAGATTGTAAGAAATTCAGTTTCTGCTCTGTCTCCCTAAAAAATCTGTCATATCTGTGAAACGGAGATTCCCAAGCTTGCACTTGATGCGAAATAAACGATGCACGAACGCGTAGATAGCCGAGAGTAAAAGAAAAGGAGGAAGAGGAGGAGGCAATGGAGGTGGAAGTGGAGGTGGAGAAATTCCCAATGGGGAAGAAACGACGCGAATGTTATCATCCTCGCGTCTTCGTCATCGTCGTTGTCTCTTTGATTCCACACGTAGCTCGTCAACGAAACGCTTTTGTGAGACGTAATGCATATAATGCGCCTCGCAAGGGCGCATCAAAGTGAGTTCTATTCGTATTATTAGTCACATAGGCAACGGTTAATTATATTACTCACATTTTCGGCCGTGGTATAAAATATCTACCGCAAAGCGCGCGACATTTCTATAAAATTTAGCATATTAAATAATAAATTTGGAATATATTCAATTTTTCGGTCGTAGAAAATCTCAGATATTACCATAATTTTTTCATACGGATTTTAACGTTATTAAATACTTTAATACCTTAATAATTACGTGTTAAGTTGAATGTGTTTTAAGAAAAGTTCAATTACGAATATTAATAAAAGAAAACATCTCTTATTCTTTGCTTTATTTTATTTTCCATATTTGTTATTTTTGTTTGTTACCTACATCTGTAATTGGACGTTTCCGCTAATTGGCCAAAATTCTTTTACTTTGTTTAGTTAATAATTCCGTAGCTGCTGCGCCATTATAGCAATTAGCATTTTTTCATAGCTTCATTATACTTCAACCAGGGGTTGTGGAAGGACACGCGGTTTTAGCACACTTTGTATGGCTTTTACGACGAGATTTTCAACCGAGAGAAAGCTATAGAGACAGAGACAGAGACAGAGACAGAGACAGAGACAGAGACAGAGACAGAGACAGAGACAGAGACAGAGACAGAGACAGAGACAGAGACAGAGACAGAGAGAGAGAGAGAGAGAGAGAGAGAGAGAGAGAGAGAGAGAGAGAGAGAGAGAGAGAGAGAGAGAGAGAGAGAGAGAGAGAGAGAGAGAGAGAGAGAGAGAGAGAGAGAGAGAGATATGTCGAGAACGAGCTTATGGAGGCGAAATTCTGTTAAAACTAACTAAGCGAAGGCGGTCGTGAAAACAATTTCACTCGCAACGAAGTAAGCGTCCTCGCAGTCTCTACAAAGCGTTACGTTCTGCACGCGCGGTATTCCCGTTGTCGCGGAAACGACTGCTGCCAGGATTGCAGCATAAGATTTGCTAAACAAGAGGAATTTGAAAATTTCCTGACTCTCCACGGTTGCTCTTAAATCCCACGTTTTTTCTCGCTCTTCAAGTTTCAGAAGTTTCTCAGATTTACTTCAACGAAATATGCATGAGAACAAGATTTATATATTTTGCTTTACAAAAAAAATGGTATGTGACAGAAAATATATGCAGATATTTCCGGAATATACGTAAAATGTCGAGATATTTCTCGATAGAGTCGCAATTCTCCATGACATAATCGTGTTGCGTCAAGTCATGTTCACGTGTCCACGTCTTATTTAATCCTCCGGCGTCGAGCTGCATAAATGAAGTCGTTCCAAAGCTGCCGTTATTTTTGTCTTTTGTCTCGTAAATGCCTTACTAAATTAAATAGTCAAAATGGTCGCAGAATGTAACAATAATTAAAGATTTGTAAATGTAATTGTTCACGAGCTTTGACAACTAGCTTGGAAACTTTAACTTCCTTGAGCCCGGGAAAACTTTATCACGGCACTTCCGAGATTTGACCTCGCTGTATTGCAAAATTTCATTCTATAACAAATAACAATATAATCTCGCTCGACTAAGCAAACAGCTAAGTAATTTAAAACGGCCAGATTTCGAGCAATTAAAAGAGAGAATGTTGAAAATATATTTATTATATAATTTCAATAAAAATATACAATCGTGTTAACGTTTCGAGCCTTATCTTGGCCTTACTTGTGATATTTGTAATGTGTTATTCTTAGTTTTTTTATGGTTCTGAAGAATGCCAAGTAGGGCTTGAAACGTTAACACGATTGTATATTTTTATTGAAATTATTAAATATATTTTCAACATCCCCTTTAATTGCTCGAAATCTGGCCGTTTTAAAGATGTATGTATCGCTTATGTCAAAACAGGATGAAGCTGAAATTTACAGAGATTGTGCACTGAGAGAAATGTTTTGTTGAGTTTTGTTACTGTAACAAAATTTTGGTTGTTTCAACAAAACATTTCTCTCAGTGTGCACTTATATATCCCAAAAACCTGTGTTAAATTTGCGATCAATTGTCCGACCCGTTTCTGAAATATTTGCTTTAAAAAAGTTACAGAAATTATATATATATATATATATATATATATATATATATTTTGTATATATATATATATATAGATAGATATACTTCCCATATAAATATCGTAATATGTATCTCTGCTCTGTACAGTAAAAATGAATGAAATTTTTATGGTACACTTCTATGACATCGAGAATTGCAATTACGGTTTTTTAAGATTTTCTGATGGTTATATATATTTTTTCAATTTTTTAATGATTTATTTAAACAATATCAAGTACAAAAATGGGACAAAATTGCAATTTTTACACTTTTTCTGTCCCAATAATACCATGTTGTTTATGAATAATTTTTGAGATTAGCTCTACACTGTTTAATCAAAAAAACAAAATTATACTACATATAACTATAGCGACATACATCTTTAAGTTACTTAGCTGTTTGATTCTATAAACTCTCGTCAGAAGATTAAAATTAAGATTATAAGATTAATTTATAACATAATCTACAATAATATTGTTTCAACACCTTCAAAGAGAGCGAGCGGTATTATTCCGCTATTTAAAGACAAACAATGAATGAATATTCCACATACTCGTGAATATAACAACATTGCCTTTGTTCTACTTCTACATCCCGAAATTACATTGATTGTTTTCACTCTAAAATATTGATCTACAGAGAAGACGTGTCGTTTTTTCTATTTGCGCGCGGTAACGTCGACGGTCGGACGACATTTTCTCCCGGAATTTCGCCCCATTTTAGCAGCCTAATTGTAGTCCATTGTAATCGCGTTTCATTTTTCGCTGTCGCACTCTCAACCAGCTGGAATTTACTTTTCCATATGGCGGTAGCATGAAACGCGTTTGCTTTTCTATTAGTTATTCGATTAAAATCTCCGCGAAGAAAATTACGTTATATTACTATATATTTCGCAATTATTTAATGAGCGTCACTTAAATCTCTAATATCGAGATGCCACTCTCGGTGTAGATAACTGAAGTCGAAGAGAAGCATTTCTAAAATGCATAGAATATTCTAGGTATTTTATGAGAACGTCAAACTTCGCGAAAGAGACTGTATATCCTTTGACAACATCAGTCGGTCTTTCCCTATCAAAACTTCAAACTTGTCGAGCTTCGAAGATCGAGACAAGTGACAAAATATCTCACTTCACAGTTAATTATTTTTAAGTAACGTCTTCTTTAACACAGTTTTAGTTTAAAACTCGATTATTAAAATGTTCGGTGGTGAATATTACTTTGTTATACGAATTTATCGATAAATTGCCTGCTGAAGAAGTCTGATGGAAGTTTTTCAGAGAGCGTTATGTATAAAGCAAAAAAGATTTAAAAAATTACCGATGTTTGAAGTAGTTGCAAAGTGAAATAATAACGATTTATATAAACTTAATTTTTCATTCCTTAAACTGTGTATTTCACATGAAAAATTATACATTTAACAAAAATTGAAAACTTTTCTAAAACTTCCGGCATATCAATACTTTTGAGATGTTAAAAATATATTGTTCGAGATCACGAATGTGTTTTAAAATGTTTGTCATATATTGCTTAAGAGGTTACACGACATTCTTCAAAGATCGCGTCAGTCATCAATTCTCTAGTTTAGGTATACATATCATTACCGTCTCGAGTCGTTCTCGGTATATTTCATCGTGAGAATCTCTTCGGTTATTCACATCTAAATGAAAGATGACTGACGCACGGTTCAACGGGATCTTTTCATTGTCTTCCGCGAAATCTATATTAAATTATCATTTCCACGCTAACTGTTGCCAAGGGCCCATCATCCATGGCATCTTTTTTTTGTGTGCATATAAAATCCCCGAGAAGTTACCGCCCACCTGCCATTTGCCATACGCCAAGAGTCAACCCGTCATCGTCGATCCGTTCGGGCAATAGTCATCAGTTCGGTCGCGAGTAATTAGACGGTGAACGAGTAAGTATCGATAGTAATTTTGATTCGAGACACCCCTGTTTCTCCAGTTTTCAGTTAAATTTCGAATATGCTTCTTCGATATTATATTTGGGTATTAAATAAAGTGTTTGCGTTATATTAGTGTCAGTGTACACGCGAACATGTATCATGCATAGTTAATACTAACATTAGTGTTTCCGTAATTGGGATTATTAAATTAAATTAAAAATTTGCCTACAAATAATCTAAATTAATAATCATTTATCTGAAAGATTCAATTTTAACAGCGGGCATATAAATAAATTCTTAAGAACTTGAGGACATTAATTTCAACATATAAGTGACAAAGAATCTAGAGTGTAGTAAAATTAGATTGACTTTTTTATTCCTAAAAGAGATAGTTAAATATTTTATCCACGCGCGCGTTGCATTTAACCGCTCGATTTAATCGCTCGGTAACCGAACTATTTTTCTCGTAGACTCGAGGAGAGGCTTTGCACTTCTTTCGCGAAAGAAAGTTCGTGAGATTTTACCGCTTGCCACTAGAAGATTAAAGGGGAATCTCTAGTAATCGATCGCGTGCCCTTCTCTATTTGCTTGCCACGCTTTCCCCCGCGGCAGCTACAATTTCCAGGGTCTAACTGTAATCCACTCTGCAACTGCATACCATTCTTCCCGGCCGCGTTTGTAGTCCGAATTTACTTTCGCACGATGACGACAGCGTTGGAAGCGTTTGCATTTCGTCTCGCAATAATAGTCGAAAACGCTTCGTCGGGTCTGAGGGCCTCGTGGAACGCCTCTAATCCCGGAATCCGTTTTAGAACGCAATAAAGAGCGCAGAGGCTATTTGCGATAAGGCTTAACGTTTGCCAATTGATAGCAACCGATAACGATAAGACCGAGTATCGAGCGAGCAGAAAGAGAGACCTCAATTGTCGCAAAATCGTTGTCGAGTAAACCAAAGGGACAGCGTGAGAAACGCGGTAAATCGCGCTGAAAGATAACACATTCATGTGTTCAGATAAATACATTCGTTCTTACAATGGACTGTAATATCGCGAACGTCGACAAGAACTTTTGAAGAGCTTAAATATACATCTATAAATCGATTTCTGGCAAGTAAAAGTATTAATTTTCTTATCTAATTTTTTTTCAAGCATTATAAAACGTAGGAAATGTAAATATATGCTAACTGTTTTTGCATTTGTTACATATTCCCTGGATTCAGTTTTAAAATGCTATTTACATTTCGTGAAAATTATATATATACGTCATTTAAAATTTAAAAATATAATTTGAAATTAAAAAATATATAATTTAAAATTCCCGAGATAATTAATTAAAGAAATTGTGCAGTGATAAATATATAATTTATAATTCTCGAAATAATTAATTAAGAAAATTTATTTCAGTGTTTAAATGTTATTCAAGTTTCCAAGACTTTATAAAATATTTCAAAATGTTATTCAAAGTAAAAAATATTGCCGATCTCTCTCTTTCTCTCTTTCTGTCTTTCATATTTAAAATTGCCATTTAAAATTCAAAACAATTACTTAATATTCAGGAACAACGGCCAAATTCTGAAAGATCTACAGACAGAGATCCCTTGAAGATTTGACGGCAGATTAGAGGGGAAAAATAGGATTATCGAAAATCGTTTAAGGATCCGACAATCAAAGAATCGCTACAATGGCTGAAAGAACGCCGGTGGCTGACAGTGAAAAAGTAGAAGAAATCGCACCCGAGACGCAAGAGGTCGACGCCATTTTGTCGGCGAAGACGCCGGTTGTCACGGAAGACGGAAGCAAAATTAACAGACGAGTCAGGAGGAACATCATTACCGTGCCGGAACGAAATGAGATCGTGAGAAACGGAACGAGGTATCGCCGTGACAGAAACGGACGATTGAGACCCGTATTTGATTAACGTTTCACACACGGTTAGTTTGTTCTTTGGTTTTTTCTGCATCATCGGTCTTTGAACCTTTGATTGACGCGCCCGTAAAATTCACGCAAGCGCGGCTTTCAAATATAGTTGAAAATTTAATACATTTTTACTAACATCAGAGTGGATGGATATCAGAGTGGAGTGGCTGTCAATAAATAAATTTTACTTAAATTCTCAGGCTATCATTTGACATTCCAAAAAATTACACTCGAATGTTAATATCCACAATAATCACTGAAAATATTACTAAATGTGTTCGCTAAATATTTTTGTCGTTATATCTTATTAAATTTCGGTATATTGTTAATTTTATGCTTAATGTAGTGTTCAAGTTCAAAATCAATAATAACTGATTTAAGAACGTAAATAGACAATCATTAATTCTTTGTTCAATTTATTTAACGTGAAATGAAATAAACATTCTTATTTAGGATTATAGTAACATGATTTTATTTTCGCAAGAAAATAAAACTGTAAATGCATGATTTTATTGTGACATTATAAAGTATAAAGTAAATATTTTTATAAAAATAGGTCGATTTAGGAAACAGCGAACGAATTCGTTATCGGATTTATGAACGTTAAAACTTGATAATCTATTCATTTTTGTTGCACTTTAGGATTAAACGTTATATTTTTTCACCTAAAAACTGCTTTGTTATAAAAGTTTAATATTGTTCAATCGTAAATCCAGCTTTTTTTTTAACCTGCAAGTAACTTTTTATTAAATCTAAAGTCAAATTTAAAAAACCTCTTAAAAACCATTCTCATAGTAAGAGAACACGGTTTACTCTAGAAAAAAGAGGAAATAACAATTTTCTTTATAGAAACTAAATACATTTCCATTGTATTCGTTCTAAAAATTAGATTTTGTACTAAAAACTATATGTTTTTTATTTGAAAAAATCAAACTGGTTCTCTGGTCGGTAAAATTTTTTCCAATTCAGGAACTAGAGATACATTGGGCTTGTTTTAAGCTATACTCTATTTCGTTAGTAAAAGCGAAACTTTATTCGCGCAAAAGTCAAATATTTGTTGAATTGAAAAGCCAAATTCTATCGTCATAAAAGCCAATCGTTTCTTGCATAACAGTTTTGTTTCCCATAAAAAGCTAATCATCTGTGAAATGAACTTCATAAAATGTAGATAAAGTTTTTTTCTGCTTTGGTAATATTTGAACAATAATAAGTAAATAAAACCTTTTATTGCTCGTTAAATATTTCTAACTTTCCATGCGCTTTACCGAATGTAACTGTCGTAGTATTCTAATAAGCTTCTTCTTCACTCTCTCTCTCTTTCCCTTTCTTCTCTTTCTTTCTATTGTTTGACAATTTCGATATTCACGTAATCTCGTGGACATGATATTTTCAGCGGGCCACTCGCATATACATATTTATAGAATTTCACCTGCAATTTGAAATGCAAACGATACTTGGCTGTCCCGATAACCTTATACGTTAAATATGTTAAACAACTTTAACTGCGATTATGGGCTATTTTCCAAGAGGTGTCATATTAAATAATTCATTATTACAGAAAAATCGATTTAAATTAGAGACACACAACCGCAGAATATATATAAAATAAATAAATTACGGTCAGACTATTTTAGAAAATAAAAAAATTAGAATAAAAAATATAAACAAGGTTAAAAAATATGTAGTAAAAAAATATAAAAAATAAGTAATTAAAATATTTAAAAAAATTACAAATATTTTTATACGCAAAAACATATACCATACAAGATTTAGCTAAAATAGCTTTAATCTAAAAACATTTCAATGCAAATTATATCGCAAAATTTAATCTGTATGATTTTTAGAGAGGTAGTGATAAGATTTTCTAAATATTTACATATAAATATACATATACGAATTAAATTTAGAATTTAACTAGCTATCATTTCTGCGAAGTATTGCAAGATTACTCATGTTTTTCATATTGAGTATAAATTCTTATCAAAGATATATGATTCACCTTTGACACACTATCGTGTAAATATAACGTAATATCTGTAATGAAAATTATCATAAGCCAAGATTTGTCGATTCGTGGAATTCTCTGTAAAAAATTAATCAGTCACTACGCAGCATCCGACAGAGTCTTTATAATCTCTGTCTTTTCAAGAATATTTCACACGTCGTACGCGTCGTTTAAACTTTATCGAGAGCAAACTTTCGAGGCAGTTTGTATTCTGTGACGAAAATCGAGAATGAAATTTTGCATCGTGTTATTAATTATGGCGGTGATGACCGCTGTTTCGTCATTGCCGATGAACGAAGATCAAACCGAGCCACCTACTACTGAGGAATCGGTGACAACGTCTCCATTCAATATCATAACAGTGCCGGAATTTCCGTGTCCATTTCCTGGTCAGCAACGTGACGCGAACGGAAAGTGTCGATTACGTTTGCAAAATCTCTAACATCAAGTAAATAAGGTAAACCTTCGTGATAATTTTGCCGAGAATCGTAGAAATCAGGAAGATATGCATATAAGGAAGAAAGAAAAGAATTTGCATGAAATGCATGAATAATTGGAATATTCGGGAAAAATAAATAGTACGTCATTGCTCGGGAGATTAGCGAGAAAACGCTTTCACCCTATCAACGAAGATATTTCATACGTCATATACGCGTCGTTTGGAGAAATCGAGGTCAAATGGTTTTGTGTGAATATCACAAAAATGAAAATTTGAGCCACGTTGTTAATCCTCGTGACGATGATGACTGTCGCGTTGTCACCGTTATCGGACGAAAAAACAAAAAGAGTCGTCTACTACCGAAAAATCAACGACAGTTAAATTTTAAATTCTCGGTCATTATAATGGTTGCGACGATCCATGCTCGATTATTTCATGTCCGATTGATCGGGATTCAAACAAGAAACATCGATAAATCTCCAAAATAAAGAAAATTAAGTATGATACATTCACGTAATGATTTTATTGAGTGTCATGGAAATTTTGAAAATTAAAAGATACAGGATAATTTAGAAGTTTTATCTTAAATGTCCGTCCGTCTCTTAATAGTACAATAAAGGCAATTGTTTATACAAAAAATTAATTGATCAAAAAATTTGGGTACGAATAAAGCTCCGTATAAGAAGACATATTAAAAGTGTATATTTTTATTAGGCATTTTTAATAATATGAAAAAATAAAATAAAGATGCGTGTCATATTAATTCCATATTCAGTATTATAAAAGATAAATTGTTTCTCAGATAATTTATTCATTTCTGTTATATTATATACACAGTGTATATCATTAACCTTATGAGATATATCGACAAAATTTTTTGACAAATATATTTGAACTCTATTTTTATTATCACAAATTTTATAAGACATTGTTACTTTAACATTTTTTAATTCAATGTTATGTAACTATTGGTGATTAATTTCTAAATGAACTTAACTTTAAAGTATGAATATCTCTGACATGTGCTTTTTCGAATCTGCTTTTTGAATATTCGTTTATTAGCGGAAATTTATGTCTCCCGTGCAAACTTTTGGAATTACTCTGGGAATAGCACGTATTTCCTCTTCCTTTTCCGGAACACTCCTGCCTATATTCCATATGTTTATTTCAGCGATCGTATTATCCTGACTCATTCCATAGCTGTCTGAATACACCAATAGAACAAAATTTATTGTGTGGTTAAGTGTGTGAGTGGGTGTATGTATGTATGTGTCTAAAAAAAAGAATACGAAAAAAAATTTAAAGCCACTGCACATAATTCTTCTTTTATGTCGCCGAACAAGAACTGTATTCATTCGTGAGCTGCTATTTTTTATATTCGTTTACAGATTCAACGATACGAGCGGTGTCATCCGAAAGCTACATCAGCAGTGAAATATCGTAACAACGTACGACGAGAGATTGGCCAAGCTATTTGTCTGCTTTACATTATCAGAGGAACGAACTATTTCGCAACCGATACAATTATCAAAAAAATGTATATTTTATTCTTTCTGTTACTGTCATTAAATTGCGGTAAATTGTGACCGCGTAATATGTATAAGTCCTGATTAATCGTAATAAGATGCTTTTTTTTATCTGTCTGTGCATCTACGCCCTTTTTATATGTTTATTTTTATATATAAAATAAAAACTATGTATGTACGTTAACAAAGTTTAATAATAAATAGAAAAAAATCTATAGAGTTGTATGTTTGTACAAACCGCACGTCACTATGTGTATTGAAATTTAAATGACAAATGGATTTTCGAATTTGGAATTGATTTTTCTCTAATGGACGTTTAGTAATAACTCCTACTCTGTATAGAAAAAAAATAACAAATATTGTTAAATAAAGTGTTATTAATGGCTGTGTGTGTGTGCAACAGTCCTACCGCGACCGCTTTCTTTATGTCAGCTGTATTATCAGATTTTGACATTTATTGGTCTAAATACGACGACGGTATTGTCAGTACGAAATAAACGCCAGCAATCGATTTTAATGCCGAATGTGCGGCAAAATGCAAAAATATGAGCCTATATATCTTTATCTGTTTTCCCATCTTTCTATATTCAGACATAAAGTTGTTTACCGACATGTACCTATAGTGACCTATTTTCTATCGATCAACGAAAGATTTTATTTTTAAAGACATCTTTAACTATGTCAAGATCGATATTAGTCTGTCACGTTGGTCTGTAGCTTGCAGGGTTTATAGCGTCTCGGGTGCAAGTCATAGAAAACGTGTGCAAAGCTGAGCTACCCTGTATATTACTTATCAGTTTGTTATAGAGTTGTGTATACGTCCCATTTATGTTAAATTTTACAGACATTTACTCTCTAGTCAGAAATAATTAGTCAAATCGATTCAATCAATTTGACTTTGATGCGTAAATGAATGGTCAATGTCGAATAGTGGTTGATATTTTTGTCATTTTTAAACTCATCATAATTTTTTTATGTTAATTGAGTAATTATAAATATTTCTATAAGACTTCTATGTCTTTCGGCCAATTCTTTCTACATCGAATACATAATATATACATATATCGTGCTTTCCGACTTTGCACTGATTTGATGTAGAGTTAGAAAGATATTAGAAATCTTCCAGAAATATTCGCAATTGCTTGATTAACATTATGTATATTATGTAAAAGCAATTATAATAAGGTCAAAGATATGAGAAACAAAGATCAGTCAATATTTGATATCGACTATTTATCGATGCATCGATATCGTATTGATTCAACTAAATTAATTCAACTAATTATTTCTGGCCAAAACGGGAAAGTAACGGAATGCTCTAAGTATTATATGCTATAAGTATTGTTATGCTTATTGACGACATTGATATCAGTAAATTTTGATTACGACGACCAGCGCGTTTTTAAATTGCACAATTTTAATTTTTATTGTAATGAAGCAAAGTGCATCGCGTTGGAAATAATATCTAAGTATAAATAGAAAATATGCGACAGCAGCGAAGCGGCAAGATACTCGCCGAGATAAGTCGAATAAAGAAGCATCAAGAGTGAGAAGCGTTCGAAGATTTCGCATAAATTACGAACAGAGTCAAAAGAAGTCAAGAAGAAAGAATCGAGAAAGGGGTAAAAATACGAAATTGGAGGTGCGGAGATTTTGATCCTTACTCGCACTTTGATTTGTATTTTTAAACTAAGAATTGTTACATCGTTTAGAAATGCTTCATGGGTATTTTGCTAATACTTGCGACGACAATGTTAATCTTAGTACTATCGACAGTCGATCAGGAGAATAAGAGTGAAATGCACGAGTACGAATATGCACGAGCCAAGCTTAATGTTACCCCGCGCACAGCTATAACGGTACCCTCGAGAATTACAGACCCGTGTCCAGAAGGCCAGAGAAAAGATTCCAGAGGAACGTGTCGCACGCCGGTATAATAATCGAGAAACACAGGTAACTGTTTCTTTAAAACAGTGTATTTAGGTCTGTTAAAACAAATTATCTTCAAAAGCAGAATACAGATTTCAATTGGACGTGGTTAAATCACGTGCGATTATACTCTGGATTCGTAATTAACGCGTTACGTAAATTCTTATGAAAACCCTGGTGCGAATGTTTCCAATTTTATACATTAACAGAATATTCCACACATATTTCTATTTAATATATTTTCCAGCCATTTTATTAATAATCAGAGAATAAATATTTAATTAACTGTTTATTAACGTTGGTGACATTGATAGCTTTGAATGTTACAGCATTAAGTAATTTAATTGACAATAATCAACCAAATACATGTATATTATTTTTTTATAAAATTATAGTAAGTTATATAACAAAGTTATATAACAACAAAGATGTAAAAAAAATTATCCCATCTTAACGAACTGTGAGTTATTATTTTAGAGTTTGTTTAAAGTGTAAATTTGTATCTCTGAAAATTATACATTCCAGCTTTTGACAGATTCCTTCCTAAAGTACATGTGCATTTATGTCTATTTGCAAGCTGCGGTGGATATCAAAATTTCAGCAATATCAGATGAAAGCTAAAAACGAGATCGTAGAAAATATCGTAGCAACGACAAAAGGGTGAAAATATTCTGTGTTTTGTATCCGCAGGTTTTATTAATAAATTCACACTGTATATGTTAATTTTAATTGCATTGTAATTATGTGTGAATATTTACTAATTGTAAGATATCTAACAACATTATTAGAGTCGTATATATAAGTTCTGTACGTTCTACAGCCCAGAATACATTTTATATTATGAAAGAAATTAAATTATATTTTCTCATAACGCGTTAATTCGCGCATGAAATGCTAAAAGCGTAATTGTTGAAAAGCTAAAAAGGAATGCAGTTAGTTAGCAAGCATGAGAACACACAATGAGTCACAAAATGAGATTCTGCTTCATTATACGTATTATTGTTTTTTTTTTCGTCAAATTATAATTTTTCTAAATTTTAATTTTATAATTCAAGATTGCTTTTAATTAATACTAAAATTTAATCGCGTCTAGAGAGTATTTCTATATCCAATATCACAAAAAATATTAGATGCTTATATTTTCACCTTACAGCTTGCATTTATATTCATTTGTCGATTTGTATGCCGTGATCGTCGTGAGCTTTGTTTCGCGACCGTTGTAGGCTGCACTTACTTGACACACATTGTGATTCACGGATCTCAAAAGACTAGAAAGAGAGAAAGAGAGAGAGACGCAGCTAAAGAAGTAAATAAAAACAAACTTCTTTAAATTTACGTTTTCTAAAATAACGAGAAATGAATCGATTAAATTGTTTTTCTTAATTTTTCTAACAAAACTGTACTGCTCCTTTTGATATTAAACCTTATCATACTTCATTAGTTCATATATATAATAATAGCTTTATAAGTAATTATCAACACATTTAGTATAATCTTCGAAGTATTTTTCTTTATTTATCTTTTAATAATAAGAAGCAATTTTTTATTTTAAATATACCTATATATACCTATATATAACTATTTGACCTTCGTGTTTTTTGTGGCGTTTGGGAAGTCCTGTCGTTATAACTTCTCGTTTGAGTAGAAAAGGATATACTGGTTCATAACCGGTTCTTTCAAAAGATGATAATGAAGCTTGAGAAATCAGGATGATTATAAATAGGAGAGATGTATAGCAAATAATAATGCGAGTTTGCCGATAGGATAAAGTGTGTGTCGAATTGTAGTATTTTTTATTTTAAATTGGTAAAAAAATAGAAAAAAAAATACAAAGAAATAAGCGAAAAGAGGAATTTCTTAAAATTTTTTTAAGTTATTTTATATTTGATAAAAGAAATAAATAGAAAAATTAAGACTTTTAAAGAAACTTTTTAAAAATAAAAGAATGGAAGATTTATATAAAACTTATTCGACTACTTCGTAAAAATAAAAGAATAGATAAACAATATATGATGTTTAATTTTATATCTTTTAGATCACACGGAACCTTTAGATTTTTACAATTAACACGATGAAAATATTCCTTAACGTTTCGCTAGCAATCATGTTAGTGGTGACCATAGTGATATCACTAGCGACGTGTATGACCACAACTACACGTATTAGCGTAGTCGCGTTGAACCATTTTTTATCATAGACATTTCTACGAGACCACCTTGCTCCAAAGGACAAAGAAAAGATGCTCACGGGTTGTGCCGAACGCCATTACAATAGGGAAGACGTGCAAACTTAATTATCAGTTTAATATTTCAAACCCATTCCCTAATAGAGAGGCGGCGTAAACCCTCGAATATAATCACGCACCAACATTTTCGGGAATATAACGCAAAGCTGCGAGAATCAGGCAGATTATATATGCGAATATTGTTCAAGCTATTAGGAAAACAAATTTTAATGGCTGAAATTATTAAGCATAGCAACGTTAAAGCGTAATATTAGTTGAAGCTAAGCTAATACACGCAAATTTTTACGTTCCTTTTTCATTATTTTAATAATCTAATATTTAGAACATAACACAGATAACAGGGAAATGTGAGTTTTCATATACAATACAACTGAGACAAATTTTTGATGTGTACTGTATTTTATGTAAATGCTATAATAATTAATAATTTTGAAATACCATCAGAAATTCTAATCTCTCTTTACATTTACATTTTATATATATTTTTTAGTTTTATATATAGTTTAAAAAATTTATTTTCTCGTTATAATTTTTATGTATTTTTTTGCAGGTTCAAAATGTGACTTGTAATTCTAAACTCAATGAATAATCCAATCCGATTAACTAATTTAGAAGAGTACCTAATATGTATAAACTAATCGATTATAAAAAAAAGATATCAATTTTGATGCTAATATCAGTTGTTACGTTATTTTGTAAATCCTACATTACAATTAATAAATTAATTCAATCTTTCAAAAATCTTTTTTTCTTCAATATCCAGTTTAATAATTTTTTTTTATAATTGACAAAAAACTTCTAAAGTATTCCGAGATATATGGGAGTCCGTACTAATTCACGTGTTTAACCTTCGATTCGTATCTCAGCAATTATAATGTTTCGTTAATTTAAAAAAGAGTATGTTGATTCATACTAACCAGTTTTTCTTATATAATGGTGGTAAAATTTACGTAAACAGGAAAACATGTGGATTATATATAGAGAGCCTGAATAGAGAAATAGCAATACGAATTAATCTGTCGAAACGATCAGCTGCAGTGGCAAATTGAATTTGCTGAAGAAATTGCGGTAAGATTGTAAACCACGAAAAAATTAAAACAAAACAAATAGAAAAGATTGTCTTTATTTCAAAGGATTTAAGTAAAAAGAAACAAAAAAGCTAAAACTATCACACAAAGTTCTAAACATTATAAACAATTACGTACAACAAATAAGATAGAAAAATATTTATAACACATCTGGAAAAATTAAAAGAATCAATAGAAGAAATTTATATAGAAACTCTAAAATTTCGGCAGAACACGAAACAGAATAAGAATTATATTTGAAATTTAATTCTTTCTTTTTTAGTTCGCGAAGGAAAATCTCGCACAATGAAAGCATTTCTTAATGCTTTCTTGATAATCACAATAATAGCATTTGTGATACCATTGGGAACATGTGAACCTAATACGACAACTGAATATACCACTGAATATGGGACCGAAAAAGCTGTATTATTAGGTATTGGAAGCAGCACCCACATCCCTTTTCACCGTCATTTCATAAAGGTTCCTGCGAGGAATGTGAAACTTGCTTGCCCTGAAGGACAGAAACACGATGCTCGCGGAGTATGTCGCAAGGTGGTGAAATAACGACGGCAATTTCCTGGTGATTAAAACTAATTTAATATTTCAAAATTTATTTCCAATTGTGATAAAAATAACATAAAGCTATAAACATGATTTGATTCCCTCAGGTCAATCAAATCAGATTTGATCAAATTTCATAAAACACAAAACTACGAGACTACGAGTAAATTCCGTGTCTGGATATTGTTCAAGCTGTTACGAAAACTAATTTTAGTAACAGAAATTGTTACATATAAAAATATTAAAATTGAATTAAATTAATTTTTTTTATTCTTTACCTGTTTTATTCTTTTTAATAATCTAAACGTTGCATATTACATATTCAATGAAAATGAAGGTTCTATAATCCATAGTTTACCAAGAAAAATTATTGAATATCGATACATGCACGCGTAGGAATACTAGAATAATAACTGCAATAATATAATACTTAAAATATATATACTGTCAGAAATTTTAATATATTTCTTTTCTTAATTTTTATTTTATATATGCTTCCCTGTTTTAACCTTTTATATTTTTTTGCAGGCTCAAAAAAAATATTAACTTTTATAATTAAAAAGTCACTAATTCGGTTAAAATGACGCACCAATTTAAAAAATAAAAAAACAATATACGACTTATAAAAAAAATAAAAGTGAGTAGATAATGTTTTTTATGTTAATAATGTCAGCTATATTACGTGTTGTATGAACTATAAATTCTTTGATGTACGATCGACAAATTAATCCGCTCTTTTTTGTTTTTTCTTTAGAGATCGTTCTTTTTTATTTTATTAACATTTACAATTATCTTCTAGTAACAAAGAATAATTTATCAAGTATACTTCAAAATAATTAATTGTAATATTTACTTGTTTAATCTCCGCGTTTCTAGATCTTATACTTTAGCCATTTAAATTTATTGTTTTTTTAAAAAAGAGAATCTAAATATCTAACCGGTTATTTGTATGACATATTGCACAATATATATCTATATAATATAGTAGAGACACCTCTTAGTGTGCACTTTGTTGACTAAACAATCAGACTTGCAGAAAGAATCTAATGTACGGAAAAAGACAGACGCGCGCGATATTGTGGTAAGATTCTAAATAATAAAATATTACAGGAAAAAAAGTGAAAAGAATTCTTTCAAAGAAAAATCTAAAAATATTACAAAAAATTACCATTCAAAAAATATAAAAATTATTTTAAAAAATTTCGGAACTTTTTATGTCAAGAACGTAGTCGTTGTTTATATCAGATAAAAGCATGAAATAAAAATAAACAGCGTTGAACAGATAAGCATTCATATGTTTACTTCAACTTCAATAATCGTTTTACAAAGACAAAAATCTTGACATTAACAGCCGTTCAAAGATATAATTCTATTTTTGAACAATTTTTTAAACGCATTTATTGAACAAAGCTTATCTAAAACCATACGTTCTAGCTCGCAACAGATTTTTTCCAGAAATATGAAACGTGTCTTTAATGTTTGCTTTCAAATATTTGCAGAAACTCAGCTTTTCAAGTATGTCAGTTGAAAGTTATACATGCGATGGGAAGTTCCAAAATATCATAGCAGCAGCGTACGTATATCGTAGCCAAATAGCGCACAGAAATATTAAATACTTCTACATATGAATATTCTATCTTTACTAATAAAATTTCAATAAATTTATATATTACACACAATGTGTTATATGTGTAAGCTTGATTACCTCGACTGTGTACATGTATATTCATTGTAGTATTGAGCTTGTCAGTTTGCATAAAAAAATGCGCTAGTTTATAATAAATTTTTCCATTACGTTAATGGAATATAATCAGGAGAACACATGAGGTTATATAAATAGTAAATGCGCAGTAAAAAAGAGTGACAATGTGTGTGCTTATTTCCCAAAGGTATATAAAGTCGACCAGCGCTGCACTATAAGAAAAACGGAAGGAATTCTTGTAAGTTTATAGACGGCAACATAGTTATAAAGCGGAAATATTACAAAGAAATAAAAAAGAAACTGCGTTCGAAAAATATGAGAATATTATCAGAAATTTCAAGATAAATTTTAAAGAAAAACATGCATAATAGAGCTGCGAAGAAAAGTTGCGAGTCGTCATTATAAAACGTGATGTATTCAACGGAAATAGCGTTACGTATTTTCGCTGTAATTCTTATGTCTATTATAAAATATCGCCTCTCAATATAAAATGAGATATCCATATCTAATATCTAATGCTAAATGTGCGAATTATTGATACGATGAGGTTATCGCATATTCTTTAATTCTTTTTAAACTTTGCTTCATCCTCATATATTTAAATATAATAATTTCGTGGAAACAAATTTTTATTCGCTACGTATCCGTTATTGATAAGTAATTCATCATTTTTCATATATACTATCATCTATTGCATCAACATCGATAACTAGTGCTTATGCTTATATATAAAGAAACACATCTTTATATAACAATCACAGTCTCTAGATTCTATAAAGTGACCGTGAAACTTCGCGTTTTCAAATCACTGTTTGAAAATGAAGTTATTCGTGAATATCCTGCTAGTAATTGCGGTATTATTAATGGCCATTGTGATTATACCTGGAATTTGTCAAGAAAACATAACTGTGTTCACAACCAACATGATGATATTCGTACCGGATAGAAATCCTTGCCCGTTAGGCCAGAGGAAAGATCGTCACGGAACATGTCGCGTCGTCGTTTAAGACGCAGAGAAGGTATTTATTGTGTAAAGTAATTATAAAAATATGAGATGAGAAGCAAAAAGACCATATGTATTCTAAATGCACCTATCGTACCTCTTCTTTACTGCGTATTTTTCCTACGTTCTTATATTTAAATATGATAATTTCATGCAGTGTTTATTCGTTGTCTTTTTTTACCATTTATATTACGAGCTCCTTTTAGCGAGGCGCAAACTTAAAAAGATTTTAAGTATTTTTAGACGTATCAAGAAATACCGAATTGACATTTATACGTAGATAAATCTTTGTAGCAATCGTAGTTACTTGATTCTCTGCAGAAATTTAAATTTCATTATTAACCAGTTCCGGCGTGAAGAGACTTACGTAACCGAATGAATATAAATATCGGACTCCCGATAAACAATTGATAAAGTTCGTTTATGTGTTAGCGCAATAAGAGTCAAATTTGTGTAAATCAAAACTTCGAGACAGTGGAATATATAATACAAACGGGATTTAAAAATATTTCATATAATTAGAAGAAAAGGCAATTGCAAAATAGTAACGAACGATATTTAAATTCCGATATTTAAACAGTCTTTTTATTATTTCCTGAGTTTTACGATACCGCTTGAAAATGAAATTTTTCGCAAGTATCCTGCTGATAAGTGTGATATTGGCAACTAGTATGATTGTATCTGGAGCTTGTCAAGAGAACACAACCGAAAAATTGTCTGGATCTCTAGACCTTCTCATAGATGTTCCATATAGAAATCCTTGCCCGGAAGGCCAACAAAAACATCGTGGACAATGTCGTAAAATCGCGTCTTAACAAAGACATGGACAAGGTAAAGATAAGAGAGAAAATGGAATAAATTCAATATTTAATATTAAATGGCAAAATGTGTATAGATACGAGATGTCATACATATTTCTTCATATCTTTATCTATAGTTCTGCTTCAGCTTTATGTTCAAGTGTAGTTATTTCACGCAAGGAAATATCAATCCGGTACATTTTATTAAGACACGCGGCAACAACTCGTTCCAAATATATATATATATATATATATATATATATATATATATATATATATAGATACAACAATTCGCCGCGAGAGAGATGTTATTGCGTATCTTTTCCAGATTGACAGGCTTTTTGGAATATATTTGCTACGCGTTACAGCCACGTCCCATCAATAATCCTATTTTTCAAAAATCTCCCGACGTATGAAGGTTGATACTTGACATAGGCGAATAACTAAATATTTTTAAATGGTTTATCGTTTCTGCAGAAACGATCGTGAAATTTTGTTAATAAAAATTTTTCAACGACGGAAAGATTTGTATAATCTATCGATTAAATATAAATATTATTGCCAAGAATGTAAAAAAGGAGATACGAGCCTATCTCTTTTTACTTGCATCTTTCCTGATTTGTATTTAAATCTGATGATTCCTCGCGAAATGTTTATTTATTAAATTTTATGTATAGTTTTGCGTTACAATGCCTTTCAGGATGCGATCCTGTTCTTTTTGCAACCACGTTTTTTAGCGTATTAAGATTAAAAATGTTCGATGGCTACAACAAAATGCAGAGAGTTTCATGAAATTTTAATATGTTGTTCTGGAATGCAAAATAGAATTATGTGAATTTTTTAGGAATTTTTCACCGACCCGTTTTGAAAAAAATCTACTCCAAAACCTTAAAAAGTACAATTTTTGGATTAAATTTTTTTCAAAACAGGACGGTAAAAAATTCCCCAAAAATTCACATAATTCTATTTTGCATTACAAAACAACATATTAAAATTTCATGAAACTGGCTGCATTTTTAACATAGGTTTTTATGGGAAATAATATATTGCATATACCTTCAGAATGAAATAAGTGCAAGAAAAAATTCAAATGATAAGGAAAGAAAAATATGCACATGTAACTTAATAATTTACAAATAAATGAGCAAAAGAAAGAGAAAGGTTACCGCATATTTCGTAGAAAAATTAATTATTAAAGCATAACGTGCTTGATTTTTCGTCTACTAGACTGCCACGGTCGTGAACGACGTGAACAGCAGCACGCATTATACGCACGCGGCGACCAATCAAAGCAATCCCCTTCATTCCCACTACTTCAAACGCTGGTGCGCTGTTTCCAGAACTTCCGCGTCCCACTACTCCCTCCCTCCGATGAAGCCATCGAACCTCCTTAATACTTCTTGTGCATATCTATGTAAATGTTGTAATTAATGATCTCCATATAACTTGTTAATTCTCGGAAACGATTGTTGAATTTCATTTAATAACCAGTTATTCATAACAAAAAGGCTTGAGCGAAAAAATATAAATATCGGGTCTGCGACAGGCAACTCGTACAGTTAGTTTGCTGGGACCATAGAAAACAAATCTGTGAGTCAAGAAAAAAGTTGTAACAACTGAAAATTAATAGAAGCTAAAAGGTAAGAAAGAAAAATCTGACGGAAAGCTCGAAAAAATGAGATATCTAATTGTAAAAAGAAATTAAGAACATTATATCTTTTAGAAGAAAAAAAGATTGAAAAGAACGAGAAAAAAATAAAATATTAAAAGTATACGTAAGGATATTTGAGAAATTCGATTTCTCGAACCTCTTATTATTTCCTGAAACTTGTAATATTGCAGAAAAATGAAATTCCTGGTAAAGATATTGCTGGCAATTGTAATATTGGCGGCTGTAATTCCACCTGAAACTTGTCAAAGATGGCGAAAACCCGGGTATGGTAGTATTATAACTGCTCCGCGTAGAAGTTATAGGCCTTGCCAGAGTGGCCAACGAAGAGATAGGAACAATAAATGTCGCCAAGTCGCTTAACATGAGATGTAAGGTAATTGTTACAAATACAAAATGAGATATCCAAATATCTAGAGCTAAACAAAATTCACACGAGCCTCCTATATTATTATCTATTTATACACTTTCTCTTTTTATCTTCATACTTATAATATAATTACCTCGCGAATAATTAGCAGCACATAATTATCTGTTTATTACATTTTATAGCACATTAAATTTAATTGTTATGTATAAATATCTAAACCTTGTTTTTTCTAAATAAGCTGCGGTTTCTATCTTGTTCGAATATGATCGTGAGATTCCGCTAATAACCAGTTTCTTCCACTATGCTTACCCAATCGAAGAGATATAAATAACAGATTCGCAAGAGACAGACTGCAGAGTTTGTTTACTTACTGGAACCAAACGAGCGAAATAGTGAAAAGAAAAACTTGATAAAAATTCGATAAAATTAAAAAAAGATAAATAGAAAGGTAATTGACAAGAATTTCAAGCAAGTGCATTTTGTAAGAGAAAAAATTAAAATTAAAATTTCAAATAAAATTAAAGAAGAGTTTAGTTAGACTAAAAATTTAGAAAAAAGATAATAAACAATATTTAAATTTTGACTTTCCGACCTTTTTATTATTTAAAAAATCGGGTTTTGCAGAATTATTTGAAGATGAAATTGCTCGTGAACATTTTACTGATAATCGTGATAATAACGGCCATTGTGATTTCATCCGGCACTTGTCAAGAAGAAACATCGACAAATGAAACACCGATGAATGAAACATTGTTAGAAGAAACGGATGACGACAACTTCCGAGACGTAGTTGTACAGAGTTTTATAGTTGTTCCAAATAGAAATATTAATGATTGTTTGGAGGGTCAGAGAAAAGATCAACATGGGAGATGTCGCGATGTCATTTAATACAGGTAACTGCTAATTTAAAATTAAATTTATGTCTTACATACAGTGTTTGGTAATGTAGCGAATAAGGCAATTCTTGTAAAAAAATTGTATCAATTTTTTTCACCAATATTTAATTGCGCACAATTATATTTTTTCAGAGTTTTTTTAATAATAAATATATCTTATAGTTCTCTCAAGTATAGAAATTATGATAAAATATAATTAAAAATTTGTCAAAATAGTTTTAATCATTAACATTAAAAGTATTTATATTTCAATATCTTTAGCAAAGAAAATTATTTCAATTCTCGACAAGGAAAAGCTTTACGTGTGCCAGATGCGCTTGTTGCTGAACACTTTGTGTAGGATAAAATTTTAAGTTAAATTTAATAATGTCAGGACATTTTACAACACAAGTTTTAGTCTAAATAATGAAAAGGATCGGGGAAAAAAGAAGTTTCTTCTTTTGAGACTGATAAACTCTTTGCAGTTTTCTTGCTGTCTTTCTTCTTGCGAACTGTTTCCAACGTCTCTCTTATACGAAAGATAGCGGACTCGGAAAATGCGTAACGTACTGATACATTATTTTTATTTATTTGAGTTCAACCCGACAAGAAAACCGACTGAAAGTTGCTCAAAGAAAATATTTCCCGCACATTTTTATGGTAGCGATAATTCAAAAAATATAACAATACCCTATACGTATTCCGCAATGTCAATCACACATCTATTCTTCCCGTTATGAATTAAGAAAAACTACTGGAAAGAAATTTCATTTTTATTAAAAAACACGTGGCAATTCCTTCGTATTGAAAATTTTGAACCAGTTGCTCAACTGCCGAGAAATTTTTAAGGAAGTATGAAGCTGGTTCGGGATTTTTTATTTTTTTTTATTGAATACTTCAACTATTTTCGTATTCACGTGCAAATAGTTTCTATAGTTTGACGGAGTTTAACGATTTCAAATGAACACACGGAAGAATGGGAGCGATTCTACGTTGCGGGGTTGGCTGGGCGGTAGATCTTTGGAAAACTTCCGCTAGATACGACAGTTTGTTGGCAAGCAACTTCACTGCTAATATCGACAAGGTTGCGTCCGAGCGAGTTGGCAACTTTAGTGTAACTTTCCACCGTCCGTTCCATCTACTCACTTGTTGCCCCCCTTGCGTACGCGGGGGCAAGCAAGAGCGCGATGGGCGAACTATCATTAGCTCGGCATAATGCGACTATGCGGTTGCCGTTTGTGCTCTCTCTGCCGCGCACCAGTTTCGCCGATTCTCTCAAAGGAAAACACGATCGCGAACTCCCCGTATATTTCACTGTCGCGAAATGACATAACTCTTCTTGCTGACTGTGCCAGTGAATATTCGAGCGCCAGTCCACAGCCACGATCTCTAAATACCTCTATCCCTTATATTAACCCTATTGCGCTCTGGATACCAATTAGATTGACTTTCAAAAATTTTGATTCTGAATCACTTATAATTAGTTGTATATATAATATTAAAAATTACATTACTTTAATTATATTATATTAGTTATATTTTTTACCGTAGCGCTAATATCAATGCGAGTGCGAGGTTATTTTGTTAGTTTTAATTTTCGTTTTCCGTTGATTTGGCAAAAGCATGTTTTCCACATAAAGTTAATTCTCAAAGAAGTTTGATTGATCACAAACATAATTTATGAACAATGTTATTATAATTATGTCTTATGCTTGGAAATAAAGAATTTTCGCGATATTAGGCAGGAAGAGAAAAAAAGAGATAGAGAGGAGGATAGAGGATCCATAAGGCGCTTTTCTTTAAAAAGTGCACTTTCATATTAGGAGAAAAGACGTAAGCTTCTCTACTTATTTATCAACTAAAAGTACAATGCGTCGCGATACATATACCGGAATAATAAATATAATAATAAACTGATTTGATGGCACGGACATTCTTCAAGCTCTGCATTGATGAATAAAATATGAGAGAGAATATAATATAAATATTGGATAAAGAATATACACAAAGTATTTCGATAAAACTCTAGCTCTATTTTCAGCTTAGAACAGTTTTCATATATGATGAAAAACTATTCTTCCCTGTCCTTTCTTCGATAAATATGTAATCCTTCCTCGTAGGAAGTGCGTCAAGTTTATTTTTACCAATCACCATAAAATAGACAGTATAGAATTTACATTTATATATATATATATATATATATATATATAAAGTATAGCGACAGTTAAATTAATTCACATTATTCATTCACGATAAAATCCACCTCAAAGTTAATTAAAAAGAAAATCATTTTGTCAAGACGTTAAAGTTTTGTTTTTTTAATAAATAACTTTCAAATACGGAATAATATTGCTTCTTCGAGGGAACACTGACTTTAAGTTTGCTTAAGGAACCGTAATCGAGACTATCAAGTTACTTGATATCTAGGTAGTTGGTTGAGACAATCTATATATATCGTGCAATCCCCCTCGAGAACTCATTACGTTTAAAATATTGGATATCCCCAGATTTTCTTCATTTATTCTATTTTTCTTTTCTTCCCTTTTAGATTCATTAACGAAAAAGACATCGCTATTGTGAAGCGCGCTCGGGAAATGATATCTTTATATAATTTTTGCGGAAAAGTGGAACATCGAGAAATGTAACTGAATATTAGAGAATATTAGAGAGCGTCATTAAAAAAATTTAACGTTAATATTACATGATCCTTCATATTACTTTTCTTTTTTTATATCGCGACGGCTTTATTACGCCAATGATATACCAATCTGCTGATCAAATTTATGTCGTAATTACGATCAAATTGACACATTGGACCTATAAAACCAGTTTCCCGAAATATTACAAGGGGAGCGATCAAAAGAATTCTGATACTTTTACCATCAAGTTGAAACGAATCGCTATAAGAGAAAGAAAATTTATGGAACCTAAATTTTTACGTAATCAAATTGATGAAGGAAAATGTTAATTACTGTTGTTACAGTTAATTACTTCTTTCACTATACAACGTAATTCCATCGTTCTCTGAGGAAAAAGTATTTTACGATTAAATAAATCCTGTAATTCGCTGATTCTTTATTTTTCAGCGCAAATTCGCCAGTAAAAGAAAGTTCGACGCTATATATTTCTCGCAATGTTACGATTTAGCGAAAATATTGCACGTTATCGCATTCTAGAATCTTCCAACTCCACGAAACCTTTGACACTTGAATTTTCGGATTCTTGAAATTCTTCCAAGTTTTCATTCTAAGATCTTTATACATTTTCCGAGGATTATCAATTCAAAGATCCTGAGATTCAAATACGATCGCGGAATGAAGATGACGGTACAATTTCTCGAGTGGCGCAGGCTCCTTAATTTACGAATAGTAACGTGTGTACGTTCATAATGTAAGTGGCACTTACATTAAGCAGCGTTCTCTCAGACTTTTATCTGTGCTCGATCTTTCGATACAACGTAGTTAAAGATTGATGAGTTGCCGTAATATTTCAATAAGGGAACCGATCATATTCCAATAATGAATATTAGAAATTATTCATTACGTTCAATCTCATGTTTATATCATGAAACCTGATATAAATTCAGATTCCCATCTATATTTATATTCGAGTATTTTGCACGACAGATTAAACATTGGAAATTTTTCGTTATGTTTCGGCACGTAAACAAATTCGATTTACAACGTTACGTGTAATTAAAATTTGGAATCGTTCATCCATATGGGAGTACGAGACACGATAGCCGAGTAAGAGACAAAATGCAAATGTATATGGTACTAGTAACGTATGAGAGTTACGAAATACCTTCTCGTAGACATTCTCGATTTATTAATAAGGGAGCGCTAAGTTAATCGCGGACGTTTGATGTGACGAAAAGAATCTGCACTCACTTGAAGAAATACGTATCGTTGATGTATCCGAAGAAAGGTACGGTGTACGTCAGCATCCAGATATTGCCACCCCCGCAGTCGTAATACGGTTTCGACCATCTGCCATCCTCGTATTTCACTGTCAAGATTTCGTCCTCCTCCCTTTCTGTGTGCGCGCTTTCGTTCGACGTATAAATGTGAAATCCTGGAATAGAGCGACAGAGAGAAATCATTAAATAGGTCGAGTCTCTATTCTTCCCCGAAATTTAATTAAAAGATATCTATCCTAATGACGACTTAATTGGTATATGTAATTGTTGATTAACTTCTAATTTAATGTAAAGCAATTATAATTTCTTCTATGTGTTAATACTAATTACTATGTAAATTAATCAATATCATATCAGCATCAAAAATTAATTATGACATATTTAATCAAAATTTAACCGCACTGTTCGGATTAAAATTATATTTCAATCAGATATTTTCCTCTAATTGTATCAATTATTATTTATCTTGACATTCGCAATTCGATAGTAATTATTATTTGTCATTTATCTGATTACCTGAAAATGAAAAATATATCTTAAACAAAATATATCTTAACATTAGGAAACATAATGTATGTGCGTTTCCTTTAGACACGTTATATTTGTTCTCACGCAGTAGCGTAATTTTTCATTAATTCTTTTATTTCATTATTTTAATCTTTAGGTCGGACTCGTGTTATATCTTTTCTTCGGGGTATCTGAATTAATTTTCTCAAAACTATTATTACTTTATTTCTGCTCTGACCGTTCACTGAAACAACGTTTCCAGAAGTTAATCTCCAGAAATTCAACGATCCAGACGCCCGGCTCTCTGGAAATCCACTGTGTAAGGCACCGAGTAAGATCCTGGTAATTCAAGGATCTAACAATAAGAGCCTTGCACGTGTATCTCAGTATGTGCGGCGTGCACACTGCAGGAGAAAGTATTAAGGATTCGTATAAATATACGAGGCAGAGCGGAAGGAGGTGCCGCGAGGAATCGTCTCCAAGTTCTCCGGGTAGATAAAGGAAACGAGCTTCGTCGTATCTGTTTTTCTGTCGACTTGCTACTCGCTTATCCCGCCTTGCCTCTCGCCACCGGCGTCGTCGTCGTCGTCGTCGTCGTCGTCGTCGTCGTCGGTCACAACGCCGTTTTCTTCCTATATTGAAGAAATTGCTGAGCTTTATCGGTCATGATCCCCAGAATGTGAAAAACGTTATTTGCTCAATTTTCCTCACGTCGTGCCGTGAGATAATCGATGCCGTTTCCAGCATTGTCGTTCGTGTAATATAACACACGCCACCGTAACCGTACTTTTTTCGGCCATGTTCCACGCGCCATTCGTAAATGGAACTTTTTCTTCCAACGTGGTAACATCTTAGTTTCGAACTCTCGGACATGCTATGCATCTCAGATTATATTAAGAGTAACGGAACTTGCTATCGTGGCAAACGGTAATAAAATTATGCAGCCTCGTAAATATTTATCAAGGTGGCTTTCGCATATACTTAAACCGGTAGGAATTAGAGCTGCCACTTAAGATTATTACGATAAATCTTCACGTTCTTTTAAGTTGTAATTATCTATAAATTTCAAATTGACCCTGTCAGTTGTGATTAGTCATGATGACATTGACTAATGACAAATATGACTGCGTTATCTTATATTTGTTATATTTAAACACCCCCCTATGCATAAACATATGTATATGTATTGTATATTTGAGAAAATTGTTGCTTTAAGAATGTCGCGCGTTTTATTACCAGACAGAACAATTTAACATAAATATGGAAAGAAATAAGAAAAGATAATATTATATTATCTATGAATGTGAAGCAAGAATATGTTTCCCACACAGCTTCTCTCATATATTCATTCTTTTTTAACGAAACTTGTTATCTAACTCGACTGTTCATATTTAGAGAAAGGACACCCGTATTTTACGGCTCGCGTACTCGAAACAAGATAAAGATATATGACCGGCGCGTGTGTCAACAGTTAAAATACTGTAAAAATATGACGGAAGACACAGCTTGGGAAGATAAAATAAAAACGATACGTCGCGTATACTTGCTTAAGTAAGCTCGTAATAAATTGACAAGTGAATATTACAGAATAAAGTAGCCGTGTATGAAGGTAACCGAGCAAGAGAAACGCTTTTAATTAAGACGGTCTTAATCAAGACGCGTTTTTATTCTCGAGGCTGGCGAAAAATCGGGGAAGCGCCCTGATACGGCGCCAAGTCGTAACGCGTGCTCTTTTCTTTTTTTTTCTGCTCTACCATTTCTCGTCCTTTACTTCTCATTTCTTTCCCTCGTTCCCGTCCTACCTGCAAGATCAAAATCCCAGCTTGATTTATCCTACAGTAATTCCTCCTTTAATACATATCTTGCTCTGAAACCTGTTTAGGAAATGTGCACGTCTATTAACGCTATTGCGACGAACGGTAATCGTTCAAACTCTTAAATACCCTTGAATTCTTAATCTTTAAGCTATCTCAACAGCAATTAAAAATACTTGTCTTCAAGTCGTTAAGTAAAATTTGTTTCGCAAACTCGTTAAAGAGTTCTATCGGCGAAGTACTTTCTAACAATGATAAGATATCTTGTAAAGAATTCTCCTCTTCATTTAACTTCGACAAATTACGAACGTACCGATATACGAGAATTTAGAATTTTATTTTGTTTTTACTTCTGCACGTTTTTGGTACAAATCTCGAAAAATATAGAATTTTTAATCAATACATTTCTGTGGAAACACACGCGTTATTGGAGACTTGAATTCTTGCTCTCTGATCCTTGAAAGAATTCAAAGAAGACCGAATGTAGTCGCAAAAGGCGACGAGCAAAAACACCAAAAGATTTACTGACGTAGAAAAATATTCAATTTGATTTCAGGTCAGCTCCAGTGTCATTAAAGTCGGCAAAGACGGGCGAAAATGGAAAAAGCAGAAGGGAAGCATTTTAAAGAAGCGTCTATATATATATATATATAGAGAGAGAGAGAGAAAGAGTGGAATTAAATAAATAAAATTCTTTTTATACAGTGTATGTTACTCTAGATCGAATCACTTACTTTATTTCCTTCATGTCTCTTTACGATGTTAGCAATTCTTCACCACATTTCTCAACCGTTTCATAAAATGCACGCACGGTATGCGAGAAACATACGTTATATCTTGCAACATTTTCCTTCAATATCCCGTTGACAAAAAATAGCTGATTGATGGTGGAGTATATTATTGATTTCTTGGACACGTTACCATATCCACTCTTTTTACTCGTTTTTTCTTTTAATTCCGAATCTTGAACCATCTAGATCCGCGTCTGTGAATTGAATTTATTATATACTTAGATATTTGATACTTGACATATTTACGAACTTGGATCTTTTGAATGTGACATTCTTGAAGCGCTCTCACAAGTTTGAATTCTTGGAATCTTGAATTTCCGATATTTATATTTTTACCGCTAAACTCTTGGACTTTTAGATATCTAACGTTTTGTAAATTTTGAAATCTCAGCAAGATAATGTATAATTTTATATATGACAGATAATATATAAAATTAGTAATAAAATGTTACAACAGATAAGAAGATAGAGCTACATTTCCATTGAAGAAATAATCTTTATCTTAAATTGCTTGAAGAGATCGAGTTTAAAATATCGAAGACTTAAAATATCTTATAATCTTTTAGACGAGCTATAGCACGGACGTTTATCATTCGATCCATTCGTCTTAGCCACAGCAATAATTCGCTCATTATCGACGTGAAGAACGGCGCCGATACTTTTCTAGATTGAAACTTGAGAAATATGTCAGTTGAATACATTCGAATCGCGCTTAAAACTTCTTTACTACAAAAAAACTCGTTCTATTTTGCCGAAGCTTTTATTTTATATTATTAGATAATAATATGACATTTATATACTTCCACATTTCATTAATAACATGTGGCGTAAATATTGTTATCAGTATATATTACAATTAAGTAGCTGCTTTTTATTTTAACGTAGAACACGTCGCTGCACATTACATATTTATTGCACGTTCACCAAAATTGCTTATTTATATTTTATATGTTCTACGTATGAGATGTTTATACGTAAAATATTATATTTCGAAATTTAAAAGAACGTGTATCCGCAGGATATGAATTATAACGCATTGAATGGCGTGTTACGTGCTGATAAAGTACATTACGATATTATTTGTTCGTAAGTATTCCCATCTCTTATAGCTTGCTGACCACGCCGGTTTTACTAAAGTTATCTGGCGGCAATGACGTTTAAGAGCAGCTTCGTGGATCGGCCGTAATCGGTAGCGATTAAACGGGGATTCTCTTTCCCGCGTTCCCTTCAGGCTATAAAAAAGGCCGTGGAAAGAGTCTCTTTAAGAGTCCCCGAAGTCTTCGTTTCTCATCGTCGAACGCTGCTCGTCCAAGCATCGCCCATTGTTTGTTACGTTATCGAGCGCCTTTTGCGAGCTTTTATCCGCGTCACGAAACCCCAAAACACGACAAGAAACGGAGCCGGGCTGCATGCAGTTCTCGCATGTGTGCATGCGACGGATATGTGTTCCCAGAGATTGTCTACGACCTGCCGAGAATCCTCTGTGCACCCACGGGGATTTTTATGGATAGCACAGGCGCAGAAGAGAGAGAGAGTGCGGGGAAAAAGTAACGTTTATAATTTTAATATAACTTTTAAAGGCAATTTCGATATAAAGGGTATTTTTAGTAGAAAACAGGTGAGTAAAACGTCGGGTGAGAAAATGCGTATAAAATATTTGCGATGTTCTCGCGCTTAAGTGTACCTGAATTCGCTCGCCTAAATATATCTTTTTAACGCATTTATCATAATTTAACGCGTTTTCTTTCTTCAGCACCGTTCGTATAAATATGTAACAATCCCCACATTTAAAATAAGTAGTTTCCACCAAGTTTCCACGATAAATACAGCGCGAATGTCGGTTGTAAAAGCTAATGACTCGCGTTATCCTGGAATATTTAGCGTTAAACGTGGCGTATGATTATGGTTTATTCGCTTTACACGAAGACTTTAGTGAACATAAAGAGATTTAGACAATCTCATTCAATTACATGAGCGGGCCAGGGAATGCGGATTAAAAGATAACGCGGTTTCCCAATACAATAGAAAGGAACAAATGAGACGAGAGAGGAAGAGGAAGCAAACGGAAAAGACGCAACTTCCACGAAAGAGGCTTACGTCGAGAAGTCCCCCGTATCGTCTTTACACCCGGCACCCGAGAGAAATACTGTATAAGTAGATTTACTTTATAATTAGATATTCTGTAACAAAGAGAATTTAACACGACGTAATTCCTCGTGTCAAGAAACAGAGGCTCTTTGTGAAAGATTTATAGCAAGACGTATCGGGGCCTCCTTCCGCACCGAGTAGCGATATCATTACACGCCGGTGCTACAATAGCGCGCGGTATCAACGGTATCGTCACGGCAGTGGCATGGCGATGGAAGAGATCACGTCGCCACGAGGCAACGCGTCTACACAGTTCACGACATATCGATCGAGTTCGCGACAGAGCGCTGAGCTCCAGCATTGTCTGTCGTCGTGTTGAAGGAACGTGCACGTCGCCGTGACATTTCCGTTTCTTTCAACGCGATATCGATACCGAAGGATCTAAGAGTCTTTAGTAGAATGGCAATCTTTCTGGAACGTTTTCCCGGGATGATCCCGTTACAGCGAGCCATATCTCGATCGGTCATTAATTCCGCGGAAAAAATTTTTTTATTACTTTTCGAGAGGCGCCGCTCAATTACAGGCCGGAGGGCAAAGAGGTATAAAGGAATAAATCGGGTTTTCATCGGGCTTTCTGCTGGGCTGAATACGTTTCGCGAGTATCAATTAAAAAGAACGTGTTTTTCCAATTAATTTGAAAAGGGCTTTAACGTCTGAACGATATCTAGACCTTTTATGGGACTTTTAAGTATTGCGATGTAAACTGTTGTCACATTTATTTTTAAATATTAAAATCGCAAATATCACGAAAGACCGATCACAGGGGTAATATTCCCTCTATATGACAAACTTTTCTCTTGTGAGAAACAGGATAAAATGAAATATACGTGCTCTTTAACGTGCAAATTAGACTATTTAATTAAAAATAATCATCTTTTTTTAATGCAATTTTAATTGCGGTTACATTTAAATTTACTGACACTTAAAAGATTAAATTTTTCAAACATTTACCTTAATTTTTCAACTTTTACGCCATAAAATTTGTAAATAAAATATCTCGAGCAAATTCAACGGGTCACGAGCAAATAGAAATAATTAAATCCACGACTGGGTTTACAAAAGACCGTATGCGTTCCTCTGTAGAGAAGTCGGTGCATATAACGATCAATAACACGGTTTTAAGCACCGGGCAGATTTTTATCTGGCATATCAATAACGCCACTGGAAACCAACAATACGCTATTCAATTTTCAACAACATCGTGATTTTTCTTTTTCTAGTTTTTTGTATTACGAAACCGGCAGTGCCCTTATTCCACCACAGTCCATATATATATATATATATACTCCATATAGTTACTTTAAAAATAGTATAAGTTTGTACAAATTTTTTGTCGTCGTCTCATCCACTTCTTTCATCCAAACTCCTAGATATCGAAAAACAGTTTGATTATATTTTCTATTTTTAGTGTCAACTGGGGAAGAACTACGGCACAAAGGGACAGTTCGTTTAATTTGTTCGAAATTGCTTCCCGAGTCTTTTATTCCTTCTTATATGGTTACACGGGTCTGTCGCACGGGACGGTGTAAATTGTATTGCAATGTACACACGTGTAAGAGCTGAATTTAATTTAAGTAGTTCTCCATTTTCGAGTATTTTTATTACAGAACAACACATAGACGATAGACGGGGAATGCAAGGTTAAACGGTAAACGATGAAACACGTTTTTGCAGTAAACACTATTTGCTGAAACAGGAAATTGTCACGAAGGGACAAATCTCGACAACTGTTCGCGCGAGAAAGTTTCTCTTTCGACGTGTTGAAATTTTATTGAAAAACACGCTAGAAACTTATAAAATAATTACTTCTCGTGAAAATGACGAAATAATGCAGTAGCTTAGAAATTCGGCTAACGGAAAGTATACCGACTATGTTTAAGAACTTCTAACAAGTTATCCGATCTTACTGTGACTTGTTAGTAATATATGCACGGTGTGTCCTAATGCTACCGCACCAAGTTTTAATGGAAGTTCGTGATTTGATAAATTCGAGATCAATTTTTCTTAGCTTATAAAATATGATGATAAGTCGTCATTTATTTCTTCGCCTCTATAATATTTAACATATATGTTCTACAAATGTATTATAAACTAGAAATGCGAATATCTTATAGAGATTTCGATAGATATTTCTGAAAGTGAAAAGAAATTTCTGAATTCAAAAGGGTTAACATTCTAAATCTTCTTAGTTCAAGAATTGACCTAGATGGTTCGGGGGTTGACCTTTCCCTCGATACTGTTTTACACGAGTGAAAGCGGTCGAAGCTGTTCGCAATTGTCGTAAAAAGTGGAGAAGCAAGCCGTGCTCGCTTACCAGAATGTAGCAATAATTTATGTCACCTCCGCGAATATAGCAGCCAATAACCGCGGCCAGACGGTAACAGCCAGGAGAAGATGGTCGGGGTGGTAGTGGTCGGGCAATTGCTAGGAAGGCAAAAGCGCGGAAGGAAGAGCGACAGAAAGAGGGCGAGAAGCATATGAACCGCAGACTTTTCAAAAAGGGCAAAGACCCAAACGTGATAGTTACCCTCCGATTTAACCCCGTCGTCACTATATTTTGATATCCCGGAGGCAGGCAAAGGCGTTGAAAACTTTTTTAATAAGAAGAAAGTTATTCCTTGGATCTCTCTTCTTATCTTCAATTTTATTTTATAAGTAAAGTAATTTTATAAAGTAAAAACAGTATATTTTTAATTAAGTAAAAAAAAGCGAGTGCATTTTATTATTCAATTTTTTTGTTCTTCAAAGAGTTACTATTTAAATCTAAAAGTCTCCGAGCTACTTTTACTAAGACAATCTTAGTCTCCTATAGAAAATTAACTCCGAGCATTATTAAAGAAATGAGAAGTTTGTCGATCTCAGTAGTCACGCAATAATGTTGAATACATGTTAAAAAGTAGAGTTATTAACAGTAAAATGTATAATGGTAATATAATAATATAACAAAATTTAATTTATTTAGAAAGGCGTATCGAAAACTACTTATCGCGTCTCACAAAAGTGAGTGTTTAAAAAATTTTATCAAAATTACAAGTGTACCACATACCGTGTCTACATTTTATAAAAGCTTGCGTGAAAGAATTTAACACTTTAACTTTAACACTCTCTTATTATCACGATTGACTCAAGTCTGAAATATATATATATATAAACGGACCTGTCGACACCTCAGACATATTTTTTCCGGAGTAGGTATTGTAGACGAAATATCCCGGCGACCTACGATAAATCAGAACCGAGAAAGTTAAGCAAGTCAAGTGCCCTCTTTCTTCGCGGAGCTTCATCTCGCTTGTGAAATCGATTCTCCGTCGATTTTACACGCGTACATTCGCTTTGGACAACTCGAGGCTTCTTCGCAGAAAGTGCTCAGAAATTTTCTGATGGAGCCCATTCGAGACATCGTGTGCCTGCGCGCAAGCACAATATTGAGTTTCGAGTCTCCCTTTATGCTCCCACATATTGTTCCCGCAAACGAGACGTTTGCCACGAGCCTTTGTCCTTCGTGGTAAACTTCGGCATTTCCGAAAATCGAAGTAGGATCCAATTTGGGAGTTTTTGGAAACTTGCATATTAAATGCTACTTTGATACCTCGCAATATCGAGCGAAAACTGCATATCAAAAATGGTTATTCAGTCGGATTTCCCGCGAAATCAAATAAAACCCACGGTAGCGATGAGAAACAATGTTTATCTATAATTTCAATCGTTCCGTATATATTTGTCCGCGATAAAAAAACAAATTTGCAAGATGCGCTGTTTATGATTCTTCCATTATTATTTCTGGAGTTATTGCTGCTTTTCAATATCTATTTATCCGACGGCTCAATACTGAGATTATTAAACAAAAAAATAAAATAAAATATAGATAATATGCAGTTTTATATTTATTATGTTTTTGCTAATAACTTTATTGAAAAATGCATAGAAAAAACGCTGCGATTGACAACGAGAAAAAGTATAAAGCGAACAAAAAACTTTTGAAGATTATCGAATAGTTGAAGATCTCTTTTAGACTACTTTATTAAGATGTAATCTGTGTGAAGTCTTCCTGAATTTTAGAACGATCAAAGATAGAATCTTTTCGGAAGATTGTCCAAAGTTTCAACCGAGAATTCTATTTGTCGAAACTATAATTTAATTCTCGCCCCGAGGCTGATAAAGGCGTTTCACAAATAGTCGTTTCACTGAAATCGAATCCACATTTTAAATTATATTAATGCGTAGTTTTTACGTATCACGATTACATCATTATAAATCAAATAATTTTTCGCTTTGGCATCGTAAAAGTATGAATTATTGTAACGTACTTGCATTGTAAAAAAAATATTTTATTTATTCTTTGTCCACATCAAGGGTTTATTTTAAATTACACGATATTAATTCTGTTTTGCAAACAGCTATTGTTACAAATTATAAAAGTATTCCATAAAACGACATAAGCACAATGTTTTTATGAAATGTAATTAATCACGGATTTTAGAGTACACGTATATCTCTAGTGATATAAACGTTGCGAAGTAGCATTCCAATTATGTTTTAAAACGAACATCCCACACCTTTCCGCCCCATTTCGCTACAAACTTTCGCTGATTTAGTAATTTACGCGTTCTCGGACGTGCTCCGCGAGCAAGTTGCGCACGAGCAAGTTTCATCAAATACATAATTGAAAGAGTTTGATTGTCCTTGAATGCATTCCGTGTAGGCAAGTCATTGATTATAAGCGAAATGTCGGACGGTCTTATCCAGAGAATATACACATGTACCTTCGGAACAATCGATACACATTGTCAATAAATATATCGACGCTCTCTACCGCACCAATTATCGGGCTTGCGGAACCCACATTTGTCTCCCGCGTCTAATATTTGAAAGGGCAAATAGCTGGTGGAAGATGTATTACATTCCTGCGGTAGATGAGAAATACGATCATGCATAAACATAAACTTAGGAATTGAACGACAAGGGCAAGAAAATTGAAAGCAGTATATACGTCTAAAAAGCTATCATATAAATAGCTTGGTATTGTAATGCAGTAGAAAAGATGGTGAAGAAGTGCTACCAATTTTCTTAGAACATTTTACCGGATACTTCCCTTGAGGGACATTTCGGGTCAACGAGACAGAATGTTTAGTAACGCCGGGATGTGTAATATCACTAAAATCTCTTAACAGGTATTACATACATATATCCTATATTTCATGACTTAAACATTTCAATTTTCACGAAAGCTCGCTCAGTCTAGCGGACCGAGTCAGCAGGAATCATGCTCTTTAATTATTACATATCACTAAATGTGTCCATGTGAAATCGTTAAAGTAGTTTGAATCCTCATAACGCTGTATTTTCGAAACGTACCATGATTAATAAAAATCTAGCCAGAAGTGTGTAATAGTTGAAAAAAGCTTACATTTAACTTCAAAATTTAATATAAGCTTAATTTAAAAATGTATAATATTATTTCAACAAACGAGTTGAAAAGCTAATGGACAACATTATTTTGAATTTCATTGTTCATTTATGTGCTTTTCCACATGCTTTTCTCTCGTCATGCCACGTTTAACATATGCTTTCAGTATTTATATATCATTGCAAAAGAAATACAAAGTTGTAGGCGTTAAATCAGAAAGAAAAACAGGACAGGTAGCCGAATATAGGCATTTTAGTCACGTGGAGCGAAATCGCGAGTCGCAGAAATCACGATCGAGTAACATTCACGACATCGATTTGGCCGGAAATTACCGTTTTAATGGCAGTGCGATGCACCGGGATCGTTTCACGTCCCCGAGATCGTTTTATATCGCCGCGAATTACGAGCAAACTCACTACCTTTCCTTTACACGCGGATTTACGAGCGGAAGCAAGCCCAAGAGATCGATGACCGACTGCTGTTATTGTACGACAGTATAACTCGCACGAGAATCGTCAATTCTCGCTTGCCTCTATCAACTTTTTCAACGATCCCGCATATCCCTCTTTCCTCGCACTAGAAACGTATAACACGCAGGTAGTGAAATGCGAATAAATATTGAAAAGTTTGTATTGATTTCGTATTAATCGACGCAATCGTAAACAACATCGAACCCCAGAGTAAACATAATAATAATACTCTTCGCGAGATGTACTGGTTAGTTAATAAAGTCCCGCACCCCGCACCCCGCATAAAACATACAATGTTCATAGCTAAATATTGGCAAAGTTATGTAAAAAAGAAACAACATTGAGTGCGAGTTTTAAGTTAACCAACTGATAAATTTGTGTGAGTCTGGCTTAATTAACTAATGAATTTTTCCCGGTTATATTCTTGTTCACTCCGCTATTGAGCCCCAACGATCTAATTTAATATGCAATTTTGGTTTAGATAATTTTTAAAGCTCTCTAGTGACCATTCTATTTATTGCACAAATTGTGCCAGGTCATCCTTTAACCGCAAACACTCCAAGTCGAATAAAACAGAACAGCGATTATTCATGTTGTCACCAACCAAGCACGGAAAGTTTCGAGAGTTAGAACTCACCGATGTAAGAATTCAATAATTCATTCAGGATCCAGCGATCTTAAGGATCACTGATCTAAAAATTTAGAAACCTAACAAACTAAAAACTTCTTCACGATTGTATAAATGTAAAAAATAATAATTGTAAATGGTGATAATTGTAAATTTTATTATTGTGTGTATATGTATCATTAAAATCTCTAAAATATTTGTCAAGAGATTTTTCTTCATATCTTTAATAATTCGAAGAACATTTACGATGTGTCGAATAAATAAACCATTCGATCCGGTCATGTCTCGAAATAAAATCTAGCAGCAGATAGCTATAGTTTAAATGTGCAACAAGGATAAGGGTCTAAGAATATAAGAACTCGATGGAGAGCACAAAACAGACGTTTGCATTAACCTATTAAGAACGCTGAATATAGAAATAAATATGGCGTTAAAACAAGCTTTAGCTGTCACCTCTATATCGTCAGAGAGATATAAAAATCGTAAAAGTAACGTATTTTACGTTAATGATCATATATATGTTTTTTTGAAAACATTCTGTAATAAGCGACCACCGAATGCGATACTCGAACGTAAAATTATGTTTTTCGTATTTTCGTAATTGTTATCTTGTAATTTTCTCGGCGGGGTCACGTACATCTCAAACAAAAACGCAGCTTTCCATTGTATTTTTAATGCTCCAAGGAACGTACTGTTCTAACATCGGTGGCCGCCGTCTTGTTTCCGCATCCCGGGATAGTTTATCTCCTTGAACAGATCGTACTATCAGACGAAATAATTCGATTTCGTGTTGCTTTCTTTCGCGATCATTCAATTTCGGCGGACAATCAAGGGTCCTGCGCAGAAACGAGAATCCCGAGCCAGCTCTCTATTAAAATCCGAGTCGGATTCTTTATGTTCTCCGAACAAAACCAACTTTTTCAATCGCTTCGTGCTGTAGGACGCGGTCACGATCATACATCATTTTAAGGATTCCGCACGAAAGTTATCAGTTCTCAACTCTGGATAAAGGGACGACAGCTATAAAATTGCTGCCCTCGTTTAATACGAAAAGAAAAAAGATGTTTCATTTTTCAGAATTTTATATCCGTTCGAGGGTTCAAAAAATTGTGACTTCCTGCTCTTTTCATAGTATGTTAAAATCTTTATAAGAGGGATCTTAATATCTTAATGTACACATTTTACCCGAGGTCTAAAATCTTAGTTACATGTAGTATACGTATAACTGTGTATGTACAGTTGTATGAAATTATAAAGGGTGTTTCAAAAAAATGTTAACTCTTATAGGAAAGTAACTATTTCAGAGAAACAGAACTAATAACATAGATATCATAGTAAGAAATGTATTTTGTCTTCAGTCTCCACTTGTTCACCATCACTGCAAGGTCTTCTACAGAAAATTGCAAATGTGATCGTAACGATACCCTAAAAAATGTGGCTCAGAGCTCTGGGATATCACCTGGAGAAGAACACATTTCACAATAATGTGTAGTTGACAATGATGGTGAAAAGAGACTCTTTAATTTAAAGACAAAATATATTTTTTTACTATAATATCTTGTATTATTAGAGTTCTGTTTCTCTAAAAAAGTTACTTCCGTAATAAGTGTTAACATTTTTTCGAAGCACCCTGTGTATATATACATACGTGTGCCTTTTGCAGCGACCGAACGACTAAACCGATTAAAGCAATCTATTGGAGACTGTATCGAATTTAAGTTATAAACTCACGTTGCAGAAAAACTGTAATGATTGGATGGAAGCGTAACTACTCCGCGCCGCGATGAGAGTTAGTAAAGTAGGTTGAAGCGAGCGGAAGCAGATGATTTTTTTTTTTAATTTAAAATTCGAGTTATCCTTGGGTTCCACTCTCTAATTGGTTTTACTCGCTAATTATTACTATATCGCATACCTTTAAAACTTGTCAATTTTTATATAAAATTAAAGACGCGAAAGTTATTCACGGTATAAATGATGAGGATGAGATGTTACACAGAAAATCTGTAACTATTATTTACTGACAATTATACAGCAATTATTACAACTTTTAATAAATATACGACTTTTTAATGATTTCATTCATTTGCTTTTTAAATAATTATCGCTGTATTCAGCGATTATCATTTCTATTTCTTATGCACAAAATTCAGATAATTGCTTTTTTGTATTAAGTGATAACAGGTTGAATGATAAGCAGTCGAATAGAACAATCGTAATTCCATAAATATTGAATATTCCGCTAGTCAGCCGCATATTGTGCGATTGACTTATACAATAATTAACGTACGTTTGATTTACGTGCTAATTAACGCAACAAAAGAGCGAAGCACTAATGTTTCTGCAGCTAACACCTCGGGTCAAAAGGCCAGTTATTTTCAATAGTTGGTACAGGAATCGATCGATCACGCCCCTTTTCTTATTCGGGTGCATGCACATGTAAAAATACGTCCGCAGATCTAATGTGCAAACACAAATTCATCGCTAATCGAAGTTTTATCGCTTATAAAAACCCGTGATTATTCGCATATCAGGATTAAAGACAAATCAATCAGAAAGATTAGATAAATAGATAAACAAAAAATAGATAAACAAAATATTTGAGATAACGGAATCTTTGCTAATAAGAATAATAAGATTGATTTCCAATCCTATATTTCAATAATTAAAATGTTTTACTTTCTTTGAACGCATTGCTGCATGTGATAATTACTATAAAAATCTTAAACAAAAAAATTAAGAGGCTCACACATCGGAAATTATATTATAATTAATAATAATTACTATATAATAAATGAAACGGTTGTACTCGAAATCAAAACGTATAAATTCTTCTAGCAATACTGATTATAACTATTTCTATCACACAATCTTTCTCTCTCTCTCTCTCTCTCTCTCTCTCTCTCTCTCTCTCTCTCTCTCTCTCTCTCCCTCTCTCCTTTTCGTATGCGAGTTCTATTTAAACAACGGAATAAGCACTGAATAATTAGCGGCGGGATTGCAATGCACAAAGGAATAGAACAAGATTGTATGAATTCACGACCAATATACAATCATTACAATTTTAACCATTATCATCTGATTATATGCGGAACGTTTGAAAATCCGCCAACGATGTGATCGATGCCAAGTATTCGATAGCACTCGCGGAATGCGAAATGATCGGGTTATTTGAATTTCTAATTTAACAGCCGTGCACAAAGAGTTCGGTATTAAATTCATATTGCGAATATGAACGCATAACAAAGGTACTATAATTCTGCGGGAACGTAAATGACGAATGATTTCGTAACACGCGAAACATCCATGGTAAAAATGAAAATATATGACGAGCTACGATACTTTTTGAACTCACATTATATCGTGGACGGTTTATTTCGGCTATTTTTATCATCTCTTGGACATTTCCCAGAACAGCCCTTACGCGATTCTATATATAGTTCCTCCGTTCTGGCAGTCCGCAAATGCCGAAGACGCAATTAAGGACTCTATTAGAATTAATTATTTGTCCCTCCATCTTTCTTCCCTCCTTAATTTCAAAATATTGTTTTATTTTTAAAAATTAATTGTATTTATATTAATTAACACCAAATTTAATTATTAGCATTAAACATTAATTTTGAGTTGTACGTCTGTGAAACATGTACATCGTAACATATGTCTGTACAAATCCATGCATGATAATATATTTATCTCTTATCAGATTTCTCTTTACTGTTGGCGCATAAATAATACATTTAATATTTAATAAATGCACGCGTCAGATGTATCACATCACGTAACTTCCTTCGAAGTTGTAACGCATTTTTACTCTCCTTGGCTCAACGTCCGCGACATACATCATGGGGGATACTGCTTAAAAGTCCTATAAATAAGAAAGGCAGCGCCGCAGCAGTTTCTTCTATACTATAACGCATTACTCATCGATATCTCTTATATTATTTCCTCGCCATTTGATTTCTTTGATAGCTGATGTTTAGCTTTTATTTTATATTTCTTAAACTTTGTCATGAAATTATTTATCTACCTTAAACAAATATGGAACGTTACACGTTGCTGTATTTATTACCGTCATCTCGTCCTTTAAAATTTCTCTTGAGTAATTCGTCCGTAATAACCGTCCTTTAATTTGTGACTTTCTTCTTCTAAGATACAACTGTCAATTTCACAAATGTAGATGAAAATTTGCAAGATCCGAGATTATGATTTGAGAATTGCAGAAGGGGACTCGTTTCACTTTGTCTAAGGAAAATTGTTCGTATCTTGTTAAGAGAAATTCAATTAGAGCTCTTTCTTTAAATTATTTCTACTCTGGCAAATCCCATTGGTAACAAGACAAAAATTTCGATTCCATCAGCACGTGCAATCCGTCCTCTCCATCAAGGAGAATAAGACCCCGTAGAAAAACTTTTTTTTATGCTTTTATCTTTTACTCTTCTATATTAATCAACTAACCGAGCTTTAAGTTAAAATTATTAATTGTTAGTATCATGCATTTAAATACAACTGAAAGATAAGACCAAAATTATACGTCCACTCTTTAGAGCTTTATTTGATAAAGTATCTTAATTTACAATAATTGCTCGTATAGATTAAAAAGTATTGACACCTCATCATTGATAAATACGATTTTTCTCATTTATTTAGCGCAGAAATAAAAATGGATACAACTTGTCCGTTGTAATACAACGATAAATATTTCATGAAATAGATATGTGCAATTTATGTATGCAAATATGATTTATATATGCAAACGACTAAACTTTAAAACACAAATGTGTTACACATCTTCATCCATTCTCTTCCCTTCTCCCTTCATTTTGCTTTTTCATAATTTATATTCCGTTACAAAATTATTCTCGACAAAAAATCTACAAAAAAATTGTACACGAGTCAAATAAAAAGCTGTTAAGACTTTTTTTTAATTTTAATTCAAACATACTTTGTATTTTTTTTATTTCAATAATTAAATTATATAAAATTATATATAAAATTATATAAATTATATTAAAAATAGCCTAGAGAAAAAAAATGTTTTATCAACAAGTTTTTATTTAACTCAGCATTAATAAAATTTTTCCTGCCATAAGAAATATAGAAATTACGACTCCAGACGCAGGTAGAAAATTTCATTAATATATTTAAAAGAATGATGAAATAATCAGATGACCCGTTTCTTTGTTTCTACCCCTTGTACGACTTCTTTCCTCGCACGCACCCTAAAAAGGACGTCCGCCTACCATCGGCGAGATTAAAAAAGTTACGCGGCAAAGGGTTAACAAGCTTAAATCGTTTACTGAGAAAAGCAATATTTTAGGAGTTTATACTTAAGCGACTTAAGATAAAAGGCGGCATTAAAAAAAACAAGTTTTTTCCTTAAAAATAATATTTACTACAATATGACGTGCTTGTTTTTTCCGCATAGAGAGTAAGCGCGACATATCACTTCTTTGTCAACAATATGTTTCAAAATATAGAATGAGCTTTATATAAATTTTATATAAACGAACGATTATATATGCTTTATCGTAAATTAAAGTTCTTTGTGAACTCGAGGAAATTGCAGACTTTTCTTTACTCAGCTCATTATTGCACAAAATTGTCACACGTAAAAAGTTTCCATAAGTTCGCGATGGATAATTTGCACAACGCTAATTAATTAATGTTAATTAAATGACTGCAAGTAGCAACAGGATTTTCCTTATTCTAAAACATATATACACTTATTCAATTTTTTGTTAATTAAGTGTAGTGGATTTAATGGATTAAATCCACTATATATTAAATAAGAAAATCTTTTACCACGTACGCTTTCAGTTTGTGGAGCGAAAAAGATTAAGTTAAACGAAAAATGTAATCATTGCAGCTGTCTGTTAAAAATGGAACAGTTTATTCAAGAAGTTGACAGATGGACGACGCCTTGCGGGCATCTGTAAGCACTATCGTCTTGCAGACGAGTGTATAAAGCATAAAGCAAAAAATACAGTTAAGATAAAAAATGCTTGAGGTAGACAGCAATATTCAGCAAAGGTAATGGCACAAAATATACATTTCAAATCGGTAATTGGAAAAACGATACAAAGATAATCATCCCAAATGAACCGTAATATGATACAAAGTAATAATAGTAATAAAATAAAAAGCAGTTACCCCAGTTATACGTATTTCTGACGCTACTATAATGAATTAACAATCTTGTTAGTAATATATATTTTAAAGAGTATATCGTGTTATAATTATCGCTGTTGTTACACAACTACCTATTACTATTGCTTGCTAAACTAACTGACCGCTGTGCATGACTGTACATGGCTGTTGTAATTTTGCTTGCGGACATTCGTGAACATCCGCGCCACGTTTTGTTATCAACTTGCTCAATATCTGGTCGACACAATTACAAACTAATAAAGACAATATTTATGAGCCGTCAGATATATGCAGTATGTAAATTTCACGAGATTGCTAATATAATTTTTTTGCGAGACCAATCAATTCAAATTAAAAAATATTTTTCCTATATACGTATATATATAATTATATAATGGAGAAATATTTAATGAATTTTAAGCGAATTAATTAATAAGCGACTATTGTCGATCATAAATTAATATATCAGCGATATTACATTCATTAAATAACACAATTCTATATACATTTCTCTTTTCTATATATATTTATTAGCTAACTTGTTAGCTAACTTTTCCTTTTTTTCTCCTTTATCCGAAGTAATTTTCAGAAAAGTTTACTTGAAGAAACCTTCACTTAATCTACTGAACAGCTTCTTGAAAAATTCAATCAACCTCTTTTATACTACTGGTTTCCCGCAACATCAATAGTTGCAATAAAGAAAATAATAATAACCATGATAACTTACCTCGACTGAACTGCTCGTAACTGGCAATTACCCTCTCGGCATTCTTCCTGGCAATGTAGAACCATTCGCTGCTATTGCTCAAGTACTTGTATTGGCTCGCGAGATCCTTCACAAGAATACCGTCCTGGTTGGGCAACCGGTGAGCGAACGGGCAGTACAACCATCGATCCCGATACTGCAACTTGTCGTAACAATTGCCGGCGGCAAAGATGTCTTCGTCGAACTCGACCATAGACAGGACGCTGGCGTGTAGTAGAGTCTCGGAGGACAGCATCACTTCCGGCGCGTACTTCCAGAGCCGGGTGAGCATGTTAGCACGATTTACGGCGAATTCTGCCTCCAGCCGAAACCTCTCCTGCGCATATTGGTCCACCACGCCTTCGCCGAGGTTCAAATCGGTGCCCGCGGTGCAGTTGTCGCCCAAGGTATGCTGGTTCTCGATTATTCGCAAGAAACGCGTCACGATGTCGACCTGAGCGGCCTGCGGTCTCCTGCGGCTCGACTGATTGGGAGACGAGGCGTTCGCCAGTTCCTCGAAACTCGTGTAATCCAGCACTACGTCCTGCGAAACTTCCTCCTCGAGGTCACGGGTGGATTCGCTGATGTCCTCGAACGCGTCGATGCCAAGCGTCTCCGTTGTATTACGGTCGATCGCAGCTGCCGGCGCAACAGTCCTATTTAAGGACATTGCCTTTCTCAATTTACTCAGGGGGTCATCCTTGTAAGAGCTCTTGAGGGAATCGGGGCTCGATCGTAGAACACCGTGGTTCTCCGAATAATGCGCTTTAAGTGTATCTTGGAGGTTTTTCCAAGTCTCATCCTTGATCTGATCGGAGGCTCGGATGTTCGCATTATCTTTCGAGATATTCCGTTCAATCAGCAAGGAGAGATTACGCGTGAGAAGAAGAGCGGAATTTTCTTCGGCAACGCTTCCTTTCTTACCCTGATACAGCTTGAGTAAACTTTCCATCAGCCTCTCTGAAACATTATTCTCAATCCGATCGAGAGATTGGCCGTTGACCGGGTTATCCTTTGAAAAATTTCGCTCAAGAAGCCACGAATGATTACGTTTCGATGAAACGGATCCTTCCAGTAGATCACTCACTTTTTCCACCTGACGCGTCTTGAAGTGATTCTCATGATCCTCACGAACGTCAGGCTTGATCCTATTTGCCGCATCCTTCGAGCTATCCCTCGCAGAATCCTCTACCTTCTGCCGCGCAAAATGGCTCCTGGATCTTCCGTGACGGATCTGCGATCTTTCGATGCTCGACATATCCGCCTGCTCGATCTCCGTCCAGAGAATTTCCATCGGTCGGATCCCCGTCAGCGAAACTTCCTCCGCGGAATAACGATCTTCCATTTGCGAACGCGTTTCCGCGGAGCGGATTCTCGCGGTTCGTTCTCCCGCAACTTCCGTGCGAAGTTCAGCTGAGGAGGCGCGAACTTTCCCAGGATCGAGGGCGATTTCCGCGGAGTGACGTACCGATGGAAGAATCTCTGCCGAACGTATCGCCATGGCGCGACGATTCTCCGTCGGGCGAATTTCTACTATCCCGGCGAGATTCTCCGAGGTCGAGCGTATTTCCGCCGGACGATTATCCACACGTAGACGATTTTCGTACGCGGAATGGACTTCCGTCGGCCGGACGAGATTCGCGGCGCGATCTCGCGCGATCATCGAACGGATTTCCACGCGACGATTTTCTGGGCGGCGATTTAACGTCGCCGCCGCTGTCGCCGCCTCCGCCGCCTCCCCCGAGCGAGCGATTTCCACGATCGGATGAATAATCGTCGAGCGAGCCTCAGCGGTGTGGAATTCCGTCAGGTCGACGAGTTTGCGGTCGACGAGGGCCGTCGAGCGGTGATTCTGCTGATGCCGCAAATACTCCTTCGGCTTCTCGATCTGGAGGACTTTCTCGCGATTATTAGCGAGGGAATCTTGCGTGAACGTGAGCAGGATGAGCGCGCACCAGATGCCTGACGCACTCATCTTCAGCCGCTCATCTTCCCGTTCGCGACAAACCGTCCGCTTGTTACATCCACTCGCGATGGCACGTATCCTCGAGCCTGATCGATCTCAATCCCGACATCTCCAGGACGTGATTATCGTTCGCGCGTGTAACAGCGATTTGCAACAGCTGCTCGCGATATGACATGCTTGATACATTAGGGCCGTTAGGGCGCGATTATATGTTTCTTGAGATCAATTTAACACTCTCCTCTTCTCCGTAATTAATTTTAACGTCCCCATAAAGTGACCGTCATCCATCTCCTCGCACATATACGATTATACGACGACATGTGTAATTATATTACGATACTTCTCGAGATTAATTTCAACGTTACAAGTTACAATTTGGTTATCAATTCGTAATAGTCGTATTTACAATATCCGCTTCTAATTACGGTACACCAAGAATACGAATTTTATGAGATCATTGAAGATAAGGATTTTATTTTAACGACTCTTACATTCCGCCTGAATTTCTGGTCCTTAATTTAAGTTATAATGCCACTGAGAATAGAGCTCTCTAACATCTTTGCAATCTTACACACACGCACACACACACACACACACACACACACACACACACAGCTGCTTCCTCAGTATTGAATAGCTCCTGGTGCTGAGTAGCATCCTCGGAAACTCCGCGCAATCTTACATCTCTCCAGACTTTATGATCCTTAATGGAAGTATCCCTTAATAGACCCGATGTTTAATACTTCCTCTCGGCATCTCCACAATTAACTTATATCTCTATCTCTCTCTCTCTCTTCCTGAAACTAGCACTATTTCAATGTTTGTTTTTTTACCAGCGAAACTCACGCTCGCTTCACGACCACGGCTCTCAACGGCAGATATCTCGCGGTAAATCGATCTGTGGGTGATCCCCTCTCGTTGCTCTTGAGATTAGACCGCACGTGAATTGTTTTTGCGCGCGGGCTACTAATCGAGAGACGTCTCCCACTACCCCGTTCTCTTTCTCTCTCTCTTCTTCTGTCTCTCGCGGTAACTCATGTGGATCAGAGTTTTGTAGAGGTCCAATCCCGACGCTAATGCATTATTGGATCGATCGGGGATCGTCGAATATGGAAAAAACGTTCAGAGCCGAAAGCCTTTGCTCAATATCGGGAATGTCACATTGATTCGATCTAGCAAATTGATCTCCCGATCCAAACGCGGTCGTATCGTTATGATTGATCAACAATTTCATCGCGTATAATTATCGTTCGCGATTCAGAGCGCGCGATAAAAAGTTCTCCATTGATTCTGATACGATTCCGTTTCTTCGACAGCAATTTCACACAAGTGCAAATTGCAATTAAGCGAGATTTTCACTGACAATACCGTCCTAATTTGTCTTTTTCAATCCCAATTTTGTGATTCACACACATGATCATAAATTATGACACACTCACATTATATTGTATATGTTGCTGCACGGCGAATCGCGAGGATTGCCAGATATTCGTGGCGTATTGACGGTATTTTAATGGAAAATTGGAACCATTGGAACGCGGCAAATTCATCCATTGGCGTGTGCCGCCGTTTCAGCCCAGTAGCGATTAATGTTAGTGTTGACGTGCCAAACATTGTGCCTAATTGTTATAGAGCGTGTACGTATTTATTTGTCTCGTTAATCAATTATTTGCTTGCTTGCTAACTTCTTTAGTCAAACGATCATAATTCGTTTATGTAACACGTGCCGTAACGCGCATTATATCCTGTGTAATTAAGTGGACAGTTAAGTTGATAGAATCGTAAAACGCATACGCTTTCTTCATTAATTTTAATCGCAAATTACTTTTGCTTTATATAGCAGCGTTAAACATCGATAAAATTTAAATGCAAAATGCGCCGAGCAAGATTATACAAATGCAAATTGTCGTAACAATAAATCACACAAATTAAATGCGCCTTCAATTATATATGATAATCATCAACTTTCGCGAAAATATCGAGAGACAGCGCAATATTCACGATTTCATCAGAAATAATAACAGCCGTGCGAAACTGACGTTAAAAGTCGTATACCATTCAATTTCTATTAGTGAAAATTAAATCCGTATCGGCACATTGTTCCGTAATTACGCAAATTAATAACTTTGCTTTGAGATATACTCGATGCTCGATTACAGATTAACTAATGCGTTCTTTTGATAAACGACACTGTAGTTTAAAATTTCACTCGTTCATCATAATTGGCGAAATACTGAAGCTACAACAAGTACAAAAATTACATGCGAAAATATCGATTTTAATCGATCAAATTAATATCATTTAAAGAAGAATAATTGTCCGATTTGTCCAAATTGCCCGATAATATCAGATAATTTGATTTTTCCATCAATCTTCTCAAACTTTCTCCTATTTCATCGCAAACAAAAGGCGCAAAAGTAAAAATCGCAAGAATTTAACCTATGTTTTCAAACTAAAGAAACAATAGAAAAACTAGTGTAATTTTCTTGATAATCAATTGCCATCAAATTGTCTTTAAAATTTAATTCACAAAGCCGCATTGTTTCTTCGGATTAAAAATCGTTCCAAATGCATTCATTTTTAACAATATTCGATAATTAATCCAATTCTTTCTATTACAACGTATCGAATCGTGTCGCATATATGCTTTTTTTTTTTAAATCAAATACGAAAAGTGGAAATCCCAAAAAATGAAACCGGAATACTATTTTTCAATTAATTCAATAAATCAACAATGTCCTCAAAGAATTCTATTTTGCATTAAACCGGTGTTATTAATAGTTTCCGAACAATTGTACATGAATCGCTCATGATCCGGTCATCCGTCATAAATGTTCGAGATTGATAATTGGATTAACGGACGTACACCGACATAATCCTTTGCACGAATCGAACTGCGTCCCTCGCAATCTCGTGTCTCCTAAAAAGAAGAAAAACCGCGTGCGATTCACCTTACATTACGGGCAGCGAATCTCTGACGGCGTGCTTTTCTTTCTTTCGCGCCTCTCGATCGGGTCTCTTATCGAGTTTTCAAGTTGGATCGACAGATCGAGTGTGCAGACTCGCCCTGCCGGCGATCATTTTACGACGATTCCCCTGGAAGTTAACAACGAACTCTCTCTTTCTCTCTCAATTTTCCCAATCCTTCCTCCCCTTAGCGCGCGCGAGTCGGCGATCGCGACAGATCTGTACGCGCTCGCACGCGGCGTCAAACTGACGGCGAGGGTTGGGAAACTCGCCACCCTTCGTGCCAACCAATGTGTGAATGCAGGGCGCATGATCTACCCCTCTCTTTTGCCGATGCAACGAGCCTCGCACCGGCATCCCGACGCTTAATCTAGATCTTAATCTTCATCTTCGTTATGCCATCTCCGCGCCGTTTTATGCCTCCTGCTAGAACACGTACGAATAAAATGAAGCTCTCGATGAAGCTAGCTCCATTCCGCTATGGCAGAGAAACACGGTTATACGAAACGTGTACGTTCATACCGCGTTTCCGAAAATTTAACAGGCCGCCCTAACTTTGCGCAACTTCTATAGAAGTCTCAACATGTTACACTTTACATTGTTATAATACATCGACGCTTAAAATTGTTTTAAGAATAAGCTTCGATCCGTTGGTAGCTACAAAGTGCTTGTAATTTTTAACTTTTAAAAAGATCTTCATTTTTAATTGCTCGAGAACTCTATTTGCGTCATCGTTGCCGTAAGAAAAAGGCTTGAGTTAGCTAAGTAGAAAAGTACGATTTATACGGATACGGAATATCCTACATTATGCATTCGTTTAAGAAAAGGAACTTGAAGCTTTGAAACGTAAAGGATTGTAGTGGCTACCATAAAATAAATAGTTACGTTTGTCGTGCATAAATGACTCTTTTTTAAATAAAACGCAAATAAAAATGTATTATCTATGAAAACAGACACCCTAATAAAAATAAAGTCCGCAGCTTCACTTCGGAAGTGTTGGCGCTAAAAATATATCTTTTTTATGCATTTTTGTTTCATTTTGTAATATATCTTAACCGCTCGATTGTTGATTCAGTTCCGTATATGTTTCGAAAAGACAAATATCGCCGTTATTTGTTTTAAAAAGAATATTCGTTTTATGTTTTCTCTCAACAGGTCAATACGGCGATTTTATCCGGCGAGTTTTAAATATTCAAATCCGACACTTAATTGACTTTTGTTATTTTCTAATGTATATTAAATTACTTTCAATTACTGATTTTACCTAGATAATATATTTTTAATGTAACATCATCTGTTTGCCTTCTTTCTATACATATGCCTATTTAATACGATCGCGTACGAAACGAGAATATGCGCTTGCTCCATATGTTCTTTCTTTAAAACAGACTCCGCTTTCGTCTCTACCATCTGCTATCGAGCATTAACGTCATCTTTATTCATTTGACCCGATTTTTTCGCCCGTTATGTTTCATCCCGTTTCATTCTGTACCGTAAATATTTGAGGCCCCAAAGGTAATATGTCGAATAGATATATAAAAGCGTATATTTGGGGATAGCTAATATTAAGCTCATTAAGCTTATTTGGAAAAGCGCGAGTCAACGAATTTCAATTTCAAATAATACAACCTGTCGCGCAATTATAACGCGATAAAGGGAATAGGAATAAACAATCGCAATATTCGAAATAAACTGATTAGGTTAGCCAATTTAAATATTGATAAATAACAAAAAATGTCACGTTAAGAAGAGAAAGAAAGAGAGAGAGAGAGAAAGAGAGAGAGAGAGAGAGAGAGAGAAAGAGAGAGAGAGAGACAGAGAGAGAGACAGAGAGACAGAGAGACAGACAGAGAGACAAAAAAGAGAGAGAGAGAGAGAGAGAGAGAGAGAGAGAGAGAGAGAACTCGGATGTTCCGTTCTGTAAAGACTTAAGTGAGGTTTATCGCGGTGTCGGAAATGCTCTTTGCTCTCAGCCAATGTACATTTAATTTGATACGCGCTACACACGTAACGACATATATCTGTGGATATGTTTAAAACATAATGCTTACCAATTTGTGCGGAGCTTCCACGAATAAATCTGCTTCCCTAAAAACGCTGGCCGTATCATGTGACACGCGAAATTATCGACAGAATTCCCAACGAGATGCGCGAGAACGACGTTACCGGGGAGAGAGTACGGCTTCCCCGTTTTATGTTTTTTATAATTCTCCAGTTTCAACCCAAACACCCCGTCGTTCCCGAGTGCGAAAACCGCACGTTTCGGGCGAGAGGTAAAAAATGAAAAAAAGTCTAAAAATCGCAGCGAGTTGATCGAATTACAATCGGCCACTCGGGATCGTGCGAATCGTAAAAAAGACAGATGTGTGCAACTCGATCAAGAAAACAAAAAAAAAGTAGGTGCGACAAGCGCACAAAAACGCGGAGTTAGATATGAAAGACACATATGGAAGTTTATGTTCGGAGATGGACAGCTTAATATTAAGCTGTCGCTAAGCTTATTTGGACAGGCACGAGTCAACAAATTTTATAATAATCTGTCGCGCCCTCATATCGCCATAAAACGATTCGCCGTAAACAATTACGACGTAAAGGGTCCACACTCACCCTATTGTTGTCTCCAACTTCCGCTATAAGGACGCCGCGAGGTCGAAATTCCGCCAGCTTTCGCCGTGGACGCCGAAGTTGAGGTCCATTCAGGCTTCCATCGAGAACGAGATCCATTCGGTTTCCGTCGAGGACGCCAATGTCGCCAATGTGTCCAACTCGCGTCGCTCCGATCCGATCGAGCTCGCTCGCAGTGTTTTCGATCGCTTTTGATCGCGCGAAACACACAGCCCTGCAACAACGCGTGACGCCTAATTACGATTACACGCACACGTGAACGTGTGCACCGTAGCGTAAATTCTCGGATAAGACAATAACATACCCCAATTTGACGGGTGATTTCCGTGAAAAAATCGCCGAACTGATATCTCATCTCCGTTCCTCCGTCCTCCAGTCCTCCATTATTGCGTTCGAAGACGAAATTGAGAATATCGAGATCTCCGTTTCCGAACATCGAGATATCGATCGATATGCTGCGCGTGCGAGGGTGCGAGGAAAAGTACGTACTGAAATTGCACCGATATCTTGATCGTAGAGACGACGCGAGAGAGAGAGAGAGGTTATATGTTACGACGAGAGAAGAATATTTCTTTTTGTTTTTTCAAAGACAAATTTTACCCACCTTTCTTCCTTGCAGAGCATATATGAATATGAAAAAATCGTTCGTAACTCCTCTCCGTTGAGATGAAAAGAAAAAGAGAGATAAAAGCCGATAGGAGTTGATATTCCTCGAATGTCCAGACAGACCGTCGCTGAAAAATTTTCACAACTTTTTAATCGATAATTTTTCAAGAGAATTGAAACTCGATCTCGCGTAGAAAACATTCGCGCTTATTCCCATGCTCCAGTTTACCTGTTTTTTTTCTCTATTTTTTTTCTCTATTTTTTTTCTCATCGCCGCGAAGCAAGCGCGCGACGCCGCGCGATCAGCGCGGATAATTGCGAATATCGAGCAACACGGCCGGTTCGCGACGGTAGATCGCGCTAATTAACTCCTGTAACTCCATACTCCATTATGCGTCCCGTTCCAGCGCACGCAGGAGACGCGGGACTCGACTCACTCGACTCGATATTTCGCAATTTACTCGACACGGAGTGAAAAGCGCGGGAGAGGCGAGGGCGAGAGACGACGCGCGGGACGATTTTTCGAACTGCTCATTGCTCTTTCGTGCGCGGTGGCGCAAAGCAAACATGGTGGGCTTCCCGTCGCGCGTTGAACAGGCGGCCGAACGCGTTTGCCAATCGCGAGAATCGCGAAAAAAAACATTGACGACACGCACACGATGCACGATGCAATGCGTATAAGATCGGCTCTATAAAATTTAACGTAACATCGCAATTAACTCGCGAGACTGTCTTTTTACGTTTTTAATTAAAAATGTTACATTTTTTGAATGCTAAATATACAGCAGATGTAATTGACGCGTAGAAGATCGGTTTTATAAAATTTTTACGTAACATCGCAGTTAATTCGGGATGTCTCTTCTCACATTTTTAATTAAAAATATTGTATTTTTAAAATAATAAAAATATGACGGGGTGTAATTGACGATGACGCGAGGATCGGCTCTATAAATGTCTTCTTACATTTTTAATTAAAAATATTGCATTTTTTAATGCTGAAAATATGACGGAAATATGTAATTGACGATAACGCGAAGAGGATCGATTCTACAAAATTTAACGTATAACATCGCGATTAATTCGAGATCTCCTCATATTTTTAATTAAAAATATTATATTTTTAAAATACTATTTAAAAATATGAGAGATGTAATCAACGATAAGCTTTTTAGCGCGCCTTTCAATCTCGACGGAATTAACGCGCAAAAATTTGCTCTTTTGTCAATGATATTATATCTACAAAGTTATTCGTCTATTTAGAATCGCAATTAAAGTTGCTCGTTTATCCAGAAAAGATAATCAAAGTTATGGTAAATAATTAATGCTGCTCATATTTCTCGTCACACACATGTAGGTATATATACGTATGTATATTTCGTGGGAGATAAAAGCTTATAATTCTTGCATATTATATTTACACGAGAGCCGTCATATGAGAGCGCACGACGAAGATACGTGTGCGTCGGTCGTAAAAGCCCCGGGCGAGGAACTGAGGCTTGAAAAGTGGAAGACTCGGACTAACTTGCGCCCACCGAGCGCGTGTCTCTTTGGAATTTGAATCAATATGAAAAGCCTCGTTCGCGTACCTCGTATCGCAAACGCGAGGTACGAGAGAGCTCATCAGACTCGTAGAAACGTCACATTTTCTCTCCCGCTCACGTTTCACCCCACTCGCATGCTCGTACGCGGAGTCGTTTCCGCGGGATGACCACGAAAGTCCCACAGGAAATAATCGTTGCACGGTCGCTTCGTAACGGTTATTCGTGAACCGGCATCGCAATTCTCTCTGCAATTGCATCGCGAAGATTGAGCGAAACCCCTGGGAGAGGAGGAAGAGAGACGGAGCACTTCGAATAATTAGGTGCTTGTACTTTCGCCACTTATGATGACTCTCCGAACTTCCAAATCAAGGCTGATTCCGGGAAACGACAGTATACACGTTCATTTAGGCAGTATATGTTCCAAGAAATGCCAGTGATTCCAAGAATCGTTGGCACTTCAGCTACTTTTTTGCTGGTTATTTTATTTCACTGTTTTTTATTCCTTGTTTTGAAACAAATTTCTCGCAGGTAAAGACGAAATAGTGTCGCTCGCTTTAAGAAAAGAAAATTATTGCTTTTTCAAAAAAAGAATCGTTAAAAATCTAAAATTTCGATCCTACTCGGAATATAATATCTCTCTTTCGCAGTAATCTCGATCTATGGAGTATAAAGCCGTAATATCGCATAACACAATTCTTTTTTCGTTACTTCTTGTAAGAAACTTAAGAGCGTTCTTCTTGACGAGTATAAAAAGATGCGCTCTTGAAGCTTGTCACAAACCCTATAGAACACCCTGTATTTTTTGGAATCATAATATGTTACAATAACGTATAGTATATTTCTAAATATTTAAATCTCTTTATACGCGTTGTTAAATCTTCGAATGTTCGTATATTTTTAAACGCTTACAATCTTCGTTTTGCGTAATATCGCGTGCACTTAATAGCCGCGTCAAAAATCTCGTAGTTCTCCTCCGATTATTAATACAAAGATCCGCATTTTAAAAACTTCGTAAACGAAGGTATAAAAAGACCAATGTTTCTTCTCTTATCGTGAACTCGCACACCGTGTCGCCGACCAGATCAACGCACGTGTCAATAGTTTATTACAGTCCTTCGACGAATTTCACCAAAGTCATTTCACTAGTGGACTGGCCTCGGCTGTGTCGTCACTTGTTCTTCATGATCATCGTCCGCCTGGTCACTCGGCCGCAGAACATACCGACGATGAAGATCACCCCGATCATGGTAAAACCGACGATCGTGAAGTAACGCCGCGCTGGGGAACGATTCACCGTCGAATATAACTCCTCGAACGTATTTGGCGCGATCAACTGTAACATGATAAGTAAAAATTATTTTTCCACGATTATTCCGAGACACGCAATGAGAAAAAAAATTAATAGATATATATAACAGGGTATTTTTCACAGACCTTGGCAGCATTTTTAAACATTTCCATCCTTGTAGTTAGCATCTTGTAGCAATCAGGTTGCAAAGATTTGTTGCTGTCTTCCAAAGCATTTTGCAAGCACATTATATCTGTCATACAATTGTGTTATTCAAATTATTAATAATTACTATCATACATTTAATGCATATACATATAAAAGTCAATAAAATTTAATAGATTTTAATTTTGAAAAGCTCCATTTACTTTTAGCCAAATTACTTCGTGTTTTCTAGCCTGTGATTATTAATAAAAAAATATTACATACGTCTTCCCGCGCCTTGAGGTACAGCACTGCAATATTTGCTGATATCCACGGCACAAGCTTTCTGCAACAAGGGATCCACGTTGATGTCAGCTTTGGTTTGTTCTATCAAATCTGCAACTTCTAAACGACATTCTTCCCTCATATCTCGATTTCCCGCATTAAATTTCCTTTTAAGACACTCCTCGACAGCACCAGGCTCGTTTTCATCTGACCGGCATATAGTTTCAATCTAACAGAAACAAAAGAAGAATTTCGTAAACTTAATTGGAATTGAATTCTACGGTAACTAATCTTGCACAACAATTAGATTCAAAGTATTCATCATAAGTTATTCAATATAAGTTCTTAAATTTTCTTGATAAATTATAAATTATAATTCTATGATTTTTTTACCTCGTGCGCGCACATCGTTGCTAATAACGGATTTAAATGGTAATTTAATGCAGCTTCTCTGAGGATGTTAGCCATTTGATGCTCGCATTTAGTCGTCAGCTTCGATTCCCGAAATCTGATCTTCAAACATTTAATTACCTTTCCTTCAAGTTCTTTGTCAGTGTGCTCGTGTATTAATACCTAGGGTAATACGTATTCATGAATTAATTAATTATTACATTGTGTTAAATTATCTGTAGATAATTTCTTTTACCTCTTTGCAATGCCTATCGATATCAGAGCCACATGCACTTTGCAATGCAGTATTAAACCTATAATCCGTATTCTGTTCAATCATTCGTCGAACCACAATGTTTTTGCACTTATCGTCGAAAGTGAGTTCGTCTTTATATCTCTTAAGGCAATCCAAAGTTTGTGATTTGCTCACATCATGGCAGTATTGTTTGATCATAGCTCGACAGATGCTCAGCAAAGGTACATCACTGGAGCTGTCTTGAAACTCTTGTTTCCTAACTTTGAACAGCTGTTTATGACACATGTCCGATAGTTTAGACTTGTGCGACGCCAGGCATTCTAATACCTAAAACAATCCAAGTTTCAGTAAGATTTATCGTAACATTAGAATTTGCTTAGAATAGCTATCTAACCAAAGAACCAACAACATAGAATTTGAAAAAGAAAGAACAAATATATATATATATATATATATATATATATATATACTCTCCTACTTACTATTTATATTTAAAAAATAAAACATTCAATATTAAAATCAGTTACAATGTATGCAATGTAAATTCGACGAAAAAAATATGAGTACTATCTTAGATAGATATTATCGCTACCTGTGAATTGCCCGGTTCCACGTGAAAGCAGAACTGTTTAATGTCTACTGCACATGTCGCTTGCAGAACAGGATCAAAATGAATGTTCTCTCGCTGTTGATAAAGTTGTGCTCGCAACTGTTGCCTGCAGTCCTTCATCACACGATGCTGAGAATCCTTCATTATATCTTCCTGCACGATCGAGCTTAAGCATTCTATCACATCGGCTTTCGTTTTTGATCTACGTTAAAATGTATTATACAATTTATTCTTAAGTTTGGCAATATTTAAATTCTGTATATCAAGAAATTAAATTACTTAGGGCACCATCTCTTAACGTGAGGCCTGCATGCCTCCTTAAATTTGTATGTAAAATGATAGTTCTTCAAGGATATCAATTGGAAATGTTCCACGGCTGCTTTGCATTTGTAATCGGTGCGCGCATCCAATTCGTTTTTGTGCTCGATAAGACATTCCATCATATCTCCTTCATCTTTTCCGTATTTTAACACCTCCTAAAACAAGTCATTATCATTGATAAAATATCATTGATAATAAAATAACGAAGTAGATTGAATAATTCAAGGCATACTTCGCAGTGACGTTCCATAATATGTTGACACGCGGAAGAAATTATGGGATTTAACTCAACACGCTCAGCTTGTTCCTCAGTAAAATTTCCAACTGCAAACTTACATTTTTCTTTCAAGCTGCAATTAACGGATTCAAGAAATTTAATATTTTTATATCTAACATGAATTAATAATATTCAAAAAAATAGTTTGGAATTACAAAAAAGCTTAGAAAAAAATATTCTTTTATTGATATCATGTACGATATCTCTCATTGCGCGAGAGAGATAATAATTATGAAATAATTAATAATTATCAGCAATATAGCTTCAAATCTTTTTCAATGTGTATAATTTTAATTATTTAAGATAATTAGTACTTCTCTAAATTATCCTGCAAGCATAGAATCTCTTCTCCCTTCGCAGTTTTGTCATAACAAAGTGACGCCAATTCATTAAAGCACACTTCTTCTATCTCGGGTTGCAAATCGACATTCATAGCGCGCTGCCTCATGACTCTTCTAATTTCTTCCAAGCAATCTGCTCTCAGCTGAACGGAATATAAACAAAAAGCAGTTAAGAACAAGATTTTTTTATGATAAATAATAACAACAGTGTTAATAACTTAAATTATCACAATTCAAAAACTAAATCATTAATCTACCTTAATTAAGAATTAATTATCCATTAAACAGTCTTGATAATCTTACCGTCATATTTTTCAGGTACACATGCCGATACAGGCATGGCAGTACCAGAGGTCCAGTCTCAGGATCCATCTGTTTGCCGTTGCCGACCCACGCGTTCCTTGCATGACACAAACGCACGGCGTCGAACTTACACGCTCTGTATAATTGCGGATCAAGTTTGAAGTCTCTGGCGATAAAGTATTGTATTTGCACTAAGGCTGTCTCACAGGCCTCAGTCATCCTCTCCGTTCCTAGTTGTTCCATTAAGCAAGATATCACTCTGGCATCTCCACCGTGCACCTAAATTAGATATTAAAATGCTTAACGGGAAGTGATAAATAAATTTGATAAATACATGAGCCGCAAACTTGAATTAAAAAAGCAAGTTTAAAACTTCATGTAGAACCCAGAATTTCTCGTATGTAGCCACCAGTTATTTCCTTAGATTCTATATTTGTATGTAAAAATTAATCACTTACGTCTCTACAAGCTAAATTAACTACAGGTTGACACTGTTCTCTTAGAACTGGATCAATTCTCCAATCTTCGCCGGCATCAGCTTCCATAATTAACTCCTCCAACTGAAATTATATGATATACATTTTATAAAAAGATTATGAAACATTCTTAGAAGACAAATATTCTTAGAAACGTTAGAAGAATTTTGTAAATAAATGTATTATTTGATCCTGGAAAAATTTAATCGTGATATTTTTAACTTTTTTTTTATCAATTATTATTACCGCTCTTTGGCATTCCGACGTGACTCTCGATTTCCTCTTCCTCGTTCTCGTATGCTCCATCAGACAGTGTATCGTGGCGCCGCCGACTTCGAGACTGTTGCAAAAAGTCGTAATATCGTTGGCACATTTGTGCACAATCTCCGGCGACAATCTGTAATCTTCCATTAGCAGTTTCCTGTGATCAAACATTTCCGCTTGACAATTTCCGTCGATCTTGCTGCCGTTCTTCATAGCCGACTCCAGACAAAGCAAGATTTGCGCTAGCTTTATCTCTTTGTCTTCGGACACAGATCGCCTGCAATGATTATTTCTGATATCTTCCTTACATGCTTTAACTAGACCTTTGCTAATCTTGTAGTCAGAAGCAATGAGCTTCTCTCTCCTTGTCAACTGCTCCTGACACTGTGCAGTCATTGATCTGACAATACAAAAATATTTTAAGATAGAATTAATAAATCTCTTGAACTAGATAGTATCACAACTCTACATTTAAATTGTTAAATATCTACCTATCGGTTTTATATTTCATTAAGCATTTGTAGACTTGACCACTGCCTGGTCTAATGTTAGGACAGAACTTAATGCGATCGTGAGTACACGCCATGTACAGCTGACGATCTAATTTAATATTTTCAGCTTGGATCTCGGATACGTGGAGAATATGCCTCCGACATTCGGGCTGCAGTTGCTCGACGTGTTCCTGCAAGCAGGCCAATATCTGACCTTGTGATATATCTCTGTACGGCTGTAAACTGTCGCACTTGAACTTCCTAATATCTTTTGCACAGTCTTCCTTAAAGGGAGTCAAAATTCTGAAATCGCTGAAAGCAATCCACTCCAATCTCTGAATGTAAGTGATGCAGTCAGGATCCCTGACCGTCTCCCGCTTGTCAATCAGGCAAGACAAATAAGCCCCATGAATTTTCTCGGAACTGGAGCACTGTAAGGTGTCCAATTGTGAGCCGCATGCTTTTCTGGCTAGCCTCTCCATGTTTTGATTATCTGTAATATTCTGGACGTAGGACCAAATTGCCTCCTGACACTTCTGATTGATTCCAGATATCTCAGTGGGCTGCAACGTTTGGAATAACAATTAGATCTCTGATACTCAACCCTGTTTCCCCACGTAATGCAGACGTATACCTTGAAGGTCTGAATACACTCAAGCAGCATGAGCTCGTCGTTGTTCCCATCTATATCCCCGCAAAGGCGATTCAACTTATCGCGACACTGGCCGTTGATGATCTTTGGCGAACCGTCATCCTCGGATTCTCTTTTGCGATCATATGCGCCTCGTTGAACCCTCCTAGCTCGAACGGAGCTGTCGGTGAAGAGCCAGCCGATTTTGGAGGACTCGTCGGCCTGTTGCGCGAACGCATCTCCAAAATACGTTGACGACGTTGACGTTGTGCAATGCAGCACCGACAGGATGAGTATCACGGTTAGTACTTGCCCAGTGTGTTCCATTCTTAACGCTCAAGCCTCACTTCTTAACGAATCATTATTACGAATTCTGTAAAAAAATACATCGTTAAACGCGGTTCATGTGGAATCACTCAATGCCAATTACTCAATGCCACTTAAATTATCGAGAGTTGCTTAACATCAGAGAAAATTGTTTAACTAGAAAAAGAAGCTCGACAAAAGAGAGAAGCACGACCTTACAGATCTCTTGCCGCGGCCGGTTTTTTCTTTTTCGTTATTTCTTCCTCTCCTTTAGTCCTTTTTTATGCTTGTTGATCATCTACTGTATGCTGTATGACGTGAACGTCATGTACGCGGCGAGTATTGGTACCAGCAATTGCCAGCGAGATAATGCGATTGGTGCGGAATAATATGAAACACGGAGTGAGGTCACCGGTTGTGGCGTTGTGGCGGTCGTGTGTTTTTAGTTTTTACAACGTCATCTTGCAGGACACGCGGTACACGGTATACCGTTCGCAGTATATTAGCGGTAGTTAAGCTGATGGGACACCCGGTATCGGCGAAATTGACGTCGATAACGCAGGAATTTGGATAAAGCGAAAATACATAATACAATAAAATGCTTTGTTTTTTGTTTTTTTTTAATTCCACGAGGGGCAAATGAGAACACCAAATTCTTACAACAAATTCTTTGTTAAATAAAGTACGTTTATATCATATAATAGCATGCAAATATAAAACATTATAAATTATAATAAATAAATCAATAAATACAATTAAAGTAGAATATGTTATTTATTTTATTTATATTATACATAAATTGTGTGTGTGTGTGTGTTAAAAAGAAACTAGCGAGTATTTATCACGTGGATTCGGCCATATTATGAGAACAATCCTGAAGTGCTGACTAAAAAAATACATTCTCTAGCAGAATAAATAATGCAAATGCAATTTATGTAAATCTGCTGCAATTTCTATTCAAATCTGCCAGTAATCCGTTGGTGGTTTATAAGAATTGTTAATTTGTACAAGGAATTGTTATTTTATTTAATATATTTTAACATGTCCTATATTTTAACATCGAATATGGTATTTCTTTTTAAAATTAAATTTATTATTGACGTGAGTAAAAGGAAAGAATTTGTTGCATTAAAAAAATTAAATAAAAAATATTATTTTCTCAAAGTTAAATTTTATAATTTTAAAACAGATTAAATTTTATTGCATAATATATATTACGCTGTAATTTTATCCTATAAATTAATCTATTCAAAATAATACATACATATATTCAATTTAATATTAGGTCGTTCGCGTATGTTTAAAAAATACGAGTTTGCGTTTATTTGAGCGCTTGATATTTATAAAATACGCAAAGTTTGTTGAATGCAGAAACGTGCACGCGCGCGCGCGTAAAGTTCTACCTATTGGAATTTCGAAAAACGTCACGCGATGGACGCGGCGATAATCGATATCTCGAGGACCTCGAGAATGTTTCCACGTTCGATTCGACGTGCGATGTGCGATGTGCGATGTGCGATCAGTGCGATGCAACTGCGAACTGCGATGTGCCGCTATAGCTCGTAGCGATTGACGCACAGAGCGGCCCGTTTCACTGATGGTGTTTCAAAAACTCGTCGCCCCGTCGAGTTAATCGTCGTGAAATCGCAAAATGCTGGCCCGCTGTGATATATTTCGCGTCAAAGTACTTACACTCGCGTGTCTGCTGGTGAGTAACTTCACGGAGTTGCGTTGCCACGTCATTTCACGTCTCGCGGGGTGTCAACGTTTTAACAGGACCCCCCTATAACGGGAATCGCCCACGTCTTACGAATTTCCATTTGTCTTTCGATTACTAATTGTTATTTGCCTAAATGCCTCGCGAGTCAACAAACCGCTTCTGCTTCGGCGTGTCCTGCGCAGCATAACCTATACTGTTGTTCACAATAACCTTGCATTTGGGGGGGGGGGGGGGAAAAAATTTATAAAGACAATAAAAAGGAAGGTGTCAGAAGATTTGTATTAAAAAAACTGGAACCCCCGGTTGGAGAACGGCGATAAGATGTACTTATTCCGAACCTTTAAAAGAAAATCCAAAAAATATTTGTATTCCAAAAAAAAACGATTCAAGGGACATAGACTGATTGAGAAAAGAAATCACGATTCGCTGCAATATGTGGATTTTGAAAGATTCTTTGCATACTTCCATGTTGTTGGGACGAATTTTTGCAGATACGACAAGCATTTTTATTTATGTGATTGTTTTTCGCTAGAATATTTATCATAGCAAGAAAGTTGTAGTCTATATTTCATGGTTTAAAGATCAAGGTCGGAGATTTATAATTCAGGATAAGTCATATGTCAATGCAAAGTACGATACTTGTCAAGCGATGTTTAAGCACTTCTGTTCTAGGACACAAAACGCATAACTAGAAAAAGATCAACTCGCTTGATAGAAAATAAGAGCAAAATATACAACATATAATTAATATGTAATTAATACTGTGTATTTTTAGGTACGTTTGCCCAACAGTATAGCAGAGGAAGTGAAAGAAGGTGCTCTTTCACTCACGAGTAAGAATATCGATGCAACGTTAGGTAAGAAATGATATATGATGAGCCACAAATATCAGAGAATGCTAGCGAACTAGTAATAATCGAGTGTGGTATCTACTTTTTTCAATTTAAAATTTTTTTTAGCTGAGAATGAACTGGTGTTTATCAACTTTTATGCACAATGGTGCCGCTTTAGTAATCTATTAGCTCCAATATTTGATGAAGCTGCAGATAAGATTAGAGAACAATTCCCGCAGCCCGGAAGAGTAGTAATGGCCAAAGTGGATTGTGACCGTGAGAGTGAGTATATATTTAAAATATGCCTATAAAATATATATATATATATATATATATACATAATTTTTAGTTACATTAATAAGCAAAATTTGAATATTAAATCTATTAAACAGATTAGACTTTACATGTATTTAGATTGATTATTACAAGAGTTATTTTTTTTTCCACAGCGTCTGTAGCATCTAGATTTCATATAACCAAATATCCAACGTTGAAAGTAATAAGAAACGGGCAACCAACTAAGAGAGAATACAGGGGGCAGCGATCAGTGGAAGCATTCCAAGAATTTGTCAGAAAGCAGTTGGATGATCCTATTAAAGAATTTTTCGATTTGAGGGAGCTTGAACAACTTGACGATAAAAAACGTATGATTATAGGATATTTTGAAAGGAAAGATGTACCGGAATATGCATTGTTTAGAAAAGTCGCCACTAATTTGAAGGACGATTGCCAGTTCTACGTTGGTTTTGGGTAAGATATTTTTTATTTTTAATATCATAGAATTATTGTGTGTGTGTGTGTGTGTGTGTGTGTGTGTGTGTGTGTGTGTGTGTGTGTGTGTGTGTGTGTGTGTGTGTGTGTGTGTGTGTGTGTGTGTGTGTGTGTGTGTGTGTGTGTGTGTGTAACACATATTTCTCCTTATGATGTAAATAACTCTTGAAAGAAGCTAGTACAGATGCAAAAGTTCCTGTTTGTTAACATAAGAATATTGCGCGTAGTCTGCATTTTATAATAATTATTTTAATATTTCATTTGACAAGCACGTGCTCCAATCAAAACTGTGAAATTGGACAGCATTTACATTTGCTGTAAGTAAAGTGGTATACATAAGCTTGTTGGCTTTTGTACCGAAATTATAGTTTTGTAATCTTTTTTATTATTTTTTATCTTTTTTTTTTTATTGTACAATCTTATTCGAAGCTTACGCTGTGAGATATATTAGATGCAAATTTTTTATAGACAAATTTTTCATGCTATATAATGGCGTGATAATGATAATATTGATTTTTTTTACATAGTGATTTATTTTAATTTTGAAAGTTTTGATTAGTTCATAAAAATGTTTTACTTATTATGCAGACTGAATAGTGAATAATATAAGAATAATTAAGTTCTTTTTTTCAGTTATATTTTTTCAAGTACTTTTAATATTATATGACTTAACAGAATAATGTATATTTACCACTAAATAAAGGTCTATAGTTTGAATATATTTTGAAATAATATGTGTAGGAATGCAAGTAAAGCAATGCATCCTCCAGGAGAGCCTATTATTGCCTTCCGGTCGGATAAGGCCCTGTCCGTTGAAACGGATGAAACTTACAAGGGAAGTTTGGCAGTTTATGATGAATTAAACGTATGGGCGCAGGAGAAATGTGTGCCATTTGTAAGAGAAATAACGTTTGAAAATGCTGAGGAATTAACGGAGGAAGGCTTGCCGTTCCTTATATTGTTTCATGCTCCTGATGATTTGCAAAGTGTCAAGCAGTACAAATATATCGTAACTAAGTCATTAATAAGTGAAAAACGTATGTCTCTCTCTCATCCTGATTTTACTTACATTATTTATGAATTGTTCGTAAAACTTTAGGTCATACTGATTTGATTGCTTTTTTTTTTTAGAAAATATCAATTTCTTAACCGCCGACGGCCTGAAATTTGCGCATCCGCTGCACCATTTAGGAAAAAGTGCAACAGATTTGCCACTAATCGCAATAGACAGCTTTAGACACATGTACCTATTCAAGAACTTCAATGACATTTTTGTAGAAGGAAAACTTAAGGCTTTTCTGCAGGACTTGTATTCCGGAAAGCTTCATCGCGAGTTTCATTACGGTCCTGACATTACTAACAATGAAATATCAGTTACTGGAAAACAGGTGAAAACGCCCACAACACCGCCGGAGTCTGCGTTTAAAAAACTGGCGCCAAGCAAAAATAGATATACAATAGTTAAGGATGAATTGTAATGAGATTGAGCGCAGTATACAGTGCAGGGAGACTTTCGTAATTAATTTATATGCGGTATATTAGAGAAAAAATGAATTACAATTCGGGGATTTTCCAACATTCGACATAGATACATATTAATTTCGTAGTGCGTAACGCGAGTCTTCTAAGACCTCAAGAAATCCGTTTTTCCTTCTCCGCATTCTCCTTTATTCCCTCTTCGTATTCTTCGTAGGATGGGATTGATATTGTGGTTTGCTCATTTGTTATTTAGTAAAAAAAAACGTCAATAGAGATTATTTATTAATTATACATGATTTTCACATCTATAGACAAAATATGACATAGCAATTTATTTTTTATAAAAATAAATCTCGTACGTTTGCGCGATCTATTGTCGGCAAACGAATGGCTAAGAACAGAAGGTTCTTTTCCTTTTGATAAGATGTGTCTGTTCTTCATAAAGTGAGTTGCCGAGAGCATTTTTTATATTGACTGTGAAACTTTGGATCTACCAGTGTCGATAATTACGTATCAAATCTTTTTACTAGATATTATAAAGCGATCGTGCACAAGTTAATATCGTTATTGATCTCTGCAATTCCGATATCAACCTGAGATGTCCTTTATATGTAGAAAGATTTGATTTACACAATCTCTCCTTTCTCGTATCCCATCAGAAATCCTTAGCACAATACTTATTATTAGTAAAATTTATACACGATAACATTCGTCGAGAATCCGAAGCGTAAATGTGTTCGAGAATATACGATAGTATCGTAATGCGTGTATGCATGCATATACCATTGACCGTATAGGGAAAATGTTTCTGAATGACGTGTATAAGAGAGAAAGTGAAAGAGAGAGAGAGAGAGAGAGAGAGAGAAAAGAGAGTTTTTGCTATCGCATGAGTAATGTTCGAGCAAATGAAATCTCGGCGTGCCCTCGTAAGATAGTTATAGGATGCATTATTTGTATGATTGATATTGTTTTGCCTGTTAATAAACAATTTCTAAGTCACAACGTTGTTATGTTTTATTCATTTATTGTCGGCGTGTTGCCTAAATATCTCCACGTTAAATCGTGTTCAACCTATTCCGTGTTTCTCACGATCGTCCTTGTAAGAGTAAACCTCGTGCGCAAATTTTTATCAGAAGTATCTTGCGAAGCGTTTGAGATCGTTATCACATGCAATTGCATTAATCGATTTGACTGAATTTTCTTACGCTCGGAATCGATCGAAATCTTTCTCGCGTCCTATTACGTCGAAATGCGAAGAAGGAACATATATATATATATATATATATATATATATATATAATTAGTTGCATAAATTACATTTTTTATAATAATTTACTCTTTTGGTAACGAATGTACGACGGTGCTATCGGGTGAATTCTATGCAATCGTAGTATTATTCCTGCGGTAGATTTACTGGATTTGTAATATCTATCGAAAGAAAAGATTTTTGTATTTTTATGTTAAACGAAAACACAAAAAAATCTTTATTCATTTCGTGCGCTTTCCAGATTTATTTTCTTCTGTCTTTCTGTAAACATGTAATGATTTAGCCGATTTAGCGGCATTAATTTCATCGTTGAAATACAATACCGGATTGATCGAATAACGAGGAGAAAACCAAATTGAATCGAATTGAATCTCGCCAGTTTCACGTTGCGACACGAAGAGAACGTGTATCTCGTTGCGACGTGATTGGTTCGCCGCTTCGATTCGATATCGCGAAATTGCGATTCTCGAACGCAATCAGCCGTGAAATGGCGATCGGTCGGTAACGTAAACGGAGCAACGGAGCGTCCCGCGTCCGGAGCGTACGATATTGCGTTCAAGCCGGTCGATTTGTCGCGATCGGTGCCGTCTAAAGGTGAATATCACTCGCGAAAGTTTATCGGGAGTGCCTCCGATCGAAGTATCGTAGGACGCCCGCGTTAAAACTGCGTAGAACCGTATATATACCGATATCACGGTTTGGTACTGTTGGGTTACGTATGTGTGTGTGTGTGTGTGTGTGTGTGCGCGTGTGTGTGCGCGTGTGCCTAGGTACTGTGCGTTCCCGAAAAATAAGAGGAAGCCCTTCGGGATCAAACATTACCTTTCAATGTGTCACACATTGTTACGTTCTCGGCGAAATGCGGCGCGGGTTGGTGCACGATCATCGCAAGGTTTGTCATATACTACGTCGTCTTTATCAAATGACTTTTATTTGCACGATTGTATTCCGTATACGCGTATCGAGGATTAATATCGATATTTGGATAACAAGCGAACGTGGCGATGATTCTTTACGTTTATTCGCGAACAAATGTAACGAGTGCGCGACAATTCCGTCGAGTGAATTCCGTGCGATCGTAGTATTATTCCCACGGTAAATTTATTGAATTGTGGACTTTTATGGAATTATTCGGAGTAAATATTGTGTAAAGGTAAGCGTGCGGTGTTACGAATATCAAGAAAAGTATATCAAGCGATTGTCCTATTTCTATAAATATAGTTTTATATCGTGTCAGTTGAGCAATTCCATCAAGTGTTCTCCGTGCGACCATAGCATTACATCTTTCGTTTTTTTTGTTGCAGTAATACGCAGATCGTTTCGGGAGTGTTTATTCGTTCGTGATCGCGAAATATTAAACAACGATTCCGCGAGTGTCCTGTGCAACGGAAAGAGAAGGAGGGGAAGGCTTTTGACAACCCAGACGTTCTGAGAGGGGGAGGATGAGGCCTGGCAAAGGCATCGGGCCCCAGCGGAGCAACTTTGGGGTGAGTATTATTTTTTTTATCTTAAAATTAATAGTTTTTCCCATTTTTTTTCGAGCTGTTTTATTTCGATAAGTTAGAAATAATTAGAGAAAGCGTTTTATAAAAGTTTATTCTCATAAAGGTTTTTCCCGGGAAATAGATAATTATATTAGAGCAAATTTAATTAAAAGACGAAAGACGCGTGTAAAAATTATTTTTTGAAACATTGATTATTTTGAGCGTTTATTTAATGTGAATTTTTTATTTTTGTTACAGAATCATCGCAGCTACGTGGCAGAATAACTCCGCTCGTTGCGCATCGGTCGGTGAGTCTTTTTACTTCTTATTTATGTATTAATAAGTAAAAATACGGGTAGGTAGGAAGTTGCGAAAATAGGTAGGCACAAATGTATATAAATACGGGTAGGTATATAGGGACTAATAGACTAAACATATGGTAATAACTTAAATTAAAAAAATTAAAATCCCGCAAATTTTAAATGACACTTAATAAAAAATAAAACTCCGCGATCGCGAAGTTAAACTTCATTATTTTTTAAATTGAATGTTATTGAACTACTTAATAATTTACATATAAATACTTAATAAATTGAAACACTTAAAATATGAAATACTTGAAATATGAAATGAATTTTTAGTCTACAGAATTATTTTTTCTTGTAAAATTGTATACATTTACAATATAAACTATGTAATGTAAAGTTTATGTAATACTATGTCCAGATAAATGCCGTCATATTTACTTTTGTACAATGATTGCCGAATTATCTATAATTTAATAAATATATATTTTTTGAATATCTATTCGAGATCCATTTATCTGAGTAGATCCATTTATTTTAGTAAGGCAAATTATCGCGTTAATGATGTAAATTACGAAACAACTTTAACTTTGATTTTTTTGATTCGTTTATCAGTTAAACTTGAATCATGCATGCTTATTATTGCGATGTTACTGATGATTAGGATGGACAATATCAAAGTTCATATTTATCCTGAAGTTCTACTTAATAATTACAAAACCGTACTCGAGATTTTTAGTAACATTTCATTGATAAAGCAAATGTGATAGCTAGAATGATATTTTATTTTATATATGGTGTATATCTGTCTTACTTATATCACGTATGTGTTTCTTATCGTAAACATGACGGAAGGAAAATGGCAAGGTACGTTTCTTATCATGGTAGCATATTATCATAAACTTGATGTAAGGTTAAAGTCGGGAGATAAAACTGCAAACGAGAGTATCCATTATAAAATGGCTGTATTTAGGGGCAACTCGATACATGTATTGCATTTCACCAGTACACAGTGTTCACCACTTTTTATGACGTGTTGTAATATTATAGTACATAATGTTACAGTAACATGGTCGCGTACGTTTAACATCACATAACACACACACACACACACACACACACACACACACACACACACAAACACATATACACAACAGGTATACAGTACTCTTTTCTGAATCCCTGTCCTCTCTGACTTTTCTTCACTCTAGGACGAAACGCGAATAGAGTATTTACTTGAAAAGTCGCAGTTAACAAATAGTTTAAGAAAATAATTGAGTAATATTTAAGGTAAAAATGATAAAACGGATTTGTTTGCACTATTCTACTCCTGTTTCACGCCATTTCGCGCTTCTTTAAATTTCAATTTTAATTATATTATAATATCGCTATCGCATCATTTCCTATAACATTATCCTTTGATTATTCATACATTTTTTTTTTAATGACAGCTGCAATGGCCAGTCTTTACAGCTTAACTATTTTAATTCGTACTATAGTATTGAATTTTTATTAAATTTTGATTATTGAGCCAAAGCTATCTCGGAAGATATTGTATTTGTGTATTTGTTATAATATAACATCTTATTATTCACTGTTAATTTACTGTCGCATAATATTTTTACAAATTCCCTTATTAATGACTAAATTATTGCGATAAAGCCAATTAAGCGTGAAAACAATTATAGGATACTTTTTATGCGAGATATCATCACACATATTACACATGTTAAACGCACTCAATTGCATACGGCAAATCATATCTATCATTTTGTACGAATAGACCTTTATTTATCCTTGATAACAATGATAACTAATAAATTGATTCTCAAACATGTAACATTGGAAAGCGAAGCATGTAATCGAAAATGTTTTTTGAACAAGATAAACTCAATGAGAGTGAAAAATGAAATGACTATATTATACCAAAGAGCTGCAGTTATTCAAAACATAACTGCTTAAATGTTAAACGCACAAACGCTTTGAATAATTACACCAAACTCGCAACAACAACACGGATACATATCGTTTAGGAAAGTCGCTCACGATCTATATAGAAAACATGACGTATAATTTGCGGAGTAATTCCAGTAACGCACAACAGCATTAAGTGGTACATACATACAAAACAAATGATAATAACAAACGTATTTTCCTTTGCCAAATATGCTCGTACACGCATTAAGTCTTACGTCGTAAAAAGTCGCATTTAGGCCTGCTTGTCGCTTGAGAACACGTTTCGCCATAACGTAATAATAACTATTTAGATGTAATTTACTCTAGAAAAATAACGTCATGGATATTCCTCGTCGCGGATATTCGCCATTACAAACGTTTCATCTCTCGTACCCTTCTTTGTTTTTCTTTCAGGTAAAAATATAAATATATTTTGTTCACAGCGCGATATAGCTCCCCATGTAGATCCATTTATTGTTTTCTTTTTTTCATCCTATCTTCTTAATACGCCCCGAAGATTACATAATCTTCGATCGCCTCGCTTCAAACTTGCTTTTAATTCGCTTCGTGCGTTGCTTTGCATAGTGTCCCTCGGGACATGATTTGATCTTTAATAGAAAAAAATCGCAACACTGTAGAATTATCATTTTTTAAATCTATAACGAATAATCGATCTAATGATTAGAAAGTGTAAAGTGAAGTGTAAGTGAAATTATTGTGATAAACAATTTCACTTCAGGTTCTTCTCAGATATATTGTTCAAGATAATTTAATATAGTGGATTAATTATATTAATATTAAATTATTTAAAACATTATTTTATACTTTTTTTATTTTCTTAATTGCGATTTCTGGGAGAATAATTAGCGGTTGAGATTTTCTTCTACTGAAGATACGATATATCTCGATTGTGCAAGAGACCAGGATTCCCCTGCCGGACATTTTCTCACTAGACTGAAATATAGAAATACACGCATATACTTGTTCGATAACATGGCTTGTACTCCCTATAAGGTTTAACAAAGTTAATGAAAGACATTTCCTTATTACAACTAGTTTGAACATCGTCGTGTCTCGGCCGCGGTGTTGTGTGGTACAGTACACGATTATTGCCTGCTCTCGCGATTTTATCTGATTTTTACCTCGCGTGGAATTTAGGCGCAAAGAAGTTTTACCACGCGACTTGAAAAAGAACAGGGTCGATGACAAAAGACAATCATAAAGAACGCGCGGAGCTCGTCTCCGCGTTACTCTCTCCGTCGCCGTCGTTACTGGCTGAAATCAAACGTAACGAACTGCTTCACTGCCTTGAATCCACGCGAAAAAGCCTCTCGAAAGTAATCGGCACAAGCGGAGAAATTAGAATGACGCAACTTCTCAAACGACGCCCAAAAGATACAACGTTTAAAAACGGTTGCATGCCAAGCACACGATTTCCCACAATTGCCTACAATCACATCCTATAAATCGTTTCGTAAGAAAGCGGTGTAATCGGACCGGTATAATACGATAAAATCGCAGATCCTTAATGAACGGAAGATCGTGTCACCTAGTAGCGACAGCCCTCGCAATTGTTACAACCTAGTTACACTTATTTAACAATTATCATTTAATTAATCGTACGTCTAAGGTAATCAGGTTCTTTCACGCGTATCTATTTAACGTATATGTAATTTGATTATTTATGTGTTTGCGGTATTTCAACGTGTGTTTGATATTAAGCTAGCTGATATTACATTCTCTTGCTTGCTTGCTTGCTTGCTTGCGTTGCTTAGGCGAACTTCGTACATCCTCCGAAGTGATTTAGGTGCCTCGAAGTCGCTCGTTTTACAGGCTGCGCTTGAAATATTGATATCGACTCGAAATCGGGATAAGTGTTCCAAAAGATCGCGAAGCACCGTTAAAGTGAGTGAATCAAACACGTGGCTTGGTTAATGGGTATCGGGAAATAACAGTCCCGTACTGCTCCGTCTTGTGGACACGTTTTCGTAAAGAGATGAAAATATATTGCACAGTGCGCGATTGTACCATAAATTTCCGAGGAAATATATATATATATATATATCGGTTTCAAATAGAGTTACGCTTAAGGGAAAATGCGAAACGTCTTTACTTTAAATCATTTACACCCCAGCGCGTTTTCATTTCTTCTTATTTTTATATAAATTTTTTTTAGTTTAATAACAGCACGTAAATGTAAATAATGTTTAATATTTATAACTTTTAATAATTCTCTCATCTTTAAATCATTTAAATAGTTTGGTTTTTTTTTTATTATGCGTTGTACTTTTATTTCCAAACGAAGAAAGTCGATGGTATTATATATTTTGAGAAAACTTGTCCCTTAAACTAGCCCTATATTTTATAACAGTAATAAAAGTAACGCGATAGAGTTATTAACGAAATGATTCGTTCTGCTAGTCGATGCCGCTACGTTCGTCAAGATGAGACATGAAACTTCGTTCGAACATCGCGCAAAGTATTCGTGCGAGACATTGTGAGGAAATCTCATTGATTTCCACAATTTATATAATCTCCGTTTATAATTGCAACGGTTAGCTTATCGAGCTCTCTACTCAAATGGCTGGTTTGTGAGCAGCGATCGACGATAAAAGCAGAATACAACGGAGAAGAGTCTCGATTAAATACCTATATATGTCAAAAGGAAGACTCACGTTCCTTTACTTCTGGAGGGCAACGTTAAAACGTACAGGGTGTCCTAAGGAATATAATGAAAATATACGCGTACTCTCCTCTGCACTCGAGATTTGCATAACACATGAAAATTTCTATTTTCAACACAAGCGTGTATTTCCAAGACATCCTGTACGTAGATAATTAACGGCAGGTTTGCGAGCGGTCAAGAACATTCGTTAGTTCCTGAGCTTCCAGTTCGCAAAACAATTTGTTAGAGAATATATAACTTGTATATGCATATGTGTACATATATATATTGTATATATATAGTAATATAATACAATGAAACGTGGGTAGGGTGTCTGAAGCATCTTGCACTCTTTCTGTACGAGATCATGCGATAAATAGTATATATGTTATTCATTATTGGAAATTCCATTAAATTGCACAGTCACTTAATTATTAAATACTTGGGTAAATAAGAGCCGTAGATAAAAAAATCTGCCTAATTATAAAAATTAATTAATCAAAGAAAAAATTTTATTACTTTTTTTTCAAATTATTTTAATTTATTTTTTAATTTATTATGATTTGTTTATTCACGATAACTGCGGCAGAAAGAAAGCGCACGAGTTTCGATACACCCTATAAAAAATGTTAATACAATGCAGTGCAAATACAATGCATCGCAACGCAATGTCATATGATTCGTATTACGCTGCACAGCAGGAATTTGGCGTAAAGTGTAATCTATAAAAATATCTCTCCTCTAGAGCAAATGATAGTATAATAATAAATATCTCGAGGTTCTCCGAGAAATCGATTCTCGCGTCGAACAGAAATGTAATAATCACAGAGGGGCGGGAGGGAGGGGAGAAAATTCTTCGCTTCGAGCAAAGAACGTTGAACTCCTGACTCTTTGAGGGATGATAGGAACAATTTGTGTATCGTGTAACAATGACTATCAGATTTATGTAACTGGTGATACAATATGGATATTATTATCAGTTTCTTTATCGATAAATGCGATTAAAATGACGAAGATTGTAATATAACAATCGTCTGTCTGTCATAAATGTATCAAATGCTCATTGACTTTTGCCCCTCAAATAGTTAGGATAGTTATCAGTTATCATTTGTAACGAATATAAAGTGCGTTCAATATAATGCAAATGTAAAAAGCCTTACGCTGCGTTTTGACCGTACAGACACGATTACTTGCATTTTTTTTGCGATAACATTTTCTTCTATCGTGTCATCAGACGATCCATTCTTTTTATGCATATGGTGTAGAAACTCACTGCATGCTTACGTCAAACAATTCTTTTGTACTTACACTTTCATGCGTCGCACTGTCACCGATACTACAAAAAAAATTAGGCAAAGTCACACGGTGTGCACGTGTTACAAAATTTCTCACAAAATTCGGTATCATAAGCAAATTCATATTTTCAGATCCTTAAAATTGTTTCGGAAACCTTGACACTTTGAAAGCAATTACCACGTATCGAAATTTTTGATTCCCAAGAATAACTTTAATCGTATAAAAGAAATAGATTTTTAATATATCCGTTTAATCCGAGTATCACATTTGTTCGTGATTAACAGAGTTCCGTGACAAAAAATTTAAAGTGAGATTTGATGAAAGAAAATTATAGGTTCCATAAAAAGGATTTTTTTACTATAAAATCTCATAAAAAAAAGAGAAAGTTTGAATTACCAGAATTGTGAAGTTATCTTTAAGGATCAAAGCAACTCCAATCTATGATCTTTACATTGCAATTAATAACTGCTACTATTGGCCGTATTTATTCCGCGTTAACTTAAACTTTTTTCCTGCCAATTGCACATAACAAACGCGCGGGTATCGTCATTCATATGATACGGTTAGCAATAATTTCCTTTAAAAGGGGGAGATGCGAACGGATGGTAGGATATCTAAGTGGGCGATGTTGCGACGAACAAATAGCGACACGTGCCGTTGACATGCAGTGGCTTATCTCATTGTCGGCGTTGTATAGGAATATAATTTCAAGATACTTAATGTCTGGAACGGACCTGCGTATATATCTGTTTCTTCGGTAGTTCTTACCGAGGTTAAATCATCAGAGAGATATTGTCGTTCGGACGTTATACATTGCTATTTGTGACGTATTATCAAAAGCTGACGCCTTACTTTCTCCCTTATCTATCAGCGTGTCGCCGTTCGCCGTGCTGATTCGCTCAGGTGTCTGAGCTTTCCAGGTCGCGGTGTTTCGAGTCGCCGGTGGTTTTGGTACCTCGCATTACGTATCGAACACGAGAGGACGAACGTTCGTTACGAACGTTGGCGAATAGCGTAATCGATCATCTCGAACATCGATAGATCGAAAAGCATAATCAACGGTAGAGTTTACTGCGAAACGGTGCTATCCCAATGGAAAAAAAGACACTGCGCGGTGGGACATCTCGCTTCGAGATATGTAAGCGTTAAGAAAATATATTATTGTCAAAAACACGACTATATCTCTTCGCTTGTATATTTCGCGTGTTGAAGCGCCTCTGTCTATGAACGTCGGTTACATATATATAAGCACGTCTTTCCTTTCTCTCTCTTTCTTTCTCGCTTGGTACGGTTCATAAACTATGATGCACCATCGAGAAAAGACTGCCATAAGCTTAATAGTCCAAGCGATCGGAAATAGCGTTATAATTTGCTGAACTGATTAAAAAATATTAATTACGAAAGTAAAGCATGAAAGTTGAATTTTCATTGCCTCTAACTTATTGAAACTTTTTTTTTAAATTTAATTTAATGCATTTAAGTCCAAAAATGAGTATTTTTATCACGTTATGGCAGTATTCTATCGGAGACGCGACGTGAACAATCTATCCTGAAAATAATGTAAGTCAAATTCTGAAGATTTAAGAACATCAGGTACATTACGTCGACTTAGGTCATTATTCATCAAGCGTACATCTCTCATGAATTGATCATGCCATGCTTCAAAATTTGATGTAGATCATCTTCACAGTAAAACCGCTCACGTGTCTGGCTGTTCGAGAAATCAACGGCTCTATCAGTTCACAGCTTTTGCCTGCAAAAGTAATAAACGTTTGCGTTAATCATACGTCACGCGTCATATGGTACAGGTAATCGTATCTATCAAATTATCAAGGTCCCTCGTATTCTCGACAACCTGAATTCCCATCGCTGTTGTGCTGGCATTCTTTCAAAACGAACGTGCATTCGCACCTTGGTAACATGGTAGGCTCGCCGTCAAATGTAACGTAATCGTCGATCGGTCAGATTAGAGAGCAACATAATTTATTATCTGCCTCTATGTACCCGCAATCACCGTTTCGTCCGACGAGCGCTCCAGGCCACAATCGTCTTCCATGTCGCTCGTATTTGGAAAGAAAAGTGATCGAGTTGCCCGGATCTCGAAACACGCGCGTTTCACCCGGAGTCTCTTCACTTCGGAAAAAAATCACATTCTTCCTTTCTCTCTTTCTTTCTCCCATTTTATCTTTTAGCAGTTTTAGCGCACGTGCGTACAGTCAATCGGCATAAAATTCTAAAATAATTTTACGATATTAAAGTTTTTAAATAGTTTGCACAGTTTGAACAAATCTAAAGAAAAAAAAAAAAGCGAACTGCATTAATATGCGAGGCAAGAAAACATGTACGTTTAAATGAAAGAAAGAATATTTCAATTGTATGCCTGAACTTTTCCTTATTTACATTTATATTCTGCGATAACAATTTGTTTGCATAATTAATCAATGTTATTTAACAATAACGGTAGTATTTGGATATAAGTAGAAATTTAAAATAATCATTCTCTTTTCTTAAAAAATTGTTACCTTAAATTTTCATTTAGTGGTGTTTCGTACTTTTATTCTTGTAAAAACCGATAAGAGAAATTGTAATCATATGGAAAAATCCCACTATATAGCTCATCTTACTTCATCAGTTTAAATGCCTTTTTAACTAATAATATGATACGATACGGTCATCAATTTGTAAATGGTTTTTGTCGAAAATCTAATCTTTTATAAAGATTCACAAATGATCGGTATGTTTAAGCCGACTAATACGCAAAAGAATCATGATATACAAATATGAACGAGTAATAAAGATTCAATAATAAAACAATGGAACATCACGCGCTCAAAATGGAATAGAATTACTCCGATTGATAGTGCGCGACAGATGCGCTCGCGCGTTATTATCACTTCAATTCTCTCGTCTCTCTCGCGCTACCACACACACACACACACACACAATCGCGCGTTTTCAATTTTCCGTTTTGTGCCGGGGCGGACTACGCGCGCGTGCATGCGTGCGTGCATGCGCGTGCGTGTGCGTGGGCGTGTATGCGTGTGGAGCGCGGGCGGCAGAGAGGACATATACATATACATATACATACAATGTATTAAATATATGTATATATATGACTATCTACAATGTATTTCACGTATGTTTCTTTTCTTTCTCGTGGTAGCAACATCATCATATGTATAGTATATAATAATTCACGTGTTACAGCTCCGCCGTTTATACTTGCAACCGCCTTTTTCTTTATCTGTCACTATGAATCGCTAGGTACTACCCATGGGTTTATTTCGCGTGCTAACGCGCAGGGTTTTTTTTTTATATAACACGTCTAAAGGTACATACATACATACCACATAATCCGCACGTAGCTAATACGCTCCTGAATCCGACGATGCGGCGAATAATACTTGATTGTGCGACAGCGGAAACACGTCGTGCCACATTTTTCATCTTCTGAGAGATCGCAACATATATACAACCCCTCCGTGTTTACGAACGAAGAGGTGCTCGCGTTAATCACCCTGGTTGAATTGTTCTCGCGTAAGAACTGTCCTTTTTCTTTTTATCTTTCCTAAAAGCCACTGCCACATACCTAATGACCATAGGCACCTGTTAATTATCACAATGGGCAACTATAGTCATTGGGTATGTAACGAGGGATTCTCAATGGTCGCAGCATTGCTTCCGTCCAAGACTCCACCAACGAACCCGCGCATGAACAATCCCGTTTAGGTCGTTAGATTATTCCTTCGGTAACTAAAGAATGAACACCATACGAACGTCTTTTCAAATCTCGTACGCTTAGAGTAGCTCCGCTTGAATTGTTCCCATAGGAATAACGCGATAACTCGAACTTTTTAGACTGTCGGCTTTCGAAGCACCTTTTCAACCAGGGTCGTCTACTTAACGGTGATCGATTACGGAAACGCGGCACCACGATTATCGGTCAGGTCAATTCACGCTACGTGCGAAAGCGCTAGGGTCGATCACTCTTCTGCGCGTCGTCGGCGTGCCCGCTCTAAAGTTACTAACAATCGAGGAGGTGATGGCGATGAGAGGGCGACGGCAAGGACGGGAGACGTGTGTACTTGTGTGTCACTACGTTTGCGCGCGCGTTCTGCGTGTATTACAAGCGGTAAAAACACTCGAAGTACGGTGCCTTTCGTGCGCGTCGCGTTTTAAGGAAACATAAGCGACGCAAAAAGAATATCGTATAATAATAATATAATAACATATGTATATATGTAGCAAACGCTCCGCTTGAATTGTTCCCGTAATATATATTATATATATAATATAATATATATATATATATATATATATATATTACGTTAACATATCGTGTATACTGTTATATATTTCAGGACTTTTTCGCGGGGGGCGCTTAAAAAGGCGTGGAAAGCTAGGAAACTTCTAAATTCTCCGCTCTGTAAAATTACCGAAGGGGAGATAAATATTAAGGGTACGTAAGAGTCTAAACGACGAAGCTCGGTTGATTGTTCCGGGTCGCGCCTCCCTCCCCCGTCGTTTGGACATACTCTCTTTATTTTACCGTACGTTACGTTACCGTTATACCTAAAAATTTCAAGTACTCGTCTAAGATTAGTCCGAAGGAGCGCGAGGTGTATCTGTGTATATAATGCGTGTACGTATGTGCAAAAAATTTGCGGAAGAAAGTCTCTCCTCTCAGTTTTCCGGCCGTAAAGCTGAAGCTTTACCATTCGGCGGCGGAAGCCGCGCGTCCCGCTCGAAGTCAAAGACTTCCGATGCCTCTCCAATTCTCTACCTGCGCTACTTACGCGCGAAACCTTCGACACATCGCTCATGAAGCCTTAACTATATAGAGTAAAATTGGTATGTTCGTGCGATCGAAATCGCGTGATTCGCTTCCGCGATCTCACTGTTGTTGTACATGCCGCGGTCGATCGGTCGTCGATGAACTCTTGATTTTTCCGTCGACGGTCTTGAATACGGTAGTTTCATGGGGCATGAAACGACTTCTCGTTACGATCCTACGAAGTCGAGGAACTTGGATAGCGGATTCATTTTATTTCTTCTCCATCGAGAGTCCTCTGTTACTTCAGGTATCTCCGAACTAATTTTTCGACAATAGGATCGACACAAAATCTGAAACACAATTGGTCCTGATTAGCATAATTCAGTGTACAATTTAATAATTTGTGATAATAACTATATACATATGTTATATTGCTTAAACTCGAGTATCAGGTTTATGAGGTTTATAAGAAATATAATAAAATCTAATAAATATAATTCACGGGCATATCTTATTACGCACGTAATTATTAATTGCAAAACTCGCGATAAACATTCGCCGTAGATTTCATATTAGGTCTAAACATATAGGAAGGAAAACACGTTACCTTCGTAGTTGACCATTCCGTCGCCATCTAAATCCGCCTCCTTAATCATATCGTCGACCTCCTCTTCGGATAGCTTCTCGCCGAGATTCGTCATTACGTGTCGCAGCTCCTTCGAGGATATTAACCCGTCGTTGTTCTTATCGAACACTCTGAAAGGGAAACGAGTAAAGTGCTAAATTGCCAGGCTTATCTACGTCTTAAAAACACTATTGTCCCCGGACGAAAGTTGCCTCGGGGCGTTCTTTCAATGCAATTGTCCAATGGGCAATTAGGTACTCGGAGTTCTTATACAGCGGAGAGCTTATTACCGGAACGCCTCGCGAAGTTCGTCTTCCCCGTCGGCGTTCTTCATCTTCTTCGACATCATCTGCAGGAACTCGTTAAACTCGATGGTACCGTTTCCATCTTGATCCACTTCATTCACCATATCGCGCAATTCCGTCTCTGAAAGAGACGTATTGCCGCTCGATTTATACATCGCTGTTCCGGATACTCGCAAGATACATCTCGGATGCATTCGTTATTCGCGAAGAGCAAATTACTCACCCGATGGTCTTTGACCGAGAGACCGCATAACGACTCCTAACTCCGCCATCGTAATCGTGCCATCTTCGTCCTTGTCGAAGAGCATGAATGCCTCTTTGAATTCTGAAATAACAGAGTTTCTCGTCGTTATCGTCCCAATCATTACCGTACTCGAGACAAATAGCTATTGTTCGATGCACTTTGGAACGATTTCTCGAGTGTCTTATTATGCACTGATTAATTGTTAATTGCAAAGCTCGATGGAAACGTGTACTATATACACGTGGACACAGTGTTTTGTTTTACTTTTATTTGTTATATTGATAGTTTCTATTGATTAACCCCACTCTGGACCAATCTTATTATTCGTGTCAGATTTCACGATAGAATTCTATAATTTATATGCCACGTGCATTTAAATGTATGTATTTTAATATATATTTTTTATATCTTTTTCTCTGTGTATTCTGATTTTTCAAATGTTTTGTATAACAGGTCACGTAAAGTTGTAAGTAGAATTCTGTTCTGAATTGTAATACAAGTTACAGTTCGTCTAAAGTGGGCTTTACGTATTTGAATCGCTAATTTTAAACTTTTAAGTTGGTGTAACTTGTTTTACATACAACTTTATACGCAAGAAATTTCTTAATATTTTAATTATTTGATAATTGGAAAAAAATTATATATCCGCTATATGTATATGTATATAGCTAGTAATTGATATCCACGAAGGTTTCCTTTTCTATCTCGCTTCTGTCCAGTATTATTATGAAGGACATAACGATGATGAACGAATGAAGGACATAAAGATATAACTAGAAGGCTATACAAATATCGCAGCAAGTTGGATCGTGAGTTTAATATAATCAATATCATCGCGTGTCAACAACGATGTCATTAGAAATAATGAGCTATCCGTGTAGTAAGTTACGCATCAATTATTTATGTTCGGCGAGTTTATTCGCTTAGATCATCTAGTAAAACAGCTTTTATTCGGTATCTTTTGAATCTACCATGTTCTGTCTTTTAAATTATTTCTAACACTCTTACTTTAACTGACTCAGCATCGAAATATTAGGTAAACAGGAAAAACTGCTGCCAACTGGCACGCACATATGCCACATAACGATCAATTTTATGTCTTCCATGCATGTCTAACGACGCTATTCAAAATGTCACTCTTACATGAACAAAATGAATGAGATAACACAATAATTTGTACAAATAAAAAATACATTAATTACTAAAAATATTGTTAATAATACAAAGTATTTTATCGTATAACATAAAATGTTAGAAGTAAATTTCAGAAATGTTACGAATTTTTAATTAGGTTATGAAAATTAATTATTGCTGATTTATTAATTATTATTAATCTATCTTTTAAATTACTGAGTTATCTACAATCGTCAACTCACCTGCTACCTGATCTTCTGTGAGTCCATATTCGGACTGAAACAGAGAAAAGGACAAAGCCCTATCATTTCGTATGCATAACGCAATTTTGTCTTTTTGCATCTAATGAATCATGTTTTTTATATTACATAATGAATGTATGTATGTACTAAGCGGTGTCTAAAGATATTGCCTCATTATGGGCGAACGACCTTGCTCTAACTATTACACTCCCATGATCTGTTCTCGTATGATACAGAAGATACTGAAGAAATTTTGGCGAGATGCCCGACGCTAGAAACTCCGACGCGAAGGGAGGTCGTGAAATGAATTATTAATAATAACGTGTCGCAACGTGATAGCGAGTCTCGCGCGACAAAACGACGACGCAACTGACTGCTCGAATGCATTTTATTTGCGTTCACGTTTTCTCTGAATATAAAAATTTCCTTTTTAATTTTCACACCTCTCGCGCACACACACGTTTCAGGCTGTTGCCATCCAGAAATTTGTATTCTTACTTACACTCAACTGTCTAATTTGACCGTCTATCGTGCTGGTCAATCTACGCAGCTGACCATACGCGTGCGTGTATTTCTTCTCTGTATCCGTCATGATCGAGTGTCACACCGACCGAGGAACGCGTGCCGGAAGTGTCCATTAACGAGATTATGCGAAACGTTAGCTGCCGGATTCCACGACTACGTTTGTCTCGTCGCAATTACCGTCGTGTCGCCGTCGAGACCGACATTTCGATTCCATTGCAATCGCGTCATACGCGACATTTCCACCGATGCATAAAGAAAAAGGAGAAAGAAACGTAAACTGCACTTTTATCGTGATCTCCCGGGATAGAGATATATTCGACGCGCATATATTCGCGACGGATCCGTTGCTCGAAAGCTGCTCTGAATCGAACTAATATTTATCGACTACGAGCTATCTTAAGGTCGTTGCTGGTACCGAAAAATAGATACGGATAGAGAGGTACGACATATCCGAAAGACGCTCAGACTTCTCGTCGATCACGATTACTTTCCGTTTATTCAGACGGATAAAACGGAGGAGATGGTGTTTGAACCGAGAAGTCGACAGATCTCGTCGTCGTTTTATTTTTCGCGGTAAAGTGAAATGTCGAAGATGACGATCAAGGCGACCGTGAGCACGATATATTCCGGCAATCACATGGGCGACACTATTCGAGGATGTGATAGCTCGCGGATGAGTAAAAATAGCCGACGTGTGGCATAGAGAAATACGCGGCGCCTCGCAATTCGATGAAGTCGGATGAAGTTGAGAGAACGACTCGTTTCTCTTTCTTGTCACTTCCCTCTTCAACTTCCGCGGTCGCACACGCACCGTTACTTCACGCACGCCTCGAAGACGAGAAAAACGCACTTGCCGGCGCGACTTCCGAACATCCGGTACCGAGCGCGATGAGCGCAGATGTCCGCACGATGACAAAGGCGTGTGAGTTTGGAACTTTGGCAACCTTAGTCTGTTTTTAACTACCAGGTCCCCTCTTCGGTTAGACGCTTAGGTGACTACTCCCTTCCCCGCTTCTGACGTTTCATGAACAGATATTTTGCTCATTATACCATTTTGCGCGTTAACGAGTATAAGGATAAACTTCCGGTAATCATATCGTCTTTGATAAACATACTTTTAATGATTTCAAGTGCATTTTTCTCGCATTTTGAAAGACCAATTCGTATTCTTGGCGTTTATCTGTATCCAGACATTCGGACATAATAAAAAGAGAAAAATACAACGCTATATATTTAATTTTCTCATCGATAAAAATTTATTTGCTTGAAATCACTTTGAATATTTTCATTGAAGAATTTATATCAATAAAGCGGGAATAATTTTAACAAATATAAATTAAACCTCTTGTATGAGAATTCATTTTTTACCTTTCGAAAAAAATTCTACTTGATATAATTTGTTAAAAATAGTAATTAAATCATATGTGATAAGGGTATGAAAAAAAATTTTTCAATAAACGGATATTTCTACGGTTATACGCGATAAGAGAATTATGCGAAACAATTATAAACAAAGTGGATATATAAAATAGTAGTCATAATACAAGTTTATAATGAATACAGAATACTCTTATATACTAGAGTTGCACACATCATGCACACGCAATTTGCATGAAGATCAAATATTAGATCTATTTGAAGTTGTCAACAGACTTATCGAAATCCCAAAATAGAGCAACACGATCGAGGAGCTGTCGTTAATTATGCCAATCTAATTAAATAACAGCACAGCGTTATTTTTCCTTCGGCGTATCTTGACAACGTACGCGGCGTACAGTAGCCGAACATGAGGAACTTATCGATCGCTTATCGCGTATTCAACTGGGTCAGATCATGCCATATTTATTGCCGATGTGCACGCATTACGCGAAGCGCACGCTAAGTTGACAAAGGCGACTCGTGACGCGATTCGATCCGTCGCCGATAACTTCGCTCTCTCGCTTCTACGAACAGAAATAATTAGGTGGCCTACTCATGCAAATCGTCTGGATATTAGATCGTGCTAACGATTTTAACGGCATGGGCAGGCTGAATAATTGATCGAAATTAGCTACTCGCGCACGGCATAATGGTACTCAGCCTACTTTAACGTTCACCAATAAGCTGTCCGAAAGACATTAAACTGCAATTCCTATCAAATCGGAGGTAATCTTTAAGAAATCTCATTTGTTAAGCGTGAAATAATTGAAGTTTGATGATATGGATAATCAAGCTACGTGCTTAAATTTTGAAAACGTATAATGTGATTTGAGAAAAAATGAAATTTTTGTTATTTAATCACATAAGTTTACTTTACGAAAAAATCTTTATTTCTGATTGCTTGTCAAAAAATATCAATATTTTATTCAAGATTGAATTTAAAGCGGTTAAAGAATCCGTCATCGAAATTAAGATTGGGATTTTGTGAAATAATCTTGTATAGTCATTTATGAAAATATATTTACGCCATACTAATGATGTCTTTACACTAGGACAGAATAAAACTATCGAAAGAAATTCGCGTGGATGTGGATGTCAAAGTGGATAGCGATTTCAGGCGAGACGTCTCGATCTTGAATGTGTGAGATGAAATTTGTGACATATTACACTACTCACCAAGTTAATAGTAACGATGAGATCATATTGCTGCCGTTGTCCCTTCTTCTTGTTTTTGCCGGTTTTGACGGAGGCCGCCTTGGGTGTCACTTTCACTTGGCCTTTCTGGGCTGTCGGTTTTTGGGTCGGTTTCGCCGCGCCCTTAGCACCCGGCGCGACCTTCTGACCAGCCGTCGGCGCTTTCTGACCGGAAGCACCTTTTTGGTTTACATGACCCACGCCATCCGCCGGTTTGTTGCGTGCCTGTAGTCCAAGAGACAGAATATCCGTTAATTGTTAGGTATGAGGGATTTTATTGGAGGTAATCGAGTCAGACGGATGTGTTGTAGGTTGGAGTATACATATGTTATTATCAGAATAATTAAAGCACGACGTCGAAGTTTTCTTCTCTTTGTAATTTTTCCTGTTTGCTACGTTTATAAATTTTGCAAGTAGATTGACGAATTTTGACGATAACTGTATAGTATTTATATAGTAAGTTCTCTTCTTTATTATAGACTTTTGAAAGTTACCATGAAAGTTATAACTGTATGTTTCAGCATGTAACTTCCATATCTTTTAAATATTTCTAAAGCGCATTGCAATATCGAATTACCAAGATATAATATCTAAATCTCACTATCTTGTACTTTTATCGTATTTTATGTTTATTGCCATTATGGTTGACGCCATCGTTTCAGCCTGTAATCGTCGCGTTGACTCGCTGTATCAAAACCGATTCAATATTTTTGCGAGAGTTATTTTATGTCGGCCCGTTTATATCTTGTGAACGGAAATTTATATACTACCCGAAAAGTGAGAATAAATTCCGCGAATAGAACAGCAAATCTGTGCGACAGGGAGTACGTTGACTTTTTCGTCAATAACTTGGAAGAAAATAATTCGTTTCGGAATTGAATCGTACGACGAATGTTTAGGACCTAAAAATAACCTCCCCAATTAATAATTGAACGAAGAGACTGGATGCTTCGCGTGGGCGAGAATGCCGACAAGATAATTATAATAGATTATCTCACTATCTAATGCGATCTTGACAGAGTCTACGACTTATGTGATGTACCCGGATTGCATTGCGAAAGTATCACGTAAATTCATGATTTCTCAAGCTTACGACAATACTACGGAATTTCTACTTTTATGTACTGAGACAGTCCTCGATACTTACACTTTATATAGGTATTTGTCGATTATCCATAGACGGCTCCCAATTTCAAATAATTTCAACATATTAGAGAATATAAATTCATGCTTTGAAAATCATTTTTTTTCTATATATTAAAAATTCTTGGAATTAAATATCATAACGTGTTGAATTAAATACTAAATTTAAGTAACTATATTCTAAATTTATGTCTATACTATATAACAACGTAAATATAAAAATAACTACATAATATCACGATGAATCGAGTTAGAACTAATAATAGCATTCCTTATGAATGAAACAGTGATCTAATGTAGCACTAATGTAGCGACCTATAGCGACCGTGAAGCAAAGTATATATTCTTGAAAAAGCGGATTAAAAAGTCTTCAAAAATAAAATAAAATAAATTGCGTGCGGAATGTTTCATTCCAATGTATTAATAATTTGTGCTAAATTTTTAGTTTTATTAACATCATTTTAATTGACGTACTGAGAGCGATATTCTGTACCTTCCTTATTAATAAGCAAAACCCCGAGCCAAGATTAGGTTTATATTTAACTTTGTTATACTTGAGTTTATTTTAACTTATCAATTCTCAAAGTCACATTTTCCCTCCCGAAATACACCGAAAATGTTCTCCGAATACTCGTATGAGCTATCTTACATTTTTTATTACAATTTTTTGTGTAAAAAAATGTCAGTTCACCTTTTCTCAGTTTTATCCTATATCGATACAGAGTATTACAGCAATTAGCGCACGCTGCAATTTTCATTTTAATCATACAAGTGTTAACACAGAGTACACAGGAATATCGCTACAGAGCCCTCCTCCGTCCCCTTACTCTGATAACAACCTGTAATAACCAGGGTCGCGGTTGTCGCGAGAGATTCGTACGAAAACATGGAAAATGGTCGGCACATCGATCGGTCCGGGCATACGTTGAGCGCGATCGTTCGTTGCGCATATGCGACACCACGAACGGATCGATCGCGCGGCTGTGTATCAAATGTGTATCAAAACAAATGCGGGAGCGCATCGTTTGATAAAACACCCGTATGTTTATCGCACGCAGCCCGGGATCGAGAGAACTGTATATATCGAGGAAGATTGTTAATGCGAATCGCGCTACGCGCGATTATGGGACTCGCGTGCACGGCCGTCACGAGACGGCCCCCGTTCAGAGCTGCTTGTGTTCGCGTACATTGTAATTCTCGTGGTAGCACCTTTCTTGACTATCCGCCCATTTCCACCGAGGCGCAAGCGCGCGTTTCGGAAAATTAAACTGCAACTCGGTCAGATTTGGAGGTATCAATGCACGGCCTTGCACGACTCCGGTATATTTCATATGAGTTTCTATTCTGACAAAATGAATACGGCGTTCGCTAGGTCGTTTGTTGAAACTGAAATTACACTGGAATCATCAGTCATCAGGTTTCTATAAAATTTCTAAATATAGATGTTTTTATAACTGTATAAGCAGACAAGTCAGTAACACCTATATTTTATTTTTGTAACGCAAGTTTTCTTTCTATTGGGAACCATTTAGCTATCATGGAAGTTATGTCATTGTATGTCTTGATTGTATATAACTCTTTTTTTTAAACGTTTCCTAAAATATGATACGATCGTATCGCCAAGATAATAGATTGTGTCGCCATCGAAATCTCTACATATTTTTATTATTGTCATGGTTAATACTATATCCTCTCAAATTATTTATAATCGTCGCGTTGATGATCCGCTGTCGTTTGCCTAATTGATATGCGCGGTAGATATCCAATGCTGGATTGACAATTCTGAAAACAGGGTTAAGACCAGCGTCTTGAAACTTGTTAATCTCCTTTCGCTACAAGTTGTGTTGCATATCTCGTAATTCCCGTGCAACCACACGATGCTCCCGACGTATACATGCATTTATCTTCTTAATCGAAAACGCCATCAAGAAAGGCCAATATACTTGTTACAACTTGCGTCAAGTGGCAGTCGATCCTCGTTGGAGTTCAAGATTACTCGATGTCTCTCGTATCCGTTGCCGTGTTGTTTGCAAAGCTCGTTTTTTCGCTATTGCAGAGGCAAGAGCTCGCCGTAAGGTAGCCTCGCTCCCGGGAGGAAAATTAATAACGATCGCTAATGGGCGCTCACGAAAGTTCGTCGGCGGCGGGCGGGGTGTAGTGGCGGATGACTTACTTTCATCCGGTCGATTAGATCGGATGGCGCGTGCATCGTGTCCATTTATCGTCTGTATGCCAGTGCATAGTGTGTCATAGTAACACAGTTACGTATGTATGTACGTTGAGCAGCGACCGCGGAAATGCGGATTTAGGTCGCTAACTGCGGGCGTTTTACATTACGGAATAGTGCGACTAAAGGGGCCACTGATTAGCCCTTAGGGTCAATCGATTTTATACGATTCCCAAATGAAATTTCAATACTCATTATTTACCGTCTACGTCGTCCCGCGACGTATGTAGATCGAAAAACAGAAAACGATATTAAATGTCAGACATGTGGCGTTGAATAAGCCGAGAGAATAATTCCGTACAATTATATAAAATATGCTAACCACATTGTTAAGAATAAAAAAAGAATAATTAATAACACTGATATATATATATATATATATATATATATATATATATATATATATATTTATGTATATATGAGAGCGCTGGAAGCTTATGTAAGCGATAAAGCTCATTTACATATTAGAGAGAAAATATGAAAGCATAAAGCGTAAGAACTATTCCATGCCTTAGTTATATGTTTTGTATGTTCAGTTTACATATATTGATAAGTTTCTGCTGACGTCAAATAACACTTTTATAATTGATTCATGTTTAATTTTTATACTTTGATGCATTTTGGGAAAATGATCTCTTACTCGAATATTATTAATATATCAGTAGCCACACCGCCTGCGGTGTGTTAATGCTCTTTGATAAAATAACAATTAGTTTTGATTTTCATCAAACTGTATCATTAACGCTTTGCGTATTGATATCCTCACTCTATTCATCATTGGAATCTATTTATAAATATCAATTTAAACGTCAATCAGAATACTACAGAATTTGTCGAAACAGATTGGCACGGTGAGAAGTTTTTAACAAGTATTTACAAACTCATTTATCACCGGACTTGTTTCCGTCATCTTGATATCACTGTCCAATTAGATAAAATCTCGAGTGCTCTTATATATACATCGACGAGCTTTGTAGCATTGTTGTAAGCTTGAAAAATGAGTTCCTCAAACTTTTTTTCAAAGGCCACGAGACACTGTTAACCTTTTTCTAAAAAGAAACAAGAGTCGCGCAAAGTGAACTCGCGTGCCGCACGTTTTAGAGCTTTATCTTGATCGTTGCCTTTCTTAGGTAACGTTATGATATGCACGCTCTGTTTTCTTTCGGCTATGCAGCTATAGCTTTGTCTCGCTGAAATATGCTTTCTATTGTAAAATATTATTATCTGATTGCAAGTGTTATCGATCTATCGAATATGATCGTACCGATATAAATAAAAGAAGACTATTAAGAATAATTCTATCAAGAATAATTTATTACATAGTATAAATCGATCAAACGTTAACTCGATCTGTTAGTGACCTGGTTACTAGTTTCATACGTGACAGTCTTAACGTGACCTTTTTTGTGATATTTATATGCATCGAGTAAAGCGCAGCTGCGCGCATCGTCACAAGAAATTAAATAATTATATATTAGTTTTCTTCAAGGAAAAGAAATCTGTTTTTTTAATAATTGACATTTAACTCGACTAGATTTTTTTGCACGCAGTTCCATCTATAAAGATAACATTCAATTACGATTAGTTCAATTATATATAAAAACATTGTTCAAAATATTAATAATATAATTAATAATAGTTAAACTTTTCAATCTCTCTGATTTGGTTAAACAGTGATGAAAAACTCTATCGGTGATAAATATATTCTATATTAGCGACATATCGTCCAATCAAGGTTCCGTCGATTAAAATGTCCTCTTTGGCTGCGTGACCGCATAGACGTGCATCGTAAGACGTTATTTCTCGTATCTCGAATATTTCACCCACTCAAGTTTTGCTCGGAGTGTTTGCGAGCGAGACCCGGAAACCTCTTTCGAAGGATCAATAATTGGGGATGATTGCAGCTGCCCTTGAAACGCTATACTTTGCGAAACACTGGAGCATTATAAACCAAATAAAAATAACGGTGATTGCCATTGTAAAAGTGCAGTATCGGGTATGGTTTTCATCAATTCCATTTATACAATATTCTCAGTCGTAGAGCTTCCGCATATTCAATATGCCGCGTTTTTCGCATACGACTATCTCATTTTAATTGTAAATTTTGAGGAATTTTTTGATAATAGCAATAGATAATGGTTTGATAAAAATTAGCTGACTAAACTCCGTATTACGACGAATACACGCGTGATTATTACACAGCAAAATGAAATGGAATTTTTTTTTAGTTCTCTCTTAATATGCTCCAAGATATTCGAGAATAAATTTTCACCGAAACTGCGAACCATTGTTGAAATTGCGAAGCCATTGATGGCCTAGATTTTCCAGATTGAATAATGTCTCCTGCGGTAAGATTTACGAGCACGAATCGCGATTTCAGGCCACGAGATGACTAATCGGAGAAGTATCGCAAGAACAAATTCGCTGCTCAATTTGTCATATGCAGAAACAATTCTGTAGAACCGGGGGAGAGCGCTTGTCCTTGAAGTGTGTCACTGCACTTCCCGGCGTGCAAGGTCTAGAATCGGCTGATTAATAATTAAATCAAAAAAAGGCATCGATCTCTATTCTCGATTCTAGACCATGCCCGACGTTAGCACGAAGTAATGCTCCACCACGCCGTCCCGATACTCCGTTTCGTGACGATCTCTCGTTTGTCCTCGTGACGAACGTGAACGATTAATCTTTGCTAAGCATCAAGGGTGCGCCAGATTTAGGAATCATTCGAGACGCCGCGAGAATGCGTACGCCTTTTAAATCCCTACCATAATTGCGATCGTTCTCGAGATGCCTATCTCTAAAATGAGATTTCAAAGGAAGCCCGATAGGCTGTACGTGATTATTTTTCAAACAACCTCAATCTACTTTGCTTTATCTTATTTTTACTTTTATCTTCTTTTGACAGGTCGCCCTGAACGAAATATTACAACTACATCATTACAATAGACAACGTCGGATTAGTAGAAACGCAATATATTAAACTACGTGACGGAGAATTCCATTGCTAAATCTCGCAGCGTTAACTTTTGAGGATTTCTTTTCTCTCGCTTACTTTTCTTTTGAAAAGCACTCTTTGGAGCCAAAAAGGCGATGTTAAAATGTGCGAGAAGCAGCGATTTAAAAAAGTTATTCGTACGAATGCTTTCTTTCCAGTTCTGTTGCATTTACTCGGACCTCTTCATTCATTTTTCAACAATTTAACGGCCTAATAAACACGTACCGTTTAATTCTTTTGCTGCACAGTCTCGCTTGAATCACATAATATTAATCCCAAAGAGATTTTCTTTATTCTCGTTCGCTTTCTCATTTTACTTTTATAGTCTTTAGAGCTACAGAAGGAGAGAGGGAGGTAATTTATGTTTGGACTTACAAAAAGCAGTAACGATTTTTCCCGCGTGTTCATTCTTTCGAAAAACAGTCCTTGACCTACGGGTTGGATATAAAAGAGTCCACGCAAAATTTCCCGCTCAACTCCAGTTAATGCATCAATCGTGACGACAATAGACGTAATCAAGTAAACGATCGCCTATTTATTTATCGATAATAACATTAAATCTGCATATTGCTCGTATTAAGCTTCCTATACTCATTACACCCTGTTTCCTACCGCGTGTTACTACCGCGTAATGTCGTTTTTCTGTCCTCTTTTATAAAGAACCATTCAAGTTCTACAATAATATCGTTAAGAAACTTTCAAGCTTATCATGGCTAAAAAAATGCGAATAATGCTTTATTCAACATTAGCCTCAATATTTCATTAGTTTTCATTCATTGAAAACACAAAAACTTATACAAGCACCGTATTTTCAAAATTGTTTACGGTAAAAATAAGCTTATACGCTAGAGTCAACAGCTGTTCAAAATAAAATTATAAATATTGAATGAAGATATTTGTGACAAACGCGTATATCAAAGTATATTTTTCTTTTGCTCTTTCAAAATATATAAATATTAGTTCAGTTTGTCCTGAGAATTTTATTCTCAGCATTTATAGATAATCGATCCGCTCCAGTCAAGTGCCGATTAAATTCTTCCTTATGGTATATCCGCACTTTAGTTTTATCCAAAAAGCAACATATCCGTTTACAAACATTGCGAAAAACGCGCTACTCGTGCACAAAAAAATGCCGCAATATTCTTGCGTTTTTCATTGGCAGAACTGGTGCGCACTCATTGCACATTAAAGCCGTTGTATGTACACTGATTATTTAAAGTAAGATGCAAATATTTTGACTGATAAAATATCCAGTATACATTTTGCCAAATAGTGCAATAAAGAATATTGAGGATTTCGTGATTTAACCCGTTTATATTAAACATACACTTTACGTTAATTTGTGTACGACGGGTATAATGTGCACTGAATGCGCACCAGTTCTGCCAATGAAAAACGCTATTAGAGTCACAGCATGCCAAGCGCGCGCGATAAAACGTTAGCGCAGGGGAAAGCACGGGATAAAAAGAGCGAGTAATTAAGAACGACGAAAGCACGGAAGTGTGTCGAAAAAATGCGGTTTTAACGAGACCGAGTTGCATAAATGTCGAGATAAATCCACTCATTAGCGGGTCGCTTCTCGACATATTCGTGTCGACACGTTCGCGCGCGCCGCACAAGAACATATAGAGTTTCCCGACGCGAGTTCCTTTTTTTCTGTCTCTCTCTCTCTCTCTCTCTCTCTCTCTCTCTCTCTCTCTCTTTTTCTTTTTCCCCGCGAGGCATTTCTACTGTAATTGCGGTAGTCCACTATCCTGAGTCTCCCGTGATATACTTACTGTTCCGTTTTCCACGGAAACTTTGCGGAAAGAGGAAACGAGACGGGGCAAAAGTACAGGACATGCATTTCTGCGCGCGATCTCATTTGTCGTCGGCGAAAATCCCGGAAGGAAATGCGGTGTATGATTGCGTACTTTATTATGTCCTCGTCTACTTTTATTTTGAACCGTTCAATTAAGAGTCGCGTCGCTGAACGGCACAGCATGGTAACGAAATTATGGCCGAGCCGATTACGTTGCTATCGGAAACGTTAACGGAAATACGCCGAGAAGTGTATATATTATTAGGCGTTCGTATAGAGGAGGATTGCAGGAATCCTCCTGAATCGAAATTCGTGGAATACGCGACAACGCGATCTGTCGCGTTTCGAATGTTGTTTATTGGCGCGAGAGAGAGTGAGCAGTGTTGTAACAGGTTGGCACTGCAAAGGAGATTACCGAAGGCTCGCGACGCCTCTTGTTGTAACCACATCGAATTGTGATGTCCATGAGCGACAAATCGTACAAATCGTTTCATTCGCCCTATATACGTCCAAATAAGGATGCGAAAGAGGAATTCGTGCGATCTCGTTTTGATGCCACAATCCGATTATTGGCTACCATAAATGGACCAGATAATGGACCAGAAATCGTCAATGAAACAATTTGCAGACCAATGCCGAGCGTTTTAGCGAAATGCGCGTGCTCTACGCCTCTATATACGCATGAGCATAATGGTATCTACGTTTCTAATAATGAGCAAGTAATAAATGATTGACTATATCTAGCTAAATAGCTAGTGACTAATCTCTCAACTAGATCTGGATTATTATCTTGGTATATACCTGGCTCAGGCTTCTAAAGCTACTTGTGCTGGCGCTGCGAGCCTGCAAACACAAGTACAGTATAGGTCACCAATTACCACGCCACTGCAGTTGGAAAAGTATAGATAAAGATATGGTATGACACTGACGATACTACGGATACGGTGTGTTGGTTAACGGTGCGGCGCACAAGTGTGATTCATATAAAAGGGATAGAAGTAATGCGTTTCGTAAATGTCAGATAGAACGGAACTCGCGCTCGGTACGTGAATAACGTGTGCTGCAAGGAAAGTCTTTGTACATCTATTGCGTGACAAAAATCTATTTCAAGCTAGAAAAATAACAAAGTTCAAACTGACATCTGTAACTGACATCGACGACTTTTTCGAATAATAACATCGAAATCGCTAGATACTACACTTGAAGTCGAAAAAGTGTACGGTTTGAAAAAAAATCGCGATTATATGAAAAATTAAAAATACATTCCGTAAACAACTTATGCATATGAGTACAGATAATAATTATGTACATGTATATTTACACATCGAAAATATACGTACAACGCATTAGCAGTGCCATTGAGAGTTATGACCAGCGTAGCGTGAGTTATTAGCGTGAGCTATATGTGATTATCTTATCATAATATTTTACGAGTGATCATTTGCATGTACAATTAGCATTTGTCAAGAACTTAATTTGATATTTAAGTGGCGACACATCAAATTGTCAATTCGCAAATTACGTGTATCATCAATTAATCAGACTATTTTTTTCTAACAAGCGAATTGTTAGCTCACGTAATTTCGTAACATATTTCATATACATTTTGTCTATTTCCAAATTGCATAAAAAATTATGAATAATAAATCTAATGTAATGAATGTCGCTAAATAGAAACGAGAAAACTTTACAGTGTATAACGACGCAACAATAATTCCCTACGGTTTTAAAATAGAACAACATTTACAGCTAATGCGTACGCTGTCCGCATGAGAGTAAAAATATAATTACATTCGCGAGAAACATCACGCGATCTATATTTGATATATTTACTATAGTTGGACAAAGCGCTTTTTCCAAAGTTACGCTCGACTTAATTGATGATCGCCTTCGTTCCCGTCTATTGTAAGGAAAAAAAGAGACTATCAAATGGGAAAGCTGTCACGTCAGCCAGTCGTGACGGGTTTACCGAGCGAAGTGCGACGCGCATTGATCGAGCCCCGCTTTTATGTTTCGACGGAACTGTTTCTTTTCCGACACACCCGGCATGACCGTTTACGTCGCGTGCTAAATCGAGACCGACTACTTGTTAACGTGGGGATCTACTTTATGTTCTCTCCACAATAGTGCTATGCCATTTCGCCACGAACGAGAGAGAATTCGACTGAATACCGCAATATTTATCGCACTCGTTTAATGATTCTCCATCGTAAAAGAACTAAGGATTTGCTATTCTCATTTTTCTGGATATTAAACCATAAAATAAATACACAAATATTGAGGCCATAATAATTGTTGATTCGAATTGTAAACAATCAAGTTTGGAATGGTACGATTATTGATATAGTCCGCGCATTTAAACCTATAATTTTGCTTAATTTGTTATGGCGTTTTCGATTTTCATATATGATGATATCGATCTTCAATTTTCAGCTTTTGTTTTTTCTTTCTTATGTATGACCACTATACATACAACGATTAGCTTATATAATAATATATGATGAATCATGTACTATATGCAAATTTTTAAATGAATGTACAAGAATAATAAGATGAATGGTTTCTGCAAAATTAATATAAAATTGATACGTAAGAATAGATACAATTAATATCACACATATTAGCATCTATTTTTAAAAACTTTTTAAAATAAATTACAATAAATTATATTATTATATGATTGCAAGACATTTTATATTTTTTTTATTTATGCTTGTGACAATATATGTGCACACTAAACATAATTTGAATATTATTTTGTTGTGTCAATTTATAAGGACAGATCTTGTCAGAAAGATGTCAGAATGTAGGCTTCAATTTTTATTTTAAAAATATTTGGGGCGAGGAAGGAAAAGAAAAAAAAATTAGTAAATAGTTTTTTCCATTGTTTTATAGATAACAATCAATTGTTTATATTTTTAAATATATGCATACATATAGTACCTGTATAAAAGTATATTTTTTATTCTTTTTCTTCTCTTCTCAATTTTTCGTCTATTCTCATTTCGAGATATGGATAGTATTCGATATAAAAGATTTTGAGTAAAAACTTTAACAATTATAATTATTGTGCGCATAAAATATAATTATTTATGACTAATTCTACTATTATTAATTTGCGTTATTAAGGCGCGATATGACAAACTTTAGGTGCAAATAAATGTACAATGGCAGAGCATAAATAACTGATGGACTCTGTCATTGCAATAAAAAAAGTTTTAAAATAATTTTAACAATTTTATTAGTATAATTTGGGTTCGAGGACTAAACTTAATTTAAAATATTCTAAAATTTTCGTGTTAGGTTAGGTAAGGTTAGGTTATTACGGCTTAAACTTTAAGAAGATTACCTGGGATTTAATTAATCCCATCTTAATAATCATTTTTGTGCTAAGTAAATTTTTATTTTAGTAATACCGGTTTAATGATTAAAATAGAAATTAGATGGTTTTTTCCTGCCGAACCGTCGGTCGTGTCGGGTCCACGTCGCGTATCCGAGTTTTCCGTGAATAATACCCTTGCAAAGAGGGCGAAAAGGTGCACGAGCAATGTCAAGCGGACATTGACACGCCAAAATTTAAAGTCATTAACGCGCACCTTTATCGCGAAGTCGTTGACTTACTCACGACGACGACGATAGTTCCTTCAGATAGTATATAGGTACGTGAGGGAAACGACGCCAGAGAATACATAATAACGCTACCGGCGCGGTAGCTGATATCGCATGCGGATCACGTGAGATGTAAAGTAAACAGATCGTTTTTACTAATTATAAGGTAATTAATTTCGCGGAACAATCGTCGCGAAATACATACAGCGAAACTTACCTCTATTTTGTCGAGCGTCGAAGCACGTGTTGGATTTTTTAAGTACGCGGGATTGTGATTGAGATATCGCGAAGTTTTTCAATTAAAAATTGATATTGCGAAGCTGATAAATGTTACGCAGACTTTAATTATCGGAGAAAAGAATTCGTGGTCGTTTAATAACACGTTATGCAACCGTGCGTAAAAAGATTTATTCAAAATTTCTCGATATAAAGTATATTAATTAATCTGAAAGGCTGGACTTACGTATAATAACATTCTAAACTATATTGAAAAGTAGATATTATTTCTAAAAAGAAATAGATTTTACTTTAAATTAATACATGCTTTTTTACGATTTAATTGTCATCAATGGATTAGATATAAAATTATTTTAACGAATTGACAATGGACACAGTTAGAATCAGTATTTTTTTTCAGGTGTAAGAATTTTGAAAGTGTATTTAGGAATTTTCTTATATATAATGAAAATTTGTTGGAAGTCCAGCAGACGGTTAAGATAGAATTTGAATATTGCAAGGTTTCTAAGAGCCCAAAGCAATAATTAATGCAGACTATAAATGACACAAATCTTTCCATCCATATAAATCTTTCTATGGATTCACCTTTATAGATCGAAATAAGATCTTGACGAAGAAAATCGAAAAATAAAATTTTAATGTTTTAATGCTCCGATCCTTCGCCTTCGTATAAGATAAATAGTCGATTACGCTGTCCGCGTGAATTTATTGCAAATTCAAAGAAAAAGTTTAAAGAAAAGTAAATACACATAATTCACAGTTGGAAGGGCGGCAGTGTGGTCTAGTGGTAGAGCGCCAGACTCCGTAATCTGAGGAACCAGGTTCGAGTCCACTAGAGCCGTGGAATGTTTTTCCGAAAGCTGCGCCCCTCCGTGCAAGATTCAGGCCCTTTGTGCGGAGCAAACTGGGCTCCGTCTTTCGGAAAGAGACGTTAAGCCGTTGGTCCAAAGGGTTAAAGTGAGAGGGGAAGGATAGTATTGGTAGTAGATTGTGAACCCTATACGGGGATATGCAATAATATTGCTAATTTATAGCGTGAAAATTTAGCGAATTCATAGTTGGCATACGCATAAAGGAGAAGAAAAGAGTTTTCCGACGACGAAAGTGCAATGATATCGGCCAAGGTTTACATACGCACGCACGTTGCTCTAAAGTTCCATCAAAATTGCATAACTTGTTCTGTCAACATTTTGAGACATTTTCCCGATATGCGCTCGCTCACATTTCCATTCTTTCATGCAGGATCTGCACATTATCATTTTCATATCAAATCCCGATATTTTCTGAGGTTTGATATTTTATTTGTTGTTCCGTATTGGTGTGTTGTTGTCCTGTAAGTGTCGTGTTTAAAGAAATATAATTGCTTCTTCCTTAAATGTTTTTTTTTTTTTTTAATTATATTACGATGTCTTTCAATCACCGTGTAATACTTTAATAGCGTACTGTGGAGATTAATTAATTTCAAAAATTATATTTTAGTGTAAAAATATCGAGGTTACAATATTTTCGTAAGTGATGTAATAAGTGATCAAGTTTGTAGCACGAGGCTATTGTAGAATGAACGGATTAAAACCTACAATTGTACTTACATACATATCGATTTGTTATTTGTTATTGATTTTCATAGCTCAGGTGATATTGTAATTTGTACCATTCAGCTGATTTTGTCTTCTATAATTCTTACACACAAAGGCTATATGCGCTAGGATTGAATGATTTTGTAACATTCAACAGTAAAAGAATTAACCATTTTACGCGAAAATTTAAATGAATAATGTCAGATTATCAATAAATATAGATGTGAATAGACTATGAAAAATTAACAATCAGTTATAACACATTTGACTATAATTGCTCAAACGTTCTTAATATGCATGTCATATTCTCATGTTTATTTTCCAGAGCATTTCCTGATTAATTAATCTTATTTCTGTAGAGTGCTTAACGAACAGACAAGGGATAATATCAGCACACACAACACACACACACACACACAACATACACTATCATCGTTTACTTTTAATTAAGCATCACTTCTTACTCTACTCTGTAAAATATCTCTCATTATGTTACGTATTATTTTATAATGTGCGTGTATTTTCATATGCACAACAGACAAAATTATATTTCAATTATATTTTATGAGTGCGTTCGGGGAGCGCGCTATTAGCGCTATTGCATCATTCTATCTTTATCGCTCATCAAGTGTAGAACAAGGATAGAATAAGCAAATAGCGCTAATAGCGCGGTCCCCGAACGCAGCCTATATCGTCTATTTTATTTTAATATTGATAATAATTAATCTAAGCCACATTTGTGTCCCCTCTGAAATGAAAAATGCTCGAGAATCGGTGATGCGAGTTAAATCGTTTTTCTTTCGATGTCTATGCGGTACCCACGAAATAAGAACCGCGGCACTGCGGCTTCCTTCGAAGCCTTTCCCTTCGCGCGCAAATCGCGCGTCCCTGGTGAATTTCAGGCCGCTCGATTATGAAGCGCGATACATAAATGATGAAACAAAATCAGTCTGATATACATAATTTGTATGCGGTTTTACCTTGCTTCTATTTCGCGGTGCGAAGTCCTCTTTGCTAGCTTTCCTGCGCTTGTCCTTGAGGATCATCCTCGCCGCGGCGAACGCCATCTTGTCGTCGGCGCACTCTTTTTCGACGGTCCCGGTGAAATAAGCGTAAACTCGTCGATAGGCTTAGCGACTAACGAACTTTTTCGAACACAGTGTGACAGGAATCACCGATCCGACAGCGTATAACACGGGTAATATTATTTTTATTGCTCTTATTGCTTGTCGATCGACACGCCCGCGTGCGCGCGTTTATAATTACGTATGCGTATATCACAATATTTAAATGTATTTCGCTCGTTTCGCCTGTATACTGTGCGCTCGTGTGCATTTACCTGTGTACGTACGTACGTACGTGCGGTAATATATGCGAAGGCTACCAACGCTACAACGTCGCGTCGTGATCACACCATTCGATCGTTCTATATCGCGACCCTTATCCTTTAATTACCGCCGCGTCGTATCGTAATTGTCGTCATCGTTCCCGTTCCCGTTCTCGCCGTCGCAACCTTGTCTCTCGACCTCGATCTATTCCCTTTAACGTATCTCTATTCTCGGCAGGTATTCCCGCTTCCGGTATATATTTCGTCTAAACTCAGTTCAGTTGACCCGAGACGACTGCACGCAACGAACGCTGAACACTATCGATTACGTTCTAGACGCTTGGATGCGGACACAGCCAACGATTGTGAACTGCATCGTCGTAGTAGCCTGCGAGCCCGATGGTGCTCACTTCATCGCGACGGTCCGATCGGTAGTACCGGAAGCGTACCGGCGATGATCGCCGGCGTCGTATTTCTGCCGGCGATTTCTCTCGGGTCTACTGCTCGACGGCGGAATTTCGCGAAAGCTCGTCGAGAACATTTGTCCCGCCGTAACGTGATGGATACGCGCCCCCGGATCGACACTGCCGTTTTCGTTTTCGTTTCCGTTCAATTCGGCTCCGTTCGGCTCGGTTCCGCTCCGCTCGCGAGGATGCGACGACGATTTCGCACGGTTCTGGTGCTTCTTAAATTGCGATTTCTCGCGATTATGGTGCGCCTTTGCGTCTTGCGTCGATCAGGCGATAGTTATTCTAATTACGACCATCGATCTAGAAAGAAAGAGATAAAGGAGTGGGTGGTTCGTAGCCTGCAATGCTTTCGCGCGCGGTCTACATCCTACACGCGAGACTCGCATAATTAATCGCGTTAGTGGCAACTCGTTTCCCGAGGAGGAGTCGATCGGAAGTTGATAGATCGATGGAAAGTGTTAAGAGGAATTCATATTTTCGGCATGAAATAAAGATACTATGAATCAGATCCGTTAGCAATTAAAATTGTCTAGCTAATGCCATTTATAGCACAAAAATATACTAAAATTCAGGAACATACGAATAAAAAAAATGAAATAAAATATTCTTTTGTAGAAGGGCGGCAGTGTGGTCTAGTGGTTGAGCGCCAGACTCGTAATCTGTGGAACCAGGTTCGAGTCCACTAGAGCCGTGGAATTTTTTTCCGAAAGCTGCGCCCCTCCGTGCAAGATTCAGGTTTGCGACTTTGCGGATCAAAGACCTGCCCAAAATGTCGGGTGTGGACAACGGAACACACGAAACGCAAAACTTATTTTAGTTTTGCAAACAGCGACACTACCGCAGAAATGGAATTAATGAACAGAATTGACAGCTTGACAATTTATTGCATATTCCTCTCACTTTAACCCTTTGGACCAACGGCTTAACGTCTCTGTCCGAAAGACGGAGCCCCAGTTTGCTCCGCACAAGGGCCTGAATCTTGCACGGAATTATTAGGCGTAGAACAAAAATCTTTAAATTCGCGTAGGAATTAGGAGAAATAAAGATAAACATTAAACTTGATCGATAAATATTGAAACATTCTAACTTCATTATTTGTTAACATTTTTAAGAATAAGTATTTGGAATTTTTTTAAGAATAGCTTCAAGTGCAAAATTGGTGAACAAAGTTTGAAGGACGTAAACTGAAGAAATTGGAAAACGAAAAAAACGCGCTTTCAATTTATTTCAATGGCAATATCATTTTAATATAGACTATATAGAGATATCACTCTGATATTTGATCTCTCTGATTGTCACTCTATATATTTCATCTCTCTGCGAAGAAACTTGTATTCGTAATACAAAAATGCATGTTAAATCCTCGTCGACTCAAATGTTCCGCGAATGCATCATTCCGAGCAAAACTCGCGCGACGGTGCATGCCGCGAAATTCCACGCTCATGCAACGCGATAATGCAACGTATCATGAAATCAGTTACTCCGCTTGGGTGCTTGCCACTGCTCGCATTGCACTTCGCTGTCGCCGTCGTTGTTCCGTCCGCACTCGTGCGTTTCTCTACCCGCCTAGAGGAGAGAGAAAACCTTGAGAGCTCACGTGCACCCCTATGTCGTTAATATTTCAGGGTTATCGGACAGCGCGACGTCGCACTGCCAGCAGCATGCATTTCGCGCGAGCGACACGCGTTTATACCGCCGCGATACTCCGATCGGAAAATCTCCGTCACGTATCCGTTGATCCATGACAAAGCCAGTTTGCTACGGCTGCGGACTGACCGTTTAGTTAAGTATTTCATTACGCCTGACATGGACGGCTTTTCATGCAGGAGAGAAAACTAAGGGGCAAACTTTTAAAACTTTCTTTTCTGGGGAGAAGATATTTTGCGCTGTAAAAATAATTCACGAAACAGTAATGTAATCTCCAATTTATGCGGAAGTGTATTTGCATATTCGAGAAATGGATTTGAACTACAAAGCGTCCTAAATTCACTATCTTTCCATTTAATGGTACATTCTTTGAATTTAAGTCGACCTTTTCTACGAGACTTTGAAATTGTCAGTATAAACTATCTTAAGGGCGTAATTAGATTTAAAATTATATTTCTGTAGAAGCAAATTTCATTTGAGATAAACTGAAAGATTTTTTGTTCTCCAACTTCTTCAGAGTCTACGTCCTTGAAACTTTGTTCGTCAATTCTGCGTTCGAAGCTTGAAGTTTCAAGGACATTTGCTCTTGAAAATTTCAGCGAATAATGACGTCTCATTAAATTTGTGCTAATAAAAGAAATCGATTCTATATGTTTACATACGTCATTTAGCATACAGTAGAATTTGCATGCGCATGATATCGATAAAACGATATGAATTTTTATTATATTGAGATTCGATTGAAATGAAGATAACGAAATTTCCAATCTAATTCAATTTATAAAATAAAGTTTATTGCTTCGCTTGTATAAAGCTAGCGGAACGAGCGGTCGTTGTGAGATATATATTGAAATAATCCAGAGAGATCTCTGAGCGTGTAAAAACAAAATGCTGAAACTGCGTATCCGCGTTCGGACGCACGCGGATTCCTGAAAATACGTATTTTCAACGTAATCGAATTTTCTCCATTGCCATGATATGCCAAGTACGTGAATTTTTCTGGATGGCAAGCTGTTGTCCTAAAAAGATAAGGATAAATCCCACCGAGAGAACCGGAGAAGTTGAGACATCGCGGTACGATACCGAGGATACCGACGCTAAGCATCAATAGACAGGAAATCATTTTACATTTTCCCCCTCCCCCCTCCACTGCGAACGAACTTCTCGTCACTCTTGCAAATCGAAAACGTTCAATTCCTCGTGCTCCTCGACCCATCTTCGCTACTCTCGTGGGAACTTGGCGTACGAGTAGTATTGATCATCCCCAGGCTGCAGCCCCTTCTTCCCTTCCCGCCACCCCGGCCCCCGGCGTCCTCCGACCATCATTCCGCGTCCTCCGACCTCCGATCTCTGACCTCCGACCTCTGTACCTAAATCTAACTCTCCCTCCCCTCCCCCCTTTGCATCGCGCCCCTCTGGCCTTGCCGCCGGGCTTTCGGCGTTGCGATATCACGTTTGATGCACTTTTTCATTGGAAACCTGCATCTCTCCATGTCGCTAAGTCAGAGTTTGGAAAGAGAGACGTATAAAAATTTTTTAAAACGTACCAAATAGAATATTTTACAGTATTATTTACAATAGAAACAAATTTGCCTTACAACTCGACTTTGATTAAAATAAATCAATCGAAAATCAAATAGTCATTTTTGAACTTGATAATAGCTATTTATTATATCAAAAATCATAAAAAGATCGTAATATAATGATATTATTAGAACATTAAATGCAAGAAACTAATGTGCATTACCGGAACAATTCAAGAGATGGAAAGTTTCCAACGGTTAGCTATAATATTAATAATATAGCCTTTGTCGAGTGAATCGACTTTTTTCGGACGATTAGATGGTACACAGACAAAGTCCACTATGTACCAAATTTACACCTGTTGCCGATAATATCCCACAAAGAAACTGCATTCCCATCTCATGACTTTTAGACGCGTTAGGTCGCTGATCACAGTTTAATATCGCGATCAGCAACGCATTATCTCGCACAGCGACAGTCCCGTGACTCGGGCAACACTTTACAGAATATTTACATTCAGGTGGAAAACAGAAATGTGCATGCGTATGCGCGCACGTAAGTGCGCGCGCACAATTATCCAGGTTCACGTCCTACTTACGATATCGAACTGCACGAGAGTTGGCCGGCCCGCAAAACGTTTCTGCCATTGACCGTTCACTCGCGATTACGAATTGCAATGCCCTACTATATTACTCCACATCACTGCCCTAGATAATATCGACCACGTCTCACAATAGCGTAAATTCTCTAATATTGTGTTTAACAAGTCTTTATATTCTGAAATGTTTTTGAGCTTGGAGACACACAGCTATTTAAATTTATTAAATTTGATTATGTTACGCTATTACATATTACGCGGTACGAATATGTATACAAATAGTACCACAGATATATGCAGTTCAGAAAAACAAGTATCTGCTGTCTGATGTTTAACATCTAAAAATTGTGGTAAATTAATATAACTCAGAAATTACAAGTCTTGTAATGTCTCGTTCGTTATAGGTATATGTATATTATACTACTAAAATTATAATTATTAGCTATATATATATATATATATATATATATATTGTGAACAAAATAAGCTAATGCACAATGAAAAAATTAAGAAATCAATTGTCATTTAAAGTAAAACCATCATTATTTGTATCTATTATATTATTCTCTTTTGTTTTTCAAAAATTATTGATTTTTTTCAAATTTGGAAGATATGAATATAAACGTCATTCGAGAAAAATACCAGGTACCTATTTTCGAGTCAATTCACGATATTTTTCTTCTTGCAGTACGTGGAAAACGCGATAAATTTTTCCACGAATACATGCGAATATTTGCAAGATTGATCGAATATTAAATGAAACTGCGGGCTCGAATTCTCGGATATAGAAAGTAGAATTTTGCTATTTGTCGCTTCAGTTAACAGCTGAAAAGTATACCGAGAAATTCCATTTATTTGCATGCCCTTTGAACGGATGTCTGTCAACGCGCATTTCTTTTCCCGGTCATTATTTCACCATTTATTCGTACGATAGATGGAAAACGGTCAACGTAAAATTTATCATTCACTGCAGCGACGTTGAGTATCGTCGTGATCAATCAGATTAATCGAATTGAAATTCGCATTATCGCATTCAGATTAAGAACTCGAATTATTTCCGCGATAGTACACAAGAACGATATTATTTGTTATCGTGATACAGGCAAAACACGATACATCAATTTAAAAAAGGAAAAAGACTATAAAATATCTTCACGGCACCAATGATCTGAGAGAAATATACAAAAGGGCGTCCAATCGCTTGTAAAGCTGCTCATCAATAACGAGTCGAACAACAAAATTCTCATTCAACAAAGCTCAATTATAAACTACGATTGTTTTTGAGTAAACGAATTAACGAACAAAATTTAAACAATAAAAAAGGTACGATACAACATATGTGGCTATTTAATCGTCATTAAAATACAAAAATGCAGTTTAAATCATTTTTGATATAATAAAATATGTTACGTGATAACTTTATAATTTTAGTGATAAGATAAATTATGTAATCGGAAATTCTTCCAAAAATATCCGCTGAACATTGAATATCTCGAACATATATATTTTCGTAATTATGTAATATAAATTATATTATTGCGAAAATATGTTTAAGGTATACAATGTTTTCACAACAGTTTTCTCTTTATTATTTTAGTTAACAGTTATAGTAGTAATGTATATATATATATTTTAGTTTATCTCTTCTGTTATTAATTCAATATTAATTTTGTAGTTAAACGGCAGAAAATATAATTAAAAATCTTCGTTCATATTATATTATCAATTACTATCACCTAATAGTTTGCATCGACTAGAAACAATATTTTGTATAAAATTTAATTCATCTTGTGTGACAAAATGGCAGGAATTTAATGGTCGCGACAAATAAAAATTAGTTTTTCCATTAGTTGTTCACGCATTCTTAGAATTTTTAGATGTGGTACAATCGTATGTAATTTAGTTAATTACCATTTTGCTGTACGCGACGTGCATGCAATGTAATTCCGTTTAACGCTCTTTAACAACATGAAAGTTTCATATTTCGCGCTAGCCTTGAATTTTCATAGTTTTTACCCAAACAACGATGTTCGCAAGTAGTAAAGTTACTCGCAATATATAGTAAAGTTCTCATTACGATAATGTAGCTTCTCTATTTTCGTGGTTTTATAGATACGCTGATGTACGCCGGGAAACGCTCCAATTTATCGTCATTACTCTTGAATGAGCAAAAAACTAGAAATATTCCGAAAAATCAAAACTTACGCTCGTTAAAATCCTCAAAGCTCATTCTGAAATAAAAATCTCGTTACATTGATAATTTTCAGGTCACAATTAAGCGTGGATTTGAATGATAATGAAACATGAGTTTTTAATCGAAAGAGAATAACACGATTTTATTTAAAATACGTATATCCAAAATATCATATATAAAGTTTTATCAATTATCCATTAGAGTAATAAGACCTTGACTCTATAATTCTTAATTAACAAGCGCAATTATTTAATATGTATATGATTAGATCGCAAATGCAATTAATTAATAACCCAGACGACACGCAAATCGTTTCATCAAAATCACACATACACGCACGGCTAAGCAATTAAAAAAAAACATAATACAAACAAGTTTGTTAGAAAATGCCATTTCTTATGTATTATGTGCTCAATATATCTTATTTCTTCTTTTCTCTTTAAATTTGTACATATACAACATAATTTTTGTAAAATATAACAAAAATGAATATACTATAAAAAGATCTATTGCGCGAAAATGTGCGTATGGCAAATTTCTAACATATAACTCTACCTTCATATTATATAAGAATTATGAATAGTGAATTTCTCTTTTAAGAGTCCCTCGTGAAAATATGAAACTAAACTCGTCTATACTTTATGAGCCGGCTATTATTCCAGAGTGCATCGTACGAATTGAAATTTTGCAGATATGTCGTGCTCGTTTCTATCCTAAGCATCGTATTTAACGACAATAATATCGTCTAGTAGACCTTAAACTTTTTTTTCCAATTTGTATGAAATATTTCCGTCACGAAACTCGAGATTCGCGAACAGTATTTTATAATCTGCTAAGATAAATAAATATAGAATTATAGTTCTAAACACATTTGCATTATCATGAGTGGCATTTTGTTAATTTTTAACATATAATTTTAAAATGTGTAATTAATAATAGAAAGTATTATCTCGAAGAAGATACATCTTAGTTGCCTAAACTATCAAACCAACATTATCCGAAAACTAATTTTACATCGAGAAAACAACCACCGAAAAGACACAGAGAGAAATTATGAGCAATATGTAGTACTCAGATTAGTGAAAAAATGGTACCGTCTAGAGCAGTGTGAAACTTGTATGAAAATCTTGCAGGAGAATGATTTATCCCTTATTTAAAACATCATTTCTAGCGACAACACCTAGAATGAAAAGATACACATAATAGGGCAAGCGTGAAGAGATGAAGAGGAAAGAGTAGTCACAGAAGGAGAGACAGGAACGGACACCGTGCTCCTCACGAAACAACTCACTGACCACTCGGCGAAGGTACGCGATCGGCTCGTCCGGCGGAAACGAGTTGCCGGTCGCCGACGACCGTAAGAACACTCGCAATCCACGGATCTCCCGCGATCGTCCTCGAGGCGGGCCGACGACGGGGCTGGCGCCGTCGATGGTATTCGTGCCTGATACCCGCCATTTTTGAGGAAATCACAAATAATCGCCGGCGGACTCGGCGAACTCCGCGGCCGCGGTCCGGCGTCGCGGAAGCGAAAACCGTCGTCGTCGTCGCGCCGTCGACGTTTCCCTGGCGTAATAATCGGATCGCCGCGAGGCGCGTCGCATCGCGTCGCGTCGCGTTGCGACGCGCGAGCAAACGTGCAATTGCAGCGAGTCATTCCATTCATAAACGATAACGATTACCGTGCGTCCTGCGAACTTACGTGCTCGTCGCTGAGCAAATGGTCTGTGACTGACACCCTCGATCCACCACGCGCCCTCGCGCAGCCAATGCTGCACGAATTCCAGGCGGTCGCTCGCGCGCAGGTCCATGCACCCGCACCCGCACCCGCACCCTCGCTCCCGCCCTCGCCCGCACCGTGCACCCGCATACGATAGTCCTTTCTTCGTTACTCCTGCCGATTCTTCGCTTCCCCTTTATATCTCTTTACTTCTTTCATTCCACAAGATTGGTACCGAGAGCCCTACATTTTTATCTCGTGCTAAACTTTCGCTCGTGTGGCCTATTTCGGTTTATACTACTAAAAGCTCCGTTCTCTAATCTCTCGAAATCTTTAGATTTCCTCTTCCCTCATAAAATCGTAAATATTTATAATAAGATACGATACAATAAAATTGTCTCTCACAACATATCTAAATAAAATTTCCTTTAATTTACTTCTGAAGAATTATTTATATATTTTCTATCTCGGTGATTTATTTATTATTTGACGGATTGATACTAGAAAGACCTCCGTGGTATTTCAATATTTTTCTATTATTAGCTGCGTCTTTTCTTCCATAAATCGTAAATCTTTTTCTTACTTTTTATGCAACGAACCAGCGTCGATGTAATGGAACGCCTCTTGTTGTACTCCATCTTTCTATCGCATTTTGTAACATTCCTTCTTCATTAAGCTCTTTCTCCTTTATCTCTGTCTTTTTGAATTATGTTTCTCTTGTCCAGAGCTTCACGATCCTTTCAATAATTCAAACGATCCTTCATTTGAATTACATATAGATTTAAGTAGATGTAAAATTCTATTCGACAAGGATAGATTTTCCCTCGGTGCAATAATGCATCGCATAAATAATGAACGCGGACGAATGACGGTTAAAATGAATAGAACACGCGGGAAGAGAACGATTGTTCAAGAAAAATTGAAAACACCGATCGAGCGTCGAGCACAATGCGCTTTGTATCGCGGCGAGGTAAAGTTCCGAGGAGTTGCTACGGGCCTTTGTGAATCTTTCATTGTTAAGTATCGGCAGGTGTCGAACGAGTTATCGCGGCACACATTACGTAAATTTCTTGCGAGAGTCTTTTCGATTCCCCATTGTTCTCACCACCGCGTTTGAACGGCGCGATAAACGCGTTTCATCCCTATCAGATATTCCTATAGAAGTACACATCGCGCGCGCGTTCCGACGCGAATGACGTCGCCAATCGCTTTAGTAGCCGCGACAACTCGATAGTTGAGAAATCCCTCGACGCGAGAAGAAACGTATCGCGCTCTTGACATTTTGTTTTGCATAGTCGCTTTGTCTCCTTGCGATGTGCACCACTCGTTATCGAGTTTTTTCCCTATTCATTTCTCGCTTTGTGAAACGTTGACAAACCGTAAAAGAGCCATCGTCAGCTAAAATGGCTGAATATAAGCGAATCTCTTTTTCAGCTTGTTATTAGAATACATTACTTCGCTATCAATATATAACGTAGAAATATTAATAAAGCAATGTTTTAATTAATCACGCATAAAAAATCAGGAAAAGAGAAAATTTTTTTTTGTTTTTTTATAATGTAAAAATTAGGTATATTTTGTATGTTGTAATTAACAAATACAATTTTTATAACTGCCGCGAATTGAAATCATAGTTAGTACAAAGATTTCTTATCTTCGGCGGAAGATACCATCCTACTTAAATAGCAAAGTAGTATAATACAACGTTAGACAGACGACGCCTGGCTTTACAGGCGGCTCGCTACTCAATCACTCGGCTCTATAAACGATTCGCGTTATACCCAATGATCAATATTTATCAATAAATCGCATTTTAAACATCATGTAGATAACAACGACGAGAGTAGCGACGACAACGACAATGATGAGAACAGTAATAAAAAAATAATGATGACAGATCAACAATAATGTAATATAACGAAATACTTTATAACTAAGCGCAGTAGATCCATCGGGAAAGTATCCTAACGCCGCGTCGTTATCAAGTAGTAAGTGTTTGTCGATATTGTGATTGTAATTAGCGGTAAGTTCCCGTGCAATCTCCCGTCAAATTACTCGAAGCTGTTCAAAAGATCGAGGCCGCAATGTGTAACTTATGAAATGCAATTACTGATCCATAGTCAGGCTCGTCGATACGTAATCAGTCTGACAGAATGCATAATGCATAGTCGTGTCACGGGATCTAGCAAGTGTAAGCTCCAATGGATGAAGTTGTTATACCTACCTGGCGGTGTTTAACGAAAAGAAAGGGTTGCGGGCAACATTGAGCATTTCTAAGGGTGTCGGAAGCAGCATCGAACACAAATAGACAGGCATAGACGGACAGGCGGAGGGTAATCACAGTCTTAAATGCGCGTGTTACGTCCGCATAAGTAGTACGATAATAGCACAGCACCGACATACCTATATACCGGGTGGCGCGTACGCGTCGGTAACCCGTTCACGACTCGAGCGGATCGTGCGTTCTCAACTGTACCGACTGGCGCGGTAGCACCCGGGGAGCTTTTCAGCATGTGGAACGACAGCACAGTGCTAACGTCCGCGACAAAAGCTTTCAAGGGAAAAAAGCCACAACTTACCGACGGTGTGCAAAAGCTTCGCGCTGTGTGACACACTTACCTACAAAAGAAAGAAAAGGCACGCATTAGAAAGGGGGGGTTCTTAATTTTTTTCTCGATATCAATATTGCGGCATGTAATTTAACAAAATCGAAGTCATCAGTGTTTTTCAAACGTATTGGGTTAGGAACATTTTGTTACTAATAGAATTGTCTTAAAATTTTATTTTTTTCTTGTATATGTGGAGAGAGAGAATAAATAAGAATTTTTTAAATATAAGAACGAATATATGTAAAGGATAAATATATAATTGAGTCTCTGAAAATTAACATTGTTTAAATTTCGATTTATGTATGACAAACTTCTGAATTGTAAAAGATGCGCAGTTTGAAAATCACTGATCGCGAAAGAGAAAATGCAAAATAGATAATCAGAAAGCAATACGTAAACAGAGCCAATTAAAGTGCACGATTGAAGCTTCGAAAATGCAAGAAAACGCACGTTATTCATCAATCATTAAGAATAATTATTGAAAATAATTATTAATAGTTGGGAATGAAATGTTGCTTTTAGTTAAATTAACTACTCAGAGCTTATTATACGTAAACGTATTCCATAATAAAAAATTAAAGTAAATGTTAAAAGCATAAGTTGGTTAGGATACATTAGACTGCGTTTGATCTGCATTAAAAAAATACGTTAAATATCCGCTTTGTATACGGCGTGGCTCTATAGATATCCCTTATAAAAATTTAATACTGCAGTAAGTGATTATTTGGCTAGTAATTAATTACTTATTTTGAGTATTAAAATCATTAAAAACAGTACTTTTAATAGTTTTAATACTCAAAATAAGTAATTAATCACTAGCCAAATAATCGTACGGTACGTATTAAATTTCTGTAAGGGATGTAGATGAAAAACATGCTGAAGTAACTGAGATCCTTGATTATATACGAGTACTATCTTTTAGTTTCATGCATCCTAAAATATCATGCTGCGAACTACAGGCTAGATATCAGATACCACATTCGAATTTTTTTTACCAAAGGTCACAATGGTAGAGAAACGTTTCTAACTCTAAAGTCTTTTCTTCAAATTACTCAGCTCGGTGTTCCTCAATTTGTCCTTAATCAAAAATAAAATCAATGCCGTGTCTTTGCAATTTTCTTCTGACGTTTCACGACGTGTAAAAAGGCGTAGGAAAAAAATGTGCCTTTACACCGCGACAGTTGAGTAACACTGATCTATAACTTCAAAGGTCGACCCTGGCACTACCTACATTTTTTTCTATGGAACTCACTTGGCGCAAATGAGGCGATTATACTACACTGGCTGTTCTGATGCGTACACCGAGTAGCGAGAGCTTTTAATTATCTCTGCACATCCGCATTTAATATAGGCGGATATATAGGCTGATAAGATGCATTACGGCGATCTATGTCGAGTCCTCGTCAAGGACGCGGCGCGTTTCCATGCGATTTTTCAAAGAACCCCGCCTTCTCGAATGCATGTATATACATATATAAATTGCATATAAATGTGGAACATAAAAATCCTAGAAATACAAATTGCTTTATACAAATGATGAACGCAAGCGGGTTAATCGAATCCCGTGGAGTCCGAAGAATGATTACGTTAGGATAACTATAATCAGACGTAACAGCTCAGCAACGAGATCTGCTTTAACGTTTCGAAAGCTATGACCTAATAGCTATGCGCTAATAGGGCGGCGAGTTACGGCTCTCTAGTTCCAGAACTAATCTAGTGGCGCCTAAGCTACGCAAACGACCCAAACTTTTTCTTAACTTTAAAGTACCTGCACGACTGTCGGTCCGCGATGCGCCTGTGTACAATAGAAACATATAAGAAATTTAAATTACATATACGGCCGAATAAGTTTAGGAAGAGCTAAGCGATACCGCTGAATCGTCTATGAAATTAATCAAATGCGACGTGATCATATTATTATTTAATTATGTCCGTTGAAATTATTATTGATTTTCATAAACTTCATTAAGGCGAGAGCCCATATTCGCCATTCGTACCATATATGCATTCTGACAGTTTCATTTCGTTGACGCTACAACATTAAGTTAAAACCGAAAATCGAATGGCTACAATTTTAAATGTTATAAAAATGCATGTGAAAAAAGATCATACTAGGCTTTCAATAGCGAGTCGCAAAATGCCGAGGCGTTTACTATATCTGTTGTAGGCCTAGCAACAGGTGGGCTGTTGTCCTTTAGGCCAGTCCGATACTTTATATGTCTCCGTATATAATTTATAAGCAGGAAGGTATTTTAAACTACCGTGATTGTCAGTACAAACGATCATAAAATGATTTTCCCCCTTTTCAAAGGGAATACTCGGATACGCTTGTAATATCGCTGCAATAAATTCTAGCCAATAATCGGATTACCGCGAAAAGTGAAAAGTGAATTTAACTTCAAAAATTCCAATTATTTGAGTTATATGGAATAATCTAGTTTGTCGATGATACAATAAGATAAATCTAAAAATCACTAGTTAGCTCCCATAAGGGTTTTGATTATAGTAGTCAAATATGCTATCGAATATTTTGCATGGCACCATTTACATTTATAAAAGTGCATTCAAATGTTGAATACGATACACAATACACGATACAGTTAAAGTCGAAATATGCTTTGAAAAGAACGAACAGATCGTACGAGTAAAAAAAGGCGTAACTGGTATATCGACTATTATCTTTGGCTGATGGTATCCTCTATCGTTTTTATGTTAATCGATTCACTGACGTACGCAATGGTCCTCATTTGCTATCGCGATCGAAGCAATATTCCCGGCTTTAACTTGGTTCAATATAGCGTTATCGATGTACATATTTCTTGCATCGTAACGTACGAACACGTACTGTCCATTATTGATATTAACACTATGTGGCGCCAATATCGCGTTATAGCCGCACACTCCGCAGAGCGGAAATCTCTGTTGTCCTATGCCATAAATTAACATCGAAACTTGGCTGAACGAGTGCCAGCCTTGCTGCTTAACAAATGTGTTAGTCGCCCTTTTATAACCTTTTCCATTTAAAGGTTGCCAAGATTTTATATTGCAACGTGCTATAAATAATCACATTGTCACATGAAAATCACTTTTCAGATACTTTACCGTTTAAAAAAATGACGAGAAAAAATAAGAAAAAAAACCTATAACGTATAGTATTCGATGGAATGAATTAGCGTGTATGTAGTGTGTCTCAAACTATAGATCTCTTTTTGAATTTGTTTCACAACCATCAAAATAATGTGAAAAGCTGAAATAATAGTATAGTCATTGAAACAATTGCCGCCATCAACGCTATTTACGGTAAGAAAAGAACTAAACATTTCATGTTTAGTTACGGTACATATACAATTAATTAAACGCGTCTCCATCAGATGTTCAAGTCTATTTCTCTCGTTGCGAAGGTACTGAGATCATTAGAAACGACGCCGAAGGTCACGTCCCGGATTACCACGTACCCAAGAATCCCATCAGCCCTACAGCTGCCTGGGAAACTGAAGGAAATCTATATATACGTACGGGTGTGTGTGTGCGTGTGTTCGTGTGTGCATGTGTGTGTCTGTGTTTATGTGCGTACGGTTAGGATTCTCGTCTCGTCCTTCGCGCACATCCTACCTGCCTGCTTTTTCCCCGATGTGACGACTGGCGGTATAATCCGCCCACTATAGTGAACGCGGTAGAAAAAAAGTCGAGTATTGCACGTCAACTGTATTGTCATTCGACATCAAAGTGATACGAAAAAATTTTTTTATTTAAAATTTTGTTCAAAGGTCGATCGAGATTTGGAGCCAAAAAAACCTGGTTATACATTTTTATTGAAAATGTGCAATGTACATTCAGGCAATCTCACGACGTAAATGTCGACGCGAATATTTACGGTATATAACTTTATGACAGAGTAAAACAAGATATATATAGTCGGGTTTGCAAAGTCTTATGAAAGTTAATTCGATTCATTATATATTCATTTATGTTGTCACAAAAGTTGCATAGCATATGATTAGAAAGTTCATCCGTGAAAATATATGTAGAATATAAGATGTCAATTACATGTAAAATATTATCTGTTTTATATATTCCGTTCTTAATTTTTATTTTCAAAAGATAATGTGTCTCTTCCGTGTGTTTAAATTTTATCTTTTTTTCTTTTTATATCTTATGTCATAAGCTACAAACAACTTTGTGACATATATCTGATATAAAAAGATATAAGATATCACACAATATAAAAATTATTAATTTTTTGATACTTTGCATACACTGTATAATATTTTCTTTATGAGAAATTCCAAACTTCAAATTCTTAAATCTATTTCTTTCAAAATGACAGTATCGTTCGCATGCCCTTTTTAACATGGGCGTTACGAATTTGAAAAATTGAATGGGAGTGGCAAATTGAGCGGACTATCGACCGCGTCGCGTCCACGATTTTATCGTTCTCGGCTGAGTCCAGGAGGGATGTGATAAATTCGTGAATTGACACCGCGACATGAAACTCGAGCCTCACGGTCGCGCTGTCGGTTTTCTCACCTCTTAAGAAACGGCCACGTCCCTACGTCTCGCGAAGTACATCGGAAGACAACGCCGAGCTCCGGGCCCTGAATAAACGGTGCTTTCAAAGCTTGCGCGCTCGACACTCGAAATCCGAGAACGTTTAAATATAACGATCAAATTACGCGATCGTCTCAGGGTGATCGAGTTGTTCGAGTGTATCTTCGCGCGAGGTCAACACATCTCGGTTTCTTCCGTTACTATCGATTGTCCGCGCTTCTCGTGTAACCGTGAAAATTTATTCGGAAGGCCGCCTCCTTGTCGCGAATAAAATTTTCCCATTGAATTACAAACTTTATTGCTAACTTCGATCGTTATTTGAGCGCGCTCGCGCTAGCTCGAACCTTGTGATAGATTCACTCTCCTATCCGGAAGGAAACTCATAAATATTAATGTACCGAGCGATACGTCGCATCGATCTCCGTCCGCGCTTCACACAATCATGCTGTTGATTAAAATGAAATTCCGTAGGAATAGGTACCTTCCGCACAAAGCGTACTTCATAAAGTAGGTCAAAAGTATAGCAGTAATTATTCGATATATAAATAATATTATTCCGTCCTTTCTCGATTATTTCCTAATGAATGTAAGACATAAAGAAAGCGTACATCGAAATTGATATACATTTTCGAAGTTTCAAATCTATTTCAGAGATATAAACTAATATAATATTAACTTTTCTTCCATTTCTTCCACGCTACTTTACGTTAATTGTCTTTTTATAGAATATTATAGTATATCAAAATAAAAAAATTTGCAATCAGTATCATATCAGAGTTCTAGCAATTTTCAATTTCTAATTTATTTTTTAACATTTTTATTTGGCGCGATCGAGGAAGAATTCTGTCCGTATTTCAATCGCGTCTCGATAACGAGGTAATTTCCCATCGAAAGTACTCCACCGACGCCTCTCGGAAATCATCTATCGGCGAGGCGGCGGCGGTGGCGGCGGTGGCGGCGGTGGTGACAGTCAGCCATTGGCAGGTGAAAACGGATGTGCAATAGAATCTGTACTCACCCGGCGCATCACGCGAAGAGAGAACGAAGATGTCTTCATTTTGGTGGTAATACCGGCAGCTTGCTACGAGATGTAAATCGGGACGGTGTCCAGGCTCGCCTTCCTCCGCCAGCGTCGTCGTCGTCGTCGTCGTCGTCGTCGCAGCTCAGACGGAGCCGAAGCCGTCTCTCCCGCGTTCCGTTTCCGCCGTTTGTCGCGGCGCGGGATCGTCGTCGGTGACCCTCCCCGCGATCCGTCCGTTCTGTGCGACCCGGATGTCAGCCAGAGTTCGCAGGCCGGAACTGACGAACTCGGTTCTCGTGGCTATCTCGCGATGGGACGGACAAAGTTGCGGGAGTGCGCGACGCGGAGAGAGAAAGAGAAAGCAGATAAAGAGAAAGAGATAAAGAGAGGTAGATAGAGATAGAGAGAAGGGTGGCTCTCAGGGATGGCTGGAAGCTACAACTACAGGTGGTCGCGCGTTGTTGACTAAATCTTCGCGCCGATCGTATCTGTCTGCCTCTCTTTCCTTTCCGCGCGCTCTTCCTCTACCCTTCCTTCCTTTTTGCCCCTGCCACTTGCACCTTCCCTGCCGCCGCACCCTACCCCTCCAGTCGATTTCAATTCCGCGCACACCCTCACACGTGCGAGCGAGCGCACGCGCGCTCCCACGCGATCTCCCCGATCTTCTTGCCTTCCGTTGTTTCCCTCCTACGTTCGTCCACGCGAATGTCTTAAAGGCAAATGGAAAATAACGAATCTCGATAATTGAAGGGCTCTTGGACTCTCTTCGATAATTATTCGCGTAAATTGCGCGTATCTACGATAATAAAGCGATGTCTCCAAAACGAATTTATGAACATCAATCGATTAGCACTGATCAATAAGTTACTTTCGTTTATCGGTAACTGAATCTCTCGTCAGTCACACGGCTATATCATCTTGGTCTCGCTATGTTCAAGCTAGGATCTAGGCTTAAGGTCAATTAGGAAAAGGGCGGACTAGAACGAGGTATACGGCTATGGCTACGTTAGGGGAACCACCCGATGCTGCGCTCGCGCAAACTCACCCCGGCGCCATACTACTATGTCGAGGATTGCGCCCCTCGTTCAAGGCCACGAGACTTCATGGTAAAACCGATGCGTCGATATTTCGTCCGTCGCTCGACGGGTGGAGACGTGGTCTATATTCGCGAAAGTTGCAAGCAGTTTATGTCACTCTGTCACTCACCTTTTTCATTCGACACTTGGCTCTACCTTCAATTGTAGATCGCGAATGTGACAACTGCTACGTGACTTATTTTAGTTCAAATATATTATTTTAGATCAGTCTAATCGAATTACTTTTTAAATTATAGCTTTACGCGATTATTTTTATAATTCACGTTACTTGTAATGTGGTTTGATTTATTATTTTTAACAAGAAAGGTAACGAAGGAAGATAAATTACTCCAAACGTACTTATCATAGTTTTAATCCCGTGAACTCCCAAATATTGCTGACGATAGTAATTAGAATTAGGTTATAATTAATATTAATATTAGAATTAGGTATATTGTATAGTAGATGTACGTACCGTAATCAATAATTATCGAATTGGTAAAATCCTCAAATTAGCAGATTACGTGACAGATTAAATCTACTTTAAATCTCATCAGCATTCCTAAACATTTTAATTCGTGTTCATTTACGTTAAAATAATTTTTTCTTGCATTTTGAGAAATCAAATAAGTAAAATTATTTTTGTACTTTATATTTCGAATTATACATTGGAAAAAATTATTATATTTAAGTATTAACGCACATATGAAAAATACTTTACCTTTAAATAAATCCTTTTTCTCACTTTGGTCCTTCTTGGATACAAAGGTATATCTATTGAAATTAAAAATACGTGGAAAAATATTTATTTCCAATAATCTTATAGAGCAGAACCGCTGGAAGGAGTCACAGGTTTGATCGGTTAATAAACTGCAAGTTTATTTGCAATGTTATGTTACACGGATGGTATAACGGCGATAACGGAACAATATGTGTATATGTGTGCGCGTGTACAGCGCGTGCTTGCGCGCTCGCATTGTGTGTACGTCTTTGTCTGTGTACGGTCTATCTATACATATCTTTATATCTAATATCCGCACTCTGTAAAATATAATAATAATAATAATAATAATAATAATAATAATAATAATAATAATAGTAATAATACGGCGAGTTTCGCGCTCACATCGTTCTATCACTCGTTCCCCGGTGCATTTTCATGGGAGTCCGTCGCATATACGAACGATGCACGTGTTGCTCGTAGCCGCATTAACATCCAGAGACTGGTGACAGAATAGAGGGGAAATAAGTACAACAACAACTATTGTAGCTTATGATGAGAAGTATATCTTATTGCCGAGCCTCAGACGCGGAAGATTATACATCCATTATTTAGATAAAATTCAGGATGATTCTCATGGGTGGGAGGACGGGCGGAGGAATTTGACGGTCCTAACGAGCTGTACGTATTAGATTTTTGGCAGTGTCGTCTCGCTTCGGGCCCGGCGGCGGGGCCGGAGAAGCATCGCCTTTGTGCGTGGATCCCTTGTCCCGGAACGAATCGGGATTATGATTTCGCGGAAGCGTAAAACGTAATTAGGCTCTTTATCGGATAGGCTTCTTCGGGGTGAACGTTGTTCCTCCTCGAGCGTGCTCGATTATATCGCGAATGTAGACGGAGGTACAAATCCGCCTGGAATATACCACATATACCGCTCGACGGGGGTATATGTACCCCGTATATGTACTAATTACGGAAGTTTGTTACGCGCGCGCGCGCGCGCGCGCGGAGGTCGGTTGTGTGACGATCACGACGGATCTCTTCGGCTCGGAGACGCGTGACGGAAGAACGATCAGCGAGGGAAGAAGAAGAGATGCATGTAATTCACGGGATAAATATATACACGTGTATCCGTTGTGCGTCCTGTGACCGATTAAATTATATCGCAGGAAAAGACGTAGGAGATACAAAACTTCTGCCCTCAGCGTTCAAATGGTGAAGCTACTCTGGTTCTGGGTCACGGTGTAATCCACCATATATTCTTGTATCTCCTACATTTTCCGAACCGATCAAATTGATCATCCGCTAGAATTTAATTTGCATATGTTAAGAAAAGAAAACGCTTGTATGGATAACAGTCGAAGCGATATCGTTCATTCTGTACGATCCGGATGCAGACTCGAAGTAAGGATTGATATCGTGGGGGTATATAATTTCGCTAAGTTCTCGCTAGACACACAAAATGTCGCAAGCCAGCAAAGTAGACGCGCGTTAACACAATTATCGCGACGACTGTACACAATTATTATCTATATACATGATCCATGAGTTTACACAAGTGCAAGGTATTACCACGCTACACCTCTCTCCTCTCTCTCTCTCTCTCTCTCTCTCTCTCTCTCTCTCTCTCTTTCTTTCTTTCTTTCAGTCTCTCTATCGCGCGCTTTTTCTATCTTTCTCTAAATTATAAGTGCGACAGACAGACGGACAAGACATGTATTGTAGCGAAAAGTGATTGTAAAACTCGAAAGGGTCTGAGGCTACGGCAACTGAGGTATCTGTGAACAAACGCATTTTCACCGTCGTTGATTTAGTTTTCGTGCATGCATAGTATGATCGACGGATCCGGGCCGTTGTCACATGTACAACGGAGCCTCTTTCTTTTTTATTTATTTATTTCTTTCGTTTTTTTTTGTTCTCTTCCATCACTTAACGTCTTAATAATTTGTCGTCGTTTTTATCTTCGTTTTGATATTCCTTAACTACCGGTAATCGTTCCCGTCCATTAAATCGAAGACGCGATTTTTTTTTCTTTTTTTTTCTTCTTTTTCTTTTATGTATTTGTATTTCGTTTTGTACTTGTACTGTTCAGCAAGGCAGCGTGTTGCACTTTGTTTACATTATAATTATAGTCGGGCCGTGATTGTCCACCGAAGATTCCACAACGTCGCGAAATTGTGCGGGAATTCTTGTCGAGAAGCGTTGATCCGTTACGTGAAAACTTAATACGGATTCATGTTGACGGCGTCATTTTCTATTACAATTAAATCGCTTCAATGAGTAAGTTGACATTGATACGATGGGATGTAAAAAGCGTCGGTGCAACTCGAATCTCGATATAATGTGCTGCGAAATAATTCTGGAAAACCAACGCAGCTTGCAGCGATAATAAAATTATAAGCTTAATTGCCCAGGGGAAAAAAATATTAAATATTGAAAAATTAAATATTGATCGCCACACACTTATTAAATTTGGTAAATTTGAAATTGTTAAATTCCTTTTCTTCATTTAAGTAGCTAAAAATAATATTAGATGTTAAAATAAATATTTGTATTTTTGCAAATGATATCCTTGTTTAAGCGTTTATAATCGTAATGAAAAAAGGACTACACATTCGAACTTCGCGTCAAGCCTTGCGATTTTCTCACTTCTCAGATTCGATCCGAAATAGCGTAATTGTCTATTCATTATTCATTTGACTTTGGACATTATGTCAAGGTTCGAGTATGGTGAAGAAACGCAAATACGAAACGGAATGTAAGAAGCAGAGTCCACGCTAGAATTACTTCTTTCGCGACAATCTCGTATTTCCATTGATGTTCTTCAACCCTCCTTCAAATATCAATAGACACGAGAATTGAATCTGAAAAGGTAACCGGTAAACACGAAAATCGCTGTGATCTGTTTTTGCAACACGTGGATCCTTTTGCGTTCTACGACCCGCTCTACATTTCGACAGCTTATGATCTGTGTGACGATGATGCAACTAAAATTAAGCTTACAATGTAGCGATAAAAAGGGATCGATACCTTGTCGCGTGCGCGTCGGCGAATATTTTGCGACACGAGCGGACGTCTCTTGCGAATCGCGAGTCGCAGTCTATACACGTCGTGACTATGTATCTCCCTCTTTCTCACCTCAGATTTGCGAACGAAATACATACGTCACAACGAATTTCCGAATAAATATTACTCTTTATGATAGCTATATCGATTATGTGGCGGTAGCGGTATTAGCTGTAAAAGATAATTGTAGTGGTGAATGGCGATAATAGCAATGTAGTACTCATAATAACAGCAATAGTCATAATAATTGTAATTACTATAATAGCAGCAATAATATAATAATAACTGTGATAATAATAATAATAAGTCAATAAGATCCCCCAACACATTTAAACAATCGGTTTTGTAAAACGTCATAATAGAATACGAAATAAAAATAAGGATCTGAGAAATTAGATATTCTAACAAAAGTGTCTATACAATATTTATCCGTACATAGTGCAACATAACGTACTGTCGACCAGTCCTCGATATCGTACACATTCTATGAACAAAATTTAATTAAACTATAATCTTATAATAAACGTATCGATATAACAAAAATTATCGATAATATTGAAAATAATAGTAATGTAGCAGTACTAATAACAATAATAACAGCAGCAGTAATCATAATAATAATAATAGTAATATAGAAACTAATGTATTGCTCTCTTTCTCTCTCTTTATCTTTCTCTCTTTCTCTCTCATGCTCTCCTACTAATGATATTTATAATTATAATTAATAATGATAATAATAAAATAATTATAGCGATGAGAAAAATGATTGCTATTGCCAATGAAGATGACGTTGGTGAAGACTGTGGCGGCGGCGGCGACGATGACGATGACGGTGACAATGAGATAATCATAATGATACATAAAGCATAATATATAAAACTCTCTGGCGATGAATTAGAATACACAAGTATCTCCTTCTTTCTCTCTATAATATGGGTAGACTCGCGGAAGATATGTTTAATATACGTACAATGATGTCCATAATAGTATCAGAAATAACGGACGTACAAATGCGTAAAGCGAAGAGATACGTAACTGCTGTGGATGCAAAGTCTCTTTCCAAGCGTCGCAAGAACTCTGTTTCAGCTCAATTTTGCTCTCTCTCTCTCTCTCTCTCTCTCTTTTCTCAAAAGAAAAATTCCCTTACATTTTTCATTACTTCCTGTACGGATGGACAGAAACAAATCCACAGCTATTACGAGCCCTTCTCCGTGCCTATTACGTTGTATGATACATTAAGAAAATAGCGCATACCTCATTCGTTTACGCTCGTGCGACTTATGATTCGATTACTCGCAACAGCTCGTACACGCTCGACGTGTCTCCTTAATCTAATATGTACACGGATATATCGTATACATATACGTATACGTACACACATACATATACATACACATATACACTTCAATTACACGTTAGAGATGTGGTCACGTGGATTCATATCTCTCTCTCTCTCTCTCTCTCTCTCTCTCTCTCTCTCTCTCTCTCTCTCTCTCTCTCTCGCTCTCTCTCTCTCTCTCTCTCTCTCTCTCTCTCTCTCTCTCTCTCTCTCTCTCTCTCTCTCTCTCTCTTTCTCTCGCTCGCTCATTCGCTCAGAAGTACACGTACGTGCATTCAAGGGTACATCGAATTCTCCGACGTCGTTTCGTTCACTGAACGACACGACAACGTATGACATTTGAAATCTCGCTAAGTTCCCATTGGCCCGAATAATTGGATTGGATGGTGAATTGATTGTAGACGGTGTGTTGTGCTGCACTCGTCAGATATTCGTCAAGCTTAATGGCGCATCACGCGCATCATGCATTACGCCGACATAACGCATGTTGATGCAGCGACATAATGATTTTGTCATAACATAACAAAATGTGTGATATATGTATATATGTGATTATGTGATTATAACGATATATTATATATCGTATGTAACAAACTTTATCGCCATTAGTGCGACCTATATACGTTTCTCTCGAATATCTGACTGGTGAAGCAACCGTCCCCGTATAGTCAAACGGATTTAATTAATTCTTTAATTATAATCTCGCATTGCATATTCGATAAGAACGACATGAGGTAATGCCCTATGTACATAAAAAAGAAAACAAAGTCGACAGTTAGCAATAAAATTTTTGGTACAAGTAGAAAAGATCCATACTATGTAAGTTCTTAGTTATATTGAGCGTAAATAACCAACCGTTATTAATCCTAGGTTCTCTTGTTGATACGACAATCGTCATTAAACTGACACGACATTTCATCTCTAAGAACTATCGCACTATTAGTTACCCATTAGACAGTAATGATATTTTCTTTTTCTTAGCGTTCACCATTTTTTTCATCTATTTTTTTTGTAATTTTCATTTCTTCCGATAAATTTAAAAACTTTCGTAACAATAAATTTACACTTAAGATTTTGTTAATATTAATTATGGCACAATTTAAATATTTTATTTAAAGTCTTTTTGAAGACATAATAAAAATAAATCTAAGTAGTCTTTCTCCTATGCACGACGTTCTTTCTTTTTCTTTAATTTCATATAATTACATCGCTATTTCGTTTTATTGATTAGCATTGATGCGCTCCTTACATCTCTTTGTTTTCCTTTTATAGTTCCATTTGATCCCCCTTTTGGAAATTAAAATTTCTTTTCTCTTTTCATTAAAACCGAAGAGTGTTTCTAAACAATCGATTTACAACTTTCCCGGACTCTCGTGATATTTCCCATACTGGAATTCTATGAACCGCTATTGTCAATTTAGTATCGGCTTTCCACAGCCATTGGCTTACCACCAAACCAAAAAGTTGCGTTTCCACGATAAAATAAACCACGGAATTAAACAAAAATAATTCAGCCGAAATCTCGATGGAAACTTATCGATATATCATAAATGCGACCTTCGCGATTCTATATTTTCCAAGGTAAATACCACTCGCGTCGGAGAAAGTCTTGCAAAGTTTTCTCGATGCTCTCTTTGGTAATATAATATCACATAATGAAAGAAAACTTTAAACCAATTTAAAAAAAAAAAAAAAAAACAAGAAAAAATCTAATCAGTCAGTTCCTCTAAAAGTAGGAATTAAAAACGAGGAAACTAATAGAAATAAATTTGAGTCTTTAAATAAATCGACGATTAAAACGATTACAAAAATCAGCCTTCTCAAAAGTAAATTCGCGTATCAAAGTATTCGTCACAGCGCCAGAAAGTAAACTTGACCTCTTCAGTTATATCGATTCTCGAATTACGCCGAAGAACCCGTTCGTCGAAGAATGGGTGACTAACTTAGAAGTGGCTTTTTCAACGGGTCAAAAAGGAAGCTGTTAACAATGCGGGTATGGCGAACACACCGGGGTGTGCACGCACCGGAAGAACGGTCCTGCTTTGAATGGTTATATATGGCGTATATAGCCTGCTGACGATGAGATTGCACCATTTTGTCGCCGGTCGAGAGCGTCGAGAGGCGAGTTCGCGCGAAAACGCGTAATTCTAAGTGAACGGCAACTGCGTGGATCGCAGAGAGAGATGCCGCGGTCTCTCCGTGCGGTCCTCGATGCAGCACGCGCGTCGCACTCCTACCGCCGTGACAATGAATCCTGCTGAGTTACGCGGTCAGTGTTGTAAAATAACAGTTGATCGGCCCTCGCTCGCGCGAAGAAAAATGCGCGGTTCCTTTACATCTCTCTAGCACGAGTACGTACACGCACGAGTTGTACACAGGATGCGAGCGAAAGACAACGTTTAGATAGAATCGAAAATATTTTCGCCGCGTGTCGCTCCTTCTCGCGATTTTTCGGGAGTTTTTCCCGCTTACGATAAACCATACAAGACGAAAAGTGTTTCATATATATTAAAAATCCCAAAAAGATCTCCACGATAATTTTCCACTTCTTTTTTAAATCGTACCTCAGACATATCCTAATGATTAATATTGATAATATTCCTCCTCGACGGGAGAGACGGGGCGCGTACCTATCTAAAATTTCGTCCGTGTAAACGGTTCGGGACCTTGGCACATTCCGATAAATAATCTATAGTCATTCTCTGTTTTTCCTCTCGTTTTTTTTTTCGCGTTCACGCCGGCGTGTGATGAGTCGTTTACCCTGCAGCAGTTCGCATGCAGCTCGTGTGCATGTGGACCTGTACAATATATGTGAGCGATCACATAAACACGTCTACATACACACTCGTGCGCGCATACTTATCCACCCAACACGCGTGTGCAAACTGCACTCGACGTTTACACTAGACTAAAGTCTATCGTGCGACGAGTGGCAACAGTTGATCGTTCGTGCGTCGTTTTAAATATACTTATCACGTCGTCTTACAGTAAAGAGAAAAATATATTCCTCGACCTAATGCACGGATCTATGAAATTTGGAACTGATGCGTATGACACAAGATCAAAGTTGCCGATCGAATCGAGCTTGCCCTTTTCACGTTTTATCCATCAATTAATAAATAAATAAGTCGGATTTATATAAAATAAACGACGCATTTTTTCCCTTCAGATCGATAAATCGATCAGCGGTTGCCCGACACCCCGTTCTTATCCCCCATATCTCGAAAATTTCAAAGCAATAAGATGAAATTTTTTTTCCCGATACAGTTTTGCCTCTTACAATACATCGTACAACATCGAACATTGACATAAATTCCGTATACTTTTTTTCCATTCACATAGCTTTCGTAATCGCGCTAGTATACCAACCGAAAAACATCACAGAAATTTCCCGACATTATTTAATAATCAATTATTAATTTCCTTTCTTTCGTCGCTAAAAGAGTTTTTTTAAAAGTACGCCCGGCGATATCATAATGTGGACAGACATACGCTTTTTTTTAGTCTCTCTCTTTTCGTCTTTCGTCGAATCGTTTGATGCCACGATCCCCGATATCACAGAATCACAAAAATTTCCGGAATGACTAGGATTTTCTTTTTTTCACTAACCAATCGCGCATCCTTAGCTAAAAAAAATGACTTTTTTTCTTCTTTTAAGAAAAGAGGAGAAGAAAGACAAGAAACGTAAAATCTCGCGGCTTCTCGGCCGCACTTCGTTCAATCGATATGCCCTCCACATTATGCCCTAGCCAAACGTCACCGATCGAGAATCGGTCCACTGATTTAAGAATGTATACGTAATAATTATAAAATCTCTCGGTAGAGATAGCTAAATATCTAAAATCGTATATTTTTTTCACAGTATACTTCACACTTCGAAGATATGTTTGGAAACTCGTGCTTACCCTTTTCCTTTTCTCCCCCGCGCATTTTCTTCTTTTTCCATCCCCCTTTAATCATTTCGTCCGGCCACGAATGAAATTCGAGGCAGGCCGTGATCCTTTCCCGCCGTTTCTGTTTTTCCCCTTATTCCGCGCTTCCGTTAAATATTCCCTTTCCGATACTGCGCATCCTAAGAGTTAGACGTAGACATAATTTATATTTTCCACGATAATTTGTACTTGCTCGTTAATTATTATGGCATTTCCTTTTTCGCCTTACAGATAAAACATCAACATTTTCTCGTTCTCTACGCTGAGTTTTAAACCTGAATATGTTACGATGAACAACTTTTAGGGTTTCCTCTTGCTTGTACATTTGTTAATGTGGATATATTAAAGTTCGAGGTGCAGAGCAGTGCTCCATAATCTCTCAGTGAATTGAGGCCACTTCGACCGTTTGGAGTCCGATTTGCGGAAAACGCTTTGCGACGTAACGGAAAACAGACAGACGGAATGTAAACGGAACAATTCCCCCTTGGTAAAAACCGTGCGTTTGCAGAGATAGCTTGAAATGCTCGTTAAAAAATGCGAAAGGCGATCGGGAAGCGGGTTGTAAGCTCCCGCAGCACTGCTCCGCCCATCCGCGAGAGATACCTACGTAGGACTATGCCGATTTTTATAAAATCTGAACAGGAGAATATCATCGTTTATCGATGTATCGTACGAATATAATATATTTACAGCTCAAAATATTACTTTTAAAGAGTTAAAAATATAGTTTGTATTTAGCGCATACGACGAATCTACATATACACGTTAAGAACCCATGATATATCTCTACCACCTTCGCGTCTATACACGCTCTCCCGCCTTTCTCTTCTCTCTCGTTTCGTAAAACCGATATCGTTCCCCCATCCCCTGCCTTCTATGCTAATCGACGAGTTCCACGTCGATTAGCAACACGTCTCGACCTCAATTGCCGCCGTTGCCGCGATCACTTTTCACCGAATTGGCGTCACTTTTGCGTGCGTTTCGAACGCGTCGGTGCATCCTCGCGCTTTGTTTCGCCTTTAGGTCTAACGTCGTCGATTCGCTTCGTCTTCCTCCACGCCCCCTCTCCGTCTTGTTCAGAATTGATATACATACGCGTAAAAACGACCTCGGCGCGTCCGCGATTCGGCCGCGTGAAAGTGCATTCGGCATGCACACGCGCGTATACGTAACACGCACGCGGGACGTGTGGGTTTTCGACGTCAGATTCCCGATCTCATTCACGATCCTCGCGATTGTGGTTTCCCCTCGGTTTCTCGCCCGTTCGTCCGTCAATTCGACGTTTTAAACGCCCAACGGGTTAGGCGCGCGTCTCGAGAGCGCCGATACAGAAGAATTCGCAACGTAAATTCGATCTCGGAAACGATTTCCCGGAAGACTGTTCCCTCCCCAAACATCCCGTCTTAATTATGGCCTTTTTCTAATCTTTCCGCTCGGGTGCTTTTTGGACAACGTCAGCTAAGAGAAAAAAATAAACTCGCGGCGGGATAATGTCGTCCTCGAAAACGCGTCGTCCCACGCGTAGATTCTCCGCTCGAAAATTTGCCGGGCAGTCGGCCGTTTTGGTCAACTCAGTGTCACCAGCATCCTGATCGCTGACAATGGAATGTGTCTTTGTTTCGCGCACTATAAATCTTAACGTTCGAGCCTCCTCTCCTTCCTACACAGTTTCAGTCGAATTACAAGCTTCTCAGTCAAATTGTCCTTCTTTGGATTCATTGCAGTCTTGACGAAGAAAAATTACAACGCTACATTGGCGAGTCTAAACTAGAAAAATCGCGCGCTCTTGCTTTCGGTGGACCGACGGAAAAGCGAGGGGGAAAACTGGGAGAAAATGCCGAAATGACTCGTCCGCGATTCGGGATTCCATGTACTCTCCGCTTTCCTCCCTTCTCTTTAATCCGCTTCTCATTTAAGGTCTTACGATAACCGATCACGATAGGCATTATGCGCTCCGCAGATGCGCGTAATAAGGATAATTAATCGTTGAAATTACGAGAACTTTGCCGCAATTTAACAAGAGACTGAATTTCCCTTTTGAATTTACTAATCTCGATTTAGCGATTCGCAGTCTCTTCTCCCGAATTACGAACCTAAATACAGCGTAGACGGAAAAACAAGATCTCGTTAATCCAGGTTGCTGCTAATTCACTTCAATTCAACCAGCTCGTAATATGAATCGCATCGATCTCGGTTAATTAACTCAATCAGCGATTATCCGTCCAGTAACGTAGATAGAGGAATTGTTTAGAAATGATCTGTGGTCTGTGCTGTGCTAACCGACTTTTGCGCAAGTCGCAACTTAAGAGAGCGTGGCGCGATTTAATTAAATCAAAGTTCGAGCTAAACGACTTGTGCGCTGCTCAAAGCGGCACGTGAGTATCCCGGATACGCAAAGTAGTGCTTCCATGTTCTCTCGATAGTCTGGCCTTGATTCTCGAGTTGCTTGCCCGACGATGTCAATCGAGCGATTCGCGCGAGAAACGACGACGATAGCAGCGCGACGACGATGGCGACGACGACGGCGACGGCGACGGCGGCGATGACGACGACGACGCGGACGATCCGGCACAGGGTGACTTTGATTTTTCCGACGTTTTCATTGCGGTTGCTGCTGCATCTGCATCTGGTGTTGCATGCTACCGAAGACGTTCTTCATGGCCGAGGCCTTTAGAAGCCGCCTCAGCACGCCGCTGGTGCCGCGGTGCTGCAGGCTCTTGTGCGTCGTCAGCGAGTTCTTCGTACGGTACGTACGGTTGCAGAACTCGCAGACGTATAGCGTGTCCGATTGCTCGTGTTTGTCCTGGAAGTGGCGTTTGAGGGAGTAGTAGCATGAAAACGTGCGACGGCAGTACGGGCATTCCTGAGGCTCGTTTATGCCACCCGCCGTGGGTGGTGGCATTCGGTACATGACAGTGGGAGGCGTCGTCGGTGCCGGATGCATCCCGTTGCCCGTACCTGAAACGCATCCAGATCTGTATAAAGATCGCTCCTCGCGAGAGTTATCCACAGTTATCCGTCAGGATTCGGTACACACGTCGAAACCGGTATAATTTCGATGGGAGTTAATTTCACAATGCTATAAACACGGGAAATAGAGATCTTTACGCTGTCGACGTATAAGATGCGCTTTTTCTCTCGCGTGTCTAGCACATATGAGATTAGAGTCGTCGAAATTATAATGGCTTCGATTCCTCCGTTAATTGCTTCGTCTTATAGATATTGTAAGAATACGATCGGCCATCATAGTGACGGTCCGATGACACATTGGCAAGGTGCATCGATCGATTAGAAGCTCAGAGCTGGCACTTCCATGTCTCGTGTGAAAACTGTAAGCTAGTTTCATCTTAAAAACACACTACATTTACTCGTTTAATTGCCAAGTATAAAACAGTTCGCTTTTAAATTAACTTAGAAACAGCGTTAAAAGTGTCGAAAATCGATTTTCAAAAATCAATACGATTTAAATCGTTACAGCTAATTTACATCGTATTTAATTTTATAAGCAATACGAATATTACAGTTTGAATAACGAGTAATGTTGTACTAAACAATAATTTACATAATTTAATATAGCAAGAATCATACAATAATGCATATTAAACTTGGAATTACCAACTCTGATTTATCAGTTTGAAAGGAAAAGAATTCAGAATGATGAAGTTGTGTAGAAATCGCAAAGTTCTGTATAGATAAATTAGATAAATTTAGATAATAATATTCTGCTGTTGTGAATTTTATCGAGCATCCAGAATGGGACACGAGATGCCGAAAGATCCCAATTGAGGAAGAGGAAAAATGAGAGAAGGGATAAAGAAAAGGATCTATGTATTATACCGCGTGCATCGAATTAGTGATTAGTATGCTTTAGCGTATTAGAACCAATCCGTTGATAGAAGTTACTAACGAGTTTGTGTAGTGCGACATATTATACAGGTGCTAAAAATTAAGCACACGCTATTTTTATTGTTAATCATGTCATTAATCGGATGAACAATAAATCTCCAAAGACATGTTAAATAGTCAAAGATTGAAACCGAACAGTCTCAAGCTTTCGCGATCGCACAGGTATATAACGTCCTTCGCGTTAAGAAACTTCGCGATAATTCTGGTTATTCGATGTTCGCCTAAAAAAGGGGCGATTTCGTATCGGTTCCCGAATTTATAAAAGATGACAACAGAAAAGCAGAAATAATAAAAATGCTAATAAATAATCAGAAAAAAAAACAGTCATCCAATAAACGTAAAACGACACAACCAAAAACAATATTGAAAATTATATCGTATTTCTAGCGTACAATGTTCGCCTAGCGAGAATTCATTGACGAATGTCGCTCTCGCATAAAATCCTAAACATGCAATTTCTGCCAATCGTGGCGATTGCATCGAATCGCCCCAATCTCATTTCAAATAATTCAATTCTCATATCTCTCCCACCGACGTATCGCGTACTCTCTTCCGATTCAACGCGAGGATTCAACAATATTAACATAGAAAAATAATCAAGAAATGCGAATCAAGACAAACACGTAGCCAAAGCTACAAGCAAGCAGATAGCAGGCGGACAATCAGATGGGCATGCAAACAAGCAAGCAACGAGTAGGATGAGCAGGTTGGTAGATTGACTGAAAGAAAAGAGATTGTGAGGAGGCACGAAATGTGGACGTCACACAAACAGAAAAGAATAAGACAGACGTAGATCAGTTAGGGTCTTCGTAATAGATTCCTGTCTCTGCGGAGAGATGATCGATCATTCTTAATATGTTAGCACCCAAAAGTTTTTTAATTCACCGTGTCCATCTCTACCTATTCCCATGACTCTTTGCATCAGAAAGTCAACTAACGTGTTATTCCAAGAAGATGACAAAGATTTAACAGAATTATCAACAATCTTGCAACTCACTAACAGAGTGTAGCAGTTTTCAATGTTTTTAGTATTGTGTAATGACTTCGATAATATCAGCGCAATGATTTTTCTTTAGCATAAAATTTTATACTAAATCTACGCAGATGAAAGAATTGTTACAATCAAGTCTTCGACACTTCAATTATGTGACGTTACACATAATAGACTGAAATAGGAAGTAATAATTCCGTCATTTTATCCCATGATGACCCTATTATAACAGTATAATGGCAGTAATATTTGCGCGAGCAATATGAAAGTAATATGAAAGCAACAATAGCATTCATAGTCACTTTCATTCGCTACGTATAACGTCACAGTTGAAGCGCCGGTGTGTCTCTGTTATATTAATGACACATACATTTCCCAAAGAATGCGAAATGTCCAAAAGAGTTGTGAAATACCGAACGTTCGAAGTGTCTTTAGCAAGACTTTCCAGACTTCTATCTCTTTAGCAGACTTTTGAAAAAACCTATCCGTATTCATGTTGTTATCAATGCGCCGATGTAGCTATGCGGCATGCTGTTTTACTGATGCATCGGGAATTCGAGTCACTGACAGCAGGTATAACGGACCGGCGAATACCGGAAGAACTCGATCAGCGGCGCGTACGGTACCGAAGGGGCGCGAAGGACGACGGGATAAAAGGAAAGAAAGCAGTTACGCGAGCCGGGATGCGGATACGACGATGCGCGAGACTCGAACCGTAAGGCGAACAAGAAGAGAAAGAAGGTCCCGCGTGCAAGTCGAGACCGGTTTCTCGCCGTGGCATGCACCATTCGCGGAGTGCCGGTGCGGAACGAGGAGGAAAAGGAAACACAAGCTTTCCGTACGTCGGGACAACGACGCGACGGCGGGGGTCGTCCGACCGAGTCGGGGAGAAGGACGATGTATCTTTTGACGATGCGCGAGATGGAAAAAAAATTTAGAATGAGAAATAAATCTCAAAGAAGGCGCGATCCGGGAAACAAGCGTGCGCGTTTCGGTATATATTTGCGGATATGTACCTAAGAAGGAAAGAGAATATAAAAAATAGATACTGAGAAGTAGAGAAAAAGAATAAAAGAGGAAGAGAGGGAGAGAGAGAGAGAGAGAGAGAGAGAGAGAGAGAGAGAGAGAGAGAGAGAGAGAGAGAGAGAGAAAGGAAGGAAATGTGTACTTATGTTTGTTAAGTCGTATAGGAGTGAGTTTTGAGAGACTATGTTAAAAATCTTCGAAACGCTGTGCGCCATAGGTGTGTTTAGCGTGGTCCCTACCTTATCTAAACCTTCAAAAGAACTTAATGTCAATGTCGCCGGGCCTGCTCTTATGATAAGTATATATATGGGTCATCAGGGAATTACGCGAGCAGTACACCCGCTCGCAGATGACGCATCTGTACTCCTCCTGTCGTTCGGCGTGTTTGTCGGCAACGTGGCGTTTCAGGGATGCTTTGCTGCATAGTACCTTGCCGCACAGTTGGCAGGTGAACAACTTCTTCGCTGACTGGGTGTTCAGAGAGTTCAAGGTTAGCCCCGTCATAGAGGTGAGCACTGAAACACAACAACGCACCTCTCATGCAGCTGCACACCCCCACAACACACTTAAACCCTATACCGCACGACCGCCAAGAGAAAAAAAAATTACGGCCGCGTGTACGCGAATCTCGCTCGAATGCTCCTTTCGGTAGTGTCGTGCTTGTATCCGCTCGACTATGCTTACGTGATCTCGATCGTGCGGTTCCTTTTGCAGCTCGAAAACGGTAGGCGCGTATCTATTTATAAAGCTCGTATCTTCGGAGACCGATCGGAACAGTTTACGGCCGTCCGTTCGTTATGACGATCAATATCTTGTAACAGGTACATAAACGTGACAGGTTTCATAAATTTTTATTAAATTACGAAACTATTGTGAATGTTCCACGCTCAAATAATCGTACGTCATTAATATTTCTCTGCAAAGTTTCACTTTATCTCGTTCTTTTTTTATCTCGCGATAAATCGTTGCCATCAAAAGCGAATATCCTCGCGGCGATTTTAATCCTCTTACATCGCGCTTGTAAAGAATTTCAACGAACAATGTGTACGGCTTCGAAATTCATTTTCAACTTAGCCATAAAGATTGGAGAGAAATTTTTGATAAATTAATTTTGCAAATCCGACGATCAGCGCGTGACTGTGGTGAAATCAACCCTTTTCTTTGCTGCCACGATCTGCCTCGCCTCTTCGTCTTCACCTTCTTCTATCTTCTTCTATTGGATCACGCCCCGCGCATTAATAATTCCATTAAACGAGACTCGCGTCCTTTATAGAAAAGCAATTATGCGCGTTACGGCACGTCCTTGAAAACAAAAAGGGGGGAAGAACCGGAAAGATGTGAAGGAATCGACGGCGCGCGCTGTTTCTCTTCGTGGAGAGCGAAGTAAGAACTTTCTTTATAACGGCGACTTTCCTCTCCCCGGCCTTCTTCGGGACCTTCGGTCAGTGCTAATGCGGAAAGAGGAAACGGAACAAGAGGAGGCGCACGCACATGCATGAAATTATTCACATACACACACGCAAAGTACACGCATGATCACACGCGCGGGGCGGGCGGCACGTCGAAACGTTTCGCACACGTGTACACCATACGTGAATGTGTGCATGTACGTTCGCGGGAGGAAAATTGCGGGAAAAAGAAGGCGGATGACGCTGTTTTATAGAAAATTTGTGCGTTTAATTTCTCTTTCATACGCGAGAGATTCGACTCTATTGTCATTAACACGCGACATTATACAAGTCATTGCGCTCTGGTGGCTCGAGAGAGTTGCGTTATTGCGATCGTGGATTTTCATACGCGCTACGCATATTTTTCGATGTGTGTCCAAAATGTGTTCTAAACGATTGTCGATTCATTTGTTAAATATTCGACGAACACGAATGTATCGCATTATGATGCCGTGATAGATTGTATTGTCCTGTTACATGAAATTAGAACAGTCTCATGTCGGTAACGTTGTCTTACACGTGTTACGTAGCATTTTTCGTATTTCGTGTTTCCTTTCTTATTAATTGAATCCATCATAATTACCTCAGAATAATTTGTCATTAATTATTCAAGATCCTAGCAACGTATATCGCTCTGCTGAAAATATAATCTCATCTTAAAAGATCTTAAATAATATCACTTAGAGAAATAAATAATGACAATAAAAATTTGAAAGGGGGAAGGCAGGAATGGGACGAGATAAGAGGGATGTTCGTCGGACGGAGCGGGAATGCCTGTGGAACCACACATTCGCATATGTCCTCTATCGAGAAGTGGAATGTGTATACAAGCCGTTTGCCGACTCGTATTTATGAATATTATGAATATGCATGTACATTGTTCGACGGATCTCAGATGTGTGTGTACACGAAGCCTAACAGACATGAGAAACGAGACGACGAGAGAGTACAGGTACACTGAGCATTCTGGATGACATTTAAAGCATGCAACTCGAAATAAACTAAACAAATAAACGTGAACATAAACGTAAACGTAACTAAATATGCGTGACTCGGGCGAGCTGCGTGGCGATTTTTACGAAATCGATACCCCCTCGTACTCGTGTGATCGCGTGTGACGGGGTAGTCCCCCCCCCCCCGGCTTCGGCTTCTTCGTTTTTCCGATTTTCCGCGATATGCACCTCCTCCTTCGTACTCACCGTTTTACGTTTACACTCGACACACGACGGAAACTTCTCACTTATATGCAAAGATTTTTTTTCTTTTTTTTCTCCCTCTCTCTCTTTCTCCGAAGATATTCGTGGCGGGGAAAAGACATTTCGCTCGAGAGATAGCTCCGAATCGGAAATCAAGGTGCTTCCTGATCAATGAAATGAGTTGTTCTTACTTCGTACTCCTCACGGCATCGGCAGCGCGTCCCGATGATTAATGCGATCAGTGGTCGATTACTTATGGATGATTTTTAAATTCTTTTATTCAACGTAATCAGGTATAAATAATACCGATCTTCATCGCGATTGCTCGCTTGTGTGCGGCTTATGAAGCCAGAGCACAAAAGTATAAAAAGTAAGATACGAGGAATTTAAAATAAATGAAATATATACATATATATATGCAATTTATATTAAAAACACGTGATCATTTATGCTCAACATACGTCGTTTTCGATCAATCACAATATCGCGAATACACAATGCGATCCATAAGGTTTCGACACAAAAATTTATATAAAATAAAAAAAAATGTTCAAAATGTTTTTCTGACGTGTTCTTTATTTTGTACGATTTTTGTCTCAAAACTCATTGGACTGCATTGTGTACACTCTCCATTCTTTCTAATGGACATTAACAATAAGATTACTGGATTTGTTTCTTGTAGGCATTATATTTTATATTGGCATTGTATATATTTTTCTATACTCCATTTCTCATATCTTGTTTTATATTTATTTGTGTTCCAATCTTTACCGACCACCGCGAGTGCGAGATTTATCGAATACGACGGCTAGTTTTCGCATACAGGGTAAAACATCGATTCTGTATTGACACACGGGAATCGGTTGTGTTTGGTCGTGGTTTTGAGAAATCGCGTTTCAGATTAGCGTCGGCTGGATATCAGCTGGACTTCAGTCACTTGCGAGAAATGTTGCAGCACCCGAAATAATACATAAATACGTAAATTCGAGCGCTGCGATATCTGAGAATATTGTAGCTGCCTAATGATGTGTCGATGATGCTTGTTACGAAAATACGTTAACCGAACAACGTCCAGCGTGGATACGCCACAAATCGCATTTATATCACTTACCTTCCGGCTGAAAGAAAAAAATCAATTTCTCGGCATTAATGTACCGGCGGCATAAATTTTCGTATACGCAAAACTGGTGCGGTTTGACATAAACGTAAATGCAACATAAGCTTCTCTCTAATCTACTCTTTTCGTCGAGGATGTGATAGGTGGACTAAAAAAACAAGTGACAACACAAACGAGTTATTAAACCAAATATATAGTACATTTCTTATTGTATATAAAAATGAAAATATATTAAAATGCATTTGATATTGCTTAGAAATAATAATAATAATGTGTGGCGATAATAATAATCGTAGTGATAATCAATCGTAATCGTAATAATGAGTGTAGTAACCGTACTGATCCAAAATAGTATAATAACAGTAGCAATAGCAGCAGAGCGGCAGCGATAATGTGTAATAGTGATCGTAGTGATAACGGCAGCGGTAATGACAGCGCGCGAAACTAGTTGCGATAACTCGTTGATGACAACGAGAATACGGGAATTGATAATAATAACAATAATAGTGATCGTAGCAATACAGATAGCGATAGCGATAATAAGAACGATTATGACGTCAAATGATGCTGATGCTGATGAAAATAATATTTAATAGCTACAATGACGATGACGGTTGATGGTGTGTGCCGGTGATACAATAAAAAAAAATAATGATAAAGTAATATAATCGCGTCATATAGTATATAAATATATAATAGTAATGATGATAATAACGGTAATAATAGTGACACGGCAATGACGCCGGTCACGATGACATCGACGATGCGATTGTATATATAGTTAATAAATATATATTATAACCAAGACATTGTGAAAAATAACGTAACAGAATTATCACGGTATATAACGCACACGGGTTTTCGTTCAAAGCCCAATTCGCATTTACGAGTAATATAAACGTTGCGTCACTGCGTTCTTGACATTATTTTATATGTACTATATCGTCATCTCGAACGTTGCTTTACGCGCAAATGCGACATGGTCTCACGAAACGATTTTGTACCAAAACGGAATCATCCTTCCAAGATAGTGGAGACTTCCAAAGTTTTTTTTTTCGGAGTAAGCCGATATGTTGATTACACACAAGTGCTTGACATTGTCGTAAGGCTTTATACTCGGAGAGTTTATATTCCATGTAATTCTTTCTGCATCGCTTTCATGCGTTTATAGTCAGCGGTTGCGTACGGATATTAATCGTGAAAAGCTATCTGTTCTCGATATCCAAATAGATATCGTAATGTATAATCCTATTATAACGCAAGTAACGGAAAATTAAAGGCTTATTGTTAGAAAGATGTCACGCGAAAAAACCCTCGGTTTTTAATTTTTCTTTCTTTTTTTGTGTTTTTTTTCCTTTCCTTTTCAACGGCTGTTTTCGGTAAGGTGTCCTATCGCGCTTATCATTTAGCTCTATGGAAGTAACGGAGAAGTTCCCTACGGAAACCGCGGAGGTTTTATGGGAAAGTAAATCATATATGTGCTTCGACAAAGCATTCACATAATCTCTGTGCACAAAATCATCTACAAAAAAAAGAAACCATGGAGAGAAAGAGAGAAAAAAAAGCGGAGATAAGAAAACTGGGTATGTGCGTCGAAAATGAGAGTAAGCTCGTTTTCACGAACGTCTCAATTGTTGTACTACACAGTCGAGCTTAACATTATATTGATTGCTACATCTACCGGCGCTCCTCCTTGAGCAAAAAGAAAAATAAGAATATGAAAAGAAAGGAGAAAACGCGCGCGCGCGTAAGGAAGCGTCTCTTTCGCTTGGCCTATCCGATTTCCGCGAATCTGCAGCGCGATGACCTCTCTGCCGATCCTCCTCTCCTAACGTATATTTGCGCGCGCGCGTTCTCTCCTCATAAATTTATAAATTCTTTAACTTAACGTTTAGGTACTTTTAAGCAACGATTTGGTAACATCAGTCAAACAATTTTCACGCATCAGTCCAATATATATATATGTATATATATATATATATATTAGCACTCGTCGCCTAATTAATTAAAACAAAAAAAAATCGCGATGTGAGATACGGATCAGTCCAAATCAGTCGTCGATCCAATTGTGTCGCAGATAGCAGCGAAATAAACTACATACTGATACATATGCAGTAAATTTATATATAATGGAACACGTCGTGATTCTCTCTCTCGGGCGAATCAGGTCAGTCGGTTATATGCGACTCGCGCGTCTCCCTACATTTCCGATGCGATAAAAGGATCTCGCGAAGCTGCGCGGCCCGCCGCGACACGTGCGAATCAACAAATATTTTCAGTCTTTCCCGTGCTCGGAAGCCTGGTAGTTCCTCAGATTGGACATTTTTTTTTTCGGCAGCGCCTAATCATCAGAACCGAAAGAACGTTCTTACTCGGCTCAACGCGCCACGAGGCCACGATCTCACGCTTCGTCGCGCGTCGCTTTCAAGCCGATCGAACAAAGACCATCTTCCCGTAAAAACCAACAAAGTGTTAACTAAAAACTAGAAACTTTAAAATATTACGAGCATTCGCAAGATAATTCTACATATAAAGCGAGTACATATAAACGTCAGTTGCGCGTCTATGATATTTTTGCGTGGAATCAAGCTTACGTTAATCCTAATGGTGGCCTTTTTTTTTTTTTATAAAGCGTCGGTATTCCCGGTCGCAATATTTTTGTCAATTGCACATCCTTTTGCAAACCGTAAAACTTCGACAGTGCACGATATTGTCATGTATCTTTACGGCATGTACGTTACAGTACATATTACATCCCTCCCCCCTACATTAACTTGAAAGCAACGCGCAACCAAACGTGATAATGAAGAATGACGTCCCAACGGCTGTTACCATACCAAACTAACGAGTCTTCGATATAACGCATAAACCGGTGGTAATCTGTTGGCTGCACGATATCGCGTGTTACAGGAATATAACACAAAAGCGAAGAATTAAACGAACAGTAAACAAAGAAGACGCTCAAATAATTCTCTATTAATATATAAATTGTAGTTAAATATTCAGTCAAATTTACATTAATTTCATTAATAATTTATTATTCGCATAATATCGCACCGACCGCTGATCGGAGGACAGATATATCTACATGTGTGTGCGTGCACACACACGTATACGCGTGTACATTCGTACGCGCGAAGTAATGCACGAACGTACACAAACATGTCACACACACATATGTAAATATATATGTGTATATATATATATATATTTATATATATTTATATATAGATATATATTCGCAATTATATTTGGCCATTTTTTTACATTAGTCACAAATTCGTTTCTTCGAATAACTCTACTAATTTAAATATTATCAATATCAGTTCTTTCTCGTCCTGACCACTATATAAAATTGTGTTCGTTATTCTCGTAATTTAAAGCTTCATTCTTCTTCCTCATCCTCTCCGTTTCCCTCGAATTAACAATTTTCTTGCCCTTGTTTTACCTCTCAGCGCACAATCTTTTCTCCTTATTTAAATTATCTGCAATGCGCTAATGCATTTCGCGTCGCACATAATTTCGCATACCCGTCGAAATGTACAAGATGGCTACAATATGATTCCTTGAAAGTTTCTAAAGTTCTCGCGATATATGTACATGATTTATTGCCCCGAGTATTAAAAAATCTAGTCTTCATCCGTCGTTAATGTGAAAGACCTATACAATCAATTCAAGAAACGTATAATCGATAACTTTTGTTTATTTTTATCCGACTCGCGGAAAATCGACAAGTCAATATTTCCTGCGCATTTACATCGATATTTACCACGTAACAATTGACTAATCGATCCTAAAATATGCTCATTTTGAATGCGTTCGAAAAGATATATATATATATATACTTATTAATCCGGATTATAATGCGAGAGGCGGAAAATACGTGTGACGCAACGAGATGCATTCCATAAAACATAGTTCAACATAAATTATCATAGCCTATCTATAAATGCATTCAACGTGCGTGTACACCTGCGTCCAGAGATTGCCTATACGAGCCGAAGTGTGAACACACCGATATGCGAGTTCGTGCACGCGCGAACATCAGTTCGTCACCCGAGACGAGAATTCGCGCGTATATTGGGATTTGTGCACTTTCAGAAAAAAATATATGTATGTATGGGCGCGTACCTGTCCGCACGGGACGCGCCGCGCGTTGTTTCTTTCCGGTCGATCCATTGTCGAGCTACGATTCGTTGTGCGATCGGCGTGAGAACTCGAAAGGTCTGCGGGATAGAAATCGGTGGAAGACGCGACACGCGCGCGCGTGTGTGTGCGTAACGATAGAGAAAATTCTGGTTTCTCCTGTCAATGGTACCGCGACGAATTAGCTTCAGTAGAAGAAACGATATGAAATAAGAAATTATTTACTTTACGGCAGCTAAAAGTACATTCGCGTTACGCAGGCAGGAAACGCGATAAGGCCCCCATCCTCGACTTGATCGCGAATTGGATCCTGCGGTTCAATCGTACTCGAGTCTTATTGTGATCCTGCAGCTTCGGTCACTCGATTCGCACTGTCACACAGACCCTTCGGTCCTATCGCGATCGCCATGGTTCGGCCTTAATGCAGTCTCACTCCAATCGCTTCCTCTAATCGCGATCTAAATTTATTATAGCTCCACTGGCATCCCCCGCGCGGGTCACGCGTCCGACACACTCCGCAGTTACACTTCCGCCAACGTGATTCGGCCCTATCGACTTCCAGCCCTATCCGACTTTCGTATCTGTATTTCGAATGCGTATCAGAGGGAATCTATTTCATTAACGGAAATAACACGGGCGCTAGTCATGCCTCGCTGTTGTAAGTCAACTTCGCTTTAACTGTACACCGGTTCAAGAAAGTCTTGTCTTAAATGCAACTCGACCCATTTCAACGACCGTCGCGAAACACTCCGTACTCCAACACGGTATCGACCTCGTCGCACACAATTTCGCCGAAGTGACCCAGTATACTGTGCAATCGGTATCGACGTAAACGCAATCGCCGACCATGTCACCCTAGTCCTCGCACGTTAGCATTATGGTGGACTCACATTCGCTCGCAATTGTGCTCTCGACATCTCTCATCGTGTCCCAACTCTCGCGTTCGCACACCGTAAAGCGGCTCCGTCCTCAAGAAAAATAGAAGATTATCTCTCGTTAACTAGCCGAGCCACACAACGATCGTGCTTTAGGCCGACGCGCGTGCATTCGTCAGCTCCTGCCTACTAGCGATCTAGTATCGCGATAGCCGTGTTCGCGTGACACAAAACGGTGATGTCCCAGTCATCATATAGGCTTCTTCACCAAGCGTGAATCGTCGAGGTTCTACTAAAATATAGCGGTTCACGGTTATATGCAGTGACAAGTATGTATATGTATACGGCTGCCTGTCTGTGAGTCACTTAGAATGCGAGTGATCTATCGGTTCCGGACATAACACAAGCGTCCAAAAGACCTTCAGAATTTCTCAAAACTTCTTCGGAACACGTTTCGAACGTTTTCTGGACCTTTGTATTATTTTGGCGTTAACAGCACGCGTATCTTTCGTCCCGCCTTCCCGCCCATTTGCTCTCTCGAACTGACAAAGTCGCATTACCATCAAAAAGCCATGAGAGAAAAACGCGTCGCGACTGTTCGAGAGATTCGGTCGAACGCTCCGAAGCCGTAGAATGCGAAATGGACGAGAAGGAGCGTATAGAATGAGACATTTCGGCCGGATACCACGAAAGTGGAGTATAATCTGTGTTCATGGAATATATTATAAAGCGAAGCTCCCATCGGTATGCCGCGAAACGAAAACAGCCGTAACACAACGGTACAATAAGAGCAAGAATAATAATAGTAATACCAATAATAATATTAATAACAATATTAACAGCAATACTAAAATAATTATAATAATTGCAATATACAATATGAGTAATAATAATAATAACAAAGTAAGGTACTTTATGTAAAATTCGTTAGGTATCGTAAAAACGAATGTAAGTCTATATAGGGTAGCCCGCGCTAAAGCATTTAATATGGAATGAATATATTAGGGTAAAATATATGCGTATATATATGTATGTATATATATATATATATTGTATATATTAAACCATTGCATCTCACTTTTCCCGATTCAAGCGACGACGAAAAATGACGATATAAGAATATTTTCTCGCAGATTTAGGTTAATTCGATTACCCTTTTCTGCTTCGGAAAACCATATCGCGTTCTCTTCAAACCATCGGAACCATGTAAATCGGGCAATATTTAATATCGAAAACGATTAAACTCTCGAATGCTGTGCCTATCCCGGGGCTCGCTTGCAGTCTTATCGAAATTTATTTTTGGACGCTTCTACCTATACTTATCTGGACGATCGTGTCTTCGACACTAAAAACCTTCCTCGAATAATATATCCCATTTCTCGCGATTATATCGATCTAACTAATAAAGCTTAAATTAATTCGCGTTTCATAGCCAATAAGCGCTCTTGACATGGTTTCGACAATGATTCACCTCGTCCCGCATTTCGCGAAACAATATGCCGAAGCTTTAGCCAAAGTGCGTCTACAATTAAATCCCAAACTAACGATTCCGAGACTGAAGCAGCTATAATCACAGCGAGTTCAAATCTCTATGTTACAGGACGAGCTTTGTGTTCTATTCGCGAAACGGCGAAAGAAATCACGATAATTATTGCGAGTCACGATAATCGCTGCCTCTGTAGCGTCGGAAATTGTACTCAACGAGATTATACACCGACGTCAATCTCCGAAATGATATTAAAATCGGCATTCGCGTGTCTATATATCCAGTCTATATATTGTACGACCTGTCGTGCGACCGATCATTTATATATTTCTGCGGCATAAAAATTTAAAAAAAAGTAAGAGAAAAACATACGAGAAGCGTACGCTAGAAAAATAAGTACAAGTAATTATAAAATTAAAATTACTTTTTTCTACTTTAATCCATTGGCACTGGGTCCCGTAAACCATAACGCCAGTGTGTGTGTGTGTGTGTGTGTGTGTGGGTGTGTGTGGGTGTGTGTGTGTGCGAATCTTACGTGCAAAATCTAAGTAATCGCTTCCGTGAATTACGTGCGACAGGTGCGAATAAACGATTTGTTAACAACACACGCCTCGAGGATTACGCGTTGATTAGAGTCAACTCGAAAATCAACTCGCAAAACCAACCCTAATTTCAATCATCTTGATTGCACCCCCGTTCAGTCTCATTCTTTTTCATCACAACTTTGTCAAGTAATTAGATCCTAAAACTTCCTTGAAAGTTCGGGAGCGCGACATCAACGTTAATATCACCGTCTCGTCATAATATCCAATTACGAAATAAAAAAATGGGAAAATATACGTATATATATATAAAATAACGGTGCGCGAATTCTCTACCGGATTCCCAGTTCGCGCATGATAACGACATTCACCACGTACTCTCACATCTGGAAGCACTGATTTCTCGCGGGCCGACGTTTCCTACTTTTTACAAAAATTGTTGCCGAGCGGCTGAGACACAGGAGGAAGATTTTTAAGGACACACACGCACAAACATCGTGAACACAATGGCGACATTCGACGCAATTCCTATTGTCCCTCGAAAAGTGACCGGCGAGTTGTTTCCGATATAATCGCATCTTCCTCGGATGATCGAGTGGCTAAAAGAATCCACAGATCCCGCATCCTATGGTCCCAAATGTCAAACCCATTATGACCGATGTACAATCGACAAGCGATAATAACGTAACAATTGCGTTTCGAAAAGTCTCGTACAAAACGTCGGCGGTCCGTTACCGGTCAAAGGTATCAATTTTCACCGTATATTTATCGCTAAAAGTGTCCGTCTGATTCTCATCTCGCGTCGGCTTTATACGTGGCCTCGTATTAACCCTTTAACGCCTGGATTGGCAAATTGCCCCACGAATTATTTTCATGATTATGTACCGCAGTCTTCTTAGTTTCGACATTCTAACAAGAAGATATCATGGCAAAATACATGAATTCGAAACCATGAAAACATATGTACTCTTAATTAAAGGATCTTTTGATAAACTAAACAAGCAAAATCAGACGGTTGTACGCGTCCAGCGTTAAATATGCGCGGTTAATAATTGTTAATCGATGAATCGAGCAACGGGCTGAAATCACTCGTCTTTCCGAACATTCGACGTCGTTTTTCGTTTGTTTGTTTTTTGCCTTTATTTTTGGCTAAACAGCAAGAATTCGAGAAGAGAACGACGCGATTCTCTCCGGATGGCCAACGCTGCCGACGCGACGGCCTGGTCGATCGCGCGGCCGTCGCGAGCAGCGCGGAACATTTCTTTTTTAGCGTCTATTAAGCTCGTTTCGTGATGTCTCTTGGCACGTAAGACACGCGCGTGCGCAATCACTTCTATTTCTGCCTACGGTGATAGATGCTCTTGTGGTTGTTCAGGCTGTTGAGCGTCCTGAACACCTTGTGGCAGAGCGCGCAGACCGCGCTGTTCAGGGGCTGAAAGTGCTGCTGCTCTTTGTGCCGCTTTAGGGTGAGCTTCGTGGAGAGAGTCTTGCCGCACACGTCGCACGTGTAGCAGATTCCTGGTGGCAGCAGGCTACCGTGTAACGGGTGCGACAGTCGCATCGCGAGGATCGCCGAGGGCGGACCTGAGATCCGCGCGATCACGCACACATCGATTTTTTTTTTTTATAGATTTAGATCGCGAGAGATATTTGTTTTCCATTCGGATGGAAATGCCGCCGAAGACGTATGAAATGCGAACGTAGGAGAAAGAAAGAGGCAACGGCGATACGATGGAGCGTTTTTACAAAGCGGTAGTAGACAAGCAAAGCGAGACAGGGAGAAGTTATACGTGTGAGTTGATAAATATAACAGATAGAAAAAAAGTGGAGGCGGTGCACAAGTCGATAAATTATATGATGAAAAGCAGATTTTAAACGTGCGTTCATGAAGAAACGAAAAAGTAAAGGTATATACATACAGGTAGAGATAGAAATGTAGATAACGTAAAATAGAGACATAGACAGATACATAAATGCAGATATGAACGAGCGTAAAAGAGGGAGAAAACGTGAAGTATGCAAAGAGATTTGAAAAAAAAGAAAGAAAAAAATGAGAGAAAGAGAGAGAGAGAATGAAATCAAGTACCATAGTCCGTTACATATGCATCGACACCCAATTAAAAAGAAATATTTCCATTACGAACCAATATTTGTGGTGTAGGAGGCACACGGAGAGCCACGTGTGTGGATGGACCCCCAGCGCAAGTCCGTGTTCGTGAAGGTAGCGGGTAGGTACACACAGAACAATGACGAACCAGAGCCAAACGTATAGCCGAGCGAGCGGGACCGGGAACAAACAAGAACAAAGATACGACTGCTATTAATATCACTGGACAAGATTAGTTACGATACGCTGCTAAGTATTCTTGCATGATTAGGGCTAGAGAGACAGGGTGATATGCCAAGGTGTTAAGGGCCAAATGTGAGGTTCTCGTTGACAATCAAAATACCAGCCGACCGGGCAGGTCGGCTGGTTGAGGGGAAAGACGGTTTAAGGAGGAACGGGCTTGAGGATTAAATCGGGATCGATCGAGAGCAGATCGGCAGTGGTATCGAAGGAAGTTGCTACTGAATATCCGCCGATACTCTTACTGACAGCCTGTTGAAGTGTCCCTGCGAGCCACGTACGTTGCTCGAGTACTTCGTTTCTGCTGCATCTTTAGTCGCAGAGAGATATAAATGTGGCTCGGAGCTCTGGTTTGTCATTGGTCATGCATAAATAAGCGCGACGATTCGTGGACCGCCGGAGGAACGACAGTGCGATTTGCGCGGATTTCTCGTTACCGTAAAAAGACAAAGAGAGAAATCTTCGTTTGTTTTGCGTCTTGGAAGTTACTTTGCAATCGATATTTCGCTTGTTTCACATTTTCACTTATGGCTGCATTTATGTATTTCAAGTTTACGAAACGCAATATCAAGTGTTGAAAATTTCGTTCTTTGTGATAACGAAAAGTCCGAAAAGAATCCGAAAGAGCGAAAATCCAAGACGGTTGTTTATTATAACCGTTTTGCTGTCATTGTGAAATGAAGAACAAGGATATTGTAAACGCGATTCGAGTTTCATAGTCAATATAATTCGACATTTGTATCTTGCTATATACGTGATCGAGTATTGCGCTTGGAGCTAACCAAGAAGAAATCCAGAAATGATTGATAAGGCGACAAATTATACTTCAATCCGTATACTTATCGTAATTTATGAACATTTATGATGGGATACCGAATGAGACGGAAACGATGCCCGATGAGAGAAAAAAGGTATTCCAAGCGAGCTTAACAAGCAACGAAATGTCCGCACATACCTTTCTCCGAGCTGTAAAAGTAAACGTGCCACTTTCTTCCGGCATATTAACTGACTTTCGATGGAAAAAGGGTAGTATCTGTAGTATCAACGGTGGAGGCGACGACGGTAACGGTAACTAATATATATAAAATAAAAGTAACGGTCACAGTAGAGAGTGTAATAGTTAGAGGCAATAGTAGCAGGAGTGACAATAGCAGCAGCAACAATAATATGAAAACTTGCCGATAGAGAAAAATGTTAATGGCGATAACAACTACTACAACACATCAAATAGAAAAGATAATATAATGATAACATCGGAGACAAAAATATCTATTTTTCATTTATAAATAAGAGAAAGAACGATGTATCCAGAAATAAACGTGCCTTTTTTAAAAAATACGACAATTAAGTGAAAGTACATTAATACGCGCACGCGCACCCACGTACACGCACGTGCGTTCTATATCGATAAGTGTATCGTTTATTTTTAGCGATTATAATCTTTTAATGCACGTCTTGTTTACTTGCGAACATAGCCCCGACAATTTTTCGCAACACTTTTTCAATGATGTTTTCTTAAACGCGAGTGTTTGAGTAATCTAAAATAATGAGAACACATCGCTTCAAAATTGTAATTAATAATAATACAGAAACACTGTGTAAATGCTGATACATGTGCATGCACAAAGTAAAGCTTCAAAATGTGGAACAATCTGAAAAACTATGATGAATAACAATACTTATAATTTACGGATGCTTCTCCCACTTGCACTTTAAAATATCAACATTAATTCGCTTTTACGCTATATCCAAGTTTAAATTAGCCATCCTAACATAAAATTAATTTTTAATATATATAAGTAAACCCTAATTTTTAATAAATATAAACCCTATTCAAATGTGATGGGCGCAAACTCAATTGTGCAAAAATCAGTAAAATGTCTACAACACATTTATATTTTATTTTCGATTTAATAAATCATAGAAATTCAAAATTAAAGCGACAAAATAAAAGTATAGAAATATTAATTTTCCGTGTGAATATCGCGGAAAACTAATTAATTCTGCAAATAGCGCTAAATAAATTGACAGAATTGGTATATATAACACGTGTGTCGCGATGCAAATATATCTTAAATCCTTGAACATGAGATCTTATTGCTAAATCACAGCAAAGAAATTCTGTCGTGGATAGGGTATAAAGGAAGGCATCATATATCAGGAAAGAAGGAAAATTAAGGAGAATGGAGGGAAAAGGAACCACTATTTTATCCAATTATAATTGCCTTGTCTAAAGGAATGTGGAGAGCGTATATTACGAATAAATTAGATACATTAAATAATATTTTATTATCCCGTATTTGTACCGCACCTTTCCTTGTATCGCCACGTAGGACGATAAACAGAAAACAGAACTTGTCTGCAATTATCGTGTGTGCTCGTCACATAAATAATATATAAAAATAACAACAAATCGCGTGGCCCTTGTCGAAAATCGAAAAAGTTATGCCTATCACATAAGTAATCGCTCAGATTCTAATACACGCGGACCTACGGTCCGATCTTTCACTCGTTTCGCAACGCTATTTACAAATAATGCGGATACCTCATTTTTTCCTAAAAAATATCAATGCAGCTTTGCGCGCGTTATCGTTCATTTGCTCGAAGCGACATACTTGAATCACCTTTACGGCTTTCGCATTTTATTTCAAGACGTCGCTCATCCGACCTGCATTTCACCGATCGTCACAAACGAAGACGCATTGTGTTACACAGACGCCTACTTTGTCGCGAGTGCATCCCTCGCGGACGATGATAGAAATAGAAAACAACCCCGGCATATACATTCGCATTAGAAACCGATCAAATCCGTTTCATCGACACGCTTACCGATTCAAGTGATTCAACTCGTTCGTGATTCCTCCACGCTACTCTGCGATAAGTTCATTGACGTTACACTAGATCACATTAAGTCGCAAAACAATCGTACGATCGATCGACTTTCTTTCGCACTTTGAACTGCCTGTCTTTTCATCAGTGCTCGAATACAGTAAAAACAACGGAGAACCGAGATTTCTACGTTTCGAATCCGTCGAATCTACATATTCCGCTGTACAGCGAGAAATACGTATTTTAATCGCCGGCAATCTCCAAATTCCTGATCGCGTCGGATCTTAATCCGCATCGATAACGGCAACGTACGCCTGTGTCGCGTGAACATCCGGTACACCCTCGTCACCAAAAAATTCATGACAGAGGGAGAGAGAGAGAAAGCGAGGAGAGCAAACGGCGAGCAATCTCATCCCATTCGCGGATGCTGTTGAGGCTGGTGTTGCTGTTGCTGCTGCTGCTGCTGCTGTTGCTGTTGCTGTTGCTGTTGCTGCGCAGAGTAATTTCTCTCGGTGTGCTCTCTCTGGTCTCTCTGCCATTCGCGGGCCTGCGCTACTTCCTTTCTCTGTTGCTCGCTTTTGTTGTGCTGTCGATGGTAGATGCTCTTGTGGTTGCGCAGACTGTTTAGACTGGAGTAAACCCGCTTGCAGATGTTACAGATCGGTTCCTTGCTGGGCCTGGTGTGCACGTTCTGTATGTGCCGCTTCAACCGCGTTAGGGAGGTCAGGTTTTTGTTGCACGGCTCGCATCGAAACTCATCGCTCGCGCCGCTGCCGGCCAACAGACCTGGCGGCAGAACCAGACACACAGGGGTTACTACTTTTGTAGAGGTTTTTGGCGCACGGAACGTCGGACAGGTGGACAAGTAGACATTAGACTGGGGCAGGGGAGGGTTGAGACAGATAGAGAGAAAGAGAGAGAGAGAGAGAGAGAGAGAGAGAGAGAGAGAGAGAGAGAGAAACAGAGAGAGAGAGAGAGAGAGAGAGAGAGAGAGAGAGAGAGAGAGAGAGAGAGAGGACATCATCCCCAATGTGCTTCTTTACTTTGTCCTTTTTTGGGAGGGAAAGTTTTTTTCTAGCCGCGGCCTCGCCTTTCGCGATCGCACACCACCATTTCACGCTCCTACACCACCATTACACATTTAAGATTACACCACCACAGTTTTCGCAGCTGAGAAAATATTGTGCGCCCGTGTGCTCTCTTTTTTTTGCCTCTTAGTACTTTATTTTGCGCCTTTATTAATCGAGCATACGTCGTACCACCGTCACCCGACAAGGCGTGCCCAAACTCGTTTACGTGTTATTTCTTAAAACCACCTTAAGTTATATATGCTTTATGGGTGCTGCTACTGTCGTTGCTGCCTTGCGCCTCATTGCGTAACGTAACGATTATCATGAGGGGAACACCGGATGCAACCATTGTCACCGTATATTTCTCGTTCTTTCTCCTTCTTTATTTTTCTTTTCTTTTTTTTTTGTACGGTCAACTCCTCTGTAAAACCGACCACGTTGTCACAGTTGTCATCACGCTCGTTAATCCCTTTATCGCAATCATTATCCAAAGTCATATCGCCAAAAGTCATAGTCATTGTCAACCTCGTCGTCGATGTCAGTGTCATGTTATCGTTGTCATCGCCTCAATCTCTCTCTTATTCTCGTGCCGCTTGACCATCATCGTTATTGTAATTACTAATCATGTTATCGTCGCGGTTATTCCCCTCCATTTTCATTTCGATCGTTTATTTCGTTTCACCTTCGAACCAGTCATCGATCTCGGCATTTCTGTACAGTTCGACGTCCATTATTGTCACGTGATCGATAGCTCCTCATCTTCAACCTCGTCAGTGTCTCAACATTACTATCATCGTTGTAGTAGTAATAATTTTATTCCTCTATTAGTTCGATCATTATCATTTATAATACCGTATAATAAACGGATTTATAACCACCATTATGATGAGTACCGTCATCGTCCTTGTCTTTGGTCGTCAATATATTCTCCAGCATTATCATCATTATCTCGTTCGTTATTCCTGTCTCGATTATTGCCGCTATTTTCGTTTACTGCATTTGCATTCTCGCTACAGACTACATCTTGATTTCTCTTTTCTCACGACTGATTTCGTCAAGCTCATATGGTGAGTTTTACGTGACAGATCAAAACGTTATAAAAGTAAAAGATGTAATCATTTATATAAAATATCTATAAATTATACTAGCTCCTGTAGCACTTATTGTTACTATCAAACAATATATTAATATTAATAAGCGAGAAAAAATAATTTTACACAGAAATGGCATTGAAAATGCTAAAACATCAAACAAGAAATGCTAATGCACGACGTAAGTGCTAATAATTTCATGTATAATTAATATCTCGAAATTTCAGTGATATTTTTAGAGAGTAGGACGATATAAGATGTCAAATGTTGTAAATTTCTCAATTCATGTTGCTTCTCTTCCGCATATAAACGTCCTTCAAGTGATTCTACTCGACCGTAGTCCGGCTAACTGTACTTTATATAATCACGTAACGATCGAACTCTTAAATCTTTACTGTACTATAAACACACTATCAAGGCGTGTTATAATATCGATCGAATACGATGACAATGGTGATAATCGCGATGCTCTAATCCGGAAGGCTCCTCTAACAAGATTCGTTTGTTTTTTTTTTTTTTTTTTTTTTTGGCAGCACCTCTCAGCTCGTCGCATGACGTTCATATCTTTCGAGCGCAATTAGGATAACACAGTGCAAGCAGTTCTAAAGTTCCAGCGAACAATCGTGAGCGATGAAGTTAGTGTTTCATGATCACCAGGTATATATATATCCATGTGTCGATGCATATTATTTACAGCAAAATAGAGCGTAATATCTTATATATAGATATATGTACATGTACGCGTATGTGAATATGCGCGAGAGAGTGAAAATATGTGCGAGCTGTGTACACAAATGCGATATCTGTTTCTAATGAGGTGATGCGAATGAAGCGTAATGTATTCTATATTTCATGATTAATGGCATTTTCGTAGCCTTGAGCGAAAGAGCTACCAACAGAAGTTCTTTCTTCTCGCGCGATATTTAGGCCGTGAGAGATAGCGCTCGCTCATTAGAAACAACATTTTATTCGTTATTTCTTTTTTTTTCAATTATCTCCTTTATTTCCCCTCGCCGCTAAGTCGCGACGATTCTATATATACGGCATTATTACGCCGCCGTTATAATAGTGGAGTCGAGTTTTTCTTAAATATAGTTACAATCTCACGGGTGCAGGAACAATGAGATATTTATTTATATCAAAACGAACACAGCTATACATCTTGTATAATCTGAGTCTTTCACGAAAACGTAACATTTTGTAATCTCTTTGTATACAACTAATGAAATGTCAGAAATTGCACAACGTCAAATAACATTTGATTGATAAATATGATCTATTATAAACAGTCAACCAGTATTTTTATAACGACTTGAATTTTACAATACGCTCAATGTCGAGGAATAGATAACATCAAAACAAGTCAAACTCTTTTTCCAATAAAAATCTCAGTGGATAAATGTCGACTAGTAATATTATTTTATCAATACGAATATTAATGACTGATCTAGAAGACAAAAATAAACAGAAAAAGAGGGAATATCGAGAATTTAGACCGGTATAATTTTAATGAGCCCGATTTTGATACTATCGCGTGAACCCGAAATAACGTATCTGACACACTTTCGTTACCAAAAACCAAACGAAACATAATATTACAAATAAGCGTAGAGGTCATCGAAATTCAAAACTCTATACAAAATTACATTGGTTCTCTCAGTTCGTTCGGGTGTAAGTTCATTAAATCAATAACTATACTCTAACTACACTGTATAATATTGCGTTTCCGGAATTCCGGCTTACAGATAAGGAATCATAATTAATAGTTTTTTTTTCTTCTTTGGTCTCAACCGAGGTAATCTGCCGGTGGAATAAACGACTAGCAACATTCCGCTCCAATACTGTTGAGATATAATTACAATACATCAGCGGTAGTGTAACATACTATAAGTGGAACACATTTATACAAAACGGGTATGTCTTCTATTGACAGCCGGTAGACTACATCCATCTCTCTCTCTCTCTCTCTCTCTCTCTCTCTCTCTCTCTCTCTCTCTCTCTCTCTCTCTCTCTTTCGCTCTCTCTCCGTAGAAATCTCCAAGGTCTGGCATCGTGTGTGTATTCTGCACACGATATTCTTGGTTCTTTTATTCGTCCTGTTTTACGATACGACGGAGAGGCTCGTCCTAGATTAGTACCGCCGGTCAATACGTAACTTCGCACTGTGCCTCGTGCTCCTTGCGGTCCTTGCGAGCGTGATACTGGCTCTTATGACTGACCAGACTATTCCTGGACTTGTAGCTCCTGCCGCACTGGTCGCAGGACAAAGATTGCGGCACGTAGAAATGCGTGTCGGCCAAGTGCCTCTGCAGGGACCAGGCGCGAGAGAAGGTTTTTTGGCAGAAATTGCAGTAAGTGCGATTCGAGGATTTGTGATCCGGTTCGTGATACGCTCGCGACGACGCGTCTACGTGTTTCGATTGCACGAGACCGTTTCGCGAACGTAGCCATCGCAGATCGAACGGCGATACGTCATTGTTCGAAGATCTTCCGGACGTTTGCGGCTGTTGTTTATCTCGAAGGCCATCGTGACGATACTCGTGCGCTGAATCGAGATCCGTGTGCCCCTCGATCGTGTGACTCGACAGGAGGCAGGACTCGAGCTCGTCCATCCGCGGCGAGATGGGCTCCGATTTCAGCACGATCTCCATCGGATCGTTAATGTTGTCTAAGAGATCGATTATCGGCAGCTCTTGGTGCTGCGGTTGCATCACTGTCTCGCCGTATCGATTTGCGCTTGTATTTTGGTTCGATTCCTGTATTTTTCGTTGGTATTCGATGTTGGTAGTGGACTGCCAACCCCCGTCCTCCTCGGCGACCTCCTGGTCTGCAACCAAAGAGGAGGGGGCTGAGTCCAACCGGATTCACGCGACATCATTTAGTACCGAATAACGAATAACTTTCAGTATAACGAATATTTATTCTCTCTCTTTCTCTCACTCTCTTTCTCTCTCTCTCTCTCTCTCTCCCCCCCTCTGGCTTTCTCTCCCACTCACACACTCTCTCTATTTATCGTCATAATAATGTAATACGCGCGATTTTTTTAAGCTGATTCTCGACAAGAATGAATTCAAACGCTTTTACTAAAATGAGTAATATCCAAAGATTGTGTATTCTTAGCACAAAGTCGACGTTGAAATGAGAGCGACGTCTTGTCGTAGCGTTGCGAGACGGCGAGAGTCGATAAATCTAAACCATAACTGACTTGAGAAAGACCCAAACTAGATCTGTTCTCGAAGAGAATGGCACACAATGTCTATTCAATCTATTCAATTTAAAGTTATTTAAAATTAAAATCCTATTTATAATATAACAGCGGAAAAGAAAATGTCATTAAAACTGTCATATCGAAATCTGTAATTCTGCTCTTGACGGCGGAATTATGGAGTTAAAAGACTAGACGAGAAAAAGCAGATATGAATAATTATAAAGCAAATCCAACGTGATACATCGATGCGATTGTAAAACGGATAACGCGTCGGATTGACTCGCGTGCCATCGCCCGTGGGCGGGGCGCCTTTTACTCGTCATTTATTTTAATTATTTAATTCCATGATTTTGCCGTGAACAATATTAAAGATTAATACAGCAATTTCAAATAGATGATTTTTTTTCCTTCCGCTATACCTCGTTGACAGCAGGACGTTAGAGTTATAAGTTTGGCTGGTTCGAACGATTCGTTGCAATTGATCTGTCGAGAGCTAAATCGAACATTCGTCCGCAACCGGTCTGTATCCGAGTCGAGTCCGTCGAGAGACAACGCGTCGGCACATTTGACACCGTAACATTCATCGGGCGAAACATGTCGGTAGGACGACAACGATCGTCGTCAACGGGAGCACGGCGGAGTTCGCGGACGTTTCTTTGCGGGATTTTACCCAGCCGGTTACCCGTGGCAACGCTACCCCACGTCGGTCCTCCGCTTCTCTACTTCGCCCTTCCTCTCTTCGTGTTTCGCGCCCCTCGTGATCCTGCCGCCGCCGCCGCCGCAGCCCGCGCGCGCGCCTCCCGGACCCCCGCGTTCACCCCGAAGCGTTTCCCCCTCGCGATACAACCGAGAAGAAGATATATACGTAGGATGTGTATTATTCTTAATAACCCCTGTATGCCGTTACGCTGTATTATGACTGATGTTGACTCTAAGCGCGGTGAGAGAAAGAGAGGAGCAGCTACGATCGATAAGCTGCTCCGCTCCAGGTAAAACGAGTCCAGGACGCGCGGGAACGTCGTGGAACATCGAGGACAAAATTTACAGCACGAGAATTTTTAGATCAGCTTCGCGCGTGCCGTCGAATATTTAGCTATCTGCATAAATGCGACATTAACAGTCGTCCCGAGTACGACTGGGTACGCTGCAACGAATAGATTTGATCCGAATGCCGTCTGAACGATCGCTATTCCGCATTTAAACGATACGTGACATAATAATTCTGTTCTCCAACCGGTAACTGTGTAACTACGCAATTCGAAAAGAGAACGCACTCAAACGCATATGTATGAAGCATCCTTTATTTTTTCGTTTTTCCTTTAGTCGTCTCAGCTTGCATAAAACGCGCGCGCGTTTGAGAATATCATAAAAACCGAGAGGTAACCCGTTCTCGCGCTCCGCACAATATCCGTACCCCCAGCGACGGAAAGGATGGGCGTTCCGCAATAGGCAAGCATTATGCCGATAGACAAGCGATCCCCTTTTCTCCACGCTTGCCGGAGGAAACGGAGGGAGGATGCTAGGCTGCGGAGTGTGCACGCACGTCGGCCGCGCTATTCTCTAGCCAAACCCGTTCGGACAACGAAGAGAGAGAAAGAGAGAAAGAGCACATGTTTTACGACGCGCAAGAGACATCTCACAAAAGCGACTCGAGAAGTTTTCTCATGTAGATTGTGCATCGCTATTCTTAGCGAGGAGCACCGTTGGCTTCTCTAACAGTCGCAAACAGCGGGCTGTTAGAGATATAAGCCAGTTGCACTTCTTGCTCTCCGTCTCTCCGCGCCAATCTTCTTCAGATTATACGAGAGAGAAAGAGAGAAAGAGAGAGAGAAAGAGAGAGAGAGAGAGAGAGAGAGAGAGAGAGAGAGAGATTTCGAAAAGCATGGAAGCGATTTAAGATGCATTCAATTACATAAACGTCTCATTAAATTCTATCATTTCGGTAATAACGCGCGATCGTTCGGACCATACGCGAAGGTCAACCGGGTAATAGCGATATTGGAATATTTTTTAACGATAAACAATACAATTATAGAATCGTTATAATATGAAAAAACGATAATATTTATATTCGGTAGATATTACGAAGCGAGAATTACAATTGCTTATATCGATGTCACTGTCAAGTGATCCGACTTTATATCGCGCATTCTTTATTTTCCGGTCGTTCCGGTTATTTTATTTTCGACTAGATACGCGATATTAACGACAAAGAGAAAGTTCATCGTAACTTGCGACGTATAATTGATTGTATCTATCGCTTGCATATATTCCCAGCGTCTATCCTCACAGAAATCTCAGATAAAGGAACGCGTTTATCTGAATAGATAATCGCTGATAACATCAAGGAAAGTCTATGTAGTCATAATCGCCGGTGATGCGATCATCGGTTTCCTCTTTCTGTCACCACCACGATATCTCCGTCATACTACAGCATGACGTCGCTCATTTGTGTCGCGATTATTGTGATCGATGTGTGTACCCTAATCGACGAGAACCTACGAGGAAAAGGAAAGAGCTTTGTTTGGAAGATTCGTTCGGAAGATCGTGGGCCATGACGACGAACGACGGAGCGAAAGTGCAATCGCCATGCCCCCTGCCCCCTTCTTCTCTCTCTCTCTCTCTCTCTCGCCATTTCTCTAACACTGCTCGTCTCTCAAATTCCCTCCGCCGACTTGTCGCGTCCTCCGCCCCCGCGCCCTCGTCACCTCGCCCCGATCCCCACACTGTTGCGCAGTTTTCGAGGTCACCTCAAGTTCATCGATAATAGCACAAGCGAAAACAAGCAGCTAGACCTGAGCGTATCCCCGATAAGTACGTACTACAGATAAAAAATTCCGTCGGATTTGGTTCGGAGCGAACTTTCATTTGGCCTTGGCGGGCGTCGCGTCGCGCGTCCATCCGAGAATACGTATACCGTTAATGCCGCGCGGCAGGGGTTCCCTATCCGGGCTCTCTCGCGGCACGCGGCGTCCCGACGGTCACGTGGATCGAGAAATTCGCGAGGAGTACCCGCGAGGAAAGGACGTTCTAGGAGAGCAAAGTCCCGAACCGAATGCATCTCGGTGACCGCAAACAGTGCAATCCTTTTCCGGATTATACTTAAGTTCGTCTCAAAATGTCGAAAAAAAATTATAGATCTTCGAAATTACACGTGGCTACGAAAAACGTGCAATTTCGAAGATTTGGACAATCTTAATGACTAAAAATTTATCGGGATTGAGGAGAGAACGTGATGTTTGAAACTTCCGACGTTTCGAAATTAACAAGTCGTAAATCTATCAATCAATTTTACACGCGTATATTTGGAATATTGAAATTATAAATGTTCGAAAGGGATTAAAACGGGCGATAGCTCAATTATTCGATAACGCGTATCGACTGAAATCATCGAACTCGTCGAAAATGAAAATTGGACTTTTGACGCAGGGTGATCTTCTTTTCACGCGCAATCCTAATGTAAAATGTAAAAAAAAAAAAAAAAATTATCAAACATTAATTATGCATGACCGTGAAGAATAGCGCATCGCTTTGTAAATCATTTCTGACCAAGTCGCACGGAAAGCCCGTTATCAATTTCGATGTTTCCCGCGACGACACTTCCGGCGACCCAACTTCCGGCGTATCGCGTTAAAGAGAAAAAAAAAGAGAAAGGAATCGGCTGTCTTTTTGCCACACGTGACGCACGTGTTACGCGTAGCGGGATGAACGAACGGGGAGATTTATGGGCGAGTGCAAAAAAAATGAGAGCCACTGTGCATCAGCACGATCGCAACTATATACCGAAACAGCAACGAAGCGACGGTGGCTGAATGACGGATTGGGTAAAAGAGGGGAAGTGGGAGATAGTACGGAGAGGGACGAGGTATATTAGAGAAAGAGAGAGAGAGAGAGAGAGAGAGAGAGAGAGAGAGAGAGAGAGAGAGAGAGAGAGAGAGAGAGAGAGAGGAGATGCGCTCGCGGTATCGAATAAACAGACATGAACGAGAGACTCCATATCATCCAGCCAGAAACTGACAAAATTTCGCGTGCCCGTGCCATTTATTCGCAGCCTCGCGAGATGGCATGCCCGGCTTCGCTTTGCTTCTCTCTCTCCTGTGACTTTCGGGTGTTGCGCAACCGAAATTCCTCCTCGTATCAGCAGCGAGTTTAAAAGCCGAACGCATCGTATGAGCGATCGCGAGGAAGGATAAAAAGGAAAAGAGAGGAAAAGCTGAAACGCGAACCGACGACCTTTACATCCGATACGTATGGAATCCAGCAAAATGCCACGTGTACACGCGTGGTGTATTCTAAGCCACGAAATCATGGGGAACAACAATTAGGAACAAGATTAATGGGAGCTGATGACGGTCGTCCGTCGAGATCTCGCTAAACGAATTCTAGATTCAACCCGGGAGATCTATCGGACAGGTCTTTTGGATAGCTGGTTGTAGCTGATACGAATAATCTTCCCGGACTCCATTTTAAAGATGTAATCCAAAAAGTGAAACGTAGTGCCTCGAAGAAACGGTGGTTCACCTTGTGGATCGATATGCGCCTCTATCCATTATATATCGCTTAGAGTTGACACGCCGAAAAGGACAAACCGCGCCCGAAGTGCGAGAGCGTTTTAAGATTGCTGACAAAAGGGGCATTGAGATTAAAAAAAGGAAAGGTGCGCAAAAATACGTTCTTTTCTTTGTCTTTCTCTCTCTCTCTCTCTCTCTCCCCCCCTCTCTATGCGGTGCTAAAAAGCGATAGAACAAATATTTGTTTAGTACCGGTGCATCGAGACTTTGCCACGCCTCCTGATACACAAGCGTAAAAAGAAGATAAACCGCACTTCGAATTCAACCTCGCAATCGATATTTTCGTGCTGCGCTAAACTTTGCGACAGATTACCACCTATCTGCGCCTCTCTACGAAAGAACGCGTCCGAAAAGAAGGAAAATAATCGGAGCGCCATGCGAGGCCGATACGCTGTACGTCTCGGTTTAAATGCATTTTCGAGGAACAAATTAAGTATTCACGAGAGAAACGAGAATACGCGGCTCCAAAAGAGAAGCAAAAGAATGCGCGCGCGAATTCGATGCTCCCGCTCTCTCCCTCCCCAAGCTCTTATAACTGACTTTTTAGTCACGTTCCTTGAACGCGATTGCTATTTTGGAAGTTAATATGTTTTACTTTTCATTCCAAACGCGCACACGCATCCCATGCTGGATCAATGTCGCCCATCGCTGTCCGATCAAAATATCGTTTCTCGCATTGCGTTCAAGAATTTTAAATACAAAAGAAAAATATTGGAAGATAAGAAACATTTTCTATTACATCGCAATTTGCGATAACCGATAACTGATATTGAATAAAATGATGTATATAATGTCAAATAATGTGTGAGTTAAAGAAAAAACGTCGCGCCACTTTACCTCGAAATCTCCACTGATAATTACCAACGTCATAATTGCAGCGAACCGGGACAAAGAGACTTTCACACATTTCAGACTCAGAACCGATCTTGCGGTTCTTGTCGACGATTAAGCACGCGATGAAGCACGCAGTTAGTTAATGAAAAGAAGGGGGCCGTCGTATCCGCGAAAAGTAGCTCTCGGTCCTAAAAATACTGCCGAATCTAATTCTCGATTACGTCCCGCGAACTTGAATGCGAGACGAAGGGCAATATACTGATTCACGAACATTGCTCGGGAGCGTGCAAGAGGCGTCGAGTTCACCGTAAATATCGCATTTAGCTTTTGAAACAATGCCAAGATCGCGTCATTATCATTTGCTCCGCCGTCAAGACCCCGCCGCGCTTAGGGTTTACTTTAGCGGCGATCGTCACGTCGAACATTACGAGCATCTCGTGTATCGTCTACTAAAAATTACATCAGTTCCGAAGAATTGTCCACCTACTCAGTCTACTGGTACTTATCGACAAACACATTTAATCCGTTAAACGTTAAACCTTTCCGACAGAGAACGCGAAATGACTGCAGTCGACTGATGACAAATGTTAGGATTAGAATACGCGAAGCTATCGTATAACGACGAAAAATTCATCGAATACTTTCGAAAGTTAACGTCCACGAGATATTTTGAAATATTCCGAACAAAGTTTTACAAAATGCATAAACAGCGTACAAACGCAGCGCACGTTCCTCGAACGGTATCCCCGTACACCCTTCGCAGCGAAGGGGTTGCTAATGCTCCTGAGACCCCCGTAAGCGTGATAAATATCTTGAATCTTCGTAAGAGATGCCCCCTACGAGACGCCTTCGCAGTGATCGGTTTCGCGCGAGGCTGCTCTCTCTCGACGAGTGACATTGCATAAATTCCGGTCAGCAGCGAGTGCGCCGTCCGCGTTGCTGCTGCGTGTCGCAAGATATTCTTCGCTGAAACTAGCGGAGAAAAGAAAAAAGAGACTATTGATCCTCAAAAGCCGCCGGTCGCGCTGGTCTTTCGTTCGGCGCGCGAACCGGCAAGATATAATTTAATGTATCTAATGATTCGCGGAGAGTGAGTGGCAGGAACGTGAGTGGCGTACCAAGGTCGTCGTATTTTTAGTTAGGCCAATGTTTAGTTGGCCACGTTCGTTCTCGTCGGAGATAGAGGGACCTTGAAAAATTCGCGGATAACATCTGCAGCCTTATCGACGCGGCGGTCCCCAATCCGCCTCCTCCTCTTTCTCCTCCTCTCCCTCCCTCTCTCTCTCCCTCTCTCCCCCTTCTCTCTCCCCCCTTTCTCTTTTCCCCCGCTTTGCGTTCTTTGGCGATAAACTTTTTCAGTACTAACCTAGTATAAGCCAGCCGTTCAAATATTAATCGACAATGCGAGGCCGCACCTGAATTTGCACAACCGACCGATCGACCGATCGGCTGATTGTCGCGCATTTGTCAAAGTTTTCTCCTCCTCCCAACCCTCTCGGCTCCGATTTCCTCCTCCCCCCTCCCCAAGGATACTAGCGAAAAAGATATATGCGCAATCGAAAAAATGCGTCAGCCAGACTATCATGGTCTCCGTCGCGGCCGATGACGACTGCCGTCAACTCGGGGAACATTCTCGCCAGCTGAGACTCGGTCGAAGCCGCGAAAACGCACGCACACACGCACACACACACATACGTCGCGTTCGATCGGATATATTTCTTATTCTTTTCCCCGCACACACTCGCATTCAGACGCGAGCGCGCTCAATACGGCGCGGCCGCCGAAATCCGCTTGTGGAAGGTCACGCACACCCAAGTACGCCATTCTTCGTTCCCGTAATTATTTGCCATTATCGTTAGCGGGGAGGGCGACTCCCGTATCACCTTAAGCGATGTAATCGCGCCATTACGTCGACGTAAGCGGTCAGGCCCCGTTTCTCTCGACGCGCGTCGGCAGTGCGATGATTTTCGATATACGGGTCGCCATGCATCGGCATTCCCGTTTCTCGTTTAATTCCCCGTTTCGTATAGTAGTTGAAACTTGTAATAACTTGGTAACGCCATAACTCGGCATTCTAATTCCGTCTGGCGTCTTTTTCCACCTTTCGTTAAGTATCGTAGATAATTTCATTGTTAAGAATGCACCGTTTTACAGATTATAGAAAAAAAAAATTATTAGACCTATCACATCCTCTTTTACGACAACATATTATACGTGTGCTATGCGCATACGAAAGATCAATGAGAATCCCGGAAACCGAAGTTGCGAAACGTAATTTCCGGCGCTTTATTATCGATCAATCATATTGTATATTATTTTCTTTCCTTTTCTTTTCTTCGATCGTACCTACGCGTGCAACGAACGTCACGGCGCCATATCGGCGATATCACGCCGCGTATATTGATTCTATTGCAAAACGTTAACACACGGGGGCAACGTTAACAACACACGGATACGCAGCCCGTTCAATCGAGCGATACAAGCACGTCAACGATCGATTATCGAGAAATCGGCAACACTTATGTCAACGACACTCAAAGCATCCGGCGCTGATGGTTGGATTCCCGATCGGGAAACCGGCGAATGCGATACGCATACACAAACGCCGGGGGCGCGTCGCCCTGCGCGTCATTAACCCCCTTCTTTTTAAGCCCCGGCGCCGGGGTAACGATTTCGCGGCGCGCCACGAATATTGCACAGTGATGCCAAACTCTGGTACACACTCAATTCCATTTCTTTTACGCCAATTGCGTTCGCGTGTGCACATCGTCGTGCCGACATTAATAACGGCGGTTCGATGTTCGAGCGAATGTATCTGCTGCGGCCAGCGTGAATTTTTCGCGCGAGTCGATAAAATTGTCGTCGGGCCCAAAGACGTCGCTCTGCCCACGTAACTATGCTCTTTATTCAACCGCCTCGGCTATAGAAAAAAAAAAAAACAAGAAAAAATACCGGTAGGTATACAAGGTGTCTCAGAGAAAAGTTTTTCGGATTGAATTATTTAGTCCTTTGACGATTTTTAGATGCCAGAGTCCAATTTGAGCTGAAATTGCTTCATGGAACATTTTTTAAGAAGTATAGTTTCGGCTTGTCTAGGAATGTCTCACAAAAGTTATAGGCACAATTAACAATGAGCTACTCGAAAATATTCTACGTATATTATTGACAGCAACATGAAAACGTGGTATAGCAACGGCACATCGATGATAATATTATAGTTGATACATTTTTGATACATTTCAGTGCTCTGCCCTATTTAACTTTTTGCCTCATGTTACAAATATTCCGTTCTGAATAATATATTCTCAAATTCTCGCATATTTTTCCCGGGACACCTTACACTCATATTGATTTGAAACATAAATAGATAAATAGATCGAAATTATACGTCTGCACTTTTATAAAAATTTATAAAATGACGCGTGAAAATTGACGAGTAAAAATAATTTTTTTTAACGTAATATCTGCGAAGTACGTGTATGTAATATCAAACGCAACGTATATATGTTTCCGATACATAGATATAACGTATTAATAAAGTACATTTGTGAAACGTGCCGCGCGCGGATTCACCTCTTATACGGGATCTAGATAAACCGTGATAATAAATTCGATCGTATTCGTGTATTAAAACGTAGCGCAATGACGTTTGACGTGTTAACGAGCATAAGTTACAGTCGACGAGCGTGCTTGTGCGCCGAAATTTTGCAAGGACGACGCGACATTCCGAGAATTACATTTCCGAGCCCGGCTGTAAGATTACGGTTACCGAGCTCGGCCGTGTCCGCTCGAAACTGTGGAGCGCAATGTGCTCCGCGTAGTGATTTTTTTTACATGATTTTTATGATATGCAAAATGTAGGCGATTCGTATAAATGGTGCCGTATAGTAATGATGATATCGATGATTTTGGAACGCATGCCAATTATAGAAGAGATTTTAATAATCTTCCAAGCAGATAGTAGTGCTCTTTCACCGCAACCAGTAAACATTTTCATTCACGTAATTTGTGATTTGTGGTTAGTTTGATATAACTGCACAAGTCCTTAGTTACTTTTATTAGAGCGAACCGCTACATCGCGTCACGATCGAGCTCTGCCGCGATGTATCGACTGTCAGTGGAAGAATAATAAAGTAGCGCAGAGTGCCCTTAAAAAAATCAAAAGAACGCACATTGAACGCACGTTTCTATACGGCCGCGTGATAACGAGTGCTACATATATAGCGGGAGCGTGATATCGATTTACCTCGACTTCTCAAGCAATTCTAATGATTTCAAAAGGGCAAAAGAGCTAAAAGAGATTCAAGTTTTCCTTACCTTGCGAAGTGCCCGCTAGATCCGGTGTCTGCAAGCCGTGGCCCAACCCTGGAAATTTCACTATCGTCACACGTAGCAACGGCAATCCCATCGCGCGCAGAAACTCAACAACGGCCTGTACGCAATTTCGCAATTAAAGAAGAAAAAAAGACGCGTGGTGATGCGACCGAGGGTGGTGCGGACAAAAATCGGTCAACTGCGAAAGCGGAGTGCTATACGCCAAGAGCCGAGAACTCCAGTCGCGCAGACGATGCGTGCTCAAACGGTGCTCAAACAAAGGTCTAAATCACGGAAGCAACTGAATATCTTTCTTAAAATGCAAAATAAAACAACTCAGGCAGGAATGTTGGCAGCAACCAATGTACGTACTCGACTCAAACCGTGACTTATAATTCGACGTGCGCACGTAATGAGAATTACCGCTATATATGGAACGGAGACCGTGTGCGCTGGAGAGACGATCTGTCGCGTACGCTCAACCCTTAAGTGCAGAAAAATAAAACATACATTTCCTGAAAATCTAGATTTATATCCTTTCTTCAGGTCCTTTCATTTTCAAGGCCTACCTCAGATTGAATAGAAAGTTGATAGTCCGAGATTAATATCGAGCAAGTCACTCGCGCACTTAAGGGTCAAAGGGTGAACGCAGCCGAAGGGCTGCGAATTGGTCTGTGCGTACAGGCCCACCACGGGCTCCGGTGTCCCCCACGTACCTGATAACGGCGTGTGATCGGTGGTGAGCGCCGCCATACTGAAGTTGAAGCTGCCGGGCGTCGACGTGAAGAGCTTGCTTTCCGGCAGGAAGTTCTGCGCGGACGTGTGCTCCGGTTCCGGCTCGTGTTCGTTGCTGCTCGCGGACGCGGGCGGCCGGTCCGACGCCGCGGCGCCGGAATCCGACGAGTCCTCATTGTTGCCGGCGTTACCGCCGCCGTTGCCGCCGGTCAGCTCCAACGGCTCGCACTTTATATTGTCCTCGACGAGGCTGTTCTCGTCGTGTACCCCGTTGCCCTCCACCTTCGTCGACAGGTGGTTGTTCTTGACCATCGAGAAGTCCGTGGGCGTGGCGTCGTTGTTGTTGAGCGGTGGCGACGGCACCCGCGGTCTCTTGGCCGACTCGTCGTGCGGGTCCGGGGTGCGTCTCTCGTTTCGACGTATCTGGGCACGGCGCAGGAGCTGCTGCACCGTGGTCGGCGTCGGGGTCACGGGCGTAGGCGAGCCGCCGCGAGGGAAAGTCTCCTCCGACTTCTCGTGGAACGGCAGGTGATTGCCGCCGGCCGCTAACGCGCGGACATGCGACAGCTGAAAACAAAAATGGAACGGCAATGGTAGTATTAATTATACAGACTACAGCACACGCACGTACGCACGCGTGCACGCACACTCCACTCCTACGCACGCTCCCAAATCGGCCGTAATTACTGAGACCATCGCGATACGCGAGCCGGATTTGTCGTTGAATCGATCGAAAAATCGTTTCACCAAAAATGATAGTTCGGTCGATTGGGTGCGGTGAGCAAATTGAAGAGTCTCGCGCATATCGCGACACCGTATCAATATTCGATACTTAACATTTACGGTAAATACCGATTTTCAATTTATTGAGCGAGCCGCTTTATCTTTGTTCGCTTGACCTATGACAATTACGAGTCGGAATCAAGATAGACGCGCTCTCTGCATCGAGATAACACGGAAGGGATCTTTCGCCAAATGTAACGTCTAACAAGTAACGTAAAAGATTATACATTTGAGCTTTCGAGAGATACGCGGCGAGCTACGCGACGTTACGTCGTGGCCAAATACCCACACACAATACGTGTTCACTTTCTCACGGTTGAAACTCATGTTTACACGCGCTCTTAAACCAAACTTCGAAACCGTGCCACAGACACGGTCAAGAAAATGGAACGGAGATAGAATCTTACGCGCCAGCTGTCGCACCTCCATTGTCACTCGTAATTCTCGTAAACGCAGCGTGCAACGTTCTCACGTGCCCGCAGCGTCAAGGTCCGCGAAACTCACCGGAATTACCCCCGCTTTCAGTCCCCTCCCCCTCCCCCCCCCCGTAATTGCGCCCGAAAAACTTACCTCATCTCTGTCGGGCTGGTCGGTCTGTTGCGTGAGACCCGATACCCTGAGGACCTCCGCCGTCTTCAGAAAACTACTGAGAGAACGCTGATGCACGTTCACCTCGCCGTGATAAATAAACTCCACTAAGGCATGCAAGTCGCTGAACGCTACATCCTGGAGCACTATCACTGGGTGCTTGCACGGCGTGCTCTGAAACGGTGCAACGTTTATTGCGCATAATCATTAACGGGTGGCGATTGAATTTCTTTTTATTGACTTCTAAATCGACCTCGTTTACTTCGCGAGCGAAATCCGTTCCGAATGTTTCACGTGAATCGTGAAACCGGAAGGTCTTCACTGGCATTAACGAAAGAGGGAAGAGGGCGGGAGAGGCGGACTCCTTACCTTGAGCAATTCTCTGAAGTACGGACTACAGGCGGAGAGAACGACGCGATGCGCTTTCAGGCTCTTGCCGTCGCAGGCCAGCGTCACGTCCACGAAGTCCTCATCGTCCCGCAGATTTTCAAACGCCGAGGTTATGCTGCTCTGGTAATTGTTCCATCGCAGGCAAAAATGTTGTGTATCTACCATCGTTGTGTCTATTCACCTGCAATTAGAAAGGAACGTCTTGCTGCCACCGACTGGACTGAACACAGAGCTGTCACTTAGCGATCTAAACGCGACGCCCGCGATGCGAGAACGCGCGTGCAAAAAACACGCGCGGCCGATCGGCTTCGCCGCTTAAAACTAACGTTAATGTGACGCACGCGCGCGTAATTAAAAATTTTCGGCTACGATGCCGTCCTAGGGCACGACGCGCGCCGATAAGCTTGCAAACTGATAATTTTAGATAAGTCCAAATTTCGACATTCGAAAACACAATTGCAACGTGTACACACATTCGATACTGATATCAAATCGCAGTTGCATGTGTACCGCGATATTCCTGATAAATCGGAGGATGACTATAAAAAAAGAGGAGAGGACGTTGGAGAGAGTTAAAAGAAAAAAATAACACACAGCGAGAGATTAGATGCTTGAGAATGTATTCTTGTCCTCGCGTGATGCATATTTAATTCAGCTGCGATATCCGCTCGTTTCAATTCTCCCCGCTTGTTACAATGACGAGAAAATTTTACATCGTCGATATTAAATTTTTTTTCTACGTGGCTTAAATTATTGGCGATAAAAAGTAATTTCCAACCGGCAATCAATTTTTCATAAATTTATATACGGAAAGTTCGAAGCTTCTTGTATCGAGGCTTGACTCGAGCTTAAGAAACAACAGGGAAGAATTGTGTAAGAAACGCAAGATTAATTACAGAGATGTAAAAAATGTGTATTACGACGTCGAGATATACAAATGAAGAGACGTTTTCATGCTCCTCTCCACTTCGAAATACGTCGGCATATGCGCGATAATCCGAAAACTGTCTTGCGAAAGATACGCGTTAATCGGCGACGCGTAGTGAAATAATGAATTGGAAATTCTACAGAAGAAATGGAGGAATTGCGAATAGATAAACTTACTGTCGGCGCGGGAAGGAGAGACACGCGTTTATTTGTCCAATTGCGCGGAGAAGAGGCGGGGATTGCGGGAATAAAAAACTAAGGAGGACCGTGTGCAATTCGCCGCTTCGCCATACGGAAAAATTAGGTCGTCAAGCCGGAGCCAATTGAGAGTACGTTGATTAAATAATTCTCCGCTACTTATAAAAGCGGGAGCACTAAATGTACGCTGATAGTGTTATCTTAGCGTAATGATAAAAAAAAAGAGGAAAGATCTTAAAACAAATTTACAAAGCTCGTTCCTCGCGTGAGTGTGCTGGCGCGCACTGACTGAAATGCCGAGACGTTTAACGAGAGAGACGTTTTCGCGAAGATAATGTTAAGCGAAATTGGAACCGATAACCGTGCGCCGCCGCCGCCGCCGCCGCCGCCGCCGCCGCTGCGTTTTGTCGCTTTTTAACAAATAACAAAATCTGCATAACGAATTCGCAAATCCACTTATGCCATCGAATACCGTATACGTATCGTGTATCGATAACACGAGCTCCGTGAATTTAAATTGTTTCCGGTCTCGCATTTTTTTCCCGTTGCGTACAATAACGATAAAAAAAAAATAGGAAAGTGAAATGACGAAGTGTGGTGCAAACACGAGGAAAAGTCGGCAGGCGGGAAACGCTCGCGTCTCCTTCCCTTTAAATCGCGCGGCGTACCGATATGTAGAAACCGTTCTCTCCGAGTTTCTAGGGTCGCGCTATCGCAGTCTGCTAAATTTACGTGTGACGAATCGGCGAGATAACTCCGCCACCGAACATTGTTTGATAACAGACCGAAAAAAAAAAAAAAAAAAACGTCGGGCTCGCGTCGCGCGCGCTGGATTCGACTGGTACAGCCGAAAAAAAATTACAATTCTATCGCTGTTCTCGCGCGCTTTATTGCCGGCGCGCGGCGAGCAACGCCGTAACTATTTGCACAATTTTGCCGCGCACAGCCGGTCGCGGGATGACCGCGGGTGGAGATTACGCGAGCGGGAAATACCGGATCGGAGTTTTGGGGAACATGGCATGTGTCACAAGTTGTACATCACACTCCCGCCGAAACGTCGGATCGCGACCGAGAGAGAGTACGCACACACCGTTCGACGCGCGCGATCGACGGATCGATCCCGTGATCGTGATCCTCTCGAGAGTACGGTACCTTCACTAACACACACACGTGCAGCCAAGTATTGTAGTTTCTCGCACGATATATACAGTTTCTAAGGCACGCTCGGCCGGCAACGCGAATTACAGTTTGCCAAGTGCGAACGCGTTATCGCGAGGGAACACCTATCGGCCGTCATGCCGCGTAAGCTAATGACCGAAACAATGAACCGAACACGATGACGACGCGACGGAGCGACGCTGCCTGCGTGCGTGCGTGAATGAATGCGTGCGGGCGGGCGAACTGTGTGCGTGTGTTTATCTCCGAGCGAAAAGAGAAATGGAGCATATATACACTTGACACACGCGACAGAAAAAGAATCGTTCACGAATTCGCGCGGTGGTCCCTCTCGTATCGAGACGCAAGTTCCATCCGAGAGATCGAGCAGTTCCGCGATCGACTCGCGTATATATAGCGACGCGTGAAGATCGGGAGATAGGATCCTCGGCCGTGAATCCGTCCCCCGAAAAACTGATTCGCGGAAGCGTTTTCGCGCGAGCGAGCGAACGAGGGTGCGAGGATATCAGTAAATACACTTTCAAATAAATACTAAACGATTTTGTCGTTCCTTCCTTCCTGCGCGTGGATCATCCTCCTACCCCTCCGCTCCCTCTCATCGCGCGCACCAACCACCACCACCGCCCCCACGCCGTCGCCGCCGTCCGAACTGTCGGCCACACCGAAAGTGATCGCGATCGAACGAGGATGGCGCGGCGCGCGCGTGAGACAGAAAGAGAGAGCTAGATAGGCGGAGGCGGAGGCGGGATGGGGAGACGAGAAGGATGATCGAGCGGGCAGGATCGAGCGCGCCGCGACTTTCGCGCTTGCCGCGCGCGCGAGATCCGCGTTTCATCCGCGTGACGGATCTCCGGATGTTCACGTATCGCGCGACGACGACGACGACGACGATTATTGTCCAGGTCACACGTCGCGGTACGCAAGTATCGGAGAACCGGTACAGCACGGCGGTACAGTGGCGGTGGCGGCGACGACGACGGCAACGAGGGCGGCAACGGGGACGACGACGACGACGACGACGACGACGACGACGCGACGTCGACGCGCGCGGAATCTTCTGCACCTTGACTGGGGGCGCCGCGAGCGAGCAGTCACCGCAGCAGGCTCCTTCCCCGTCGCATGCCGTGTGCAGAGCGAAACCGACCAACCCCTAAAACGTCACGTCACGACTGTGCGACTCCGTCCCGGAGAAGGCGCCGTGCTTTCCCCCCGCGCCGCTTCACGTCGGGCCGGTACGCCGCGAGGCCGCACGAAAATGTACGAAAAGCCGGCGATCGTCGCCGTTATACGAGAACGGGCGCGTATCCGCGCGAGAGGGAGAAAAGCGAAGAGACGGAGGAAGGAAGAAGTCACGAGAGGGAGAGAAAACGCGCGCCCGTCGCGTCGTCGGGGGCGAGGAGGAATACGGAGAACACGGGGAAAGGGTGAGAGCGCGGGAGAAAGGGAGAGGGAGAGAGATCGGCGACGATTGAATGACACGCGAATCGAGAGGAAGAAGCGAAAGGGGGAAGGGGATTTTTTTCATACTTGGGGTACATCTCTAATCAATAGTTTAGAAGACGAGTGATGCACGAGCGGGAGCGAGGAGTTGAAAAATAGCGCGACGTGTGTGAGCAATGAAAGGTTTTGCGGAGCGACGACACCGCGTGTGCGATAAGATGACGTGTGCGCTCCGAACGCGACACACACGCACAAAATGAGACGGAAACGCAGAGAGAGACGAAGCGACATAATCCATTCCTTATGTTCGCGTAATGAATCGGTCTGGCGGCCAGCGATATACACGCTAATAATGCACGATTAGAATATCGCGGATTAGAATACCGAGAATTGAAATCGGTACATAATTTTTCGGCTGGTTCTTGACGTTAGAAAATTGGGCTTCGTTATGTTAATCGCGTCCGCGTTTCCGTCACCGTGAACAATAAACCGCAACGTTGCCTAGCGTTGGAGATTAGGTTTACGCGAAATTATACATCGGCGTCTTGCAAAGTACAACGATGAATTATCACTGGGAAGAATTAACGTTATCTAATAAAATCTTTCTTATTACGAAAACTAAAGCTATATATCGATCAAAGATCATGCTCCGATCATCAATCGTGTACCGATCATTGCATGAAGCTCCAAGATTTAATAAAAATTAATTTAAGAATCGAAACCGGCTAATGAACTCGATTTTCCGTGTTACAGGTATTAAAAATGTACCTTTGCCGCATATCTAGCGACGAGAATAAATATGAAAAATCATTTTCAGAGTACACCGATTTCCATCTCTGAATTAAACACGAGAATATATAATTCTGAAATATATATATAAATCTTGGATTACTTTACCGATCATTTTTATACGGATTTTATATGATTTTGGGATTAAAATTTCACGAGAAAAAATTCACTCCGATGTCGAATTAGCGCGAGAAAAAGACAAGAAATGGATTGTCACGGATTCTTCAAGGCGATAATAAGTAACCGAAAATAAAAATTAACGAACGAGGTATGAAAAATCGTGGAGCGAGCGTAATCGGATAGAGCTGCGAGCTAAGAAATTCGAATAAGGCCGATTATATATCTCCAATCTCCGTGTGACGTATCGAGTTATCGTTAGCGTAAACTGCGGACGGCTCTCTAACGAGGTAAGATTTACTCCAGAGCGATGCGCTCGAACGCAGCCCCGAGTTAATTACCTTTTGGGGGGAGGGGAGTCTGTCAGAGAGTCGCTCTCACGTGCGTCGCCTTTCCCGGTGTCGTCTCGCCGATTTCAAACCACCATCCTCCGACTTCTGGTTCCGTCTGCGGTCTGACGGTCTTCCGGTCCCTTTCCTCCACGCCGGCTGTCACTGTGTGGCACGCGGTTCGCAGTTAAATATCATCGTTCACCGACGACGCGCGGTACCAATTGACTTGAATCCCGGCGGTGCCCTCGTTATCGCCGTTTGTCTGAAAACCATCCGTTTCTTTCTCTGCGTGTTCTGCGAGAATCTTATTGCGAGGGAAAGAAAGAAAGAGAGAGAGAGAGAGAGAGAGAGAGAGAGAGAGAGAGAGAGACAGAGTGGCGCGCGTCCGAACCGATTTACCCCCTCATTACTGGCGGTAATGGTTGCACACCGTGCACATGTGCGTACGCACGCATCAACCCTCCCTCTCGCTCGCTCGGTCGCTCGCGCGCGGTACACTCAACGTGCGCGCAAACACACATACGTGTCCACATACGCGGAGGACACCACTTTTTCTCTCTCTTTCTCTCTTTCTTCCTCTCAGACAAGGCACATACACGCACACACGCGCGCGCGCGCGTCAACATACCCGCACTCGTATACGCACACGTTGCCACGAGCTGCACTGCCGCGATCGTCGGAAAACGGAATCCCATCCGGTTTGTCTCGGCTCCTTTCACCCGAGAAGCGCACCGACCGAAAATCTCCGCACTCGCGGGAAGAACACGCGCGAGACTCGAACCGAAAGCGAGAGGTGACGGAAGATCCTTTTCTCGCTCCTTCTCTCTCTCTCTCTCTCTCTCTCTCTCTCTCTCTCTCTCTCTCTCTTTCTCTCTTTCTTTCTCTTCCGCCCGCCGGCCTCGTTTCGACCGCGAAATACGAAATGTTACCGCGAGACGAGACGATAACGATCGACGGCACGGATGGACGTTCGGACAGGGGATGAATGTACCTAGCACGTGTCCCAGCACCAATCGCCGAAGGAGAGATTAGTGCACGTCCGTCCTTACACCCCGCGATCGAAACAACGATTCCCGGTACAAGTTCGAGGTCGGATGGACGAGGGCACGATAGGCATAATCACTGTCGCGGCATCGCACGCGGGGAGCAGCTGCCGATTCGCGACGGCAGTGACCGGCTCGGGAGTTTTAAAAGCGAGATATGAAGCGTGTGTGGTGGCGAAATTGAAAACGAAAAAAAAGAGGGGAAAAAAGAAAGAACGAAAGAGAGAGAGCCGAGGGAGACAGAGAGAAGGAGGAAAGAATGAGATAGGGAAACAGAGGGAACGAGGACCCGGAAGAAAAAAAGAAGAGAGACGTGCGTAACGTAAACCGGCGCGTTACAGTGACACCACGAGCCGACGAAGCACCAAGTACGGGCTGCTGTTCCCGAGCCTGGTTAGGACTAGCATGCGGGGGGAAGGCTCCCGCTTTGCCCGCCGTTATTCTTTATCGGAGCATGAGACATCTGTCGTAATAAGTGCGGACTAAAAAATAGTGCGTACGCAGAGAGAGAGAGCGTGAGAGTTGAAGGCGCGCGAGAACGAGAGAGCCGGCCACGGGCGCCATGGTGGGAGGTTGATGCTTGTGGCCGCGGCGGCTGTTTCTCTCCCCGTGTACCCCGCACACAATCTTGGTCTCTTCCCTCTGCCACACTCTTTCTTTCTCTCTCTCTTTCTCTCCCTCTCTCTCTCTCTCTCTCCCTCCCTCCTTCCCTCCGCCGGCGCGCTCTACCCCGCCGTAATCAGTTCACGAGACGAAAATGCGCGTAGCCGCCGCGAGCCGAGTCTGGCCACGAGAGCTGTAAAAATCTTGGATGCGCTCGCGGAGCCTGAGAAAAAAGATAGCGTCCGTCGTCGGATTCTGCACGTCTTTTTCCCTGCGCTCGAAAAAGGATCGACGATCTCTTTATTAAGATTTAATTTTGCGCTAGTCGCGAGGACCGTCGACTTTCATCATCGTTCGGACGTTTCGCAGGATCTCTCGAATTTCTCGCACGTATCAGAGATCGATCTTCCAGTTTTGCTTTACGAGCGGCGCGGCGGAAGGGAAGAGATGGATGAGATTCGCCCGTTGAACGTTGTCACGGAATAGGATGTCGCGCGAAATGATCCGGGCCGGTTTTCGGTCGGCTCCGGATGCGAGTACGTTACTGCTCCGAAACAAGAGGAACGAAACCGTAAAATAGTTCCCGCATGTTTCGGCTGAGATCGATAAACGGGGATCCGCTCCGCCGTTTTCCCCGATAATTATGTACCCCTCGTTCGTTAACATTAACGAAGCAAAAACGCGTTGACTCGCTCGCTCGCGGATGCGCGCGAGTACGTATCCTTGCCGCGCGGCACGCGCGCCGTCCTGCTCCTGCTAAACTCGACAGTAGCACCCAGAGCTATTACCCCCCCCCTCTCTCCTTCTTTCTCTTTCTGCCGCGAGCCGTGCACCACCGTAGGCGACCCCACTCGATTCGCCCCTCAAAAAATCATTACGCCCTTCCACGGGCTGCGCATGAACGCGGTTTTAATTCGCTACTAGAAAAGTAAAATGTAAACGGTGGTGGGCTCGAGGGCCCGTCAAGGGGCGGGTGGTGGCTGGTGGCGGGCTTCGGGAGGATGAGAAAAAGGCGGATAGAGAGCGCGAGAGAATCGCGGGGGTGCGCGGGCAGGACGGCACACAGGCTGGCGGAGGCGGCGACGGTACGCGGGGGGTCGGTTGGGTGGTCGGGTGGTCGGGTGGGTGGGTGGTTGGGTGGCCGGACGACGGGGTGGGAGACGAAGTTTCGCGGACGTGGTCGAGGACGAGGGCGAGCGAATGTACGAGGAATGAAGCGACTGCGAGAGCGCGACGTAGGACAGATCCTTTTTCCTCCGACTAGCGACTAGCAGGAGGAGGAATATGACGGCGCGGGAGAGGATGGGGCGCGGTAGAGAGATGGAGGGGTTGGAGGTGGAGGCGAGAGGATATACTGCGCCCCTACTTCTCTAGGGGTTCCATTGTAATATTTATTGATTGGATTCCTAGGAGCCCAGGCCGTGAGGGCTGTGGCACCTATGCTTGGACTAGATTGCGTACGAACGCTCGCGACGCGTTCCTCGACGATCGAGCCGTCACTTTTTCCACCACGCTTTTACCTTCGTCTCCTTTACTTGTTTTTTTTCTCTCGCGCGTTATCTATAGACATTCTTCTGCATCTCACTCTCTCTCTTTCTCTGCGATCCACGTGGTTACAGATTTGCGTAAATGCCTCCGAACGAACGGCACGTGTCTTCGCGCGATTGCGACAAAAAAATCGCAAGAGGCGAGAATTAATTATAGTACGAATAAGCGCTGAGAAATTTTCGATTTAAATGAATTAAAGAAGCACGCGTCGAAGAGGACGAATTGTACAAAATCGCTCTGCAAAATTCTTGTCGATGGAAAATGAATAATTTGGGGACTATTGCTTTTTGCAAATGTAGATCAGCAAGTAAAAATTTTACCATAAATTGTATAATGCAATTAAATTTAAATTAAATTATGTCAACACAATCGTATCTCAAAACGATGTAGGAGAATATATACGATTACGAGAGTTACATCTCTAAGTTTGGCCATCTATGTTTTCGCAACAAATTATTTACGCCAGATTTTGCCGAAACGAGTTTCACGAGAAGAATTTAACTTGTCCTCGTTTCGCCCTAAAAACTATTTCGGCACACAGACCGATGCAAAATCGTCGATCCGTTTAGTAACACTCAATTTTAGCGAGCGAACGTCAAATCGCATATATTTGGAATGCAAACTCGCCAGGGTCGTAACATTATCGTTCCCCCGACGATGAAGCGCGAAACACGTTATGCATAGGACGTGGCAGAAACGACGGAACTTACTTTCACTGGCCTTCCGTACACACGCATTCGATGGTTTCGCATATACATAGAACGACTAGTCCGATCACGTGACGCTGCGCCTCGCTTGCAGGCTCGCGTCTGCATCAACGAGAAGCAGCAGGTGTCCAAAAGCAGAGGTGACCACACCACGAGCGAGAAGAAGAAAGAGCGTTATAGAGCATTGCGTGTGTGTTTGTATGTGTGTACCTGTGGCTGCGAGAGAGAGAGAGAGAGAGAGAGAGAGAGAGAGAGAGAGAGAGAGAGAGGAGACGAAGGCGGGGAACGTGCGCGCGCGAACGGTGCGGAACTGGTAATCCTTGATCTTACGTGACGTAATAAATCCTCGCCGAATACGGGAGTTGCGTTAAATGCAGAATATCTCACGGACTCCGTAAGGCGAGCCCCGAAGAACACGATCGCGGCAAAGATTTACAACCGCGCGTAATTGATTTTAATGAACGCTTCTCGCAGATTTGGAGGATTCTCAAGGATGTTCTCAAAAGTGAATGCATGTATGTATGTATATATATATATATATATATATATATATATATATATATATGTTGTCTTCATATATGTATGTGGAGAGAGAGAGAGAGCTTCATATGGGATAAGGGAACAACTAATGTGCACATGCAAATTTACGAATTGTTAATACAACCGTGCATGATTGATTTGGAGGAACGTCTTACGTTGAAACGGAGAGAGAGTAAAAAATAAAATTATATAATATGTATTTCACGTTCTCTTCTTGTATATTCTTCTTCGAATAGATTCTTCACTTCTTATTCCATTCGTAAATTTATAAAGGCAGACAAAGCAGAATATACCGCATCAACCGCATGTCTCGAAATCACAGAACTGATGTCACTAGAAAAATATCCGGAAAAGTATTGGCCGATGATTTCATTGTCTTCTTTATAAAATAAAAAACCACTTTTATTTAGGCGCATAACTCGCCATTACAAAGTCGGGAAGAAATGCTTTGTAACGTAGCATTGTACGCATTCAGGTGGATGCTTCTATTGCAACTAGAAGCGTCTACATCACGTAATCATCCAAACCTTTCTTGCACATCTTGTCTCCTTCACAAGTCCACCATTAAGTATATGACATTACGTACATAGGTTATTTCAGCAAAAAAATGAAATGTCGCATAATTGTATATAGAATAATATGAAAAATTTAAATTGTCATAAATGTTGAAAATTAGGCATTAAAAATTATTGCGTGTCGTACAAAGAGCTAATATGACGTGAAAGTATTAGTACTATTACTATTATAAATTATAATTACTCTGCGCGCGTTGCACATTCTTCATTTAGAATGGAATCTATTCTCGTATGTGTGACCTCCTTTTCTGTTTAAAATTATCTAAATAACATATTAACTCTACCCCTCATTTGAAACCTGGCAATTTTACGTTAAAACGTATCGTATATTTCATTCTCGACGAAGAAGGCGACAGAGAAAAACGAGAAAAATGCACGATGATATTCCACAATCGTCGATTTCAGGACTAATTGCCTACAGCCATCAGTATTCGTCTCTATATATGTCACCTATTCGATACGAAACGCAAAAAAGCTATTACAAGAATCATACATCGTCATTTAATTACGATAGAGAGCAGATCGCACTAATGAACGCGACGTACCAAGCGGCACGGAGCCCAAAATGGCCCCCTCCTTCCCGCGTTAGTGGCTTGGAAACGTCGTTAGGCGCTACGCATTGCACCTGCCGGTTAAAGTGCCGCCTACCAACGGCGAGACCGGCGTTTTCCGGGATTCGTGGTGATCGACGGCAACTGTACACGGCGATAAATCGCCCTGTTTAGGGAAGCGACGTGGCGGCCCGGTCCCAAATGCACTTTGCACACGCGAAGTAACAAAAGGCAGAGGTGAGGTATCGGGGACAGCATACGTTTGATCGCCACGTACGTACCTTCCCCATTCTTTCGTCTATCCTTCTCTGGTCCCCGACTCGCCTCGGCCCGACTGCCCTCACTGACGATGAGACCCCTCCCTCCGTCTCCTCTCTCTCCCTCTCTCTCTCTCTCTCTCTCTCTCTCTCTTTCTCCTCTCTCTACACTTCTCTTTCTCCTTCTGCCACCATCGTCCCCTCTGCGCGAACCGGTACCCTTTCCTCTCTTCCCCTTGCACTCGCAAACATTTGGTGGCCGTTGACCTCAAGCGGGCTAATCCGTCGACAGCCAAACAACCAATTATTTCTCTTCAACGGTACGCTTCGCCACGACCGGCCGACATAGCGCTAAACGTGGGAATGCCCGAGGTACTCGACAAATCAGGTGAAAAAAAGCCTCGGTCGATTGCATCGGCAACGATGCACGACGCTCTGACTTCGATTAAATCAAATTTCTTTCGTCGCTTGTTTCCGTAGGCGAAAATATAATTTAGATGCAAACTATCGCGAATTCCCGAGCATGCACACGCACAATCATCGATGTAGAAACCTTGTAGAATTTAATATCGATTTTTTTAGAGTCGTTACAATTAATCCTCGATAATAATTTCCTTCTAAAATAACTTCTTAAGATAGCTCTCACTTTATAACTGAACATATTATAATAATATGCGAAGGTCCCAAAGGAATAGCAGCTTTATGATCTCGATATTTAAGATATTATAAAGAATTTATCATGACTTTTCAATAACTTTTCCTATACTGGTGTACTATCAAAGAAATAAAAAATAACAGGCCCGAGGAATATGCGATTAAGTAAATATAGGTATTGAGTTTTTTGCGATGATTGTCCGATTAGCCAAAAAAAATACCGTCGATATTGATGCCGCGATGGAACCGCGACTTCGTGCGGTGCGGCAAGTTTTATTTTCCTTTCACGCGCCGCTGCCGGAGGTGCAGGAAGGGCTCGGCGTCGAGAACCTTTTACCGTCTGGCCAATACTAGATACGCGCTACTTCATACGAGACTAGTGCTACCGCTATACCTCACGTCTATTCCTACGCTATCTTGTACTACTGCGATTCCGCCGTTCCAACCAAGCGGGGCTTGGAACCGTGGTTCGAAGCGTGGCATCGATGAGTCCGGATTTCGAAATTACAGACAAAAATTGTTTTCTATTTTTATTCCCACGCCGATAAAATCGCGACCGAATTGGTCGCGAAGAATCTCTTTTTGCATTTATAAATCGAAAAATCAAACCTACCAAAATTACGACGGTATCCTATAAGTAAGTAGCTGTAGACGTTCGTGGCTAAAAATCGCCACAGATTTTTCTTTCGGTTGCATATATTCTTAGCTTCTGAATACAAACGATCGTTATTAAAAAATTACTTTTAGCTTGCAAGGACGGCGGATCAAACGCGATATTTTCGCATTTATAATGGACTGAGAATTAACATTGGATCGTTAGCATTGAACTTTCATAGTTGCATTGCAAAATTGTGCATTGTCGATGCAATTTGTGCGATTGCGTGGAGAGGTGATTTGAACGCAGGATGACGACTGCGTTCGGATGCATTTATCTAGTCCAACAGGTTCCGGCAAGCGTCCACGAAACGAACGTGCAACAGATAAGCACGAGATCACACGATGGTCGAGAAGAAGACGCGTGAATAAGGATACGTCTCTCTTTCTATTTTTCGCGTCAAATATACATATATATACTCACGGGAATGCGCATCGCGAAACTGGCGACGAGCGCCGGATCTACGAGACAATCGTTTCATCGATTATCGATCGTCAAATCGTTTTCGCCCGTGCCCGTCTCGGGCCGACCTAGTTTCCAACGATATTCCGTACGATTAATTGAGGCGCGATGATCCACGAATATTTCCGTCGGCGCTTAAAAATACTGAAAACAGGTCAGAGCGGCTATATTTTTAATTGTAGCGCAGACAGTCGGCTGCATCGAGTTTGCATCGCGAGATACATATGCATGAGGCGTTTAAGTGTACGTATACATGTTTACAACGCGGGTTAAAAACGGATCGTAGTAAAGAATTGAGGATGCGCCGCTGGCATTTTTTAGACGAGCGCTTTCAGCGTCGACCGTGATACCGCTTGCACTCAATACGCTTCTTTCTCGCTTCGAGACAGATATGTAACCAGTTTTTTTTCTTTCTTTTTTTATTTTTGCGAAACTAGACACACCTGTAGCAATTCATTTACGCACTTGCGAGCATATCTCATGCGTGTGGCACGCGCGAAGTTAATTACAGGATAAAATGCCACACATTCCATGCGAGTGCGTATCTCGCGTTTCCAATTAAAATAGGATTTTAGAAAAAAAAAAGAAGCTCAGCTTTACAATATATATAGATCAGATATATTCATCATTCAAACGCACATGAACGACTTTTAAAACGGATTCCACGGGATCTCAATTACACGGAATATGGAAAAAAAAAAAAAAAAAAAAAAAAAAAAAAAAAAAACAGAATCAATCTTCTAATCTGGATATTTGTCTGAGTGACAACCTTTCACCGCGTAAAAAGTGAAATTCTCGGCTATCGAAAAAAAATATCGATATCGCAATAACAGCCTCAGTGCGCTTATTTCAACTGGCCGGATTAATTTCCGATATGGGACACGCAAAAAAAATGCCTAATATCGCGATATATATGGAAAATTGCGAGCTTGCAGAAAAAAGCGACTCGTGCTTTTTACCATGCGCTTTATTTTTTCTCGCTCAAAATATAAAAAAAAAAAACTACGTTTCCATCGAAACAGCTTTCGATTTTTTTAACGCGAAACCGTGACCTTGGGCGAATATTTCGAACAAAACGCCGCTATTCCATATTGTTAGGGAAGAAGATCGATATTTCTGGATGATTGAAATTTCAGAGATTCTTCGGTTTCTCGGGCGTCGAACAAGTCGTCGGCGAGCGTGTCAATTATCGCGAAAGACATATCGTATAACGTACCTATAACGTGATGGTCGCGTAAAGTGCCATCGGCAGCTATGCGGTGTGATTCGCGATCACTACTATTATAAAAGCGGCTGCGATCTGCAGAAAGAAATCGGGGCCGCGAGTTTTCTTTTTTTTTTTCCTCACAACAGCCTATTTCTGGGGGCCGCCTAATTCATACGCCCGGGACGCAATATAAACGCACACCCGCGCCCATTGCCGCGTGCACATTTTTTTTTCGCTCGCGGATGTGGGCGCGCGGCATGCGTGTGCGTGTGCACATGCGCGCGTGTAATGCACGAAACAAAGAACCGTCCGAAGGAACCTCGCGCCCGCTCCCGCGCACGCATAAATACTCGGGCCGCGCGCTCGCGCGCATATACCCTCGTCGCGATAACTTACCGGATTCTCGGATATGATTCGTCACTATCAGCTGACGTGCGCATTTCAAGTGGCTTAAATAAAGTGACGCTCTTTCTCGCCGCTTTCACGATAGGGCGCCGCATCGACCTTACATTTTTCTAACCGACTGCAATTCGCGACCGTTTCCTCGCTTCACGTTTTCGACGCGACGTTACTTTTCCTCTCTTCCTTTACTTCATTTTAGAATGCCTTTTCAGATTACAATCGAGGAAATAATGCCAATTGCTATCGCGTGAGATAAGTTTGATAATTTGATAACCGTTGGAACAATTGCAATTTCAATATCGGTGCCGCGCGATGCGATAGCAATTACGTATTGAAATTTTCGCGACTTTCGTAAAATCGTAATAGAGGAAACATAAAGAGATAATAATTACTCGAGACAATTATATAAAATAATTAGGGCGTTTAATTATCTCAACGTAAAATTAAGTTTCTGCGAGATCGTGCCAATGGAAATTTCTAAAAATGTAATAACTACCGAAACCAGCAAAATGAGAAATCGATACCGCGCGATATCGCTGCGGAAAGGATTAATATTTAATTTATTCATATATCCGTGGATTATTTCTGAGCGAGAAATAACATGGTTAATATTTTACGACAAGGACGTAATAACGAAAATCAAAGGCAAACGGCTCTTTTCTTTCTCTGTTTACATACCACGTGTTTCTCTTTTTCATATGCATATATATATACGTAAAAAAATATATATAAATAAATATACATATATTTATTTATTTATTTGTGCGTACGTATGTGCGTGTATGTACGCGCGCGCGCGCGCGCGTGTACATATACATATATATTGATGTATGATTAATCGTTGTATCCGCTGCGTTATACGACAAACGTTTCCAAGTTTCTCTTGTACGCAGTCACGAGAGCTTTGTAAGACGCGATTTGTTAAATCTCGCACCTGCGACCTTCCTCTTTCCAAGGTACGCATCACATGGAGTCGACCGTGCGAATTTTAACGCGCAGCATGCGAAACGTGGCGTGGCCGCATAATCGCCGCGCACCTGAATTCACGTGCAATGCATATAGTAGAGTACATATGTGTATGTACATACATAAGTGTACATACACACACACGCACTATTCAATTGCACGTCTTGTATCGATGCGCGCGGAAATTTATTCGATTGACTTGCGCTGACCGGGTCGCCGAATGAATTCGCTTTGTTAATTTTATCGGACTCGCGCGCTCTTATCCGCGCGTGTTCCGCGAGCGCTCGCTCTTCTCTCTTTCTCTCTCTCTCCGTCTCTCTCTTTTTCTTTTTCGCATCGATCGGTATCGATCGTCGAGCACGGAGACGCAGGCGTTCCGCGCATTTAGGAATGTTTAAATTTAATAAGATACGCGATGTATATCGCGCGATAATCTCCTCAAGTGTATCCGTGGCTTGGGTTATCGGTTTATCGCGTGTAATACTAAATCGAGTTTCCGCGGAAATAAATCGACAGATATCAACGCGAGCGCGTTTTGCTATAGCAACGTTGACAAATCGATGCTAATATAATGACAATTAATGCAAATAATATGTAAAATGTACGAAAGATTACGATTTTTATATACTATTCTTACAATATTTCTCTATTCGATATCGCCAGATATTGTTACCTGTCTAATATCAAGATTAAATTATCAGTGTCAAAAGTATACGCGACGATGTCGAAGCATCGCGACTGACGTGTCAGTTTGTAACGTGAACGGCGGTTTCCCAACCGCGCTCGTTCCGAACGAGCGTCCGCTGCGCCTAAATAACGCGTCCGCTTGTCGGGGTCTAATTTCGCAGATAACGCGCGAGTCGCCGCGAACGTAATCTAGTTACTAGGCGTACAATCTAATCGACCGATTCGTATTATGTGTATGCATACCTGCACGTACAAACTACACTTCTATTCGTAGAATCGCACTAGTCCCGCGCGATAAAGACAAGTTTGCCTTTAAGGCGCAATTTCACGTGCCGCTAAAACAAGCGATTGAAGCGACAAATTTGTCGCTCGTATTCCAGCGCCAACAATTTTGTAGTTTGAATCAGTTCAACTACAAAGCATTTACTGCTCAAACGCAGTTGAGCAGTTGATAGTCGATAGTGTCGTGTATACAGCGTGTATACTAAAGAAAACATAACCACAAATATGCAAAGATGAATTCATTCGAGGAAAATGAACATGAAGAAGTAAGTATATATACATAAAACAAGCTATTTTTATAATGGTGTTTAAAAGAAACAATTGTGCTTGATTGAAATAACTTGTAATAGATATATGTTATGTGAATATTTTGTTTTAAAATCAAATAATAAAGCCATTTACATCTTTAAACGTAAACCAAAAAAAGTCAATATTTCTAAACATATATGTATAATTATGAAGTGTAAATGTATTTTTAATGCTATAGACATTGGTGCCAGTCATGACATGTGGACTATGTGAGGTTATATGCGAAGCAGATAACGTCACAAAACACGAGTGCCTTCAAGGGTATACTGAATATTTTATGGATGAGAATACTTGTTATTTTTATCCCGTGTGTGGTATGTGAAAGTAATATAAATTAATATCTATTATCTGTTTAAAATAATATTTAAAAATAATATTTTATTTTGTTACAATTTGTAGAAGATGGAAGTATATTACGACGAAGTTTAATTAATAATCAAGAGCTAACAGTTCAAGAAAACCCATCATCAATACTAACAAATAAAAGAAAAAATATAAGAAAGAAATTGAATGTCGATGAAAAACAGAAATTGCTTGAACTGGAAGAGCAACTAATTTTTGAAGTACATGCACGCGAACCTTTGTGGAATCCACAAATTGAGCTACCACTTCGTAGTAAAAAAGCTATTGCACAATTGTGGAAAGAAGTCTCCGAAGCTTTGAATGGTAAGCAAAGTATATATTCAATGAATAACAAAATTATTACAAGAACAGTATGCAACTCTTAAATATAAATCTATTAATAAAATGATTTTCTAGGAAAATTATCAGAAACTGAAGCAAAAGCAAAATTCAAGTCATTACATGATGCATATAGAAGAATCATCAACACTGAATCATTAGCAAGTGGATCGGAAAGACCTACTAAGAAAAGCAAGTGGCAGCACTATATTGATATCATTGAGTCGCCAGAAGCCAAATATCTATAAATAAAAGACAATAGTGTGTTAGTAATAAATTTTAAATTATCCATATAATCAGTTGTCTATATATGTCGCTTTTATATTTTTTGTTTATTTAAAAAATGTAATAAAACAAACCTTAAAGTTAAACACAAACGTTCTTCAGCACTGACAGGCTCTCTTATAAATGTCTGCTTCTGGAGTTTTAGTGCAATAATTTGTAACAAATCTTCCAATTGTGTTGATGACATGCGAAAGTAATTAATAAATCTTGCACTTTCTAATCTTATATATGGTAAGGTAGCTTTATAAAAGCCATGCTCGTTACGATTTTGAAACAGCGGTGCAACCCAAAACTTTTTTTTAGAATAATATCTTTTTTTAGTTTGATTTGTCAACAGCAAAGTAATGGCAAAAATAATATCATTGTTATATTTTATTTCACTTTCTTGAATCATACGATTACAATTTAGTAGCCAATTGTAATATTTTTGTTTTCTAGAAGCCATCGCGTAATATATAAGTTAATATAACTGGTTACACAAATAGTGCAAAATTTGTTTTTAACTGATTACACAAACGACGCAAAATCTGTCTCTCAACTTTCAATTCTGTCGCCCTGCTACCCTTTTCATGTACAAAAATTATCGCTGTTTAATTCAGCGACAAAAGTCGTCACGTGATCATTTTTGTCGCTCAAACGATCAGTTTCAGCGGCACGTGAAAATGCACCTTTAAGGTTACGATGCCGAGCCGCGATTTCGTTACGCAACTCTCTAAACCTATCCTCGCATTAATTCGACTATCTGTTTTCGTCATGTTAACGCCTCTGCGCGTGATAAGACTTCCTGTCGCCGACGATATTTTTGACGATAATGCGAAATATGATTTGCAATAAAAGAAAAGTGCCCCGATGGCTAATGCGATAGGTGTACCGTGAAAACGGGTTCTAATATGTAGAGAATAATTGAATAATGGTCTTTTACGAATCTTTATTCTGAGACAATCTTGCAATTTAATAATTCCGTCTCTTAATTTTTTATTGTCCCGCCTCTTTCTTTCTAATTCAAGAGAAATATAAAACTTATTCATTTACATTTTACATTTTACAGACAGATTATATCTCGAAATATATTCCCCTTTAAAAATTTCTTTTTTTTTCCCAAGAAATGTTTCTGGTATTACATTACATTGTAATTTATTATTTCTTCATCGAATATTTTACGGAATTTTGTAAAATTATTCGTCTCTCGAAGGGGCCAATTTTTATTTGCATCGAGGCCATCGAGCCGCGGTTAGAAAGCAAGTATGAAAAGATCGAGCACGGCCATTTTACGGTGTCCGACAATTCTCGGAGCGGAGAATCGAAGGACCGAAGGAGCAAAGAAGAACGGGAATAACGGGTGAGATTCAGCGTCCGTTATGGTTCAAGGAGAACACACCGTTACCGGATACATCCCCTTTTCTCTCGTGCGCAGGTGCTTCCAAGAAAAATAACTGGCCATCGCCGCACTAATTGCCCCGATGTATTAATGTTATACCGTGCAAATATGCGATCGGACAAACTGTATTATAAATTAATAAGGGTTAGCGGTCATTTCGATAATAACTGGATCGGACTGGATGAACGTGTGCGAAAGATTTTAATTACGTCAATAAAGCGATATTCCAAGAACGGAGAAATAAAATTCTCGTAAAGAGGCATGATTTAGTCGTATTTAGGGAAAGCTGGTGATTAACGTAATTTTAATCACGTCTTTATTGCAATAAAGTTGCTTGACAGAAATAATAGACAGCGAGTATTAATACACATCGAAATACGTACAAATTAGAGAAGGACTAGATAACTTATAAACTTGAAAATAACGCGCTAAGCTTATTTTGCGGAAACTTCGGGGCAAACAACCGATTTTAAAGAATTTACTTTGCGAGTGAGCGTGTGACTACTCACATCCATTTTTATATAAGCAGATTTCACGAGGAAAAATAATAGTAGAAAAGCCAAATACAATAGCAGCCTCGTAAGATTCTTACGATCTTTTCCTTCCAATCGGATTTACCAAATTCTTATAGTTCTCACAATCGGACAGGTATAATTGAATGAGAGAGAAAGAGAGAGAGAGAGAGAGAGAGAGAGAGAGAGAGAGAGAGAGAGAGAGAGAGAGAGAGAGAGAGAGAGAGAGAGAGAGAAGGTATCGTTATGCGCACGCTGTCATGTGTGCTATCGCGCGTTGAATTGTTCATACGAGCTAAAATTACCAGGCGCGAGCGTTCGCGCGGTATCGGTATCCGGATGGGTGACGGGTCTAATCGTGGGAACAATATAGTTTCTCTCGCGGTCGACGAAACCGTCGGTCAACAAAGAAGATTAGGTGGGCGCGGACGCCGCGGACCCGCAGCTTTGTCCGAGGCCCATCCTTGAGAATCCGCTTCTGCACGCCCGCGCGGGTGTTCTCTATCGGCTATGCTGCCGCACGCGCGCGCGTACGAAGCGCATACGTAGCGAGTAGCGAGTAGCGAGTGCACGCGGCGCGGCTAAATTTTTCAGGAACGTCCGCGTCATCATCGAGAGAGAGAGAGAGGCGCTTCTTATTTTTTACCAGAGCCGCCTCACCTCCCTTTCCCCCCTCTCTTCCCCTCTCACGGCCCGTTCCCTCATACGTATCGTCCGCCGTGTGTCCTCTTCGCTCTCTCGCAATTTTTCTCCATCTCTTTCGCTCTTTCTCGTTCGCTCTAATGTTGTCGATGTGTATACTCGCGGAATCTATTTATACCTAGGTCCACTGGTGTTTTCAACTTGCTGCACGGCCGTGCAACAAACTTAACCTGCGGTCTCTCGTAAAAATAGGGAACGGACGCGCCGAGCAGAGAGAGAGAGAGAGAAAGAGCGCGATTTGAAGAAACTCTGCGCGCGGCCGCAGGTGCGGGCGAAATATCATCTACGAATAGCAATTATCCGCCTCTTAATATTTATACCGCGTGCTTAATATTTGCAACACGTGGTGTCCCTCCTGACTGCCGTGCATCGTAAACGCACGTAAATAAAAGAGTAAAGAAATATATATGTATATGTGTAAAATCTATATATATGTAAAGGAAATATATATGTATATACGTACGCACGTACATGTGCGAAACGCGGGACACCGTGCGTAAACTCGCGGGTGCCGAAATCCCGCGCTACAAAAAATACGTAATCGCCCGCGGTTAGTGAACAAAAAAAATAAAAATAAAATAGCTCTCTCTCTCCTCTTGCGCGCGCACGCGGCGCGATAACGCGACGAAATTGGGTATGTAAAAAAAACACGAAAAAAAAGGAAACGAGGAAAAAACGATTACTCCCACGCAGCGGGAGCTCCGCGCGCCAGACGAGGTGCGGCGCGGCGCGGCGTGGAAAACGAGAGTGAACAGTGAACGCGTAGAGTAGAGTCGAGCACGTACGCGCGGCATGGCGTGGCGCGGCGCGGCGACCGTGGCACGGTCGCGGGCACGGCCCCGGAGCGACGTACGACAAACGAGGGAACGAGCGCGCCTCTCGCGGCGCAGAAAGTGCGAGCGAGCGACGAGGATTACGTCATGTGCCAGGCACTCTCTAACGTCTGGCATTATCTTCGTCTAGCGCGAGTCTAGCCACGCCAGTCCAAACGGTACTAACGCCGCGCTACCGGCCAGCGTTGCCGTCGCTGTTTCTACCGCCGCCGCCACCGCCGCCACCGCCGCCGCCGCCGCCGACGCCGTCACAACCGCCGTCACCTTCGCCGTCTGGCATACATAGGCAAGGGCATACGAGACACGCCATCGTGTGTGGATTCATGAAAGGACACAGGCGCGTATTCTAGCGCTAACTAGGTGTTCAACGACACGCGTATGCGTGTCGCGCTCACGGACACATGCGTACGCGCGCGCGTATACTCTCGCTCGTATGTTGGTGCATGTGCACGCATCGCATCGTCACGAATACGCACACTTACTTACATACATATTTGCATGCGTACCGCTATATGACTCGCGCGACAGATACATGCAAACGCTCGTCCCCTCTTTCTCGCTCTTTCGCTTTCGTTCTCTTTTTCTTTCGCACTCTTTTTCGCTTCGGCCCCCTCCCCCTCAATCGCTCCTTCTTCCTCTTTCACTCTCACCCTTGCGCATTCTCTCCGTCTATCCCTCTCTTATTCCCGACCTCCCGTCCGCCCCCTTTAAGTACCCCCTCTCGAAATTTTTGCTCTTTCTTTCCTTTTCTCTCTCTCTTTCGTTCGTTCCCTCTCCTCCTCCATACCTTCGTCTCGCTCTACTCCAATCCCTCCCTCTCTGTCTCCCCCAAACTTCTTCCTCTGTCTCTAGCGACCGCGTATACACCGTGGAAGCCGCACAGGCGGCCGAAGGCCACCGGTCTCAGCTGTGGACGTACCTTGATCGTCAAGCGAGAAGTGAAGTGTGGACCTCCTTTGCCCCGGCGTCCTTGTCGTCAGTGCTGAGCCCCGATGCGACGAAGATGACGATCGAGAGACGATTGTCTTCCCTCCGACTTCCGCCGATGCGCCGTGCCGAAATATCGCCGAGCGGACAGACGCGCCCTGTTTCTCGCTCTTTTTGCTCTCGCGTCTCTTTCCTCCGGCCACCTTTCTTTCAGTCTTCAAGTCGTCGCCGGCTGATCTCTATCGTATTCCACGACCGTCTTATCCGGTGGCGGAAATTGGACGAAATCGCGCGTAGAATCTTCGACGGACGAGCGAGCCGTTAGCGATTGTATAACGACGTATGGGACAGTCGCATGTTCCACCCAGCGAGCCTCGATGATCGACGGATTTGCTCCGATTTTTCACAGTCGCCTCTCACAGAGATCACCCTTCGAATCGTCGATGATCTCAAAGACCCGCGGAGACCGCGTAATGAAAAAAAAAAAAAAACCTCCGATCTCTTCCGCTAGCTCCTTCTCATTCTTCGTCGCGACTCGTCCCGAATTGACGTGGCGCACTTTCCTTCTCGCGCTCTTCTTCCGTCACGATCCTCCTCGGATCCGTCCGCGGACACGTCGATCGTCTTGAGGGGATCGCGGATCCGACGATCCACGAGACACAGGATGGCGAAAAAACGTCAAGCGAGATTTAATAACGCGCGTACCATGGAATCACTCACACCGTGACCGAGGGACCGTTTTCTCTCTCCTCAAGGAAGTCGTCTCCCTTTCCCTCTTCTTCTCGTGTAGAACGCGCGTAACTGGATCACCGTAACGCGTACTCGCGGTCCCGTCGATACACGCATGGGCGCGCACTGCTTTTCCGCCTTGTCCCTCGTGACGTCGGTATAACTGAAGAACGCGCACTTCTTCTCTCTTTCTCTCTCTCTCTCTCTCTCTCTATTTTCCTCGACGACGACGACCGCCGAACACTCCGAGTTAATTTATTCCTTTGAAACGTACGCGACAATCTTCATGGACCGATAATGGCGAAAAGGAACGTGGAAAGGGAAAAAAACACGAAGGATTCGGCGGTGGAGGATTTTAAATATCGATAACACCTTCTTGTGTGCGTAACACGCGCCGCGGGATTGTGGAAACGACGCGCGACGAAGAGAGAGAGAGCGAGCGATGACAATTGTCGGTTTGCGCGATTTTCGAATGTCCTGGCCGTGTATTATCTTGCGCGCCGGTTGAACGTCGAGGACCGAAGGACCCAGCTGCTCTCCTCGCCGCTTCTTTGGGACACACACCGGGGGACTACCTAGTCGTAGAGTGATTGGGAACGCGACTGGCCAAAGCACTTGATTCGCGCGCGGTTCGGTTTGCCCGTTGCTGCGCCTCTCCCGTGCAGTTTTTTCGGCAGTCCTGTGGTATGCGTGCGCGCGCGGCGTGCATGTGTGCGTGCCGGAGTGCCCGCGACCGCGCGCCCGCGCGAGCGTGTGTACGCTCCTCTTTCTCCGTCTCTCTCTCTCTCTCTCTCTCTCTCTCTCTCTCTCTCTCTCTCTCTCTCTCTCTCTCTCTCTCTCGGTCTCTCCGCCCCTCCTTCTCTTTCTCTCTCTCTCTCTCTCTTTTTTTCTCTCTCTCTCTCTCTATCCACACGAAGAGCTCTTTTTCGTGCTCCTTCCCTCCGCGCCGTTCTTCCTATCTCTCTCTCGCTTCCCTCGTTTTTAACACGAGCGCGTGTACCGCCCGCTTGCACGCGCGTGTGTGTGGGTCCTCACGTGTTGTGTTCGTGCGGTGGCCCCCGTGATGTACGCCGAAGAGCGGCCCTGCGCGCGAAAAAGAGAGAGGACTCGAGGGGGAGAGCGGGCGAGCGTGCGAGAATGAGCGAGCGTACGAGTCGTACGAGTATATGCGGCCGTTTATATGCGTGCGTATCGCGCGTACGTATGCACGTAAGTATATATACATATACACACGTCCGTCCGATCCGGCTCGTCGTGTCGTGTCGCGGCGATGCGTGCGTGTGCGCGTCCCGGGTAGGCGAGGGTATAGTTACCGAAATGTTAACCTCGTGGAACCACTTTTTATTGAGTGTCGCAAAATTCATAGGAACCTCGCGACGCGAGGAGAGGGGGCTTAACCCGGCCCCCGCTCCTCCCGACTCACGCTTAGCGGGGCTGACGCCGCGCGGAGGGGCGACAACCCCTACCCCCCGTGCCACGGAGTCCCCCGCGGCATCTCTCCGCGTACCCACCAGACGTCCTCCCTCCCTCCTCCTCCTCCGCCCTCTTCCTCCTCCTTCTCCTGTTCCGTCACTTCCTCCTCCTCGTTCTTCTGATCCGCGTCCTCATCCGCGTCCTCATCTTCGTTCTCTTCCCCTCGCGCTCGCCCGACTCGAGGCTCTGGTCCTCGCCAATTCTTCGCCCCCCCCCACCATTTCCTCGCTAGTGGCCCCCAACCCTCGGTTTAGTTCTTTTCCCCCCTTGCCCTGGCACCCTTGGTCTCTCGGCCATGCACCGCTTCGGCTGTTCCCCTTGCTCGTCTCACGAGTCTCGTCCGTGCCGACCAATCGCCCTCCCTCCCTCCCTCTTTCCTACTCGCCAACGTTTGGCCCATCCGCTTATTCCTCTCTTCTACTCCCTTCTGTTCTTTTCTTCGCTTGACGCTCTTCTCTTCCCTTCTTCTCTCCTTCCCTCGCTATCACTTTTTTTTTATTCCGCTATAACTCGCCTCCTCTCTCTCTCCTCTCTTATTCTTACCTATCCACCCTTCCTTCACCGTGCTCTTCACTTTCTTTCTCTCTTTCTCCTTCTCCCTATTTCTTTCTTCCCCTTTCGGCCGCCTTCTTTCCATCGCTCCTCTCTCGTTCTTCTCGTATTTTCTCGTCTCGTCTCGTCTCATCTCTGCCATCGGCCTCCGAAACGAAACGAAGAAGTCTCGCTCGCTTTCCTCTGCCTCCCCTTGTCTCCCCTTTTCTCTCGCTCCATCGTATGGCAGTAGAAACGACTATCTCCTCGCGCTGGTGTTTGACACCGCCAGCAACCCTGCCTTGCCCCCACCTGTCAGCCCTGTTACCACACTGTCGCGTTCGGTATTTAGCCTTTACATAGCCAAACTTACGTAGAGTTAGCTGTACATAGTACGACCGATCTTGTTTTACATTACACGCAACATTATGCGTCATCGCCTATCGTGGTGATCGTACGGGGCCGGCTTGAACAAAACGGTTACATGAATTAGAGATGAATTTACAATATCCTTCAAAAGTCTGTCTTGAAAAGAATAGAAATAATCTAGAACGTTATTAGATCAATTATGTATATATGATATATATAAACATATACATATTTCTCAATAAAAAAGTATGTTAGAGATAATCAGATTACGGTTTTTTAAAAGCAAGATACATTTTTATATATTTTTATATTTTGTCACATCTATTTGTAAAATTCCGAAAAAATTTATCTGACATTTTTTTTATTGAGAAATTAAATTGACTCGTTCTCTGTACAATGGTTATTAGGATTATGTCATCTACGGACGGATCTAAAATTAATAGCATCGCTCTCGATAGCCGGGGGAAAGAGAGAATGAGAGAGTCGTCTATAAAATATTATATCATCTGAAAAAGAGATCGACGAGGTAACTGAAGAAATTATCGGCGCGTATACCAAAAGTGATGGAGGCAAATTAGTTATGCGGACTGTTCCGTATAAAGAGATACGTGTCATCGATGTGTCAGCGACACGGCGATGCGAAAAGGAAACGTTCCGATCTCTCGCGTGAGGCATTGCAGAAACTTTTTTTTTTTTTTAAATCGCCAGCGCTCTAAAGCGTAATCGGTAACGACATTTTTTTCCGCCGTTAATTCGATTCCTCTTGCAGATAGGCGAATTATCAGTCGCATCGATCTATATATATAAGCGAATACCTTTTTAATGTCACTTGTAATCCCAGATGCATCTGTGTCAATACGCTGCAAGGTGTTTTCCTCCAGTGTTTTCCCTCTCGACATCGTATTCGAATAATGTATCTTTAGATTAGAGCGATAAACGGCAAATGCAGATTGCTGTTCTTCACTCGTTTAATCGAGCAGAGAGCGTGATCGACGTTCGCTAGCGGTTCATTGGGATAACGAGCTCGAGGACTTGGCAATATCCCAGGCTCTCGTCGAACATCAATGAGCAATGGTTTTAGGGTGGCCGTTACAAACTCTTCGGAATGCTTAGAGCGCGATCTTAACCCGTCTATTTCGCATAGCGATGTTATTGGTACGTCACAGATTTTCCTTCATAACTCTTTAATTGAAAAGACGAAGCAGTTATACAAGGCAGTTAATTCGGAAATTCTCTTTTATTGATTTTTTACACTATGTGAATTATTTTTCTAAAAAGCAGGTTGGCCCTGCTATGACAGCGTAAAAGTACCTAACAATGCAAGTTCTTCTCCGAAAAAAATCTAGTTTATTTTATACGATGCGTCTTGTACAATAACCTCGTAAAACAAAAGATTTAAAGTACTAGGGCTTTAGATAGAATCATCTTGAATTAATGACAACTGAAAGCAATAATACGATAAGAACAATATTAACTAGACGATAAGCTAGCAGTTGACGGTTTGAAAGTTCGTCACATTCACATCAGAAAGAAAAAGAGAAAGAAAGGCAAAAATGCGTCTTAACGACCAATTAGATTCGCGAGAATGGGCTTTCGCGGTGTATTGTCGAATCCAACGAGATGGTCAATTAGGAACGAACGAACGGGAATTCGCAAATGCCATGGCACTCGTGGTGATAGCGATCAACCTGGTCCCGGCCCTCGGATTAATTCAGCGCGATATAATCCACACTGTAAATGAGACATGTGAGACGATCGTGACACTTAGCCTAAAATTCTGCGCTTATGCCCAAACAATTGAGGCGGCGTGAACAAACTACCGTTACTCTTTCGCGCAGGCGGAAGCCCATGAGCGAAAGCAGATTATTGTGTGGCGCATGAAAGCACGACACAAACCAATCCGCAAAAAGCCGCACGATAATTACATCGTAATTCGTAATCGTTTGACTTGTGTGTTTCGTTACATGAAATAATTCCGAATTTCCGATCGATAGGTAAAGTATACCTAACGATGGCCCATTACTAATACGAGTGTACACAAGAAGTATCAACTGTTTGATTGAAAAACGCCAAGTTTTAAACGATACTAACAAAAAGCATAAATAGACGATGTAACATAATTTACATAATATCTATAAAGAGATCCAGAAGTAAAAATGTTTCTATTATAGACATAAAAAAACTTTATTATAAGTTGTTAATTTATAGTTGTTTATTATAGTTGTTAATCTATTATTCAAGAATGATAAATTATACAAATTTTTACACGGCTTTAATGCAAATGTCTGTTGCGCAACTCGCATGTTATCCTTGTGATTTGTTTCGCGGCAGTGATTATGAAAAACTCTCAACGTGCAATATCGGTTTAAAAATTGTTAAAAAATTATTCGAGGAAAAACTTAAAATCAAGAGGTACGATTAGCATGTATCAACTACGAAATTCTTCGCTATTGACATTTACAATAGAAAACTTTGGTCAAACTTGAGAGAATATTTGCACGATATATTATTACGAATATAACAACACGAGTACGAAAAGCATGATGTATAGTTCTCTTACATAAGGTGGCCAAACACTTAGGAAAGTATTATCGATATAGGTGTGAACGCGATCATCGATCCATCTTGCCCGCATAAAGGCGCGATGAGAGAAGAGCTCATCGTGCGTTCGATCCAAGCGTCATTATATCGAGTATCGGCTCGCCTGGTGTAACTTTGTTACGCAATATCTCGAATCTGTAAAAATTCGCAGCCGTCGTCTTATTGTCTCCTCTTCCTCCCTCTCTTTCTCTCTCTCTTCCGAGGCAGGCGTGACTTGTTGCAAACGCCGGCTCTCTTGACGTCTGTAAAAGGTGAATCGAACCGGATCCACGAGCGACTGCTCGAAAGCGTTTGATTTGCTGCGTCTTGTATCGCCGGCGAAATTTCGTTCGGTGATTTTAAATATAAAATGGTTGCTCTATACGCGTCATCATTGTCACTGTTATCATAACGATGCCGAGAAATAATATCGATGCTCCGCACATGCAACCAGTCATTAATCTTTGAGAGACGTACTCGGTAACATCGCGATACTATATTAATCTCGCCATCTCTCACGCACACCGCGGAATATTTGCGTTCTGACTAACGCGAGAGATAAGATTATAGTTTATATCGAGGGCAAGATGTTGCTGATCTATGCGAGTTTCGCATCAGAGTCGAGGACTCGCCGATGGGAATAAGAAATAATTGCGAAGCGAAAGTCGGCATAAAAAAAAAGTTGCACGTTGAGTTTTTGGTAGCCAAAAACAAATCGCGAGAGCTTAACTTGTAGGAGTTACGAAACAGACGTTTGCATTAATGCGCACAAAGTTGTATAAATTAATATTTGAATAGACAGCTGTGTGTGTGTGTGTGTGTAAAATTTAAGAAAAAATTTCTGCATTCAGAAATATATTATAAACCAAATTACAGTAAACCGGTATATTAATGGCACTGCTATAATCGACCGATTATACATTCGATGCGATCGGGACGTCAAAGAATTCAACTCGGTTATGCACGTCGATCATCGCCTGTTCTTCCGGTTTTGAAATCCCAAGTCAAGTTTTTGCCTTTATGTTTCCATTTGCGAGGTTGCCTTTTCTCGCGCGGACTATCCTTTACGGTAATATTTTGTAAGGTTAAACCTTGATCTCTCGAGGACATTTATTCGAGGAAGTAAAATTTTCTCGGAACTTATCCTCTTCAGTCATTCGAATTGTTGTGACAACGATGCTAAAACAGTCAATATACATACATGTGACATACCGTGATGTTATAGACATACTCTCTTTATCTTAGTGTATCGTATATGCTATACTTCCTTCATTTCATTTTGATATAACAAAAGATACGTGAAGAAATTATAAAATAGAGAATGAAGCGATACCATAAGAGTATCTCTTTTTAAAACGTATGTATCAACAAGATTTCATCAATCCTTTCCGCGTTGATATCAAGCTATTTTATTTTTTATGCATTCTACATTCATCATATTCGTCACATAACATGTCGTACAGCAGTTTAAAGTGAAATATCTTGAATGTGTGATGCACGAGGGCTCAAATCGTTTATTTATCTAACGTTTATTTGACATTCGCGAGCGATCGAAGCTGATGAAACGCGGCAGTTTAACGCCAGCGTTGTAAACGTGCGGTGAGAAGACACACGATGTCCCGCGCGTCCGCGATATTATTCGAAAATTCCGGTGCAAGGTGCGGCGGTCCTTTGCACGAGGCTCGCTAGCAGATTGGGCAGGATGGCTTCCTGCAAGAGAGTTTGCTAGTCGATCGGGGGCCATGAACCTCGAACAGGTTGGCCCCTTGGACATTCACCTTCTGTGCCGCTTCGGCGCTCGTCCGCCCCCCCGGTTCCCCTCCTGTTCTCACAGTTGCTGCATCTCTCGCTTCCTAAGGGTACGTTCGCCTTTATCCCGTTCTCGACCCCCCTCCTCCCCCCTTGGCCCTCCCAACCGCTATTCCTCCTCTCCCTTCCGCGAGCCACGCTACTCTATTTCTCGTTTGGTCCTCTATCCACCCATCTCTGCACGTCCATTCGTCTCAATATACGCACGTCTATCCGTCGCAACGTGTATTCGGCTAGTGCATTTTTGCGTTCAGTCGGCCCTCTTCTCGCCTGTCGTTCTCTCTCACCAACGGTTATTTTCAGAGAATTTTTAGTCGCTGTAAACGGTACTTGCGAAATTCACGATTATCCATTTAACTCTGAAGGGCACATCGAATAAGAACAGCAATCTTTATCACAATTTCATGTGTGTGCGGCTTTGTCAATTTTTCAATATAATTAAATAATTGTCGCGTGAACTGTGCGATTGTTACTCCGTATTACCTTGTTATTTTAACATCTTACGACTATTATTTTGCACGATTTCTTTTAAATTATATTGCGCGATAATATATTTTCAAGATACATTTTTCTCTTTTATCACGTTAACAGTATCCTAATTTAAACAAACAGGAAAGACAATCAACTCTTTTTCTCATATAATTTTAGAATATTTTAATGGCGACTTTTTGGAATTCCACGTTCAGCGCATTAATCACGCAAGCGCGTAACTGGTCTCAAAATTTTTTGCTTGTGCAGCATACCTTTTTTTTTGCGCAATATATACAGTCGTCCGCGATGCGGAATTACGACATGCCGCGTCACTAACCCTATTCATCGTTCGATACATAATTTCGCAAGAACTCTCACACTGCACATTCTGTTATCTCCTGTTTATCTAATCAGGATTAGACCGCATTGGGCAACAAGATCAACATATTGAGTGTCAACATCGTGTAACATGAATTTCTTCTTAACTAATTAATATATTCGCGAAAGCTGGTTATTGTAAATTTTTGCGAATGAAGTATAATAAGGAGAAGTAAAAATCGATTTAAGAAAGTTTCATCGGACGAATTGAATTTCATTTCTGCAATTTTAATTGCATGACTCAAACACGTGTGTAATTTTCACGATACTGTTCCGCAAATAGCACACATTAACGAATTATTTAAATGTGCAAATTTTTAACAGTTGCGACAGCTTATCCGTGCACGATTAACATATTTGCTATATTAGATATGTGTCTCAATGAAGTTAAATATAAAAGACGAAAGGCCTGTCTTATTTTCTCGTTAAGAAGCGAATCAGATGCCTCCGTGAAATCTCGTTATTTACGATTGCACTATCATGTTATAATATTCTAGTAGGTCTATCTATTAGATTAGCAAAAACGTCTTCTTGGAAGTGGAAGTCTGCTTACTAGATGAGATAAACAGACGTCGGTATCAAGAAGACTCATTTTTGTGTATGTGTACTAGAACATTGTGAAATAATATGCAGTCATAAACAAATTAATTCGAGATGAGCTTATCGTGTAATAATGAGAAGAGCTTATCGCTAGATATGATATTCTAACGAAGGTCGTGATGCAACACCGTAAGAAACCTTACACGAATTGTCTGAAGATTATGCAATACCTACGTGTATCTGTCGTAATATGTGAACGTAATGATGTAATTTTTGCGACATTTCACTGTCTTAGGATGACGATAATCAGCCTCGTATTTAAAGTGGCAAATGTCTCAAAGCGTGATAGTTTGTTTCTTTCTCTACGGAATAATCTTGGCGAGAATGTATAATTGTAAGAATACTTACGACGGCCGATGGTTTGATTTTCCTTCTGCGCCACTCGGTCGCGTTCCAATCACGCGAGATCGTAACGTGGGAGCGAAGCTTCACGTCCAAGTGTGCCGATTATTGCGCGATGTCACTTTTGTTATCATTACTGCTTTCGGGGAAGCATTTCGCAAAGCATGAGGTAATATAATAACAGAAACAGCCAGTGCCACGTGCCAAAAACAATCTAACACGCTTCTCGGTTTGATATATATTTATAATATCGCGCGCGCGCGCACACACACACAAATGTGATATATTACAACGTTCCAATAACATATAAGGCTTAAACTTATAATGATTTAATAATTTAACGTTTGAGGATATATTATACCTTTACGTAAATCATTGATCGTCAAATAATGCACATTCGCAACGTTTACCATTATAGAAAATTAATTATGGAAAATTTTATACGCGCGCACACACACACACACACACGTACATGTAATGTATAACGCGGTAGATTACGCAATTACAACAGAGAATATTTTTGCTGTTTTTCGTCCTATGCGCGCACGCGATTCAGTGCGCGAAATAATTAAAACTCGGAATACTAAATTCGTCTCTCTCATTAAAGACATTTAATTAAAATGTAATTTCCATTTGTACAAAAAGAAGACGACATGTATACACCAATTTGAACCGCGGGAAAACCGATCGCTTTAACATATCGATATCGTGTACGTGCGCGGGCACATATGCGTAATAATCGCGGTACGATAATCGTATTCTGAGGCCCGATCACAATTGATTCCAGGTTTAGTCTCTACGAGATTATGGCGGCTGTGGGATGACAGTGCGTGAGAACCCGCCTTTCCGGACGCAAATGACTGGGGCTAATGGATGATTATTATGCGCATCCTTGCAAATTTGACCAGGTAACGTTTGTTAAGCACGTCCGCGTGCATCGGACACCGGCGAAAACGTATCGTCGTGTGTACGTTTCGTGGGGTAATAACACGATGCGGTAGATGTAAGATAGTTATAATTAGGCACTTATTCGACCTAGCAACGTGCTGGTTACCCATGTGAACTTCCTTTTTGGCAATTCGGGATACGCCGCAAAAGAAGAAAAAAAACGTAAAGCCGTTGTTAGAGCGTCGCTACGAGTCCGCGAATATAACTGAAATTGCGCGCGCGCGGTCGTATGCGTGTATCGATTCTCTTAATTAGCGCGCGTTAATTGAGAATGCAACACTCGAGCGGAACTGTACGGATTCGCTCTTCCTACCTTTACGTACACGTGTGCGTGTGCTTGCTCTTTTAATCTGTCCCGCGACCTTTATTGGTGCAAATCACTGCATCCGAAATACTTTTGTTTCGTATTAAGAAATGCCTTTTAAACGGAGTCTTTTCGCTGTGAAAATTGCGCAAAGAGACTTTCGCGAGATTTCCGTCAAACAATTTTATCTCCCAAGTTTACTCCTAATTAATGTACCCTTTCGGGCATGCTAGAACTAGGCTAATTGTTTGTATATAAGAACTCGCGCTAATGACTGGTTAACTTGCCACAGTTAGATATGTTGGAAAACCAAATCTCTAAATCTCGTTAAAATAAAATACAGTTTTATATTAATTAAGCTTCCGTTAATTATGCGCATCCTTGAGCGCATACCTAATTAATTAGACATTATTTCAGTATTAAGTAACGTTGTACCTTTTAATTACGCGTTTAAAAATGTTTACGTCGAGCAAGCGGACTCCAATTTTATGAAGGAATTTATCAAGTCTCTTCGGTGTGTTTCGCGTAAATTTCACAGAAACATTATCCTGTTTATTTGTCCACCGCAAAGTATACGCTCTTATTTTTGCATATATCGCTTCCTTACTTGGCTGTCCCAAATTTTCCGCACAGGTGACCTACGTCACGCGATTATTCAGTTAATTAAGTCGGTAGGACTGACATCTGCCTTTATCTGTCTCTTGGGATGTGAAACGTGCCCCAAAGAGGGCACGGACGGAAAGGGTTTATTCAGTTTATTGTGACGTCCCGCTATCTGGCATTATGACTGGTACCGACTCCTCCTCTTCCGAAAAATTATATTAATGCCCCACAAGAGAGATTTAATACCAATCCGATGTCACGTGCGGCCGTTTGTCATCCAACGCACTTGTATCCGCACCTGGTTTTTTTTTCCCGAAACGGACGACAGCAACCTTAATGCGACAGGATGTGCTTTAATACCGATCCACGGCATTTTCTGTACTTTCCGCAAACGCTTAATTTCTGGAATTTGATGGCACCGAAAAATGGAACCGGAAACGAAAGAGCGTTTCCATACTAAAGAGCGTTTCGATATTCAATGCGATAAATTATCCTACCACACACACACACACACACACACACACACAGATACGTATAAAATCACACCGCGGTCTACCGGTTCGCGCGGTGTCAATTAAACAAAAAAAAAAAAAGAACAGCGCATGTTGGTATGAAAGTTGGTGATACAAACGTCGCAATGATATATACGATCACTCGAATTTTTACCGAATAAAACCGCGTTGCGGGCTTTTATATCCGGTCGATAGAATTATCACTATTTTTCCATTCTATCAATCCAGTAAACATATGTATTATTGTGCATATAATTGTACAATATTGCCTATTGCAAACGTGAAGCCTAGTACGTGTTCGTCAGTACACGAACGCTCGGTTCGCAGACGATTATTCACACGCCGGTTCGGGCATTATGCGAAGCGATCATTACGACGAGACGCGACCAGACGTCTTGACCTTCGTCTAAATTCACGTCAGTGACCGTAACGCGAGTCTAATACGAAAGAGAAATGAATCGCTCTGGTGGGGAGGAGGAAGGCCAAGTAGATACCAAGGCGAGTAGATACACTTTATCGACGATGAACGAGCACGCTGGTGGGTTTCTGAATAGACAAAACGCCGGACTTGGGCCTTGCGTTCAAGAGAGAAAAGAAATGAAGAAGTCGCTTAAAAACGGATATATTTCTGAGAGCATTAAACATATAATAAAAGAGGAAGAATAAAGAAGGTGTCCAAAAAAGTATTTCTAATATATCTTATCGTATCTTTTTATGAAATATATATTTTGCTCATTTTAGATGGATATGTTATACATACATACATATATATATATATATATATATATATAATTATTATTTATTTACAATTAGTATTATGTATGTAAATATATAAACATACACAGTTATATAATGCAAAATGTCAAACATACCGAAATATATATGGGGATTTATATATATATATATATATATATATATATATATATGTCGATATAGAATATTAAATATAGAACCTAAAATATAGAATTTTTAATATTAATTAGAAATAAAATATTAATGATGCTATGTGTCAATGATCGTGTTGTACCCAATTCATGACTATTTTTTTTACTCCAAACAACTCTGTTTTGATTTTTCGCGAATTCTGTCGAGTGGTTTTCTTTCCACACAACTAGGTGCGTGCTGCAATTCGGGTCTCTCGAACGCACTCGCGGCAAGTAAAGCCAAGGACAACTGAATCGTGGTCGAATTGTTTGTTTTCGCGGTTTGTGTTAGGAAATTTACGAGTCCGTGTGGAATTTCTTCGGTAGCCGCCCACGATTCGGGATATTGAACTGGCGGATACGACCGACTGCTTTGCGACGCGTCATAACACCGCTCGCGATTATTGCCGTGCCGACTAGCGCGTCGAGATTTATTATTATGAATCTTATTTAATTCGCAACCAGGAAAACCAGGCGTTCAATCATTGTAGAATCGAAAGCTGTCAAACGCTTCAGCGTTCCGGGTGTACGAAAAAAAAAATTAATTTCAACTCGGCAATGGAACTTAACTGTGAGAGCTAAGTTCGACGTTTGCGGAATACTTTGCATAGTTTTGCCACGAAGCGGCTCGGCAACAATGGCCCTTTCAAGCCAATGACATTTGCGTCGTGTCGCTCTCGTGCCTCGCGAACACATATAGTCGAAATATATAGCCAATTTTCAACGTTACTCTGCATTCCATTTGTAACGACCCCGCCGGTTGTGCACTTCCTATAGATGCTTGCCCACCCGGGCCGTGCGCAGCCCCATAATCTTCCTTTTTATTTCATTTCGACCGTCCTAACGCGCGTCTTCCGCCTTCGCTCAAAGCGAACTTGGCTGCGCTTCTACGCACACGCACGCACCGTCCGTGTTCGGCCGTGTTACGTACCAGGAAGCGTGCGTTTGCATTTTGCGGAAACGCCGAGTGAGAGTCCAGCGCGTAAAAACTGATAAAAAGCACATGTTCATTACGTATAAAATATATCGTGACGAGCGAGACGTATTCTTTGAAGATCGGTTTGGTTTAAAAATAATGAAAGACGCCCCCCTGCACGTAAATCTGAGAATTCTTCCCGAACTGCAGACGTTGTACTGAAGCAACTGTAAAAACTGTTTAACGTATCTATAAAAGTAAAAATGAAGATGAGGGGCGGAGCCCCTCCCCCGCATAAAAAAAACTAATCTAATTCTAAGCCTATTTCAACCAAATTTCATCTTCAAGTTTTTAGAAATAGGCTTGGAATTAGATTAGTTTCTTTTACGCCTACATATGTGTACTATACACATATCAGCAAATTACTTTCTTTAGCACTGACGCAAACTTGTATATTTCTCAAGCTTTTTTGTTCATATAACTTTTTAAATAAGCAATGACCGACGATTAAGTTTGGTCAAGGTCTTTGGAGGTGCCTCTCCTCATCCTTCATTTTTACCAAGATCTGATTTGGGGGGGAGGGGAGTAGTACGCGATTTGTGGTCTAGTGAAACGCCCTATAAAATGCTGAACGATCGCTTGATAAGGTAAACAATTAAAAGTTGCAAAAGCAAAGAGAAAGGAATCTAACATTTTAATATGCTGATACTTATGAATAACAGTTGATATTATGAGTCAGTTTATTAAGAATTGATAGCTTTTGAACAATTGATAGCTTTCTCAATCGGTCGCCGATGGAATACAGAAAACAGGTCTCGGATAAACGTAAACATCGAACTTGCCTCACTGCAGTTTTCCTATCACTCGCAAGATAACGAAAACATTGCGCATCTTGCCGATACGTTTACTCGGAAATGTTCGGCGTATACGACCACCAGTTCGATTATCATTATCAGACTCCTCCGAAATAAATACGACGGCTGGAGCCGCCGCATTAGCCGCCATCGCGAATTTTCATCCTGCGAATCGTCCGAGCGGCAACCCGGAGATACACGTCGGTCAAGGTAAACAGGCGCGTTTTATTATTTGCCGGGCTACTTTGTTTGCGAAAATTACGTATTCGCGCGACGATCATTGTAACCTCGGTTACGTATTCCCCGGGGTTGATGGCGGGTTGATGGCGCGAGCGGGGGTCCGCCGATCGCTGGGGTGGGGACCCCGCGAGGTGAAATCGAAGGGGGGTGTGTAAAAGAGTGCGTGCGCGCGCGGGGGGATGGGCACGCAGAGACATCATCATCGCTGTTACTTGAACGTTTTTGTCGGCGGCCGGAGGGATGGTGGGGTCATTATGCGCAGGTAGAGGAAAGCACACCGAGAGAGCGCTAACCAATTCGTTTGCCGGCGCGCGTTATGGTTTTACTCGCGAGAGGTGGTCGAGAGAGAGAGAGAGAGAGAGAGAGAGAGAGAGAGAGAGAGAGAGAGAGGGAGAGAAAGGAGGGGAGTGAGAGACCCGATGCGGACAGAAGCAAGCGTGCGAGCGCGAGCGCACGCGAGATCGAAATGTTATTAATGCCGGGGCGCGCGATAGGAGACAAACAAAAATAATTAATATTTATCGTCCGCGATTTGCGCGTGTATGTCCAATCGAAACGCAATATTCCCTCAGGCGGCCTTCGCTAATGCAAACACATCGGGTCCGCGCAACCATCGCGAAATTCCGACCGTACGCCAATCGCGCTAATTCGATAATGCTGATCACGCTCAACAGTCCCGAGCAGCTCTTTGCTTTTCTCCTTTTTTTTTCTTTTCATAAAACGGTTGCCTGATAAACCGCCACACAAAAACACATATGCACACACGTCTGACGGATATTAATGTAGTAGGAGAGGAGCGCGCGGGGTGTTTTGAACGGGTGAACGATAGCATTTCCTTTGAGGTGAATCTTGTTCAGTTTGGTATTCCGGTATCTTTGATTTCTGACGAGCAAGTCCGATGGAGGAAAACGTACAGTGATATCAACTATTAGTAAAACAATTTTGATACTTGTTATTCGTCACGGTTATATGGCGGTATAACTGGTGAAATCATAAAACACAAAAGCATTTAATGACACGTAGGCGTAATATTTTCGCATATAGATAAAACTAGTTTAAAAGTTTTTCAGAGTACGCTAGCATAAGTTACAGAGAATACATTACGGGTCGCGTATATATCGCGGAATATGGGAGGAAATTATTATCATCTGTAATTACCAATTAAAATTTGAAATGCGCAATATGCAATTAAAATTTTATACGCGTAATAACCAATCCAGAAAATACATTTTGTAAAATAAACTTAGGAATTTTAAAAGCATTCGACATATTGGATAAATATGTGACGACGCATAAATATGAAAAAATTACGAGAAGGGAGAATAATGCAGAGAAACGGAGATAGAGAGAGAAGGGGAGGAGGAGAGGGCGAGTTTGTTATTTAACACAACTTTAATATTTAAAAAAATAATTATGCTTTTCTTTAAAAAATTTAAATTAAAAATTATATACATTTATGAGATATTATTTAAAGAATTTTCTAGCGTTACGCAATAAAGTTTGAAAACCATATGCCAACGTTCGAATCTATTTGTTGCTTGTAAAACGCAATATATAATAAAATAACATATAACATAGTAGGCTGAAAAAGAATGTATATATTGTTCGAGATCTATATCATTCTGAATTCACCGTCGCACTTACTCGAGCCGCTTATACATATACGAGTAATTCATTATTTGCCTTCCTGCTTTTCGTCTATTGGTCTTCGCATTACCACATAACAATTAAGCAGATGGATAATCAAATGTATCACAAATCAGAAATTAAGAAATAACAATCTTTCGAGGAAACCCTACAACGTATCTCATATAATTCTTGTTAAACATCTAAATTGTTTAACTTCGTTAAAAAGTTAAAACGAATATCGAGAAGGGAAGGAGGGAGGGGGCAGAAAAATAAGAATAGAAAATCTCTTGACGGAGAAATTAGAGAAAATTGAGAACTTGTAATTTCGCAGAATATAGATTCTCGTTAATTCCTCTTAATTCGCCCGTTTCGTGTTTCGGGAAGGTATCCGAAATCGTTCGCCAGATACGAGACGCCGAATACACGCCAGCACCCTGGTTCGTTCCGCTCTCAGGGCTCTTGCGGCGGAGCCTCGGCCGGGCAGGATGCAACGAAACAATTGTCGAGAGGAAGAACGAAAAAGAATTTTTAGCGTGCCTACGAAACCGTGACCGTGGCCGAGCCAAAATTCACGTTGCGTCAGTGTACGCGTCGCTTATCCGCGCGCCCGAGACTGCCCCGTGTGCGCGCTCTCATTCCGACTTCATTTCTTTCTTTCTCCTCTTTTCTTTTTTTTTCTCCTCTGCCTCTTTCTTTCTGACTCTTTCCGTTTCTATTTCATCATGCCGGATGGCATTGGGTTCTCGCGCTAACTAAGCTTCCGCTCCCCGAAACCGCAGAAATTCCTCGGCGACGGGTTTCTCTTCAATTCGCGATAAAAAATGGCGAATAGTTGAGACGCGCACCTTGGTTGAGAAACACTCAGCGAGCGCCACTTTGCAAATTAGATCTAGTTTCATTCTGCCACTATTTTTATGAGAAATTCTAGCAGAAGGTGATCCTATCTTTTCCATTATGTTTACGTCTCGTGCACGAGTGAACGACGAATGAGAATAAAAGCGTAATCTTATTCTTAATATTGAGTTAACCTTATTTTAGAAGAGAATTAATTCATGCGCTTATACTATGATACTGCTAAGAATTCTAAAATGCGATAAATTAAAAATACCTACACGTGCATAATTTGGCAATTAGCTTCGCAGGAAGTCGTAAATCAATCGTATTCAATATTTTAAAACGATATACATATTCGCGTCATGCTTTAAGTCACGGGAAAGACTAGTTTGCGAATTTCTTTTGCATTTTATATTAGCAGCCAGAATAATGTAAAGATCGAACGAAACGGGTAATAAAATAATAATTTTACACGACCGCAGCCAAATGAGATTTATTCTCGAACATCGCGAAAATATATCAAATCGTATAAGAACGCATTGTTCGGCTCGAAAACTCCCGCGACTACGCGAAAAAGAAAAACGATAGTCGCGCGTAATTGTGCATCGGGCGTTTTCCGCGCCCGAGGAATACCGAGAAATTGTTAAATATACGGCGTGGGTTTGCAGAAGACGAGACCGGCGGTGCGAGTCAGAGTCTATTTCTTTCTCAAATCAAACATTCTGGAAATAAAGTTTCGGGCACGGTGCAACCAATCGCGCCGCGGTCGGTTGCACGAAGCACGCTTATGCCCGAGCGAGAGCGCACGTATACGCGCGCGCTACATATGCACTCGCGAGCGAACACGAGGCGCGCATGCATGCACACGCACCGCAGTCACGCACGCTGCCCGGCGTTTCGGCCCTAGAGGTTTTAAGGCCGTTGCATCGTAACGAAAATTCGAACGTCCCGAACAGCCGGGTTTAGACGGCCGCGGCAATTCGTCACAAATCTACGCGAGACGATCTTTCGAGCGGGCACTCCTTGATTGGTTGCGCACTTCGACGTTAGCTTTTTTCGATCTAATTTTTACACCGATACCTTGACCTCCGCAAAACAGCACGACTCTTTACACTCCGCGATTTCCGTTTCGATTTCGTTACAATTTATTAGCAATTTCATCCGTCGTTTTTCTACGATCGCGATAAAGAATTGACGTCGTTTTGTTAAGAATAGCATTAATCGGATAGCGCATCAATTCAGAAAGCTAGCAAAGGAAAATACTGCATGAATAAACTAGTGATTCATAGGTTTCTTTATTGCTCATCTAAATAAAAGCCATTTTGGTTTCCATTCCGTCAATGACATTTAAAGTACCATGTTTTTACGCGAATAAAATTAAAAAGTCTCGAAGGAGAGATATACCTTCTCGAAATACGCTTTAGAAGCAAGCTTAGTACATCTATTCGATTCATTTGCACAGAAATACAAAACTTGATGTAAAAATGGTGAGCGTTTTATTTCGGCGTAAGACAAAAGTGCCGGCGAGATTTAGAAGTGAGGAAAATGCATATAGGTATGATTATGATGTCGCTTTTAGCAGCGGAAACTTTGAATGCACGGCATTCGGTTCCACAAAGGGCGTCAAAAATCCTGTATATACATATATATTATATATATATATATATGACGGCTAAGTCGAAGTCAAGTAAAGTAAAGTCACGGCGTACGGGAGTAACAGGGGCCAATGCACCGGTGCCGTTGCGCGCTCTGGGCGGGTCCTTCGCGGGCAGGTGGTCCTCGGCTCAAAGAACTTTTGCCGGGGCATTGATCCGCGTGAAACGCGGGACCGCGAACGGAGCGAGGAAACCTGCGTGTGCAACGCCGAGCTTCTCGCCGAGCTTCCTTTCTATGCTCCATCGCGCCGTCCTCGGCCGCGTCTAACTAACTCCGATGATCCTTTCGCGACGCGGGACGTGGTCCGAGGATCCCGGACGAGGATCGGGGACGCGGTCTCCGTGCGAAACAACGGACACCACGACGACGACGACGACGAGGACGAAGGGGCGATGGAAAAAACAACGGAAACCATCGCGCGCGCGACGATAAAACGGGGCTGGTCGCGCGAGCGAGCGCCGCGCCACAAAGCGCAGGCGAGCCGAAATTGACCGAATTTCGCGTGAAATTCGAAAGCGCGCGGCGCGACTCTCCGGAGCCTCTCTCGGAGAGGTCCCTCTCTCCCTCCCCTCCCCCCTCCCGCCGCGCCACCGAGGTGACTTTATCGGACGAAAGTCGCTACGCCGGAGGGGAACGGAGGTTGTCTCGTATCGTCTCGTGTAAGGATGATTTGACCCTCCTCCTCCTCTTTCTCCGTACCCTCCCCCTCCGTCTGTCTCTCCTACTTTTGCGCTGTACCGCTCGCCTCCTCCGCGCGTCTCGTGCCCTCTTCCCATTCCCTTCCCTTTCTCGCGAAACGTGGTAGAACGAGCTTCTCTCTTCCGTCCTCGATGCCGCTACCACAGAATTGGTTCCCTCCGGGCGTTTCGGCTTGTGCCGAGAGAGTAACGTAAGTGCATTCCGCTCTTGCGCTCTCTCGCACGCCGCGACGCGCCAATTGCTTCTAACCGATTTTCTTCAGCGCGGTCCTTCGCTCATCCGACTGAACTTCTGGCTGTGTCAGGATCTCTTCTTCGATTTAACGCGTTTTTAATTTTCCAAACATGTCATATAATTTGCACGTCTATCAGTACAAATATTATCTCGTATGATATTAAAACAAGGAACTGGGCGTAGATAACAGAAGATGCTTACACGTTCTTCACTGTTATACAAACACTTCCGTGTTTACGTATATATACCCACCTATTTTCTAGAACAAAAATATTTATACGCTTCGTGAATCTTTTTTCGATTCGATCGACCTACATATGACAAAAAAAATTGGGTTAGAAAATTAACCCACTTGAGGAAGTTGCTATTCTCGCACGATGACCGTATCGGAATAAAACCTTTCGCATTACAATATTCATCCGGACTAATGGCAGCGCGAAAAGTCGATATCAAGAATTAGAGTTATTCGAAACGTTTATTTTTTGACACAATATCAACTTCTGTTAAGTTAATAAGAATGTTATTATTATTATTAATTGCCGATATTAATATTTCTTCTTAATTCTCAAATTGAAAAGTTCCACATATCAATTTTTCACCAAATAATGACATCAGAAACCGCAGGTTTTCAAGTTAGACCTCTCAGAGCATCAAATATTCCTGCTAGCATGTGAGTTATGGAAACTAAAAAATTGACGAGGATGAATATTTTCGCGATGAAGCGTGGCCTTCGCGCTGCCTGTAATTCCGATAGACTAGACTCTCATAGCGCGATCTTAAACATGATTGCACGTGTTATTCGCGTCTTATTACGCTTACGCGACTTAAATATCGCGAACGCGGCATCTCAGATAGCCGGACGAGTTTTGCGCATCTAGAAATGCATCATAGGAGCGCGAATCGCAGCTAGAACGTTCATATTTAATATTTAATATTCTCTATATCTTCTCTCTCACGTTGAATCGTTTTAGGAATTAGAAGGAAAACGGAAAGAGATTCAACGACGTAATAAAAGATGAATAACGATACGAATACGACAAAAGAGATATAACAAGAGAGAAGTGAGCTTTAAGAAAGAGAAAGAGGAGGCTAAAAAATTCTACCAGCGCTGAGTGACGAAGGTCCGAAAGAAAGGCAGCGCTGCACATACTATAAAGTGCCGTGTGACTTTTTCTTTTATCTGTCCGAACGGACCAAACTTCATTTCTCGCGATTTAACCCGATCTTCACTCAAATAATCACGTGTGCGATTGGCCATCAGATATTCTTCGTGACAAACTTTGCTGGTCCGTCTCAAAGAAGAACGAGAGGGAGAGAGGGAGAGCGAGCGAAAGAGAGATCGCGCGAGCGAGTGCAAAGTCGCTTCTCAAGTCTCTCTCTTCATCGTGCTAGCCGTAGCAGGACGAGAGATCGTATTGCATGCACGAATCGCTAGTAAGCGGAGACGATTGCACCGAGGCAAAAGGAAAAAAAAGGAGTAAAGCAAAGAAAGAAGGAAAAAAAGAACGGCGTAGAAGAAGAGAATGGCGAAAGATGGAAGCGGGTCTGCAGGAGCTCGGCGGAGTGATCGTCGGGGAGGGATGGTATAGCCGAAGAAGGGAACCGCGCGGGGAACGGATGGCGAAGCGCAGGGCGGGGGAAAGGTAGGGCTTGCCGCCGAAAACCAACTAGCGATTGCATTAAGTAGAAGAAGCGCGATACGATGGTTCGAGCGGGCCTGGTTCGAAACGGCGAACGTCCGACTGAGAGCGGCGTCGAGCGCGGCGAGTTTCGGCGGTGGACGGGAGGGCGGCGGTGAGGGTTGGTGGGAGCCTCAAGGGGCCGAGGGGGTAACGCGCGCGAGGTGAGGATGAAAAAAGACGCGGCGGCGGCGGTGGAGGCGGCGGTGGCAGCGGCAGCGGCAGAGGGGGTGGACGGAAAGGGGACGACGAAACGCGTAAGAGGAAAGAAAAAAAGGGAAGAGAGAGTGCGAGAGAGAGGAGGAGGGTTCTAGAAATTAGGTTGTTGCACCGAGCCGCCGGGTGGGAGAAACCCAAGGCCCTTGTTACCTTCCTCTACGTGAATTTAGGCCGTTGCACTTTTCGGCCCGGTATACCATATGGTGGGGGGCCCAAATAGGTGGAATGCACTTGGTGGGGGCAGCGCGGCGGATAGCGCATTTAGGTGCAGCCTTCGAAGTGAAAGAGGGGGGCTCTAGCAATGAGACAGGGCCGCGCCTAACTCGCGAATTCTGATGCGAAGTCTTACAGCCGAATTCCGGCTCTGTCGAATTATTGCGATATACTCGAATGTTATATCGGCGATGTTAAAAACGGAATATTTCTGTTGCTCGAAGAATCAACTATTGATAAATCTGTGGAGTGACAATTTAATTATGTACAGGACAAAAATATCAAAATGAAAAATAAGTCAAGATTCAACGACGTGTCGTTCGATAATGTTTCCGATTTGAATTGGAATTAATATGTTCGAGTAAAATGCAACATGTATTTTTTTTAACATGTCATTTTCCATGTTATTTTCTTATCTTATATTTATAAAACAGATAAATTTTGTATAAGAATACAACAATGCAATATTAATAACCACTTCTCTCTCGTCCGGTAATTGTTAATTCTCGATTAGTATGCTCGAGTTACTGCAGACTTGTATATACTATCAGCTAACTCCGTAACGTGACATATGTGCGAAAATATTGCTGACGATGTGTTTGTCGTCTTCATAGTTCAGCGATTTGTCTGGAATGGAACCAACATGTAGCATACACCGTCGTTTTATGAAACGATGAATGTTATATTTTAGACCGATGACTATACTTGTAAAATTATACCAGCTGATTCTTTCCACGGATAAATAACATTCTAAATAATTCTTAATTTAGCACGTTTGCAAATTGCAAACTGTAATCTGCATGAAAGATATAATTTTATTTATATCCTTTAATAAAACTTTTTTATAAAATTTCTTCATATTATACCTAATTTTGTTTACGCTTGACGTAAATATAGCGCGAAATAGCGTTTAAATTACGCTGGACAATTAAACTTGAAGGCTAGTTTAAATTAGGTTGGACGAGATGTGATGTACTTTCGTAATAAAGTATAATAGGATATGCATTGCAACAAGAATAACGATCTTTTGCTAATCTTGTATCTCAGGATTTCAACATTATCTCATCGGCACCGCGTAAGAAAACATCACGAAGAAATCGAACTTTTTTCGATCCGCCTAATCGGTCATTCTGTCATAAATGTTTGCCGTTTGATAAGTGGAAAAAATACGTTCAAAGGAGTGATATTATACGAGTCGGATAAAAAAAGGGTGATGTAACCGGACATGATAATAATGGCAATATGCCAACTTTTGGCAGTTTTATCAACGCCTCGTATTTCGCTATTCGAGTAGCTGATTAATAATTCATAATGTATTCAAATTAAAGCGCAACACGGATGCGCGTCGAGCATATTAGGTTTTGAACTTCGTCACGCGTCCAAGATCCAATGCACATGGAAGACATGCATTCGGCTCTATTCGCGAAAAAACGGACCTAGCAACCAAGGGAGAGGTAGTCCGGCGGGTAGGGCTGTCGTGCGCCGTGCTGAGGAGACGTGAAGAGGGAAAGAGGGTAGTAGACGTGGGAAGAGAGAAGGAAAGAGAGAGGGAGAGAAAGAGAGAGAGAGAAAGACAGAATTCGCGAGAAAGCGAGAGAGGGACAGACGGAGGTCCGGCATTGCTTGCCACGCAATGAGGAGGGATGAGGGGTAAGGCGCGGAGGCACCGATGCATTTTGGGACTATTCGGCAGCGGTAGCGTACGAGAGGGAGCGAGGTGGGAGATGAGGTTGGGTAGGCTTATCGAGTGCGGGGCCCTAGCAACGAGAGAGGAAGATGCCTAACAACGATGGCCGATGGAGGGGAATATCGGGTGGGCGGGTACGCGCGAGCCCGTCCGAAAACCTAGCCTGCATTTTAGGTACGCGGTTCAAACCCGGGCAAGCAGGCCCGGTCTGAAACGAAAGAAAGGAGTCGGAGGGGCCCGCGCAATGGTGGGGGGTACGTAGGGTTCACCAGAGGTTTTCGACTTCTCCTCGACCGCAAGAAACAAGCTGGCTAGTTCGCGCGCGGGCTTCTCGCGCTGCCTGTTTCTCGATGCAATAATCTTTCGGTGCATGCAACGCGGTGCCGAAGGGTACGAAACTTTAAACCGAAATCTTTCTAGAAAATACCTCTTTGTAGAAATTGCTAGGATATGTATACGATATCTCACATAGTTGAGTAATAAGGTATCGTGGTGAAAATAGTTTGAATAGCGATATTTCTGGATTAAAAATATTGTCGAAGTTAAGATCTTTCTACGAAAATGAAAAAAATATATATATACGAGACTGTCGAATTAACGGTTCTCGAATCAATCATCAAATATCTCGGAATTATTTGTTAAGAAATAATATTTATTTATGTATGTTTTGGGGTATTATTAAAATTTTCCTTGCATTATATATATATATATATGAACATGCATTTAAAAATAATCCAAGTTTGCATGTATGTTTATTACGAATTAACGTAAAGAGAAAATTAAGAGTGAGAATTAAGGAGTAAGTATGGGACTTTTCGGAAATGATACGTCGACGGAAGAATGAATTGCAAATGTAGCGTGACTAATCTCCAATCGAAAATTAATATCCAAGACTCGCGTTACATGTTCCGCAATCTCGATCGTTTGAATAACGTATTAACGGTAAAAGATGTATCTCCCTTTCAGTATCTCTCCGCGCGCGCATATAAAGCTGAATTCCTTATTCCCCCTTTTTCTCCCTCCTTGCATCCGCGTCCCAATTCCGTTCTATAGCGATCAATTCTCTCGATCGTGAGTACGGCTACGTCGTAATCCAAACTGTTATATAGTCAAGCAAGTTACCCCGGTCTCCTCCGCGCCACGTGAAAGGATCTTCGCCTCGCTCAAGCCGCAAATACCGTATCTCGTTGCTCATCGGTGATGATAGAGAGCCATGCGTGTAACTCACATGCGTTTCGTATAAATTATGTGTTCACGATCGCGACAAGGAGATACATCAAATTACCTACCTACTATATATATTAATTCAGGTCTGCCTCTAGCTCGATACTTCTAAATAGCGTCACTAAAGAGGCGCCGTCTCATTAACACAACTGTCGGTCTTCTAGTTTACATTTCCTTTCGTATCCTAATGTCCTCTATGGGCCTGAAAAAAAAACTTTTGACTCTGGACCGGAGTGTGGCGAATTAAGGACTCGAAAATAAGTGTGGCTAGATAATAAGATTAATCATTAATACAACGTCTGTGTATTTTTATTTCTTTTTTTCTATTTTTGTGACATCGATCTAGATACCAACGTTATAAGACTGTAGATTTTAATTAATTAACAGTACCCTATCATATATTAATCTCGGTACGAGAACTGGTACCGCTTTGGCACCACGCGATCCTCTGAACATCACCGCGATTTCTACTTTGCATCTCAAATTTTGAGATAATTGTTCAAAATATTGCGACAGATTTTTTTCTCAGCCGTCTTCATAACGCAAAACTTAGCGTCCTTATGGGAATCTTAATCCTGGATCAGAGAATAAATCCCTTTCCCTCCTCTCTTTCTCTATCTCCCTGTCTTTCTCCGTGTCCTCCTCGCCCCCTTCGGAACTCGTTCCTTCTGCGCGCAGAACGCCAGCCACACCAGCAACGCGGAACACAAGCGAGCTCCTCCGCAAGGAGGCCATATTTCATAAGACTCGCTTCTCTCATCCGGCAGCTTTCCATGCCGCCTACTATTCCCGCCTGCGTCGTCCCTCTTCCTTTCCCTCCCCCCCTGGGTTTCTCTCTTCTTTCTCTCTTACCTCTTTTAGTGGTCGAATAGCCGAGCTACCGAGCCCTTCTGCCGCCGTCAAGGTTTCTAGCAACGCTTGCGCGCCTCGTTCCCATCTCGTTTTCCCCATCCAATCCCATGGCCCGTGCCAAGCTCAGTACTGCCAGCCGCCGATGTAATGTTTCTTTTATTGATTTTGCGGCGGTTCGCGGAAATTATACGGCTCGCGGATATGTGTGTAGAGCCCCCGCCGCGCCATCATTTCCTTGTCTAGCGGGTGAGCGAACGCGCCCATTATTCTCCTCGCTTTGCGTGTAGCCTCGCTGATTTTTTTTTTTCGCGACTTGAATGTAAAGACGGATTTAATGAGGGCATCTTCAAGGTGATGTGTCTAACGTAACTTCGTAATCTCCAACCTGTAATACGAGAGTCGTATTTTCTGTTACGTTGTTACGCAATTCAGTTCTACGTCGCGAACTGACTTACCGAGGTTGAATGTTGATCGACGAAACATCTTGATTCCTTGAATTTATTCTAACGATCAGATAAAACTTGCATGTATTTAATGGAATAACTTAACATTAATTATGTTAACATTAATTTGATCTTGCGCCTTTTTTAGAAGATATCAATTATACAGGATAAAAAATGAATACAGAGAGAGCTAAGATATTTCACCGACGAATATAAAAAGTAGAACAAGCTAATGTTTAACGATATAAAATAACTCTGCTAACTACTATTGCAAGTCTCGGATATGTCAGTTATGACTTTTCTCTTTCTCCGACTGAACATTGGGGATAATAAATCACATACATTTTATATAAAAAACACAATACTCCGTTCTTCGCATTTTATTTATCTCGTATTATCGTGAGGCGTCCTCGCTGATAAACATGGATTGTGGTACATGACGGTATAACCGAATCAAATCGATACAGATTAAAAAACTACCTGGTCGTTTCGCCGCGCGTTTTTCCGTCCATGAGATTCATAGTGAATTCATGTTGATCGATCGTAGGATGGGGCGCGTCAATCGGCGCCCGCAGAGGAAGGAATCCGTCTGCTGCATAGGAACATCCACTGCTTCCGACGCTCGACGTCCTGTGTCCGCGTCGATAGGTCAAGGACGCTCCCACGGTTCTCGAGGTCAGGTCGACAAATCACCCTTTCCGGCGCGTAGGTCCGTGGCGGAGAAAAAAAGAAGAAACCGACTCCGCGCGCGAGGGAGGCGGGATAGATGGAGACGAGGCGCAACAGAGAAGGAGATCCTGGTCTCTTCTCATCCCCCGATTCGAGGGCGCAGATGGGTCTGACCCCTCGTATCTCGAAAAATCGTTTACTTCCAATGATCTCATCTTCGATCACTCGAAAGCCAGAAAGCTTTTTTAAAGAGTTTTGTTTTAAATATAAATATATATAAAAACGTTTAATTCTTTTATTTATATTTTTAAATAAAAGAATACGCAATATATACGATAAGATAAAACATCCTTGGATTGTGAGGTCAGAATAGAAATATGAGTAAAAAGATAATTAGGAACAAGCGTAAGACAGAGGATTAAGAATTTTTTTTTATTTTAGGTATAGACTCTACATGTCTTCTATTCCTAATACTGATCTTTTTGTGAACGTTCTGTATAGTTAATATTTTGTAATTGATGTGGCATTGATTGTTTCAAGTCATCTTTTATTTGTGACTATATAGCGAATATATTGTGACTAATTCAGTACCGATTTAACAAAATCGTTAATGATCATTTCTGTACTACAAGCGATCGGAAACGATGAGCTTTTCGAAAATTGAGCTCCGAAACGCAAAATAAAGCAACATTATTAATATTATCATTATCCTAACTCACGCGATAAGAATAGATAATAAATAAATTGTTGCAAAGATAAATTATTTACAACACAAACGACATGTGCGAATAAATGGAAGATCATGATTTTGTGTCAACAAACGCGCACGCTGTGCGCACATCAGATAACGCGCATTTGGTCAGTATGACGAACAGTACCGCGGAGAAAGGGCGATAGGTGGTGTGTTGGGGCGGGGACGGGGAGAGATTGCGGGCTTTGCCATATATATCGGGTGCTAGAAACGTTGGTGGTGCTCCGGAACGTACGTGACTCTCGTTTTCGCCGAGAGCCGTATAGAAAGCGAAAACGGGCTTCTACCTACATTTCGCCCATTCACGCGGAGAGGCCGACAAACGACGCCGCGAGGGTGAGGGCGAGAGGAGAGGCGGGATGCGAGAGAGGGAGGACGGTGGATCCGAGAGGGTAAGTAGGGGGGGACCGGGAGAGGCAGGTACAGAGGGGAAAAAAGGAATAAAAAGCGAAATGGGGGGAAAAAAACCCCGAGAAAAAGGGAAAAAGCGGGCTGTGGGCCGCGGGCCGCCACCTATCTCCACAACCGGCACACTATCAAGCTTTAGAATAGCGCGCTAGAGGGGAATAAAGGGAAAAATGAAAACAGAGCGGTGCACGCACGCTCCCCGCGTGACACACGCGCACGTACGCACGCATTCACGCAAGAGCGCACACATTCATCACGGCACATACAGCGCGTTACGTACTAATAAATGCATGTATAAGAATGTACTTGTAACGCGGAACCGTTTGAAAATAAGCGTGTGTGCCGCGACTGAGGGAAGAGAGTAGTTAGAGGGGAGTCGCGAAAAAGGGTGATCCCTCGCGGATGGTTTGTTAAGAGAGATAGAGACAGAAACGGAGAGAAAGGAAGAGAGAAGGAGAGCGAGAAAGAGAAAGAGAGACGACAGAGGGGATGGAGAGACGCGCGAAAGAGAAAAGGGGGAAAACAGAAACGCAGAGAAAGACAGTGTTATGCGTAACGAAGGGAAAGAAGATACTGGATTAGGGTGAACAGGTGGGTCAGACGGAGACGGCGAGCGAAGGTGGGGTGAGGAAGAGGCGGGCGGTGAAGGCGGGCGGGCGGGCGGGCGGGCGGGCGGGGAGGGAGCGGGAAGGGGTGGGTTGGTAGTGGAAGAGTGCGAGGTAAAAAGGGTGGCCAGGGGGTTGAAGCGAGCGGAAACGCGATGGGTTCGTTGCCAGGGATGAAGTACGTAGGTATTGATCTATTTAAAGCCTAGAGTTCCAAACGAGGTCCTTATTAAAAAGCGAAATAAAACGCGCTCGCTCGGAGGGCGGTACTCCATCGTCCAGGGCGTATCTTATCTGCTTTCCTATCTCGCATTTCGCTTATCCGCGTTCTCGCGCCGGCTTCCTTGGACGGCTACGCGCTTGGAAACGTATCGAACACGCCGCCGTAGAAAAATTCATGAACGTCACATTACGCGTATCGCGCATAACATCCGGAACATATCCGACTCGTTTTTGAAAAAAAGAAAAAAAATACGAGCTATCGTTATCATTTTAACACAATAATGGGCTTTGAATGTAAAGAAAAGACGCTTGATTTTGTTTGTGTGTCTGGAATATAATTGAGCAAAACGTTGAAAGTAACGTAGCATATATTCATTCAATTGAGTAGCATAATTAAACGCCATTTCCCCACGATCTTTGGAAATAATCGTCGAAAGGAAGAGTAATAGATGATAATATTTATTACTCTCAAATGTATCTCCTGAAATACAATTTTAATACTAATTAGATTGGAGCTCGAAATTAGAGCCATCAGATTATGCAATATTTGAAAGGAAATATTTAATGCGCTAGCACCGTTGAAATATACAGATTTCTAGATTTGCACAAATTACAACGTTTTATAAAATTTGTTATCCGTAGGGAAAAAAGTGGTTGAAAAAAATAACAAATTTTCTGAATACAAATCTGAATAAATCTGATGAACGAAGCGCGCGTGCTACGAATTTTATAAATCACCTTTCAAGAATATTTTGTTTAAAGAGAAAATCTTTTTAAAACATGTTTTTTTTTACACGCACGCTCAAAGATTTTTAATCAAACGTAAATTCACGACTGAAGAGTCAACTTTAAACGAAGAACATTGCAATGCCGCGATTATAAAATTTTTTACAAAAAGTTAAAATTGTATTGTAAGGGACGATTTATATGTGAACTAAAACATGAAAGGATAGTCGAAAAATTCGTTCATACACATTCCTTTTTTTTTCTCTTTCGAAACCATCAGTGTTTTACAAATATACGGGAATGAATGGCCAGCACTATCTCTCTTTTTCACGTTGTTAATACCGATAGCGGGACGTTCAATCAATATTTCTTCTTTTTTTATTTTTTGAAACTATGATACTTATAATTTCGATACGATTGTAGAAATCGCGAGAATATCGTAGTTGGCAAGTACGACTAATGAGAAGTCCAGTCGGGACGATGGATGAGAAGTAAGAAGATAATTAACAAGCAACTGCATAAAATCTGCTATTATTATCAACCTGAGATGTTCGTAAAAGTAATCCATTTATCAGGAATTACATTTTCAAAGAGGAATATTACGTTAATTTGTAAATGGTATCAAGAGATATTATTAAGCTTAAATCCGGATATACTGATCATATTCATAAAGAATACCGGTTCTGACATAATACTGCAAATTGAAACGCATTAACAGAAAATTTCAAGTCATTGATAATGTCTTTAGAGATGACAGTTATCGTGATAATTATAGTTTAAGCTCCTCCGGATGGTAGTAATAATTATATGCCTCGAATTTAACCTGGCGTTAATACTTTTTCTCATTTGATGTAAAATACCGGTATATCTAAATCGTGCCGTACCATAAAGTATTTGCAAGTATATGACGTTTAATATTCGAGGTATTATGAATATTCTGTATCGAAGATTCGTGATCCTACATCCATTGAAATCAAGGTATTCACTGGACTAAAATAGTCGGGATTTCGATTGTCGAGAAAACGCTCTTGGACTCTTGTGCATTCTTCTGGTACACGCAGCACGAGCTGTGATACGAACGCGAGGGTGGACGGCAGGAAGGATCACGTCGCACGTAAACGCGGTAGCATTCGGCCGCCGCGGCTGCATCGTCAAACGTATCGCGGGCCGGGGCCCGGTAAGTTGGCGAGAGTTAATTACAAAAGCCTCGATTTTAAAAGCGTTTTAGTATCGATCCCGTTTTTAGCAGTATAGTCCGCGATGCTCCTATGTCGCTCTCGCCAACGAGAAGTGGGGAGGATATACCTAGCCCGCAATGGCGGGAGAGACTCAGCATCCCTCTGGCAACGGCCCCTGTCGCGAGGTCGGCTTACTGAAGCTGCGCGACGTATGGACGTATGTGCGTCTATAGCTGCATAATAAACCAGTACTCTTTGCCGATAAATTTCTGCGGCTGCACCTAGATGTAATCTCTCTCTCGTTTGTATACTTCCTCGCGTTTCTGCTATCACCGCGATACATGTACAGTTGAAAAATATGAAATTCGCTTGCAGGGAGGTTTGGTAATAAAAACAGAGGATATTGACTCTCGCTTAATTCTCATGAAATTCTGGTCTTTTCGCACGCATGCATATCTCTGTAAAACTAATATTTTTTAAAAATAGATTGCAAAGAAACGGGATATGCATTGTTTATTTATATCCAGAAATCTCTTTTTGTTTTGTTTTCTATTTTCTTCGTTCGCGATAATCACGCCATGTGGTTGTTTTTATTATTTTTTTTTTCTATTTTATTAATCCTTGAAAAAGAAAAAAGTTTTGGGCTATGGGGATATAATGAAACTAAATTCTGATACAGAAAATCTATTTTGAAATAATGGAAGGAAGAAATTTTATGAGAGTAATGAATTTAAACAGATTAAAGGACTTTCACACTTCTTTGTTCGGCTGTTATACCTAAACATTTTACCGTTCGAAGATTAATATGAAATTTTAATATTAGAAGCGTAATTATGAGAGATTATCTAATATTCACAACCGGTTATTGGATTAAGTTTGCGTTAATATCTTCGCATTAGTTGACAATTTTTAAGTTTTAATTAATATTTCTTAAATACGTATATATATTTGTATAAATTAAATGCATAAAGTATATGTAATAAAACTCGTATACGCAAAAATTTATTTCGTATGGAAATTCTTCCGTATTTCAATTCTGAGTATATAGGTATAGCTCGCGAAGAGGATGCCCTTCCGAGCGAAATGCAGCGAGATCAAGTGAAAGCACGTAAATCGTTGTCACCAGTATCGTGATCGGTTACGTGCGCGAGGTACTAAAAGGAGATCCCATCCGGAGCGTGCATCAAGGGTGCGAGAGGATGCGAGAGGGAGAAGAGAAGCATCTGTAGCTGTTACTCTTTTCCGTTAGCTTCCCCATTAGCGAATCGGTTAAACGATGCAACAATCGGGGGCGCCATAATGCGCGTCGCGGCACGTCGTTTCGCGAGTAAAACAGAATGGAGCGTAATTTAGCGTAAGCGGATCAACGCGTTTGACCGTTTATTAGCCGATAATTATTATTAATTACGTCTCGCGAGTGTTTCAGCGTAGTTTCCGAATCGTCTTTAAGACGGCATTTGATCTCTTAACATTTAATCAATTATTTTTTATTGAAAAAAAAAAAAAACAAAGACAAAAGATTTTATTAAAAAATGAGTTAATAACAGAGCGTACGAGTTTTGCGGGATTGAACGTTTGTAATTTAAGGATTCCTATTGCGAAAATTGATACCGAAAGAAATGAATTATTTCAATTGTCTCTCAATTGGCGATATATATTTTTTCAAATCTATACTATTATTATAAAGCAACAGGGATTGCATTTTTTTTGTTCGTTATGATCTCGGAAACCAATGGACCGAATTTTTACTAAACGTATATGAAATAGGGGTAGAATTTCCCGGGGAGTGCTATAGGGTGTATAGTTTTTCGTTACCGATCTTCTGGAAACCGGTTTTTCTAATTTCTTCAATTTTTCGGTAAATAATTGACGGAATTTCAAAGAATTGTATATAAAACGGGTTGAATTTTCCGGGGAGTGCCATAAAGTGTATAATTTTTTGTTACCGATTTCTTTGGAAGCCGGTACTGAAATTTTTAAAATTAAAAACCATTTGACCGAATTTTTATTAAATTTCATATACTTTTAATATCGATTTTTTGAAAACCGGTATCAGAAGTTTTTTGAATTAAAAACCATTTGACCGAATTTTTACTAAAAGTATATGAAATAGGGGTAGAATTTCCCAGGGAGAACTATAAAGTGTATAATTTTTTGTTACCGAGATCATAGCAAATAAAAAAAGGCTACAAACTGTTTTTTTATTATAATAGTAAAGAATTTTACATAAAACAAGGGTAGAATTTTTGAGACTAAATAAGTTGTTAAATTCACATGTTAAATATTAATTAATTAATTAATATCGAAAGTCGCTTTTTCGGAAAATAATTGATCGAATCTTCCTGTGGTGTTATTTTTTGACCCGGTATTTATTCCTTATACACACACACACACACACACATACAAACACTAACACAAACACACATACACAACAGGTGTAAATCCGACCAGGCAACCTCCACGTGGTACATCTTGGGTAATGCTAATGCCGGCGGTATTGACACAAAATTGAGGTATGGCATATTATATGCAAAAATGCTTTATTTCCGAAATATAAGTTTGTAATATTGAAAATTAAAAAATGGCAAAAGCTACGCGTATGAGAGCAATGCATATGGAGAGAGGGAGAGAAAGAAAGAGAAAGAGAGAGAACGAGAGAGAGAGAGACTATTTGCGTGTCTTAATACACATGTTCTCCGGGGCGAAGCCCGACGGGGCATGCTAGTTGCTATATAATTATTTAAAATTAGTGTTGAAAAAGAAAAAGGCATGTGTCGAATGTAATTCCAACGATCATCATTATTTCTCACAGACGCTCGCCGTTCATATGCGATAAAACAATTTTGCTTACTGTAATCAATAAAATTTTACATTTCATACGGATCTCACCAATAGCGACGCTCTCCGGTTCCCCAAACGTCATCCCTTTGTACCGCGTGTTTCTCATAGTGCAGTTTAGCCAACGGGTTAGCCTCGTTTTCCGAACCGTACATCTACGTGCTCTACCATTTCTCTAACCGCGAACAAACTACATCGAAGAGCGATACATGTGTACGTATATGTATATATATATATAAAAAACCGCGAGCACCCCAAGCGAACGACCGGGACTCGCAGAGAGGCGACGCCGGTGGCCGCGGAGGCGGCGGCGGCGGCGGCGGTGGCGGCGGAGGCGGCGGCAGTGAAGGAGAGTCGTCGGTATCGCTGGTGTGCTCATGCATAATTCAATCAGAGTTAGACTAGAAACGTCAATACAGCTCGCAGATTATTTCTTTTCCCGGGCTGCTGCGCTCTCTCGCTCCGCGACTGTCCTCTCTTTTTCCCGCGCGCGCTCTGGCCCCCGCCAGCCACCCTAGTCGGAGCGCGGCGGGCGGAAGGGCGAGTCGCGGGGGGACGGGGTGGCGAGCGGGGAGCACCGAGGGGGGGGGGGGGGCCCGCACACACGGCACACAGTCGCGGGACTGAGAGGGGAAACGAGATTTCTCCTTCTGGCGCCTATCTCTCTGCTCTCCCCTGCCATATTTCTCCGCGTCGTCCCTCCCTCCCGCCCTGCACATCCACCCCTCTCTCCCGCCCGCCCGCCGCGCGCGCCCCTCCATCCCCACCCGTTCTTCTTTTATATTTTAATCAACTAATTCTGCGCAATGCGTACATTTATTGCGCCCTTTCGGACGGCGGCATCCGTCCACCCCCGTTCCCGTTCTCGCTCCCGCGTCGCTGTCCCCCTGCCCCACCGATCCCGATTTCCATCCCCCAACCCTCTCCCCGCCTCGTCCCCTGCCCGCGTGGCGGACCAGCCCGCGTTTTAATTGCAAATCTCACCTCGTTCGCTGATTCGATGGGATTTTTTCGCCACCGGCCAATGAGGACGATCATCGACGATACCGTCGGCTCTCGACCGGTGTCAATTTTTCGCCGTGTTTCTTCGCCGCGCACCGTCTCTTCCCCGATGGCCGATCGGGGCGATTTCGGTTGTCCTCGTCTAATTATGCGTGCGCGCGGCACCGCCGAAAAGAGGCGTAGCTATATCCCATCGTCTGCCTATAATATGCCGCTGTCCTTTTCCCACAATTTTTTTTTCGTCTCTCCCCGCATTTTCCGCGGGGCTTCAATTTTACGCTCGTTAATAACGATACAAAATAATAGCTTGAAACGCGACCCATTGTAATATTCTCGCGTTATTGAATCGCGGCGCAAAACAGAATTCGATCTATCTTTTTATCGCAAATGTATTTACCTGCGGTATTAATTAGGCATCGTAATGACTTTGTCTTTTTTTATCGCGAAAATGAAATTTTACGTTTCTATTGTGCCAATAATGCGGCGCTCGCGTGACGCCACGTGTCACTAAAACGCATGGCGCAGAGGCACTCACTTTGCCTTATAGCGAACGAAATGACGAGTGCGGATATGCAACATTGTCGACAATCGCGTTAAATCCCACACATTCTCGCGTGAAGCGCGTGTCGCAGCTTCGATGCGGCGATCGTGCGTATCAAAAAACATCGGCGGTATCGCTTGTGGTATTTGCTCTCTATCTCTCTTTCCGCCTCTCTCTTTATCTTCCTCTCTCGTGCGCGCGCGCGCGGATGGAATAAATATGTTCTCTCCAAAAACCTAATGGTTTTTCTTCAAGTACTTCCGTCGATACCTGCCCTTAATCTAGACGTTCATAAACCAGTTCACTTTCTCTGTCCCCACCCACTCTCTCTTCCTCTCATCTCTCCTTCTCGGTATGTGTGCGTGTCTTTTCTCGTACATTTCTGCCGGCGCGCGCACGCATATACGTACAGGACACGTGTGCCTCTCCGCGAAGCGTGTGCGCGCGCGCGTTTGTGCGTCCGTGTGAATAAACGCACGATACAATTAAAAAACCAGGAAGGCACACTCCGAGGGAGAGGGAGGAAGAGGATTGGGTGGCGCGCGTGCAAGAGAAAGTGCTACAAAATCGGAGAGCCGCGTGTTGAAGGCCGATAAAACGCTAATCGTCGGAGAATACATTTTGCGGAAACGATATAATCGGACGAGTCGAGAATGATTGAAGAATCTTTGATGCTGGGAGGTGTGCAGCTCTCGTTGATCTCTACCTAATTGTTTCTCTCGTCCACAAATATAAACTCGTTAAAGTTACGAAAATTTGTCGACTTGTGAAAGCCGATATAAATTAAACTGTTTTGATCCAGTACGTATAAATCCATTGCTTTACCCCTCCTTGCATCCGTCGTCGTGATATAACGTAGAAAAATCACTTTTGCGCGTTTACGACGTTGAAATCTGAGCTCGCACTGAAATATCGCCGGCATTTCAACCCCCGCTCGTATTCGCGCGCGTGCTCCCGGTCTTTTTTTATTTAAATATCTTACCCCCTGTGTTGCCTCTCGCGTTCAACAACGTGGTGAGCTTCTTTTTCAAGGTTTCCCGTGCCCGTCTTTTTCACGGCCTCCCCCTCCCCTCCTCCCTCTCGTCGTTCTTGGTCCCACATCCCTGTCGCCACAGCCACCCGTCTCTCTCTTTCTCTCTACCGCCGCGTCCCGGCAACTCCTTGCCGTTCTATCTTTCTCTATGACGGCAGGTACTTTTACCCTCCTACCCTCGAGCAACGACTATACCTTTGCCTTCAAGCAAAAAGGGAAATGAAAGCGAAACTGTTCGACACTGCCGACTTTCCGCTCTCGCTATCCCTCTTCTCCTTCAGCTTTTTTTCCGTTGGTCTCTCTTTCTCTCTCTCTCTCTCTCCCCCCTGCGTCTCCCTCTTTCACCCTCTTACCCTCTATCGCTCTACATGCGCTATGTCTCTCTTCATCTTTCTTTCTCTTTCTTTCCTTAGCCCTTTTTCTCTTTCTCACACCCTTCCGTTACACTCGCCAGCCCTATTTCCCTCTCTGGCTTACACGCTCGCGCCTCCTTTCCTTTCTACCGCCGCCCGCGCGGCTGCCATCCTCTTTCCACCCTTCTAATTTTTCCACCCCTTTCACTAAAATTAAAATCAATAGTAGCACCACGTGCCCGGGGACTATGCCGGAAACATTGCTACCCTCATCAGTTGCTGCCTACGCAGACTCCAACAGGCATTTTCCTACGTCGGCAGTTAATTTCTATTGATATATCTCGTCAATAGAGAAAATTTTTATTTTTATTATAACCAAAGCGCGTCTAGCACGCGTAACAACGTTGTAACGTTGAGAGAAAATAAAGCACATTTAATTAAAAAATATGTAATTAAAAATTAACACGAATGATGTAGATTTGTTTGTAAAATACTAGCCAGTTAGACGAGATACAAAGCAAATAATTTATCCGAACGTTTTATATATTTTCAATTTATCTAAAAAAAAAAAATGAGTTAAAATGCCTTTTTCTTGGAAATTACCACATTGTAATTTGTACGTGAAACTACATGTAGAAAAAGATGCACGATATATTTTGTAAACATGCAAATTCGTTAAATTAAGCATGTAAGCGTAATTAAAAGCGTATTTTTTTTAATAAGCGGGTTTGATTAGCGTAAAAGACGCGTCGATGATCTCGCAAGGCCAAAATAAATGCATATACATTGGGGGATGCGCCACGTCAGACGCGTCGGCTAACAGGCACGGTTCGATCCACTGTTAAAGCATACAGGTGGTCGACTATGCTTCCATCATTCCTTCGTTGCGAGTAAAAATTTCTATCATGCACGTGCTAGCCGCCACGTTCACACGCATACACGTACACACGGACACGTAAACGGTGTTTGCGTACGGAATTTTTTACACGTGCGCGAATAACAGAATAAAAATCTGACGCCTGCGGAATAAAAAGTTTTATTCAATAACGTTCGCGTTTGGCGTTAAGTGGTATTAACTCTTTGCTTTTCTAACAAATCTAGTAATATCGCGTTACACGAAATATTCTTTCTTTATCTCGCTCTATCGTTTTTTTGCAATTTTTACCGTTGCCGCGGTAATGAAGATAATTATCTGAAATTTCTATTATTTAGACCATTTTGTTAAATGATAATAGAGTCATATACATATACATCTTATAGTTGAAATGAAATTAGAAACGGTAAGTACTTTCTCCTTGAAATTAAAGCATATACATATATAATATGTATATATGTATATTTTTTTAAATCTCAATTTGATGTAAATATTTGTGGATGATATTTGGAACTGAAAAATTATTTTTGCAAATGAGCCCTCCATGATAATGTATTTTCCTAATATATTATACATAATACGCTGACATCGTTCAGCGGAGCATAACACGATGTTAAAATTCTGAAAATATACATTGTATATTCGTGCGTGAATTACGAGCCGCGGTGTAAAAAAAACGGCTGTTGCTCGCTCGCGAGACCTCCGCCGCGTACTCGATCTCCTAGCCCATGCCAAATCCACTTCCACGCTGAAAGACATATCTCGCAGGAGGCACGGGACGGTGTTCGTACCGTTACGGATACTGTCATAATTTAATGTAAAAGGCGCGCGCGGTCACGACGATGCCTTTCGCATAACGGAGCCATTCCTCCGGTCTCCTACCCCTTGGTATCCCAACCTCCCTGTATCCTATCCTGTCCCTCTATTCCCTTATGACCCCCTCGGCAGCGCCGTCGGTCCCACTCTCTCCTCTCCGTTTCTGTCTTTATCTTTTTCTCTCTCTCTCTCTCTCTCTCTCTCTCTCTCTCTCTCTCTCTCTCTCTCTCTCTCTCTCTCTCTCTCTCTCTCTCTTTCTCTCTCTTCCTCTCATCTCCCGCGTATTCGCGGGTTGCGAACGTACCGCCCTCACCGGTGCCCACAATACGATGGTGGTATTGATTTAAAAGTACATTCGTGTTTTCATAATGCCGTATCTGTACCGACGTTCAAACTCACCCGTCTCCGCGCCGCCCCCTCGCTCGTTCCCCCCGCGATCCTCATCCGCCTTCGACTATCCCCCGCGCACAACCCCTGGCACGCCGCATACATAACCCGAGCATGGGTTGCAACGACGCTCCCATCAGCACGGAGACCAATCAGACTGCCCCCTGATTTCCAGTCATTCCACTCGACTATTCTCCCTTGTTCTCGCTCTGATCTATCCGTCCATCTAGCCGTTCACCATCCGTCCACCTTCCGCTTGCCCCTTTGTACCTTCTCTTTCTGCTCCCGTTTCTCTTTCCTTTCGTCTCACCTTCTTTCCCCCTCCCTCTCTTTCCCTCTCTCTCTTTTTTCCTGTATCGATGCAGTTAAATCACTGTCCAGAGATTTGGCAGACAGCTAAATAGGATTGTGAAAAGTAATCAGTTCCGCGTATTAAAATGCGTGAATCATTGCCGTATATGTTCGGGAAAAATGAGCTTTTTGAAAGTTCTGTTTCAGAATGATTTAAATGTAGGAGCGAGAACACTAACGAGGAACTACGGGCAACAAATGGTACAATACGATGATTTTCCGATGATAAAATTAATAATTACTGCAGAGAGCGTATAAAATCGTCAGCGCTCGTTTTTACCGCCGTATCATATAAAATCATTAAAAGCAACGATTATTTAATTAATTATTGAAAGTTATTATATGTATGGAGGGAGAAACTCCGGCGCAATTTACGAGCAACCATCGGTAATCTTATCAAAGTACGTCATATATTAGCAACAAAGACAAAAAGAGTACTAGCAAAACAAATTATTTCTCTCGCTCAGGTTTGGCTATTTAATTAGGGTCCCCGCTGATCGTATATATTTTATATTTAGACTCGCAATCGTCAGGCATTAAATAACAAGATATCATTGATTTTTTTTACAAGGCTATAAAAAAAGCGGTTGTATAAGCGCGCTTGTATCATCGATTGCTAAATAAAAAAATACACGATGCAGCCTTGACGGCAATTATATCAGTGGAGACTCCTCCCACACGTTTCTCTCCCGCGATACATCGTTCGAAAGTGTGTGCGTCTGCAGTAATAAACAATACTTTATCCGACAATTAATCTGCACGTGGATGACCCGTCGATTCAACGCGCCTAAGTGGCGTCGGCTACTTATCCTTTGGTTTACCGCGAAACAACCTTTGCGAATTGTATTACTTTTTTTTCATTACTTTTTTTTCATTACTTTTTTGGCTAATAAATCTTATGCGGATAGACCGAAGCGTGCCTACGCAAAATTTCTCCACGCGAAAATGTAGTACGCATAGCTCTAATGAAATATCTTACCTTCCTGCGTTAACGACGTGTCAGATACGGCCTCGTTAATTAAGCGAATGCTTAATTAAATGGTTTATATTACGCAGGCATCGGACTGAGACGTATCTGACTCGTGTCTGACGAGTAAATTTATTCCACGGACGTACGTAATTATAAAACGAATGGGGGGAAAGATCCGCGGCGATTCGACCCCCTGATCGGGTTGAGATGATAAAGTAGTTCTCCGCTGAGTGACTTCACTACGGTATTTAAAAAATTGTTTCGTTGCTCGACTTTGTTCCGTTACGCTGTGGGAGCTGATATTTCAATGAAAAATGAATAAATCCTCGGTGTAGAAGGAACAACATTTTTATTTCTCGCATTTTGGTTCGTGAAATAGATAGGAGTGTTCACGCATATCTTTTAATAATTTTATATAACAATTTGATATAAACAGAGTATGCATTGTTTAATACAAATATTATAAAGCGCATGTACAGTTTCACATTTTGTGGAAACTTTGAAATGAAAAGTTTGGCGTAATAACATGCCAAGTATGAGAGAGAGAGAGAGAGAGAGAGAGAGAGCTCTCTCTTGATTTATCTACGTGTTCGATTATGGTCCCAATAAAAGTATCGCGATTTTTTAAATAACAATATATTAAGGATTAATTTTAAAAGATGCAGAGAAGAATGTTGAATTTTATTAATAGGAAAAGTTTGTTCGTTTTCGTGCAAAATTTGATGGCTCGGCATGTCATTAGATCAAACTTCTCATACATTAAAACGTAATATATCTGATTATATATACCTGTAAAATTAAGGGAACTAAATAAAATTTATCAGATTTACGCACTAACTTTAATTATAAACCATATGCGATACAAGCCGAAGAACTCCGCAATTGTGATAACAACCAAACGCTTTCTTTGTGCCCAATAGTTTATTTTTGCAAAATAAGTTGACATGTACAATGAGATAGCTTAGCGATTGTTAGAAATAAATGTCAGTAAGAAAAATCCTCCGCATGTGTTGTCTTCGCATTACATGTAATGAGCGCAATAACTATAGTATTACTTTTTTGTGTTGAAAGAAAGAGATGTTTAGTAGGAAATTGCAGTTTCTGACGTAGCTTACACCTTATAAAATATTAAAACAGTCTCGGACGTTGAAGCGTATTTAACGCTCCCTCATCAATATCCTTATCAATTTCTCTCTTATGCATTACGTTAAAATCTTCGCATTAACCCTCTCATGCGCAATATCGACTCTTTTAATAATTAATCAAATAGAAAATATTACGACAATGGAAATAATTCCCCAAAAATTTTGTGCCTCGTAAAAAAAATCGTGTGGAATTTTCAGTCCAAAAATGTTCAGCTTAAAATTGAATTTCTGAAGAAAATTGTTAACATGAGTGCATTTCGTGAACTGTAATGTCCGATTGATTTGCGCATGAAAGAGTTAATTTCTGTAATCATTCGCGAATACACGACATAGAAGGACGGACGCATGTCTTATAGCGGGTCCAAATTGCATTTATTAATTACATAAGAAAGACCGCAGTTCGTGTCATTATTTTACCACCTTCAACGCAACCTCGAATAGCTTGTAGATTTCTACAATCGAGTGTCGTCCTGTACTTTCACACGAACAAACCAGACATCATATTATCCTTCTCTGCAGAAAAAATTGTGCGTATATTTCGCAAAATATTTTTTGCATATTTCATAAAATTAATATAACAATATCATCGTTAAGCACTAATGAAGCTTCTATTAAATCTCTATATTAACCTATCTAAAAATATCTGCGATTTGCAGGATGAGTCATATAACTGGAACGAGTTGTAGTTCTTAATTCGTTAAAGATAGGAAAAACTGACAAAGGAAAAAATTGAATAGTATAATAAGGTCTATCTTTATATATCTTTTATAAGCTTAAGGATGCATCAGAAAAATGCAATTATTGTTTTTAATGGAATGTTTTTTACATAAATCGAATCTGATAAACATTTTGCGTATAAAAAAGTATTGAGATAAAATTATTAAGAATTAATAGTTTACGAAATATTTATACTTTATTTTAATAATACCTCGTAAAGTATTCATATTTTAATTATCTCACCTTAATATTTCTATCAAATAATAAAATTAATTAACTAGTATAGAGAAAGCACATAGTTGCTTTTAAAAATATAAATATATAATTTGCAATTATATATTATTTCAAATGTTATAACTATATGTTTCCTTTACAATTGATTCGTTTGCAATTAACAAGAATTGCAATACATCGTGATTGCATAAATCATCCTGCATAAACTCTAACAAAAGGTTAAACTCTATTTAACAAGATAATATTTAACAAGTACGCAACGCGATCACATATTTAGCGATTAATGAAGAAAACAACTCCTCATGTATTTATATTACATAAGTAATATATAAACGTAAAACAAAAATGGCATATAAAATATATAATTTTTGATTTATGGAAGTCAAAATTACATATTGCACTAAGATAACATGTGTTTTCTTTAAAATTTGTATAAACAAACAATCGTACGATCGTACCATTCTGATCGTGTGAAAGCTCCATATTTTTAAAGAGCACGGCGACGCATGTTTAACGGTAATAAGATAAGATAATAATCTTGTGGAGAGATAAAATATAACGCGCAATTATAAATCGATCACTACCGTAACATTTCCTGCTCCTCGTTCCTCCTCGATTTTGCATTATGCATTCGGACGACTTCTACTTTCGCAGTTGTAATACGTTTTCGAGTTCTAGATCTACGATAATCCTCTAAAACATGCTCTATCGGCAATTATCTTAGAGATCGCAATAGAGACTTTTAAATATATTTAGGGAAAATAAAAGCTTCCTCTCCAGCATGCAATAATGATCACGTTCGAAGACTTTGCTCTAGATCGCATTTCCGACCACGCCTATACGTGGATGAGAAACAGCAATAATCAGTATCCAATATCTCCAACTCGCAGGAAACTGAAGATAATGCGCGCTAAGAGCCACGTTTTGTTTAAATACCGAGATACGTTCCTCGCGTAATTATAGGCTGGAGGGGTCATCAAAACGTATGGCCGCGCCGCGTTTCTGTAATGTCAGCTAAGCGCTTCGAACATGATCTCAATCGACAGAGTTCTGTCAAAAGGATGATTAAACATTTAATTATGGATAAGAAAAATTTCCAGCGTCTCGACCCATTTATACCGATCTGTTGAGAAATTCCATGTTGCTCGCGCTTAGCGCGAAACCCGGGTGATCCGTACATCGAAGTAGATCGTTTTGATTTTCTCATGGAGCAGAGTGTGTAAGTATAACGGCGGTAGTATAGGAACAGTATTTGCGAAAGTCAAGAGGATATCTGATACGAAAGAGGGGATATTCTCCGGGTATATACAGGTTAAGAACAATTCAATTTCACATCGTGAAAACTCACGGCAAAGCATCGCAAAGCATCGTCAACATTCGATAACGTTTTATAACATTCAACGTAATCATATAAAATCTGAAATGTCAATAACGTAATGTTACCCTCTCAACGTATAGTTATACACAGATAAACGACGCTCGTCGACTCGTAGGTCGATTCGATTCGCTTTCTTAAACTATTTTGGCACTATAATTCACGTGTTAGGTTTCTAAGCGTCGATTTCGACATCCCGAAACGCCTATGAAGCTAATAAAAAATCTTTAACATCGTGCGCGCGCTTAAATGTACACGTGTTCCCTACCTAAACGTGTATTATGCTTTTTATATTACGCATGAGCCTCGTTATATGTATATACATTCGATGTGTATATGTATACACCGACTTGTTTACTAAATACCGATGTTTAGAAATGTAATGTCTCACGCTCTAAGGAACTTACGATTACTACAATGCATAATATCGTTATAAGTAGCGATTCTCGAGTGGCTTATCCTGGATCGAAAATGTTAATGAACTCGTAGCAGCTACGAACCGAGACTCCAGGCATGTACGAATTTTAACCACGCGCGCGCGCGTATCTAGGAAACGAATTTTATTTAATTTATTAACGCTTTTACGGTATTGAAACTACACGAATTTTAAAAGGAACCGACTTATCTATTATTAAAACTTTTCTCTTTAAAATTACGAATTTTAAATATCTAAAAATTATTTAAAAAGTAATTAAAATTTTGATTTACGAGTAATTAATTTTACCATCAAAAAGTGAAAAATGTTAATATTTCGTGAAAGAAATTTAAAATGTGACTATGCACTCTTGATGAAGAAATAGAACTTAGAGAAAGATTGAGTATATCGCATATGTATATTTCCTAATATCATTAATGTTAATTTCACGAAATATATGACTACGACACTATCACAAGTCGAGTGATGAACTGTTACGTCTACGTGAAATTACGATGAAAAAGGGTTCTTACTTGCAATGCTTTTTTGATTAGCTCCTGATCGACGTACGTTACGCTTAACATTAATCATTATCGCTCGTTTGTTTCGGCCGTGAAAAGTTCTCCAATCAGCTTGAACTAAATAGCACGGTCCATATAAAAGACATATTCCTTTCATATTTTAAGTTACATATGAAATAAGCGATTTTCTGAATTAAAAATTAAAAAAACGTAACTGCCGATCCATGTGTTACACTTTTCGTTATGTGCACGAAAGAAAAAAATTTTAATCGCCATTATGTGTGGAGTGTTTTCACGGCGACCGCATCTCTCCTTCTTTGATTAAATTGCTTATACATATTACACGCTAATTTCTTACGTAAAATCCTCCTCGTCGCATAAAATTTGCGTAGGTACTCGCGAAGGTACTCGTCTATTCGACTCAAATCTACGAGATCGTTGCCATCTGCTGAAATAGATAGTAGTAACCGACCATTACGATGCCGATTCCGTTATATAATATTCGCTACATATATTAGAGAATAACATAATTCCTACACCATTAGTACACCATTAACCGTGTGTTCGCTGCATTTTTTTTTTTTTTTTTTTTTTTTTTATAATCCCTGACTAGTATCTTTCGTTGCAATTTATCCCGAGGATGTTGCGTCCCGACGACACACAGTCGAGAAACCGACGGCGACGACGAGGGGAGCGGGACGGCGGGGGATGGGAGATCCTTCCTTGATTGGCGCGCACATTAACTCTCTTTCTCCTCGATCGGACTCACCTCGTTCTGCAGCAGCTCGAATTTCGGACTCAAGCTCGGCAGCATGCCCCTGGTACTCGTTTTGATTTGACTGTACTTATTGTAGATGTCGAGCGATTTCTTACGATCCATCTCGAGCGTCTCCTCGATCAGTCGCGGCGGGATGCTGCCCGCTCGTTTGTGACTCGGCACGAAGACACTGCCTTCCGGCTTGCGTGCCGCCGTCCTGTCCCCCTTGTGCTCCGGCGTAAGCGTGCCGTTACCCAGTTTACGCTGCTGTTCCTGGAACGCGTCCTCCTGAACGTCGTCCTTCAGCAGCACGCCGGTTATCACTGGCTTGTTGTTCTCCGCCTTGCTGGCGAAGTCGTTGTTTAGAGCTTTCTGCTCCATAATCTCGAGCTTGTTCGGCGTCGTGCCGTTCACTTGGAGATTCGGATTCGATCGCACGGCATCTGGAAAACTGTCGATATCCAACGAGTCCTCCCGTACCACCGCGTTCACAACATCTTGCAGAGACGACATATCTTTTGATTTTTCGAAGAACTGCGGCTGAAAGGAAACGAACATCTTCCGTGCTATAAGGATCTTTTCTGATCGATCTACATATGTATAGTGTGAGATTTCAAGTATAGATTAATATCAATATCAAAGAAATTTTTCAACATTAATAATTTAAATGATTTAGCGAATTAAATCTCCAAAAATGTAAATTGTAAATTGTCAAATTGAAAATGTAAAATGTAAAATGCAAATTGTAAAATGTAAAATGTAAATTGGTAACAAAATGTAAATTGTAAATTGTAAAATATAAATTGGTAACAAAACACTTTTTAAATCTTAATTAATCTTATTTTAACATAAAAAAATACATTAATGAATAATCCATGGTTGAAGGAATAAATTTTATTAGCTTAAGCTAGAGTCGATACAGTGTTGCGGGGCTCTACTCTTCTTTTATTTTCTATCAAAATGAAACGAAACGATAATTGCACACGGGAAAGGATTCAAATAAATTAACTACTCTCTTTACTTACACTTTTGTTCTCCTCTTCCTCTTCTTCACTAGTAAAATTTTTGGAGTCGTCTAACAGTATCTTGTCTATATCCGGCGATTTGTCGAACTCCACCCATTTCGATCGTCCCTCCAGTTTCCTCGACGGCACATCGGACTCGTAACTACCACCGTACATGGGGTAACCAAGGTGGCCGGAATCGTATTCGACTTGATTGCCGTAGCGATAGCTTGGATTAGCCGAACCTTGGCTGGATATCGATAGATCTGACTGTGACAGACCGGTGTTGGTGCTCCCGAACAGTCGCGTATTTTCGAAAGCTGCATAAGAAACGACAAAATAGAAGATAAATCACAAAAACGACGTGTTACGCCATCACGAGAATAATCACCTGAAGATCTGTCGTCCGGTATTTCCTCCCTGTGCACCAGAGCCTGTTGATCGGTGACACCAGTAGTCACATCATCGGACGACCCTTTGTTACCCTTCGTCTCTTCCTTGTCATAATCTGACTGCACCTCCACCACAAATGAACACCCGCTGTCCTTGTATATTGACGTGGGTTTGTTATCTTCCATCGTTACCTGAATATAATAAAATATATTCATAAATTACGAATTATAATTATACTGCTTTTTCCTCTGTTAAAAATATTAATATAAAGTATTCGAACTATACGTAAAGTATAGTCTACAGTTTTCTTTTTTGAAACAAAGGATTGATCTAGTGTATTATATTTGTTTCAACAAGTACGTTTTAAATATTTTTTTGAGCAACAATCAAGTTAAAACGAAATTCTGCTACAACCTCGAAATTAAATATTTATATACACAAAAGTAATACGTGCAGTAAGCACTAGTTATACTTAATGTCGAATAATTTATGCAGTAGTGACAAAATAATGGTTAAAAAAAAAAAAATTAAAAGTAAAGTGTAACGCAAATTTCTTTCCTAAAATCAGGATGATACTCGAGTAAATTCATTATTCTGGGCAAACCTTCCAATTCTCCCACGGGAATTCGTGCGTATCTACTCATTCCATTATTTTTTTCCCCTTTTTTAATGCAGGCCCGAGTTACGGACCCGAATCGGCTCCACGCCTTTTCCTTGTTCGAAAGTTTGGGGCACTTTATATAGGTGCGAGAAGAACGGATTGAATCAGAGCGCGAGTAGAGAGCATTTAGAGAGATCGGGGTGGAAAATGAGGAAGCGTGCGAGACCGTCAGACAAACGATAGAAGGAGGAAGAGAAAGAGGGAGAAGGAGGGGAAGGAGGATGTGCCGCGGTCAGAGAGGAAGAGGAAACGTAGGTGTCGGCAGAGGCGGCGAGCGGCTCGACGGACGATTTCGAGAATCTTCGACGCGAACGAGCCTCGCCGCGAATGAGACGAGGCTCGTAAGTAGGACGGATAGGTGGGGGCGAAATTGCCCGGCACAACCTCCGACCTTACCAGGGTCGGCCAAGTTCGATAATTACGAATCTACTCCCCGGCCCGAAAACGAGCCCAGTCTCTGACCCGGTTACCGCGCGACTCCGCCGACTCACTTAGGCGTCGTCTCATTTAGGCGATAAATGTAGGGAGAAAGGAAAGGGATTTATACAAGCGACGCGTTTTCGTCGCAACGCCGGAAATTTCCCGCAAGCCGTACGTACCGCACGTTCCTCCGTTTCCACGATAAGATGATTGTTCTTGAGCGTGAGGGTGATGATGTTCCCGTTCGCGTTCTTGCTGGTATGATTGCCGGAAGTGGTGGTGTACTCCATCACGGCCGCCGCCGCCGGGGCAACGTTTACGTCCTCCATCACCTCGGTCTCGCACATGTATCGGGGTACGTCTAGGCCATTCACCAACTGAAAATGCATAGAAACAAATTCGCGCGATGAGGCACGCGCGAGGAAATCCAGAACAGGAATCCAGAAATCCGTTTCATTCGTCACTGCCGCGCGGCGGAGTGAAATCTCGACGAGAGCGTAAAAACGTGCGAGAAAAGTTTAAGAGAGAACATTTTTTCCCTTCGTCGATTATTAAAATACAAAGCGTCAGTTTAAGAAAAATTAAATCAGAAATTTAAAGAGATACTCTACGTTAATTTTTCTTTTTTTTTCTTTCTATATGAAAATAAATCACGACGTTACGTTTATACTTAAAATAGAAAAATCTGCGGCGTCGTAAAACAATTCGAAAATCTCGGCGGCGTAAACGCTCGCAGGACGGCGGTGATTTTTTGGAAATACCCGAAGCTTCGCGCAGGATACGGGAGATTTAGTTACAGTCGATAACGCGCGCGAGGCTGTCCCAATTTACGAAACGCGCTTGAGAAGAGGACGGGGGGGAGGGAAGAAGGGAGGAGGAAAAGAAGAAGGCAACGCGTCTCTCGTTCAGTTTTTTATCTATCGCGTCGCGAAAAGGCCATCTCGCATGCAAGTAGGTGTTCGCGTGTACACGGCGTTCACCTATACGCGCGCAGATGCATGCCGGTTACGTCGTTCTCCGAGTGCCTTGTGCCAAAGGGTACTGAACCTGACCCAAGGGGCATTGCTCTTGCGCTGCGTCTCTCCGTTCCTTTTCTGTTAGATCGCTACACACACCGGTCGTCACGTTAGCCAAAGCGAGCAGGTATCATTGCGTGGCCCAGGCCTCGGTACTTCGGCTGAGTGGCAGTCGAAAATACGCGCCGAAACACGGAGCGTAGAATACACGCGCGAGTTATTATCGTCGGCGAGCGAACGCGCGCGCTCGCGTACTTGTCCTCTAAAATCGGTTCGATGAAAACGCTACACTTTAATACACGTTCATAGATTACGCAGCCACCTGTCCCAGATTGTGCCCTCGACACTTAGGCCGTGTGAAACTTTTATTCAAAGCGCTTCCCGACCGTTAAACAACGGATTTTTCTTCTTGCGAAAAGTTCGATGCAGAATCGCTATATTTCTAAGTACGAGCAATTTTAAACTCGAGAAATTTTATCAAGAAAACTAGGAAACCTATTTTCCCACGCTCTCGATTGACCCCAATCTTCTTCTTAAACTACTGCTGTAACATATATGGCAATTGAAAAGTTTTAACAAGTTTTCGAAAAACTCATTTGATTTCTAAAGATTGATACATCTATCGTTTTTATTTACATATATTTGAAACCCAGCGGCATCACGTGTCGCAGAAAAGAGAACATAGATGAGTTTTGGCCGGCTGTTACGTTGGTCATACACGTGGCCTTTCACCTTTGCCATGAATCGGTCAGCCGAATACTAAATAGAATCGTGAAGACAATACTAGTTCAATCAATAGTTTTTGCCTTTTTTGTCTTTAGAAAAAAATTACGTCGCCAATTAACAAATAATTGAGGCGGGCAATATCTACAAAAATAAGAAGCGTTATAAAAATGTTGACGCAATTTTGAGAACACAACCGTAACACTTCATTAATATCGAACAGGGCCGAGAGAGATATTATATATAGACAACATATTCGATAAATAAGTTAATCAACGTTAATTTGTTCAATTAAATAACCGTGGAATTAATTGAATTTCCGATCCGCGTGCGCGCCTTTGTAATGGAGACCAATCGTTCCAAAATATAGCCAACAAGTTACAGAAAATTGGCACATATCACGACCATGCTGTAGATGTAAATCCGCGCGTATACTTGTGCGGGATCGTTGCATACATACATAGACTATAATACGAGTTCGCATTGAGTCGTAGTCAATACCGTCGCTTCTAGCGGACATCCAAGCACTAAGCACTCAAGGACATTCGCCGCACTTTGCGTCTGGTTTTTTTTGCTAACACCGTTAGAGGTTGCAGACGGTCACGACGGATGGAGGACATTTATAGGCGAACGTTCTATATACAATGACAGAATACATTACAGCGTAGACCATTATAATTTCGCAATGACTGCGCTAGAGAGTTGCTTAATTGTATTTATTGAATACATTGATGAATAATCAGCGTATAATACATCGGATATATTTTAACCGGTTATTATATCATACTGAAAAAATTTAAGCATTAAACTGCATTAAACGACTATCATTGGTTTCAAAATAATGCTAACTTAATTCGTGATTAGTTTACGAAAATATACTTACTGATTTTTGACAAAAGCTAAATTTGTTTAGATGAGATCAATTAGCGTAATTAATTTTGAAAAAGTTTGATTGTTTAAAATTAATCCAAGTACCGCACATTAGTGATAGGCAAGAGTTCTTGTAAATACGTGATATATTAAAATCATATCGTTTGCGAGAAATATGTCAGGTTCACAACAATATGACAAAAAATATGTGCAAGCAATATAATACTACATTCTTATAATTCTGTAAGTTGCAATTATCATCTGGTTTCAGAATTTTCTTGTTTAATAAAAGAAACGACGGCGAGAGGAGAAGAGAATAAGTGGATTGAGCGGAAGAGTATAGCGAACGGAACGTGCGTTAGTTGAGGTACCCAAAAGTAGCGTGGATATTCAATTCGTGACGCATTTTTTGACGATACCGTTAGAGGTCCCAGACGGTCAAAATGTCTAGTCTTTCTATACCACACCTCGGCTATACGAATAGATAGCCACGAACTGGATAAAAGCGGCCTTGAATTATTTCGTCATCTAAAGCAGTCTAAAGCAGCTGATTAAATTCGTAGAATAAATTGCCGTCGTCTAATCAAATCGTCTAAAAACATGATGTAAGTTCATTAAAGTGCAGTATTAAATTAAAGGGAAAGAGAAATAAAAAAGGAGAAGCATATCAATATAAAATTAAACTCATTTAAACAATATGATATAGACACAAATAAATAATAAGATGCGTCGAAAAGTATCACATAATTTTACAGTATATATTTGCAAATTTGCCTTCAATTTCCTTTCATAGAACAGAAAATAGTCATAACTAGTTAACTGTTAATGCAATATTATATAATTGAGCTCTCTTCCTTTAGAACACTGAAAAATTCATATAAAATTACATTTGCATTTGTGATTAGTAGAAGTTAAATGTGAAAGGCTAGCCAATGGTGATGCGCGATATTTCGTCGCCGAGGTCAGGCTCTAATGTGTCGTTGATAATTGATTGTTGAATGCTTGATGCACCGAAAAATAAAAAAATTACCTTGAAGGATTTTTAAGCTTCTCCAACGTAATCTGCACATCTCACATTATTTCCGTGTGCTGTCTGCATTATTGTTCACATTAAATAATTATTATTTACATTAAAAGCAAGCTATTTTATCTTTAAATTTAAAGAAAGAATTGCATATCTTATTTTATTCTTACAATTCCAAATTTAACACAAAAAGTTGCAAATGGTGGATTGATCTTTTACATTGACAGCACTACATGACAAAAGCTAAGACCGTAAAGTTGTGAGAATATTTATGATGCAAATGCAAAATAAATGTGAAAAAAGTTTTTCTATCCTCCTCTGAGATAAATAAATGTTATTTGAAATAGCTTACATGTGCGTATTTAAATTTCGATTCTTTGTACCGTAGTTTTTTTATAACGCGTTCTTTATTTATTAGAAAAGAATAATAAGAATTATTGCGAATAGGAGAAAACGTTGAACGAAACGAAATTATTAAAGTCGGTATTAGCGTTTATCAAATTTTCGCGTTTCATTTCCCTGGTGCCGCTTAAATATTAATGTCAATCACTTTGGATGCTCATGCAACATTTATGGCCGACGGCAGTTTCAGAAAAGACAGCCATAGAAGATACGAAATGGCTACTCGAATTTATTTGACCTTTATAATAAAAGCGAGAGAGAGATAGAGAGAGAGAGAGAGAGAGAGAGAGAGAGAGAGAGAGAAGGGGATAAAAAGTAGTGGCAACTTCAGCGAACGGTACATACCACGGCTTTGAGTTTCATCTTTCAATTTAATGCGCAAGCAAATATGCGCGGACTTGGGAATTTTGACATTGGCGAGAATCGAACTAAATATTTGATTGCGTCTCGTAGTGAGAGGCAAAAATTTATGAATTCTGCTTGCACATTTATATATAAGATAAAATTTTATCCCCCAAAAATAACATTGTCGTAAGATTTCAGTATATTAATTCAAATTTTTAACTGTGCTTTAATAATAATCGATCTGTCGACTAAAACTAATTATCTAAAGATGTATCGCTCTAGAAAATTAGAAAACGTTTCCCCAAAGTGAATTATTATTCCCCCTTTTTTTCTTATATATTAACACAGTCATCTTTGAAAAACTAATCTTAACATTTCTGATCTCTTTTTATCAAAAATATATGTGAGTGAGTGAGTGAGTGAGTGAGTGAGTGAGAGAGAGAGGGAGAGAAGAGAGCGAATAAAAGTAGTTTCGGAGTTCGGGCTGTGACGGCGGTCAGCGAAATAATATTGACATAGTGCTGGCAAATGAACAGAGACCTCCTTGTGGTTCGTAGTCGAGATAAGCTAATCTCTATCATAGTCTGGTACGCCTCGCGAATATAGCAAACAACGAGCCTTATCACTTTACACCGACGTCATTCGATAACTGCGCTTCGTTGTTCCGTGCTAAAAACCTAAATTTGCATTGTGATGTAGCGTTTTGATTATTCTTAGCATGTAGCTCTCAGAAAAATCTGATTGTTGCGTTCGTATTAATAACGATGACTTTCAATATTATAACGTTACGTACATATAGGTGCACGTTTATTAGGTTTGAACCGTATCTTACCTCCTAAAGCTCGACTTTTCAATGTTTTTTTATTTTGTCATTTGTATTATCGATTATAAAAACTAATTTAATTTTTAATATTGCTTACGAGATATTGAAAAATGTAATATTACAATATAATGAAATTTAAACTTTTCATATGAAATTTATTTTATGAGATTATTTTCATATGAGATTTATTTAGACCTTCTATTATTATTAATACTAACATCTTTGATAGTATTTTTTAGCAATATTATAAAAAAAACGTTCTATTTTAAAAAATAAAATTGAAACGCAATGCCATAAATAATAGAGTTAATTGTTCCGCGATGAAGAAATTCCGTAATCAGTGATAAGAGGCAGGGGAAGGAGAAGTAGTAAAAGAAAGAAGCAGAAGAAGAAGATGAAAGGAGAAGAGAATAGTGGGGAAGGGCAATAAATAATTTTTTGTTCTTCAAAGAATTAAATATTTCTAATAAACAATTATCCCGTTGGACCATTGTGAAATAATATAATAAATAATCAATATCTATTTGTAGCACTCTTGATTATTTTAATAGTTAATGCTTCTCTTTTCAACATTAGTTGAAATAATTTAATCACAATCAAAGATGGAGGAAAGAGTGGATATCCAGGTGAAGATGGAGAATAGGAGGGGGGAGAGCGAGAGAGGGGAAGGGTGATGGGATGGGCGACTGCCGCGAAATAATCGACTATCCGAAAGGGTCGGTGGCAAATAACTATAATTTCTTTTGGACCCGGCTACACAGCCGGGGTTTGAGCGAAATGGACAATACGTAGGATAAGAGCGAAGAAGACCAGGATGCGGGCGGGAGGAGGGAGAGAGGGAGGGGGAAGCGAGGGGAAATGGAAGAAAGAGAATAATAATAAGAAAACGAGGACGAAAGAAGAGAAGAGAAGGAGAAAGGAGGAAGAGCCGCCGTCACACACAGTGCGATGGTGGAAGCAAGACGTTGACGGGAGGATAGGTCTGGCTGCGCTCGCGCGCACGCGAAGCTGATCAGAAGAAGTATAGAGAAAGAGAGGAAGACGGTGGTGGGGTGAAAGCGGACCCAGGCGCACGGGTGCAACGACCCCTTCGGTTAGGTCAGCCACCCCGCGGACACGATACAACGCGGCGAGAGCGGGTCCGGTCCGACGGACCGAGCGGGCCCGCGCCGCGCGCATGCATGGTCCGAAAGACGGGTGCATGGACGTGCGGCCGAATAAACGGGTGGTTAAAGCGAGGCGCACCGATGGACAAATGTACGGCCGAACCGCCGAACCGCCGAACCGCCGCGCCGCGCGCCGTACGGGCGCGATCGGCGCGGATAAAGAGGCCCGGGGAATCGCGCGAGCCGAGTGGATCTCGCGCGCAAGATACGTAACATTCTAATCGTGAGTCGACCAGCGAGATGATGATGACGACGACGGCGACGATGATGATAGTGAAGAACGATTCGAGTCGGATATATGAGATTGATCACTTAAAAAAGATTAATAAGGAAAAGCGGACAGGTGGCACGTATTTGTCTATAGCTATCAGAAGTATGTCGGTAAAGAATTGTTTGCCCGGATGAAGCTCTTTGCTGATAAAAAGATCTTCCATCGTTTTGTTTTCCACGCGTTGATACGTCGCATTAGGCTTTAAACTTAACATATATATACGTTATTCTTCGAGAGAACACTGTTAAATATCAAAGGATGAATTTAAACCAATGAGTTAAATAACATTTTGTTATTTTTAGCTACCATGTGTGTCGAAATTTATTTTAACACGAAACAGTATTATTTTAACTCCATTGGTTTAGTGAAATTAACATTATTTTAGTTAAGTTAACGATATACTGAATTGGAACAGTAGCGACCTGTAGGAATGGTTAAAAATGACTCAAATTGAGTATAATTTGATACTACGAATTTTACAGTGAATATAAATGCCATTTAATTTAATTTTATATAAAAACTGATCGTATTTTAATTTTGCAACTTATATTTTAGTAAGAATGTAATGCGATACACATTTAAATGTGATCTTATTCGCATTAATTCGAATATTGAGGGTTTGATTCTGAATTTCAATATTTATTTAAAAATGGTCAAACTGATTAAAATAAATACTAGGAATGTACTAGGAATTTAGATATTTATACATTGTTTAAAGAATATTTTATCCAATCCGATTATCGATTAATCAGGACAATATATGTGCGCAAATGCTTTAACTTTATTAAATTCTATTTTTAATGTGAGATACACGTTACCCTCCTGATAATAAACATTTATGGAAAATGAACATAACATAAGAGACGGAAATAAGTATGAGAGAAATCTGACGCCGGGAGAAATCCACGCGCGGCTATTAATTGATCGGAGATTTATTTCAAACTTGACGCACGTTACATATTGAATGCATTGAAGAGTAGCCGGGATCAATACGTAACGCAATGAATGGCTGTGGCAAGCTCTATTGAGAAAATGATACACGATACGCGACGATATATCGAAGAATTGTCGTGCAATACGACCGAGAAATCGATTGAATTCCGTATAATGCTCGACCGCGAAGCGGCTCATGCACTCGTCATTGATGGGCGATGAGCGACTGGTGTCCGTATCGTCCGTATCTAGAATTGCGATATTTATATTTCATAAACCGCTCGTTTCCTCAACTTTAGTTCACCTTATTGTTAGTTAATTTTTCGTATACTTTTAATTCTAATCTCGGATATTATATATACCCAATTTTTTAATTACACAACGCTTTGAAGTTCGTCGTGTATTCAAAAAAATGTTCTATGAGATAAATGAGATTTTGGGACAAGTGCATTTTTCCGCATGCTATTTATATTCGAATTATATAAATCACGAACAGGTCATTGTCTGTCCACGGAAGAATGCAGCAAACGCATTCGCCTGAGTGCTCGCAGGGAGCCTTGTAATAATAAAACGAATCCAGAACAGAGATCTCGAGAGGATTAGGAAAAGAAGCTTTTGACGATTGCAAACATCAACGTGGAATTCCCAATTTCGCACGTTAATCCCCTGTCAATTCCCCCTAAAATCGCATATAAAAATAACATTCCGCGTATCTGAGAAGAGTACAGGGAAAATATTCTCCGACGTCGGTTTTACGATTCGTATATAAGCAAATAGAGCGTCGCCGGCGGCCTCGATAAAGCTGTCCGCGGCAAGGAGCGGAGTCTTAGAAAACCACTGTCACTCGCGTTCTTTTTAACTTTCTAAACATCCCTTAAATAGCCGCTAGCCACGCGGTCCGTTCTATTTTTTGCGGGGGAATGACGCATGTGCAGTGTCGTATCGGCCACGCTTCGGGTGCATAGAGCGAGAGCGTCTAGCGGCGGCGAACGCCGCGCGGCCGACCGGCCGGCCGGTTGCCGAAGAGCGAGGGGGAGATCAGCGGCAACGACGACGACGTTGGCGGCGGCGGCGGCGGCGGCGGCGGCAGCGGCATAGGGGCAATCGAGGGCAACGCACCCGGTCAGCCTTGGCATGAATTGAATCTAGCAATGCGAAAGTATAAGGTTAGCCGGCGCATTAACGCGCCCAGTGACCTAACTTACCTCCTCGCGCTCGATCGGCGCGGCATTCCCCCCTCGCTCCTATTCCGATTTTTATTTTAGCACCGGACGCTGCAATCGCACGGCGAGCGACCGGGAGGACGACCGGCGTTGGCAGTGGAGCCAGAAGGAAGGGGGGTGAGAGGGGGCTAGTTTTCACCGGTTTCGGAGCGAGCTATATGGTCTTCGCGAAGTCTTCGCGAAGCGAGCGAGCGATTTTTCGAAGCGCGGATCGCTTTCTCTCACGCTAAGTGCCCGCGCGCATATGTATTTATGCTGTATATACAATATGCACGCTCGGCAGAAACGACAATTTAATATGCATATATAGCGCGCGCTCAAAACGGAGTTTCGTCCTCGCGATTGCAAGATGCGATCGGCCATTGAAGTCCGGTATGGATAAATAGTGTGACTCACGGGGAAAGTATGTAGCACGTACATTACTTTTCTTCTCTTTTTTTTTTCAAGTCGTTCGGGTTATCGCAATGCGCCGGACTCGGTGCCGCGGCTAAGAAATTTCGTGGTGTCTGCTTTGGATAAAAATAAATGGCCATGTGCGGCGGCACTTAATCGCGTCTAAGAATGAGTTTGATCGCTCTCGAGTGCGAACGCCTCTTTGCATTCGAAATCACTTTCGATGTCAAGGCGTGGCACTCGAATCAAGCCCGCCACCGTCACGTTAAACTGGGCAATATATTTTCCACTTAATTTCTTGTGGAGAAAATATTAACGTTATATTATTAATAACTATTAAACGATATATATATAGGTATATATAGTTAAATAATTATATTATTATTAACAATATTATTTAATATTAATAATACATAGATACTATAATATTAATGGTGTATGAATAAATGGATGAGTAACCAAAGACTCGATTTTGAAATTAACAAGAAATAGGGAAAAAGAGTGCTTCTCAGCTGAAGACGGTTCAAAATAAAGCCGAAACGTACGATTTATAACTTTAAATTGTTAATTAAATGTTACATAAGGTTAATTCACGCGCGACTAATCGCGTTTGCCTCTCATTTTTCCCTTGTTACCTGTGATTATAGTTAATGTAGCAAAAATGCCAAGAAGTATCAAATGTCAAGAAATATCGAACTTCAAACATTGAACTCGTTATAAAAGAAAATTGCATGATTCACTTCGTGCATAGTAAATATGTAAAAGGAAGACCGTGTCTTTTTTATATCGTTAAGTGTACGCTTCGCAGAACATTGAACCGTACAAAGGTATTTTACTCTGGAAATAAAAGGTTTCGAACTCATATAGAATACAACAATTTGGATTCTCCAAGCTAGAACGATGTTCAATGAAGAGGGAAAAGACGATACGACGTTCGTCGCGATGTTGAGTTAGGATGAATCATTTTTCAGTCTAATCTAACACTTTATCGCGTCTCTGCTTAACGCGTATCTCAAAATATCGCGACGGAAACTAAACCAGCCGACGAGTGGAAGCTAAGTATCGGCGCGCGAGTCGCAGAGTAAACCGACTATGCGTAAACAATGACACACTTTCTCGGCGCTCGCTCTGTCGCTATCGCTATACGTCCGTTCGCGTTGCATATGTAGTACATAGCGATTATTGAAATCCAAGGCCCGTATTCAGAATGCATTGGAACAAAAGGCCTTTTCTTTTTGGTAGCTGCTCTTCCCTTGCTCGTCATATGAAACAGGCGCTGTGTGTTCGTGTCGTGGAATAAAACAGATAAAATAAAAGGATGTACGGGGTGAATAGGCTGAAATGCACATTAGTGCATTATTAAATAATGCCGGCGATTTCGAAGAATATTTCAGTGCGATTGATCGCTCGTATACGTATGTAATTTTACTTGAACATTTTGAATAGGTTCCCCAATTTTTTTTTTTTTTTTTTTTTAAGGAGAGAGGAAAATGGAAAAGTTGCTTCAAATTCTTCGCAACTATAAAGCTCCTTGAATCGAGTCCGCAAAAGTTCTCGTTGCGAAAAAAATACGTTCGCGATCAAGAAAAGGCGAGGAGGCGGAGGAAGAGGCAAGAGTATTGTGCGCGTAAATGTGCGTACAGAGATGCGGGCACTCTACGACGTAGCCGAAGAGCGCGAGAGACGTGGCAGAGAAGCGAAGTGCCGCAGCACATGTATTTGTGTGCGTGTGCATGCGTATGCGTGGCGAGAGGTGCAGCGATGGTACGAAAGAGCAACGCCAACGGCTCTACGGTTAGGGGGTGGGGCGGGAAAGTGTGATTTAGAGGGGGCGGCGAAAGGGGGGCTGGCGCGGAGGGGGGCGAGTTCCGCGGCATGCAACGCATATGCGTTTGCGGGGACTAGGTGGGGGGCTAGAGCAAGCGTGGCGGGGGTAGCGCGCCGTTTTTGAAAAAAGCGCAAGGCTTTAAGAAGGCGCGCGGTACCCCCCACCACCGAGTACTACGCGGGCAACTAGCGGCCGACATAGACAAGCCGTCGTCGCGCTTGCTCTATTACCGGAAAATAGTGCGGGTGCGACATCGGGGGCCCGCCGACCGTCGTGAAAACTCCACCGTTCTCCGCAACTCGAACTAGTGAGAAGTGGATTCTCCTACAGAGTTTTTTTTTTCCTGGAAACGCATGTGAACCGAAATCTAACATTTAGGATATGCAAATGTGAATGAATGCCGATACGTGTTTGCCGAGTTTACGACTATAATCTTGGTTGCTCGATAGAACTGCAGCTGGAAGAAATCGGACGTTTCTAAGTGTGATTTCGAATATCACCTTTTTTTGGGAGGGAGAGGAGGCACAGTTGTTGCTCTAATTCGAGATATCAGATATAAAGATACGAATATATAATATGTAAAGTGCAGCTTTCTTTATGCTTGTTGCTGACATACTTGCTTCTGGTGCACGTTACAGAAGTGAAAGAACGAGCGCATTCGTAGAGAAAGCACGTTATATAATTCACGTGCATTACAAATCGCGTTCTGTTTTATATATCGAGACACCAATTCTTGACTCTCACTTTTATTTTATATTTTGTTTGAAACATTTTCATTTCTCTCGTATTTTACTAATACATTTGAAAGACATTAGCGTTCCATCTTTTTCGTCTTTCGATCGAAAAATCGCGGAAATAGACCATGATAGAAAAGACCATATATGCCATGCTGTACAACTTTGTGACATGTATTGACAATGCAATCGATGAGCTTCATTGATGATGGAAAATTGACAAAGTATAGTGATAAAACACTAAAAAAAGAAACTTCAAATGTTGACGTCAGTCTGTGATAATTGTGTGAATGTGAATTAATATCGGTATATGTGTATATGTGTACGTTCGCCGAGTTTGCAACCAATTTTGCAAACTTGAAGAAGTCGGATATATTTCCAAGTGAAAGCTTGCTTCCAAAATAGTGTAGAATATTCTCTCTTTCCCTCTCTTTTCTTTAAAGAGAAATGAATTTAGAATAATGCAAACGATGTGGGCATTCGACAAACATACTGCTTCGTCGCGTATATATCGTGTGTTCACATCGGCGCGCGCGCGCGAAATTTACTTTTCCACTTTCGCCGAAGGACTGTTCGTCCTGAATTATTTTGAATTGTTCGTTCGCTGTACAGCCTCGCTTCTGGTCGTTCCCAAGTGCATTTAATAATTCTGTAGGGACATGTGTGCCATGATCAATGAAAGTTGGCGCTGCTCGGTCGCTGCTTCGCTCCGCTTCGGTCCTGATTCGCGCGATAAATTTTCCCGCGCGACAAAAACTGTTAGCCACGTTTTGCGTTTTGCGTTTTCGTTCGAATTCAGCTTTTCCACGGATATTTATTCGGACTCCAGTATCGAGGGTGTTTGTTTAAGATGGTTCGACGTATTTGTGGTCGGTTGAAAATAATTCATTTCGCAAAATATACATGACGGTAATGAAAGTTATAATTTAATCTATTAATAATATGCTTCTCAAAAATTTCTATAATTGGATTACAGCGCTCAACGTTGTTGCAACAGAGTTGCAAAAGAGAGATATTTTGCGCGCCGCCGCGCAGAAAACTGGAAATGATTGACCGCAATTTTATTAGAAAGTACGCGAAGGCGACGACGAGAGGCGAAATTAGAGAGGCGGATTACCGCGCGGTACTAATGAAACCGTCGGCGTCGCGTCGTTCGAAATGAAACGAATCGCGTCGCGCATGGAAAGCTGGCCCGGTTTAATTGCAGAAGTCAAACATCGTATGCAACTTTCACCGACGTCTGTGTTTATGCATTATATGCCCTTTTGCTCCGCGGACCACGGTCGAGGGGGCAGTCGAACACGGTGGTAAAGGAAGGCGTATAATATATTTCATTAGTGCGCGAAGAGAGCTTTCTTCGCCATCATTCGACATATGCTACGGCGGCGTCGCCGTTAACTTTGCAACGAAAGAAATCTTTTTCTACTTGAAACATTTAAATTTTGAGAGATACTTAATTTTTCTGAAATCTTATCGTTTCAGACTTTACCGAAAATTGAATGACCGTGCACGACTGTACGTAATCGCGCTATTTGTACCGGTAAAATTTATTATTGTTAATAAGAATAATTAAGATACCTAATCATTTTTGGCGAGTAAGATAAATATTCGTAATCAAGAAGATTAACAATATCTTGAAACTTGACTGTTTGGAAAAAAGAAACGCTGATATATATAAACGGTGTCTACTCCTTTTTACTTCCTTTCCCTCTTTTTTTCTAAACTCGTTTTCAAGTTTCACGTTTATGTAATCGATGATAAGATATTTATATAATAAATTATTTATATACAATATAGTTATATCGCGCATGTTGCTGCATTGGGAGTTAAAGTTAGCAGCGTACTTGCGGAGTGCACTTTTCTTGACCTTCGCTCGCACCGACATTTGCATCTGCACCGCCACGCGATCGCGACCGGTGGGCACGACGAAACGAGCGCGGATAGAACGAAAACAATTTGCGATAAACACGCGTCGGCGGAAACGCTGAAAAAATTCAGCTCAGCGCCAGTTATCGCGATCGCATATACGCGAAATTAAAATCAGGTCAATCCCATCGTTCCTCCGCGCCAAGCAGACGTACGGTATTTTTGGCTGAGTCATACGCACATACGTAAACAATAACGTGTGCGTGATGTATATGTATACGTGCGTGCGTTGTGCGTTTGCAACGTTTTGCGGCGCGTGTAACATGCACGCAGCTCGAACAATATGCACCGCATGCGTCGTCAATTGGTAGGCAAAGTTAATGGATTCCTCTACGTAGGCTCAGCAAACGCGAATTTATTGGCCACGTGCACGATGCGTGAACGCGATCTGTTATAACTCTGTCTGCGAAGGACTGTTGCGGATACGAAAATAAAAGTTGGAACTGCAGCTATATGATTGGAGAAATTGGAGAAACTCGGATATTTATGAAACAACTTGATCAAATTTCGCGAATCCTCCGGCTATCGTTAACATTTTTAATTTAAATCAACTTTTGCTGCTCGGTATCGTGGTTTGTTCAGGATCTAATTATATCTGGTGTTGATTAATGAGCTCTATGAATTTCTGAATATTCTGTATGTTCCAGCTCAAAAAATCTAAGACAGCTACCCGCAATAACAATTCTATTATTTTAAAATATAATGTAAGGTAATTATAAATCTCTGAAATTTAGAGTTTATTCGGGATCTAATTATATCCGGTGTAGATTAATGAGCTCTATAAATTTCTAAATATTCTGTATGTTCCAACTCAAAAAGTCTAATCACCCGTAATTAGAATTCTATTATTTTAAAATAAGGTGATTATAAAAATCAAGTTTAGAGTTTTTAATATAAACAAGAAGATATTTTTAACTGTACTAAAATTAAAATTTCCAAGGGTATATTTCAAAGAAGAGGGAAGTGATAAATAACTTAATTGTATATAAGAATTGATAACTTTAATTCTTTCTGCACCGTTAAAGTTTTTGATTAATAAAAAAATATTGTTCAAAGTTTGCAAATAGTGAGTCATACGAAGACGAGTTACGTTAATTTTAAATAGGCATCAGAACTCAATCTACACTCGTTCGGTAATGATGCGAAAAAATAACATTTCAATCTTAAATTTTCTTCAAAATAAAGTTGTTCATCTTTAAATAAAGTAATATCTTCTTATTTCAACATTAATCTAAAATTCTAACTCAATCTCAATATGCGGTACTGTAAAATGTAACGAAATCTCGATCGAATTTGAATTCTGATTTTATTCGAGCATGGACTCAATTACGCGAGAATTGTATATATAGACAAGCGTGTGCGCGTTGATATTTTACGAGGAGGTTTTTAGCCAAAAGGAATCCGCCAACCAAAAGGGTCAAGCGAGACGAATGGGCGCAACACAGCGCGGCGATGCATCGCTATTAAATGCAAAGCGTTATAACGGTACGTCCGTAGCCATAGATTTCGGCTCCTCGCGGTCGCTATAATGTCTGCTTTGCACGTGCGATCGGCAGGGAGCCGCGCGGACTCGGTTCGGCGCAACAACCGTGACAATTGTATAAGTACAGTACGTACATCCTTACGTCCCCACTGTGCAATCTGGGGCAAGTTCCGTAAATGTTTGCCGCATATCCTATTACGGCACAGCATCAAGATTTAAACCAAGGCCGACGGTATTTGCGTGGTTACCGCATTATGTAAGCTAATCGAGCATGCACATACGAGGATCAAACGGGCTGGTATCGATTCTATTAAAGTTCATAACGTATTCATGTCGCGCTAGCCGTTAAGCACTTCTCCCTAGATTTCCTCTCAAGCTACTCGCGTCTTTCCTCTCGCGACTTACGAAAAATCTTGCCCCAATTAGCAAAGAGGTCTCGCGTGCGGTTTTATCATTGTTCTAAGTAAGTCTTTTTTTTTATTGCAACATGGTCCACATTCTTAATACAATTACTTCGTAATTTTATCGATGAAGAGAAATTTATATCTGATTAAATTCTATCAAATTCTACGTCGCGCGCGACTTTCGTCCAAAAGTATGCTGATCGACGATCCCGTTGGTAGCAATATTCTATTCGTGCAAGATTTTTCTCGCCCGCTTGGGAAGGTTGTTAAAATATCGTTAACTTACGTCTTGTGCGGAGAGAACCCTCGTGGCAGCCTCAACGGGAACATTTCCGGAATGCGGATGATGATGCTGCGACTCGACTGCATTATCGCGGTTGCAGACGTTCTTGTACCAGGGTAAACCGTTCCCGCTGTCCCTGTCGTTCCGATACTTTCGCCACACGTGCCTGATACGCATATTAGAAAAACATATAACTGCGGCTGATGTGCGTGTCAAAAAAATAACCGACCGGCCCGGCACTCCGCGCGGATGGCGTATATCTCTTTCGCAATAAGCAAAAATTAGCATACCTGACGCCGAAGGCGATCCCCAAGGCGATGATCAGCGGTAATAACGTCGATATGCATGCAAGCAAAACGGTCTGTATGTCTGAAAAGTTGGCAAGGATACCTGAAATACAATAATCATAAAATTCTTGAAACGAAAGTATACGATAATAACTTGAATCTTTTACTAGCTGATCCTTTCGTATGATTATCCTGTCAGAGCTTATTCGTATCGCGCACGGCGTACCTATCGACAGAAACGGATATGTACAAATAAATAAATCTGTAGCGATTATCTCACGACGCTGGTGGTACTACACACTAATGTCTCGGTTTATTTCGAATCCTTTTCGAGGCACAACACTGAATAAGAAACGTATTCCTTCAAAAATATGTTTTCAGTATTAGGTATTTATGAACGGAAGAGTTAAGAACGTAAACTTCTCATAAACAAATGAGTAAACTTCATAAAATAGAAATATCGTTTTCTTTATTAGTCTCCATCATATTTTTCAGGATTAAGCTTTTGCCGGGTAGAAATGAATTTTTGTCGTGATAAGTTTATCTGAAAACAGACATCCTCCTGAACCTTTTCGGCCCTCGCTATAGACGACATTTCCCAAGTGACTTTAAGTCGGCCGACTTTGAAATACAGTCAAGAGATGCGTCAAGACGGCTTCGTTGAAAATCCAACGTCTTAAACCTTTCGAATGCATAATTAATTAAAATTCGGACCGTGAAGAGGCGACGCCACCCACACTTCGCTGTCTTTATCATACACTTTTATTATAGCTTTCTTCGCGGTACACCGTGCGCTACTTACTGTGATCGAGCTCGTCTTGCTCGACGAGATACTCCGTCACGTTGTGAACGCGATGGTGAGGTTTGATAGTGGTGACGACCGCAGGGTCGCCCGTCATCGCTGCGGACGGATTAGTCGTCTCGGCGTTGAACGCGGCCGCGACCACGTTGGAAGGAAGAAATGTCATCGACGTGAGATTCAACTTTTCCCCCGTCGTTCTGTCGTACGCTGTACGATTCTGTGCCATCGTTTCCGCCATCCCGATGCATCACCCAAGAGATCCAATCGGTCCAAGCAACCCGCGTCGATCGCGTAGAACGATGAGCGACAAAAGGGCCCAAGGGCAAAGCTAACGCACGGGTGGTTACGCGTGCGTTTGATCTTTTGTTTCCGCGATCATCCCGCCTCTCTGTCTCCCTTTGACATTTCGCTACCACGACTAATCCAATTGCGAGTTAATCTATCGCATTTAATTCGGTTTTCCCTCTCTCGCTTCAAAAAGATACGCAGAAATTGCTCGCTGATAGATTAATGCATCGGAAACGTGTAGGAACCTTACATTTTCACGTGCGTGCGTATATATATGTACATATACATGCAATCGCCCACGCACGTCATTTCATCCTCTGTGAGCTTTCACGTCGAACTAGACTATTAATGCGGTACGAGATCGTCGTTCTGTTAACTTTACTTCAAATGGTAACGATATCAAATGCAATGTTAAAAACATGGCGATAAAGAGACAAACCTTTGTCCCGACTCTTTCCTTACATTGTTAAACGTACTTTTTGCCGCTCTATCTCGCGCTTCAGCTGTCAAATAATACGTTGAAAAAATAGCGGCTTACAAATTACATTGGGAAAAAATTTACAGAATAACGATCTTCTTCATCTGCATTCACTTGATCCTCTTTTTCTCGTCCTTATCGTTTGCCTTCTCACTATTCGCATGGCCGTCTGTCGTAAAATTTATTCTTCTCTTTCTGGCAAATCTGAATGCGTCACTGCAACAAATTTTGTTTCTCTGGTTAATTAAAAATATACGATCTCAGAGTTGTATAATATTTGTGACATACTTTCATTTTTAATTTTCTAAACGCAAAACGACATGATTTCTTAGTGCCCTACCTTTAAGATACTCTACAATCAATAAATAATAAATTAAAGCTTCAAAGGTCGACGATCGAATCAAGTTTGAAAAGTTTTAAAAATAACAGAACATTTTTAATTAACTTTGAGCCAACTCTTCAATTCTAGCTAAAGTTTAATCATCGAGCTAACATTTTGATAACTGTTGAGATTTTTAATAATCTCTTGCTAGAGAGACCGAGCGCGTACAATCTAAAGAGGCCATCGTCGCGGCTTACGGGAAATTTCGGAGCATCTTGTACGGGGAGATAGGCGTTTCAAGATTCCACAGTACTGTAAGCGCCTTATGTAGGCTGTAAGCCCGCGATTATGCCAGCCGATACATACGCAAGCGACGCGCCGCGAAAATCATCCAGGCGACGACGACGGGGCCGCCGCGCGCCGTCGTCGTCGTCGTCGTCGTCGGGCGATGGATATTCGATGTACTCGATACGCTATGTAGCGCGCATAATACCGCTCCGTGCTGCGATATATGCATGCCGTGGCCTGTTTGACGGACCTCGACTTCGGTCTCGCAAAGTGCACCGTAGCAACGCGCGCGCCGGCACAGCATTCTATGCAACGAGGGCAAGCAGGGTATAATATGCGGGGATAAAGTTCAATCTGGCGTTAAACGTGCCCGCTGCATCGCGGTTCTCGTATAACACCGCGGATTATATCCTGTTCGGGACTGCGGCGCGATAAAGTAAAAAATCTAAGCAATCCCGCGGTCCCGCGCGCGCACCCCGTATATATAGTGCCTTAATTCGTATTCGGTATTCGGTAACTCGATGGGATGCGAATATTCGCAACCTCTGCGCTACTCCGTCCCACCGGCACCGGTGCAAGCTGTAAACTAACTCTGTACGCGAATATTTAATTATAAAATCATAACGCGTAAACAACTTTGACCGACGAGAGCATTAACATTGCAAAATTCTTAGCAGAATATTCTATACTGCACATGGTTATTTAATTATAACGACATTCTTAGCGGAATATACATACATTTTATCAGTCAAAATACTTATATTATGCTTCTGCATTTAGATATTTTCGCGTCTTTAGCGGTCTTCAAAGTATGCGAAATCAACCAACCGATATGAGAAAATTCTATGTGAGAATGCTATATTAGAAAATGCTGTAGAAAAATAAAAATATTACTATAAAAATATATATACATAAATTTTGCTATGGATGTAATTACGCATTCTAGGATAAATAACATTCTTATATAGAGTTCTTTCGCTATTTTCTGGCTTCGTATGATGGTTTAGCTTAGCGTTACAAGTTTATACGGACATTTCGGTAAGAAGAAACTGTCGTACAAAAGCGGAGGATGCCGCAGTAATTACGTAAGTTTTCCGGGACTATATTTCGCGGCAGATTGCGGAACCCCTGGAGATGGGAGGGACGGCGAATAGTCCGGATCATAAGTCAGCTTCTCCTTCCGCGGATGACGATCTCATCATCTCGCGCGACGAGGCAGTCGTTTCTCATACGCCTCGCCTGCATCGGTGCAATGTCCGATGAAAAAGGGGGAATGGGAGAGGGGGGAGGAGGAGAAGGAAGAAGAGGAGGAGGAGGCTGCAAGGTCCAGGACCGCAGTTTGGGTGAAGCTGTTCGACGCGTCACGGCAGCTCTCTTCTAGATTCTCCTGTTTACAACCCTCAACCGGCTGCAAGGCATCCGCAACAGGCGATCGCGATCATTAAAATATTTACTTCGGAATCCAAATTGCTTTATACAATTATCTCGACTAGTTGAAAATTCAGCAGCTTCACGCTGCTCGCATGTATACATTCGTTATCCCTGTACTATTATGCAATTTGCATTAAAACTCAGCTGGATATTACAATTTTTATCTCGATGCCAAGCGTAACGACGGAAAAATGTAAAATTAAAAATGAAAAAATAAAGACTTTTGTTCATTATTCTTTTCTCCGACCCTCTCTTTTTCTCTCTCTCTCATTGTGCAGGTATGTTTTAATTAGATATCAATCGCAAAATTGCATAATATGTATACAAAATTTTACTAGAGAATTATATTTGCATTATTCTATTTTCATACAATTTTAATATTCACTTTGTCTTTTTAAAACTTGAAACTAGCCCGCGCTTTTTCAATTTAGAATCATACAATATTCTTATAATTTACTATAATTCCTAAGTAATAATATATTAAAAATTAAATATAATTTCTCCTATACGTTACTGTACAAATGTGCAAAGCAAGTTTTGCAAAGCAACAATTTGTACAAAATAGAAATATTTTTATGTTCTGTCTAAATTATTGCTTTGTGAAAAATTGGCTTTGTGTATTTTTGACTTTATTTTTGCCTTTCTCCAAAAAACTTTATAGTTTCAAGTGGAATGCAGTATTAACACAAAGTTACGTCATTTTGATTTTTGATAAAGTGCCTATTCAATAATTATCCCAAGTTTATCTTTAGCTTAGTGCTGCGTTCTATAATTTTTTTAGGATATGCTACTTTTTTATCTTCTATCGTTTATTTGAATCACGTGCTCATACTGTGATTTAAACTTAATAACAATAAAATCAAATGACTAGAATTTTATGGAATTTAGATTTATAAATTAATTTTAATGCTTCTCCCCCAATTCCATGCGTTTCCACACCTATCAAGTACGTAACTGGAACAAAATCATATGTAAATTCATGCAAAATGCGATGCAACAAAATATATTTGCATTAATTGACCGCCGTGAACTTCTTAGAATCATTCGCTGCTTAACAATGATTACATAAGCCAAGACCCCCCCCCCCACCGTACAGGCGTCACAATCAGGAGACTTTAAGTCTATCCGCTGCATTGCTCCCGTGTGTGACCTTAGAAAGTGACCAGCCTTTGAACTTATATCTATTGAACGGTACGCGACGCGCGGTTCCATTTTTTTTCATCTAACGTGCAGTGACCTTTAAAGGGACGTTGCGAACGAGTATGAGAAACGCGTACGAGAAATCGGGTGCAATAAATCTACCTCTTCCCCTAATCGAAACCCGTGTTCGATTATCGCGCAAAGGCGAGGCACTGGTTGACGAGGATTCGTTTGTGCGCCTACGTACCACAACTGCGGTTTCCATTTTCCGGCGCGGGGCGATGCATTCGGATCGTGCGCGACCCGAAGACGGAGCGAGGGACGAGCGGATTCGGTGAGGAGTCCCGAGATCCGGGACCACACAAAGTAACAATCGTAAGCGGGCCGGACGTCCCGGTGTACCCGGGGACAACGAGACACGGGGAAACTGCACACACACCTCCGATCGAGCCGCGGTGGACTTGACACGGGTCGCGAAAGGGAGGCTGCGAAACTGCGAGATGAAAGCGGAGCGCAACCCCCGGTGCGCGCGCGCAGCATCCCCGGAAGCAGCCCGGCTAGATCGAGGGGTAGCTCTCGGGAACGTTTTCTCGCGACTCCTCGAATCAACGCCGAGATATTCTTACCCGCGGCCCTGTTTCCTTGACCCTTATTCTAAATGCCCCGTAAAAAGTCAAAGATCAAAATTGTTTGCTAAATAAAATTCCTGAAACTCTCCTTGTTTATATTATTTTATTTTTTAAGTGAAATTTAATATTTTATTTTCTTCAAGAACAATTTATAGCTTAAGCTTTTTAATTATTAATATTTAAAATAATTAGTATTGTTAGTCAAATTAATTAATGTTATTCAAAATAAACTCTCAACGCTGTAAACTGTAAAACGTTTTTCGATTTTTAATCATATAAGAGCAAATATATGTATGTATTTGTTGAGAAAAAACGATGTTGATAAGTGTACTTTATTATATTTTGTATTTATATACAATACATTTTTATACGCACGTATATATATATTGCCGTTTTTTTATTTATCGCAATATAAAGAGATTTAAAAAAAACAAATATAAAAATAAATGAATTATACACACTGAACTATTTTGCAACATAATCTCTGCAAACAAAAGAAAAGGTTTACATTTCTTACATATATTTTAAAATATTTTGTTGGAAAGTATCTATATTATTTTTATTTTTCTCGAGTATCTTGAAAGAAGCTAGTGCACTCCAGATATTTCTAGAGCTAAGTGTAAAAAGTTAGAGCTTCTCATTCAAACTCATCGTGGGGAAGGTCAACTCTGTCTTCGTGACAATTAACGAATGAGAGGAAGTGCACACAACACTCTAAAAAACATCCTGTACTGGCGTCAATCGTGCAATTAGCAAAATAGAGCTCTCATTTTGAGCCGGCGCAATGACACGTGACGCAGGTCCGAAATTCAATTCGCAGAATCCCACTTTTATTTTAAATTACATGAAAGACCCTAGGACGAAGCCCAATTGATCTTGACTTGCTTATACAGAATCCTAAACTACTTTGATAAAAAAAATTTTTTAGAATTTCTCACACAATTTTTCAACTTCTTTACAAATTTTATAACTTTTTAGAAAATTTCTTAGATACAAATGGAAACACTTAAAAAATGTTGAGAAAGTCCACATCTTTTATACAATTCTTTATATTTAATTTTGAAATGTTCTAAAATTTCTTATTCTACATTTTCAAAGGAAACTTATAAAATCTGAAGAAATTTAAGGTATATTATTTTTTTTTTAATCTTTATAAATTTCAAATATAAAAAATTCTTAAAAATATAAGATAATACAAAAATCTGTTTTACCATCCTTTATAACTTTAATCTTTGTACAAATTTAATCCTCGCGAATATAATTTTCTTCGATCACTGGCCTAGTTTACACCGATCATTTGATATACGCATATTAAATAGTAATTAAATGACTATATAATAAATTAGTTTGATTATATTGGCTGATCAGCTCAGATATACTATTTGATACGTGTATCAAGAGATCGGTGTAAACTAGACCATTGTGGAAAAAGGCTTATCTATCTCTCAGACATACTTTAGACTTTTTTAATTAAAAATAATACAGCCAATAGAGGAACAGGTCTATTTGGCATATTTATATACAGTTACGTTTTTTTACAATGTTAATAGGAACCGTGTGTAAAAATATACACATCCCGTAAGATCTACAAAGGTGGAGAATTCTCCAAAGATAATATCTAAAGTTTAAACCAAATTATACCAAAATGTACAGGGATACCTACTTCAAACAAAATTTCGCATCTGAGTATAATAATAATAATAGCGAAATAAAATATACACAGCTTATTCATTGTGTTGCAGAAGACCAGAATTAGAAAAAACAAGGATACATAAAATATTTGTAAAAACTCGGATCCTACCAACTATATACGAATTAGCTGCTCCCACGGTCCCAGTCAGTCCCAGTGGTCCCAGGCGGAGGTGACGCGTTAATTAAATCCATGCGAGGGGGAGGGGGCCGGGGCCGCGCGACGCGCGACTCGGAAACGAGGCCGCTGGCGACACCTGTCGGGCGCGCCTCGCGACCGAGACCCGCACCCCGCACGCCACCGGAGCGGAGCGGAGCGGAGCGGAGGAGACAGGAGACCGCTCCGGAAGGGTTCCGCTTTCCGCTCCGCATATACAAGAGGCTGCGGAATGGCACGCGGATAGTCGAGGACTTTTTACATTTTATTTACAATTTTCGCGGACGCGCGCTCCCCGCGAAGCAATCGCGATGGCGTCGACGTACATCAAGGACGAGACGGGTAAGCGCCGATCGCTCGCCGCGCCGCGCGAACGGGCGTACCCCGCGGCCGCGTTAGCGCGCCGGCTCTAACCTCGGTCGTTGTAAACAAGTGTAAAACGATCGGTTTCCGTGTAATAATAGACTGTTCCCTTTTTCCACGCGCTATAGTTAGGCCGGGTCAACCTCGGGGAGTGTTCACGTGTCCCGGAACGTCGCGGCGTGTTCCCCCTAGACTGATTACCCTGCTAGAATTCTCGCACTTGCGTTAACTATAATGTATTTTTTTTTTAAATTTAATACAACACTCGAGATGTTCTTGAAATTTATTAAGTGGCTAACGCCAACATTTTGCAGAAATGTGATCGAGAACGTTGCGACTGAAACGTTCGGTTATTGTTTCAGGTACGTTTATCCCCGCGAGTCAACGACCCGATGGCACGTGGCGCAAGCAACGACGTGTGAAAGATGGATATATTCCTCAGGAAGAGGTCCCATTGTAAGTAATCGCGATATATATGTTCTTTAATATCTTGATATTACACGGTGACTTTGTTTCACGTCACATTTCCTATCGTTTTGTTATTCCCTTTGCAGATATGAGAGCAAAGGAAAGCAATTGATAAAGAAGCCTTTGTATCCTGTGGGCGCGAGTCCAGAATTTATAGCCGAACATAAAGCTAAGCTGGAGGCTTTAGCGGCGAAGAGCAAAGCGATACCCGGCGCGCAAGCGAAAACCCAAGAGGGATCCAAGAAGAAGAAGAAGAAAAGCAAGTCTAAAGCTGTGGAGCCCGTCGTCGAAGGGTTGTCCAAAATCACGATCTCAGAGCCCGAATTTCATAAAGAAGTTCCAGCCCACACCGACAAGCCGCTGTCTACTGCGAAACAAACCACGACAAACAACGTAGCTAAGGACAATTCGAACGCCGCGCAAAAAACGACGGCCGATCCGCAGAAAAGATTGAAAAATTTTCGCAAGAAATTTAGGGAAATCGAAATGTTAGAGGATAAAATCAAAACTGGTGCTCTGAAAAATCCTGATAAGGAGATACTCGAAAAAGTCGCGCGGAAAACGGAAATCTCTAGGGAGATAAAAAGATTAGAGGCTGCTTTATAGATCCATATCCAATTGAAACTTTCACACGAATTTGTCAGTGCCATCGGAAAAGGGTGCGACTGTAAAACTTTCACAATCCTATTATATGACAGAGGCAAATCTTTGTTCCTTTTGACGGTTACTTTACAGTTTTAATATTGCATCTTGTATTCATCATTTTTTTATTTACTCACAGTGTGTAGATAATATTGATACATACATTTATATATATATATATATATATATATATATATATATATATATATATATATACCGCGATGATTATTTAATTGTCAATGATTCTGATACTTGAGCAAAAACTTATACACGCATCTATATGTATATAAGAGAACTGACGTGAAAGTTTTAGTAAAAAAACGAATGGAGTTTTCGTTAAATGAATTATCCTCAGCATCACGTCATGATTCAAAACGGTTAAAAGAGTAAAAGAAACAACCAGTTTTAGATGAATTTATATTAGCGGTCACGATGATCTGAAATACATGTAGACATCTGTGAGAGTGTTTTAATGAGAATTATTAATGCATTTAATATGATAAGATAAACTATCGATTTATAATATTTATAGCGAATAAACCCGAAATTATATATAAAAGTAAAAAATCGTCGCGCTTTTGTGAGAAAAATAAATGTTCTCAGAATTATTATCCCATAAGTTTTTGTTAATAGTAATTTTATTATATCAATAAAGTATTGTATCATAATTATAAATTATCTCGTGTAATTGATTTTTCTATAGGAAACGTTTGTGAATAGTCCTGTCAATTTATAAATGCGTGTTCTATTAATATACATTACTTGGAATACTTTTTATAATCGAGCCTGATCATCCCATTCATTGATTTTACAAGAATAATAATAATTAACCACTAATTGTAAGTACGAATATAAGTTTCATTTGCCCCTTTGCGTTTTTGGACGGAGCGCCGCCTGAATTTAAATCGTTTTAATAATTAATAATTCAAATACTATTAGGTCGTAATTAGTATCGTAACTGCACGCAATTATAGTATACCGCTACTATATTATTAACGTAACGAAAAATACACACGCGGCGTTTTTGAAGTGCATATTTTGTATAATATAGCTATATCGTGTACAATTAAGTCAACTGACGATTGAGATAGAAACGTAAATCAGAAGGAAGGAAAGATTAAAACTAATACACGTATATACACACGTACACACCCGTAGCGTAAAAGCAAGGCTGACGTGATAAAAAGAGGAAAAGAAGAGCGATCGCGAGGACGATTCTCCGCGATCATCGACTCCTAGGTCCTAGGCTATGCCCGGAGACTTCGTCATTTCGAATTTCGAATCTCTCTGACAAAACGCTGTCATTGGGTGAATTCAGAAGCACGATCGCTCACTGAGCCGCTAAGTAGCAATTAACGGACCCTGTCGAAGTTACAAGAAGCTACCTGTTTTACCGACGACGCTCTATTTTATCGACTGTGGGTGAGAAACGCGATTCCTCGGTGATCCGAAAGATGTCGCCTCGTGCCTCGTGTACTGTTTCTGATTTCAACGGGCAACCAATAACCAAACTTTTGGTGATTTGCAGCCTATTCGAGCCAGACAGAACAGAGAAGGAGCCCTTCAATGCCCTTCATCAGTTTCATCTCTCCAGCTCCTCCTCTATACTTGCCGACATTCAATTATACGTCTCGCCACCTCGCCAGTCGCCAGGCACAATTGTTCGCCAATAGGACCATTGCTGTAATGACATAAGCGTATGTAAATTTAAGGGAAAAAAAATGAAAAAACAAACGTGAATAACCGAATCGTCTTTGCGAAGTTGACCTGGCGAATCGCTCTGTTAATTATTACATTTATACTCCATTGGACTGATTGAACATAAAAAGAGCACCGCTCGAAATTTTATTCCGCAGATCCAGAATGCCGAATCAACCATGAAGCTTTTCAAGCTGATAGTGCATCAAAAGAACTTTAGCGGGGAGGACCTGATCATCAACCCGAAGGATTATCCCGGCATAAAGACCGGCGACGTCGTTGAGATTTACCATCCCGACGATGAGTTCAGCCGCCTGCTGTTACAAGTCACCTCCTTCAAGGAAGACCTCCAGGGTCGCGAGACCATCAGCGTGGAGAATAACGTAGCGTCGATGTTTCAGCTGCGAACGTTCGCCGATGTATACATGAACATAGTAAACCCGGACGACGTGGCCCTAGATTCCATAGAATTGACGTTTAAGGATCAGTATATGGGACGGAGTGAAATGTGGCGTTTGAAGAACAGCCTGGTACCCTATTCCTTTATTTCACATTTGCTAATGGATCTCTTCTGTATCTCTGAGCAAAAAAAAAAATATATATATATGTTCTTCTTAGGTAAACACTTGCGTGTACATCAATAAGAAGATAGAGTTTTGCAGCGGTAGTATACGTTGTCAAGTGTACGAGATGTGGTCACAGGGCGATCGTGTTGCCTGCGGCGTCATAACTGATGACACTAAAGTTTGTGCAACATTATGGTACTTCATTATTGCAATGTCCCTTTATCATTGTTATAAAAGATCCGATTCTTCTTAGGTAGTGTTTCGATCTTCTACAAGTATGGTATACTTGTTCATTCAAATGAGCTCTGAAATGTGGGATTTTGATATACACGGAGATCTTTACTTTGAGAAAGCAGTTAATGGATTCTTAGCGGACCTATTTCAAAAGTGGAAAAAGAATAGCAGCAATCATGAAGTTACTATAGTACTGTTCTCGAGAACTTTTTACAATGCGACCAGTTTGGAGGAATTTCCAAATCATATGAGGGAGTGTTTGCAGCACGATTACAGAAGGAGATTTTATGAAGATTTTTACAGAGTTGCGGTACAGAATGAAAGATTTGAGGATTGGAGTAATATATTGGTGCAACTGCGTAAACTGTTTACTGATTATCAAAAAATTGTCTTGGAATATCACCAGAAGCCAGGTGTTAATATGCCTAAGGCGGTAAATTCCACTGCTGCGCAAGGCAACTTTTTGGAAGTGTTGAACATGTCTTTGAACGGTAAGTAAGGAACGACCAAATCATTAAGTAATTTATTTGTCTATTTGGCATCTTATATTCTATTCATATTTTTACAGTTTTTGAAAAACACTACTTGGATCGCAGCTTTGACAGGACTGGTCAGTTATCTGTAGTCATTACACCTGGAGTTGGAGTCTTTGAGGTTGACAGAGAGCTGACAAATGTGACAAAGCAGAGAATCATTGACAACGGTGTAGGAAGTGATTTAGTATGCGTTGGGGAACAGCCACTTCATGCAGTTCCGTTATTGAAGGTACTACAAGTATAAATATATACATATATATATATATATGTATAGATATATACAAGTATATATGTGTGTAATATTTGATTTTAGTTTCACAACAAAGATTCCTCTATAAATGCACCAGATGACTATAGCATGCCTCACTGGATAAATCTTAGTTTCTATTCCACGAACAAAAAGATTCCTTATTCCACATTTATTCCACGAATAAAGCTGCCGCAGAAGGTGTCGAAACATCTGACGGATAATGAAAAATTACATTGCAAAACTAGACTTTTGCAAGAAGATCCAAGAGAATGTTTACATAATACGTTATTTGATTATGATGCTTATGATGCACAAGTGTTCCAACTACCAACAGTTCATACTTCAAGGTAAATAAGCTAAATGCGGTATCCTTTAGCACTACGACAAAATATAATGTTCTCTCTCTCTCTCTCTCTCTCTTTTATTTTTATTTTTATTTTTTTTTGTAACAGAAATATGGATTATAGTAAAATTCGGCATAGATAAATCCAATCGTCTTTTATTGTTACTTTATTAATTTAATACGTATATTTTATTGTGTGTGTGTGTCGTTTCAGTGTACAAAGGATAAATACGAGGAGAAAAAAGACGAGCGTGGTGTGCCTTGAAACTCATAATAATGGCCATTTGTTAAAGCTCTTGAAACGTAAAATGTCGGATCCTGATATACATCATCCACCACCTGAAACACATTCACCGTCATTACGGAGTGCTGCAATAACGATACCGCACAAAACAGATGACGATGACACTGAATCTAATGAAGATAAAACTGGCAAGCACATATACATGTTTGATAATAATTTGATTATATCATTGAGATATTTATTACATATCTGCGATAATTGTATTAGGTGTATCCAGAACGCCGGTGAAAAACGACTTAACAGACTCCGAGATATCTCCGCCATTTAGACCTATTGTTGGTAGCGCTGGTAGTCCAACGAACTCAATTTCTCAACCGACGAATATACTTAGGCCTGGTAGGGCATTAATCAATCCTTTCGATCCATCACATGTTACCATTAAACTTACCAGCAACAGACGACGGTGGACTCACATCTTTCCAAAAGGTAATTATTACACTCGTTTTATATCGGTAAATATAATTGATTTTCTTTATCTTGTTTTATATATATGTAATTATAAATGTACCGAATGTCATTTATACATAGTAAATCATACGTGGTAATAATAAACAATCAGTTGTTGAAATGAAAATAACAACTATTTAGTTTTAACTTTCCAATTATCACATATATATTTTGCACATATTATTTAATATATTAAACCACCGATGACATAAATTTATATGTGAAATCTATCAAAGTTATATTAATATAATTTCATAGGGCCTACAGGAGTTCTAATACAGCAACATCACTATCAAGCTATTCCAATGCAAACATTGGAGTCACAAAGTGAGACTACATTAGCTACTATAAATGGACCTTCGATGGAAGTTGGGGCAAGCAATTCAAATCAGATTTCAAGATCGGCATCTCAAATAGGATTCCAAGGTCGTTAGTATTTAATATTATTAAATTAGAGCATTTTTAAGGTATGAAATATGAGAGATACAATAGATAATAAACTTTATGATCTTATAGACACAAAAGGAAAGTTACTGCGACCTAATCCTTCTGTAACTGATGGAGATAAAGCTGCAAATCCTTTAGCTATGGCGAATAAGAGTCTTACTCTCTTGTGGGGTGCTACTGGTGAGCAGGAATGGACGCCTGCTTTAACAACAGGTTTGCTTTAATATTTCTAATTATTCTCTGAATTTATATCTATACATTTTGCGGGAAATAATAGAAATATTATAGATTATTACTCCAAACATTTATTTAACATTATTCTTTCGATAATTACTACGTTATTAATTAGGAAGGTTTAATATAATATAAAGTAGTTTGAATTATTTTAAATAAATATATATATGTATATGATAAAGTTTAATATTATTCTGTAATACATTATAGGGCCTTAAAAAAATGCAACAAAGTTATCGACTTAGCGTAATTATCAATAAGCTTACAGTCTAAAAGAGAGAATTCCTGAATAATCCTGAATGATAAGATTTAGAAATATTCAATTCAGTAACTAGTTATTTACATTACACATAACACACATATAATTCCAGTATCCAATATCCATAAGTTATACATAATGCTTCTTATGTATTGTGCTTTATCACGTACGATATTTTACCTACTCAGAAATTTTGATATAATATAAATACCGATATATATAATAAGCAGGAGTGCTCCTGTGGTTTTAGCTTCGAATTATAATAGTATGGCTCTAAATAATCAAAATTAATTTCGGTTTTATTTTTGTGTTTTATATTATAAATTTAATATTCACACACACATATATATATATATATATATATATATATATATATATATATATATATATATATAAATGTATACCACGTTATCTTTAAATAAAATATATAGTCAGCAAAGATAGAGACAATAGTTAGGACATATGGTTTGTTGAAAATCACTACAGATTTGCTCCTGTTTATAGATAGTGACAGTGAAAAATTGAACTTACATGTTGCTATTACATGTTTCATATCAGATATCATAAATCATTACAACTGATAACATTTATGAAAGAATGAAAATACTTGGAAACATTTTGAAAGCAAATACTATCCCAAATATTGTCATTTCTTACATTTATAAAACTTGTTAATACGTGTACAGAAATACATTGTTTTTTTTGTGCGTAATACAGAATATACTTCAATGACAAGTTAAATCTTCACATTTTTTTCAATAATACGTTTTCTTTTTTACTTATTTATAATTTTGCATTTATTTTACATGAGTAAAGTAGTTCTTTCTTTTTTTTTATAATAGCTTCGCTTAACCCAATCTTGCAATTACGCTCTGTTCTCATAGAATCACATCTCTGTATCTCGTCGGATGATTACATCCACATATATGTATTTCATACATCCGCGAAAGGTTTTCGCAAGGAAAGAAATATTTTCATTCTTGAAAATATTCAATATTAATTTTTTTACAAGACCATCGATCATCGATACGAATAATGTTGTTTATTTCCATGCTATGGTACGTCTAATTGGGATGCAACGCTGGACGCATTGATACGTGTGTGATGTACAACTATGATGTCACTTATGCTGTTTTACAGCCATCATAGGTTAGCGCCATATACTATTAGGGATTGATCCGGTTATGGTATACATTTGTTTATCTATATTAGGAACGTTAGCCCGAAGTAGAAGCGTCACTATTAAAATAGTTTCTTCGCAATTCTTCACCATTTCTTCGCCGTAATTGTCTTATGTGTCTGGTGCATGTACAGCAGATTTCTAGAATTTCAAACGATTATTTATTTTTTATTTTTAAATAATATATATAAAACACATATATCCTTTTGCCTGATATTTTCAACCTGTTCTTCCACGTTGAAGCTTAACATCTTCGCTGTAAGCAGCTTTCATCTACCGCACAGATCGCCGCTTGTTTTTTGCTGAGCATCTCGCAAACTGCTCCTTTGCTGTTTTCGCGCGTCAGTCAGATAAATATTACCTTACGTAAAGCTTATACTTTTCCGCATTTTTATCTTTATATTTATTTTTCTTAACACTATTTTATGTGTCTCCTTTCACTGACAAAATGTGCTACAATACAGCCTCGGTTTTCCACATTTATATGTTAAGGCATACCTACGATACGTAGCTGTTTGTTTAGAGATGCTTATTACATTATATTCTCTCTTTTCTGTAGATCTAATCGAGTAACTTTATTGCACCGGCGTATAAAAAGGATAATGTGTATCTATTTTAGATTCGTTAGTTATATATTGTGTTACACACGTGACTTAATAACTCAAAATTGATATATCACTATAGAATATTTGTTATTAAGCACATTATGACTAATAATTGTCAGACAGCATGCATTTAGAGAGAGAGAGAGAGAGAGAGAGAGAGAAGACTTTTAATCTTTATCATATGTAAACAGCATTATCTCGCAAAACATGAGCATTATTAGAGAATGTTTCAGTGTAAGGAATCTACACACAATAATGTGTTATCGCAATGAAACTTGTCAATAGGGAACGTATATGATAAAGATTGAATTAAATATACAGAATGTTCCAAAGAATTTTTAAATATAAAGTCATGTATGCATACAAACTTTATAATATAATTTTTTTCGGAAATAAACTTCTACTAAATATTTCTTGGACATCATTATGCTGCTATTAATATATACATTCTACAGAACATTCTGTATAATGAAAATTATATATCAGTAGTTTCTGCCGGAAGGCAGATTAAATATTATTTTTACTGGTAAGGGGAGATTGAATCGACAATACAGTAGATTCTCGAAAATCTGACATTTCTCAACTATCAAAGTTGATGCATTTTCCTGTAGTGACAATTATTATGAAATCCTAATCAAAATATTATATGATAATTTAGTGCTTTGATTTCTATAATTTCTATTCATCTGTAACAAGTGACATCTCATCGAGCATCTACTCTTTGTGACTACATAAAAAAAAGGAAGAAATGGATATTAAATAAAAAAAATAGAGGAGCTAAAAAGCTTTGAAGCTGGAAAAGAATATTCTTGAATATCGATTGTAAAATTGCAACTTATCTGTTTCTTCTTGCATATATAGAATGATGTTTGTAATCACTTCAATCACTTTTAAATTTTATTCGAAACAGGAGTTGACTGGAAATCTTTAACAATCCCCGCGTGCCTGCCCATCACTACTGATTACTTCCCAGACAAGCGGAGCTTACAAAACGATTACGTCGTGTCGGACTACAATCTTCTCCCGGACGACGTTAACGCGGATTTTGCCCAACAGCGAGCGATATACAAGAAACCGCTCACAACTGTGGAAGTGTTTAAAGAGCTGGTCTCGCAGCGCTTGGCCCAAGTATTATATAAATAAAGCACTCAGTTTTTTTTTTTTTTTTAATGCGCTTTTATGTAATTGTATCTGGAGTAATCACGAATATTGCATTTAAGGGTTTCCAGCTAATTATTTTACCGTCACTTAACAAGAATCAGAGCAACGCCACTGGCAGCAATCCCGTTCCCGCAATTAGTACGGTAATACGCGGCAGACAGACTGAGTCCGAGCCTAAAGAGGAATATTTGCTTAGCATTGGAAGAATTTTTCACAAAATATCACTGTTCGATAATTCTATAACAGTTACAAGATACCGTCCACGGTAAATATTACATAATTTATAATTTGATATTGGGATCTTGTACCAATCAACTGATTCCGTTGGAACTTAATAGATCTCTTCTTTACACACTTAGTCTTTAGCCGTACTTTTTAAAAGTCAATTTTTCCAAAATTTTAATTACCAATTAATATCTCACTTCGTGATTTAATTAAATTATCATAGCTAGTTTATTTTATTACTTGCATATAAAGTTTTTTAAACTCTTTCAAGAGCTTTTTGAATGAATTGATACTAAGTAGTATATAATAGGAAGGGGATATAAAACTTGTATTTGACACATAATAAGACATATACTTGAATAAATTTTATTATAATTAGTGTTTCTCCAGTGCAACGTGTTACTCAACACGCAAATAACAAATATTGGCAATAATTAAATTTGCAGGCATCCTTACCCACCCTTCAATATTCACTATCAATATCGATTTCATGCTCCGCATCACGACACGTACGAAGTCTCGCGTGTATCTTTCACCACAGAGAAACTCGAGACCTATAATTGGAATTACCTAGACCATTACATTTGCACACGGGGCCACACTGATTTTGCTTTAGTGGAAGTGAGTGGATTTCCAAAAGTCCGGTTTCCCGTATTATTAAGAAAGTACTAACTTCGATATTTTCCTTTTATTTCAGGATCTTAAATATGTTTTCTTTCAGGCTCTCAAATATTGGAGGTTTCGAGTATTTCTATTACCATATAATAATCCTGCGACCCGCAGAATTTTAGAAGGTTCCCCAAGATGCGACATATACACTCCGCTCAGTAATGCTGAACAGGCATCATTAATGGACGGCTTTCTGCGTTTTATCGAGGGATGGTTGAACAAAATACGACGGCCAAATCCCAACAAAAACTGGGTAATTACTACTTTTCAAATTTTTTTTATATAATTTTATATGTATAGAGATGAATTAATCCCAAATTATTAATTATTTATTAGAAATTTTAAATGTAGGTATAATAGTTTAACAGATAATAGAAGACGTTCCAAAAAGTATAATTGCGTCACTAGTAACAAAACTTTATACAGAAGACATTTTTTATTATCTTTAACAAAAATTTCTCCAATCTTAATTTTGATCATTAATTTTTTTTATCGAATCTTTGTTGTTGCGTAATATTTGAACATTGTTGCTGATATAAATCTTTTTGGGGCATCCCGTTATATTTATACATATTTTAATTGCAGTTATTTCATTCTACGTGATATTTATTTTAATTGCTTGATAGTTTTGTTGTAAATTATGCTGTTTGAGGAGATATATTCTATCCCCTTTTTTTTATTCCGATTATTTAAAAAAATAAATAAACATAATAAGGATCATGTTTTATATGTGACATGAAATATAAATTCAATTCTTGAAGGCATCAGTCTCTTTTTCTTGCACATATACAAGAAAATAATGTACAAAAATTGCATTTTCTCTGGAATATCTCCTCTATACTATCTCCTCTATACTTGAATGTTGCATGCTCATATTTGATTGATTTTCGCAGATTTTTTTTAATGCTTCTGTTAATTATTTTATACCTTATTAACTTTTGAATTACGCAGTTTCTGTAAACATATTTATTGTAGTATAAAATATAATCTTATTAGCGAAATATATATATTGGTCTCTGACAAACCTAATTCTATCAATTGTGGATAAAACATTGCTGTATAACATGCTGGAGAGACTATACAAGACTATACACTAGGATATACAATTAGAAAACTAAAAGAAATGCACGGCTTTTTACAAAGCTTCTTTTGACACTTTGCGTTAACGTCAGCCTATAACATGTACAATAGCAACATTCAGCAGTATTAATTTACTACTTAACGATATAATACTTATACCCCTATACTACAAATTACGATCGTTCCGAAATACATATCAAAGTATTTTTTAGACGTACCGGTTGACAGCAGATTAAGATTACGATTACAAAGTCACAATAAGTCTCTACTTACTAAATAAAGATTTACAAATTCGATATTACATACGTGTAGATGTGCGATAGGTAGAGACATGTAGCTGGAATGTTTGTATGGGGAGGGGGATTTCAGCATGATATGTTTCAGAGCCCCACAGCTCTAGGTGGTGTCCTTCCAAGAGATCCTGCCTCTCATTTGACCAGACGCAGGCACAGCACGAGCCTGATATTCCTCACTAACCAGGTACATTCCCCCCTCCTGTAGCCACTGAGTGGTTGTATACACTGAGTACAAATTGTTGGGATTCTCGTTCGTACGAGCTTCCGACTAGTTAATTACAAGCGGTACAATAAGAGAAAATTTCTTGGAAAGAGATCTTCGATTCTCTACAGACTGTTGTATACACAATATATTATTCCCGATATAGAATACTTATACAAGTGAAGTAAAGTTGCAGCAGGAAAGATGATTTTGCACAACAGTGAAAAGAAGATTCCGAGACTATATTCAGAGAGCGCTCACAGGCTGCCAAGAGAAATTAACATTCATCTCTTTTGGAAACTTGTAATTGCAAAAACTTCTTTTTACTTGGATGTGGAATGGTCCCAACTGGTGCAATTTTACCCGATTTTTTTCAAGGCTATTCGAGTTTCTCGATAGACTCGCTTCTTTGATACGTGTTACCTGGAATGATCAGGCCAGCTTACACAATACAATATAATCTCACGATAACTATGACCGTGCTTGATATATTTTTGCGTTGAATGTGCATCTATGATTTTTAGCGAGCTTAACCGTTATGCGTCAGATGTTATGATGTGTTTGATTTACACTCTTCTCTCTCGTTACATATATATGTATATATACACGTATAATATACATACATATATGACTTATGCCTTATACGAGAGCGACTTTTAAGCAACACTTTTTAATGTTTGAACATCGCATTCTAGTTATACCTATACATTTTCACGATATCATCAGCTTGATCATTACCATTCGCAGTTATCCATACATGTCATCATACTTTCCAGACCAATCTAGTCGGCAGCTCTCCTTTCAGGGAGCGACTTGGGAGCAACCGCCTGCCAGAGAAACCGAGACCAAGGTTTGAATATGTCTACCTTGATGATTTCAGCATTGTTGCTTTGCGCCAATTTTTAACTACGTAGTTTTGCGGACTCCTCTTTTGTTCTTTTTTTTTTTCAGTGGATTATCCCAAATTTGTGTGGTCGATGGTTTTCATTATTGCTTGGTTTTTATTATGTAAGGCAAATGTTTGATCACTGGAGCGAGACTTTTGTATCACATTGTGTTTAATTGGCTCATTGATTTTACGGAATATTATCACTTATATTTTATCAGTGCTACATATTTTCATGTGCATTTTATGTTAAATACAACTTGTCCAGTACAAGAGTGCAATTGACTTAAATAAAGGAGGAACAATCAGAGAACAATGTCTGATGCCGAAATGCGTGATGACGATATGAAGCATAAACGTAACATAATCGGTAAACCATTCTTTGACGCTTTCCTGGAATTTGACATTGTTGTATATTAATGTGTATGGCTATATTAAATCCAGTTTCTTTTCAGTTTAACGCTTTTGGTGATTGCTCTTGCTAAGATCAGAAGCACAATTAAAAAAAAGGATGCACCGATACATCTGACATGAGCACATACAACACTTTTTCGACTCCACTATTATCGTGCATGTCTTTTTTGTTTGTTTGCGATTTTGTGATTTTTTAAAACATAAAACACACTTGAGTGTCTTTGCATACTACATATACCACAAGTTATCCTTACTCCGCACTTTTGCTCATCGTGGGCTTTGATAATAACTGTCGCGACACTTTGATTAATATCCTCTCGATGTCACTCAATGTGGAGCAGGTGCAACGCATTAGGAGGAAAACGAGAGAGTCTAAGAGGGACCCCCCCCCCCTACATAGTTTCTGTACCTTTCAGCTTCTTTCATCTTTTTTCTGTTTGTCTTCCAATTAATGCCCAGCCTAGAGAGCATACATACGACGTGCCGAGGACAAACGAGATGTAAAAGCTTAAGTTTAACGGCATTTGTATGTATGCTCTGTGTGAGCATTTTGGTAGTGAGTGAGGGAGTGACGGGGTTGTTGGTCCTCTGTACAGGAGAGGCATGTAGTGAATACCGCTGCGGCTGCCCGCACGTGCCTCGACACTCCTCGCCACGTGCCAAACAGGTTGGTCTCACTCTCTTATTCCTTCCGTAATTCATTGTCAGATTAGGAATACGAAACTATTCGCATACGACGTTGAGCATTAAACACATACGCGTTTTACTTTATAATATGTAAATGGTACGGGCTCTAATCTCAAACTCATGCTGTCGAGTATTCTTTTAGTCTCGCATGTATGCGCTATAAGTATGCAAACAGTCACAAAGCCATGCAATATTTTATATTAAATGAAGAATCGTAGTAAATTAATTTTAATTTTAATTCACTTTTGACTTACTTGAACAAAATGGCTTGTTTTTTTATAAGATAATTGGAATGTATATTTAGGAGGAATATCACTCGAAGTTTATTAAGAGTCATTGACAAAAAGGTAGAAGATAGCGATAAACATTTTTTGCCAACAAGAAAAATTACTTTTCTTCATTTATTTTCCATAAAGGATATAAAACTTAAACTTATGTCTGTGACTAAAGAAATATTCGGTCGAACAGCGGTATTTTGTATATCTTTTATTCTTGAGATCTTGCGAAAATAAAATTCATAAAATTAACAACGAATCTATTCACTTGAATAACATTATCTTGCGATAGAAAAGCGTGTTGGAGCCGTTGTTTCTGTAAAGTTTTTATCTAATTTGCTGTGGGGAGGTGACATAAAATAGAATAAAACATTTTTGCTCAGATAGCGTTAACATATAAATCGCTTCGTAGATTCTGCATCTTCTTTCTGCATGCTAGTAACAATTATTTAATGAATATTCTCAATTTTCATGCGTGATTTAGATCCGGTTCCAAAGTGATGGACAGAGGACGTGTGTCGCCTGCCAGTGAAGCCGTTTTGCCGTTGTCGCTCGAGCAACAGCAGCAGGATCATTTCGACGCTAACGACGACAGGTACAAGGATGTCACTTGCTTCAATGACTTTTATTTCAGCAGTAGAATACCTAAACGCATCAATTTGCTGAATGATACTTTGTTTAAGAACCTCAATGTTCATGTACAAGATAATACATTCGGTATGTTAATTACGAAGCATTCCATCAGTGTTAAATCGCATCAATTATCAATACCTGGTGACTATCAATTTATGACAAACCTTCAATTATAAGGTTTATGATATTTATGAAGCGAAGAGTTATTGATTTCGCCTTAATTTATTTTAAGAAAAAGTTCTCATCTTGTTCGATATTGAAAATAAGTAATAAGGATTCTTTCTGAATAAGCTTCGGTCGTTTTGGCATCAAATACATAAATGATGTAATTATAAACTTGATTACAGTACAAATCAGGAGCTGACCAAGATAAAAAGCAATGCGACGAATGTGGAAATTTTGGAGGCCATGAAACATCCTCAAACTGGTGTTGGCTTCTTAACACAACATCCCTCGCTGCCCAGCCAAACGTTTGTTAGCGCCGATGCGATCCAGTGGTTGAACAACTACATAGAAGGCGGCATGGGGATCGAACAGGGTATTAATATCATGAAGGTAAAGATTTAGAAAAATGTTGTTATCTATTCGATGCAGATTATATAATTTGAGTTTGAATAAGTATATCATCCATATATTTAATCTCAACTTACATATATTGCACATACATTGCTTACATTGCATTTTTATAGATATTTTTGCATAGTTAAAAAACGTAAAAAAAAAATAGAAATTTGTCTTATATCAAGAAATATGTCAGTTTCTCCGGCAAGTAGAGTACTGCTTAAAACAGAAACGTCATTTTTTAAAAAAGATTTTGCACATTTTATTGCACTGAAACAAAAAAATAGAGAAGATTATATATAATTACACGTTTTATTTAAAACTTCATTGCAGCAATAAAATTATTTAATAACAATTTATCTTTGTATAGGGAATGATTCAAGACAAATTGATATGCCACGCGTCCGGCGATTTCTCGCAACCATTTGTGCTGGGATTCTATTTGTATCATATCGTGCAAGATAAGGAAAATCAAAAAGGTAAATAATGCGACCGAATTTTCAACAATTCGCAATTTTATCGTTTTCTTTGGTAACAGCCGCAGACTATTCCGCGCCGCTTGGGAATCTGCAAAGTTTTGAGAACGAGTGGGTGGAGGTAGAAATGAGACCGCCGAAAGGATGGTGTGAATCAACGTCTTCGACAACAGTGTCGACAGTACCTGCCATAACAATACCTTGCGACACTATTGACGAATCCAACGTTCCACCTTTTCTGAGAGACGACATCGATTTAACCGAACCGATGGATGATAGAAATTGGACAGGTATCAAAAGTACTCAATACGCAATTTATGCGTGTGCTTTTTATATCACGACATTACAAATATCCTTTTAAAATACAAGAAAAGTTAATCTTTAATTTACAATGAATATATAAATCATATATAGAATCATCTATCAAGATTCGTATCGATAAAGTAGAGATACATAAAACGAGTCACATATAATTTGTTCTCTTTTAGTGCCATTGTATAAACATACTCATCTTGATATCGACATCAATAATAAAAGTGACAGGATCGAATGGGGTCACTTGAGATACCAGTCCATTTACAAAGTAGATAATTCTTATGAACTCGTAGTACAATGGGTTGCGTCATCTGGAAGCATAGTGGCTGATCTGGTAAGCAACGGTTTACCTTCCCCTATCTAATTTCTTCCGTTACACTGTCAAAATGTTGCTAATAATCAATCTCTGTCTGTAAGATATTCGTTTGGCAACGCAAGGCTCAAATGTGCGGGATACAGATGATACCGATTCCTAGCGATCTGTTAGCGCTACCATATGTCTTGAAGAGCGATCCTCTCAGAGGTCCTATTTTCATACCTCTCGATACGGAATGTTTAATGGCAAATAAGCGGCACCTCTTTGAAGGTTTGTCTTAACTCAGCCTCATTAAAAAAAACACTGTATTATTTGATAAAAGTAATGAATACAAATTTACAGAATTCCGTGAAGATACCTACGCACAAAGGTTGTTTTTATTCCAAGAAGCAATTCTACAGAGATTCGGCTTCATGCCGTGCTTAGTCGAGAATACCGAAAATGACCGTCAGTACGTTCACATCACTGGTAACGCATTTATATTAGTGCCATCCACCACGAATACTCGGCCACGTCCACGAACCGGTACGAACGTCGTACGGCGAAATACAGGACAGAAAAGATACCCAGTTCATTCGGACCAGTCTAGTCCGCACGAAGCATACATCACCAGACATGTTGGGGGAAAGAAGGACGATCATAGCACAGATAGGAAAGTGAGTGATCTTATCGCATACTTAAGCGATCATTTAAACTTTCATGAATTAATAACACTGGCGTAAATTGGTAAAGATTTAAGATTTAATAATAAAGGTTATCTCTGAATAAAATTTGAAGAAAGATATTCGATGTTACGATGCAAAATGTTTAAGAGCTATTACAGTCTTCCTCAACATATATGCATATATATTTTTAAAAATCTAATGTCAAATTTTGTCTATTAAAAATCATAATTGTTATTACTTTTAGATGGGTTTTTTGTGGTCCTGGAATCATATGATCAGCCGCAAGTGGAAATTATTATCTCTCTCGGCGGGCGACGAAGTTTTCCAGAAAAAAATCATACAGGATTTTCGACACTTCTGTTCCAATGGAGATAATAGACTTAAAGAGTTTTGGGAATCTTGTTGGGAGTTAAAGGAAAAAACTTGTACAAAAGCAAAGTAGCAAGATGTTTAACGTTTTTTAAAACATTTTTTCTCTAAAGATTTATTAAGTTATCATCGATCATTTATGTAAATTTCGTCAAATCATCATTCGACTGTTAATCTCAATTTATCAAAAATACGATATAGCAAATAGTAATGTTTTTAAGGTATAGTTGATAGCCATTGTAAGCAGGATGAAATTATATAAATTGTACAATATGATTATGTAATACTATAATATGAATTGTACAATATTATACAATATTATTTAAGCTAATGCTATACTATGAACGATTCTTGGTTTGAAAAATTCGCATTTCGCTATGAAATTCGTAAGTAATATGAATAAGCAGATTCGTCGAGTTTGCATTCATTGTTTATTACTCATGCCAGCTGAGCAATTTTTTGACAAAATCAAATGGCGCAAATCACCACGAATCAGTCAATTTATATTGATCGTACATAGAACTACTATGCTATATAAATAACGAATCACGAATTGCGAATCATGAATCGCATGGTCTGCGTTAGCTTTACGATTCAGCTAAGCAATGCAGATCAGGACACGTATTATGAAACTTTTTGGAATAGATTCCAATCGAAATTGTATAGTTATTCTTTAGATTTATAATGTGTTTTCTAGAGAAAACGGATAATTCCGTTAATTTATAATTTGGAATATCGGAACCATTTAGTTAATTCCTAGATTTCTGTTATATCTTTTAGGGAAAACGGAATAATCGCGATTCCATTCCGAAAAGTTCCACAATACGTGCCCTGAACCAGTTATTGTCATTCAAGAGTGAGAAAAAGTAGGATATTTTTAAGACTGTGTATGACTGGAAAAAGAAGCAAGAACTGAGAATCAAATTTTGGAAATTTGTTATTTGCTATCTTTCCCATTTTTTGTTTTAATCCTCGTCTAAAAACCTACTTTACACTTATAATTCTTTATGATCGTTATTTTGAGAAATGTAAGAAGATGCACTATATATTGTTATATAGAGTGCTTCAAGTACTGTCCAATATTTTAGGATATCATACATTCATATACACTTTTCTTCTCATCAAATGACATCAAGAATCAATTCCTAAATCTCAAATATTGGACACTTAAGAAATATATGTTATATATAGTATTCGAAGTTAAATATTGTAAACGTAATTTCGGAATATGTGAAAAATTTTATTTTATACATCTTCGAATAGATTACGAATTTCAGAAAATTATACATTGAAATCGGCAATCGTTGGTAAATGGGAGAATTATTTGTATCAGATTCTCCTTGCCCTGACTAAACGTTACTAAACATATAACATATCCCGATACTTCAAAAGGATTCGTCATTGTTCTCCAAAAAACACAGCATCGAATCCATCATGGATGAATCTCGTACGTGAACGGATTCTCGATCGAGCAACGACATTTCCGTAAGAATATTTACGCGTAATTGAATCGTAACAAAGCGATAATATGCGTCGAGCGATAAGTGGCTCGATCACTGAGTCATCGTCAAAGGCATGCAACGATGATCAATGATAGCGGCATTGACAGCTGGAAGACGGGATCCGATTCTAATGGATTCGTTCGAAGGAGGTTTGGTCTCGTCGATCACCGTGCCGATTCCGACGAAGACGCGATTCTGACGCGAGTGAAAAACTCGAGCTCCGGCCCCGAGATTCGTTACATCAACCCCGCCATTTATACGGAATCCGTCGGCGAGCAGAACCCAGGTAGCAAGCTGACGTTATTTGTCGCGTCGTTTGAACGTCAAAACGATGTTTTTGATAACAGCGTCAACTTGCCGGGGAAAGTCGCTGTCAAATCCAAAATAGAAAATTAAGAGAATTTAAAAAATCCTTTAAAAAAATTCTTTTTTAATTAAAATTTTGAAAGATTAAAATAATTCCCAATCGAATCGAATAGACTAGATATAGAAAAAAATAAGAGAATGACAATTGTAAAGCCGCGGAACTAGCAGCGTAGCGATTATACTAATTATAGTATATCATTTTATTAGGGACACCCTCTCAACCATCTTTGAGAGGCTTTTCTAAATTGAATTCGGAGGAAGCAATACACGCGGGGTTTGATTTTTCGCAGGGCGTCGCAACGGAGACGTGATCGACCCAAATCGACGTTATGATGATTCCAACGCTTCGGCGATCGATCTGTCTGTCGTCGCGAAGGATACAACGAGCGCTAACGACGCGAACGAGCACCCTGGACGAAGCACCTACAGATGTTACTCGACATCCCTTCCGGACGCTACATTGCCCCTCGAAACGTCCACGGCTCGGTCCGCGATCTCATCCGAAAGCATCGCACGAGTGGAACGACGATGCAAGATTGATAGCGTTTCCGTCGATCGAAATGAGGCGAACGTTGATCAGAACGAGGCGATGAAACGGGACAGGTATTGTTTCTCGTTTCACCATACGATTTTTATTAAACGTCAAAGTGTACGAGCGAGAATGCAATGTCGCAGGTGCGTCCTGGACGGTCGGCAGGTCGTGCGAATTTCCACGACGTCGCTCTCGACCGAATCGAGCGAGTCGAACGGGTCTGACCTCGGCAGAAGGCTCGCCCATTCGGAGTGGATGCGGAAGAAGCACGAGGCCGCGCAGAAGGCGAGGGAGAAGGAGGAACGCGCCGCGAAGAAGCGACAAGAGGAGGAGGAGAGGGCGGCGCGGGAGAAGGAGGAGAGAACGCGGCTGGAAAAGGAGAACTTTCTCAAGTGGGTCGAGAGGAAGAGGCAGCAGGAGCTCGACAGGAGAGCTATCCTCGAGAACGAATTGGAACTGCAGAGGCGGCTGAAGGAGATCGAGGACAATCTCGCCGGCGCGAAAACCACGTATCTCCGTCGGTGGTTTCACAAGAAGAAGGAGGAGCAGAAGGGTGTGGCGGTTGTACTTCCGGCGCGCGGCTTACTCTGTTAAATTTGTAGTGTCAAATTATAATCAGTTTGATTGAGTCATTTTTAATCAAGCCTATAGGTCGCGCTACTACTCCTGTGCAATATGTCGTTAATTTAACTAAACTATTAAAATAATAAATTTTGACACACGTGGTAATTAAAAATAACAAAATGTTATTTATCTCAAGGTATTGGTTTCTTTCTTATCCTTCAACATTTAACAGTGTACCGCGGCCCGTCTGCTCGTAAAGAAATACATTGATAAGAATTGATATATCCTGTTTTGCAGCCCGTCGTAAGGAGCAGGAGACGAAGCAGAGGGAGATGAACGAGGAGCGCGAGAGGAGACTGGAGCAGAGCACGAGAGCGTACGAGAAGTGGCGAGAGAATTCTAAGAACAAACCCAAGCCCGCCACGCAAGGGTTGCTTCGTATGTAAAATACAATGCAGCTAAATAACAAAACGATCGATGCGAGCGCAGAGATTAAATGTGCACAGGATGATTCTTTGTTATTATATCTTTACAATTATATAATAGTGACACATAATTAAAAATCACTCTCTGCTTATAATGTCTCGCATCGTGCCACTGCTAGAGATAATAATTACGTAATTAGTGTTGTAATTATGACTAACGAGCGCCGTAATTTAAACGGGTTAATTTCCGTTACATAAAAGAAGGTGGATAATTTCTATAAAACAGTCTCATAGAAAAAAGTTTTATTCTACATTTCGACTTATTTTTTTTTCATGTAAAATCACCCCTTTTCTGTATATGTTTTCAATGCTGTGTAATTTTTTCATACGGATAACTGACAAATATTTTAAAATGAATTAACGCGTTGTCTTTCAGCTCATCAGAAAGCGAAGCCAGCGTACGTAAATCCAATTCCTTGGCAGTCGATCGTGGAGATCGACCCCGATGAAGCGCAGGAGGAGACGTTACGCGAGAAAAAGAGGAATATAAATCAATTGAATATGAGCGGCGGAAAAACGATCGCGGCGCATCAATAACTGCGATCGAGAAAATCCAATCGGGACACCTGAAATACGATTTGAATACAGGAATTTGTAGTTTTATTAGCGTAAATAAATTTAAAAAAATATTTCCTAGATTTTCGCGCTGTTGTCAATTATCACAAGTCTCACTCGGGGCCTCAATTGTGTCAAAATACTTGATTACAAAAATACAAGGTAAGACAAAATTATGTCTTCCCGTATTATATTCGCGAGAGAAAATTTTGGAAAAATTATACATTTCTACTGGTACGAATCCCACAATTCCCACTTTCTCCTCTAGCGAGTATAAGGGTATATAGAAAGGGTGATAAGATATCACATCTCGATTGATATATGTCAATTTGATTGAAGTGATTTTTAATGATATAGGTTTGTTCACACGTTTAATGACAACCTGTGCTACATAATACAAAGTATTTGATTATAACAAGACAAAGCAGATCTCGTGACTTTGTAATCGGTATTTCTTTCTCTCTATCTTTCTTTCTCTCTCTCTCTCTCTCTCTCTCTCTCTCTCTCTCTCTCTCAAATAATTATCAAACTATTACACCTTCAGCTCCTCTAACGCGAGAAGAACACACCTATTATTTCGTAAACCGTTAATTGTATAGTACGAGAAATATCGCGTGAGAGCTTTTCTCATCGTCTATTTGCCATACGTAAGACACATTATCTTCCTTGGACAACGACCTTTTCTCTAAATAATGTCTTAGTCGCTTTCGTTCACACATATTCGTCTCTCACCAGATTATATACAATATACACAATACTTGCATCCTTACAAAGCGCACCCTACCTGTGTAATTTACAATCGAAATGGCAAATTTCCGACAATCGAGCAATATCGAGTCGAGAAGAGCAGGGGCGTGGAAGGGTGGGCGTTATAATCGTTTTTACGTATATGCGTACGAGTGTGTACGTAACAATCGTATATGTAGGTATACGGTAAATATTGCTTTTTGTACATTGTATTCTGGTATACACATGTACACGTAACTTATAGCCTAACGCTCCTTATTCTTCACGCAATGCCTCGCTGACCGTTTTCAAAGAGGGAAAGGCAATAAAGCAGCGATTCGTGAAGATAATGCGCATATGTGTATGCATATACATATATATATTTTTTTTTTAAGGGCGGCGATAGTACCTTTCTTTGTCCCATTACTAAACGCAATTATTCCAAGTCGATCGATTCAACGTCACCTGCGTTAAATTCATCTTACGTATGACGAAAAATATAAATATTGCGCTTTGCGTTACTTTCGTGAAGTTTTATTACGGTTTTATAATATTTTTCTCTCCAATTATATGCCTTTGGAAAAAAATACGTGGCTAAGAAGGGATCGATATAGGAATTCATTCTGCGAGAATGAATTAAATTTCACGTCTTCGAAATTACATTAAAAAATACAACATTTTCCTTTCGCGTGTCTTCGTAGAGTAAAATACCGCGACACATTTAAGTACTCAGAAAGAGACACGACTGTACATTCTATTACCTATAATAAACGTTAAAATACAATCCCTTTTTTTACAAAAGTACACGAACGTTGCTTTTTAATTATATTTCAATTAGTATCGTGCAGTGAGGTCAAAGTGGCGTTAAAGTGATTTTTAAGTCACGATGTCATCACGATGGCATTATGAGTTTTATGTTTTACTTGAGAGGGTGACGTATGTACAAAGAAATTGGGATGTATCCGAAAGTCTTTGAGTGGAAAGTTTTTGATCGCGAAAGGATTAGAAATTCACAAAAGTTTAAAAGATAAATTTCAATTATTCCTTCAGAGTTCACCGGTTCTCTGCAGAGGTGTCTCGTGATTGCGTCACCACCCACGCGATACAATTCTGAGAGATATTTTAATCCCGTAGAGATTGAATTTGGCCAGGCTATTCCTCTCTCTCTCTCTCTCTCTCTCTCTCTCTCTCTCTCTCTCTCTCTTTTTCTCTCTCTGTCTTTCTTCTTTGTTGCTGTTCGTTGCATCAATATTATGACGCAAAACTAAATACTGTACAGAAGGAATAATGGAGATATACAAACCGCGCGACGCATAGAGTGGAAAAATATCGCGGGTGAATAACTGTGTACGGTCTGAAAAGTTGGGGGCGAAAGTTAACGTTCTTCATAAATGTCTCACATTCTTTCATAACCGGAAAAAAAGATTGACAGGAGATAACATGTTTTAAGAACGATCGCGAGAAAAGAATATTTCGGTAACACAGGTTGTAGATATCCTAAATATACAGTAAAAACAGGAATTGATACAATCTCTTAAATAAATTCGACAGGCCACTAGAGATACACCCTAACCGGGGAAGAAAGGAAGGAAAGTGAAACGTGGAGCTATTCAAAACACGTTCGATTTTAGCCAGCAATCAATCGCGGCGAAAAGGACAACAGAAGGGAAAAGGGAAGACAACGGGAAAAAGGAGAAAAAACCGACGTGTTTTTTTTTGCGGGCACGCGAAGGGTGAGGAGGAAACGAAGGGAAAGGGTGAGAGCGAAACGCGCCGGTGTGCAGGGGAGAAAAAGCCCCCGAAGGGGAGAAATTCTCGATACTCCAAACCCCCGTGGCTTCACCCTCCATAAATTCTACGTGCTGGAGGGAGGCGCTTCGTTAAAGCCGAGCTATCGACGCGAGAGAGCGTCTCTTTAAAGGGAATGAAGGGGTCCGTGATTCGCCGCCCCGCACTCCCGAGAGATATGAGCATATCCGTCTTAAATTCTTTCGGGAGCGCGGACCGAGTCTCTCTCTCTCTCTCTCTCTCTCTCCCTCTCTCTTTCGAGCCCCTCCTTTTCCCCCTTCCTCGCTCGTCACCCTCTCGCGTAGCACATTCGCGCGCGAAACAACCCCCCGCGCTTTCCACACCCCCGACGGCTTTCGCCGTCCCCCTTTTTTCGCTTTCATTCCTCTTGCTTTCGCGCGCCAATTCTCTCTCCCGCCCCGCACACCCTCTTCTTTTCGCTTTAGAAATGTCGGGAACTTGAGAGACCGAACAAAAACACGCCCGATGTTTTATAGTTCACCGATATAAATAAGTTGATATATTTCACGCCAATAAAAGCGACAACGAAATAGTTAAAGACCCAGGAAATGTTGCAGACTAGGATAATAACAATTTACACACGCGCTCCGGGACTTTAATTAAGCCCCAACGCGAAATTAAATTTACTTGAGGAGCGCGTGTGCGCGCGTACTGTCCGAGATGAGAATCACGCGGTATACATATTTCGTGAATATTCCGTTTTTGAAAAATTCCGCGAGAAACGATCAGTGACGCGTGAAAAAAAAAGATGGAACACGTTGGTAGGGAATAACAGGGTACAAATAAGTTAAAAACAAAAATGACAAATACGAAGGAGGGTCAACTCAATGTTAGTTTAATATGAAAAAATGTGTAATCCGTTCAATAAGAATAATAATGATATATATAATTATAAAGATGATAATAATAATAATAATAATAATAATAAAACGTAATGCTAGTAATATGTAATGTTTGGCATCGTTGTGTGTTTGTGTATGTACAATATATAGTCTATTTTCTGCGGTGTTTTTTATTTCGAGTTTTTCGTGGATCGTGAACCGCCCCACGTATACATACCGAAATTAATATACTGTAGATTAGCGAGCGAAGCCTATTCGTCCGGCTGGGCGGATGCGGCATAATAATTAATACGGTAAACCGGCGATTGCAAAATTAATTAATTAATTAATAATAACGCAAGTAATAGTCATAACGATCGTGTGACGATCGACAATTGCAAGGGGTAAAATGATAGCAAGAAAAAATACGCAACTGCGATAACAATAACATAGTAAACAAATTAAATATCGTGTAACTAACGCAGCAAATAACGGCGGGCGATTATCGTGCAGCTGCGGCGAATGGATAAAGATAGTCGAGCGTCGTCGAGCGACCGCTCTATGTCGTTGCTCTAAATATTATAGCGCTCGTTAGTTAACCGAGAGAAACAATTCCCTCGTTCGCCAGACAGCGTGCCAGAGAAGCGACGACGACGCGCTTTCCCTTGCGCAACTTTGCACAATCGCATTTCGTCTCTCCCTGCCAACACGATATTATACGAATTAACAACGTTCAGCACGCACGATTTATCACGCAATTTGATGAGGCTCCTCCTCGAAGTCCTAAAACCTTAACGCCACAGCGTAAAACGAAACGATCTATCGAGAATCATATTCGCGCTAGAAACGATCTCCGATTAAGAAAAAAGAAGAAAAATGGACGATAGGAAGATATAGCTTACGTATTTACAAAATCCTAAGTCAAGTTTTTTTATGCTAGAAAATGACGAACGGTCTACGACGCTCCGGAAAGGATTGATATAGGTAGACCGACTTTCCGCGGATATGTAACAATTAAACTGTCTTCGCGGCGGGACGTACCTCCGAACTATCGCATTTTCTTTCACATGAAGATTCTTAGAAGAATCTCATTGTCAGACTTTCAATTCCAGGCTAAAACCTGTCGAGATCATCACTGACAAGCTTAAAATTTGCAACATTACATTTTGATTATTAAACGCCACATTAAGATTTTATTAAATTAATCTCGCAACTGTGTCGCGTGTAAACATGTATTGGTGTGTGTGTGTGTGTGTGTGTACAAGCATTAATTGAAAAAATGACACGTCGTATATTTGTGCCTTGAGACTTAACCATGCCGCACAATCTTTCGGTTTCGGTTCTTAAATATATAATCCTGATTACATATCTCCGCCGAAGAATCTGCGATTTTTAAGAAGGTGAGCGTGGAAACAACACTCTCTGTTCCGATTGCGAGATAAAAAAAAAAAAGGATAAATCCGTAATATATTTAACGACTAAAGCGTGGAGTAGCTACGTATAGTATACATATGGTAACCCAGTCGTGTCTCCTCTACCTCCGCTAAACGGGCAGCGAATTTGATTGAATTGAATGCTCCCGCATCCTCCAAAACTCGGTGCGACGTCTTTGTTTCGGGAATATGAAAAATAAGCCTCTATCGCGTGTCAGGTCACTTGATATGATTATCGTTGAAAGGGCGGCGAATTGCGAGCCTTCGCGTTCTCGCTTTCTCTCTCTCTCTCTCCCCCCCTCTTCCTTTCTCTCTCAACTTCGTAAGATTGACATTAGCTGTAAGTGACGGAATTGCAGTATGCGTTACTGCGATAATTATACCGGTGGCAATGGATTTGTTCGAGCACAGCGCGCGGCCAAGGGGTCTCGCCCTGATTCTCTCTTTGATTCGGCACAAAAGAATTTTACACGACTGAAAAACGCGAATATATTCATATAATCCTTTATATAATGCATGTATGTTTCAGGATAAAAGCCACTTGAGAAAAAGATTAGGTTTCAAAAAAAAAAAAAAGAAAACGCCCTACCTGCTTATTGCCAGCAGAGCGAGCCTTTTTTGGAATGAATATCAAGTAACCGTGTGTAACCTCGAGTCAAATTATTTTCGTAAAACGTGTTACGGGTGAGAAATTCAATTAATTTATCATAAACGTGTCCCTATTTATTCATATATAGATATATAGTCTTAAGAGTATTTTAAATCCGGCTCGCGAATTTGTTAATCTGATAACAGAATAATCGCCTTTAATACTGTTCAACAATCGATTTTACAAACGGGGACGGAGAGTTACTTCCGTTCCGTGCTTTTTCTATCTCACTAATAATTGAAGTAAATATATTTGGGATGACGCGTGGCTCTGTGCCTATGCGAATAATTAAAAACACCAAGGTCCGTGGTTCGAATCCGACCCGGCCTTCGTCCCATATATACTTCGTTGAGAAATTTTTCCCGATTAAGATCCTTATGGATTAATGGTCTGCACGATTGGGAATCGGAAAGGATTCACAATCTGCAAGGCTTAAGATTCGTAAAGGATCAAAAAATTGAGGCATTTTTTCAGTTAGGTGCCTCAAAGACCCTAGCGGTCCAATGGTTGACGGCGCGTTAAATATTTCAATCTGTGGAACCAGGTTCGACTCCACTAGAGCTATATAGCATGGAATTAATTTACCGAGAGAAAAAAAAGCTGCACTTGCTCCCGCACTGCTTGCACGTGCATACCGAAAAAAAAACAGCGCATCCTGGAAGGCAAATATAGCCTTTCCTCGATACGGGAATTCGCCGGGCATGTCCGGAGACTTTCCCGCATGTCTCCGGACATGCCCGGCAAATTCCAGTATCGCGCAAAGGCTATATTTGCGTTGAGGATGCGCTGATATTTTCGATATGCACGTGCAGGAATACGGGAGCAAATGCAGTTTTTTTATCAGAAAATTAATTCTTATATAGCTCTAGTGGACTCGAGTTTAACCACAATGAATTTTTTTTTCCTTTTTTTAAATAGAGAATTCTGCGAGAAAATTTCTCTCCTTACACACGATGAAATTCTTCTTCCGAAAAATACGCAGAGCGTAATTATAAATAATTTCGTCAAGTTCGTTTCGTAAGACTTCCTGGGACTAATCGTAATCTTAACTGCGACTGATGCGGTTAAGAATTACTGACGAATTACGTCATCTTAATCTAGGATTACTAGGAGAGACGTCGCTTAAATGGACCAGGACTGCTGCAATTAAAGGAATCCCATCGATCTCTGTCATCGGTCGCTATTCTCAGTTTCGGAAAATTCACGCAAGAACGCCTCGTTTCTTTTTACACGGCAAATTGATCGTTCGCACGATCGTAATCTCGCAATTTGAACTAAATTCGTAGATATGTGGATGAAACACGTGGTGAGATTTTTTAAAATAGGAGAATATTAACGGCAAAGCAACTCGATTTGTTCGATGAATTATGCGGAATTTGCTTTTTCAAGTTCGCCTAAACGCGAGATCAACGAAAGTTGCGGAGTTTATTTTTTTCTACGTTATGCACGATCGACAGCTTGTCTTCTGCCCATCGAACGTTCATTCCCGTTACAGCGGTCTTGCTGGTTTGCATAAGCTAGTTGAAAATGAGCTGTCTTTGGACTTTTCCTTTCGCCTCTCGCCTGTCTTCGCGGCGCGACGGAGAGAAAAAGAAAGAGAGAGAGAAAGCGAGGTACGCGAGACAGCGTATCGTTCTTAGCGCAATAAACAAAAAAAAATGATATGTCTTTTTACGCATCTAGGAAGGATTAACAGCGGCTTTCTTCAGCGCGCTCGCTCGCTCGCTCGCTTGTCGCCTTTGCAAGACTTTTGATATTTCTGTGTGGAGTAAGTATAGAATTCTGGCGCTTTCCCGCGGCACACGCGACAACAAGTTAGGACCCGTATGACACTAGAAACTAGACACTACGAGAAAGTATAGTATATAGTTCGTTACGTATATGCGGTAGAGCACGGACGAGTTACGTCGAGCTCAAGAGGTGGGCTCGGACGATCAATATTTGCAGATGGAGCAAAAAGTAAGAGTGAGCGATGTAACCTTCGAAAATTAATCAATTATGAAACAAGCACAGTTTTACGAAAACTTTAAGCGATGGACCAATGAATTATATATGTATATATATATATATTATAATAATTTACAATTATACAGAAAAATGTATATATGTAATTGTAAATTACATATATTTATATATAACTATACAATTTTATATGAATCTATAATAATATATCTATAATAATATATAATGTTGTGTGTTATATGTATTATATATCATGATCGAAGGCTTGCCAATAAAATTCCGGAAAATAAATATTGATCCTCCGAGAATCCTTAATACGAAAAAATAAAATTTGGTTATTGCCATGTCAACCTGCAAAAGAACGTCGATCTCTCGTTACAGGCGCGTATACATAAAAGAATGGGAATTTAAAATTAAGACAATGCTGAGAGGAATCGTCGAGATTACCGTTTCACAACACAACGGCGGATCGCAGGTGGATACAAACACACACCCCCACACGCACACACACGTTCTAGCGCGCGTTACATGCATGCTCGTTCTCTCCGCGCGTCCACGACGCGCTTAGGGATGCTGCTTCGCAGGAAACCGTATTCATGTACCGCAAATTCGAACGCCGAACGTACAGCTAAATTTCCCCCGTTCGCATTTTTTTCATCCAACAGTCATATCGAGTCCACCTCGAGTTGGGTGAACTGCACTTATAGAGCTAAACATCTTAGACATTTTTATTTTCGGAGAGTTATTAACGTGAACGGGGTATCGCCGATACGTCGGTATTCTTAAACGTTTGCCGGATATAAAAATGTAAATTTCGATCACGCACACGCACACATACACATATATTTTCTCTCCCTCCGTGTGTGCCCCGTGAGCGTGTGACACGGCGGATCGCTCGCGTTCCCTTTAAACAAGCACGCGCGTTAATTCTCGAGCAGTCGGTCGGTGTACAAAAAGGCACGCAATGAGAAGTCGGAAAGATAAACAGGAGAAACGGAGACGTTCTCCTCTCACGTTCCCCCGCGCTTTTTCTTTTTTTTTTCAAGTTTCCAAGTTGCTCGGAATGTAGGGGGATAGAGCTTCGATTTACGCGACGCGTGTTTTATCGGGATGTGGGGTGTCCGAAAGGCAGCATTCCGACCGACTATCGAGCGAATTTTCTCCTCGAATTGACGACAATTCACCTTCATCGATCCTCTCGAGCGCGCTTGAACGGGACTATCTAACGCAAGCGATAAAAAAAAAGAAATATAACTGCAACGGAGATTCGCGAGGCTGATTACGCGTTATAACAACTTGTAACAGATAGCACTCGATACCGTAATTAACGCTATTGAAGCTTAAATTACGAAGCGCGACGCAATTTTGTAGATCTGAACAAAATTATGTAATATATGCGTAGATAAAAAGATTTCCTCGCGCGTTCCGTTGTTACATCTGAGAAAAATAAACGTAAGAGGCAAACGCATCTTAGCAAATCTCTCTTCGCACGCACGCACGCACGCACGCACGCAACACGACACACGCGCATCCATCGAGATAAATTTCATTCTGACAGATCGCCAATTGCATTTCGTTAGAGCTCGTCTTTTGCGATCGTAAGTATGTGCAATCTCTCGCAGTGAGCCACATTTTAAATTTTCGCAAGTTCTATATCTGGAAATGACTATTGAGTCTTCACAGCGAGCGCATATTCGAACCTCTCTCTTTGATTATCGTGAGAAATTGGAACGGAAGTGTTTGCTCGTTAGAAAAAAGCATATTCGAGAGAAAAAAATAATAATGTAAACGCCAATAATTCTGCCGAAAACGACATGCATATGTCGTATACTTCTCAATTTTATTAATTTTGAAACATAACTACTTTCAACAATTCATACCTTGCCAATAATAACATACGCTATCTAACAATGTATATTGAACATCTTAAAAATAACAAGACTAATAAACAAATCTCGTCGATCCTCCGACACTGGTGTAGAAGTATATGTAAATAAGGAAGCGTTATATAATCAACTAAAAACGCGCAACTTGTTCGTGGCAAAATCCGATCTACGCTGCAACCGCTTCCACGAATGTACACCGCGGAACGTAATTTTCAATTCCAATTGAAAAATTTAACCTGTCTCTTAGGCAAATTTGTCAATTGCGAGATTATATTTCGCATTTCGTATTTCGGGGTTTGGTTATTCCCAGAAATTATTCTACAATCGTTAGACTTATTTCTCATTCTTCGAATGTGTCGAAATATCTAGACCTCGTTTCCTAACCGGTCGCTCTCCCATTCACTTATCATTAGGTATGTTTATTGTTTATGAGATGTGTATATAAAAAAATATGAATCGTCTCGTTTTCTTTCTATTAGAGGTAGATACGCAGGAAACAGAAGCAATATTCTTACGTTACATTTTTTCCATTTTTCCCCCCTTTCTTTTTTGGGTGCATTTGACCATTTATGCGCCAGGTTGTCTCTCTCGCGGTTCAAAAGCAAAATCCTCCCTCTCTGAAATTCACGCGTCCGTTTTGGATGTAGATCACTTTAAATCAGACTTCACAAAGTGCACAGCGTAATAATCGTAACCATCACACGTTAGAGCACACTTAGGTAAAAAATAATCATGATAAATTGCCGCAAGAGAGAGAATAAATGAATTTCGGATTAAACACGGACCTACAGATATTTTATAAAATAGTTACGTGGCATCTGGTGCAATAATCCAACAATTTCTACCTACCGGCACTTAAGGTGCCAACTAATTTTAATTTTACTTACATACATTTCTATAATATAATAAAATAATTAGCTGGTCTATATATATGTATATATACTACAAAGACACAAGAGCCTATAACAGTAGGAAGTTACAATTTTTTCCCTTACCTGACGATATACACTTTTTTTATTGCAAAAGAATTTGTTCTACATTTTGGTTAAGTCCAAACAAAACTAACACTGGTTTTGTACGCGCACACGTATATGTATAAGGGTGTTTACGCAAATATATACAATTACTGGATTGAAAGACAAACTATATAAAAAAAAATGGAACGTTAATGGAAAGTTGCAATGTCTGCGTATACTATTTTATGTACATAAATTCGATAATGCAGAGTAGCAATTAACAAATAATTAATGAGCGTTAAAACATTAATTGAAGCGTTATAAACGAGAACCAAGTAAATATCCGACTTCGACTTGTTCTTTCTTTTTGATAGGAAATGCGCCGTAACCTAACGGAACGTTGAATCTCTTGGACTATTTCGTCGTTTTGCTAAATTGCTTTTATTGCGTCTCGCTATTCCTCTCAAAACGTAAGACGGTAAGACGCTGGACCGTTCTTCGAACTTGATATCCTCCGCTTACGCCGTGACACTCAGGTACAATGAGGTCGTACGTTCACAGCTATTCCCATCACTTGCATTCGGCCAGTTTCAGCGTCGTTATTTTCAACGGAAAGATGATTCTTGACCACCGACTGTGAACATCTTGCATCAACGGAGTATCTCAGCCAAGATGACGCGGGTGTTCAACGACACAGATTCACATGAAATAGCAACGCGACGATCGGCATTCCCGTAACGCGCAGTAGTAATGTTCTCGATGGCTGCGGCGTTTCGCGCTAGTGTACATCGCCGGCTTGGCGTCAGTCAGAACTGCTGCTGCTATTTCCGAAATACTCGCCGGCGTCGCCGCGACATATTGGACACGTTCGGTTAGACTGTGAAAACAAATTCGTTTGCAGAATGTAATTGGGATGTAATCTCGATTAAGTTGAGATGGAGGGGGAGGACGTTGGGTGACTCACCTTAAGCCACTTGTCGATGCACTTAGAATGAAATTCGTGAGAGCACGGTAGAACACGTAGAGATTGGAGGGCCTCGAAGTCGCACATACACACGACGCAGTTAGTCTGATCACCCTGGTGTGTCTCCGCGTTGAATTTGTACGAGGGCAGCTGCTCAACTTCCGCGCGAGTCAAGCCCCGCGGCTTAGCCTCGCCCAGTCTTTCGGCCAAGGACAGCAATGCCTCGTAGTTCTCCGTGACCGAGTCGGGCGAGGACAGTTCGGCCTGATTGTAGGGGGACAGCGGTGGATTGCTGAACATCGCACTAAAAGCAAAATATCGCGTGTAGATTAAAACAAGCATTTCGCGCGCCTTGGAATTATAATGATACGCGCAATCTATACGTACAGAAAGTGTAGTAAATATCCCGGATAAGCCATGGGTAACTGAGTCGCGTTCCTCCATCTGTTGAATCTTGGTCGTCGTAGGACGTTGGACGTTAGCCGTCGGTTTCTGTTCTGTACAATCTCCAATTGACTGTTTCGCGTCTCCGACAGGAATATGGGCGGCGGTGTCGTCACCTGCGTAAGAGCCGGCGGGGAATATGAATGTGGTAACGGCAATGGTGCACCAGCCGTGGCGCCCACTCTGTGGTGATGATGGGACTCTATCAGTTCGAGCTCAACTTCTCTCTAGAAAACGTGGAAAAAAAAAACGTTAGCAGTTGCGCAAAAATATCGTAGTCTAACGAATGATTATGACGTTTAGTGTTCGACGTATGTACATGCCGATAACCAAACGTAATGTGTTTTCTAAAGATTCAAACTAATGACATTTAGTCATTTAGTCATTTAATCTTTAAAAATTGAACAATGTATGCAGAATAAATCCTCTATAACAATCCATAACAGAGCGGTATTCTCAGTCCGATCTTATATTTAAGATTGTTCGAAGGACAATCTCAAAATGTTGTATAGTTATTTCATTAAGTGGATCATCTAGACCATCGAAAACCAGACTTAGAACAATCTTAAATATAAAATCGGAAAACCGTCCTAGGATGTTTTTCCAAATTCACCTGCTGAGACAATTGATGATGCGCGGTGTAATCGGTGTGGACGGGCGGTGGACCCGCGGTGTGCAGACCTGCAACACCACCGGCTGGTGGCGCGTATCCTCTGGGAGCAGCACCCACCAAAGAACCGACTATTCCGTGACTCGGATGCGTTGGATGAGCAGCGGAATAATGACTGTGATGATGCGTTACCTGTTATGCGAATAGACAGTGTATGTAGCAAATTACAAAATTTATCTAATAAAAATACCCTAATTAAGAGATATGACGGAATGCAGTTCGATAAGGACCGATTTGTTTACCCGGTGAAAAAATAAAACAATTATTCGCAATGGACGAACTTGTTGCCGACCTACCTGGCACGAATGTCCGAACGGGTGCGTTCCATGAGGTGAGTAGAGACTGTGAAGCTGACACGGAATCCTGTAGCCAGGCGCCTGCGGATGCCACAGCGGTTCTCCACTAACGGCGACTCCTAAGCCGGACACGCCGACTTGACCAACGTCGACGACCACGGGCGCGTTTGCCCCCTGCGCAGGATGGTGCCCCGTACCACTGGCCGCGGGATGCGGATGGGGATGCGCCTGATGTGCGTTATGGATGTTGTGGTGGGAGTTGTGTAGACCGTGAGGGTGGGAGCCATGAATGTTGTGATGCGAATTGTGAAGGCCGTGATGGGAATTGTGGATGCTCTGATGGGGACTGTGACCTAGGAACGGATAAGAGAGCCCGAACGTATCCGCGTATCGTTGATAACGCTGATTCCTGACCGTCGAAATGCCACGAGTGGATATGTGATTGCGGGGCGAGCGCCGTTGTGGCGCGCCCCCAAATTCCCAAGGCGGTGGTGTGTGCAGGGGTGGCGTCGGCGCTGGCGGCGTCGTCTCTCGGACCTCTATTCCAGACACGGCGCCGTTGCGAGATATTCGGCGACGCTTCCTCGACGGCGACTCGCTCTGAAAAAACATCACGTTGTATATTGTCTATATCGTTTGTTCTCTCTTACTCACTTCCGCTCCGAGTAAATGTGCCGTTTGAAGATGAGCTCTCAGTTTGTCAGCAGAATATCAAAAAGCTTGTAGTAATTAGTGACTTGGTAAAGGGGGCTTGTTTTAATTAGTGAAATAATCGGGATGTCACACTTGGACATTAAGTAAACATCGCGTATACGTAACCTCGTTATAAAACAAAATTTACGACATCAGGACAGTGTTTTCGCTGAGGATAGAAAGACACATGGTTCTTTTATCAAAGAAAAGAAAAATACTGTAGATTGTTAGGAAGATTCAGAAACTTATTTTTAGCTTGTCGGTAATTATTGAGTACAACGTACAATTCGTTTAATCGCGAATCAGGGAGTTCAGTTCGTGAATTCTGTCGTCAACCGCGATCACGACGAGCTCGTTTCTCTCGAATTATTCAATGGAAAATACAAATTATTGACACCGAGTCATGTCATTTCAACCATCGTCATAGCGCAAAGCAAAACAGCCACTCACTTTTCTACCATCGTCCTGACTAGGCTGCCTGTAGTAAGGCGGCGATGGTTGGATCTGCACAGGGCTTAGAGGTAGCTGGTTCGTGGCTGAAAGCAGAGATTTACGTAACTTTCCCGCGACATCGGATCACGAAAGACTCTCTATCTCTAAGGATCACTTTAGCCAAATTAAATCGACGCGACGCGAAAGAAAAAGGAGACAAAAATTGCACGCAGGCTCGGGACAACGAACTTCCGTTGCGGATGAACGAGAACGGAGGATGGAACGTCGGATACCTTGAGAGTTCCGGCGGTACTCCATGTCTACTCCGCTGGCTCCGAGGCCGGGACTTATGTTCAGTATAGGACCGCGCATGGTATTTTCCTGAAATCACAAACGGTCATTACAATTAGGCGATCTCCTCGAAAAGAAGGGAGAGATAAAAAGGGGACCAAGGAAGAGGCGTTCACCTGTCCGCAGATATTGATGTGCAACGGCGGGGAGTTGGCCGGCGGGCCTACCGGTTCCTGGGGGAAGTGCGGCGACGGGCCCCTCGTCTGTGGGCTGTGCTGCGGTGGGGGCTTATATCCCACGCTGCTTCCACCCACGTTCCCGTGATAGGAAACCTCCTTGCCAGTCGGTCCGGAGGACGTGCCGACCCCGGGGCAATCCCTGCATATAGGAGAGAAAATATGAGCGGGTTGCCGAGATACGCGCAGGGGAGAAGAGAGATTCGCGTACACGGTGGCGCATGGAAAACGCGAACGGAAAATACGTAGTAAATCCCTCGCGAGATACGCCGTTCTCCGCCGAGCGATAAACTCGGTTATAAGCGCCGATATACCGGCCGCACTCTCGTAACGAGATGAGTCACGTACGCGGCCGCGGAACGAGGATCTCGGCCAACGCGAATCTCCCTGATGCCTCCGCGCAACGATCCCGCGGAGGAGTTCTCTCATTTCTGCGTGCATAAGAGCAGTTTCCTATCCAGCTTATTTTTTCGGTGCAGAAAAAATATAAGTGTTAAACCAAGGACTTATATACTCGTATACATACGCAACAATCTATAATCTTGAAATAAGATTATATATATCGCGTGAGACGAAGAAACCTCCTTGAACGTGTTTAAATAAAGTCATTGATATATAAACTATATAGTTCAATAAAAAAAAAGTTGAAATAAAGAGTTGAAATTCTTATCAGAAGATTATAGATCGCTACGTTAATTTTGATTTAACGCTTCTTTTTTTCTGCGTGGGAAAAAAAAAGCTGGATAGGGGAGCTGCCCTTCCTCGGCAAAAATTTCCCGGCGAGAACGGCGGATCTCTTCTTCTTCAGCGAATCGATAACGGAATCGTATATGCGCGCAGCAGGGAGAGGACGGTTCCTTAAAATTTCAAGCGTTCGCTCGCGCTCGTCGCTGCGGCTCCTAGCTCTCGCTCTCGCCCTTCCGCGCGCGAGAGCGTATTGATCCGCGTGGACGCGAAGCGTGATCTATTTCGACGTGTCTAATTAATTTTAGTCTCGCTCGACTCGCCGGTGCGCGCGCCAAATCCGCGGGCGAAATCTTATTTCCGGGCGAAGACCCGGTTTTTCGACCCGATCGGAAATCAGTCTCCACCGTCAAGAATCATCTCGATTTCTTCCTCCTCCACGTCACGCGTCTCGCGATTTCGGCAGGCAGGCGAGTTTAGGGTTCCGTACGATCATTCGCTCGGCTCCCGAAGTGATTCGCAACGTCGCGCGGATTCAGGCTCAGGCTCGAGCGGTTCGCTATTAAGCATCGTCAAAGCCTCTCCTCTCGCGAGCGCTTTTATGAAAGTCGCAGTCATCAGAATTGAAACGATAGCGACGTCGTCCGCGGCGACGACGCGCGTCGTAAACAAGAACGGACAAGAGGGAGACCGGCGTTGTGTTCGCGAGGCGAAGAAAATATCGTCGATAAATCGCACGAGGCGATACTTTCGGAGTTTTGCTGATAAATAAGTCGCGAGCGCGAGAGGCCTTTGCACCGTGACATTTTATTACGGTCGAAATTAGAAGCGCTCGCCCGTATATTGAAGATTCGAGAGCGCCGCGATAATTTTATCGCTGACATTCATATGGCGCTATATCCATCTTCAATTTTCGGTTAAACGGAAAAGCGACAGCCGAATCCGCGACGAATCCGCCGGCCGAAAGGGACGTCCGACCGCGGCGGGGACACGGCTCTCTCTCTCTCTCTCTCTCTCTCTCTCTCTCTCTCTCTCTCTCTCTCTCTCTCTATCTCTCTCTCTCTCTCTCTCTCTCTCTCTCTCTCTCTCTCTCTCTCTCTCTCTCTCTCTCTCTCTCTCTCTCTCTCTATCTCTATGTATTTGCCTGACCTACAAGCAGGGACAAATAAATTGGCCGTAATAGTTAACGATTCGGCAAGCTGGTTGTTCGCCGGGCCGTTTATTTATTTTTATTCGCCGCGGATTTATTTATCGTCGCAAAAACGGACCGGTTATATACTTTTGCCGAGCGGGCGGCATAAAGAATACCTATATACATATACGTGTCAATACAACGTTACATAATGGCACGACGTGACGTTGGGTAAAATAGTCACACTACGCTCTCGTATGTAGTACATGATGTAACGTAATGCTATTTACATAATTTCGTCCGCGTGCGTTCGTATACGGCTTCGGCTTGACATCAATGTTGCATATTGTACTCGCGATTTATTTTATGTATTTGTATTTAATTCGTCGCATTATATGGCACTCGACTGATTTTTCCTCCGATTTCTCCGTGAAAGAGAGCATTTTTATCGAGAATCTATCGCGTTCTCTTGCCTTTTTTTTCTTTTTTTTTTCTTTTAGTCGTCACGCGTCAACATTCGCGAGACTCGACAGAAGGAATCGAGATGCCTCGCGGTCGTGAGAGAGAAGGAAAAAATCTATACATAAGTGTACACTTGTACGAAACTGATAAATATGCGCGAGCATGCTGAACGAGATAACCGGGCGTAACGTATAAACATGGCGTGGAAAAAGTCGAGGAAAGTAAAATATTAAAAAGCGGGGGAGCGTAGTGAAACCGTTCGTTCTCGACGGATATTAGAGTCAATTGGCGGAGCTAAATGGCTTTCAAAGATGTCGATGTCATGCGTCAATAGCGGCGATCGTAAGACGGTGCGGAGATTACACCAGTTTGAAGTACAACCGCGAGAATGAACTTCAGAACCGTCTAGTCGAGGAGAAATGATAAAAACCGCCGCGAGACATGTGTTACTTGTTGTGCTAATTAAACCGCGAATTAAAATCTGTTAAAAGTGTGATTTTAATGTAACGTCTTCTCAGGGAATACGTTCCTGAAAATGAAATTTATGTTGTCAGTTAATTAACCGAATTATTTACCCAACGTTGAATTTTATTAAAGAATTTTATCCCTCGATGAAATATAAAGAGATACAAATAAAGTGTTAGCTATATGTCAGCTGATTTTTTTTTTTTTCATAGGTATATTAACAGTTTTTATTCTATAAAGTTACTTTTACTGGTGTAATATTTCGACAGACAGAAAGAGTCGCGCCTCTCAAAATCGTGCAATCGTGAAGTGATTAAGTATGTATTACGTGTTTGCAACATGAATTTATATATAGGCAAGGCTTGATAGTGATTCAAGTCGAACGCATGAGCCAGCACTTTTTCAATGTCTTTTTGCATGCAACTCGCAATCTTTAACATGCAGAATGCCACTGACCGACTGTACTTTCTCCGAATGATACATACATATGTGAGCCAGCGATGAAAAACTGCGTTAAAAGTAAAATTTTTCCAGCGTTGATTCTAGGTTTTTGTTTGCGAAACAATAGTCGCCGACGATGAACCAATATCGCTTGCAAGAGGATGCGAATACATTATACAGTTGCATCAGATACAGTTGTTCTATCAGAATCAAAAACATCTTTAATTACCTTCCTTAGATATCTCATCAAATCAACGTACTTAAAAAATATTTTCAAGCTTTTTTTTTTAGGTTTTTTAATAGCAATAGTACTTAATAAAAGTTACCGATTATCCAGCAATATAGTCCGCGTGTATATAAATAAAATATACAAAAATTTCGCTTTTATAATTTTAACGACACAGTTTTCGATTTTATTGAAATCGAATTTTCCTTAAATAAAATCGAGTCGAGACGCTCATATCTTATTTTCGAATTAAACGCTGTAAAATATGTAAGTGCAAATAAATAGAAAGACTGTTTAAACTTTCCATGCAAACTTTCATTATCAGATTTTCAATCCGAAAGTCAATTTTAGCTTTACACTGCATTAAAAAATTACTTTATTACGGTTTCGCTCGGAAATATTCTCCAAGGATTTACTATCGTCTCCAAATTCTGTCATTAAGATCAAAGGCAGAGATCGGGACGCCCTATACGGGAGATCCTAATTGAACGTTCGTAAGTCTGTAAGGTTGTGAGATCTACACGCATGCGGCAAGAGTATAATAGTCGTATCTAATGAATTCAGCGATGCCACACACACACACACCCCCACACACATATGCATAGAACGAAAGTGCGCACCGTTGGGCACATGGGGAAAGAGAGAGAGAGAAGGAAAATCGATTAACTGATTTAAATTAAGGTAGGCAGATAAACGAGAAATATATACAGGCGCCGCGGCCGCGCGGGCGAGCCGGTGAAAAAGGGTTTCGAAGTGCGAGAGCGCGGAAATAAAGCGCGTCTCGCGGGCACGTCATCGCGGCGGGCCCGTTGATTATCGTTGATTAGAGAGAATCGTCGACTCTTCAACGTCGGCCCCTCTGAAAATTAAATACGCGCGAACACCGTGGTCTCTCTCGGCCTAGCCTGAATGCGATGCTTAGTCTGGTTTTAATTTTATGTATAAATCTCTCATTAGAAATATACATTTTACATATTATGTGTATTTATATATTTTTATACAATATATATAACGTACATATGTACATATTATATAAAATGTATGTAATATATAATATACGTGTACATATATATGTGTGCACGTGTGTATCTCGCACTTTCGCCAAGCCATGCACCAAGTTCGTGCACAAATGCATGGTGAATAATGGGAGCATGGCACGAGAATTTTCGCCGCGCGGGAAAAAAAGAAGAAAAAAAAAAGCTCGATCCATCCCGTAATGAAACGCGTGTCGACTTTTGAGCAATCGCGATAGAGATCGAGAGCGTTTTCCAGGCGTTGAATAAACGGAATTCTATTTACTTCGGACTTTCTACAGTTGGTAGAAAGTCCGTGAAAATTGTACAGGGCGTCCCAAATTCGTCTTATTCTCCATCGTTCGGAGAATGTCTTCCGTTTACGTAACGTAATGACTTTCCGCTATAAAAAAAATATCAAAATATACGCGAAGGAGACTTTCAATTACCAGCGCAATTTATAATTTACCTTCGCGAGATAAACTTCAGAAGTACACATAAAATTACTAAGTTCTCCCTCTTCATTTAATGTCGAACGGATTAACGGAACTTTTATTCAACTTCTGGAGATCAAGATTTTTCTAAAGAAACTTTAGCAGACATCTGTTAAAAAAAAAAACTTATTAATGCCGAAATGATCAATTTACCAATATGTTTATAAATTTACCGATACACGTTTGCATGTATTTTCCGCGATAAATCGTATTTTTGAAAGTAAATTTTTCGAGTGGAGCAAAACAAAATTTCTATTAAAGCGGAAGTGCCGTATCTTTTGTCCCGTTAACTCTCTCATTCGAGACGGTTTGAGAATCGCTAATATATGGTACAAATCTGGCCCCGCCTCCGGTACATCCTACATATTTTTCTAATGAGATGCGTACGTTCTTCGTCATCGCGGAACGATCTTACCATGAATCACGCGCATATTACATTAGAAAAATAAAGTTTGTCGTATGTCTCCTTGAGTAATAAAAACGTTATCGTTCCTTTTCTAATAAGATTAAACGGAATCCGATCGAAGTGTAAAAAGTATCGACATACGTGGGAATGAGACTTGAAAAAAGACACGTCAAAGGAAGTATTACTCCATCGTCACAAAGCGTTTCGATACAACAGATTAGATTTACCCCGACAACTCTAGAGAAATATTCTCGTTACGGTATCGTCGCCCGAGTCGAGTCCCTGTCCTCTCAAACACGCCCGCCTGCGAAAATTCGCGTTATATTCACGACGGTCGCAATTGCGCAGAGTTCGTTAATATACCCATTGTGATATCGTGGCGGGCACTGCCGATACGGGTATTCCTTGCTGCCGGCGGCGAATTGCTGCTGCTGCTGCTGCTGCTGTTGCTGCTGCTGCTGCTGCTGCTGAGGCTGGTGCTGCTGCTGCTGCTGCTGCTGGTGCAGACCGTGGGGGTGCCAACCACCATTGCGGGGATGAGACGACGCGGGGGTGCGCGCGTGCGGCCCCGATGGGGCGCCATTGGCCACCACGGCTCTGTAACGTCCCTGCATGCCCAAGCTGCGGTGCTGATGACTCCCGGGGCCATTCATCCTCCGTCTGTCCTTCTTTACTCTCACCCGTATCTGTCTCTCTCTTACTCTCCCTCTTACTCCTCGCCTCACCCTGTCCTTTTTGTCACTTGCTCTCTCGTCCGGCGGTATTCCCCTTCCTCCTCCTTCTCCTTCTCCCCCTCCTTGCCGTTGCCGTTGCCGTTGCCGCCGTCGTCGTCGTCGTCGTCCTCAAGCTTGACACAAGGAGGTTCCTTCTCGGTGTGCGCGCGCGACGCTGGGCGCAGCCAGCCAGGCTGTCTTCTCACTTCTCTCACAAGATCACTTGGCTGAACCACCGATCGACGTGCACCGAGAAGAACCTGGTGAGGGTATTTAAATGTTACCTCGGTCGGGGAAGATCTCGAACGAAGATGTGACAGAGATCTCTCTCTCTCTCTCTCTCTCCTTTATCTCTCTGTCTCTCTAACCCCTCCCCCCAGCTTGACATTTCGCAACGCGAGACGCGAGACGTACGCGTCAAGGGAACGTCCGAGCTGACCGGTATAGCCGATATCGCGCCCCGCGATACCTCGATATTTTTCGCCATGGAAACTCGTTCGATCGTATCGTGTTTATTTCCTGAAGAGAGCCGACGATTCCTGCTCGACTGGAATCGAACCGAGATCCCCTTTGCGTTTTACCTCCTGCGATTTCAACGAGAGTTAAATCGTATTACTCGCGAGGCATCGCGATAACGATTTTAAATATCCGCGTCGAATAATCAATCCAGCCAGAAAAAAATATACGTCGCGGAGAGAAAAATGTCTCGCGATAAGTCGCGGTTATCTGAAAGCGTTATCGGGTAGGCATACGTTACGTTAATACCGATCGTCAAAGTAAACGACTTGTGCGACCGACTGACAACCAAATCGGATGCGGATGCGTTCCTCGATGTTTTGTAACGTGCTATACGCTCGTAATTCGAGAATGAGCCTTTTCGTCGCGTTAAACATTGCTTTAATCGTCTCTGCCAATCGTCTTCTCCTCTGTCTTTTCTCACGCTCGTCCTTAGCTCGCGTCGCGTCGCGTCGCGGCCAGTGTTGTTAAAATATGTATATCTCATATGCGATATCGCGCGCACTTCCTGACGACCGCACTTATATCTAAATGCAAAGTTGCTCCCGATCTGCATTTCTCGGAGAGTTTAAACAGTTTCATGAAAATTCATTATATATATTCCTATCTCCGTTTTAAATATAAAGATCAATCGTCTTTAGGCGAGAATCGACATTGTCTTTGTGATAGATATCGAGGTGAAAACATTTTCTATACGCGATATTAAAATTAAAATTACGTAACAATCTAAATTATTACCGCGAGCAATTCCGATTCTACGTGATCAAGTGTCACATACAAACAGATATTATTCTAGTAGATATTTTATTCGAGAAATATAACAATTTCGTTGCTACGAGATATTTTTACCAACACTGGAGTATCGTAATATGGTAAAGTACTCGTGAAGAGGAGCGACTATATACGTACTGCATGTAAATTACATTCAATAAACCGAACGGGACGTTAGCAAAGTCACGTAATGCGAATATTTACGCCGCTAATTTCCGAAAATGTCGCGCGCGTCGTAAATAGTGCTCGCGAATCCTTCTTCGATTAACGGCTATTTTATATAACGACGTGACTGTCGTCGAAAGGACAAACGGATAGCAATATTTGTTAATAGATAAATTTTGTATCGCGTCGCGCAGGCAAGGGACCTAAAGATCGACATGAAATTCGTGCATGCAGAGCACTTTTTTTGTCGCGAGGCGAATTTTGAGCGACGCATTGTCATTTTAAATATTGCAGGACACGTTATTTTGATATCTCGAGGAAAATTTTAGAATTTGTTTCATAATTTTATTTATAGTATACGTACTCTCTGGGAAAAATATAACCCACTTTGGGGCGCCCGAGATTTTAGATAATCAAATTATTTGGATAACTCTAAGTAACATTTTGGTTAGTGCCCCTTAAGTGAAAAGTTATTTTTGCGTAACTGAATATCGACAGAACTAATTGAGAGAATTGACTGGTATAACTTGAAAATCTTTGAAATAGATAGAATAGTTAATTACGATTTTTAGTTACGCGTAATCGTGCTGGGCCCCCAAAGTGGGTTATTTCCGTCTTTATTTTTGCCAGAGTATATTAAAAATTTATTGCGCTATTTCTCAAATATAGATAAAATGCCGTGTACGTGTGAACTTAAAATATAATTTTTTTTCACTAAATATTCCAAATATGTCAAATGTACTTAACCAATAGAATCGAATAAAACAAGATTAGCGCGATCAGAAGCTGTAAATCTTGCTCTTTACGGAGCCACGAATCAATGAATGAATTTTACGATTTAACTTCTGTCTATAGATAGCTGATTACCTAATACTATACTATTTCTAAAATGCTATTCAAATATTCATTTCGTCATTACTATTCATTGCCAATACTGTAAGTATATTTTAGATGTTTATTTATTCACCGGGTCACCAGTTGATCAGACAATACTAAATTCGTAAGATTTATAAGATCGAGTTAAAAAAATCAAAACTGAAATAAAACAAGGATCGAGGTTCATTACTGATGCAATAATCAGCTTGCTGCAGCGCGAAAGGTTGCTTCGATACTAAAGTCCCTCGCACGCTTCGACTTTATGTTTCTCAAGGGTTTTCTTTGCGAAACGTTAGGGGTATTGACAATTATACAGAAAGATTATCGGCTCTGTGAATTAAACGAACATCCGAATAAGCGCTCCTTTTCAACAGCTCGCCGGCACGCAAGGCGCACATTTAGACACTCGAGTTCTCGGCACAGAAGCAGCGAGAGAAGGAATAATCGTACATTTACGCAAAACGCTGCTCCCTCTCCCTTATCGATCGCGATGTTTACATAATGAATAGAGGTACAATCAGTCGTTAATGCAACAAGGGAGAGACACTTACAAATAATACATATACAGTCGCGTCGATAGGTCGAAGCGCAGGGGAAAACAAATGGAAGGGAAGTTTCCACCGTTCCGTAAAAGGTATTACGAGCGACGTTTATTGCTACTTGGGTGATATAAACGTTAACTGTAATCTACGCAAGCGAAAGAGATAGCTACGTGCAGCGAAAAGGACAGAGTAGAAGGACAGTTCCGTGCAAGTGGAAGAAAAAAAAGCACACAAGGATGCATTTTAGCGATTAACGTAATGGCGCGAGCGAGAAGAGCCGGCGGCGTCGTACCGAGGAGGGAAGAACGAGAAGAATAAGAGCAAGTCCCCACCGGAAATACGTTCGGTTCGAATACCATATGCATAATTAATTCCCGTAATTTCCGCCAAGTGCAAAGTATTATACTCCAAGCACGTGAATACGAAATGAAAAGTTTAAGAGTATTTAACGACGGCAGTTTAAGGTCTGCAAATGGCAGCGATATCTTTACGTGTTGATAATACGCGCATGCGACGTTTGTCTCTATAAAGTCGTCATTTAATTCGTTTAGTTTCGAACCGCTATAGTTTTTCACGTGTGTGAATCCTCCAGGGTCGACCTCGTCGTCAGAAAAATCAGTATATATGTCAGAATTGCAGTTCAGGTTTGAATAAGTGACGAATCGGCGATATAACCGCAAAATTTATATATATTTTTCATTGTCAATTAAAATTCAATTAATTTCATCTATAACTTTTGTCAAATTGTAAGTAGTTAAAAAATCGTAAATACCTCGTGACATAAATATCGCATATTTTGTGTGCAATATTATTATACGTACGTGTGATATAGTTCAATATAATTAAATTTTTATTCTACGAAGAATATTTCCTCATATATTCCTACTAAATTCAAACACCCCCAAAAAAACCATTTATTTTTATCATTTATACTACTCCAAAATTGTCTCCGTATTCATCTTAACTAAAAATTGCAGACCTCAAAATTCGATCCAACGGTAGTAGAACAGCGTATACAGACAGACGTTCAGTTCGGCCAGAACAATACCATCCCTTGACAGATAATTTAGACGGAGCTGTACATGGCGTTCTGTTTGCGTTATTCGACGTGGCGAGGATCTCTCTCAGGATCCTCTCTCGGCTCGCCGCCGTTTTTTGTGGGCCTTTTTGGGCCGGGCCGGAGAACCATCGCGGCATCGCCGCGCGCCAGGCCGCCCCGTGATCCCCGGCACAGGTCCGAGGAAACGATTAAGTGAACCGGAATATCCAGGCCCCGTTGCTTATTTCGGGTCTGGACTCGGGGCCGTCTCTCCGCTTTCGTGCGGAGACCCGGGCCCATGTTCGAGGGAAAAAATGTCTGTGGGCCCCGACGATAACCGTAAGTTCGTCGTGTATTTTTAGGGTCCCTTCGTGCTAGCTCGCTCGTCGCTGACAACGTGATGAAGCAAGTCGCCTGTCCAAGAGGAAAAGAGACGGAGCGCTTGATCTTTAAAGAGACAAAGCCTGTTCCGCGATAAATGTTTTCGACAAAATATGATACGCGAATGAAATCGCCAAACAATGACTATATGTATATGTATATAGGTAGAAGACAACGAATTCTTTCATTTCTCTTCTACTATTGTACTCTTAATATCGCCTCTCTTCGCGTTGCGTCGCGACTATTGATCGCGTTCGAGGAACTATTTCTCGATGAAGGTACAGTGTACGCGGAGTTACGGAATTATGCAACGTGAGTCTGCTTTACGTTAGGTACTGCAGAAGATACTGCAAAAAAAAAATTCAGAAATTGTACACGAGAAACGCAGCGCGGGTGAAAATAGGTTTCTCAATTCGTTGGGGAAATCAGAAATGAAAATAATATTCCGAGAGATTGTTCGCAAGATCCGCCAACTGTAGATGATGTAAACTGGTAAGGCAGCAATTGACGTTCGTTCTCGAAAGCACGCTCTCGCGCGTTTTGAGGTGCTCAAAAGCGGAATCGCGGCTTCTGTCTCCGCGGCGAAATCGGTTTCTTCCTTCCTTCGACGCCGCCGCGGTGAATATTCACGACACGCCGTCCCGTCGCCACGAGACAAAAACTTGCCAGCACTCCGAAGAGGCAATCACGCGTACGGACACGTTCGTCATTTGACAAAGAAGTTATTTAAGATTATTAAAAGAAGTGTTATGAATCTCATCTTGGACCTTGCGAAGAAGAACGAATTATCGATCTTTCTGATATAAAGACCAGTATAGTCCGTCTCTTCGTCGACCTACGACGTTTCCAGGCGCGATAACGCGCACCGAGATTCTTCAATCCCCGAGAAATTTCGCCTATTTGCAGGGTTCTCAAACTCGCAGCCCGCAATGCGTGAACGGATATTTTTAACCGAACACAATTTCGTCTCGAAAGCTAAAAATATTAAAAAAAAAAGTTGCGATCTCGATGAAAACATCGACTCGGCCAACAGTAAAAACACGTTTCGCGAGCTTAAAGTTGAGAAGTTCTCCCTTCCCTCCCTTGACTTCTGATTATAACGTTTGTACTACTCGCGCGCCGATATTCTCCGATTTCTTTTATCGGGCTCATGAAATTTTGAAGCAACGCGTGGGATATGCGTCGAGCGGACATCGCAAACCAGACAACCAGGCAGTCAGGCAGGCAGGCATCGGGCACCGTTGCCTCAATATGCGTGGCGATTCGTGCCGGGCGCACGCTGCGTGTACACGTATATATACGCGCAGCGTGGCCAGCGAGAGAGCCGGGGCCCAACCTCCTGGTGATGTGGTATACGGTGTGTCTGCGCGAGCGGAGAGAAACCCGTTTACCTTTAAACTGCTGCTCTCGCGGTAGCGACGACGATGACGACGACGGCGACGGCGCGGCGGTGTGTATCTCTTTCTCTATTCTCGCGAGAGATACGAGAAGAAGCGACAAAAGCAAAAACACCGAGGCGAAGTTAAAGGAGAGTCGGCCTGAGTTATAACACGCGCGTACGTTTCGGATTAGCGTTTAAGACTTTAGTTGATCGCCATAGTGGCAGCCAACTGAGCCAACTCACTTTCGAAAATTTTTTTAAACGCTTGTAAGAAAAAAATAAATGTCGCATAATGCAAAATTCTGAATAGCATAAATAAATGACGATGTAAAGTAAAAAGTGGGCGTTTCAACGCACACTACCTACGAAGATATGGTCTTATTTAATCATGTGACACAATATTTCATCGTTGTATGCTTATGAAGATGAAAATTCTACTATGACGCATACGCAGTAAAATATAAAAAACCCGCAGAGCAGACAACGCGTTAACGTCTTCGGGTCGAGGTTTGCTGTAAGGGTGGAGGTAACGCATTTTATGCGGCAGCCTGAATTTCGATAAGACAAGACGCACCGCATGCCGTGCGACAGACCAGTCGAAGATTTAGCGATTCCTCGCTTTGTGTAGGATACGAAACGCTCGTTGAGTAAAATATCCTAGAAAATGTCACTAAAGAGTATTTCAAAGTGTGAAAAATCATTCGTCTCCGCTTCTAAAATATGCACCAAAATATGCGGCGACGAGACTATTTTACGGAAGAATGAAAACCGCTGGCGAATACGAGACCGTGATATATTTGTATTAGGAATTTAGTCATTTCGCTTGGATGTAATTTCGAGTAACCGCGCTAATATCTTATTTAAGCTACAATCATTTTTTGATCCTTCGCATTTCAGTGATACGTAAATACAGATTCGCATAGAAAAATCTTAAAAATGTTTTTTTTTTCCAAGGAAAACAAAAATCCAAATTCACGCTCGAATCGGCGCCGTGTAATTCTCCACCATATACTTCTTTGTTGTTCAGATATTGTTCTCATATTTCATCGCGCGCCCACGATCCTATATACACACAGCCGCGTGCGTGTGCGCGCGCTACTATTTCGAACTATTTCGGCACGGATTCGAGTGTGTAGCGGCCGTGTAACGTGCTATCCGGTGCTATCGGCTTGAAATCCATCGACTCCTTCGAAATAGCGGCGGCGCGTTTCTCGAGCAGCTGCGTTTTCGATTTTCCGACACACAGCTGGCGTCGCCTTGCCCACGACGATTCGACTCGACTCGACTCGAGTCGATCTCAGAGACTTTCATCGTCCACTCGAGTCCTCGAACCCTCCAGACAAGAACAAAGGTCATTGGTCCCCGGGTCGGAAATCGAGGCCTGGTTGCCGGGGGGGCCCTTCTTCGAGAGCGTTTCGGCTTCCCTCCGAATCCTCCCAGGAATCGCCAGGCCGAGAGGGCTCGAAGGAACTCACTCTCTATCGATCCAAACCGCTTCGTATCGCGAAACTGGCTGGCACCTCAGAGAGCTCGAGAGGAAGGGAGATGGAGAACGAAAGAGAGACGAACAGAGAGAACTATGGCGTGAGAGCGAGAGCGAGCGAGAGAGAGAGAGAGAGAGAGAGAGAGACCCGAACGACCCACCTTGCCCTCCGAGGGATAGTGATCCGACTACTGATTTCACGTCTTCTTCATCGCATTAATTTTTCTACTTTCTGTCAAACGCGTGCAACTTTCCATTTTTAATTAAAGAAGTATATATGTACAGCGCGCAAACGAGAGAAAGTATTGGCTTTAAACTTCTAAAATATAATTGTGATATTGCCTAAGTTATTGGTAAGATAGCTAATCGTTTAACGAATGACTGTTACGCCTGTCCTACACCTGTACCACAATCGTATTTTAGAGGTCCAAAGCCAATACTTTCTCTCGCTTGTTTTCCTAAATTTTACTTTTCGTCAAATAAAATATTATTGGAAAGAGATCAATATAAAAACTATCGAGATAAAATATCATGTTTGGCAATATAGTGTTTGGCTCTCGAACAATTCTTTCGTAACGTATGACACGGTGTTTTTATTCGACTTTTATCGATACTTGAATAATCGCGCGAGTCATACAACATATTGTTTATTCCCGATAGTGACATAAATATTATACTACTCTAACGCAAGAACCTTTAACTTTGAATCTGATAAAATGATGTGCATATTGGATATATTAAAGAAGTTAAATCTAGTTATAAAATTTGATTCGTTAATTAAGGATTAAAAAATGTTTAACCAAGAGAGAGTTTGTATTTCATGAAATTAGTTGAAAATTAGTTGAATTGAACCCGAATAACATATTGATTTTGCTCTGCGTTATATATGAATTTTACGTATCTCGCGTGACTATTTTACGTAATTATTATAAACTTATCGATATTTCCGCTAATAGAGATCAGTAAATGCTGTATAAAGATAATATTGCATTTACTGCAATGCAGTCAAAAACGCGGATATATATACGAATACATCTCAATCGGTAGCCGTAGGTTTGGAGAGGATGTTAAGTATTAAAATATTCAAGATACGTTCGACGAGGATCTGGTCCTCTAGCGAATGCATTTTCTTCACTGCGAATCCCGAGTATAACGAGTTTTCGGAAATTATGGCCACCTTGTGTGTCGTACAAAATATATATTGCAAAAAGTGAACCGTGTCGGTCCGTGGACTTGTTAACTTTCGCAGCTGTTGTCTTCAATATTCTCGCCCGTTGTACCGCACAAACAACGCAATTATGTATCCGTGTTAAATATTTGTAGTAATTTAAAAAAAAAAAAGAGTGAAGGACAGTCACAATTGTGACGTAATTGCAAATAAATTCATCGGCTATTAGAACGTACTTGTATAACCGCGGCGCGGTTTTCCTTTTAGACTCGTACATGTTATAAAATGTTTATGCGATGTAAATTTTCTAGCTGATAACGACATTGGCGCAAAAGAAAATCATTATTCATCTCTTTTTCTTTATACACGTCTACACGTTTAACGGCGATCCTTGATTTAATTCTTCGCGTAGGCATTAATTATGAACAAAGAATGAAACTAAATACCTGTAGAGTGTACCACACGCTTATTACAGCGCAAATCCATAACAATATCCGCTTGATGCGAAAGCCATTACCGCGCTTACCGCATTGCGAAACCTAATCGCGATCCGTCGCACGTTACGCCAACTAGAAAATTTTTTATTACGCGCGCGTGCATTAATTATTTCACACCTTTCTAACGGGGGGTCGACTTACCCCTCCCGTCCTTCGAATATACCCTTCGTTCACAATTATAGATAAGACACTTTTCTAAGAAAGATGTACGCGCTTCAATACGGAAACATCAATGGCTAAAGGCTATCGAGCATCGGTTAAACTTTAAAACTGTAAACAGGGGATAGAAAGACCTGCAATATTAAATATCAAATCCCAGGAGTTTCGCCGGCGGAAAAGATATCCGCTCCGCTCCGGCAAAGAGTCCTTTGCCGGGTCAGTTGAGCAACATTGAATCGATTACGTGCAAAAGTACGTACGGCTCGAACCACGTGATCTTATATATTTATTAACAAACAGCGATATTGTTGACGTGGCGCAGCGAGCGATTGCGCGCGGACGTGCGTTTCGCTCGCGATCGACGATAGGCGACTCACGTTAAAAACTGGGGCCCCCATGATGAAGTAAACGCGAGCCAGTCCCCCGCGTGCAAGCGCCCCGGGGAGCCACTTCGATTTATCGAACATACGACCGCGATTGCGCTCGGGTCTTGCTCCGAGGCAATCGCGCAATTACTTGAGCGAACCAACTCGCACGTTGGCGTCTCCGCTCGAAAAGGCCGCGGTCTCTCCCGTCATGGCCGCTGACTAAGAAGTTCGCGCGATGACTTTACCGCTTCTCCCCTCCTCACCTTCTCTTTTGCGAAAATACACTCCTATCGCGGAAATCTCTCCCCCCCCTTCCATCGTCGTATGTGCACCCGAGTTTCACGGCGGGTTTAATTGACACGCGATTTATGTCGACCCGCGTATTAAAACCGTAACTTTAAACACCCGTTGCGGCACAAGGACAATCCTTAGTTTGCAGTTTTTAATTAAAAAGTCGAGATGTTACTCGAACGTCTTCTCGATATCGACGAGAAGATCACGTCTCCCCGCAAGAGGAACGAGATAAACGTTTGGTAAATTAATTATAGATTTACTAGTTCCATCGCGAACACACACGTTTCCCCGTCTAATTCTAGCTCGGAGGATTCGATCTTCTCGAAGGTGAAGCCTTTGGAAATACCGGGGCACGCATTACATCGGCAACGGCATATCGCAAGAGAGAGAAACGTTGCTTCGCTTATATTTATTTTCGATTCGGCACGAATGTGTAATTGCACGACTACCAGATACGGATATCGAAAAAAAAACAAGCTGTGTGTGCTCTTTTCGTTTCTTGGACGTAGATCAGGGCAACTTCCTCTGGGAGAAGATTCCCTCCCTCCCTCCCTCCCTCCCTCCCTCCCTCCCTCGCCCCCAGGGAAGAGGCAGACGGATAACTAGCTTTTCGGAGTTGGAACGAATCTCCGAGGACCGAAGGGCGAGTCGCGGACGCTCTTCGTGCACCAGGCGTCTTTAACTCCGTCCCGGCGTGCGATCGTGTTGCAGCGAATTACGTTTGACGTTACGATTTCGGGGAAATTGACTGCGCGTATCTGCGATGCAATTACAGTCTTTGCGACTTTGCGACTTTAAGAAGAGTATGACGTCTAATGTTAAAAGAATCGGTACATACAATATTATTCCGCACGTGTCGAGATCTAAATTGCGAATTTAAATTATTTTGATATATAATTATTTTCAATAAATAAAGTAAATGTATTTCGGGGGGTGTAGCTCTTCATTTTCCAATAACAGTTAAAACCTGTATTTTCTGTAATTTAGGTAAGAAAATGCATAATTTATTCTTCTCGTAGCAGGATAAAAAAATCGAGGGAACATTTTTCTGTTTATATATATTCGTCTCTTTCCATTTTCTCGCTTAATCAAAGTCATAAAAAAAATTTTGGAAAATCGCAAAAACAAAAGGATTAACAATTCTCGTGAGATGCCACTCGATGACCTTTCGGATCATTCGATTGAAATATCACGGCGAGATTGGCAGGAACGCACGCGATGCCACGCAACTGTAGTATGGTATCTAATCGCGCAAAAACTCTTCGTGATAGTTGAACCGACACAGATTGTAATAAAAAAAAAAAAAAAAAACCAATATCAGCGAAACAAAACGCACTTTTCCCAGGTTGTCAATCGTACTTCAAATACTTCAGAGAATTTTGAGCGATTACCGTAGTCACGTACCTACAATAGCAACTTACAGACACGTGGATATTATAGATAGCGCACCTGAGAAAAAGAAAGAGAGAAAGGGGGGAAAGAAAGATGATTGGTTTCCCTTCGTGCCTTACGGCCCTTCGCAGTGGGGAACAGCAATCGTTCACGTCCATGTTGCAGAAAGGCGTTTCCACGAAAAGTTTAGCCAACCCGAAGAATGCCTTTTCACCTAGAGAACACCGTATGCCCACGCAAGACCCGAATAAAATACCATGTAAACATATATTTCGAGTATGAAACACAAAATCGCAATTAAATCTTGAAAAAAATTCAATTCGGAGAATAGAATAGAATACATACATATACATAAATCACAAAAAGGATATATATTATGTGGTTACAATATATTATATGTATGATATGTAATATATATCATGTATAAGAAGAGGATACGCGTAAAGTATGTTATATATTTATAGATGAGAAGATTCTAAAACAGATGAGATCTTGAATTGCTTCAAGAACAAACTTCTCCTTTTCTGTTTTCACTTTTTGTTTCAAAACAAAGATACAGTGTTTTTTATTTAAGAAACACAAAGCCAAGCGCGTCTTCGATATAAATTGAAAAATTAAAAAAAAATTATTAGAGCCTAAAAAATAACGCAAATTTTCTTACATTTTTTCTTCCGTGTTCTATTTCTTCGTAAAAATTATTCCCAACTTATCTGAAGGCACCCCCTCTCTCCCTTTTTTCTCACTGTGTGCGTGTAACATTTTATATTTTTTAAATGGTATTCATATCAATATTACGTGCAACTGAAAGAATGACCAAGGTCTCCGCGCGTGAATCACGTGGACATTTCGATACGAGACATCCGGTAATTCGTAAACGAATTCGTGATTCTGACTTTCGCGATCTTTTGCAACATAGCCAGATCACGGTCGAGAGCTTTCCCGGTTTGGCTGCAACGTTAGCAGCAACGCGCGCAACTTCCGCGGCCGATCGGCGATGCGCTCGTGAGAGCGAAAGTGCTCAACAATTGCGACGCGCATTCCGTGATTGTTGCGAGGCTATTGCAAGCTGGTAAATTGCGCATTGCTCATCCGCGGCTGTAAAAACCGCGCGCGCGCTTTCTCGATCGACCGATTGGCGCGATCGCGTATATCAAATAAGAGGGACGCGACAACCGTAGGAAATCAATCATACGGAGAAAATAAGTTTAAGTGTGCATTCGCCCGTTACATTTCGCGCGTACCTTTTTCCGGTACACGAATTTCGTTCCATGCTGGAACAGACTGGAATATGTTTTGCTTGATCGAGATAATTTTGTCGAGTTTTGGATATTTATCATTTTCCTTAGAACGAGAAAGCGCGGAGAGATTGCTACTTAAAAAGAAAAACTACGAAGCATATAAAAGTGAGACTGAAACCTCGTAAATATGAAAACGAATAGCACGTAACTAACTCTAAGATTAATAATTACTGTGGGTGATTACTCTCCTACGATCTATTTTGACGTAATTTTTGTTTGCGGGCAACAATAATAAGTAGCGATATAACTTCGCGAAGACTCAGGCTTTGTTTCGATACCACATGCTTTTCAGCTCACCTCAAGGGAAAACGCTATTTCTCTTATCGTAGGCTGATTCACGATTCTCGTAATGTTTCATTATCAACGTGAGGCAACGTCACGGCAAAGGAGATAAGTCGAGGAATGACAATGTCACGTACGTCGCGTAGAAATCGAAAAAGAAACACGGGTATCGTGAAATCGTCTTCCCCGACGACGGCTACAAAAACGTGCCTCGCGTTTATTTCTTCCTCCCTTTTCCCAGGATCTTCGCCGAAATTATCCGGGCCAGAGGGCGTAGGGCTCACCCCGGGAATAAAATTCTAAAAAGGGATTCACGGGAAGGTCGCGCAGTCTCTTAGATTCAGCATTGTGTCCGCTATAAAGATTCTTACGTCCGAAATCTATCCGTCTGGCCGTAGCCGGCGCGGCAGCTATTATAGAAGATACCGATCACCGGGTACCTGGCTCGGAGCTTCCTGAAAAACCTCCGAGAGATACCTGTCTTCCCCCGGCCACCACCTGCTCTCTCTCTCTCTCGCCGCTACGAGACCTTCGTGAACATATGCCGTGTCTGGCGAACAATGTTCCTCGACCAGCTTGCGCGTTCCGGGACGGCGACGGCACGGATCCCGCCTGGCCCCCCCCCCCAGTTTCTTGCGCGTAACGTTTGGCAACCGCTTTCCTCGCTTCGTCCTCGACGTTAATTTATCATTAAAACGTATACGATTTTCCGCGGGGAAGGGCGATCGACGCGTTCACACACACGGGATTTACACGCCGCCGTTACGCATCGAAACGGCTAAATTTGCTGACGATCGCGTATTTCGTGTTACGAGACGAGTTTTCGACGAGTTACTTCCTTGAGCTGTTTACGAGAACGCGACCGCGTATCGCCGCTTTCTCGCGCCGCGGCCGTACTTAATGAAACGCTTAGCCGCGCTCGCGTTCGTAAATATGCAATATCTTGGGTCTTAGAGAGGTCGGAGTATAAATTTATTCTTTATTCAAAATGAAGTGCTCCGAGCGCGCGCGTCTCCTCCTCCTCGATATCGGCGAAAGAATAATCGACGAAGCGTCGAAGCAATATCACGGCGACGTATCGCGATGTTTCAATCCAAACGGACTTCATTCTTTGTTCAAATTATAAATTTATGCTAGCTGAAAATAATATCGGCAACGTCGTATCGCAGTTTCGCGCGCTGCGTACGGATATGCGACGCTCTAAAGAAAAAAGTAATTTGTTTCTTCATTCAGAACAAAAACTTGGAGAGACGTTTATCTTGCCGACGTCGACGGAATCAACGTATTGTATATACGGCGCGCAGATTGCGATACACTGGCGAAGTTGCCAACATCACCGCTCTGTCACAACCTGCGTGCCACGTTGAAAAGTTTACGGGTATATATATCGTAAACCTCATAGAGGGGAAAGAGAGTCATTTTTTTTCATTCGGTACACAAACAGCCCCGAACACGTCTCCCTCCTCGGCGTCGCGTCGCGAGAAAAATAACCGAGTGGCCACAGAAAACAAAAGCACAGGAAGTTTAGAATAAATGCGACGACGCTATATTCGAGAAGAGAAGTAAAAGAAACGCGGTTTATCGCGATAGTATTATATTTCTCTTGGCGGACGGTCGAAAGGGCGTATATATACCGCGAATCGACCATGCGGTTCTGACAAAAGGGAAACTGGAAAACGGATGTAGAAAGAACACATATGAGACACGCTCAAAAACGATATAGACCTTCATATTATATTACATTATTACATTGCATCCAATTCGAATGGTCATCTTAGAAGTTACGAAACGTTCGAGGTCGCGGATGTACTTCCAATTATATCTGGCAATCTGACGTTATCGTGAAGTTACGTAAAAGTGCACCATTAGTTAATTTAGCAATTGACTGTAAAACGCGATCGCACGTATTGCTAATTGGAGCAGCGAAGAACAAATTATTTTGTAAAATGTATTGCGCGCGCCGAACGTTTTATATGACATTTTAACCTCGCGAGTCTCTCGCGACGCGTGATTTTGACTGGAAAAATTTAACGCGGAATCAGCCGTGCCAAAAATTAATATGATAAATAATTGAATCCTTCCTCGTATTTCTGATGCGTAAACGCGTTTTGTCGCACGTGCCAATTGCGGTATGGGGATTAACGTTTGCGGAGACAATCGCGCGCGAGTGTCGAGTGTCGACGGTTAATTGTCTGTATTTATTTTGCAGCTGTATTTTTTGGTTCCTACAAGTTCGACGTCGAGTTCTGCTCGTGCGACATTTGCACTATCACGTACGCTGTGCGTGATAATATATAAATGCGAATGACGAATGTTTGCGCGATCGACGTCGGTGAGTCGATCGTATAACCGAATCACTTATTCTATTTATTTATCGTGCATAAACGAGGAACATTAAAGCGGCTCGAACCGGCGAGAACGACGAGCCGCCCGAGTGCAATGTCGGGCCCTCGAGGGCGATATTCTCCTTTTACACCACGGATGGGTCAGGCATTAGTATGTTAAGCAACATTTTTGCAGGGTGTTTACGCGTTCGAAAACTTTTCTGATAGATCGTGGCCGTCGCTCGCGCGCGCGACATTAAGGTAGTTCGATGATGAACAACTTTTGCCAAAAGTAATAGGTTTTAATTTTATATCAAAAAAAGAAATTCTCCTGAATCGATTAAGCCCAGAAAAAAGATAATTCACCGTCCCGTTCTCAAGATATTTAATTTTAAAATAAGGTGATTTTAATGATTCTAACATTGGTCTAAGAGGAAAAGAGGTTATTTTCCTATGAATAACACGAGTTTGCAAAAAATCTTTTGCCAAAAATGTCCGAACAATATATATCGATGGAAAGAGGACACTGTGAGGAAGCTTATAGTTGAAGGTGAACACGATCCACCGTACAGTTTCTTTTTAATTAATAATTAAAGTTGAAAACTAGTCAAGCGACGCGTTAACACACGCTTTATTTAATCTATTTCAGGCAAAATATTATTCTAAAACAACGTAAAAATTATTTACTAAATAATCTCTTTACGTCGTTACGAAGCTTTGCGATGCGTTATTCTATTTTTTTATAATCATAAAAATAAAAAAATTATAAACATTGTTTTCACTTCGGCCTTTCATCATCGAACTATATCTTAAACAAGTAACGCACGCGAACAAGCAATATACGTTATCACGTTCATTTTAATCGAAGCAACTTAAATCTAATACTCCATAAAATAGAGTATTTACTCGGTATTTACCAATTGCGGTGATCCCCCGTGGCAATATTTTAAACAACTTTACGTTAAAATATATTTAATCCGATTCAGCGTAATATTAAAAATAGACACACGCGTTACACTGACCTTCGTATTTGTTTACGGCATTTATTGCCAATCGCCGTGTTTGCTTTTGCTCTTTCACGAATCGTATATGAATATCACGAAAAAGTATCGCAATATTTTTCTTTCTCCCGCGTGCGAAATATCGAATTTTCCAACGATACCCGAAATGGCAAAACAACGCCAACCTGATTCAGCATGATTGGTAAACCGTTGTTTATTAACCATCTATTGCAAGATATAAAATAAGCGAAACGATTGCTCCGCAAGTTTCGAAGTGTCTCCGGCGCGTGATTCGAGCGTGAGGAAAAGTATCCACGAAAGATGGTAGCCGGACGAAGAGAATCGCGCGACGACGTTCGTCGTGACGCAAGACAGGTAAATATTTCATTCCAATGGCGAGCGATGCGACACGCGACGTTTTGCAATCGTCGATTTGAATGGAGAGTCGGCGCTGCGACGAAAAAAAAAAAGAAGAAGAAGAAATACGATACATCCGGGACAGCGAGTTCGTACGTTCGCGCGCGTGCAGAAACGCCACGCACTCTCCCCGCTCCGAGATTAATATCTCCTCCTCCGGCTAATCATCGAGGCGCACGCGAATCCGCTCTATTCGAATATTACGGACGACGTAATTATATTCGTAATTATGTTTGTAAAATCGGTGGGGTGCGACCAAGACGCGACAACGGCCGATAGCGCGGTGTATAACGGAGGAATTAACTCGTGTATACATCGGGTAGTAAAACCTATTCTATTGATCACGTTTCCTCTTTAAGCGATAAGTACACGTTCGAACATCCTATAAACAGATTCGATGTATTTCGCCTAAAATCTATGGCCATCCAGAAATAACGGAAGACGAATGTCAGTCACTGCAAAACATGGAACGGACTCTTTATTAATACAGGCACAACACGGCCTTCGAGTACTTTGAAGGCAGTGTAAAAGTCATTCATTAATCTTTGGACTAAGGCAAACAAATAAAATCCTCCTATTTGAGACAGACTTTGCCTTCGGCATTAATTTATATATATATATATATATATATATATATATATATATATAGATTTATTGATACGGTTAGGAAATTAAAGAGTCGAGATTCCTCGCGAGAATCACAAAGGGAGTGGCATCTCGCATTTCTTTCGATTTCTCTTTTCATTAACACCTTGCTTTAAACCAATTAAATTTAATGTCCCATAAAATAGATCCCCGTTTTCCAATTGTAATAATTCTCGCGGCGATTTCATTTGAAAGAAGCGCGTTCGCATTAAACGATAATGAAAAACAGTTCGATAGATAAAACACCCGTGTATCGATCGACAATTCCGGAACGCCCCGTATAATCCCGACGAGATCAATCCGAGTGCTTAACGCGGCTGACTCGCGATTAATCTTAACAAGGAAGAAAAAGGGGAGAGCTCAACGAGCACGGGGGGCGGGGGCCTCTGCGAGACGCCGAGATATTAGAAATCGCGAGTTAATCGCAAGTTAATCGCGGTTAACTCGGCCGTCGTCTCCGCTCCCCTTCCCGTCGTCGCGGGAATAAGCGGAGAGCCGTTTGCTCCGCGCGTCGGAATTCGAGATCGCATTTCGATTTTCCCTGTTTACGTCTCGCGACGACGTTGACGCGTCACGTGCCGAGGGTTGTATCGTCGTGGCGCAGCAAAACACGAAAGTGCCTTCGTCCGAATGACGCGGACGACGACGCAGTACGGCGGGGCGCCGAGCGAAACAGTCTCGCGGGGCTTACAGGCTACATACGTCGCCGCGGCAGGAAGGAAAGCTCCTTGGCACTCGCGTGTGTCGCGAAATTGGCGGTAATGCGACGATCGTCATCGTCATCGACGACGACGACGACGACGACGACGACGACGACAACGGCGGCGCAGAGCTCGGAGACGTTCGCGACGACGACAGGACCGAAAAGACCGAGCGAAAGATGTTCGAAGAATCTTCCCGAAAGGAGGGATGTATACAAGCACGTCGGAGGCGGAGAGACGAGATAAACAAGAAGGAAGAGGGGGACGGTAAATTGTTCGGCTGCGTCGATTTATCAATAACGTGGTCCCCTCGATGATGTAGAGAGACAGAATGAGAGTGAGAGAGAGAGAGAGAGAGAAAGCGAAAAGACGTACGCGATGAAATCACACGAAGGCCCGTCGTTTCCGCTGGCCGTGCGGCATACGAAAGCGCTCGCCACCGCCGGGGGGGGGGGAGAGAGGGGCGTATCGATTCGGACAAAACAATTGTGGCCAAGTCGTGGCCGTCGTCGGCCGTGTGGCGAGTGGCGAGCCGAGTTACGCTTTTACGCACTTGGTACCCGAGGCCGTGTAGAGCCGTCGTGTAGAGTCTTTAGTCACCGCCCAGCTCTCGGTTGTCCTCGTCCTCGTCGTCGTCGCTGTCGCTGTCCCTGTCCTCGTCGTCGTCGTCGCAGTCGTCGCAATCGCACGCGCTAGCGCAAAAGAAGAGGGACACGGTGTAGGTATAGAAGGCTTGTCCTACCGTATGGGGTAACACTCCCGCGTCGCTGTCATGCCTCCGCACGTCGCGTTGTTCCCGTATACGTGTTGCGCGCGCGCGCGCGCGGCGCTCGATCGCGCCCGTCCCCCGAGCGTGTACGTCAAAACGCGTGTGTGTGTATGCGCGCGCGAAGAGCGGACGTAGAAGCGCGAGAGAGCAGAAGCCACGACGACGGTAATATCGAGGGACGGCGTATAGTATACGTGGACACACGCACGCGCACGCACACGCACACGCGCACCGATTCGAAAGACCGTCAACGGAGGAGGAAACACTCGCGCGTGCACGCACCGCACGCACGTATATATGCGCGCGCGCGCACGTCTCTTCTCACCGCCGCCGATACAACACTCTCTCTTTCTCCTCCTCGCTCTGGAGCGCGCGTATATCACCCTCCCTCGCTCGCTCGCTCACTCACTCGCGACTTCAGTAACAGTTCGGGGAGCGAGACGCGAGACACACCGAAACACCGCGCACTCCGACGCGACACTTCGTCCGACGACGGCGCACCACCAACTGAATGCCGAATGCCGAATCCTAACCGACTGAGCGGGACTCGGAAACGCGGCGCGCGGCGCGCGGCGCGGCGGGATGGAGGGGATGCCGGCCGCAACGTGGGGGAACGGCGAACTATCATTCCCCCGTGGTGAGACGGGTGGTTGGGAAAGAATGAACGGGGGAAGGGGACGCGTATCGCAGGTGCGGACGCTGCGCGTCGAATACCACGTTCGAATTTGAGGAGCTTTCATCAGCTTGTTGCGAAGAGTATGTGAGAATTACGCGAATACCGGTTAAGGTTTGTGCAACTTATAACGGAAATGTGTGTGTGCTGTACAAATCGTACATTAAAAAAAAAAAGTATACACGAATGTAGGCCTGCTCATTTTACATACTTTTTGTTTACCAGTGTAGGACAGTAAAAACGATTTGGATTTGTTGGGATTCGGATAATTCACCGAATTATCTGACTACTTCGGTTCGGGTATTCGAACTATCCGAACGATTCCTTAATGCCCGAAAAATATCACAAATTCGTATCTAAATCATCTGCGAAAATTGAACCGGAAACTAATTGTTAAGTCGTTAAATAGATTTTATTTAGTTGCTGTATTTTTTTTCGTTGACTCTAAAAGAATGTTCCCTGCAGCGGGAGATCTCGTTACGATCGAGACAAGCTATACCATCTCAGTATGCGAACTAATTAATATTCCTTTATCAAAAAAGTTTTAATTTCTCTCACGCGCATTCCTAAATATTTTTAAAATATATTATATTTAGAATATATTTATTTGCTCTCTATCTATATATGTATATATAAACTATCTGGACCAAATTTTGCATAATTACTGATTTCCATCCCCTTAACTCTGTGATAATCCCGAGCAACGCCAGATAGTAAGCTAGTTATTGTATTTTATAGTGCGACTATAAAACGCAAAATACAAAGTAATATATAAAATAAATGAAGGTATACCTTGACGTAATTTCAATAAATTTTTACACCGTGTGTTTTAAAATTCCAAAAAGATCGTAATACTTAATTAAAGTAAAGTAAAGACATACCGCGTCTTACTTTTGTTACTTTTGTCGAGGCGGCGTGTCGTTAAGTTAAGATGTTAGATATGTCACCATTTGTATAATTATAGGACGCGAGACGTTTAACAACTTTACGCCGATACTCGTGGGAACTGAGCGGCAAGATCGTTAGAAAGTAGAATACCATCGTATATGCGCAAAAGCGAAGCGATATTGTACGCCCCAGTCGAATTGTGACGGCCGCAGCGGCGCAACAATTGGAACAGACGCAACAAACTCCCTTATCCAAGTTATTACCGAAATATATCTCTGCGCGCACCCGATATATGTATACATATATCCACATATATTTCCCATTGCTCCGACGCAAATAAGCTATACAACCGTTCCATTGTCGAGCGCGCAACGTTACCGAATCCAAAACGCCACAAATCGCATGCGACGCGCCAGTTAATCGTAAATTAATTAATATAGGGTGCGCAATTATTATTATTATTAGCGATTTCTCAATTAGTGCCATTTCATTTTCCAATCGCGACGCATACTCAATTTAATGTCGTTATTTTCCTACTTTAGATGACATCGTTCCGATCGTTTTGTTTCATTCAAAGCCAAAAGTGCGCGTACTTAAAAGCCGATCAGCAGAATAGACGATGGAGATTAGCTGAAAATCGATTTTTATTGCGCGAAAAGAATTAAACCGAACGCCCAATTACGGAATTATTCATTCCCAAAACAAAGAAGTCCTCATACATTCATAATCAATTTTAGAAGTGGGACGCATTTCCAGGTCGATCGCTAAATAAGTTTCGAATATATGATAACGTGGAAACTCTCTGGAATAGATACTTGACCGTTTCAAAGTCAGATCGAAGTCCATTATATCCGTCCACCGTTTTAGATGACATAAAAAATTTCGCGACTCTTTAAAAGTTTTGCTATGAAATATTCCACGGCGTAAAATAATCGTGAAACCGCGCACACGCAAATACGATATTTTAGCGTAGAAGATAGCATAGAAAAAAAAGTCGTCTTTGCCTTGCATGAAACGCTATGTTGCTAACACGCAAATAAGTGCATTTTTTATAATACGCGTCACTAGGATCGAAACCACTGGTCGCTGTTGTCGGTGGCTATTGTAACGTCGATTATATTACTCGAATCAATTTTATATATAATGAGTTACATTATTATTGTTTGTATTGTACACGAGCAATTCAAAAACGAGAGCAACACTGACGTGCGGAAGTAGATTCAGAAATTTATAACCGTGACATCGTTTCCTCGGATAAATTCCCGCGATTGCAACGCGCGTCATATTATACATAAGGAATTAAAAAACGAGCAGCGCTGATATTTTTGAGATTAGATTAAAAAATTTAGAAGGCTTTGTATTCTTTATTTTTAAATAATACGAAACCGTTTCTCTGGATGGATTCCGACATTACAGACACGCGTCGCATCAAGCTGACATCGGAATTCCAAGGGTCTCTCGTGAGTTTCGTCTCTAACGAATGTTACAGCCCTGGAACGCCACGGGGCTTAATATCCCTACGAGGGTTAACCGAGAGGAAGGAAGATAGGGGCGATCTTATACGGGAGGGAGGGCCGATGCCGAAGCCATAAGCGCGACGAAGGGACGCGTCGAATGGAAGAGAGAAGAAAAAGAAAGGTGGAAAAAAGATAGGACCTAGTCTGGAAGAGAGAGCGCCGCGGGTCGGCCGGAGCGAGGGCCCCTTCCTCCCAAAGGCCGCACCCACACGAGGGTCCACGCTGATCCGGGAAACTCGGGCTGGCACAGCCCTGAGGAAGCCGAGTAAACACACTTCGTGACGCGCGAAGGATACCGTGAAGATACCGAAGAAGAGCGGCTATTTGAAATCGCTGTCGTTTCGACGAGATTAGATTCTCTCTCTCTGCCGCGTGGCCGCGGCACCCCAACGCGATTTCTACCCGCGACTATCTGGACGGCGGCGATTGATGCGCGTCGCACTTCCCATCTATCTGTTCAAGAGAACTTCTCTAAAATTACATTTTGATTTTAGGTCCTTCATCCTTCGTTCGATTAAATGTGTAGAAGAAGGTCGGTGGCGTTTCTTTCCTTGGACTGCCGCGAAAATAACGACGATCAAGCAGGGAAGCAAATGGGAAGGAAGAACGAATTTCGAGCTGAACAAAATACTTATACGCTCACTGTTAAAAATAAAAAATGAAATTTAAATCAGTACCTTGAGTTAAATAACATTTTGTGATTTTTAACTTACCATGTGTATCGAAATTTATTATTTTCACACAAACAGTATTATTTCAATTCCATTGTGGTTTAATTAAATTGACATTTAGTTAAATTAACGATATTTTGATTAGTAGCAATGGCGATTTATACGAATGGTTAAAATTGACTGAAATTGAATGTAATTTGACACTACGAATTTAACAGTGTAAAGTCCAAAATCTATAGGGCTGCAAAACGCTCCGAATTTACTTCGGAAATAATTAATACATCAAATCATTCATTTACTCGAGTTCGGATATCTAAATTAGCCGGATTATTCGGATCTTACTGCGGCGAAGAGTCGCATATATCCGAATTCGTGAATTTATCAATCAGAATCACAAGGACGAACGATCGCGAACGAACATTCACGAACGTGACGAGCTCTTTCCCTTTGACATATCGAAGTGAACCGGAACATATTCGTCGTTGTACGTTCGATCTCGTCGAAACAAGTCGATTATTCGCGTTTGTTCGCGCTCGCTCGCTCGCTCAGTTTGGATCCAGCTTAACGCATGCGCCTTTTTAATTCCACGTGATGGTTTACCCACTGTGAGGAAAATTTTTTTTATCTGGAATGGGGATAAAAAAAACCCACCCTGCACTGTGGAAAAAAGTCTGCAAAATTACGTGAACAAATGTAAAATGTATATATTATACCATCTACGATGGAAATATGTATACACGTTCGATTATAAATTTAATGGAATGTATAATTTTTACGCTTGTTGTTCGTGCAGTGCAGTTTTCCATTGTCGTTCGTGTGCCGTTGCAGTTCACACATACTTTTTTTACAGGGCATAAAAAACGCCTTCTCGGCTGGAACTCGCGTGGAACAACGTCGAGAGCGAGCGAGCGAGCGAGCGAGCACTTCCACACGCCCACCGCTCACGTTCGCTTTCCCGACGCGTCTGCGGACGCGGGACGAATTCCTCCGGGAATTTTATCTCGCGCTCTTATCGCCGTCGAATCTCCCGTTCTACTCGAAATCATATCTCGCACGATGATACCGTAATATCCGCCTATATATACCGTGTGTGCCGTTCTACGATCGCGCGCCCGCCACTGCGCAGCGCCGTTCTCTCTGTCTCGCTCTCTCTCTCTCTCTCTCGTCGTAGACGACGAGAGCGTCAGGCCAGACGCTATCATGGCCGAGCACCGCGAGCACCGCTGATAACTCCGAGTTAAGCCAAAATCAACACGCCGCGCGCTGCGGGTCGAGGCAACGCGCGACGCAGCTGCCGTCGCGAGTGCGTCATGTCGGGTGACAAAGCTCAAGATGTTGTCTCTCTCTATATATATTTCCCTTCTCTTTCTTTGTGTCTCTCTTGTTCTTTTTCTCTGTCTTTCTCTCTCTCTCTCTCTCTCTCTCTCTCTCTCTCTCTCTCTCTCTCTCTCTCTCTCTCTCTCTCTCTCTCTCTCTCTCTCTCTCTCTCACGGATTCGTCTTGAGATACGATACAGCGTGCCAGGCTATATATATCGATCAAATTCGGTATCGATAGAAAACGTTCCTCCTCCTTTCTTCCTTCCCCGGATATCCGTCCTTATTACGGACAGTAGCGCGTACCGCGCTTTAAGGAAAAGCTACCTCGGCGTTAAAAGGAAAAGGAGACGTGTCCCCCGCTCTCGCTCGCTCGCCGCGGTTTTGTTCCATATACCTTTCGCAGCGCGTTTTCTCATGGTGTGTCTTCTCCCTCTCCGTTTTCCCCTCTGCTCTCTCGCTCTCGCTCTCTCTCTCTCTCCCCCTCTCCCTCTCTGTTTCTCTCCACCGAAATCCCAGACGGGAAAGTGAGTTTCGGAACATGACTGTTAATTTTACGCAACGAGCGCACGGTCCGCGCTCGGCAGGAACGAGTTCTCCCTTAGCTCGCTACCTCGTGTGTTTATCGCGGAGATCCCGGATCGATAGCTGAGTTTTCCGACTGGTCGGCAGACGCTCGGTGCTCGGTAGGTTTCTACTCTCTTCGAGGAAGACCTTAGCCTCATATGGAGATATCGCGGCGCGTATGTCGCAACGGAACGACGTCAGCCCCAGTTCCGTTCGTTATGCCGCGCACGCGACGCATTTTCGGTGATTAAAAAACCGATAAGAGGATACATCGACGGAATTATCCCGATTAATAATAACGAGTAAAGGGGGAAAACACGCAGGTGTGCGTCCCAGTCTCGTACACCTTCTCTCCCCGTATTCTGTCGTCGTCACGCACGCAGAAAACGTATATGCCCGGTCACCCGCTGTACCGTGAAAGAGGGACAAGCAAAACGTCTCGGATACTTTCCGATCTCGGCACGGGCATTCTATATTCGCGGGCGTTTACAGAAAAGGTGAGCGGATCCACGCACGTGGGATCTCCACGAGGAAATCCGTGTCCGCGCGGTGCGCGCGAGGTCGCGCGCGAAATAACGTGCGCTGGATCGGCGGAAGGGGTGGGAGAAGAAGGGGGAAGACTCCGCTTTGTTGCTCCCGATCCCGATGACGACTGACGACGTATCGATGTGGACATAGGAAAGCGTCTCGCGAGGCGATAACTTGCAAAATTTGCGTTGCGACGTTGCGACATTCGCGATTCCGCGCCTCGTGCGACGAGGGGCACAGGGCACAGCCGCTTTTGTCAATATTTTAAACGACAGAGCCGCGCGCTAAACTTGACAAGGTGCGTGCGAGAGAGAGAAAGAGAGAGAGAGAGAGACAGACAAAGATGAGTTAGATGAGGATCGAAAGGAGGATAGATAGGTAGCAAGAGGGGAGACGGGGGAGCGGAGAGAGATAACGGAGAAGCGAGGAAGATAAAGCGGGATGCAGACGGATAGGGTTGCGCGGTCGCTCTGTATCAACTATGCACCCTTATCAATTGGAAAATTGGTGTGTGCAATGGGAACGGAAGAGGAGGGGAAAAGGCTGTATCGCGTCGTACGAACGAGGGTGACGGTATATAAGGACGAAGAGCGCGAGGGAAGGAGAGAGGGAGAGAGGACCAGTGCCGGATTTACCGTTAAGCCGCCTTCGAGCCCGAGTTATTAAAAAGCCATCGGAAAAGTAACATTTCACGAGACGCTACATCGTTATTTTTTGTTTCTTATTACAGGTATTAAGGATTTTAATCGATTTAATCTCCCACAACTTAACTTTCAACGCTATCGGTGTAGAATCCTCTCGTATATTCATTAATATAAACGTAAAAAATATTTCCACATATTTATAGCAACGCAAAATAAAATATTGCAGCGAAATAATAATTAAAACTATTTCGCTTTCGTAAAAAATGTTATTTCGATTACAACTGTATCGCGGGATAAGGTTCCTGGGAATTAAAATCCACCACTGAAGAGAGAGAGAGAGAGAGAGAGAAAAGCTAGAGAAAGAGAAAACAGAAAGGGGGATAAAGAGAAAGGGAGCAATTAGGTTTACGTTTTTGAGACAGGGCCGTATCGGTGAAAGGATATCTTCGATGCCAGCACGCGACTTGCGATGTAGCTTGAAATTTCACTCGCCTGCAGCATGTTCGCCGACGAGTGACATCGAAGATGTTGCCGTGTCGACGACCCGCATCGTCTATGCACCCTTGTGAATTGGAAAATTCCGTGCCTGCTGGCTTAGCGAAGAGACTCGTCGACACGGCGAAGAGGAGTACTCGTAGAAAAGACAGGGACGCATCTAGCAAACGATCGAAATAGAGAGAGAGAGAGAGAGAGAGAGAGAGAGAGAGAGAGAGGGAGAGGAAAAGAGCTGAGAGGAAAAGGAAGAAGTAACAGAGCACGTAGAAAAAACAAGAGAAGAGAAAGAGGAATCGCGAAGACTTTATTAATGCATTCTCTACTATTGCGTTCTCTACTATTGCACTAACAACGTGCAACAGCAATTATTGACGTGCTCTGTTATAACTTCCTTTACGAAGATTATTACTGAACATCAATAATAAATGAGTTATTGTGTGCATTAGAGTTGCCTAGATCGACCACGCTTTTTTCGCATCTAATACGCACATTTGTTCAAATAATCTAAATTACAACTAAAAAAATAATGTTTCTTACTTCTTATTTCTGAAATTTATCTCGTGAAACAACCATGTTTTTAATCTCTCGGTAAAATTTAAAAAATTGTCCCGACAGTTTGCTCGAGGAGAGACGTACTCCAAATTCTATCGCAGAAATTCGGAATGCAAAAGGGGGAGCCCGGGACACCTTGTATCTCGAAAGAGAACGAGAGAAAGGGACGGAGGGTGGGAGTATAGAGAAGAGGAAGGGAGATGGAGCGAGGGACTGATAAGGTTGCGCGAGGCGCATGCGTCACTCGTCGTGGGCGTCGGAAACGTGTTGACACACGAGAGAAACCGTGAGCAGAGAGAGAGAGAGAGAGAGAGAGAGAGAGAGAGAGAGAGAGAGAGAGAGAGAGAGAGAGAGAGAGAGGAGGTCGGGAGGGTACGGGGGAGGAAGGGAGATAGAGCATCGCGTGTGGCTCTAATGCCAGGATGCCCGTACGTATGTACCGTCTCTCGAATGCGGTTCCCATGCTGCGGGTCCCGGGGCACTCCCGGGGCTCTATACCGTCGCCGTCGGTCCTCTCTCGCGAGAGAGAGATCCGGTGGCGTCGCGCGCGTTGCCATAACCACCGCGCGACGAGCCGAGCGGAGACGCGATCGCGGAGAGATCCACGTTCGATCGATCGCGACGGGCGACGGGCTAATAAGGGGGAACGTACTTATTGCGCGGGTTTAGAGCAGTGTTGCTCTCTCGCCCAGCGGCGAACCGGCCAGGGCCGAGGATCGGGTCGCGGGATCCCTCCACGAGCCGAGGCTGTTCGCCGTAATATATATGTCGTAGAAATAAAGAAGAAATACTCCGATATAGTATCGGAGACTCAAATAAAGAGTCAGAAATTTTGCAATTAACGTAACTCTGGTAAATGAGAATTTATAGATGCGGTGAAATTTATTTTACTTATTTTAATCTGTCCGTCGCGCGTGTATTTCTAATACGCGATTATATGAATAAACATATGGGAATCAATCAGGCGTTTTTCACTTTTTATAGATCGACGTTCTCGTCTCGCGCTCGTCAATCAATTAACTCGCGGAAAGTGAAAAAGAAAGAAATTTTATATATCTTCATTTTCTATTAAAATTTCCATTAAAAGGTAATTTTGCTATATTAAAGTCGGTAATGATGCTACGATACACTTTTCTACGATTTTCTGCGGCAACGCAAAATTATTTTCGTCTTTGGAAGATAAGAATCGTGCTCGACTTCCGAATTAATTAAATCAATTTAACCCCGAGATTTTATCGATTCGATTAACATATCAACGCTACGAGAGTTGCCGAAAGTTTTATACGAAAAAAACTCCAATGTAGATTTTTCTCTCAAAGAGTGCCTTCGCGAAGTTGGGCCATTGTCGCGCGTCAAAAGCGTCTCTGGTATACGCGTTCGGAGAGTTCGTTTCGGAGACAGGTGAGACTTTGAAGGGAGAGCAGGGAAGGTGGGAGGGTGGATGCGCAGGTCGACTTTGAAGGGAAACGTCGCTTCGAATAATTCCGGGACGGTATTCATACAGTCTTGCGGGTGCTTTGTAATTTCAAAGCGTCGTGCAGGGCCGTAGCTATCGTGCGGTGAAAGCGTGCGGAATAACAGGGGACCTATCTCTCGCCTCTCTCTCTCTCTCTCTCTCTCTCTCTCTCTCTCTCTCTTTGTATCTCTCTCGAGTTTTCCGATATTATAGAAGAAAATCGAGCGCAGAAGATATATCGAGTTCACAATTGTATACACAATACGCATCGTGTCGTGGTATATTACCGATGCCTCAGTTTACATCTCTATAATACGTAGTGTATTGTTTTGTGAAATCCGAGGTGCGTTAAAGCGGTGCCTACAATGAGAATTTAATGCGTAAAATTCAAGCTTTAAAGCTTCAGCCGTAATAAATTGACCAATCACAGTCGAACGTGTGAAAAGAACACTTGACCGCGTGATTGGTCAATTTCTTATACGGATTAAAGCTTAAAGCTTGAGTTTTATGCCTTAAATTCTCATCGTAGACACGGCTTTACAAGCATAACTAAAGTTTTCTGACAACTGAATGAATAAATAAATAAATAACTGAATTTTTTAAAGACGCCACTTTGTTGCTCGTACACTTCTTTCGAGCCGCGTCCCTCGATCTATCAAGCCCCACGTTTTAACACAAAAGCCGACCGTCGGCGTCGGCCGTTCTCCCGTATACCCTTTTTCGCAAATGGAACGTTGCGCACCGGTGCGCCCGCTCCGTTCGAAAGGACAGAGCGCGGTCGTGTCGCGGGGGTGTTCGATCGCGCCAGAGTTCGCCGGGAGTTCGCGGACGATCGACGCGCCCATAGGCGATCCATCGTCCGCTAAATTATTACGCTGGCGCTGCTCGCAGCGAACGCGAAACTCGTCCGCGTCGCGCAAAGCGGCTCTTATAATTTGCTCCATAATGTAAGAAGAGCGACGAGAAGGAGGCGGGAGGAGGGGTGGGGAACGCGCGCCGCGCCACGCATCTATAATTTCCGTGCTATGGGCGGCTGTCGTTACAAAGGCTCTATTTTTTCATGAAACTTTTAGGATCCCGAGTACGTTTATAATTCGCGAGTTCCGAACCGGATAACCACCTCCGTCGGCTCCGACGACCCGAGTCTCGCAACGAAGCCGTTTTCCCAGAAAGCGGATGAAGATATACCAATTACCGTACATAATGATTACCGTGAAAGCTCAAGTATCCTTTGTATAACGCAAAGGGCGAAAGGGACCTCTCTTGTCCGGGCTCGACTAACCCTCCGCTGCTTCTTCGTTTTGAACCAACCTAGGCGGACGTGAAACCACGCCGAGATCGCGATAGCCGCGCAAAGGCATAGTCAGAATTCTTGGATTCTTATGTAAAGCGTACCGATAGTTCCTATAGGCCTCATCTCCCTATCCTTAACTAGTCTGACGAAATGAGACGCGGTATATAAAACCTTTAATACCTTTAAAATCGAAATATAATACTTTTTCTCCCTTTTTAGAATTGATTTCTTCGGAAAAAAAATAGATTAAATATCACAATAAAGCTTTTATTGTCCAAATACATTATAACAGAAGGTATATTTTCAATTTATATTTAAAAACACGCAAGTTTTATATTTCGCAAAAAGGATTGTTGTAATTATTTCGAATAGTTTAATTTAAAACAATCAAATTTCACTAAAGTGAGATAAAAATTTTACAGTTTTTCTGTGTGCAGTTGCTTTTGTACGCGCGCGAGTGGTCTGTTTATTATGTCTGAAAGTAAAGTAAAAATTACAATATTAATGTAGCAATCAAGAGAGAGAGAGAGAGAGAGAGAGAGAGGCACGGTTTCACGCCAAGTTCATGCGCAACGGCGAGACAGACCGTTGTATCTTTACGCGAGTACAACTTGAGAGTATCTTCAATTATAGTATCGCAATAACGCTTCTAGCCTGAATTACTCAAGTTCGTAATAGGTTTAATTAGCTGGGGTTTCAGTTATATAACAAAAGCGCTTTTATTTTTCTTCTATGTGCCCCTGCGAAGAAAGATATTGCGCAAAGTCCGGATTGTAAAATTTTCATTTAAAAAACGTCATCGTCGTCGGGAAAAAAAACATTGTTATAAATTTTGACTACAGATGGCTTTAGAAGAGTTTGCAATTAATGGCTGTTGTCACAACAATTGTAAAAACTAAAAACTCATACACAAATAAAATGTGGAAACATTCGCCACAGAAAGAAAAACGACACGGTAGCCCAATTAACTCTCCGTTCTTACGATAAATTGACTGGTTATCGCAATTACAGATATTCTAATATCACAAAAAAAGTAAATGTGTGTGTCGACTAAAATAAAATTTATATATTAAAATATATAAATTTATAAATTAAATTTATATATTAAAATATATATAAATTTATAAATTGAATTTATTGTATATTAAAATTTATATTTTATTCACACATTATATATATATATATATATATATATATATATATATATATAATTCATTGTCAATTTTCATAGTAATAAATAGAATAATATTATACTTAAAGTTTTGCAATAAAATGTTATATAGAAAGGAATATATTTTTTATGTAGTTTATATAATATTTTTTTGTGCGATCATCGAATATCAAACACCCCTTGATATTTTTCCCTTAACAAGGGGGGGGGGGTCATCGAATCGATGTATCAATTACAGGAAGACGGCGGTAACCCTTCGCCCGCAAAGGTTTTTTTGGCACCTTTACGACGCAAACCTGATGGGTCCTGATGTTTTTTTTTAGTGTTAAAGGGCTGCAAAAAATCTGAAAAAATTCATGGAAGGTGTTTCAAAGCTTCAGTTTGAAATATCAATCATAAAATTATAAACAATTTAATTTTTTCACATAATTTGTATTCAAAAGTTACAACTACATTTGATTTTCGCCCGCCAGGTTTGCGGGTGAAGGGTTAAATCTTAGCCTGCGAACCGCTAGACGGATCTTCGGAAAAGCTGCTACGCGTGCACCGGTCTTTCTGGTCCGTCTATTGAAAAATTCTATGCATTTATAAGTATGCACGCTGCACAGAACGACCACCCGGGTTCTCCGGGTCTCTGTTGTTATACCTATATATTTTTCATTCGCGTTTCCCAAGTGCGTTTTTAATTCGCGATTTAACGGCGGACCGTAAATCCCGAATATCGGCAAAACGGACAGACGACTCTCAGAGCAAGGATCATCTCTTCCCAAATCGAATTTTTAATTCCTGAGTGCGCGTCGCCAGGTTCATCTCCGTCGCGTAATTTTGCCTCGCGTTCTATCGGACAATACACGCTGCAGATTCTGTATTTTGCACGAGATGAAGTTTAACCAGTGAGGAATATAGATACAACTACAAATCAAGCCCAAATATTTTTAGCGCACCTCTTACTTTACGCGCACGAACTCTCGAAAATGTCAAAAATTCCATACCGACTCACGCTGTAATTATTTTTCGTCTAATTATATAATCTTATTAACTAACTGATTATGTTTAATTTTTTAATTTAACAGTTATTTTAATAGGTTTTTAGTTTAAAGTTATCTCAGTTTTAATATTTAGCTATTTATGTTACATACAATGCATGTTATATGTCAACGCAGCTGATATTTCTAGCGCGTTTTAATAATTCAATTGTAATTCTCCACATGTAGCAGAGTTGTGACGCACGTATTGGTCTATTTGATAAGTCTTATGTAGGATGTACACGTATACCGGATATCCTAAGCGCTTAAAGATATTAAAAGCCAAGCTACAAAAATGGCTGTTTATCGAGTCATTTTTATTTAAAAATAACGAAGTTACTCAACTTCGTTACTCAACGATCAAAGTTTTATCACAAGCCAAATCTACTTCAAATTCATCCAGATCTGCGCACATATATCTCAATTATATATCTATGTTAAAAAGAATACCGATATTTATATTCACATAATTATATCGCCAGCGGGTTAATAGATATCAAGAACAACGTTCATTATTTTCGACACTGTTTGTTACATCCCCAAAAAAGGACAATTCAATTATTGTAAATCAAAAAGGCACATGACGAACAAAACGATCCTTTTCGACCGTAATTGCAAGCCGTTGAAAAAAAAAGAAAAATGATAAAGAAGAAAGCATCCGTTTCCACTAAGATTTGCCATCGATTCAAATTCGCGAAGCGTCGATGCTAAAATATCGATCGAAAGCTGTCGATAGCATCTCCAATATCGGAGTATCGGCGAGCGTCCCTGGCTGAGAGGACACCCCGTATGCAGAAACGCAATTCCCGGCCGGTACGCACACATTCGCGCGTGCGCGCGCGTGGTCGACACATACGTACACACAGACACGCGACACAGAATCGATCGAAGGGCGTCACACGCGCGTATACGGATTTAAAGGGTCAGCGGCTTAAATACTCGGCCGGCGATGTACCGTTAATTGCTAAGATCGGCCGTTCGCCGTTCGCTTCCACCTCCGTCGCGTAGGAGAAAATCCGCGCGCGCGGACCCCCGTTCAATCCCGTTCGATCGCGTTCGATCTTTCGGTCCGGGCCGGTCGTACCTACCTCCGCGTTCGTCGTCGCAACGCGAACGACGCGAACCTCGCGAGACGCGTGTCCGCGCGCCACGCCACGCCGCGCCGACGAGGACGAAGATGGGAAATGCGCGCCCGGTATATATGCATGCTCCTATACAAATATACATCGTACATGCGGGGGTGTGCGTGCGCCACAATGTTAGGACACCGTCCCGTCCCCCCCCCCTCTCTCTCTCTCTCTCTCTCTCTCTCTCTCTCTCTCTCTCTCTCTCTCTCGGCACCCCAACCCCACGATTATCCAATTTTCCTTGTCACTGCCGTTTAGACACGCGGTAATATTGTCATCGAACAATTACACGTGAGATGTAATTGTAGGTTCAACTTGTAAAGATTCATTTCAATAGTAGCTACGCTATGTGTCTATGTTTTTCTTTTCTTCTGAAAATCGTATTGCGCTTTAATAATATAAATACGCGTATATATGCTGTGCGCCTACGGAGCACCGTATGTCGGAAAAATTTATCGCCTTTCCAAAAAACATAAAAACTCGTAGCTCTCAACTTCGTGCTTCGATCGTTTGCAGGATTTCTTACTTTCTCCGTGCATCTCAAAAGATTCGATATTACTTTTTAAAAGAAGCAAAATTACCTCTCAACTTGGCACTTGAATTTGCCGCGTTGAATCCCGACTTTCTCGTGTACCTAAAAAAAAATTTAATATCTCTTTCCAGGAAGAAAAAAAAAGTCACACTTCTCGACTTCAAATTGCTATCTTGGATTTCTGCTCTCCTTCGAATTCAAATTTCTCGTTTCACTCACGTCGGTTTTGAATTCGTTAAAATTCAAGAGATTCTCCTCGTGTTCGCGTTAAACATTGATATTCGCGCGACAAGATTTGCGAATTACTCTACTCTGGCGCATGTTTTGTTTCCCCCCCCCCCCCCACATTGATACCTCTTTGTTTCCGGGAAAGCTACGGTTTTCGGGTTACATGTGACACTCTCCGGCTCGAATATCGACGGGGTTGCACGAGCGGGCACCGCGAGTACCTATGTATGTACATACGTACGTATGCGCGCGTGCACGCGTTTAACGGATATTTGTATACAAACAAACGTACGGTACACTATACGCGCGCGCGCGCGCGCGCGTACACACACGTACGTCCCGATCGGCGGACAAAAGGATCAGATGTGCGTCGGACCGGGTGGGAGGGGGAGTAGGAGGAGGGGGGAGGCAGGAAAGAGGCGAAAGGAGAGCGGGAGGGAGACAGAAAAACACACGTCGCAGGTGCGGCGTGCGGAGCGAAGCGACTGGGACTCTCTTTGAGTGTAACGAACTCTTTTTTTTTTTCTTTTCCTCCCTGAACTCCTTTCTCGGCCAGACCGCGGTGCGCAGCGGCAGTACGTGTTAATTCTCGCGCGCCGGCGATATAACGCGGCTGGCATTCTCTTATCGTGGAAACGAAAGAACCACCGTGTGTGTGTGTGCGTGCCCGCCTGGCCTGCCTATCGCTCGCCGAGACAAAGGGAGGCGAGAAGGCCTGAACGCGCGCGTCGGGTACGAGCGGCGGCGCGACTCTCGGGTAAAGGAGGGCACGGCGCGGCGCGGCGCGGCGCGTATATGTTACTTACGTCTAAAAAAAAAAAAAGGGGGGGAAAGAAGAGCCCGCCGGGGAACGGTATCTCGGAATTTATTTCACCGACTCCGTCGGAAAAACGCGTCGAGCGAGTCGGAGTACCGAAGGAACGTCCTACAGGGGCGGCGGTATGGAGAAACGGCGGAGAGAGGTCGAGGAGGAAAAAGGGGCCGAGAGAGCGTGGAGAGGGACAAAGAGAGAGAGAGAGAAGGAGAGAGCGGGGAGGGAAAGCCACACGGAAAGACAAAGAGCGAGCGATCAGCGGTAACACAGCGGAGAAGAGTGAAGGTGCTTGAGCGAGACGAGAGGCGCAGCGCGCGGGGGGGGGGGTGCTGAGAGTGGGTTGAGGGAGGGGGGGCCAGAGTGTATACAGACAGAGACAGACATAGAGCGCGCGTCCGAAATCGCGGTGGGAAAAAAAATTCCTACCTTTCGAGCCACGACGGGGAGCAAAGCGCGTACTGGCGGGGCTCTCTCTCTCTTTTTTGCGTGTGCGTGTCTTTCTTTTTTTTTTCTCCCGGTTTCTCGTTTCTCAGAGCGACGTCATAAGCCGTCGTAGGCGTAGCTGAGTCGTCGCGCGCGTAGTCGTCGCGGCCATTTAATATGAGCGCGGCGCGGCGCGGCGCAGCGGACGAGCGGACACGACGCCGAGCGCTCCGACGAGAAAGACCCCGACCGACTATCGGCGGTCGGACGGCGGCGGCCAGGCGGCGATCAGCGGCGATCAGCTCACCACTAGCAACACCGAGGTCGCTCCATGTCCCTCATCGCGTACGGTGTACGGTGAGCGGCGGTGGCGGCGGGTGGCGCCGGCGGTGCGCCCGCGACCCCGCCCAATCAAATCGCCGTGGAGGCGAGGCCCCGCCGCGCGCGGCGCCGGCAGCGGGGCGCGGGGGAGGGGAAGAGGGGCCCCCGAGAGAGACCCGGCCGCGTCCGCACGCCGCACCGCACGGCGCCGAAAGAAACCCAAACGTCCGTAAAGGAGACGGGAGACGTCGGGGGCCCGACGCCCGACCCGCGTCAAGCACTGACCGCGTGACACCCGCGCCCCACGCCCCACGCCCGATTTCGATGCGTGCCCGTGACGAGGCACGGCGCCGACGACCACGACTCCGCCGCCGACCGTTCGTCTCCCCTCCCTCCCTCGCCCCTCCGCCGTTTCCCCGCCAGCCTGCAGGCCAGGGGCGGCTGACGATAGTAGAGATCGCGCTCCGAATTGCACGCCCGCGCGCGCACTATTTCGAGTATTTCCACCAATGGCCACATTTTGCACCTAATTCTAACTTATTGTTAGGGAACACGTGATCTATTCGATTCTTGTGACGGATCTCGCATTGCGTGAATAATGAAAGGTATACCGGAATATGTCTCCATCCAGGGTACGGGATATATATTACACGTATACTTGGACTTCGAAGACGGAGCTGCGCGCGACGATACTGCGTATGTACGTAGCGGCTTTGTCCACCTGCAACCTGCCCACATGTGACGTCACGATCGTCGCGAACTTGGACGGTAAAGCAGCGCTACTTATTGTCGACTCCGAAAGACAAAACTGCGAAAAGATATTTGGAAAGTGATGTTTGAAAGAAAAAAATTGATAAAAGGCAGCACGCGACGTTTGTCAATTTTCTTACGCATAACATTAGTATGACCCAAGTCGAAAATATATATGTGTTTCAATGTCTGTTTTTTTTTCCATCAGGACTGTTTGCAACATCTGTTTGCAAAGTTCCATGCAAAGTATGTTTGATTTTTTAACAAAACAAATTTGTTTCGCTACGCTCCTAAGCGATTGAATATTAACCGAATCACGTAGATAGAGACGAAGATAATCCGCGGCCATTTGCTATCCTGTTTCGTACATGAGTAAAGGAGGGATCTTTGCTACAGCAGTTGAAAGCTGCGATTCACTTATTAACGCTACAAATGTTTCCAAGCATTTATCTCTTCTCCTTTCTTTCAGCGAGGAAAGAAGAAGAGGAAGAACGTAATTGTAGCATCAAATGTATTATTGCAGCCTAGATTATACCGTAGGTCGATGCACATTTGCGGTTACGCGTCAAATTTGTCAGGATATATTCCTATAATAACGGGTCAATTTTCTATTCGTATCTTTAACCCTTTCAATGTGAAGTAAAAAAGCTAAACTCTGAACTGTAGTGCAGCCAGTTCGGCAATGGAAAACAGACCCATTATCTAATATTTTTACAATAAAATATGTATACCTCGTCGGTGTCCGGATACTCCGGAAATGACCGCGCTCCGGAATCTCCGGATTTACCCCCACTTTCTCGCGTCACATGAGAACGCGTCCGAACGATCGTCGTCGCGCGCGCGCGGAACGTTGGTATCCCTGGCATCAGTTGGCAGCAGTGAGCAGTCTGCCAGTGTAGTGACAGCTCTCCGCGGTCAGCGCGACTGAGCGCGATCGACGCTCGACGTAAACTCCTTGCCCGTCGCACCGTCGCATCCTCGCGTCCCGCGGGCGACGGCACTGACGGCAGCGTGCCCGGCTGGCCCGGCATAGCGCGAGAGTCACGCGCGCGATGCCGCGATGCCTCGTAACGACATCGCCGTGAGCGCGGCCGACCGTGGCCGTCGTCGTCGCCGCGATCGAACGTCCTCGTCGTCCTCGTCGACGCCGTATTCGTGCGGCCTCGGCCCGCTCGGTCGTCACTCGGACCTCCTCGCCGCGCGCCTTCTCGGTCGCCCGCGTCATCGATGTAACCGCCGCGATCGAACGCTCCTGTCATCGTCATCGTCGCCGTCGCTGTTCCCGTAGCTGTCTCAGCTGTCCGCGGCTGTCGTCGCCGACGCTGTCAACAATTTTTCGCGACGGTGTCGTCGACTTGACTCGGCGCGGCCGAAACATCTCTGGATATTTTTTCCAACGGCGTTTTCAGCGACGCATCTCGTGCAATTGCTTTTTTTTTTTTCCCCCCGTAAAGTTGTCCCGCGACCACGGAATTTTCTAGGGATTTTCCAACGATTTTCCGACGGCGTATATAATGTCGCCGACAACACACCCGATGCGCGAGGATGTGAGTCCTCGATTAATTTTCCGTCGACGAAAAATCGCGTCCACCGGATCACCGATGTTTCCAGGGATGCAAACTCTGCTCGCCGACGAATCTTTTTGAAACAGAGGTGAGCCTCCGCGAACGAGTTACCCGGTTACCTGTGACGGTTTTGCTTGTGTGGCGGGTGGTTCTTTGAAGAACGAAACGTATTTTCGGCAGTGACGTGCGACGCGAATCATGCGAGAAACGTGTATAGATTGATAAAATAATCAAGGAAATAACGTATCGCTAAATTTATACCTTTGCGAGTATATATACCTATATGTATATACGTATATATAAGCTTACAAATATATATATATATATATATATATATATATATGTAATTTATTTCTTTATTTATATACAATATACACATATACTTATTTATTATATATATATATATGTGGGTGTGTGTGTGTGTGTGTGTAACATATGTACAAAATTTAAACTCTGATATTTTCTGAAGACTAGTTAATTTTATCAATCATTGATTTTACTCGTACTAGCTCGTAATAGCTATAATTTTTTGCTCCTTTTTTAACGATACATCGATTTTGCTTTTTTGTGTTAGCTTGTCGTAGCTATAATTTTTTATTGCTCTTCTATAGTATATAATGTCAAATATCTGAAATAATATTATTCAATCTTAAAGTTCTATGGACTGAAGAGCCAGTTAAAGATTAATGAATAATTTCTCTCTGTTGAATATTTTGCCTTTTAATTTTATTTTTACCGTTGAATTTCGCGACGTACACGCAGATGGTTTAATGTTAAAATCATACGTTAATTACATTGTCGTTCTTTTTGAGAAAGAATATCACGCGTGTCCTTCAAATTTCACTTTTCAGCATTGTCAAATTTTTATTAATCGATTTTATATTATGCAATATTTGCAAACATTTATATCATAAACAGTAAATAATTACCTATTACACCGTTGTTTATATACAAATTGTTTACCTATAAGGGACGTAAGCCATGAAGGATGTAATAAAATTTTCTTAAGAAAAACTGACGCGTTGACATTTAAGCTAATACTTAAGATTGTAGAAAGTAAATTTAAGGAGGAAGAAATTGGCGTTTAATGTGTAAAAAATATTACTTGGAAAATGTAAAGAGAAGAAAATTATGCGAAAGGCACTTAATTAATATTACTTAATGTTAACGACGATCAATCTTTTGAAAAATTAATGTCGTACTTACTTTGCAGAAGAACAAACGTGCTGAGAAATGAAGAGATTTAGCTGGACCAAGTAAAAGCTATTCTGCCGTTGAGAGGCAAGGATCTCGCTGGAGAAAAAAAACAGAACGAAGGTCAACAGCGAACTCGGCATGATCCGTAGCGGAAGTAGAATCCGCTCGAAAACATTAGGCGGGGTGGTGGAGGCATGGAAGCCGAAACTGGCCAATCGTCTCTTCGGAGGCTCTTTCGGAGCACCTTGCCATCCCAGGGAATATCCGGATTAGACGTCATAAGAGCCTTACACCAAGTACGATACATTGCCGTTTTATTTCGCACATTTTTTCCAACTATCTGTGTTTAAACTCGTTTTTTGCACTTTTCGATGTTAAGTTTTATTACTTTATTACATTTTATTTATTGCACGGTTAAAGAGGATTCTTTTTCTTTTAGCAGATAATTGTTAATCTTATTTGCAATTGGTGCTAAAAATATCTGCTGCGATTTATATCAACTCTTATATTAAAAATTATTAATTATTATATTAAAGTAATTGTTATTAATTATTCATATCATTTTTATTGCTACATACCTCTCGTTGAGACAAAAAGTTTTAGCTTGTCTTGCTCGTGTTGCAGACAGTTGTGTCACTGCGCTCAGCTTTGGACTCGTCACGCGAGGAGCTCCGCCGACTGCGGGAAAGCGTCGGGAATTTTTCCGGCGAGAGCTACGCTGATGAGGTTGGCCGTCTGGCTCTCGAGAATCACGTGCTCAGGCGAAAGATCCTGAGTAGAAGCTGCAAATTCTCGTGCGATGCGACGACCAGCCCTCCGCTTCAGTCGAAACACGTCCGACTCGTCGTAGAAGCCCATATGGAGTGAGTACAAATTGATTTAATCGCTAGCGTAGAAAATGGATCCTTCGATGCGAGGATTCGATCGACGAATCGACGGCAGATTCATTGAAATTTTTTTACATAACGGTCAACCGACGGATCCTGAGGAAACCACTATGGATGTGCCCAAGAAGATTGCTACTGATGCTAAGATCGCGTTTAACGAACCAGCCTCTGACCGCGACAGTGGTAGCAGCAGCAACAACGATAGTCCTGATCTGTCTTCTCGTGCTAACCGACCCGACAAGTCTCAAGATTCATCAAAATCTTCCAAAAGCACAGTTAATACCAAAATTACCGAGATAGTTTCCCTAAATGAGAACCACAAATTCTCGACTTTGACAGCGAATGTGACTGGCAACGAGGATGAGCCTCGAGTGGAAATCTCAGGTAGATGATTCATAAAAAAATATAAGCTAAAAATTTTTTTTAAAGAGATATTGAAAATTATCGAAAGCACGATTTATTGTTAGACTTTTTTAAAAATATATACGTACACACACACACACACATCTTTTATTAAAATATTTTTAAACGTGTTCTATTCGTTGGCGATTCTAGGCGATGCAGCTAATATGGATCATTTAGACATTCCTGAGAAGGATACCGAAGACTTGAGTTTGAAATCCATTTCTGAGGGCGATAATTCCGTGTTCAGCGATCAAGTGGATCAATCTCAGATACATCGGCAGAGTCAACCGGGTGATTCGCCGAGACCGAACGAACACTCGGAAAATGAATCGGAAGAATTGGACGACATCGAGCTGATATTCACGACAGACGAGACATGTCGCGATCTCGGTCTGCAAGAGGACCTAGTGTCTATTACTGAAACGGAGACCTGGCAGCGCGCGGGCTCTGGTGGCCAGCCTATCTTACTTAAATACACAAAGTCAGCGGAGGGCGAGTCGTTGGTCTGTAACGGTGAAAAAACCAGCTCCGTCGAGGAGCCCGTCTCCTCGCAGAGTTCTAGCATCGATCGCGAGGAGAGTGTCGATAGATTCGACGAAAGCTCCAGTACCAGACTCAACAAGATGTGGTCGCAGTGCTCCGTCCTGGTTGAGACTGACATTAGCAAGTGCGGTGTATTGGAAGATACCGAAAGTACAACAGGATCATCCTTGCGGCATGTCACGAGGAGAAACACTCTCGCTGCGCCACCGACGGCTTACAGGTTTACAATATTAAATAATATGCTTCGAGCAACTATTTTTAACCTTGCGTCGTGTCTAAGAAATTCATAAATTGTGATATTCGTACAATTTACGTTGATTATATATTTTTAGCTTAAAATTGAACGATTTGGTCGATTGTTGTTATCAATTTCTAATTGTATAAATATGTTTTATTGTTTTTTTTCTTTATTGTTACAATTTTATAATGTATTATTATCCGTTGTCCTTCCAGACCTATTATTCACCGGGAAGCTCTGGCTGGTAGTCGGAGAAAGACCACTGCTCCATTGCGGCCGGTGATGGACCGTAGTAGTGGTGCCCGAAAAGAATCTGGTGCCCAGACGGACATCTCCGCGCTTCCAGCACAATGGCGATCCGAGAGCTATCTCGCACATAAGGTCGCGCATACCTTTACGACACTACCGAGCAAGTTTGCGCTACCAACCGGAGTGCCTGGCCGATTGAGGCTGTCGGACAAAACTCGAGAAGCTAGAAGAGTGATGTTGTCGGACATCAGCTTTACTAGCATGGTACCAGAATTATCGAGGAGCGCGGATCACTTGTGCCACGAACCACATGCGCAGGTAAAGTTAAAACAAATCTATTGAACAAATTTAAGTATGTTACTAACGCGTTAGGCTATAAATAGGCTATATAATTAGACGGTAAAATAGATAATAAATGTTTTCTCAATATTTTAGAGTTTACTCTTTGGAGATAATTTAATTCAAAATTTAATTATAGCACAAAAGAAGGATTAGTAAGAGTGAAAGTTTTATGCAAAAGTTTTTAGTCATTAGATTGTAAACTGCATACAAGTAAATCAGATTTCCTAAAGAATCGTTATTAAAACCAGTATAATGGTTTTTTTCCTTCTTCAGACGTGTCTTAGTTCGCGCGGCTGTGGTCTCCGTACACCGGAAGTTCATAGACGCGAGTCCCTGGGCTCTCCCGCGGGATACTGGCCCCGTTGCAACCCCGCAACGGGTCTGCCGAGTCCCTGCGACTGTCGGCTGTCAACCGACCTGTATCCTTCGCGATATCGCGGCTCTTTGACGTCGATACCGTCGCCTGGACTCGAAGTTGTCGGCGGTCCTCCGCGAAGACACTCCTGGAGAGCGACAGCGGCATCCTTCGACACGTGGAGGGTCCCAGTTGCAACTTCCACACCAAGGCCGACATGGTCCTCGATGCCATCTTCTCCAACACACGTGCATCCCCCGTCGACCTCCTCAAAAATTTCGAAAAACGCACCAAAGAGAACGCGATCCAAGGTGACCTTCCAAGGTACGGTATATGTACAAAGTGATAATTGGGAAGTTGCAAAATGAACATAATGCAAGAGGTATTTGAGAAAGGAAAAATTTACATTGATTCAGATAGTGAGTTCAAGATGAAAGAAAATGATAATAACTTCCAGAGTGTCCAATGACGCGCGGTAGTCTACCCAACTTGCGTTCAGACTCGGTCGGCGGCGAAAATAGCGGAGACTCTACCGAATCGTTGATCGACGAGGCCGAGGATTATCTGCGGCGAAGCATCGATTCAATGTTAACGATATCGAGCTCTAATACGGATTATTGGAGCAGGCAGACAGCAAGGCGAAGAAGGGCGCGAAGACATTCGGAGCCAGACTTGATACGCGATTGGCATCCTCCTCAGGACGCCAAGCCATATTTGCCAAAGGTATATTGGTCACGTTCGTGATTTTTTACGCTTCAATCGTTGAATTCTCAATGTTCTAAATTTATAACTTGAATTTTTGTGTTTATCCTCCAGATACCAAGAGATCTCAAACTGGATCACCTAGTAAAAGTCATATCGCCGGAGGGCAGGGTCCTCCAGGGTCGCGTGAGATATGTAGGTCCCGTTCCAGGTCGAGAAGAAGTGCATGTGGGAGTGGAACTGCCATATGTTAATGGTTCATCTGATGGTACTTTCCATGGCAGAAGATTCTTCGATTGGTAAGCTTACGAGATTATTTCTAAAATACGGAATATTTCGCAAACGCGAAGCTCGAGTATTATACTTTTTTATTTGAAACTATATTAGGGAATAGGAAGAAAAGTTACAAAGAAGAATTCTTGAACGTAAATAAAAATTATAAAATCAACTTAGCTATTTTTTTCTGTTCGTCTTTAAATTATTTACACAATTTCGCCGTAATAACCTTTCCGTTTTTAACATTTCCGGACATGTGCCGCTATAAAATAAAGTGTTTGGTGTACAATTAATTAAATTGTAATTTAATAAATCCCATCGTTTATTTTAATCAAGAATAAATGTTATTTAACAGCGAGCCGGATCGAGCAATCTTCGTCCCCTTCAAGAAGGTGGTGCTTGCTTGGTGCACCACTTGACCCGAAGCACCGACCACCATGGTCACTCCTCGTATTCTACTCTCCCAATACACCATGTAAGAACTGGTCGATGACATGTAAGTTATGCTTGTGGATTGTCATCTTCGAAAGTTAGCCAGTCTCTGATTAGCGAGATGACTATTCCTAATCTGTGGCGATTCTATAATTCTACTATTCCCACACAGAATCGTCTAACTACGTGTTAAAGTTTGTCGAAAATGTCGAAATGTAAAAAAAAAAAAAGACACCTTCGGACACCAGTGCAATAGCAGATTTGCCAAGATATATATTAAAACTTGTTATAAATCGCACCCACACAACAGCGAGCATTATGTGATCAGCATAATTATATTTGTATATACTATATGTATATACATACACGTACATCCAATACTAATCAACTTTGTGTGATATCTTCAAGTGAGTGGATTATCGCCACTAGCTGCAAAGATAGTAGTGATGAATTCCGCTATATCAACGTCTTACTGTGTTTGATTTTCTAAGAAATAATGAGAGAAACATAAAGATCAGAGATACTTGAGTATCTTTGAGAAACTTAAGTACTTATACATGGTATCAGTGGGTGTTCCGAAAATAAGAACAAATAGCAACAATGAAAGATAGGTACTTTGGAGAATGAGGGAATTGAAAGAACAGATTCGTGTAATTGAAAAAGATAAAAGATAAAATCAGCAGCCAACTAATTTCCAGCAGAAATAATCAAAATTAATCGATAGTTTCTATCAATAACCAAGAGGCTACGTGCAGCAAACTCTGCTGTTTTATTTCACAGCGTGCCACACGCATTGTGATCGTATTTTACGCGAGTATTCTCGGCGACAATGTTTGCTTGCCGCGCGATATTGTAACGTTAGATTGTTAAGGGATTGTGTTCAAAGAGAAAGGATAAATTTTTTATTTTGGCTACTGCGATCAATTCTTATTAATACACACATCGAGAAAAGTTTCGCGTTTCATCCCATTTTCTCTCTATATATCAAGATGGAAAATAATTCTTTTCGTATAACTTCACCTAACAGATTGTTTCCTTTAGTGCGTAATATTAGTATTATTGACGCTGTTTCTCCGTCAGATGAATAAATGTGCAGTTTAATCGATATAAAATAAGATTACGATATAAAACTTTTTTTCGATGTGCGTATTTTTGGACTGAAACTAAAAAGAATATAGAGATAAAAGCGGTTCGCATAAAGACAGTAAACGCTATCGGATTTGTTATCAACTTAATATCTTCGCGCGTTGCTTACGAGCTTTCGATGAACAAATGTTTTAGTGTACGTATGTATATGTATTTTATGTATATGTATATCTATCTGTACATTTTAAAGAGACACGCGTATATAAAGTGTGGGCACTACACTTGGCTGTATAAATACAAATATTAATCATATCCCGCCCGAGGCTGTACCTATTGTCTTAACCGAGGAATCCGAACATTTTTGGTTTATTTTTTTCGAACGGCGACGAAGACCGATTCGACGTGTTCTATCACTGAATTTTTAGATCCATGGATACTCAGCTGAATATTAACGCAAAAACGATGAGATGTCAATCTTCATCACTATTTATTGTACCGTAACCAGAAAATAAAAGAAAATTGGATCACAAGATAAGCTACATCATCTGCCTCGAAAATCTTTCCTGAAAGCCTTGAATTCTTCGACATTAAAATATCGAACTTGCTTATAGATTAGACTCGAGAATTTACATCTTTTATAGACAACTCGTTTACTAAAGTCTCGTGTCTTTTATTCCCAGAGACTTCCGATGATTAAATTTCGTTCGTGCAGCCTTCGTCGCTATACGTACAAGTTATAACTTCTAATTACTACATTAACGATGTTCTGCGCCGTCTTCGATTTGCCTTGGGAAATTACAAACGATGAGCCGGATAGTCGGCATACCAGCTGAAAGCTCCGTTGGAGCCAGTATGTCCTCCGAAATCGACATAGTCCAGGACACGTGCGGCCGATCGCTCGGAACGCTGTATCTCAGAGTCGTCTTGATGAGAAGCGCTGGATACAGCAACTGGTACATATGCCTCCGTTTGTCTGGCCACCCTTGATAACGAGGGTGTGAGCGGATTCACCTCGATGACGTCGATACCGTCGATACCGTCGACAGGAATAGCGATGTAACGTCGACCTCCTAGTACACCGCAAACAGCGCACAGCAACGTCAATGCAATACCCTAGAAAAAAAAACATCAAATTTTATTTAATACTTTATCAGTCGGGAGCCTATTAATAGGCCTTTTACTGCCTATTGACCGCTCATCGATTGGATATTAATTGACAATGAACATTTCGTTATTCTTATCATTCTGTTACGTGTACCGATTTCCAAATTTTGTTCGAAAAACATTTAGAGCAGTAGATAAAGCGTTAATATAAATTTTATTTCTTTCTTTGGTACTTGAAATTCAGTAATTTTAAAATCAAAGCAAGGATTTATAAAATGAAATTTGTACACATATTCAAGAATTTGATTTATTGAAGAGAATCTATCAAATTATTTTGTCAAAATAAAAATTTTGATTTTAACATGGTCTCATTTTCATTTTTATTATGGAATTATATTATTCTTTTTTAATTATTAGTCATTTCAACGGTAATTAAAAATAATTTATTTCAATATAAGAAAAGAACATATTATACACAAAATAATGAAATTTAATTTTGAATAAATTTTTGTGAAGCATACTTCTCGAGTCTTTTCTTATTATTAAAAAACTTAAGATATTCCATTTGTCGAATGCAATTTAACTCTATGTAAAGAGATTAATAATAATGTTATTTACCAATGATAATGTTAGTAACAATATAAATGTTATTTACCAAATTATTCATCATTCTTGCGGTGAGCTGAAAGTAAACAGGAAATCGATTCGTCGAACTAAAGAGAGGAGCTCAGTCGTCGCCGTTTTATACGTTTCGCTTCTCGCCGCAGCTTTCTAGTCTCTCTGGAAGGAACCGACAATTACTTCTGGCTACTTCTTACACCATGTTTATCCCAATCCGCGAGTCAATTGTCGCGCTAGGCTGGTACGACCGCGAGCCATTAAAACGTGCAGCGGAGTTCTCGAAAAAAAATCGTTATATCCTTCTTCCCGAGTCACGCCTTGGCACTTTCGATCTTCTTTTAACCGAACTTTCGATCATCCTTTATTTTCCCCGTGCGTTTTTCTTTCCGCGATTCGATGCGGCACGCTTGCCGATTCAGCTGCTCGTTGACGGTTTAATAACTTGAACAATCAGTTTTTAAAAAAATGAATTTATTTTCTTACATTCTTACATTCTTAAATCAACAAAAATTAGTCTTTTTTATCATTATATACGCTTGTCTAACTATTATAATAATGATATCAGTATCTTTCTTTTCTTATCACATTTTATCATTATTAAACAGAGTGAGCTGATAAAACTTGCGTAATAATTATTAATGTACTAAATCTTTATACTATTGAAAGAGCTACTCTCACATTTGTTTTTTTCCGTTTATCCAACTGTTATCCTTAGAAAATCATTCCATTATATATTACGATTTAATTATTCACTCATATCGCATATATATTATCATATGTTAATACAGTTAAAAATAAGTTACAAAAATAAAAAATCAAATGCGTATGTCATAATATCTTAATATCTCCATTCGTTAAAAAATAACTTCAACTATCATTTGTGTTTAAAAGTAAGAAGCGAAACCTGAGTTTAATCGTGTTTTATGAATTTACGATTCCAATATATCAAAAATATTACATCCTATATACTAAAAAACAGTTAGTGTTTTTTATATATACATATATAAACTTTGATTATAAAATAGGAACTACTATATATATATACGTATATAAATAATACAGTATAGTGACTCCAAACAGAAAAAGAATCGAACTTAATACTTGGTTTCGCTCTGCATAATGTTTGGATTAATTTGAATAGTTCGATATGTTTCATCTAAGTTGCTATTCATTCAAGATTATATTATATTATTCGCGTAGTGTGTCCTATATTAATATTTTTCTTTTACTAGTCAGAGAATTGTTCATTTACTTATTTATCGGTATTTCTCATTTCTTCGATCGGCTGCTCAGATTCCTAAAAAGTTATTATAAATGAAATAAAACGAAAAGAAGAATTGTCAATATTCACATCAGTTTCGTGAGTCACAGTATATATTCTTGAAAATATGATAAATAAACATTATTACCTCTTTTGATACCATTAATTCAATTATTTCTTGAAATTAATATTGGCCTTATGAATAGCATTTACTCAGGATCGGATAGAATGAATGGAGAATTGCATCTACGACGGCGAGACAAACGTGTGAAACTCACTTCTTCGATTTCAGCCAATCCCATTTGTACCAAATTATCCCCAATGTTCTGTAATGATAGAGCATTTATAAGGACTTAACAAACACGTTTGTAATACGTGTTCTAAGTTTTTCTTATAGGAAAAATTATTTTGATACAATTTTCAAATGAAATATTAACATCGAATACAGCTTTCTAAGATATTTTTAAGATATGTCATTAAAATTAATTCCACGCAACAGAGTGTGAGCACAACATTCACTACATAAGTTTTTTATACCCCTTTCTTACCCGATTGCCAGCCTTGTCGTACAGATCAATGCAAGGAATCACTGACCCTTTACGGTGAGGTTCTTCGTCTGCGACCACACTCTCTTTGTAGCCTTTGACTGTAGCGACAAGCGGTTCCCATTTCCCTAAATGAACAAATTCAGCGAACTTCTCGCAGGCTTTGGAAGTCCACTTGTCTCCTCTGAAAATAACAATACGTTTCATTGGAGGCGATCAATAACTGAAATGAAGTCATTGATCAGTGAGATATTGATTTACGGTGGCTTCACGTTTGTCAGCGAACACTCCACCGCCTGCTGTCGTAAGCTCAACATGTTTGTACAGAGTTCCAACATATCATCTTCATGCACGATTTTCACATCTCCATAATCCACAAGAAAGACTTGGTACATAGGGGAGTTTAAGACGGACATTACTTCTGCACGATACCACTTGTTGTCATATTTATGTCTGACTGCTACCGTTTGGCCTTTTATTATCTAGAATTAATAACCTGTTATATAAACTATAGATATAATTGAACTATATTATTATTAGTGATAATATAATATCGTATGTACAACTTTATCTCTCGTTTATATTTATTTTAAATATCTTGCTACAGCAATATCTTAAAGTTAATCGAGTCACGTCTCTTCCGCTTACCGTTTTCAAAATATGGAGCTTGCAATTTTCCTCATTATTGTAATATTCCGTCATCTCGTATACCAAGTGCTGTAACTCGACGTTTGCACGATTTATCACTTGAATCCAGAACAGGTTTGGCGACTTCATCGCAGATACAAATACTTCCATTGAACCATCTATTAAAATTAAAATTTAATTGTAATACAGTATCAAACAAATTAATGAACTTCAATGAAATGCTATAAATTATAATTCACAAAAATCAAATGTTTCACGAATACAAGTTGTTTTTATTGCGTACTTTGTAATGCAGGATTTAAAATAAGATGCTTAGTTTTACTTTTTATCAGACTAGCGGCTAACTTTACTTGTTCATCAGTCCCTTTTATTACTATATTTCTGTGTCTTGTATCTATAAAAAATAAATTACCACGATTACTACAACAATTGCTATTATAGATTGTAACAGAATTAATACAGAATAATAAAAAAAAAGGAATTAATTGTATATCATAATATACATAGTTAACAATGAAACAAAATATATTAATCAAGACAAATCGTGTAACAAACACGTTAAAATGATATGTACCTTTGTAATTAGCAATAGCTTCATAACCTATGATTTTTGCACCAGAAGACTTTTCTATTTCTTCCATAGCACACCTATCTTTCTCTATTATTCCTCTGCAAACATCATATGGCACTAAATAATCATTAATATCACTATCAGGACCGTTTATCGTGTCTTCATCATCAGAATCTCCAGGCATTCTTCCAGATGAAAGATACATCTCTAGCCGACATTGAGCTTCGAAATTTTTCTGAACTCTGTCTTCTATTTCTATAACGGCTGATGCTATTTGGTCAACAGTTCCCTTTATTGTAACCCTTTGCTTCAATCCAACTGCAAAGAATTATTAATTATTACAGTAACATGATACAGCAACATAAGTAATCCTATCGTTACTCAATATAAATTAGCACCATTCTCAACTGTAACTTTTACGCCGTAGGTTTTTTGAATCTGTTGCACAAATTCAGCTGGCCTTCGAAAAACTTCTTTAGAGGCTCCGAAAGGCAGGAACAATTCAAAGGTTTCGATGACAGGTTGATTCTCTACTATATATTGTATCATACTCCTCGCCGAGGTAATGTTTTTCATGTCGTCGGACCATATGTTACAGATACGTTCTGAATCAAATGGGATTTCCTCATCCATTTTGATGCGCGTGTTGGTTAACTCTTGGATATTTGTTATCACAGTACCACCTTTACCGATAACAGCGGGTACATACTTATGAGGTATTCTCAATTTTACACAGACTTCCTTGCGTTTGGACTCTCTCTTTGCTACCCGATCATGTTTCTTTCTATCATCGTCATCATCATCATCCTGCGATACGATATTAATAAATAAACTTGTATTTAGCAAACAAATAAACTTTACTGAACTTCATATAGACAGATTTGTAATCGAGAAAAAGTGGCATAAAGAAATTTTGTGGTAGGAATGCAAACTTCACCTTTTCAAGCATATTAAACAACACAAGTGCCACTGACAGTCCAAAAGTTGTTAGAGATATGCCTAATAAGATCGGCAATACCGAATGTCTGTTCACACTTGATATCCACTTCATTTTTCTATGGATTTAACCAAAATGATGTATCTCGATGTATAATCTCTGCAACAAAATATAAAAACATTGAAAACATACATGTATTATTTATACGTATAATTAATAATTTATACATATTTACATATACTCATTTACATAATTAAAAAATATATATTCCACATTTTTTTTCACTTTTTATTAATACGTAAAAATTTTCTCAATAGTAACATGTGATTATCTTACGTTTTCGGCGTAAAATTTAATAATTTAATCTAATATTCAATAATTTCATAAAGAGATACATCTCGTGTAAAATCTCGATTTAACCGTGAACTCGCTGGTGAAAAAATTTCTCATATTTTCTCAGAAATTTTCTAAGAATTTAGATTTATGAAAAATTTTGAAAAAATATATAAATAATTTCTCAGATACTTTCAGAAATAATTGGATGATTTTCGGAATACCTACTTCAGTATCCGTATATGTATGAAAATTTCTGATAAAAACGCAGATTTTCTTATATTTATTCAGATTTCTACAAAGATGTGTGTGTGTGTGTGTTGGCGGGAAAAATCTGAAATATTTTATTATTATTTTGTCAGTTTTTCTGAAAGATGTTCCAATTTGTGTTAAAAGTCTGAAAAAAATATTAAAATTCTAAGACAGTCTTAAAATGTTGATGGAAATTCCGATTAATACCATGAAAAATTCTGAGATCTTTTCCAGGACTATTATTGGAATGTGCTCTACATTAGAAAAAATTGGGACGAAAAGATGGAGAACAAGTTCGTCCTTTTATAATGCTGTATTCATCAAAAACAATAGAAAACAATTGATCAATCAAAATTCGCTAAAGAAACAGAAATAGAGTCTGTCTTCTAACTAGGTATTGCTGAACTGGCCGCACTAGTTCAGCAACAGAAAACAGACCCCTAACGATCCCTAATCAACCCATCTATTTCTTCTTTTTGCCCGGGTGCTAATTAAACCAGGCAGTTCCATTCACCTTCCAGTACGGTATACAGTTCGTTGATATCTTTAGCGATTACATCACCGTTCACGTGTTATAACCTCAGTCGTGGATTCGCGTTCCCGTTAGAAACGCGAAGATTGCTATTAACAAGCATTAATGAGAGATACCGATAATATAATGAGTCAGATGCTTTTCTCGTCCGATTGCGCGATCGACGGAAAGAAAAAAGATGCGGCCGCTTTCCTCGCACTTGGAAAGAGACGCGCACCTAACCTCTCATTTTCATTCTCTTACGTTTCTCCTATATTGTCCCTACTTGTCTCTGTTAAATACAGTTATCGGTTATAAATACGCTTCACATAACACACATGACATAATCTGTTAACGTAAATCGAATAGATACCTCAGTTAAATAGAATCTGACCACGCGGAATAAGAAATACAATCTCTGCGATAAAAGATAAGACCCGGCGGAATACATTACTGCACTGTACTGTACATCACTCATCTCTCGGAATTCGGAAGTCGGAAGCCGGAACGGAGCACTATACGCCATACGGCCTATACGCATGCGTAGAACGTTATCATTTATCAACCATAGATATCTGACCACGTGTCCACGACGCTTGAAATCTTTGAAAATCGTTGCACCTAAAAAGAGATAGATATATACATTCGAGCGTTGGAGAGAGAGCGAGAAAACGAAGGCGGGCCTGGAGTGCAGAAAGTGCAGGCAAGTAGCAGGAATACGGGCGCGTTCGGCAGACCAAGACCAAGCCGCTGAGTAGCAGTCGAACGTGCGTGGCTCTTACTTTTAGAACCAACCAATCAACGCAGTGTGTTGATAAGACGAACTCAACAGTTGTGATGTCTGCTAAACGCGGCCAATTCCGCACGTGACGTTTATAATTCGAAAAATGGAACGGTCCGAAGTGAGTCGCGAATTCGAGTTTCAAGGGCTACGATGTACATACGTACATACGATCTTGATATTAGGAAGGTACGACACATATCTTACAAATAATCTGAGAGTGTAAAATTCAAATTGAATTAAGTTCGCGGTTGCATATCGAAATTATGTGATGCTTGCTGATAGTTTTTTTCGATTTTATCGGAATATATATTCAGCTGATTGACTTTGACAATAGGCCTGTTTCGTTTTAGCCGAACTTCTTGCACAGTTCATCTTTCCTCTTTTTAATTTCTTTTCACGTTGGAGATAAAAAGAGAAAAAAAAATGAAAACTGTGTTAATTCTTCACGTGTCCTTCGCACCGCTACTCGCGATTAACTTCAATGAGTAATAAATCCCGTAGCTTGTGAATTATATTATGTAACTGTGTATTCAATATATATCCTTGACAACCCTCGATGGAATGGAACGTCTTCAGTCTTGTCCGTTATCTTTATTGTTTTGTTGTTATATATCTAAACCGGTTTGTACTGGTATATCTAATCGAGCTCGCGCAACGTCGCTCCGTCGAGTGTTTGACATAGATATCGGAGAGCGGTATACGTGAAAGTCGCAGGTCGCAGTCGGTGGAAACCTACATCGCTGTTATCAGACAAACGTCTGTCAAAATCCGTTTGAAAGTCGGTATGCGACGTACACGGTGAATCCTTGAAACTGAGTTAAGTTGATAGAGGACTTTCATCGCCGGGAGAAATATTTAGAGATTACGCGAGTACGCGCCCGTGGCATCTGCAAACGCGTTTTGACGAATCGATTATTATTTATCAATTTCCTGATTTAAACAGCGCAATGAGTCGAAAATGGAAGGTTTTGGTGGACCACGGGGAGGTGCCCAAACCCGGAATCGAGTTGCTTAAGGCTCACAAGTAAGTACGTCTGTGAATAAATTTGGAATATTTAAGAAAATTATGCAGATCACTCATCGTTTACTATCGTTGATGTAGCTGTGAGGTCACTACTCTGGAGAATTATGATGCAGATGTATGTCGGCCAACAATATTGAAAGCTCTTAAGCAGGGCTTCGATGCTGTATTCCTCGCTAGCAAAGTTAAAGTTGACAAGGAGTTTCTCGATACCGCCGGTTAGAGATCCATTTTTATTGCTTTTCTCGATAGAACTTCTTCATTTCCTGTCTTGAGCGAATCGCAGCCGATCAAATTTTCTCAAGCAAAAGTCGTTCCAACGTTTGTTTAAATGTTTAAAAAATACGCTCTCGCGAAACTTAATTGATGTGTTTTCTACAAATGCCTATTATATCTTGAATGAAAAGCGCCAAGAAGCGCGGGCAAAGGAGAGCATTTAAAATTGTTTAAATGTTAAAATTAATAAAATCGGCTTGGAACGGCGCGATTTTATTTCAAGACTTTCAAGCACAGGATGATAAGAATGAAATGAATCGATTGTAAATGTTTTTTTCTTTAAGTACGCGATATGCGAATGCATATTTTTTCTTTTAAAGCGTAAAAAAATGTGACTGCGAGATTTCATCAAGTAAATCAACGAATTTGATTTTCGTTTTTCAGGGAAAAAATTAAAGATCGTGTCGACGATGTCGTCCGGATATGATCACATAAATACTACATTAATTAAAGAAAGAGGAATTAAAGCCGGCCACACACCGGAGGTGCTGTCCGGTGCAGTCGCGGAAATGGCAGTGCTCTTGTTGTTATCCGCGGCGAGGCGCGCCCACGAGGGTCGCCAGAGGCTGGAAAAGTAACTGTTTTGACTCATTTTAGATTGCAATTCAATTGATATAAAAATCTTTGCTCGAAAAGTCCGATAAGATTAGATCATTAGATAGAAAAATAATCGATATAATCAAAGTACGTTCTTGTTCAATGAATATCGGTTCACTTTCTCTGGTACGTTTGATAAATATTCTCCATGTATATTTTTTTCATTCTGTTTATATCGCATTGATACGTATGTAAGTATAGATCTAGCCGAAATGGTCTATAAAAGAATCATATATTGAGTCTGCTTCTATCGTCTAGCTTTTATCAGGTTTCTTACACACGTATAATCGAAAACTGTACAGTGTAGCAATGGATACATGATACAATTAATTACGTATAATTAAGGTGTGAGAGAAGTACGGGACCACAGTGGCTGCTGGGACGAGATTTACGAGATTCTACGGTCGGCATCTTTGGCCTAGGAAGAATCGGCAAAGAAATAGTTAAACGATTAAAGGCATTCGAAGTAGGGAAATTTATCTATACCGGACGTAAGAAGGAAGAAGTAATAGGTACGCTCGCAACTTATTGGGAGACTAATATTTTTTTCAGTCTCGATGTTCTACATGTCTATATTCTACATTGTCGATATATTTTAATTCATACATTTTACCTATAAGAGTTCAATATGCGAAATACAGATCAAAATACATATTTTTTTATTATATTTATTATATTTATCTAAAAATATAGAAATTCCTAAGAATCTAGATTCGTTAATTAAATAGATTTCCAATAATAAATAAATCTTTAATTGCTTCGTGAAAATTTCTTCTGCGTTTATCTGAATAGTACATTTATAGGATTATTATTGGAACGAATTTTTTACAAACGCGTAATCCAATAATTACACAACGCATCAGTAATCCTTTAAAATGAGTAATATATATGATTCAGAAAAAGAACTTGGAGTGGAGAATAAAACTTGGGATGAGTTTCTGGAGCAGAGCGATTTTCTCGTGATTTCGGCACCTCTGAACGATGAAACCCGAAAATGTTTCAACGACAAAGCTTTTGACAAAATGAAGAAGCAACCCGTCTTCGTGAACGTGGCTCGCGGTGAGATCGTCGATACCGATGCACTTGAGAGAGCTCTTTGTAAAATGAAGATATTCGCTGCCGGACTAGACGTCACCGATCCGGAACCGCTACCACCTAAACACAAACTTCTAACACTACGTAATGTTGGTCGGTATAATCATTTTCATTTTCTCGTTATTTTTTCTTACAACACGGAACATCGCACACCTGAGTATTAAAAAAATCGATCACGCTCTTAAGAATTCCACAATTTCCAAATTCAAGGAATGTAATGCTGTAATATATCTAATATTGCATCATAATTTACGTGTAGTGCGTCAGATTAGCAATTTTATATTTTGGTAATTACAGAAATTGTGCCACACTTAGGCAGCGCGACGACCAGAACCCGTGATGACATGGCCAAAGTCGCAGCGCAAAATATTATCAACGGTCTTAAGGGCGAAGACTTGGTATACGCTATACCCTAAATCCATCTTCTTTGTACGTTGTGCATTATATATTTGTCACTTTATTTATTCAAAAATGTTATTAGAAACAATGGTTTAATCATACGATTTAATAAGATTCTCTTTGATTCTTCTTCAAATTGCACCAATATAATCACTTGACTAATCCAAATTTGATCTCATAATGATTAATTAATTATATCCGTCAGGCGATCGAGTAAAGGAGATTAAACACGTTTGCATTTGCGCTGTAATGACGCGCCAGAAAATTTCATGTAATTTGCAATACCATATACAGATAATTATGGTTGAAGAAAGTTTTATAAGTCTCTTATAAATTCCCAATTAGTATAAAATATAATAAGTTGAATTAAAGAAAAGTACGATAGCAAACTGGCACTTTTTTGCCATTTTGCGTATACGTGGAAAAAAAATTAGTTGCACCATCAAATTAATGTATAGAAAGACATTAATGACATACGCCACCAACACAGGCATCTTAGGCTGCGGTCCACTTGACGCTACAAATGCTTCGAAGCATTTCTCTTCTCTTTTCTTTCAATGAAGAAAGAAGGAGAAGAAGAACGCTCCAAAGCATTTGTAGCGTCAAGTGGACCGCAGCCTTAATGATATGCGTAAAGCGTAAATAATCCAGCAAAGTATACGCATCTGTATAATTGTTCTGCCTCATAGATTTAATAGAAACGATTTTATAGAAACTGGTATGTATTTTGTGTAAAGTAAATATTTTTATTGGTATATAAAATGAACTTTTTCTACATATTTTTGAAAATCTTGCTTATCAAATCCAATTAATTTATTTATCGTTACATTGAAATGGTTTTATAAATAATGCTACGTAGGATATCTTCAAAAATTGTACAACGGCGTTAGTACATTTAGATGTTTCTTGAAGTCTCATAAAAGATATCACGTGTAGTATTTTTTTAAACAAATAAATAATATTCTTTGCTCTAAGTATAAATCTCTGAAGTTCTAAAAAAAACAAACAAACAAACCTTCTCTGTGTGTAATTAGTTCTTACATCAAAATATTATATAATAATTACTTTTCAAAACACACTCGCAACATTATGAACAAATGCAAGCGCGTAAAAACGTGAAAACGTCATTCTTACAAAAAAAAAAGAAAAGGAAAGGAAAGAGACTGTTCTTATACAGTATTTGCAACGATTCACAGATTCTGAAGTGTTCAGCATTTATCACCCATAATGAACAACGGGTAACCATCAGGCTTCCACCACTGCATTTTTTAAACTACTTAAAATGGGGTCAATCTTGTTCTCCAGCGACAACACATGGCCAGTGTTGCAACTGTGACTAGCGATAAAACTAACAACCAATGGCAACTTATTCATCTGGATTACCTGAAAAGAAAATAAAGAAGATTCTCAACTGCAAAAACAATTTCATCAAATAGACAAATTATACTCGTATAATACATTAATTGTCGCGCATCTTACCTGGTAATTACTGTACGCGCATATAACGGTTTTATTTTTGCCAAGTCCCAGTTTACTTCCCTGATCCGTAGCCATTCCGAAAGTGGATAAAAAACTGGCTCTCGTAGCTAACTCTGGTGCCTTTTCGTTAGCTACGGATATAACAGGCACTCCGTCCCTGTCCGTAATTAATATGCTGTGCAAACCTTCTACGTCGGTCAGCAGTCCGTAAAGAAACTTCTTCAATTCCTGAAATAGCAAAAACGCAATCTGAGCAACCAGAGCAACAGATAGAATGTCGACCGTGATCCGAAATATTTCACATCTGATCAAAACAAAGCGTCCTAACCTCAAATGCAAAAAAATGCGACGCTTTTTATAGCGAATGTCCAAACTTACAACTGTCATTCTTTCTGGAAAACGTGGCCGTAAACGACGACCAAGCGATAGGATTAGTTTCTTCGGATGCGCACGATCGTCGAGCGTTATCACCTTTCGCCTTCGATAACCTTATCGCGATACACGACACACGACACGCGTTTTCACGATCGATGAGACGTGACGATTGCTACGTGTAAAACAGCAATAAATTCTAATTGTTCTTACAGAAGCTCCACCGTCATTTCACTCTACTGGGATTTGATATAGGGTTTGACATCAATCACTCCTGCAAAAAACACCGCAAAAAATATAGAAAAATTAAAAAATTTTGCGAAGTATTTTAAAAAAATATTTAATTGCCTACCTCGCGATATCGTTTATTAGTACACCCACTTTGTAGCTGAAATCTTTGTACTCTTCAAGTTTCTTCTTCTCTTCGTCTAATTATACATTATTTATATTTTCTATTTCATTTCGAGAAATGCAAGACAGAGCAGGTACACAAAGAACAAACCTACAATCAGTTCCGTGCAGCTGAATTTCTCTTTTTCTCTTATCTTACCTTTTCTCAACCGACAACCGACAACTAACGTGTCTATCTCATTTCAGAGTGCAGAAAGTGTAACTTAGCACAGTTAAAAGAGCAGTGTGCCAACACTCGCACACGACGACGCACGCCAGTCGGCTAGTGCAAATTAGTGCAAATGGTGCAATTAGGCATTACGCCCGTTAGGTTAGGTTAGGTTATGTTTGATCACGTCGTGAATGTCGTGATCGGTATGTACCATCGGTATGTACGAGAATTACATAAATTCGAGTTGTACGCTACGCAAAACGGAAAAAATCCGCCAGACATTCCGCAAGAGACTTGTACAATTCGAATTTCGTGCGAGGGAAAGCCAACACTGATTGTGAGACAAATTGCCAATAATGTTATTTTATAATATGCGATACAACGCGCCGATGTACCATGTATACATCAATGTAAATTACTAAATTAAGAAATTACTCCCTCTAATGTTGAGGTGGAACCGACGAGGTCTCACATCGCTCGACGTGTCATCCGACTGGGAACGTATCTGTCGAGAGGTACGAGATAACACGTAGAAAGGTGCTGTATCCATACAATATCTTTTTTTTTTCTTCTTCATGTAATCGGAGGCGATCTATCGGCACGTTGTATCGCATATTATAAAATAACATTACTTGCAATTTGTCTCAGTGTTGGCTTTCCCTCGCACGAAATTCGAATTGTGTAAGTCCTGCGGAATGTCTGGCGGATTTTTTCCGTTTTACATAGAGAACTCGAATTTATGTATGGAATTCCCATATGGGAAAGTCCAGTGGATTCCTTTTATTTTATCTAAAATTCAGCTTACGTTAGTCCTTGGAAAGCAAATTTTGTATTTAATTAGTTTTGAAAGTGACATGTGTTCGAGATGTTGCAGAATCACCGACTGTTCTTTCGATCAGCAGTTGATGATCTTACTTTTTTTTATCTTTGCCATTTAGAATTGAAATTTTTGAACTAAAATTAGCCAGAGTATTTTTTCCTCTTGAAATTTAGTTTGTTGGAAATGGAATTAAAAAAAAAAACATACAGAAGAGTAAATATATAGTGCATAGATAACAATAGGAAATAATATTTTTAGTATTATATATATATTGTGAGATTTTTATACTATTAAGTTATTTTTAATTACAAACAATTCTTGGATTATTATTATTATTATTATTATTTTTTTTTTAAGAAGAATTGTAAAGTTAGGAATTCAGGGAATAATAAAACTGCCAAATGTAACGAGAGCTCCATATAATGCATATTAAAGTTGATATATCCGATGTTAAAAAATGACATATTTAATATATCATTTAATATATTATTTTAATGATCAACCAAAATATTGCATAATTATAGAAAAAGGGGAGTTGCTGAGTTCTAATGTTAATTATTGGAGACACAAGATGCAGCAGCTAGAGATAACGGGGATTATACTGAGGTTGTGCCTACTCAACGTTCTAACGATAAACTGGAGCAGCGCAGCTGTAGTACCTCATAAGAATCCGGATCAAAGTCTGATTATGCTGGGTGGTCAAGGCTTGTATAACGCCAGTGACGATGTAGTGATACTCAATGCCACAAATTTCAAGGCAAACGTTTACGGAAGTACCAGGAGCTGGCTGGTCGAGTTTTACAACAGCTGGTGCGGCTTTTGTTACAGATATGCACCGACGTGGAAGGCTTTGGCGAGCGACGTTCTGTGTAAGTTATTTATTGCAAATATATGTAAAAAAATTGTTTATATAAACAATTTATTAAATCACACATATTTAAGTGATTTTCTCCAAGAATTAATTTGGTCAGAATAGAAAATGGCATTGACAAAATCATTCGCTCACTTTTGATTCCCTTATTTATGTATATGTATATACATAATAATTAGTTACGATGTTTCAGCTTGGAATGATATCGTCGTTGTCGCGGCTATAGATTGTGCCGATGACGACAACAATCCAATCTGTCGCGAGTACGAGATTATGCACTATCCAATGCTGAAATATTTCTCTATAAATGCACACCCACCGTCCTTGGGTATAGTAATAGAAAAGGGGGACAGCGTTGATTCGGTGAGACATAATTTAATTAGCAGGCTCGAAACGGAACAACAGGAAGGACGAGGATCTACATGGCCTAACATTGCGCCATATAGGTATATCATAAATTTTTCACAGCTAATTCGTAGATATTTTCTCGTTACGACTAAGCAAAATGATTTTTGTGTGTAATTCATAATTGTTTGTATTTTTTCTAAAATTATTTATATAATTCACAATTTATATATATATATATATATATATATATATATATATATATATAAAGGTATGCTATAAAACTTATTTGTAGTTGCTTTAGATTTATTATATTTTAGATATATATTCTCAGATTTATGACAATTTAATGTTTGTGAATAAGACAAGCTCAATTTAAAAAAAAAAAGAATTTTTTCTTTAGCGATTGTCTGTGAATAAGTCAAGAGATTAAATTTTTCCCTATTTTTGCGTAACAAAAAATATGTTAATACACTTAATACATCGCATATTTGTTCGCAGGAATGTCGAAATAAAGGACATTTGGAAAACAGCATCTAGCAATGTAAAGCATTTCTTCCTCATTTTCGAGAACACGGATTCACTCCTGGGCGCGGACGTTATTCTTGATCTTCACAAAATCAGCAGCTTACAGATACGTAGGGTTACCTCCGACAACGAACTACTGTGCTTGATGAACAAGGTTATCAAGTTTCCAACCTTGATAGCTTTCGGACGCAATGAATCGCAAAGGGTCGTCAGCGTGAGAATACCAACGAGGCAGGGAGTTCGACGAGCTATCAAAGATTACTTGATTGCAAGAGGAGTAAATATCGACGAAGTAGGTACGACGGTGTCTCGTGACACTGTGCAAAATGCGGAGAACGCGCATCGAACGAGAAGCTCAACGATTGCGAAGGGTTACGAAGTGGTGGAGGAACAACTAGAATTGTCGAAAAAGACCGGTGATTATTTGTATCAACTCGATCTGGAGAGTGCGCTGCGTTATTCGATCAATCATGAGATATCCTTGACGAAGTCGATAGACGGTGAGAAAATGAAGGCGTTACACAAGTATCTCGCGGTGTTAGCGGCGTACTTTCCTCTACGACGTCATAACGTGTATCTGGAGATAATACGCGACGTCGTCGAGAAGAAGAACGCGATGACCGGCGAGGAGTTTAGCCAGCTGGCGAAAACGACGGAGGAAGAAATGTCGCCGGTGTACTCGGGCGCGCCCCGTCAGTGGATAGGATGCAAGGGTAGCACGGATTCGTATCGTGGATATCCCTGCGGATTGTGGACCATGTTTCACACGTTGACCGTAAATTTCGCGCTGGAGCACAACAAACCGTTCGTTACTCAGGCTCTCTCGCAGGATCCCGCGGCGGTGCTGCGAGCGATGCACGGCTACATCGGGATCTTCTTCGGCTGCGCCGACTGTGCCGCGCATTTCGTGGAGATGGCCGGCACGAACAAGATATTCGACGTGCGCACCAAAGACGAGGCCGTGCTCTGGCTGTGGCGGGCACACAATCAGGTAAACGCTCGACTGTCGGGCGACGATACGGAGGATCCCGAGCACAGGAAGATACAGTATCCCGCGGCCAAACACTGCCCGACGTGTAGACACGTTAACAATAGCTGGAATGAGGAGGAGGTTTTACGATACCTAAAATTCAAATACAGCTACAACAGCATCAAGTTCGACGGGATCAGCGATGCCGATGACACGGGCATGACGAATGGCAACGGCTCGAGAGTGAAGCCGCAGAGACTCGCCAAGGAGACGACGAAGCGCGCTACAGCTTTCGGTTGGGACTTGAACATATTTGACATCAGCATCTGTGTGGTGTTATACGTTACTTCGGCTGCGATACTCGTGTTAGTATGTATCAAGTTCGCCGTTAAGAGGACATATAAAAAGAAAGGTCACATTAATTTATTGCCTAAAGTATAATTTTGTTTTTTATTTTGGCGCTTATACTCTATGCGCGCGCAATCACGTAACGTTGCTGGACCAGCAAGCATCGCTCAGAAACTTGAGTTTCAATCGAGAGAACGGTAAATCTCAAATCTTTAGGTTGTGATATCTTCCAACTGGGCAAATGTAATTTAAGAATTTTTCTGCGTTAAACCAGTGACGCCAGTAGCGAAACGATAGTAATCAACTAATCAAAATGAATCGAAATGAATCGATAAGCATTTACTAGATTCCAAGCAAGATGGTTGGAATCAGATAATTTAATGCAGATTATGTCAATTAGCATTTTTCTACTGGCAAAAATAGCACGCATTTTGTATAGAATATTCCCAAAGCAGGAATCAACGATATATTCTGTCACTGTTTTTATATATATATATATATAAAGATTGAATTGCCGAATATATATAGTTATAAAATTTTCCCCCAAGTGTTCTTTTGAATTAACGATCTTGCTTTGTAACATTTGCCTTGAACTCATCCAAAGAATATATCTTTATTATCGGTTTCTATGAGATTTTTATTCAGAGATTCGTATTATCTTGTAAAAGATATAGAAGTATGTCTGATAATATATACAGATGACAAGATAAGAATGTGGATCAAGTAAAAAAGTACATTCATAAAGTACATTTGATTATTTAATATCACTATATATACGGAGTAATGTTCTCATCTTGCTGGAACGTCAGAGAGTGCATTCATAATCCTCATGAAACCGTACGTCATTATAAATAATATATGTACCGCGAGTGCTCAGCGACGTGACTGAAATGATTTTCTGTCGGAGTGACATCATTATTATTATGTACATCATCGAAAAAAAAACCCTAAACAGTATAAAATCATAATACAATCAATTAATTACCATAAGATATTAGATGAAAGATAGTATTCTTCTACTGTTTTATTCCATAGCAACACGCTTCCTGAAATGTTTGCATGCACCTTTTTTTAAACACTTTTTAGATCTTTTACACTTTTACATGAAAAACTTTATACCGTTTAGGGAAACCGGCAGATATTCAGATGAAGAAAAAAATCATACATACATATATCTGTTAACATTTAATTAGATATTAAGCAAATGAGATGTCAAATTGCAAACTTGAAAGATTAATCAGAGAATTATTCATATAAAAGACGGTTGTGATATAAGTCACAAATGTCTGTACGCCGATGAAAGTCGATCTTTTGTTGATTATTTGTAAATAGGCACTCGAGAAAAATTACTTCCACTGATTATGTATATTATAAGCCATTGTCTTTCTTATGTACAGTTTTTTAATAAAAGATACAATTAAATTAAAATGTGCAATTGAATATATAATTATACAATTAAAGGGTGTGGCCACAGTAGCGCGCATAATATCATGTGTATTTTTAACAATTTTTTTGTATGAAAAAATAATTTATTCATAAAACCAATTACAGGACTGTTAAATGTAATAATAAAGCTATAAACAAAATTTTTTTCGTATTTTTTCTGCCACAAAATGGCCGACTACAGCCAGTTGCTCTTAGCGTCTTTTTTTTGAGGCGTACCCCTTAAATATTCTATTGTGTTTAAAAACAGTAACACGTGACACGCTTTATATTTAGAAAGTATTTAAAATCTAAGTTTTCTTCAAAAAATAAAATATCAGACAATTAAGAAAATAAGAAGAAACTTGGAAAGTTTTTCGAGCGTTCATGCCAAAGAAATATACAATGATTTATATTATATATATTTATTATTAACTTTTCAGCTATATACATAACCAAGAGGTGGACTCGGTTTACAAATAACCTGAAACATTCATCCTCCCATTCATACACTATTAACTTACAAGTAACTATTGCACACTCATTGTTACACAATACACAATGATTTATATATATAATTAAATAAAATTATATAATACTGCCCCTATTTGATAAAAATCTTGTTTACAACTACGATACAGAATAGATGATACACTTTAAAGTACAGTAGATTATTCATTAATTAATTACTTCGTTCACTGTCCTTTGATTAAAAAAGCGTACATTGTTCATTAATTGCTTCAATTAGCGTCCTTTGATTAAAAAAGCGTAATCTTTCTAGCAGTTGCTCTTTGGCCATCAGAAGTATCTTCGGCACTTTTTCAACGCACAGACAACAAACGCTCGTTTCCAACGCACTTCATAGTTAAAAAAAAATCACGACAGTCGATCGAAGTAACTCAATCCTTCTTCGAACACAAGTGATGCCACGTCACTCCATCGTGGGGCAACTGTGACTTGACATAAGGAAGCAGCCACGTCAGATACCACCGTTCTCCAAATACCTCCCTAACGTTATCTCTCCAGCCCAAGTCGTACCTAAAATCCTTCTTATTGCTCTCGTCGCCCACAACGCCCCTGAGAATCAAACTAAAGTGATAAACGCACAACACCCCGGTGTACAAAGTGCCCACCGCCGAGGCGACGTACAGCAACAGGTAGAACTGATCGATGGAGCTGTCGAAGCCGAAGAAGAAGATCGCCACGGGGAAGACCATCTTGACGATCGACATCGGGAACTCGAAGGGTATCCTGCTCCAGATGAAGAGGCTGCCGTAGCAGAAGGCGTACGCCGCGCCCAGGAACAGGTACCACAGGAACATGACGAAGTACCGGTGATTGTAGTAGCCCACGCAGCAGCCGGTGAACACGCAGTGGTGGTCGCGCTTCAGGATGCAGGTGTCGCAGACGTTGCAGTGCCAGGAGCGCGGCGGCGACAGGCACTCGCAGGCAGGGCACAGCCGCCAGCCGTCCGCCGCCCGGGCGGTGCTCACCGGCACGATTCGGCTGCCGCCGCCGCCGGTGCTGGTGTCGCACAGCACCGTGTACGTGAAGTTACCAACGATGTTCAGCATGACGAAGCTGCCGAGGGCGAAGTGGAGGGTGTACGCCAAGTTCTCGTCCCCGTACAGTCCTGGCAGAACGACCCACAACCCGAACCAGTACAAGAGGGGCACGATGGTCAGGACGAAGGTCATCGACAGCAGATCGCTGACAGTCCGCGGCCACACTCTTTTCCGGATTATCATCGTCGCGCCGCTCGTTCCCCTCTCGGATCGCATTAACCCTCGGCTGCCCTCGCGATTTTATCGCCGCTGCTTTGTTATCTCTGGCTGGATATGCAGCTGATGTTTACGTTGACTTACGCCATTTTGAAATTACGCCCGGCCGCCGGTGGCGGAACGTGGCTTTTCCGCTTCTCCCCGCGTCGGTCACGTCACGTGGTGGCCGGGCACTAGTTGAACTTTTTGCACTCGCTTACACCTTACACCTGCTTGCACCAGTTGCACCGTCCAGCTTTCCTCTTCTCTCCGCGCGTACGAGACTGCCCATAACCAATCATAATTGGAGAATCACTGAAGTATTTTGTGTATTATTTGTATAATTAAAAAAAAAAACCTACGATTACGTTTATCATCCGATGTGACGCTGTCATCGATGATTAAAGAATATAGGATTAGGATGGCGTTGGTTCAATTTTGATGTATGATTAGAGACGTTTGGCATGTCAGACGTTTAAAGTTTAAACGCACGTTGCCAGACATCGCGAGAAAATTCAACGTTTTGTCCTCAGTCCTCGACATGCACAGGTAATCCCTATTTTATTTAATTTTACTTTGAGGTTATGGAGGTTAGGCAGCGTGAACAATTTGAATTAAATCGTAGATAATTTAAATTGAATTGAACGTAATTGTTGTTATATTGTAGTCGCGTGTGTGTGTAAAAACATTCCAGGCACGCGCTCGTCCTGGCACAATCGGCATTGCCGTGGAAATGCGATTCTTCCAAGCGGAACTTGTGGCGAATGTACAGAACGCAAGCGAGTCACAAGACCAAAGAGTACGAAGGTCGCAAATTAGTGGGGTAATAAAAACAGATAGATAAGGAAAAGACTTTTCGAGACTTTTCACGTTAACTTGCTACCGTTTTATATCACTCTAAATAATATTTGAACCATGTTTCGGATTTATCGTAAACTGTTTTGGTTTTGACGTATATAATAGTTTGCTGGTTCGTATATCTGTCGTAAATTGTATGTTCTCCCAATGCCGAAAGTGCTGCTTGAAGTGACGAAATTTCTGTTCTTTAGCTTCTCGATGGAGAAAATGTACCGCATAGTCGCCGACGTGGAGAATTACAAAGATTTTTTACCCTTTTGCACGAAATCTGAGATCACGATGAAAACCAAAGATTTCCTGAAGGCGAACTTGGTGATTGGATTTCCGCCCATAAACGAGAATTACACGTCAAAGGTGACCATGGCGTATCCGAGGATAGTTAAAGCCGAATGTAGGGACGGCAGATTGTTCGATCATTTGGACACCCTGTGGCTGTTTGGTCCCGGACTGAAAAACAATCCTGAAACGTGCGTGATCGATTTCTCGTTGTCGTTCGAGTTCAGGTCCGTCTTTTACTCTCATTTGTCAAATTTATTTTTCAATAAGATTGTAAGGCAAATGGAGAACGCCTTCCTTGAAGAGGCGACGAGAAGGCACGGCCAGCCGTGCTTAAAGGCGGTACGGCTGCAAAGATGACGAGAGATACTTTTTAGAGATCATTGAATAATATTTATTTTTGTTGGCTTAATGAATTTAGCGTTACATAATTATTTTTAAAATAAATGTATGTAAAGTTTAACAAGAGATTATGCGACGGAAATTGATGTGACGAGAAATGACGAACCAAGTAAATGCTTTTACCATGGAACATTTATTTTACAATAAGCGTATGAAGCAAAAACATTTTCTTTTGAAAATCTAGTCAAACTTCCATAATATGTATATAATGAAAAATCAATGAATTATGAAGACTACATTTAATATAAAATGTGCAAAAATATGTCGAGTGGAGCATAGATTATCTACCTGAAGTACCTCAATAAAAATATAATATACCTACATATATATATATCAGGTTATCGATAAAAATATCAAATTTTTTATCAGTAATATTAATTACGTAAATATAAGGAGAGTTCAAAATAATACTCTCATCAGCTCTTAAAGAAGAGAGAAGTAGAGGAATTATTTTTAAGTGGAAAAGTACACAAATTGTTAGCGTAAAAAAAATAACACATAATTATGTACAATTAATTATCGTGTATTATTTTTTTCAAGTAATGTGTTTTTTTTTCTAAATAACTTAGTATTTTTATTTGTTGTAATTAAGATTACAAAAGTAATGTGCATTATCGATAATGTGAAAAACAAAATCTTCATAAAGGTCATGTGTTTTATTTATCGAATCTTGCAAATTGCTACACAATAATTAAATCTTTCGACATAAAAATTTTCTCAAAGAAGGCCACATTGTCATATCTTCCAAATTGGGCAGGCGATTGGTCGATTTCTGTATCCCGTGCTTTCAAAGCCATCGTGCAAATCCGTTTGAAGAGACCCTAAAGCGTAACTAGACTCGACCAATCGGACTAAAGAGTGCTCCATCACTTTCATCTTGATTGGTCAATTCCCGTCAAATCTCAACCATAATTTCAACCCTCGACGTAAGACATTAGTCCGATACGGAACTTTTTGAAACTATCGAAAATTATTCTATCGTGCTGCAATTGCAGCTCGCATCGACAAGTTGCGGTTGGTATTACGCGCTACACGCACATAATTACGATATATTTAGTTTTCCTTCAGTCGCGTTAGGACCCGAGTTATATATAGCGCGGCGGTGAGGTTCTCTGAAATCCTGCCGAACGTTGTTTTGCGCATCGGAATTACGTGTGTAAGTACATACGCAAGTTAGGCGCGTGAAAAAAAAAAGAAAAAAAAATTCATTCGTCGCGTCAGAATTCAGAATTCCCGTGTCGCGGCCGCGCGCGAGGCTGCGTCGACACGTCGGTCCAGTTCCAAAGAGTCAAAGAGTTCCAGACTTTCCATTCGCGTGCCCAAGGTCGGGAGTGCGCCGCGGAGCATGCCCGAGCAGCCCGAGTACCATCCGCCGGAGTCGCGCGTGTCAAGAGCGTGCGATTGAAGAAGTTTCCTCAGTGACGGTCCTCGCGTCGCGTCGGACGGAGTATTGAGGAGTTAACGGAGTACGTGCGTGCCACGCGCATTATACACACGCTACCCTCCTTTCCACGAAGCGTGCGGTGTTGTTACAAAAGCGGAGCCACGCGCGGCGGCGAGGAGGCGACGATGCACCGTCGGAATAGCGATCAACTGCTGCGCAACGGGCGATAGGTGTGGCGCGTGAAAAAGGGAAGGAAAGCGCGTCGCCGAGTGCCGCGAGTGATCGTAGAGAGAGAGAGAGAGAGAGAAAAAAGGAAAGAGTGGCGTAGCGCGCTCCATGTGCGTCCCGAGAGGATGAAGAGGCTCGACGTCGCTTCGCTTCCCGGGAGAACCTAACCTAACTCTCGCGTCTCGATTCGCGCATAGGCGATCCCGCGGGACCCCGACATTCATCGGTTTCCCTCTGGTTTCCCCCCCGCACGCGCGCGTGTGTGTGTGTTCGTCAATGGTGCGTGCCGTTTCGGGAGCGTGTCGGTCCTGCGCCTATGCGTCTCCATTCGTCGCGCGCCGATCTACGTGGTAGGGGCAGTGGTGGGGGGGGGACAGCGGCGCCGGCAGCGGTGGCGGCAGCGCGAGCGGTGACAGTAGTGGGCGAGGGACGCGAGGCGTCGAAGGGGCATCGTGCGCCACGAGCGAGAGAGTGAGGTTAGCTTGTGTGTGCGCGTCGCGCTCGTTTTCTCTCTCCCTTTCCTTCGCACGTGCGCGCGCGCCGCTCCGTCTCGCTCGCTCTCCCGTCTCTTGCGCGCGCGCGCGCGGGACCGTCGCGCGCTCTTCGCGTCACTCGCGCGCGACGTATGTTCGCTCGCTCGCTCGTTCGTACGCGTACGTACGTAGTGTACGTACACTCGCCCGCCCGCCCGTCCGCCCGTCGGCTGGCGCGCGCGCGCGCGCGGTTAACGGAATTCGCGATCGAGCACGCAGGGACCACCGACTAATGTTTAAATGGACGCATCGTCCATTATCGCCCAATCGCGGGATGACGAGTTAGGCGCGTTCAACAGCGAGAAAGGTGCGTATCGCGTAAATAGATCCCGCGCCGTCCCGTCCTCCCTCGCTCTCCCTCGCTCCCCCCCCCCTGCCCGCCATCCCGCGTCCGCGCTCCGCACTGTGCTCCCCGCCAGATGCTGCCGAGCGCCGGGATTTCGTTCTCCCTGCACCTGTTACGGCATCCCGCACCCGCGGTTTCTCTCCTCGACCTCCTCCGTCCTATCGTTACCTAACTCCGTCCTCCGTCCTCACTTCTCTCGCCTCCTGTTCCTTCCGCGGGCAACCTCTCGCGTGTCTTGTTCCTGCCGTCCCTCGCCCCCCTAGTATACTGAGAAAGTATATGTTTTCATGGTGTATGTACGTGTATATGTGTAAAAGAGAGACCATAAATACATACATATCTTTAACAAGTTTGTATCCGTAAAAATTTAAATGTAGCATTGTCACTTCTAAAATTGTAACTCGCAAATTCGTTCATTGACTTTTGTCTCGGTATACATTTCGTACGTACAACAAAATACAGCGGCATCTGGTCCAAATCTGTTCTACGTAACTCGAGGAAATATAATTTGCATTGCAGAGACCTAAATTTTTTTCAGATCCAATCTTTGTAATATGCACACGCGACATTGCGTGTGATTACATAATAATTGGTTGTTGCTTTCTGTGTATTGCAGCCCAGTTACCTCGAGAAAATGAAGCAGCCAACAATACTTCGTCGAGTGGCAAGAAGCCGAGGGGACGCGGGCTCTTGCGCTCCCTGCTCTGCTGCTTTGGAAGAGGCCGCGGTGGTAGTTCAAAGAGCTCCAAGGCGAGTTCCCTACAGGGTGAAGGTCGTGGCTCGCCACCACCTGGCACCGGATCCCCCAGGTTTCTCCTACCACCGGTTAGGCACCAAGACATGCACAAAAAGTGCATGGTAATCGATTTGGACGAGACTCTGGTGCATAGTTCTTTCAAACCGATCAACAATGCGGACTTTGTTGTTCCTGTAGAGATTGACGGAACGGTACATCAAGTGTACGTCTTAAAGAGGCCTTATGTGGACGAGTTTTTGCAGAGAATGGGTGAATTATATGAATGTGTATTGTTCACTGCAAGTTTGGCTAAGGTAAGTTTATTTTTAAAAAAGTAAAGAAGTCATTATCTTGTTCTTTTAATAAATACAAGATAAACAAGTCTTACAATTAGTTAAATCATTAAATATCGGTATAATTCTTGCAATAATTGACTGTCTGTGTATTATCTATTTATATAAGATTTAGTTTGCCATAAATTTGTTAACCAATGAAAGATAGATGCAATATATTTAAAATATTCTACGTATAATATATACACACATATAAATTATATATTATTCAATTTTTTATCTATGTTATATATTTCACACAAATATTATCTTGTCACGCGAAGAATTAATTCTATCCTTAAAGAGATAGTTAATGATTAGAAAGTAATTTCTGCTATACAAATTTTGATAATAGCATTTGCCAAGACAAAACGTACATAAAATTAATTTATAATGAGACTTTAAATAAAAACTTTCACCAATTCTTTAATTAACATTTGTGATATTTTGCAGTATGCAGACCCGGTAGCGGATTTGTTAGATCGATGGGGTGTATTCAGAGCAAGGTTATTCAGAGAATCTTGTGTGTTCCACAGAGGGAACTATGTTAAGGATTTGAACAAATTAGGTCGGGATTTGCAGCAGATCATTATTGTAGATAATAGTCCTGCCAGTTACATTTTCCATCCAGATAATGCGGTAAGATATAATGATATGTAAAAATATTTTAATGTTGAATAAAATTGATATGTATCGTCGCTTTTATCTTGGAGACAGCATGTTTCGAACAATTAATAATAGAGATGATATATTTTTGCAGGTTCCAGTGGCATCTTGGTTCGATGACATGACGGACTCCGAGCTACTGGATCTAATCCCCTTCTTCGAAAAACTCAGCAACGTGGAGAACATCTACACGGTGATGTGTAATAGCAATCATCCTTACAATCAGATACCTACGCATGCGGTGCAGAGCAATCAGAGCCTGCCGACTTCAATTTCAATGGCTGCTTCCTAGCCCCACCTGAATCCTGGCAACGCAGCCAGTCTTGTCGCTCAATGCACCTTCCGGAGGATTCTGAGGGGACTGCTCCACGTAACCCATTCGCTGTATAGCGAAGAACCTCGAAGTGCCCCTCCACGTTGATCTTTGGAAAAACCGCTCCGATCAGCGGAGCCAAATGTCTTATATCTTGAAAGCGCGTCACTTAAGTCGACGCACAGTCATAGCTGCTAATATCCTTCTTCCTGGTGAGCAACGCAACGAAGACTGATTAGATTCGATTACAGAGGAGACATCGATGCTCCGATTACGTTTGTGAATGCTCCTGACCCAACTTACAGAACACGTTGAAAAAAGGAGGGTAACAGTAGCAGGTAGAATATGAAATATATATTTTGCTTGTTAAAAAATTCAATATTAAAATTTTATTTTAATTGTTATTTTAATTATTTAAAGTAATATTGTAAGAAGATTTATATTTTAGAATTTAGTATTGAATTATTACAGCTTTTAAAATTTGTGGATACAAAGATCAAGATAGGTATCTTAAGAATCATAGATAATATGTATTTTTTATAAGAACGTATTGTCAACGGTAGAATACTACTCGCTTTACACTGCCGAGGAGTGGGAAGAACATTTTTCTGCGTATTTTATTAGAGATAAATTTTCATATCTACGTTTATAAAGAATGTCGTAAATTGCTTAAATCATAAACATATATGATAAAAAATAATTTTAAACTCTTTTATTCTACAGAAATCGGTATCTTAGCAAGATTTATTGTAAAATCTACACATCCATGAAATTATAACTGTTTAATTGCCGTTATTAAATATGTTACCGACATCTGTAAAGCATCCAACAAGATCAGATCGCGGCTTTGGACAAATTTTTGTGCGAATTAAGCATTTCATCAATGTTGCATTTGAGTATTAAGTATTTCCTGCTGCTGATACACACCTTTTATAGAACGCTCTGTACGTGGCATTTAGAACGGTGACATTGAAATTTTACGGGGTACGTACTACTGTTTTTTTATCATCTCTGATAAGTAACCGAGAATAATAATAATAATATTAACAAAAGTGTCTGATGCCTGTGGAGATCGGGGCTTCTTTTGTTAGCCCTTGATTTGTTTTTATCTTTGTTGCTAGTGTTAAGCTCCTTGATTATGTTCAGATGGCTAACTTTCCTTTGCCTTAGGATGGTGATCACGTCGCGTAGCCTTATCCCGTCGAATGCTTGTTTTAGGTCCACGAAGCACACAAACATTGGCTTGTTGAACTCCACGGACTTTTCGATGAGTTGTCGCAGTATGAATATTGCGTCCAGCGTCGATCTGTTCGGCCTGAATCCTTGTTGTTCTTCGCAGATGGTTTTTTTATCCGTGATCTTTTTCGTTAAAATTTTTGTGAGAAGTTTTGCTAAGGAACTTAATAGCGTTATGCTTCTGTAATTTACGGGATCACACTTCATGCCCTTTTTGAATACAGGCACCGTAATGCTGGTTTTCCATTCCTTTGGTGTCCGGCCTGTGTCCTCGATGACCCGGAACAGATGCGCTATCTGGGTCATTAGCTCGTGGCCGCCGTACTTAATCATTTCATTGGTGATGTTGTCAATGCCTGGTGATTTGCGATTCTTCAGCTTGCTTATAGCTGCTTGTATTTCTTCTGATGTGATCCTATCAGAGGCAACGTTATCCTCCGTATCATCCATAATTTCCTCTGGCTCCTCCCCGGTACCCTCTTGCTGGTAAAGATTTTCAAAGTGTGATATCCAGGTTTCCGATTTCATAGAGGTTACGTTTATTTCCTCGTTAATTGGTTTTTTCCTGTTTCGCAACATATTCCATACCTTCTTCTGACCTCCGCGCGGTGTGGATAAACGAAGCTGAAGCGTGGACAACCACATTTAGCGCTAATTGCGCAACGCGAATACGTGCCAGTGGTTTCGAAGTCTATATTCGCATTCGGCGCCGCTGAATTCGCCAATGCGACTATCCAATTTCGAGAGTTTTACCTCAATTCGGGCAGGGAGATCTATACATGTGCATGTATAATAACAAGATTCTATTCTGGGATTATAATCAGACAGTCGCATTTCGTGCCAGAGCGCCGTCGGCGCGAATACAGGACCATGCTTTATTGCGATGAAAGGCGACGCGAGCCTTCAACCGGTTAACAATAAATCACGAAAAAAAAAGAACTTTTATACAATTTGCGCAATAATAATAATAATACAGTTGTTCCTAATTTTACACGGCGCGCAAAAGCCGCGCGCTCGCATTTATCTCCTTTTTTATTTCGCGTTTTCCTTTTAAGAAATTTTCTCTGGACATCCGTATATAAAAAGTTTGGCGCTCCGTACAGGTCGTGTTCCATATCCTTCGAGAATTTCTCCCAGTAGGCCTTAATACGCTTAATTGCGCTGTTTATCCTGTTATTCTTTTGTATCTTCCATGTTCCTCTGGTGTTCTGTTATTGCAGTATCTTATATATGCCTTTCTTTTATCGTTTGCGAACTCCTTCACTTCCTGTGCAAACCACGGTCTGTTGTTACTCCTGCTTGTATTTTAAGATATGTCATTAAAATTAATTCCACGCAACAGTGTGAGCACAACATTCACTACATAAATTATACAACAGCTGTTTTTTCCTTTTAAAATTTATCTACGCTTCACACTTATTGACGACTTGCATCTTTTATTTGCGATAAAATTTGACAAAATTTCGGTATTTATGATACAGTGCGATTATTCACAATACGGAAATTCAATAAATTATTTTAAAAATTTTTTTATAGAAAAATAGATATTTAAATTATATTTTTAAAACTGATAAATAAAAGAAAACCTATATAGATGTTAATACGTAAATTATTAGATTGTTTTAAAATCTCAATAAAGTCGCACATTTTTGTGATGCGATATTTTGCAGAAATCCAAGCATAAAGCCAAAAAGTGTTTAAATGGCGAGAACACTGAGTATATAGAGTTCAAAATTTAGGAAATTTAGAAATTTTTTATACCCTTTTCTTACGTTACTCCTGCTTGTATTGATTGTTCTCATTCCTATGGCTTCCTTAGCACTGTTTATTATGTTTTCTTTTAATTTTTTCCATGCTTCCTCGGTTGTATCGGTTTCTGTGATAGGGTTGGCCGCGATTTTTTCCCTCAGCCTATTCTGGTATAGAATTTTCGTGCTGTCGTTGTTAAATGACTCATTGTAAGTGAACAAAGTTTGCAGTGTCTTGGTTCAAATAGAAAAGCTACACGGCAACAATAGCATGGCCCATCAAACGACTCGAAGCGGTCCCTCTTCTTTTCTTGCTTCATACTTTCTCTCTTTCCTATAACTTTAAATTTTTCCAGTACACAATCACCATCGGGAATCATTCTAATTATCGTTCTCTTTTTTTTTGCGATCGGTCAACTTTTCTGCAAGCAGTTTCTGCTTGTCAGATGTATTTTTGCTCTGCCCATGCGGACAGGATCGATATAGTTCATTGTTTTTTTACGCTTTGCAAAATGGAAGAACACTCGCGCTTCGAAGCTGACTCATTGTCAGTGTTAAACTTGTGTACGTAGTTTGCCGGTCTCTTTTTCTTCCTTCCCACATGTGATGATCGGTATTCGCATAGTACTAGTCCGTGTTGCGTTTCTACGTTTGCCGACACTAATGCACGTACATCGAGGACTCTGCTGGGGTGGATCGCCCTGTTGGTGATCACGTGGTCGATCATAGATTTTTGCTCTCTGGTGTTGATGATTGTATATTTTTGCTGCTCCCTATGGTCGAAGAATGTATTGTTAATGCGTAGTTCGTTCTGGGTACAGAAGGATATTAGCATGTCCCCGTTTTTATTTCGCGTTTCTTCATTGAACCTTTGCATAACTCCTGGCATGTAGTTGTTCCCAATTCTCGAGTTGAAGTCACTCATTAGAAATATGCTGTCTCTGTTTGGTAGTTGTTCCAGTACCTTTTGCAGTTCGTCGAAGAAATGTTTTCTCTCGTCTCTGGGTTTATTCATATCTGGTGTGTATATACACTCACCATGTGCACACGCTCACTGGTTAATTTTATCGTGATGTACATTAGATATTGGCTGACGTACTCCACCTTCTCTATAAGGTCTCTGAATTTTTCGTGGATCAGTGTACCAACTTTCGTCTGCGCTCTGTGATTCTTTTCCACTCCACCGTAGAACAAGATGTAGTTTTTGTAACTTGCGTTCCCTTTTCCTTTCCTCTTGGTTTCAGAAAGTGCGCAGATGTCTATATTATGCCTGTTCATTTCTATTATTACTTCCTGGTCTTTGTTGTTCCACGATGTTATGTTCCAATAGCTAATTGTCAATTATTTTCTTAATTAACAGAATTATAAAGAAATTTTTCGAATAAGTTACTTTGTTTAAGATCTATATAATGACAACCGACTTTACACTTTTGTAATGTATTTTATGACAAATTATTTGTGCAAATTATTTACAAATATTATAGGCATAAAAAACTAAATAAAAAGAATTATTATTAAAAATATATTTTAAAATTTTAAGTTATATAAATTTTTTTAAACTAAATAAATTTTATTCGAAAAATTCTTTTACAACTATTATTTAAAAAAATAATAAGTGCTTACACTTAAACCAAATATACTATGTGTGTGTGTATATATATATCTTTCTTATACACATTTGTCACTTTATTATGCGCAACAAGGCGATCCGAAATCATGATTGCGATTTCAAGAGGGAGAACATTATTGGCAACGCTTTCTCACTCGCGTTTCTCCTTGCTTCAACTATGTTGAGATATCACGTGTTTGCGTACGAAATGTCGAATTTTCAAGTCGCAAATATATCAATATATAAATCAATATCTAAATCAATATATAATCAATATATAAAGTAATTACTTACAAAATTCTATCGTAAAGATCCTGCGGTGGTTCTGGTATTGTTCCTTGGTTGGTTGCGGTGGTTCTTTGGTTCTTTGGAAATCTATCGTCATCTGGCACATCTTCTGCTATTGAAATGTAACGCCGATGCCATGAATTTCACTTGTGAGGGATCCGCCAGCATGAAAAAATCCTTAATAATAGCTTTGTTTGCCTCTGTTGATTCAATAAAGCCCTTTTCAATCAAGACCTCTATCATGTTTTATAGATTAGTGTCTTCTATCTTGGATTTTAACTTTCTTTCTTCTTGGAATTTTTATATTCCAAACTGCACCCCCCCCCCCCGCACGAGTGGAGCTCGGAGAAATTGGGCTATCTTTCGGATGTTAGGAGAAATAAAATTTAAAATTTGGTCGTCAAGCTTGAGGAGCTTGGGAGTTTTGGATCAATAATACTGCATATGTGGTGCTTTTTCTCGTTCTATTTCTTGTATCAAATTTTCTAAAATTTTTTAAACCATGCATTATATTTACTAATGCGTAATTTGCAAACAATCACAGCTGCTTGATCGAACATAATGAATGTACAAAGTGCATTGTACTACCATAATCAATTCAAATTGTTATTCGTGCTTTTACTTTTGTTAATATTATTATTATTATTATTATATTAATATAATTATTATTGTAAGTATCGACGCTGATGTCATCATTCAAGTGTAAAAGAAGCTAAATGTTTTAATCCTGCGTATCTTGCTGCTGAAAAGTCGCACTTGGACTGACTAATATAGGAAATATTTCCTGAAATCACAATTCTGATTGAAAATAGTACATTTTTCGAAATCTTGCGTTGAAATGACGACATTATCATCGATATATCTAATGAGTATATTGATTATCAATATCAGCTTGTAACAACTTGGCTGCGTCTGTTTTATTTTTTTTTCCTTTGTTTGAATTTTGGAACGTCTTATTAATTTCTATCGATTTAACGATAGTTCGGAGAAATCCGGTCCGTTCGGATTATCGTTTTTACTTAAAATAAGGAAGAGATTTAACGAAGAGATTTTTGATGTGGCTTCCAATTCTTCCATCCTTCTGTACTTAGTAAGTGTGCCGATGTTTCTTGTAAACGTTATTATGCGCGAACGTATATCGTAATATTCTCTTTGTAATAACGCCCATCGAAACGACTCCGTTGTGTACGACCATCATACATCTGTTCCGGGACAAATCTGTGCACGATCCAAGGATCCGAGAATCCATAGATCTTTGTGAGTGTACATATATTTAAATCAAATATGTTATACATATATACAAAGATACATATATATATATATATATACGTTTATACGTTTAAAAAACGGCAGAAGCAGAAAATGCGCGCGTGTGTTTGATGCATGTACGTTTGTATGTATCGTATAGAGTTCTTATAATAACAGTTAGGACACCGTTATAGCTTTGTCTCACTCCCACTAACTTCTTGGTTGAAGCATATGGCGACCATGATAGCTTTGTCTTACTCCCACTTACAGCTTGTCTCACTCTCACTAACTTGGCTGAAACATATGGCAGGACCAATCAAAAATCGTCACCACATTGGCTTAACTTTTATTATAGGAACTCTAGTATCGTATGCATGTGGCATATGTGTAAAAAGAAAAAAAATAATAATAGCGTTCGAGGCTTTTGCCGAGCGACGGCCGCCGCCGCACCGTTGGACTGCGACCTTTGTATCGGACGATTAGAACGTAGAACTAGCGGTCATGTTCAGCGATTATCCGCGGATACGCGCGTGCGAATCCAGGGTTGCTTGCAAAAAAAGAAAAAAAAGAATTGTTACACTCGCACCGCACCGCCACCGCATCTAGCGCTAAATGCGACCGGTCCACGATCCATCTTCGCGTCGATTATGATCTTTGTACGCGTCAATTAAGGCAATTTACCTGTTTAAGTTTTGTGACTTAGGAGATTTATCAGAGACAATCTTACAAAAGCATGTACAATCATGAAAGAAGACTTAAAATAGCGTCGAAACCTTGAAGAAAGCCCTTATTATCTTCACATTTTTCCCCTCCACTATAAAATACGCAAAAAAAAACGAGTTTGAGGAAACTATACGCTCAGTTTAATTGATGTTCGGCATTAGTTAACTTGGCGAGTGGCAAATATATAAAACGGTCGATTTAATATTAATGTTTGGAATATTTTTTTAGAACTACAAAAATGTCTCGAACAAGTGGAAAGGAAACTAACATCGCGTCAATGAGTCTCTTCAAACTATGTTCTACCGAGAAACTTTATCTCCTACAGTAGTATTCCAGATATAATAAAATAGGTCACTCTTTGTATCATTCAATCTGGCGTGAAGCCTCTTATCCGATCTCATAAATTTTGATTTTATCTTTTAATTTTCCAAAATTCTTTGCTTTGTCAGTGAAAAATTAACACGGGTTGTATTTTTGACCAAACTGACATTTATTCTTACGTTAAATCGACGTTTCGACACTGGTTTTGCGTCCTTATCAAGAGATTTCTAAAAGTATACAATTTATCTTTTAAATCTGTTGCCTCTCAGAGATTGTCATGATTTTATAATGCTTTTATAAGAGCATAGGTCACCACGGGGGAATCTCTGTACATTCTCTTGCTTCTCTGACGTCATCGAACTATATATATAGCTGAATCGATTTATTATACCGCTTTAAAGTTCAGGATCAATTGACCACATTTAGCGCTAAACCACACTGTGGCTAAACGCAGCGTTAACCTTAGAATACTAATCATACTTTTAAGCCATTAACACTAATCATACGTTAAATTTACGTATGTTGAGATTTTTCTTAAAAAAAAATACCAAGATGAGAGAAATAAAGTTTTATTAGAAATGAATCATGCTATTTTAATGGGTAAGACAAAACAAAAAGAAAAGCTTATAAACTTAAATGCTATTTTTTTATTACGTATTATTAGTATTCTAGGATTAAATGGAAGTGTGAGTGCAAGGATTCCCCTTCGACGGATAGTCGATACGAGACTATTTGCGGGAATAAAGTATACTTGGCATAAACGAGACATTTGAAGGTAACTCGACGAGAAAAAGAAAAGTAAAACTCGCGGAAAGTGATTACTTTTTCGTATTTTTTTATGACCTTGAACGGGTTGAAAAGATTTTAACATGAGTGAGAGTAGAGAACAAGGAGCACGTGTGAATATAAAATTAATGCCTTGATTTGTAAATAAAACTTCATTACTTCCATTAAAAATGCCGTTTTTATTGCGCATTCTTTTTTATTGCTGGGCACATTCTTATCGTTCATCCTATATTTTGTTATTAATCTCTTTGAGAGGGTTCTCAAATCTGAGAGATCAAAAATATATTACAATTAATTAAAGTACACAATTAAAAATCCGTGAAATGTGATTAAATATATATATACGATTGTTATTATACATATGTTTATATAATAAAAACTTTATCATTGTAGATATCAGAACTTATGGAGTAAATATATCGGCAGTAATTCGGATAAATTTATGAACGAACATATATTGTAAAATTTATTCAAACATAATTGCTTTGTCGCGCCATGCAATTATATAAGATTATATAAAATTAAATTAATGTTGTGCTTTATATATATACATAATGTTATGGAACTATTGCATTCTTCCTCAATCATAGATGCCAAATTGAAAAATATATTTCAAACTGAAGAGACATCAATGGGGATGGCGATTTGGCAAGAGGTAACATTTTTTAAAGGCAATGGGCATAAATAATGTCTCTAATGGTCGAAATAATGGCATGTTTTTTCTCAGAATGTTGAAAAAAATTATCCTCCATAATAATCTTGCCGGCTTCTCGAATTTCTTGTGTACATTCTTCTAGAAGTAGCAGTTCCCGAAAACAGCTGACGAAGCGACATTCCTCCTTTGGAAAGCAACGTTCTCGAGAGGCGAGAGCGAGAAGGTTGCAATTAATAAGAAATCATCAGAGATCATGTTTCTTTATTGTAATTGAAAGTAACCGGACTTTTACTTGAAGTCTAGAAGTGGCGAGAATGCCGGGATTGTCCCTCAAAATTTCAGCACTTGAAGTGAAATAAGTATACATAATATTAGACATTAGATAGAAAAAGTAAAAAGATGAGAAACATGTATGTATACAGAAAAAAAACAAGCCTAATATATAATTCGATAAGTCTACGAACGAATTGAAATAAGTGCGCGAATTCAAATGACAAAACTTCAGGGTGAAGACGACCCCGACTCCGATTAACTGAATTGATGTTTGAACGGCAAACTTCAGAGCGAAGATTACCCTGACTAAATTCCGATTAACTAAATTGCAGAATCGAGGTCAGTCGATTAACTTAATCGGAATTTAGTCAAGAGAATCTTACGTCGATCGCAACGCCGCGCCGTGCAGCGGCAAAAGCGCCAAATTAAACTATAGGTGGCGGCCGAACGCCATCTAGCGTTGCCTCGCGCAACTAATCAACAGTTCAGTTTGGCGCTTTTGCCGCTGCACGGCGCGGCGTTGCGATCGACGTAAGATTCTCTTGACTAAATTCCGATTAAGTTAATCGACTGAAATTCGAGTGATTAACCACATCGAGCCGTATTTGTGGTATTTTACCAATGTAGGATACCACAAATATATGAATTTCTTGTTATTGGACACCTGGGAACCTGCTGGTTGAATTAAACTGAGAGGACGACCTCGATTAAGCTGCAATTTAGTTAATCGGAATTTAGTCAGGGTAATCTTCGCTCTGAAGTTTGCCGTTCAAACATCAATTCAGTTAATCGGAGTTGGGGTCGTCTTCACCCTGAAGTTTGTCATTTGAGTTCGCGCACTTATTTCAATTCGTTCGTAGACTTATCCGATTTTTATCGAATTATATTAGGCTTTTTTTTTTTTTTTACATACATGTTTCTCATCTTTTCACTTTTTCTATATCTATACTTATTTCACTTCAAGTGCTGAAATTTTGAGGGACGATCCCGATTCTCGGCATTCTCGCCACTTCTAGACTTCAAGTAAAAGTCCGGTTACTTTCGATTACAATAAAATTTCGCAAGTGCAGAATAAAGTTTCGCAGATGAAAATCGTATTGGGCTATACAAAAGAACATATCATTTATTTCAATTGTTTATTTATTTATATACACAATATCGCATTTGTTCTCAATTTCATATCAATTAATATTCTCGCTTACATATTGTGTAATTATATGTACAATAAATTGTAATATCTTACCATTTGTTTACAATAAACATTTGTGATAGCTTTACGTGTGAGACATGTGGTCGGTAGTGTAGTTTATAGATTCTTATGCAAAAAGTATCGATAAATCTCGCTGTTTACTTTTATTGACGTCTCACATCTCATGTGGCATATCTTTATAATCCTAAATAAAACGCTTAAATACACGAAAAGCAAGTCCATTTTTGTTACAATTTAGATTAAATTTTTAAGGCTGGTTCCAATTATTACATGCTACATTATTGTTTCTGTGTTATGATATCGCTATCAGTGTACAATTTTTATAATTGTATATTAACTTCAACATTGCACGTCTCAAAATCAACGTTGTGTGATCGTTAGTTTTTCAGCGCTTTAAATATATATTATTATTTTTATAATCTTAACGTTGCAGGTAATAACAAATTTAAATACATGAAAAAATAAATTAGTAAGTAAAACCGAAAAGCCTTAATAACTAGGACTCGAATGTTGATAAATAAACCTGAATAGCAGCTAGCAATATAATGTAATTACAAATTTAATTTAAAAATGTGATATATTTTGATCGAACACGATGAATTCAATTTTAATGATTCTTTACAGCCGCTCGATATCATCAAAATTTGAAGATATATATATACTCTTATATATATAATATATAATCTTTATGTGTGTGTGACAAAAACAATAATTAGAAATATAATTTATACAGCGTTAGAAAAGGGAAACGTACATTTGGATAGAAAGAAATAATAGGAAAAACGCGAAAAGCTTGATACAATCAAACTTTTTAAGTAAAAAATCTAAATTGTAGCAGCTTTTCCATAGTCCGATGAAAAAAGGGCATGAAAGACGTGCCGTAAACCAGTGCTATACTTGTATTCGCGACTGATATTTAGACGTAATATCAATAGACGTTTCATCAACATCCGAATCACAAAAAGAACATTTAGTAGAATTAAGCAATTATGTCAAGTACTTGTAATGGCAGAATATAGATTACAATGCGACAAATAATTAAATATACTTTTTCTCGACACTAAGATAGATAAGGCACTATCTATATAGCGCAATAAGCGCAAGTGAGTATTGATTATTTTTGAAAGATTCACACGGAAGAGCTGCGTTTACGCTGGTGGAATTCTTTTGGGATTCAGATCGTACATACGTCGCATTCGCTTTTTCAGCTCTTGCGGAAATTTGTCGTAGCATTTCTTGCACGCGGGCTTTAGATCAAATTCGAAGAACTTCGTCTTCTGATTCATCTTTTGGTCGCAAAACGCGCACGCAAAGTGATGGACGCACCACGCCTTGTTCAACGCAGTAAAAACTAGAAAATACAAGGATTAGATTAAAAATGTTAGCGCTCGCACAGAAAAGATTCGTATAATTGTTTGCTTCTGATATTGTCGGTTCAAAGTTAATTGCAGTCAAAGGTAGTGGTTCTTAAGAACCGTAATATGAGAAACATAAATAGCTAGAGAAGGAAACGTTAATTTAAGAATCCAAAGAGAATGAGGAAAATAAGAATTCGAAAAAACAAGACTTCGAAAAACCGATTGTCCGGATTGACTTGTAATATTTTTAATATATCTGATACGTACCATCTCCAGAGATAACTTGATTACAGACGAAGCAGAGATTCCCGAACAACTGATGATAATGAGTCTCGCAATAAGCGAGACCTTTCTTCTCGTAATGACGATGACCTAAGAAAGGCTTTTCGCATTTAGCACATACGAAATGCTCTACGTGCCAATGTTTGCCGAGCGCAGTTACCACGCGTTCCTCGATGGGACGCCGGCAGGCGCCGCAAATCGGGATTCCCATTTTATCGTGACATCGTAAACAGTACAGCTCGTTCTATGTAACATAAAATTTGTTATTAAGACGATTTAGATCGGTCTTTGTAGGTACATGCAGTTATGAATTTGAAAGTGGAAGATAAATATATTATTTTGTATCGTCTAAAATGTACTGTTAAAATTACGTTTAACGTATTAAACGTTTTACGTTTAATACGTTATATTTTGTTCACTATGATGAATGTATTTATATTTTTATTTAGATATAATTTTTTATAAACACCGAGGTTTTAAATAATCATGACCTATATGTCTGATTCATATATTGTAAAAAGTTAGGGAGTTTTTACCATTTCATTGGCAGCGTAGCCAGGTCGAGACCGGACTTCTCTGGCTTCGGAATTGAGTTCTACGCCACAAGTTGTGCAATTGAAATGATATGGATGATAAAGTTCACCGCGGAATCGTAAAGGTTTGTCATCGATTACTCCGCTAGAAATTACGAAAAACGATATCAATTAAAACTTTGAGACATATATATATATTTTTTTTTTCCATTACACTACATTATAGTTTCTTTGATTCTCTAAACATTTTAGACTAATTTTCAGAAATATTTTTGCCAAGAAACTACAAGTGGTAGTGTGAGAAGAGAATATAGTAAATAGAAATCTAAAGTATCAAAGATATGTTATTTTATGCAATAATAAGGACATACTGGCATTGATGACATATATGTTTTCCAAGCACCCCAGCTTTCACATTGGCGTTGCACGTGTGGCATAGAGCTCTGCCTTGACACTTGATGAATCCCGCATCCGCTAATTCACCATTACACTCTTCGCAGCAGAAGCATTGTGGGTGCCAATTCGAGTTCATCGCTTTAATCACGCGGCCGATGACAAACTCACCTGTCGCAAAGATGATAATGTCGATTAAATACAGTAAAACGTTACCTCACATCCGACTGTCCAAGAATTAACGGTAATGCTCAAGTAATTGACAGAATTTGTCCAACTTACCACACTTGCCGCAGCACGGTGCAAATAGAACGTGAAAGTCATGCTCGCAATACTTGTATCCTTCAAATTCGTAGAAGATTCCATCTGGAAATGGCCGAAAACATTGCGCGCACCTGTAAACATTTATTAGATATTAACCCACGTGTCTCAAGAATTCATAATGCAATTTTTAGAACTATTTTTGTTTTACAAAAAACAGCAAAGAAACTCTTGGAGAATACATGTTGAAAAAGAAAACTTGTTTATAAGTGTTACACAATTTTGAGAATTGACTCCGAAAGAGAAGAATGGTACATTTATCCATTCATTACAACTATTTACTTTTGAATAAAACTTCCCAATTGTTGTCCTGTATATACTTACACAAAACACTGAGGATGCCACAATTCGCCGTTTGAGTTGACGATCTTCTCATGCGCAACGAAGCCTTCTCTGCATCGGGAGCAAAACATATGATCCAACGACATATCTGTAACCCTGTACGTAATACATAAATATAAATTTCAAACGTTTACAGTCAATTTAATCATTAAATAATAGAACCCTGTTGTAAATATATCGTAATATTAAATGCACAATCTGAACTGTCGCTCCGTTAATTAATTATGACAATTATGTTTATACGTTATCAGAGAAAACAGGAGTTTTCTGTTATATGTATGGAATTATGTCTTATATGTTTACGCAAAGAAAATGAACATTTCTCTCAGGAGATAATGCTTACCCTGGCATATTTTAATGGAAGAGGACGGTTACGCTTTGACGTTGACAAATACTCCTGGCTATCTTTTTCTTCTACTCGCTGGCGCTCAATCTGCCTTACACTGTGACTTCTGTTACTGGAACATTATTAAAAGTGGGTTGAAACAAATAATAACGGCTAATAAATATATTAAGTGCGAATTTAATACACGTTGTGTCAATAATACTCCCAATATTCTCAATAACGCTAAATCAATCACTCAGTCATCTTCTTGCAATGCATTTACGTTTTATTTTTCTCGGGTATTGTTTTCTCCTTACATATATTACCTCTTTTTATCAGTCATCTGCTATCTATTGACTTCTAACGTGTATTTATTCAATTATTGAGAGTTTATTTCAATCTGATAAAAGATATAATTTTGGAGCAACAACTGTACTCCTGAAATATCAAGAATAGAAAATTCGCGGCAACGTAAATATTTACCGAATTAAATAAAGCGGAGAGTAACGGGATTAAAAACACTACCTGTGCGACCGTCTCGTTAGCCGACACGTCCGTATTCCTGTCAGATTTTAATCAGAGACAGCCAATCCGATCTCAGCGAACGTAGCATGACCTTTTATGAGAACGAACGCGGATCCCAACGGATCCTACGGTGGCAACGGCTCGTCCTACGCCACACCCTTGGCACCCGCGGTAAGCGCGATGGCAATGACGACGACGATGATGTCAGCGCGCAAATTCGGAATCATCAAGGCGGTTTTCCAGTCGTCGAAACTGATGACTTATTAAGCAAGACCTGGCACGAGACAACCAGCCAATCGTGTTATCCAATATCCATTTCTGCAAATGTAGGTTAACTTTAATCTCGATTTGACTTGGTTTTTATTTTATTTTATTATTTTTTTTTCTAATTTTGAGAGCTATGTTAGGTTAATTATCATATCTGCCTATATGTTAGGTTAATTAATTTTAATCTCGGTTCAACTTACCTTTTATTTTTCTCTAATTCTCGTGTCCATTTTTCTACCAATGTATAGATCAGCTTTATTAGTTTTTAATACTAAAGAACTAGAAAAAGATAAGAAGTAATTGAACTGTAATTATAAGGTTAATTTGCATCGATAGAACTGGACAAATGGCTTCTGTTGCTCTCTGTCCCTGTTCGCAAAATGAGTCAATCGACGCTTCGCTCTTACGGAAAAGCGGCAAGTCGATTGGTCGCGTCGCTTCCCGTCACGTTTAACCATCAGCTGATGTCCAATTTCGTAAACACACTCTCGAGTCTCGGTAGCGTCGTTGACAGCCGGGTGTCCAACGAGCGTGATCTGGAACACTTTTCTTAATTATACGCAAATCAAAACGCATAATCAAAAAAGGAAGGAAAGGTTTGTTCCCATCGGAGAAAATGTTCAGCACCAAGTCCTTCGACGTTGTGAGCTTCAATTCGGAATTATCTCCTGCGAGGTGAGTCCGCTTATTATCATTCGAACTATCGTCGCAAAATGTATATGTATATATATATATATATATATATATATATATATATATATATAATGCTTGAATTTAATTGATAACGCGATCACATCGTTCTCTCCTAGATTGGAGACGTCTGCGAACGTTCAAACGACGGAGATAGTCTACGCCGCTGACGACACACAGACCAGAGAGACGAGGAGTATTGGGGTGTGTTACACGAGATTTTATTTGAATTGTGAAGTTTACGGAAGATTTTATTTATTACGCTCGGCAAGCCGGAGTAAATTCTTCTTGAAAAACGTGTAAATCACAAAACGTCGATAAATGCTGTAACAGCTTTCTTGTATAGCCTGCATTTGGTTCTTATAAGCGTCCAAAATCAATACTGTCTATCTTCAATAACACACTGTCTTAGTTTTTTAAATACATTAATTTTTTTTATAACTCCAGATCCAGACGGTGAACGGACAGAAAACAGAAGCGCAGGTAGATTATGACAGACTGGCAGAGTTTATGAAAAAAGTCACGCCAGGGATCCTGCAAGCTCTCGACGAGGCTTACGCCACTAACGCTTTCGACGACTACAACCCGAATGTGACCGAGGCCTCGTCCGCCAATGTAGAGTTAATAAAGAAAATAAGTACGCGCGGGTCAGAAGAGGTGGACACGTCTCCACGCGAGAGGGTACGTCCTTTTCAATAAAACTAAAATAACTGTCGTATACGAGATTAAAGTGGCTGTCACGAGTCGAATGTTTTGCAGATTAAAATAGGCGACTTGTCGTGGAGCACCGTTGGCGGGACATTAGCGGTAGGCCTCGGTCACATTCGTCACGAAACGTGGTGCGATCATCTTTCCGCGGTCCAGTTGTACAATCTCACGACGGAGGACAACGTCGCGGACGCCCCTAACAGGACATTAGAGACGGATGGATGTGTCACAACGCTGTGTTACCACCCGACGGAACCCTCCATCCTCGCGGCTGGATTGTTTAACTGTAAACTTCTTCTAATTAACAGCAACAGCAATTACGAAATTCACATCTCGTTATACCTGACAAATGCGTTTGATTTCTCAAGGGGACGTATTGATCTGGAATCTTAGGGACGACGATTCCGTTGTGCCCACGCACGTGTGCACGCACGGCGAGCGCGTAACTCAAGTGTGCTGGCGACCAAGATCTGTGCACGACGCGGACCTGTTACTGAGCTCCAGCTCAGACGGATACATACTGATCCACAGATTGACGGCTAACTTTACGACCGTTCAACCGCACAAGCGGTACGTACTGCTAGCTGCCTGACTGTTATAATCCTGTTTACGGAATCTCTGCCGCACTGCAGATTCAAGATAATCAAGGAATACAATCCGGTGGAAAAGACCAGGCCGCGTAGCGCCGGAGGTACGCGCGAGCGCGCCGCGGAGGCAGGGCTGTGCATCACGAGCTTTGACTTTTCATCGAGGCATCCCAGTATATTTGTCGTTGGGACGCAGTGTGGTGGAATCTATAAATGTAGCTTGGACAGCGTAACTCCCATCGAAGGTTTGCGTCTATATATTGTAACAAAATAATATAATAAAATTGTTCGTAGAAAACAAGAGGTTTTTATCAATTTCAGGAGACGCCACGCTTATAGATCCCGTGATCGACGAATATGAAAGGCACAGAGGTAACGTTACCTGTGTTAAGTGCTCGCCGTTACGCAATCTGTTTGTCAGCAGTGCCACGGATAATGAAATCCGTATATACAATCTTGATGAGGTAAATTTCCATGTCACATTTTCAGCCTTTTCAATAATCACGACTCCGATCCTACGAAAACAAGGAACGTTATTTGATAATCTTTATTTACCTTAATCGAGTTTTTTGTGGATGATTGGAGTTTTTGAGCTTAAAAATAAATGGCACACAGTCATACAATAAATTGTATATTACGCATTTTTAAAAAATTCTAGCATATAAATTAGCGTAAAATATAAAATTGGAGAAATGAGAAACTAAAGTTGCGTAGAATTTTACTTAAAATGCCTTTTACAATTATTTTCCACGAATATTATATCTGAAGATTTAATCGAAGCATGAATCTACTTTTTTCGCGCTTGAATATACAATCAGTACAATATCCACGCAAGAGTGCGTGTCATTCTCGGACAAACGTGACTTGTTCGCTTTTCTGCAAATAATAAATCACTTGTTCGAAAGATCAGAGACAAAAGTTTTGAAACGTTTTCTAAAATATCTCGATGACAAACATGAAAGGGGGAAAAAACTGATGTAGCAAATTTTTTACGAAAATTTGTTTCATTACGTATCAGTTAATTTTATTTTTTCGTTGTGTAATTCCCGACGTTACGTAATTGTGAATTACATTACGCAGCATGTCAGTCAGCGGACTATTTCCGTGGACAACACAGTTGTGGGATTAACGTGGATGATTGGCAATCAAGACGTATTCGCAGCTTACGGAGCGGGCGCGTGTGTGAAGTTATACAATGTTGCGGACGGTAAACCCGTGACGTGTCCGAAAGTCGAGGTGACTGGCAAAGAAATTAGCAGCTTGTGCGTAAATTCCAAGAGGTACGTGTAAGATAATTAAATTCGCATGATTCGTCACTCAAAAACTTTCTTTCTATTTCTTGCTAATTTTAAACACGATTGTTACAACTGGTGCTCGTTTAATTTAAAATATATCTATATGTCTTGAATAGCTGTAATTTACATAGGAAAGTTACAAGCTCACTGTCGAAGGTCGAACAGTCTTTCAAATGATTGCGTCGAGTCATCTTCCATGTGAAACAATTGTTAAGAAAAAATATATATACATATAATAGATCGGCCACTAAGTCCGTGCGGTTTTTTTACTTATAAATTTTAAGTAAAAAAACCACACGGACTTATTGGCCAACCTAATACATAAGCGATTCATAGTGTGTTAACGTAAGATATTAGTAGAAATTACTGGAAAAATTGTACATTTAAAAGATCAATATTTGTTTTGCTTATTATAGAGATATACTGGCGATTGGGGGTGTTCGTGCGAAAGTCGAAATATGGAAATTTCCACGTCACTTGTTTTGAACGTGGTTCTAATTTACGCAATTACTTGCGGCATTCGCTGAATGGATTGACACTACATATATGCTTTATGTATTACACATACGTAACTGTTTGTAACTGGAATAAATTTGGAACATTGAACCTTCCTGATTATATAAAGTTTTCCTTTATAGAGATAAGAAATGATGAGACAGTTCTTGATAAAACATGTTTAGATCAAGAGATATTCTAAGATAAAAAATTTCAATTAAATTCAAAGTACTTCTAAAATAAAAGTTCAACATATTTTATATACATCATGTGTAAAATAAAAAAAATATATATATCAGTTCCCTGCATATCACAATTTGATTAAAAAAAAGAGAATTTATTTCAACATTATATTTGAGCAATATAGCTCTATATAATGTAATTAAATAAAAATATAAAAAAAGCATTGAGACCACAATAAAGTTTTAAATAAAACTTTATTATATGGTCTATAAACAATGTATTATAAAAACAATTATTACCTCTGTGACTCAATCAATGCGCAGCGTAGCTCTGAAAAGGGGACACAATTTAATAGGAAGAAGTATATTTATTATATTTCAGGTACGTTGAAGATTTGTCCTGAAAAGGACAGTTTGCACGCGCGCCTCGGCGCTCGTCCAGGTCCAGATGTTCCTTGCCCTTAAAAGGGCAGTTTTAAGCCTTTGTCCTGATAAGGACAGTTTTGCACGCTTGCACGTACGTTTATTGCGAACCAAGAAGACACACCAGCGTTCGTGATGCATTTGCGGGTCCCAAAAGGGACCCTGGATAATAATGGGGGAGGATTATGCGGGAGAATCTGATTTAAATAGGATGCGGGATATATAAGATAGGAGGGGAAAGAAAATTAAAGGTGATTCTCTCGTGGAATATCTTGCAAATGTTGAAGACGGCCAGAGGCCGTGTTAGGATTCGTGAATCAATTCAAGGAAACTTATTTCTTTTTTTTTTTTTTCAAGGAAAGGGATGAAATATAGGGGGAATGGGATAATTGAAAATTTCTTCTACTCCATCCAGATGATCTTCTTCGCCTCTCACGTGAACGGCAAGATGTTGATTCCGTCCCTCCTCTCGAACACGTACCGACTTCAAGAATTCTTCGGTGTCTTCCTCTCAAAGCGGCAGCACCTATTTACTGCAAAACTCGTCAAGCGAGTCCGCAACTCATCTCCTTTTGTTTCTGGTCTCATCTCCGTCATCGCAGATCTTCCTCCGATTGCCTCCCTGCATCTTGTCTACTTCGCTCCTACCTCTCTCTCCCTCTTCCTTTGTTTCAACAATAATATGAATATGCGCGTCTCTCTCGGTTGAGGAGCGACTCGCATAGACATCACGAAATACACGAACTCCGTCCCCGCTGTAAGTGGTTGTATATAATTGCGCTGCGCTGAAATATACTCTGGAAGTCACGGAGACGGAAAGTTCCGGTAAAGCTCGCCCAGCTCTTCTCCTCTTGCGCAAAAGACTCCGAGCTTGGGTTTCTCCGCGACTTGATCGAGGAACCGAAACCCTTGCTCTCTCCATTCTCCTGGTCTGCCAACTTCACCGGAATCGATTTACCGGGCACATTATTGCACGCGAAATCTTTCAACTCCTCGGTCCTTCCTCTTGCGCCTCTCCTCTCCGTCAAACTCTCTTTCTCTCTTTTTCTCTCTCGTATTATCTCTTCTCCTCGACGTTCTCCCCTTTCACACATTCACGCACGCTCTCGTTCTCTCTCATTGGTTTCATCTGCACACAATTTTTTTGGCGTCTTTTGTATTAAAAAGACATTTTCTGGTCCGTTTCTTTTTCTTCTTGGAATTCCTGAGACCCAAGCTCCAATCACTCAGACTCAAGATACCGCTCTGCTAACGAGCGGAGAGCTTTTTTTCATATATATTTGCTGCTCCGCTCTTCGCTCCGTATCTTGATGACCACTCGCACCCGAGAAACTTGCGTTTCCTTAATCCTCTTCCTCTCTCGCTTCTTCTTTCCCGTACCGCTGCGCGTCTCTTCTTTTTATTCTTCATTGAACCTCTTTCCGTTTCGCTTCACAGCTCTTCGAGAAACTCATCGGCGTTATAAATGTGCAAAGCAAAGTACGATACAAATAGTTACGCCTTAACGCCCTTAGGCATGACTCTTATTCTCTCTCTTTTTCTTCTTCTTTCTCTCGACAATAATGCCGAGCGTATTTAAGCGAATAACTTCTGGGAAGCCTCCAAACTTCATCTCGTTCATTACATTGTCCTCCCCGATCCTTCACGCCGATTTAGTCATCCGCCCCTCGATCTTCCACTACGCCTCTTCTCTCTCTTCTCTCTCTCTCACGGCTACTCTCCTTCGGAATCTTCTCGTCGGACGCGCAAACACGAGACGATTGTTTAGCGGCGAAAACAACGGGATGCGCGTCGAAAGGTGGCCGTCGCTGGTCATCCCCACGTGGTTCCTCCTTTCTTCCTCGTCTCTCGCGCGATCATCACCGCGACGTCAACGTACTCGCATCCTCGCCTCCTCGTCCTTCTTCTCGGATCGTCCTATGTCCTATGAGATAGGAATCTCAGTAACAGATAAAAGATCACCCGGTTTTCTTTCTCGGCCGAGTTGCTCACCCTGCAGATAATTGCCTGAGATACTCCTCTCGAGGATAAATTTTCCGTTCTTCGTCGAAGGCGACGATTCTTGCAGCTCTCGGTATCGTCTCTCTCCTCCAAGAAGTGATCTTCTTGCAAAAATTGTCGAAGATGCGAAGCTGACATCGGATCGTCATCGGATGGAACGGACGATCGACAGATCTCGTTTCTGCGCGTAACGACGAGCCTCTTCCTCTCACCACCTTTCGTCCGTCGTATTCCTTCTTCCTCGTCCTCTTCTATTTTTTGCGGAATTTATCGGCCCGCTTATCGACGCTCGGATCCGACGAATCTCGCTCAAATGGGTCGCCAATGTGAACCGCACATCAAGCTCTCGGAAGTCTTCCCCTTCTTCTCGCGTAGCAAAATAATTCTCTTCTTTCTCTCTGCTCGTTTTCGAGGGCGTCCGCCCTCTCCCGCCCTACGCGTTTTTTCATTTGCTTATTTACAATTATTTAAATGTATCTCGTCGTCTATATTACTATCTTCATCATTATCGACCGACGCGATCTCCCTCCTCCTTGTAAACAATTAAATTCTTAATCGCGACATATATATATATAATATATAATGCCTATTAACGCTCCAGTCAGAATCTTAAGTATTAGCTTTTTGTTTTTCTGTTACTACATAATAGATTACGGTCGTTATCATCTATGCCTTATTTACTCTAGAAACCTCGACGGTCAATTGCATCTCGTCGCGCCCGTGACAGTGGCTGTCAGAGGGGCACGGAGGGAGGAAAAATCGTCGACATTGTTATCATCCTCAACGTTGTTATCATCATCACAGAGATCGCGACTCGATATTCTTACAACTATTATTAACGTCCCCTATTAGATTCGCAGTTCTTTCTCTCTCATTCATTCCCTTTCTCTCTCTCTCTCTCTCTCTCTCTCTCTCTCTCTCTCTCTCTCACTCACTCACGCATTCTCGACAACGGAACCAGTAACGTTGCCTATTCCTCACAATCTACTTATTGTATTCATGAAAAAGGAAATGTCGCCTCGCGATACTTTTGTCTCAATTGCGATAGGTAGTATTATAACAATCTTAATCGTTAACAACGCTGTTGCGAAATCGCACGCCTGAATTGTCGTTGACATCAACTTCAACCCTTAAAATTTTTGCGAATACAAAATGAACGCAATCGCACGCACACGAGTCGTTTGTCCCGAGAGAGCGATCGATTCTCTTAAAAGTAAAAACACGTGTCATGTCTCAATTTGTTCCCGCGTCTTATTTATATTTATGTACAGTTTATCGAGTTTTTTTATCGCACTCGCGTGTTCAAGAGAAACGACTCGCGTTGATACTACACAGTACAAGCATTATCTTTTCCTTTTTCTCTCTCTCTCTCGTTCTCGCGATAACGCATCTACATCACTGTCCCATTAAAACAGACCAAAGTTTCGAGAAACAATGCTCGGTACAAAGTGCAAATTTACGGACGAACGCAGAAAAAAAATCGGGTGCAAGAAAACGGGGGAAAAAATACGCGCGCAGAAAAATCGGATCTCTTCGCCTCGTCGCAAAATTCCGCGAAACGTCGCCGTGGTATTGTCGGTTTAATTTTGAGAAATCGCGTTCGTATCTCTAATGCTCCTCATTTAGCGCCGTACACGTTCTGAGAATCTTGGCGTTTGTCGAGATCAAGAAACGTACGAATACTGTGCTAAACATTCAAAAGAAACACGCTGCGTTTTCTGTTTTACGGTTTTTTTGTAATGTACATTTTTAAAATATATTTATCGTATTTTTTTTTATTATAGATTTATGTACGATAAATATGAACGTTTAATCAACGTTGCTTTATGGATGTTATATAAATATAAAATCTGTAAATAAATATAAATATATATCTCCATCCATAAATCTAAATAAATATAAATTTTGTATAAAATTTTGTTTTCTCGCAATATGAATCATTTTTCGTCGACGGCAATAGCCTTTTAGGATAATATCAATAAACGATCGGTCAACCTTCAGCAAGTGATAAATGACATAAATGACAAAGGAAAAAAATCTTTAGTCGATTGTATCATCTCCTTAAAGAAGATTAAGGACTTGCCGTAGATTGTGACAGTCAGTTCGAATCTTTAAAGCTCTTTTAAAGTTATACGACTTGAAATTTACATATTCGCATCTGTATTGTTTAATTCTGAATGATTCGATCAATGTTCTTCGTTTACCGATTACAATAATTTCTCTGATCAACGAAAAACATTAATGAACGATTCTTTCTTTTTGATAATTCGAGACAATGCTTCCCTACCGACGATTCGCGATTAATTTCTCGCTGCGAGATCTTCCTCTCTCGGCGATCGGATTCCACACACGCAGAAAATATCTCTCCCCCTTCTCCCTGCGCCAAGAAATTATAAGGGGAACGTCTTACGCGATTATTTACCAAATAGGGAAAGTTGCTTTCACACGCGCGCTACTTGCGACGACCATCGAACCGACGTTCCGCATCACGGACCTGCTCGCGTGCGAAAACAATTCTGATCCAGAGCGACACGTTTTTTTTTCCGGCGATCCCCCCCGAACGGTTCCACGTGCCACTTTCCCAATCGCCGCGCCGATCACCATCTGCGTTTACGTATCAGTCACGAGTTTCCACAAAGCTGGAGTTCTCTTCTCCTCGTCTCATTAAGAGATAAACAAAGGCCGATACGAGCCGAACGCAGATAATGATGCGCGAAGAATTATATTTGACAATACACGCACGTGTTGCGCTTCGTTTCTAAACAATGAGTATCAATAATCGATTAAAAGATCGACGGATCGGCAGAGAAAACGTGCCCTTGGAAGAGGAAGCTCTTTTGCACACATACGTAACACACATACTCAAGCGCACAAACATTCTCGTCCTTCGTACGCATGTATATATATTTCTATATATATATATTTTTGTATTCCTTTTCACTCTCATTCTTTTCGCACTCGCTCGACCCAGCTTATTTTGGCACGCACGCATTCTACCGCTCTCGCACACTCACACTTTCATTATCCGGAAATATACTAAACTATATATATGTGTATGTATATATATATATATATCAAGGTACATGGTCTCGATTCGCTCAAATAGTCAATGCGTTCTCTCGCCGCGCTGGGCGAACGATTCTTCTCGCTTCCGACGGCGCGTTCGCCACGGTGCGAGCGACGGGGAGCATCGTCCACGTTTTCGAGGAGACCGCGAAGATCTCCCTCTCTCGCGAGGAATAAAATGAAATCCTCCCCCCGACGGTGCCCCTCGCACCGTCGCGTCGCGCGGCCGCGTTTTTACCGCGTTTCACACACGGCGGCGGGAGGAAGGATAAAAAAAAGAATATACATGTATATATATAGTCACGTCGACGGGGGTCGATTCCCCCGTCGATCTCCCCGGGGGGTTCGCGGAGGACGCGCGCGAAACGCTCTGGCAAGCCGCGAACAACCTCCTCCCTCCCGCCACGAACGTGTCGACGAACGCGTGTCTCCGCTTAAAAAACGAACTTTATCTAGCCCCTCGAGATGTCTTTTTTAATTAATCGAACGACTTCAAAATTCACCGGCTTTGACGCACCGGGCGCGCGTAAACGGTCGGCGCTTACGCGGACCCTGAGGAATCGGTGTCCGCGAGGTGAAAAGCTCTTTCGCGGTACGATTGAGATCGAAGTTCGTGCCTCGAATTATGCTTTCCTTTTCTCCGTAACAACGAAGCTTAAAAACTAATTTAAAACAAAAAAAGAAGGAAAGGAGACTTTAACGTCGGGCAAGACGAGTGAGCAATGCGAAAAAGAGGCACGGGGCGCGTAAATTTACGAACGGCAAGAATTTTCGGAAAGAATAAAAAGATCGGAGGAATGTACAATGCTGTCGTCATTACCGAGGAGTAAATTGATAATCGATCGAGTAAAAATCGCGTAGAGAAAAAGAAAAACGAGAATTTTGCGCCGTTATTCGCCCCTCTTTTTTTTATTTGAAGAAGCTGCGGATCGTTCGTAACATTGGACCATGAGTGCTTCGGTATGTATAAACCATGCTCTCTTTCGCTCTCTTTCTTTTCCCCTCTTCTCCTTCGTTTCTCGCTTTGTCAAACCTCTCAACTTAAACCTAAATTTAAGGCTTATTTAATTAATCGACACAGTGTTTTCGTGTGGCTGCGTGTTTGTGTCCACTGTGCTCGGTATATGATAAGACGTGAGCGTGTACGCGAGTCTCGTACAATGACGGAAGGGTCGGTTTCCGAGGTCCCTCGCGAATCGCCCCGTTCGGGATTCTCCCTCCTCGGCGAACGGGAAAGCGGAGAACCCCCGAGAGCGCGCGATCGCGAGACATCGCGGTAACTCCGATTCGGAACACGTTGGTTTCGTTCACGATGAGCTTCAATATCTCCGCTCTTGCTCGAGTAGCCCGCGTCTCTCCGACGACGGAGAATCGTCAAGTTTTTCAAAGTTACCTTCCGATTCTCGATTTCTGCGTGCAAAGACCTTTCGATGATAAAACGTGAATGGACTCGGTATCGTTGCGACGAACGATCTGTTCGTTCTACTTTTCGTAAAAAAAATTCTTTCAAAACAAATTAGAGTCCTGATTAATAAGAAAAAAAAAGGTAGTTTCACGTTACGCGATACTAACTGTCCTCGTGTTTGCAAAAGTTATCCTTAAGAAGCGTACGCTAAATGTAGATAAAATATATATCTAAAAAAATGATTTACTCATCCCTGCGAGAATGTTATCATTTGCTAAAAAGCTGTATACGAGCGTTCGACTCTAATCCATTCGCGAAGGGTCATCGAGAGCTAGCCCGTTCATCCCAAACACCTCGGTGTTTGCTCGAAGAGGAAAACGGGGTTTCCCCGGAAGGTTCCCCCGAGAAGGAGCCATAAATTTGAAGTTAAAACAATCAACTCCGCAATCGATGGATTCCCCGCGAAAGTTCCAAAGCGACTCCCTTTGTCAGAACTGCTAACTTTTGTGGGAAGTATTTGTCCGAAAAGTTTCGGAGAGTCCGTAAGAAGAACACCGTGAAATTTTCCAGCAGCGTTTCCTCCCCCTACTATCACCTACTACCGCTTTGCTCCACCGTGATCGAGAAAGCATAAACGAAATGTTACTTAATTCTTTAATGGCACCCCAATAGAGTACGAGCGAGAAATAAGATGCGGCTATAATCCAAGCCCAACCGAATTGGTAATTCTTTCAAAGTGTGAAAGCAGCGAAGATATATAGCGAAAGAATATATGCACACACACATGCATAGCTATTTCTATTTATATCACGTGTACGCTTGAACGGCGAATGTGCTGCGATTTGGATTTATCCGCGAAATAAAATGAAAAATTCTCTCAGGTGATAAAATTCTCAGGTCCGTTATTGGTCCCTGAAAGTAATGCAAAAGCCAAGTTCCCGGGGCAGTCCCCCACAGCGCCTGATGTGGCCACCATGAGGATTTTAGTGGGTATGCTATGCACGTAATATCTTTCGCGATGCACATGCATAGAATCCCACATTACCCTTGGCACTGTAGCCAGCAGTGTCGAGAGTGCCTCTTTGAAGACTTCTCCCAATGTAAAAAAAAAAGTCTGTTATTGGTGATAATAATTTCGCGTCTTCGCCGAAAGGAATAATTGTCGAGAAAACGTGACTAGGCAGATATGTGCTCAAATAAAATGTACCGAATCGTTTGAGACGGAATCCGATCCTTGTAAAATAAGATTTCTCAGTTTGTCGTCGTTATATATATTGCCACGAAAAATATTGCGAGCTTGTCGGGAATTAATAATGAAGCGATTAAGCACGGATCTCTTTGCGCCTCGAGTCTCGCTCGAAAGGTCCGTGACGGCAACTAAAGAAATGTTGCCGAATCACGATGGAACGTCCGGACCATATGATCGACCACCTCGTCGATTCCCGTTCGAAACTCGTTCGCGACAAGCGTAGCGCGAACGCGACCGCGAAACTCGTGTGAAGACGCGACTCTATACCCGATCACCCTCGCGATATCGTCTCGCCTGCGCCCTTAATTAAGCCCGAGCCTATTTGCGATTTTGTACGTTACAATATCACAATTGAATGTTGACCGATAAATGGGTCGTCCCGCGTCTGCCGGTCAGCCTCCTCGTCACAAGAGAAAATCTAACCCGGAACTTTCTTCAGGGATATCACACGCACGATGACCCGTGTCGATCGTCCCCCCCCCCCAGACTTTTTTCCTTGCTTTTCTCACGGAAACAAAACTGGTCCAACGTGGCTCCGGCAATGACGTGCGTACATAGACCAAGCATTCTACTCGCGGAGCGAAGCCGGATGTTGGCAGTTCAAGACAGAGCGAGATAGTTGATTCGCCCCTAGTACTTTCTCATTTTCTAATAACGACACTTGACAGTCGATCCAAGCTAGAATGAGAAAGCTCCAGGGGCAAATCAACCATCTCGGTCTTGAACTGCCAACTTCCGGCTTCACTCCCTCCATCGCAAAAGCATAGGAATACTTGGTCTATGTATACACGTCATTTGGCTCCGGAGTGACCACGTCGAGACGCTTGAACATCTAAAACGCGCTTACTCTGAGGATGGCCAATCGCTCGTTCGAAAATGAAGCGCTGAGACTGCAGAGCGGATCGAGTCTAGTTTCGGAAAATTTTGAAATCAAGTATCCAGAGAGCTTGCTTAGGTATTCGATATCGGGCGCTTTTCCTAAATTTTGATTTATCCAAATGGACCACGAATCCGGGAAAAGTCTTCCGCGTTCCGACACACGTCAGTCGCGCTCAACTCTCTCCATTACGACGCCACTTGAAAATTCGTTTCGCAATCTCGGCAAGCTCGTTCCTCGGAACGAGCCTCGTGGCGACCCGGTCTGTCCTCAGCGCTTCAAATCGATCCGCGTCCTTCCGGGACGACCCAGCCGCGCGTCATTTACAATTACAGACTACGAGCTATCATTATCAGCTATATCTGTATGTGTGCATGTGTGTATAGTCACGACACGACGGGTCGTGTTTTAAAGCCGTAAGATGGAAACGCTCGGGTCATTATCTCCCTCCCTCCCCCCCTTCTGTCTTTCTGCCTTTCCTCTCGCGCTCGTCATTCGGTCCTCGAATATCACCGAGCGCGTTTACCGGTTTATATCAAACCGTCAAAAATTAATCACGTTTATTAATATTAAAGCGTGAAGAATACGGACATCGTATCACCGTTTCTCTCTCGTGGAAGAGAGGGAGAGCGAGAGAAAAGAGAGAAGATGCGAAAACGCGTTTCTTCCCCTCCTCTCACTCTCTCTTTCCCCTTTGCTTATCTATCGCGATGTTTCTCTCTCTTATCCAACTAATAACGCCATTACTTATCGTACCTAAACTCTATACTTTGCGGTTTTTTCTCTATCGGTTTTTTTTTTAAATCTTATATATTGTATATATAATATATGCGCGCGTACGCGTGTGGGTATACATAATATATGTATGTATATAGATATATGTATTTTATATCGATTAATCAGTTATCAATTAAAAGTTAATAGTATCTATTGAGTCATCATCACAGCTAATTTCCCGACTCTTCTTTTCGTTAAACAATTGATTCTGTCATTCGTGGCCTCTCTCCTCCACCTCTCCTCCTCTCCGTCGTTCGTCTTCCGCGTATAATCCTTCCTTTTTCGCCGGTTGTACGTTCGCGCCGTAAAAAGATCCACGAGGGAAAAATCGAGCCTGGCGCTGGCACCCATCGCCGTCCTCCGAAAATCCCGATTACACGTGGCCCGCCCTCAACGCGAATGTTCGAGTCCTCTAGCCACGCGCTCCTGGAATCTCGGGGAACAGGACGAGAACGCGTCCCTGTTTGTACCCCCAATTTACGGGAAGAGACTTTTTCCCTTAACAATCGAAGCTACAATTTTCGTTCACGCAGCTGATAATTTACACATTGGTTGTTCCGGGATCGCGTGGCTGATCGGCGCGCGCGTCTTCGCGACAACGGATACGCACGTTTTCACTTGCCCCCCACATATCTCGCATTTCTGTCTCCCTTTCTCTCACCGGACGGCAGTGTTGAATTCGTTTCCTTCTCGCTCCAAGGATCTACCGCGAGCTCTGCGACCGTGACGATTTATCCGGCCCTGAACCCGCACCGAGATAGAAAGTCTTCGCCTTTAATCGCGCGTCGACTCGGCTGCTCGGTGACCAATTCGAAGGCTCTTAAACAAGATCGCGATGCCTCGAGACGTCTCTCTAGCCGGCTCTACAATTCGCCGCGAGAACCGCGTGCGGGAAGCGACAATGAAAAATCACCTACGAAAAACAATTATAACATATAAAAAAGATAAATTAAATATCTTAAAAAAAAATAATAATAATAATAACGACACAAATTTATCGATATACGGCGTTTAAAATAATGCGGTACAGACGGTTCTATATCACAAGGAGCTGATTTGTCTGTCGCAAATTGAATCGGGAGCTGTGCGAATAAGTGGATACGTAGCTGATCCAAGAATTTACGTATTGGATTAACAAGCTGCCGGCGTGACAGCTTCGATAAAATACGGTCCGTCAAATTGTTTAATTCAGAATTGTGTAGTATGTACACCTGTTTCATTATTTGAAGTGTTTTGGACTTCTGTTCAATTCAGAGTGAGATTGCGTATAGTACATACACAAGCATTATCATTTGAAGTAGAATTCGGACTCTCGTGTAATGTTACTCCGAAACCGCCTCCCTCAAGGTCCGCGTTTGAGCAGGAATGTCTCAACCTGTATTTGACGGTTTTCAAGAAACGGTTTCGGGATACATGCGCAAGTTCGTCAACAACACGTGGAGAGATACTGGAGCAATATCTTGGGGCCCCCCCAAAATATTAGTCGGTATCGTCCCGCGTGTTGTTGCCCAACCCGCGGAAGAATAAGGAACGAGAATCTTTAAGTAAAAAAAGAAATAAACAGACAATGTGTGTGATTGCAAAACGGTTGCAAACTCACCGATACTCTGCGATTTAAAGCGTTTCAGCTCCTTGTACCGTCGCGTAAAATTAAATTCCGTCGCGATCGTCTCGTTTTCCCTTCATCGATTCTCGTGCGTGGTGTTCAAGACACGGATTTCGCCATCGTCATCGCGAACGGCGACGGCGAATTAAATTTCGAACGCGAAAGTGCGTGTATCGATCGTATTAAAAAAACAAACAAACAAAACGAAAAAAGAAAAAAAAACAAATCTCTGGGCTTGTGATGATTCGTAATTCGTGCGCATTCGTGAAAACGAGTTGCCAAACTCTCTCCTTCGCGCGTGCTTATCACGGGATTATCGATCTCCTCTCTCTCTCTCTCTCTCTCTCTCTCTCTCTCTCTCTCTCTCTCTCTCTCTCTCTCTCTCTCTCTCTCTCTCTCTTGGAACCCGGTCGCGCACGACGCGCCAAGGATGGGAAAAAAAAAGGAAAGAAAACGTGTGTCCGTTCTCGCGCACGTTCGAGAGTTTACATTCGACAAGCACTCGCGTTTGCCTCTGTCCGCGTGTATAAGAAACGGTATTTTCCTTCGATAATTTTCGACGTCGTAGATCAAACGTACGTGTGTGTGTGTGTGTGTGTTAGCTGCTATAATAGATACCGTTCGCGTATTTCATCTTACAAAACTATAGATACGGAGCGAGGAATCGAAGAAAAAAAAATCGAAATCACGCGTTTTGATATCGGTCTCTCGTGTCTCAAAATTTTGCGTTTTACTTTCCTACTCTCATTCGCGCGTCCCACAATCACACCCGTCTCGCAAACTCGGTTTTTACCTAAAGACTAATCGCCTACCGAAAAAAGCAATTGACGTAAGAGAAGAAAAGTGGACATAGACAGTTGCAAAAGAATCATTTGCAAGTTATCAAGTTATCAAGAAACTTATAAAAGAAAAAAAATTAAACATTAATTAAAACACTACGTCAAAGAATTTTGTTCAGTCTGTGGCTTGAAATAATTTTGCTTAGAAGAAAAAAAAATAAACAAAGAAATATTAAACACACAAAAATTTTAAAGCTTTGAAAATCTAAATCTAAATCCGACGAAACCACACTTGTCGATTTGATTGTGCAATGTCAAATCGATCGTATTCTCCACGCTATCGTATCGTTAAGGCCTTAGCTTATTACTACTATTGTTGTTTATTTACCCTTAAATATTATTGTTATCGTTACTATATTATATATTAAGTCCATTTACTGTGTCCGGTATATAGTTTAGAAGTGGTGCGAGTTTGATATGACAATTGCGCCCGTAAAGCATTGTAAACCAACGAAAAAAAGTTCCGACCGCCCTCCTTTCTGTCCGGCACAAAGAAAAGAACCTCCAGAAACTCGCACGAAGGACAACTCCTCTTCAAGGACGGGTCGAGTTAACGTCCGTTATCGTTAACTGTTGTTCCTGCTTTTAATCTATCTTACGAATCTCGGTCCTCCCCCATCAGGGACGCGACCGCCCTTTAAATGTCGCTATCAATGTCCCTATCTTCTCTGTTACGGCCACGATTGCGCCCTAAGAAGGAACAAGACAATCGCCAATCCGACGTTAATTAATCAGGACAATCGCGACGCTAATACTCTCTTCCCTCTTAAAAATCTTCGTCCTCGATATCCGCGTCTAAATAAAACATTAGAATACATTAGTACTTGAATTTTTCAAATGTAACAACAGTCATTGTGACGATCAATAAGCATAGATTTGAAATTGTTTAGGAATCGAGATTATAAATAAGAGAGAGAGACGCGTTTGTGAGAATTCCGTTTGCAACGGACGAACCAGCCAAATCTTCTCTTCCTGTCTCCATATCTCTGTCTCTATTTTTTTTGCTCCCTATCGTAACAATAAATCTTAAATTTACATGCAATTCATTAATAATTTTGTTGATGAAACATCGCCGAAAATCGAGAGCGCGAGAAGCGTGATCGAAATGTGAATTCTCCCGCAACGTCATGATAACCGTCATAACGTATCCGCGAAGCATATCCATTCGATCACCTCACCTCTCCATTCAGATTTCTCCCGATCCCCCTCCTACCTCTTTGTTATGTCAATCACGTTTAATTAACCCACTCGCGTAACGCGCACTGAAAAACTAAAAAAAAGCAAAAAAACTTACACCTTATACACTTATCTCACGTAAAGAGTAACGGATAGCAGTGAGTAGCGGAATAGCAAGAAAATAAAAATATCTCCAACAAAAAATGAAAAAGAAAAGTAAACAAAAATTAAAAAAAAAAGCTGCATGAAATAAATCTCCTATACGAAGCCGTGTCCCTTTACGATCCGTAATATCAAAAAAATGATAAAGAGTCCGCGAGAGAAACTGTTAATAAAGAAGTATACTGATAACGATCATTAGTCGGGCGGCTATTAAGCAACATTGTTTGTCCAGCATATCCGTAGCAACGGATCGGCAGATTGCGTACGCCGTTTGTGTCCAATTAGAGCACGAGGGGATAATAAAAACGCGCGTTAGAACACCGGCTGTCTCAAGAACGGCGTGAAGCGCGTGTGCTTCCAAAAATCGCTTTGGAAAGAGCGTTCGCGAAAAATCGTCGGACGTTGTTTCTCTTTTTTTTTTTTTTTTTCAACGCGTCGATATTGAAGTCCATCGTTTGACAAAATCGCGAAGCGCATCTTCGCTCGTGTCGTCTCGTCAGACTGAGGATGTTACTCTCTCTCTTTGTGTTTTCAGATGTTATACAGATAATATATATATATATGTATGTACGTGGGGCTCTCCTTTGTGTTCCTTTTGCAAGTTTAGCGGTATACGATAATCTAAAATACAGTATTACTTACATTTTGTCACAATGATGGGAGTTCCAGAACGCATATATATACATATATAATGTATCTCTCGCGTGCACACACATTGATCGCGGCATCGGAACGCACCGATGCACCGTGTCGTCACCCCCCCTCCCCCCCGCAATGCATAGTCTTATATAAGGTTTCAAGTTTGTATGCTGAATGTATCTTAGCATAAAGAACGGATTACGGGATATCCACTCGCGCGATAAAATCGAAAACCCGTGTGTATATATGGACCGCACACGGTGTCACCATCATAGTCATCATTATAATCTTCACATTCATCCTCATCATCGTCGCTATCATCGTCCCTCTTATTCTCGCAGTCCTTACCGACGATGATTCCCTACCGTACCTGATTCTCTAGGAGCCACTGACGGCCGCCACCTCTCACCTCGCACGTTGCTGGTGTATACGTTGGTCTTTGGGTATCAAGCCTGAACGTTTAGCACTATGCGCAGCTGCCTCGTAAATTCGCTCGCGCTGTCTAACTGGCGGCAGCCATTCACCAATCTGCTCGTCCAACGACTCGGCGGTTTAGGCACGCTCGCAGGCGACGGCGTTTCCGAGAACTTGGCGCCCGCGTAGAAGTTGTTGGTCGGGCTGCTGCTCGGACTGTGCTGCTCGCAACGCTGCTGCTGCTGCTGCTGTTGTGGTGATGGTGGTGATTGCTGCTGCTGTTGCTGTTGCTCTTGTTGTTGTTGTTGTTGTTGTTGTTGTTGTTGTTGTTGTTGTGGTGGTGGTGGTGGTGGTAGTGGTGGTGGTGGTTGCTGCTGCTGTAGCTGTTGTGGCGAGCTTCTCGCGCTCTTGGACGACGGGCTGTATGGGCTGGCGCTTTGCCGGCCGTCTTTAGCGTTTCTGACCGCGTGGCGACCGTTCTTGTATAAGAACGGCGATGATTTACTGTTGGAACGATTATGGTGGTGGTTGTGCTGATACCCGACCTTCGGCGAGGCCTGCCGGTGCACCTTGGCGTTGTCTAACTTGGGCGCGGAGTTCGTCATGGCTCGGATGTTTGTCTATCTATCTCTCCTCTGTTTCGGTTCACTACACCTCCTCGTCACTCAGCCAACTCGTCGGCCTGCAATACAAAGCAGTCCCTCAAATTCGTACATTCCTAATATTTACTTCTCTCTTTCCATGTTGATACCTCCACCGTATCTCTAAAATTGATTTGCATCTACATTGTTATTTTTTTCTCGCTATAAAAGAGGAAACGCTACTTTCTTTGTTTCAAAACGAGGACGACTATGACATTCTGGTACACTTAAAGTTGGTAAACCTATATAACAATTGTATATCTCTCTTCTCTTCCTGCTATAAAATCATTTATTTAATCGATCTTTTCTTAGCAAAAATGCCGAGAAAGTTGATCGTTTATTGCAACTTTCCAATTCCTTGCATCATAATTATAAAAAACACATTTTACATAAAAAATCGATCAAGCGTCACATTTAATGCCGCGAATATATAATAATATATTTACAATATTTTATATACTTTTTTTTTTTAATAAAAACTGAAAATTGATCGGTCAATTCATCAATAGTGTAAAATGTTAAAACTATATATAAAGAGCAGATCTTGTCGGAATTTATTATAAATTAAAAACATAAGCTCATTAACATAACTGGTGCAGTTATATTATGCCGCTCGCCTCTTGCGTCGCGTTAAATAAAATTTTTCGTTATGTCGCGCAACATGGTCTGCAGAATGTAGTGTAAAAGAACTATTGAACTTGTAAGACGTATGTTTACATAACAAACTAGAGGACTTCCTTTATAGCCTGTGCATTTTCTTTAATTTTATAAAAAAAGAAAAAAAAATCCGGATGCTTTGTTGAATGTAAGATATAGTTTATGCTAATATATATTTTGTCCTTATATTGCGTCATAATAATTTGTAATATCCGTCGCACAATGATAGAACTTTAGCATGATTGAAGGCATGCATTTGCGACATCTAAAAACTGATTCTGGTTACAACGCAAATCTTCATAGATCAACGAGTAGATGCTCAATAAAAGTCAACTGCATACTTTCTATCATACTTTCACCGTCAAATACCTTTTCCCGGAGGACAAAATTACGACAAATAATAATAATAATAATAAAAAAAATCACTGTTCTGATCATTGAGAACCGAAGGAAATAAAGTAACATTGTGTACATCCTTTCTGAGAAAACTGAAAAATAGAAACGAAATATTTGTCAAGAGAAAGAGGGATCTATAAGAGTTTGTGACGTCTTGTTTCTTTGAGAAAGGCTTCAGTGTAATTCTTTTCTTTTTCTATTTTATAAAGCATTTTTTATACAGAATGAAAATCACAGGCAACAGGAACAGAATTTCCGACGAATTGAATTCCTATTCTCCATTGCCGGTGCCTGACCAGGCACACACAGTGATTTGATTTCGAAGCCTTGAACACAATACAAAGGTATACGGACAACAAAAACAGGGAACAAGCCGGACAACGGAAATAACTCCATTTCAACTTGTAATAAAACTATTTGTTTCAATGTGCATAGGGCTGAAAAATTCATGTTAACAAGCGACAAGAAATAACCCAAAAGATATGCATCAATTAACTTTTTCAAAACCTCAACGTTCGAGCAGCTGTCCACAAAGTGAAACGTAAAAAGAAATATTTATTAAACACATAGAGTATTTATAACTTCTCATAAATAATATCCTTGTTCTTTGTTTTTCACAATCGACTCGTGACTCAATCCTCGAAGGCTCTTTGTCTTTCCGAACGCCGCGCGTCCGGCGCGGGACGAGCGTTGAGCGTTCTTCCGCACGGGAAATAAACGGGCGATAAGCGCGGCGCGTTCTCGGAACGATATCGATTCGGAAAGCTGAAAAAATAAGAAGCATAAGGAGCAAAAAAAGGGTCCTACCGGTGAACGTTGGCTGATTCGCCTCTCGGGGGGGGGACGGCGTCCCGCGTCCCTGCTCAGCAATTTTTCCAACTGCGCAATAATCACGGTATCCAGGGCAGAGCGGTGGTGGGGACGACGACGGTGACGACGCGGTGGGATAAGCGCGGCGGGGCGCCCCCGGGAGCTGTTAGCGCGATGCTACCTCGCCTCGTGTTCCTCTTCTCTCACGGTCCTCCCAGTGCGCGTACCTCGCAAATTCGACCACATCCGATGACCGTTAGCCACCTTTTAGCTCAATATATTTCCTCTCCTACCCCCTCGCGTGGCCCGCTCTCACGCCGCCGATTGCGGAAAAGCGGCGCACATACGTTCCCCGCCCGCTCCCCGGCGCGACAATAACGACTCCACTCTCTGTCCAAGATGGCGGACCACGGAGCCGCTGCGTTTGTTTGCCCTCTTCACGGCCGTAGCTTCCGCCACGACCGGCTACGACGCTACCGAAACGAATCGGATCGGGTCGCTCGCGGCCAAATTCACCTCGCTGTTGCGTTTTCCGCACGCTTCCTCGTCGAAAAAACTCCAAGGGGGCCAATCCTCTCGGGGCCCGGGGGGAGGGAGGTCCGCGCGCACGCACCGTATTATGCTCCGCGCTTCGGCCGTCGGCGTGCCCTCGTTACTTTTCTCCCTTCTTCGTAGGCGTCCTCGTCCTCCGTTGCGCCTCCAAAAATCCAGTCTGGTCGAATCGCAAACAACGATCTCGCTCCGCAACTCCGCACTACTCGGGCAGTTAAAAAGTTCAGAGGCCGTTCAGGCTCGTGTTGTCCCACTTGTCCCCCACATCTCTACTACGACACTCCTCGAACACTGATTGGGGCATTCCGCTCCGCCTGCGCTTTTATAGGTCCGACGCCGTCCCCTTGTTCCCGCGGAACGCGGAACTTGTGGAAACTTGCCGCAGTTGTCGCTGACCGCTACCCCCTCCATCGTGCGAACCGCGCATCCGACCAATCCGCGCGCGCGTCGTTTCTCCCACCCCCGTTCTCGACGCGAGTCCACACGTTCGCACGTCCGCATAACTTCGTGAAATTTCGTGCGCTTTCGCGTTCCGATACGTTTCCTAAACCGTGATTGGTTGGATCCGAAGGTAAGAACCAATCATCGAGTGAGTATTCCTATTTATATTTTCAGTGTTTAATGTTTTTACAGTGTTTGTAATTTGACAAATTTTTATCGGTAATTAAACATTTAAACGCTGAAAATATGTTAACTAATTTTCTCATTGGAACAATAAAATCGCACTCACACACAGTGTGCGAGATCTTGGACGTAGAAAAAATTGACCAATCACATTTAAACAATTCGGCGATTGACCAACATCCCCGTTCGATCCCGTCGCACAAGAATGTGATGAAATGGGATGTTTTGCGTGGTTAACTTGTGACGACGCGACGCGTGACGCGCTCAGTGGAAACTCAGCCTTAAACTTTGTAACGTGCAATGACCTTAATTATTGAGCAAATACAGTCAAATTAGCGCCGTCTTTTAGCGCATGTATGTATATGTATGTACATATGTTGTACTACGTCTTGTTGCATTTTTTTTTGCCAAAAATTCTCGTTATTCTCAACATGGCGCAGCCAATCAAGTTATCCTACCTTCGACCTTCAGCAGGCGCGCACACTCCCCCGCAGCCCGCAGCTTCTTACTTTTTTCTTCTCCTCTGTCCTATCCTGCTTTGCTCGCAAGCCGAACAAAGCCGAACTACCGAAACAATCCGAAAATTCCGAAACGTAAATGAACCAATGGCGCCCACTCAAACCCAAGTCAACCCAAGTTCCCAACGATAAGATAGGGGTCCGCTCGGTTTGTTGAGAATATTGAGAAAACGGATACTTCGTCGTACATACGTTCTGAAATTGGTTGTTTTTGCATATGAGTAAAATGAAACGAGCCTGTTGCAGCCGTAAACAAATGTCAACAAAACACGTCAATAAGATATTTCATTAGGTAAATCATTAGGCGAATTATATTTTCTTTCTCGCATCTTTCTGTAAATTTGCGTCTTTATTAGCCTTTTCGTGACACGTGTTCCTGTTTTCCTGAAGTCTGTTTTTTTTTATTTTTACGCTATTTTTTCCTTTTTTACATTACTGTATGTTTACTCTCCATAACCTGAAAGACGTTACAGATTTGAAAAGTGTTCCCGCATCTTCGTTTTCATAACTTTTATCGTTCGTTAATTTCACAGGAAATTTCGACACTATCATGGACGAAGACTTTGACTATACCGAAAATTCTACAGATAACTCAGATAACTCAGAGCCGTTCCCCATGGAAGTTCAACCGGAGACACGTCACGATAAGGTTTCCGATGAAGTTTCTAAATATGAAACGCCGAATTCTTCCATGGAAAACACAAGTGCCGAAGTAATTAATGTTCCATCAGATTCTGACGAAGACAGAGATTATTATTATACTTCTACGTCAGATGTATCAATTATTGATACTGTGAGAGCAATAGCCAATGATACTGCAACTTCGAGCCCTTTTTCACCTCTGCCAGGTGAGATTTTTGTTGAACCGTCGGTAAATTTGCAGGATCAAGTTCCAGCTGTAGCTAGTAGCGGCGATAGACAGGCTACGTCGGTTAGCAAAGAGCTCCGAAATGAAGCTATAGCAGAAGTTGAGGAAAATAATAATGATGTTACGTACACGAAGACTGTTCCCAGGATGAAGATACTATCGGAGAGCCCAAGACCGGGATGCAGTAAAGATTCTGACGATAGATTCCTAAAGCCTGCAGATGACTCCTTTAATTCGGATGAATTGATGAAGGATGCGAGACTAATACGTGCACTTTTACCCAGATTCAGTGAAAAATTGATCTATAGAATGCTTAGCGGCAATCAATTAGCGAGAAATCGTACGGAGCTTACGTTGTGGGACTTGTTACCGACGGAAAGGCCAGCGCCTCAATATTTTCGAAAACGAAAATCTTCGGATGAGATATGTATTGTGGAATGTAAAAAGAATTCCAATGTTTCTCTACAAAAAGATCAGGTAAATACGGAAACAGCCGTAGAAAAGACAGAGCAGCGTGTGAAATCTATGGTGGTTGAAAATGTCGAAAAATTAGAACATCGATCTGCGTCGTCAACGGATGATATTGAGGAAATGAAAAGGAATGTGCCTAACCTTAGCGGTGGACCAATCGCGGTACCGCTGAAAAAAGTATTTAATGTCGAAAAATTAGTAAATCTATTTGCGCGTGAGATTGAGGAAATGAAAAAGAATGTGCCAGAAGCGGCCGTCTCAAATGATACAAATAACCTTATCGCTGAACCAATCGCGACACCGCCGAAAGAAGTATTTAATATCGAAAAATTAGAAAATCGATCTATGTCGTCGGAGTACGAGGAAATGACAAAGAATCTGCTGGAACGGCTAGAAGTTGTCACGAGTAATACGAATAACAATATCGCTGAACCAATCGCGATACCGCTGAAAAAAGTAACGTTAAAGTCGTTAAAGCTGGCCCCCCTCGCTGCTAAATGTGTTGAAACAATGAACGATATAAATAAAGATGCGGATAATTTAATGCACACGATTGCGCAGGATTTAAAGAAATCGCCAACAATCGGTTCGGAGACCAAGGAATCGAATAAGTTTTCAGAAGTTAAAAAAAAATCTAAATCACTTTCCGACAATAAAACTACATGTCCTGTAGCGCCGGTGTTGCAACCAGCTAAGTTAACACTTGAAACAAATTTCCAGCAATCCTCGCAAAACCTTGAAATGCATTCCAAATCAGCAGTTCCTATTTTATCACCGCCAAAATTACGACTTACCACAGAAAATTCCTACAAATATATTAATGTAATACCAAGTCCAATACTAGCACCTAAAAGTGCAATGCAAATGAATCACTATAGACATAATGCAAATCTTGATCCAAGTGCAAATTCATCTCCAATCATAAGGTTACCGAACACGTCATCAAGTAACAAAGAAGCATCTCGATCTAGCCATTCTAGCCACGTTCTTCAACCTCCTATCATAGTTTACCCAAACCGGCTTGTTCCACGAAACGTGTCGAATGTATCGAGAAACATGGAAAAGAAAGACGCTCCATTAGCCAGTATATATACTGCAAACGTATCGCAATATTACAACCAACCATCTAGTTCGGCAGAAACCGCTCAAAACATCCCGGACCGCCAAAGAGCGAACAGCAGCAAAGCGTGTTATAATTTTGATCAGGAAGCGGGCGATGCGACTGAAAAACAGGTAAAAACGCGTGTATGTTTTGCGTAGATTAGTCCAATCTACCTAAAAATCGATTTAATTATGCCTGCATTTCATTTTTATTTGATTTTCAAGAAATAGGAAATGGCGTGGAGAGGAGAGATTTTTTTTTAGAGTACCGTAGGTGCAGGACACGCTGCGTTACATTTTCAGGCATACCGCTCAACCAAAGGTGTTCCCGAGAATAATATTTACATTTCCTGTGTTATGACTCCTTTTCCGTGACTCCTGTCTCGCGCATTCTTATCGATATCTTGACATGTCGTGTTTACCGCATTGGGTCGCGTTTCCAGTATACGTGACATATCAGTCGCGATCGCAGTTCTTCTCGCGCAGTTCGAATTCGGAGGTTAACAATCGTAAAGCACGTGCGAGTTAATTAATAATAAAAGTAATGTTTCGAAAAGCTCTAGGTTGCAACAACCCAGAGGTTTGAATTTTCAATTTACTCTTTCAATTTATGCTTATGCTTTCATGAATTCTCTCCACTAGCTTAAGCTCAAGTTTTATAAGCTCCTGTAAACTTACAATAGATTTCTTCCACTGCGGTTCACGTTTCAAATGAATAGATGTATAAATCTTTATTATTACTGTAAATATATATTAATTAATTATCTTTTCTTTTCAGCAATCAATGCTGTCCATAAATTATGGACTTACTGTAGCTTCACACAGTGAAGCATTAGATAGAATTCCAAGCGTAACGGATCATGGAGTACAGCAGAAAGATGCTGATTATAAAGAAGTAAAACCATGTGAACGCAAGGAGAAACATACAGAAAAAAGTGTTGAGAGTACAAACATAATATTGAATGAAAAAGCTAATGCGTTATACGTCAAATTAATACCCATGTTTCCAAGTGTAAAAACTCCTCATATTAAAAAGTTATGCCATGATTATACTAGAGATTATGAACATTCACTTAATGAAGCAGGATTATTCGAGCATTTAGTTGACACATTGCTCAATTGTGGCCAAGAGAATCTGAAAATACTCAAGCCATTTCCAGCTCCGAAAGAAGAACCCGACCCATCTTATGATATGAATGAGCAATATGCCGATTTATTGACGATATTCCCTGACGCAGATCCTGTATATTTAAGAAAAATTGCTGAGGAACTTCATGGAGATCACGAACGGATTAAAGAATTTGTTCAGTTAAAAATTGAAAACCCGGATTATCCAACGAGGACGCAATATCTGGCTAAGAAAAAGATTACAGAACAGCAGAAGCAGTATACGACGGATTTCAAAGTGCAACAGTTCTTAGAAATATTTCCAGATCCATTTTCATACTTTGAAAACGACAAGAGGAATTGCCAATTTAATCCGCACGCAATAGATTTTCTTAAATATTATTTCAGTAAATTGAGGGTAATCAGCTTTAATTTAAGATACACATTAAAATATTTTTTCAAGTGTGCTCAATTAATTTTAATTCTTGATTATGGATTTTTCATCGTTATTAGATCACAGTATCACGGATTAAATTTTTCAAGTTTATTATTATTATTGTATTTCCGTTCTCTACGAAACTTAGCATGATGTATTACCTTGGATTTAATTATATTTATGATTTTGGTTACTTGTTTTTATCGCAATGAAATTATAATATTTTTCCACCTAAAATCTCTTATAATATGTATAAAATAGTAGGAAAACGTACCCGAATCTTTTGCTTAATATTACTGTTTTATCATTAAGCTGTTCAATATCTCGATATTAAATAATGTACATTTAAATATGCTTTGCAGGTAAATACATTGGTGAAAACATACAGTAAATATACGAATAATTTGAGTTTAACTGCGAAGGCCCTGGAAGCTTTAAATCCCGATATGAAAACTAAACGGCATAGTAACAAGATGGTTCTAACAGAAAATATACCGTTCCTTCAAGAATGTGCTTTTATACAACATAAAGCAGAACTTAGAAAATATCTGGACGAAATGAAAGCAAAAGAAGAGCAAGAATTTAATGAGCTTAAAGTACAAAATGTTCTAAAATAGAAATCACTATTTTTGTTTTAGATAGATCATTATTTTTTACTAATTTTTTTCTGTCAGGCAAAAGGTCAGCTGTTCGAATGTCAGTGTTGTTACGATAACGAATGTATGCCATCAAAGTGTTCCACGTGCGAGGAGGGTCATATATTTTGCAACTCGTGCATAGTACGGAGTACCGATGTGGTACTGGGAGATGGCAATACACGTGTGGATTGCTTGTTAAAGTGCGGATGTGAATTTCCTATATCTGTACTTCAGCGAGTATTACCGCCAACTAAATTCAGTATCCTGCTTTGCAAGCGGCAAGAGGCGGAGGTAATAGCCGCTGGAGTCGAAGGCTTAGTGTCATGTCCATTTTGTCATTTTGCATCTATACCGCCACCGGAAGATAAGATTTTCAAATGCCTTAATCCGGAATGTATGAAAGAATCTTGTCGGTAAGTGTAATCCTGACGTTACTACTATAATTTTGATGTTGTCATCGCTTTTCACCGTTATCAAATTCTGTGTCTGACTGAATTTAAGTGTCGATGAAGATTGTAAGTTTCAGAACAGTTCAGAATGTATCAAATACTTATTTCACGGAATATTGTCTTTGTTTTAACATAAATTTGCGAAGAAACATTTAGTTTTCTATATTGCAATATGCATTTCAAAATGGTTCAGAATGGTTCGGAACTCGGAAAAGATATTTACAAGTAAACACGTGACTGCACATTACTAATAAATTGTTTTGGTATTAGATTATGCAAAGAACTTAATCACATTCCTCTGAAATGCAACGAAAAGAAAACAGAGTCTGCACGTAAATTCTTGGAAGAAAAAATGACTGAAGCTCTGGTACGAAAATGCTATTGTTGCAGCCGAATGTTTTTCAAGGAAGAAGGCTGTAACAAAATGACTTGTGTATGTGGTGCTCAGATGTGTTACATCTGCGACAAACCAGTAACTGATTATAAGCATTTTCAAGGTCAAGGAGCAGAACGCTCGAATCTGTGAGTTTTGATAATATGCAATTTGACATCATTGTGCAATCGAGTCGACATTATTTTACTTTACCTTTTTTTTTTTTTTATTAGTTGTCCGTTATGGAGTGATGATCGTCGTATGAATGCCGAGTCTGTAATCAAAGTTTGTAAGGAAACTGTAAAGCAGATTAAAGAGAAAGATCCTAAAATTGATATAAATGTTGATGCACTTTTACCAAAGTTACCGCCTAAAACCAGAGGACCTCATGATGATATTCCAAATCCAGTGGTATATATACAATCTGCATATTCAAATAAATACGCATTTAGGCCTGGTTACACCAACGTCGCCTAACTTGAACCTTAGCTTAACTCACCCTCCGTCTCTTTCTAAGGAGGACAGTTAGAAAGAGACGGAGGGTGAGTTATGCTAAGGTTCAAGTTAAGCGACGTTGGTGGAATCGGGCCTTAGTGGTTTAAAATACGAATATTATATGTCTAGAAAATGTAATTTTTAACATGGAACAAAAATTGTACATATTTGGCGAATGGTCAAATGTAAATTTCTAGATTTATCACATTATCTACAGTTCGGAAAATGTAATAATTAATAATTCAAAATTTATCACAAGTATATGTACATACGTATAATATTTATGTTCTAAGCCACATTAGTGAATAAGATATTTTTAATGGTATATGTTTCATATTTTAAAATTGCATATTTAATTATACAGGGTGTATAATTAAAGCCTAAGGGCTAAGTAAGTACACCAAATTAAGGAAATTTCATAGCTTATTTTAGGAAGAAAAGATCCTTTAAACATCCCCTAAACTTCTTTGTTTTCAAAATACGGGGGTGTCAAAGTTGTGAAAAAAATATGAAAATTTCGAAAATCTGGAAAACGTTTAAAGAAATTTTATTCAAATTTGGTATGCGTACATGTGACATTAAAACCATTTTCAGTACCAATAAAACTTTTTTAAACGTTTTCCAGATTTTCAAAATTTTCATATTTTTTTTTACAACTTCGAAACCTGTGTTTTAAAAACGAAACAGTTTAGGGCATATGTTTATAGGATCTTTTCTCCTTAAATTAAGCCACGGAATATTCCTCTCAATTTTTGTACTTGGGAAACACGAAACACCCTGTATATTAAGTTTTGAAAACTATTTTCAGGTACCCAATAGGAATGCGAGGAATGTGCACTATCCATTTGGATGACAACTTTTGCGTTACTATTAATTACGATATCGAAAACAATATATATATTCTTTACTCGTTTGGTTCTAAAATTTCATTTAATATTTTGTCATATATTATTAGAGCATTTTTCTACATACAATTTACAAATCTATTCTCGACACAATACAAGTAATTAGTTAAGATAGTAGTAGATGAGTCAAAACAGTTGCTAGTCTTGTCCAACCTTATGCAGTCATGTACATGATGATAAAAATGGAAGTACAAAACACAGAAGCAGGTATTATAATATATAAATTGAGGAATTGGACAGTGGAGAACAGTTTTGATTTTGAAAAAAATAAGCATGAAGTTGGAATAAGTTGAAGGAAAGCACTAAAAACCATGATAAACTTTATTTCTGAATATATTTCTAATATATTCAGCTGGCATATAAATAAAATAACAACTTACATCGTTACTACGCCTTCAATTCCTTAATTTATAGCTATAAAACGTTATCCTAAACAATAAGCAACTGATAATTTAACTTAACGTAATTTAGTATTTTTTATATGATATGATAAACTGCAACGTATTTTTTTACGAACGTGATGAATATTATTTCTGATTATTTCTAGTATTCAACTGGCGTATAAATAAAATAACTCACATCGTTACCACGCCTTCAATTCCTTAATTTATAGCTATAAAACGTTATCGTAAATACATTAAGCAACTGAAAAAACACTAAATTAAGTTAAAATAATTTAACTTAATTTAGTGTTAAAATAACACTAAATTAAGTTAAAATAATTTAACTTAATTTAGTGTTTTTTATATGATAAGATAAACTGCAACGTATTTTTTATGAGTTCACACATGAAAAATATATTTGTTCCTATTTTGTAGAAACAGTTTATAATATAACCCTTCTACTTCTTTTAGTTACATGCTGATGGATTATCTATTGTGTAGAGTAATTATTAGTTATAACGGGAGTGCTGCTGCTTTTAACTTTTAATACTTTCTAAATTTTCTTACCGTTCCCACATTTTTTGTTCAAAGCGTAAATTTATGTGCAGAAAGCGTTAAAGGTGCGGAGCAATAATAAAAACTCGTTGAACAATCAAATGTTATATATGTCTGTAATGTATATGTATGCGGTAACAAATATACGCGCGTTTGAATTTTAAATGCACAATATCTTTTTACTTTTTATATAGACAGGATATATTTTCGATAAATATTTATTCGATGCACGTCTGTGCAACATTTCACGAGGATCAGAATTGAATAAATTATAACAAAAAAAGTAACATTTACACTCCGATAAAACTTCGCCGAAAGATTTTGCTTATTCATTTTGCTGATTAAAAATTATGAGATATGATGAAAAAATTAAGAAAAAAGAAACGTATTTTAATTATATTTTAAATTCGATGACCGCACGATTAGTTTATTAGTTGTCGCCAATTTACATTTTGTCCGTTGCACCGACGATCTCGAGTGAAGTAGATTTCAGAATCTGAATAAGATGCATCAAATCGACACAATTAGAAGAAGTATGAATATTAATGAGCGATAACGAATAATTACGTAATACAGTGCAAATAGCGTTCGAGAGATTTCTTTAACAAATTTGCAGTGCGCTATTAGCGATAGGTACTCGGCAGCAGCTATTGACATTTTAATGAAGCTAAAGCCTGGGCATTCGAGGGGGACTCCTGTACGATTACGTTTGCCGTGTCTATAATTATTTCGTATTTAATCCCCGAGAGAGGAAAATAACCGAAAGCAGAAATAAACTCTGTACTTTGTGTTAAGGTCAATTTCCCGTCAGTATAAGCGATAAGAACGAGATAAAAACGAAAGCCGACATATGATATCGAGAAGCACCAATTTCGCGATATAACGAGCACTCGTTATATCGCTGGAACGGCCTGAAGCTTTTAGAAAGGGAGCAGTCGCGAATGGAGAGACTCTTAGGTATGATTTCTACACGAGTTATGAGAAATTTCGTGAATATAAAAAAAAAAAAAAAACATTTTGAAAGATTCGTAGAGCTAAGTGGGCCACAGCCTGGGATCAAACAGAGATATAACCGAAGACCGATTGTTATATCCCACTGCTAGTGAAACCATTTGAGAAGAGAAGAACGGCGATATTTTGCCGCGATAAGAAATATCTATCAGGATGGATACGGACTTACTGCTTATCCGTGTGCCGTATCGTCGTTGCGTACCAGTGGGGATGAGGGAGTCAAGCTCAATAAGAACTTGGAAATTCAGGTCAAATTCAATAATCAAGTTTTATTTCTAGGATTCGAGTAATATTTATTCAAGGAATAATATTTCATACATTTGTACTTGCAAATTAATACCCGATTAGTTAGTTTCGAATTTCAAATCGATTACCTGCAGGATTCAAGATGTACTTATAAGCAATTTCTAAAGAATCGAATCTTTTACAAGTAATGCTTGAATATATTACGTTATAATATGTCATTATATAAAATTGTATAATGAAGAGAGAGATCTCCCCCCAGCAAACACCAAGTAACACATACTATAGCACATATGTGTTATATTGCATTTACATTCTTGAGAAAATTATAGCTAGCATGTTTTCTTGATGTTTGCTGGGATATTGTGTGTGTGTGTGTGTGTGTGTATATATACACATTATATTTTTTACACACAACATTTTTAGTAAAGTACTCATTAAAGATTCGAACATATTTGATCCAGGTTCCAAGTACTCATAGAGGGTTCGAATACGTTTCGTTCAGGCTCGAGTATACTTGAAAGTATTGCTTTTATCCGCATCCGGTCCACATCAAATTTTGGACACGAAACAAGTCCGTATATCTGTCTTTAGAGCAAAGAAGAAAGAAGGAAGGAAAGAGGCTGGCCTCGGTGTACTATATCTCGGGATACGGAAACCTATACAAAAAAGGAGGAAGAAGGAGAGGAATAAAGATGTGAGGGAAAATATGTCCTTGTCTGCGTCCTCGTTATCGGCACGAAGAGTCGGTTTTTCTGGACAATGTTGCGTCCGCGATAAGGTTGAACGGACGGAGAGCCATTCGCAGATCATCGGTTATTTTCCGAGGTTCAATCCCGATAAGAAACCGCGCGGAAAACTTACTTATCGCATCGGCTAATCGGAAACGTCTCGTTTCGATCGAGGATGCTCAAGGACTCCCGACGCCATCGCCCGAACAACATCGCCGAGACGTTGGCGGAGTTCCAAGACTCTTTTTTTTTCGTCTCTAAATCTCTTGCCGGACACTTGTCTTTGTGTCGCTTTACAGGAGACGCGGTCGTACCGGATTCTGAATTCGAAAGAGAAAGAAAGAAAGAAGATAATGTGTAACGTGCCCGCAAAATAGGCGAATAAATGACCGAGAGGATTAGACCAACGTAAAAACCGGCTTAATTAAACGTCAAGACATTTATGTCGACTTGAACTTCTCGCGTGTAATCGTCCGGCATTCCGAGTGAGTCGCCGTGTGTTACGTACGTGTGTACAAGCGTGCGCGAGTCGACAACGTTATCGCTCGCGGCAAATTAAGCGAAATTATATTCGCCGCTCTAGAAGGCAAAATAACGAAAGCGAAATTTAAGGCGGAGGATAATCGGCGCTCGGCTCCGAGCCCTTCTCTCCCATTATCTCTTTCTCGCTCTGTCTCTCGCTCACTTAATTTCATATACGTAAATACATATCCGTTGCATACACCGCGCCGCAAATTCCCGCATAATAAATCTATAGGTAGATAATGTTATTCGCGCGATTCCGTGGATGCGATCGTATAAGACATCATCAGATATAGGGATAAGTTTTTGTCGATGTAAGAAAAATGAAATAAAAGTCGATTTAGTAGTTTAGGACGTCGAGATATTTATGAGCTAACTTTTCGAGTGTTTCGGCATTTTTAACGAGCCGTCCTCGTGTGTGTTTTGTGTATTTATGCGACATTATTAGACAAATGTAACTTTTATATCGAGGAATTATTTGTATTTCGTGTTAAAGCGAACTTAAAATATCTTATCGCATTCGCGATAAATCTTAATGTTAATGAGGAGTGATTATGAGACACGAAGAATTCAAATTCAAAATTTAAAACTTGAAATTTTGAACATAAATTTAAACCTTTCCCAGGTAGCAGGAGACGTCCAAAGGCGTCTTAATGGCGTGTTATCGACGACAGAGATGTTATCAATACGCCATTAATATGTCACTTCTGCCCTGGGTCAGTTTAAATGAAAAATTTAAGACTTAAAATTATCGACGAGAGATGGGACTCGCGTTATAGAAGTAATTCTACCGCAAAGATCGGAGATATAAAGCTGACGTTGCTGCAACGGTATATCTCACAATTGTGCGGAATTGCACTAATCGTCCATATCTTGAGGAAAAAAAAAAAAAAACCCGCGCTCGTATGGAAGTAATTTACCACGTAATACGAGGTTTGCCGCGAACGCGAGTGGAAAACCGCGTTGTGAAAAACGAGGGCCTATCGCGATTGGTTTTCTCAGGGAAAACGCTGGACCAGTTTAGGGTGACCTCGATTAAACGTATATCGGGCGATATATACCTGTACCGTTTTATTAGCGCACGCGATACTATCAATTTCCTTATCGCGCGAGATCGGTGTTCGACAGAACAGATTGGATTCGCTAAAATTCCATGCAACGCAGTTTGGAACATTCGAGTCAAATTATAGATTTAAGTTAATCGAAGCTCGGTCGAGAAGTCGCCCCTTATATCCTTGCAGAAATTTAAATACCGTGAGTATTTGGCTGGCGATTATAAAATTTAAGGATTGTTTTTTCGATGCTTTTAATATTCAAAATGCCCAAAATAAGTAATCAATCACTAGCCGAATAATCGCTTACAGTATTGAATTTCCGTAAGGGCAATCTACGTCGGAAGTTAATCATCGGCGTGGGGATAATCAGTGGGGATCGGCCTCTAATGTCAAGACTGTCAAGACTGTCCGGAGCGAGCCACGAGCCACACGATGCACGGAGAGATCCGCTCGTCCGCTCCGCGCGGCTCGGCGGCGCGAAAGCGAAACGCCACAACCCGCGACCCGCAACCCGCAACGCCGCGCCAGGTTGCCAGACTGCCAGACTTGTCAGTTGTGCACGAGGCGCGAAGCAGTCCGGGCGGTCGTCGGCGAGCTTTCGGCTATACGATGGTCACGTTGCTCCCCCGTTGCAGCCGATAGTAGAAACGGAACCTCCACGCCGGCCCACGGCCCACGGCCTTTAAAAAGCCGCTTTTGCTCCAACGCTTTTTTGCCGTGCTCGTATACCGGTACGTAAACGTGTCTTCTATCTATTTTCTGCCCCCGGCTGCGTAATCGGGCAACTCGCGCTGTATCGATCGTCCCGCGATCCGCGACACGTACCGATGTATATACACGTCCGCCGGATAGTACGTGACGGTTCTTGTGCGTCCTCCGAAGTGGCGTCGAGATGCTTTTTGTCGGTTTTGTGAAACAAAGAAAGTTATATGTCTCTCATATTTCTAGTATGTATAGATAAAACGGATTTACGTGCATTTTTTATAGCCAAAATAATTATAATGTAACTATTTTATATAATATTTATAAATGTTTATAAATGTATAAAAAATATATATATATATATATGTGTGTGTGTGTGTGTGTGTGTGTGTGTGTGTGTGTGTGTGTGTGTGTGTGTGTGTGTGTGTGTGTGTGTGTGTGTGTGTGTGTGTGTGTGTGTGTGTGTAAAATAATATATATACATTTATAAACATAATATACAATATAATTGTTATACATATAAATATTTTTATATACAATTTTATTTACGAATATATTTATGAATATATATAACGCACACAAATACGTAATATACATGTGACATACGTGTGCATTCACACAATTGATTTCAGAAAATGATTTTCCAATTGGCGCGCCTCCGTTGCGTCACGCGCTTTACGGAGCCGCGATCGCTCTTAATGTATGCCTTTGTATTCGATACGCGCGCCGGAAATGATTTACGGAATTTATAATCTCGGCCGCGTGCCCGATTCAATCGCGAAAACGGCCACGTCTCGCTCGCTCAATTCCACGCTTCCGACGAGCGATTCTTAACGGAAACGACGCGTTGCGCGCGCCGCGCCGTTCTCCTAGCGGTCGCGTCGAAAGTTTCATCCCCCTTTATGCTCGACGTTTAATGTCCGGACACATAGAAAAACTTAACTGCTTAAGGGCCTTGGCACATAGAAAAACTTAAGCGGTTAAACTTAAGCGGTAAGAAATCAACGGTATGGATTCGCTACCGCTTAGGGCCGTGCCTTAAGTTCTTGACTGTGATTGGCTGATTTGCTTACTGCTTGAGTTTTACTGCTTAAGTTTTTCTATGTGTCCGGGCCTTAAATTTAACTGCTTAAGTTTTTCTATGTGCCAAGGCCCTTACGCGTCACGGGGCACGTAGGCCCCGAAGGATTCGAAGAAGTCGAGTCGCGCGTACGCATTGTAGAAAGCGTCGCGTCGGAGGTCGCGCTAGGCTCCTCGCTCCCGGCTCCAAACGATTCCCCGGATATTACCGTTAGAACGATCCGGCCGCGGCGCAGTTTCTAGCGAAGCCGCGGTGCGGTGGGGTAAAGCCCCTTGCGCAATGCCAGGCAACGGGCAATAGGAACAGGAAATAACCAAAAAATTGTTAATTATACAACCTAAAAAATTCGAGTGCTACGATTGGTTGGCAACGGGCAATAGGCACCGAATTTTCAACGTGACGGAAACTCTGCGTCTATTGCCCGTGTTATTATTTATTCTGCATTTATACACGATTTCTTATTTCTATTCCCTGTTCCTATTGCCTGTTGCCCAGCATATTGTGCAAGGGGCTTAAGTCGTCGTTCGTCATTCCCGCAATTGCAGGCAATGCGGGCATTTCAGCTCGTGAGCGTCCATAATTATTCTCCCCCCCTTCGAGATCCCCTCGCTCGTCCCCAACAAGGTTAGATCGATCGCGACCGTGAATTATAACTCGTTGCGGTGCCGAGTGCCGAGTGCCGACGGTAAATTAAGGGCCAATTCGTTTTAGTGACGCAAGTCGACGCAAACATCGTTCTATCCTTCTTGGCATTCAATGAATAACAAAAAGGGAGCTTTCCAGCAAGCGACACAACTCGACACAAGTATCGCTTTATCTTTGTTGCTCATTACCAAAAAAGAAAGATAGAACGATGCTTGTGTCGACTTGTGTCACTAAAAGAAATTGGCCTTAAATTATCAAAAATCATTTTCCGATGCGCGTTTTTCAGTGTCGCGCCGCGAACCGCGGTCTCTAGGAAGAAAAAAAAAGAGAGAGAGAGAGAGAGAGAGAGAGACAGGGAAAAAGTACCCAGGGAAGAGGAAAAGAGGAAACTCGCTTCCGCCTTTCGATCTGCAAATCCGCGTCTCGATATTCTCGATTCTCGATCGCGAACGGGTTTGGAAGCGTGTTGCCTCGACCTCGCTATTTCCCCCTCGCTTTAACGGGATACCGCAAGGTTTCTTTCGTAGCGGCGTAAAAACATAATTTACGAATGAAATGTGGATCGTCGCGCGTCGGTGCGGCTCCTTGCGGCCGTCCGTCACGCGGGCGTCACGCGTCACGCCAGCGCGCGGTCGTAAAAGTTAACGGCGACCCGCGACGTTAACTTACCGCGGATGACGCTTTTGACAAAACGTCCGGAATACACAATCGAAATGTGTGCCGAGAGACGTAGGCGCGTACCTGGTGCATTATTTTTGTGAAAGTAGGACGTACGGTCCCGCCGCGCTTATTCGCGCCGACTTCCACGTCTCCCCGACGCCGACGTGACTCCGCTTCCTCCGTCACTTATTCGCTGTAATATTCCGTCGCGCTTCGTGCCTCTTTCGAGGCGCAAAAGTTTCTTCGACAACGCTCAACGAACCGTCGATTCGGCCTATCGTTCCTATTATTCGGTGTATTCTCACGCGATATATTGTTTTATGGGGGGGGGGGGGACGGAAAGTTGAAGTTAATGGTCTATCCAGACAATCTTGCATATAGGTGCATAACCATAACGGATTGGTCTATTTCCTTACGCACATGCATATGGACCAATCAATTCTTTTACGCTTATGTTTATGCGCTATGCAAGTTTGTCTGGATTGACCTTAAGGCTACGGAAGCAGAAGCGAGTACTATTCTGCTTCCTTGGTAGTTTTTTTTTACTCGCGCATTTTTACTGTCAAACAATTAACAATTGTAATCGTGACGATGTGAAACAGAACGCGCTTCGTGTATTATCCGCGCTTTTAACGGCATGCGGTAGCCTTCGTAGCTATCGCGAGACGAGATAAGAGCGCATTTTATTAAGTTTTATACTTGTATGTTCTGCTTTTTTTTCCCCGTTGAATGGATCGGCTTTTTGCTCTAATTAACTCGTGTAAATTGATTATACTCGATCACGAGAAGAATGTTTTTTTCCTCTTACAACCAACAATAATAGTAATTGTAGCAAACATCGCGCGATGTACTTGCGTACTATCTTCACGTTCGGGTTCGAGACGACGCCGACGTTTCTCATAATAAATCGTTCAAAGATTTTATCGGTTTACGAAGAGAGTTTCTCACAACGAATATTAAAATTTTTCTTTCTAATATCGCGTGAAATGGAAAATTCTCGGGAGACTGTATAATTTCCACAACCAACAGTTACATTTTCTCCAGAAATACTTTAGTTCTTTCCTGGCAATTATTTGGAGCGTTCAATAAAACGTTTATATAAATGAGAGTAAATACTATCAATCTTTTGTTATCTTATTTTAGAATATCGGGGAGTTAAAAATTATATTTTTAAATTAACTGTTAAAATTATATATTTTTAACAGTTACATTCTCCCCAGAAATACTTTAATTCTTTCCTTATTTCGATGGTTCAATGAAAAATTTTAAATGAGAGTATAAATTCTATTAATCTTTTGTTATCTCATTTTAAAGTATCGGAGAGTTAAAATTATACTTTTATCAAAATTTACAGGACATTCACAATTTCTTTATCAAGTTCGCGCATTAAAAAAATTTACTCGTTAAGTAAACACGATTTCGTTGATGGCGTGTATAATAAATACGTTGCATCATTTTCGTAATCGTATAAATAATAACGATAGCGATTCAGTCTTTTGCGCAACGATAAAAACTACTTTCACACTCGCACACACGCGCGCACGCGCGCACACACACACACACACACACACACACACACACACACACACACACACACACGCACGCACACACACACACACACACACACACACACACACACACGCACACACACACACACACACACACACACACACACACACGTCGAAATCATAATGAATCGCAATGATATAATATATTAAGTACGTTAATGACTTCTTGATCCATGCGCCAGACTGCAAATAGTGCAAATAAATAATTCGCAGCCATAGATAAGAAAAATAAAAACGCGGGCACGCGCGATCGCCCGGATTTTGTGTGTGATTCTTTGACAAACGATTCGGAAACAAATATCCGCCGGGCCTTTTTTCTTTCTCTCTTTCTGCGCTCGAAAACGCGTGGTTGACAAATTACGCGAGATACACGTTTGTCGACACGTTTGAGCCTCCCGATCGCCAACCAGTCTCGCATTATGCCGGATGCATAATCGCGGGTTCGGGAGTACTCGCGGGCTCACGGTCGGAGTAAAAGTAAAAGTCGTAGTATATAAAATTCGCGACTCGTTGAACTTAAGATCAATGTGAAATGTGAATGTAACGGAAGGCCAATGCAAGCCGAAACATTCCTGTCCGCGCGCCAATCCGCTATTTTTGTCCTGGCGTTGACTCGCTCGTATGCTAATTTACAACCGTCACCCCGTCATCAATCTCTCTGTAGGAAATCGACAACGATTGGTCTATTAGCGGTGGACAAGATGAAATCTCGTCTCGAAGGAAATGTCCGTTTTTTTTTGCTTCCTCATAGAGGAAACTTTGTTTTCGTAAAAAAAATTTTTTTTTGTTTTTCTGAATGTGTTTGGAATGTTCTAAAATGTCGAAAAATTGCAATTAAAAAAAATGTCTGTATGTATGTGTGTGTGTGTGTGTGTGTGTGCCCAAATTTACCGAAATTTCTATAACTCCAGAACTGATCAACCAAATCTTAACGACGTGTATATGAAATAGGGGTAGAAAAAAAACTGAAGAATATAATAGAATTAATAAAAATTGCTAATAATCAAGGGGTTCTTTTTTAATAAAATTTTGAATTTGCAGAAATGTTTGTTTATGCTTTAATTTCCGCAAATTCGGAGATATCGATCTATTTCTAATTTTATTATATTTTTCAGTCTTTTCTACCCCTATATTTCATATATACGTCGTTAAGATTTGGTTGATTAGTTCTGGAGTTATAGAAATTTCGGTAAATTTGCTCTAACTTCCGCAAATATTGAGATATCGGGCTTCTTTATAGTTTTTAAGTGTGCAAGTAGAATCCTTTGCTCACAAAGCTTCCTCTATGAGGAAGCCAAAAAAATAAATATTAACAATTATACATTAAATAAAATAAAAGCTTCCTCATATACATTAAATTTATACATTAAATAAAATAAGCTTCCTGTGTAATAATGAGGAAGCAATGTGCAAGTTTGTAATTTGCACCCTTTCCTCTATTTTCGATTGCAGCGACGTATAATACGATTTGTGCGATTATAGGTTGCCGATGTCTAATTTTATCGTGATTGCTCTTTAATCGCGTATTAAGTCCGTGTCGCTGATACGAGTCGCCGGTAAAAAATTATGCAAAACATTTACGAGAATATAAATCCTTCGCTTTTCATGAATGCAATGCAGAATGAATAATGAGAGAAGAAGGTGTCGCACGGTATAATCGGTTTACGATTATTGTAATTGGTTGATAAGATACAGGTTCTCGTTACCTTGAGGTACAACAATCGCGTGAGAATCCACGAATCATGCTGTTTGAATAATGGAAGGAAGCCGCGGTCTTTACGTAAGCTCGCCATGCCGTGGAATTGCAATTTGCGCGAAAATACCGGATTACACGTACATATTTACGGATATAAACGCTGATGTGTTTGCCGGCAATGTATTAATTTACGGACGCGTCGAGAAACGAGTAAACAAATACACAGCTAAACGATTATCGATGTTGTAGCGATTTAATTTAAAAAGAATATATATATACATTGTATATATGCCCGACAAATTTCTGAAATATTGTAATATATGATAATTCCTGATATATGTTCCGTTTCATTAATTTTTAATCAAGTTCCGCGCGATTTCGCAGGCCCATAAGTTGCTGTCAAAAAATTAGATGGACATGAATTCATTGGTGAACGATCGACTTGCCGCAACTGCATTAGCATATGATACGGCGATCTCCGAGAAATCGAATCGTTGCGTCGTAAACAAAATTCCTCGAAGCGAGATGCGCGTTACGCCTCGTCACACTTTCAAAGTCCGATCTTGATATTAAAGGACATTACCATTGTCGTGTGGTTTCGCTGACAATGAGCAACGCGACGGGGCTTATCGTCGGCGTCGTGACGCGGATGACCTTGGAAACCGCGAAAGCTGTGTATCTTGTGTATCTCTCCCGATATACGGCTTCCCCGCGGTAAGATTTAGAGCACACTCGCGCGCGATTATGTTACGTACACACGAATGTGTGGTACGACCGCGATTTTGCTTCCGTCAGTCATTGGCCGCGTGGATGTTGCGCTAAAAGCTCTTGTGTGCGTGCCGGATGTTATTACGTAAAATAGATTTACGATTTACTTCACCGTTATTTGCAATAAATTCGCCGATGTCGTGAGTGCTTTGTGTTAGCTTAGCTGTATACCTGATAATCCGCGGCATAGGGTGACGAATTAAGGACGTGGCTGAAGATTATCTTATGAAACGCGCTTATGTCATTTCGTGTTTTTAAAATTTATGTAAATTGTAAAAATATTGTAGAATCTCGTCGTGCTGCAATAATGGCGACTATGCATAACTCGATTCTTGTACTTTTATTAAAATGATTGTCAGATATTTTTACCGTTTTTTTATTTAAACATTTTATTGTTATATTATCGACACTTTTATTATATTTTATTTATCAACTCGTAGATGAAGTTTATTTATTTATAAAAGAAAATATCTACCATATTATATTGGAAAAATAATTAATTTATCAATGAATCATAGGCGAGTTGCGATGAATCTAACTTCTTCCACGTATATAGATACGTATAATCATTTGTTGGAGTTTGATCGGTTTTATCGGTTTGACAAATTGGCATACGTTTGTGTTTTCCAGTTACTTTTAATTAAAATCGCGCTTTGTTTATCGAATAAAAACTCGCGTTACTTGTGTCGCTCTGTTTTTTTTCCCGGGTTCGTAACGTTCTGCATAGGTCATGCAATAAAGTATCCGATTGCAGATGAACATAATTTTGCGAATTTATGCGCATATCTATTAATCGCCGCAATTTAATTTACGAGCAACATTTAATTTTTTCAGAGTAGCAAGACTATTTAGTAACCTTGATGATCTTCGACGACGGAAATTTACATAAACTATTTTAATTTATTTACTCGCCGGCACATATTTAGCGTGCAAAACAACGGAATATTTAACGCGATCATCTGAAATGCAAATGGTCAGTCAAGCATAGTTGTACATACATATTATATACCATATGCCATGCCTTTCGCTTTTTAATCTATTCAGTTTATTATTATTATTGATTAATAGATTAAATTAACTTCACCCTCCGGATTTACAATTACCATCGATCTTTGTTTTTATTCCTCTCTCTTTTTCATATCTTACATTATATCTCTTATATAAAGGTTAAATCTTGATCTCACAGAAAACTAGGAACAATGGATAAGAAAGCTTATTAATTATAATTATCTCGAGGAGCATTAAAAATAATAATATAAGTAATTTAAGAGACTATTAGAATGTTAATTAGAACAAGACTTCGCGTAAAAATAGGCGTAAAAATTTATTGTTACAACAATTTTATTTCCTTGAAACGAATTGATGGGCGACAAATATTTTTGAGAAGCGTTTGATTAAAGAATTTGCGAAAATATTCTCATAAAAGGCTCTTAAGAAATTGTTCGTAAGATTGACAGAAAAAAAAAGAAGAAATTTTATGTCTTTTCCACCCGAGCGCCTCGAAAAGATCGTCAGAAAGACTCTTAAACAACTGCTCGTAAAATTTAGAAGAAAATAAATTTTATTATCTACGCCTCGAAAACTCAAACCGCTCATTTGATTTACGGATGGGTTCGTTCCTCAATCTTGCAAGCAGATTATATTAATTCTCAGCCGATTTGCAAATCGGAGCGCGGAGGAACCGCTTTCTTGGCCCATCGAACGAATTCTGTTTTCGTAGCTGATATCGAAGGCCCAATAACTCTGCTTCTTTGTATCGCGGGTTAACGAAGTCCGAAAAAATTCCGACCTTATAAAGCGCGCAAACAATTCGGTATCTTCTCCTTGTTTATTAAAGGACAATTGGGTTTCCCTCGTAACGCGCGCCACTCCCTCAACGCAAAATATTCAGTCGGACTGTGATAGTCCGATTGAGCAAGTTGGCCTTTTTTTTGCACAATTATTCTTCGACTTTGCGTTTACCCAGTCTTTCATGATTATACTCGTTCGTTAAAGTCGCAATATGTAATTAGTAATCTCTCATTCGCAGACAACAATGTAAAAGGTCGACTTGAATATCGAGTTGCGCGTATCAAATTGTCGCGTTACGCATTGCATATCGCAATGTGGAATTTTTGCATGTGAAATTTTTAATAAGAAGATAACAATAATGTTCGACATAATGTTTTACATCTCATACGAGAGCGTTTTTCCCCCCGAAGGAGAGATTTATGGCAGTGTAATGATAATGAAATAAACGGGGCGTCACGTTTATAATACGGTGGAGGTCAATAGTTAACCGAGATAACAAAAATTGTCTAGCGGTCGAGATTACGTCGTGTGGTAATTAATATGCGTTTCGCGCGAACCTGTTTTCCGATGACTTCGCGAATTAATTTCAGGCTCCATATAAGGCCGCTATATCTAGCGATACCGTCCGCAACTTTTTTTGCGTGCCGGGCTCTTTTTTATGCGCGTATTGTTTACTCGGTCATGAACGGATATCATCATTATCTTTCGCACATACAAACGATATTTTAACAGACGATTAGCGTACGTTTGCTATAATTATATAAATCTTAATTTGTATTTGTAATTCATTTTGACGGGCTCCTCTTGATTTATCGTTTCAGATTGAACTAATAAGGTATGCGAGAGCGGGAGTCATCGTGAACGCAGCGTCAGCGAAAAGCGACAAAATTTTTCGTCGGCGAACGAAGAAGATTTGAAAGAAAGTGCAGTGAAACGGACGTGCGCGCTGAAACGCGACCGAATGATATACCCGAGACCCCGTGACGTTTTCTCTTCAATTTTTATTGTCGTGTGCACGCGAGCGAACTTGACGTTTTGAATCATCCTCGTTATCTCCATTCGCCATGACCACTCCGACGACCCACTGCTCGCCGTCGCGGTCGTCGCTGAGTTGCTGCCAGTTCGACCGCAGCAGCCAGGACGACATGCGAGGACCGGCCATCATCGGCAACAACAATTATTTTCTCCAACGGGAGAAGCACTCCTTCCCGAAGAGGCCCCAGGTCGACCTGTCCTTCCGCGACATACGCTACCGCGTCAAGGAATGGAGCATACGCAACTTCTCGATCCGTAAGTACGTCGGAAAGCAAAAAAAGAAAGTATTAATATCACAATAACGCGACGACCGGGGGTCACATCCTACTCGCGACTTTAAGTGGCGGCAAAGCTTTGTTGATGAGCGCCTCTGTGACGGCGTGCACTTCATATATATACGTGACAACATTTCTCGGGGAAAATCCAGAAGGAAAAAAGAAACGGAGACGCGTCGATGATTTACGAGCCGCGTAATCAATTAAGAAAACGTATAGTGTCACTTTTATTTATTATCAAATAATTTTATGACTTTAACTGAATCTTGACTCTCACTTATCAAACTTGTATACCAATTACCGGATATCCGGCATGTATATTGATATGATAATAACTGTGCGCGACTTTAGTTCCATCATATACACAACGTTCTTCAGTGTTATTTTTCTCTGTCATTTCTAACATATCCTTTTCTATGACATACTTTTTCCGCATTATCGTTTGCTCCTTGGGTTATCAGCGCGCCATAAACTAAAGATTGCACTTACACTTCTCACAGCCTTAGCATTTTAGGTCAATATCGGTTAATTATTTTGCATTTGCATTTTCTGCACGATCGTTACAAAATTATTTTCGTGGGTACAATTTGCGATTTTTAGAAAAATTTTGTTAAACATTACGAGTCAAAGTATCCCTACGGTTTCCTAAAATATGTAATAGAGTATTATATATTTTGCGAAATCCGATAATGAATTTGAAATTTGATGAACAAGTTGTTATAATACAAGTTTCTCCAGATTCGCGTAGACGATAGTCGCATAAGTGAAAGCAGATTGTATAAATTACACGGTGCTCGTGAATTACTCAACGGTGACAACGAGTTTTCGTTTAGCCTTGAAAAAGTTGTAAATGTTACGGTTGAAGTGAAAACACACTTATATAGTATATTTAAATAGTTTTAATTGCTTTTTAAAATATTATCCGGATAGACATATGTCGTGTTACACACGCAGAGACACATCGATCGTATAATACAGAATAATTTGACGATTGCTATAATTGCTTTAATGATCGTATGTTGCGGGGCTAGTGACGTACTTGAGGAGAAAGTATTTGTATCGCGTAGCTATATACGATACGCGAAGAAAGTTTTAAACGGAGAAAGTATCGCGACGCGTTTTTGAAAATATAACGTACAAAAGTTGACGCGGCGTATTTCGGCGCGTTTCAGAGATATCGCAATATGTGATCGGATATCGATATAAAAATATATATAATGTTGAAAGCAAAACAGTTTGATGAGACAACAGCCGTCGTTCTTAGAAAGCGAAATGTGTTTTACACACTTAACCTTTGATTAATTTTTTTATAAAATTAAACATGTTGAGACAGGCAGACAGAGAATGAGACAGAGGAAGAGAGAGAGAGAGAGAGAGAGAGAGAGAGAGAGAGAGAGAGAGAGAGAGAGAGAGAGAGAGAGAGAGAGAGAGAATCAAAGAATCAATGCACATTCAAAACTATAGATCAATGATATTCATTGCGCAGTGAAAAAATGTGGCTGCTAATATTAGAATTATGATTTGATTATCACTTTTTTTCATTGTGTCACACTGCTCATATATTCATTTCATTGAAATATCGCTCCGGCGACAGAACGATGTGATCGTATCTCATTTTCTACGTTTCGATAATGCTATCGTTCCCGTAGACTGTAGGTAGTCTGAGTGACAGATTGCTCAAGTGACAAGTACATTAATAACAATTTAGCACTTGCGGCTGGTTTTCTTTATATCTATATTTCTACGCGCGTTTCACTACGTGTGCTAATTAATTAATTATAACGTATTGCTATCGTTAATAGCGGCATTTATCTCGGTGGAAAAAAATTGTTGCATAATTCTTATTCTCTTTTACATAATGAGACGTAAAGCGTGACAGCGCTTTATAGCACGCGTATCCTATTATTGATGGCGCACGTATATTAAGTTTATGTAAATAATTGCTCTTTCGAAATTCGTAATTGACATCCATTGTTTTGGATCGCGAAAGAAAGTAACGTAAGCCGTGTGCGGCGAGTTCGTCGCTTTAGCAAATATTCGCTGAACGTTTTAAAAATGTATTCCTGCGTGCGTGTGCGCTGCTCACATTGTAGGCACGATTACTGGATGATTTTAACAGATAAAAATCATACGTAATACATAACATAATAGTATATAGTATACTACGCAGATAAGATTGAGTAAACGATAACATTGATACGATGCATATACTTGCCCTACATATTGAATTAGATAAAAATTTATATATAAATATTTATATATAAATATTTTTTAATTGTCTCTCGCGCTTTTGTTAATTATTACGCCGCATTTAACGATAAATGTGTTATACAACGTTTGTCGTTATCTCGAAAGATGCGCGTCAAATGATAAGTAAATGGATTTCGCTTCGTATACCGAAAAGAGGACACGACGGCGAATATACCGCGGCTCGAGTCGCGCATAAGCGTCGATCCGGTATCTTTCCGCGTCTGCCCGATTGGACGTACCATTACTTACATCGAGTATAAAATTCAAGAGTGTGTCGCATCCGCTGTAAGAATTTATTGTATTATTCATGTTCCGAGAAAGGAAGTTGTGCGTCACAGACAATGCCACGTACAACAATACGTGCCTTCGTTTAAACTGCAGGGTCGATTCTACGAAACATCATTCGTCTCGTAATCATTCTACTGCAAAAAAATATGCGCGCGAAAGGAAAATATTCGTCAAGTTATTTAAAGAAAGACTCATACACGAAATTTATTATTACGTGCTAATTGTGCTTCCTCGATTCCTCTTTAAATCGGTGCGGTGGTGAACTGTCGTCGGTTTCGCGCGAGAGAGAGCATTATCGACGTGCGTATATATAATTTATCACGCGTGCACGTATTCTATGTATAAATATAAAGCGGACAGGTGTGCGAACGAGGCTCGAACGTGAATAGAGATCTGCCTATACGAAAGCGCGCGATCGAGGAGTACGGTGCGGCGACGTAAGAGAGAAAGCCTTCGGCTGAAGTTATATTGATATGCGTACCGTGACATTCACGGTTCGCCGCAGTGAATAACGCGAGATACGAAGCTCCGGAATGAGAGGATTAGTCATGCGATATGTCGGATACCGTTTCTGTGCTCGATCTCATTGTCGGTATATATATACAAGATGTTATAATAGCACGAGTATGTTTCAACATGGTTGGAGAACGGTCGATTCCAATGTGATTTTTCGCTTCCTCTTAGGCACGCGGAATGCGCTCGTCGCGCACTTGCATCTCGCACGTGGAATGGAAGACCAGGTGAAGCGATCGAAGCATTCGTATAGTCGCCCCATAAGGGAAAGTAACGTTCCCCAAAGATATTTCGTATCAAATTCCGGCTCCTTTCTTTTCTCAGCGGGATCCGTCTTCCTCCCGCATTTCGTTTCCACGTTTCTTCGACCCGCGCACGTGTTCATAGCTTCGCGTCTAATTGTCAGCTGCACACAACAATTTGTTATCGCGTGCTTATAGAACGCCTCCGGCGATCGGGCATTGTGCGCGACGCGTTACATAAAGTATGATTGAGAAGAATTATAACTCGATTAGACTCAATATCGCCTATCTCTTCTCTTTCTCTTTTTTCCTCGGTGCATGTCATACAGCGTACAACGTATGAGGAAAAAGGGCACACTATAGGCTGTCGCGCGCGCACCCTCCTCCCCTCTCCAGTATGTCGCACGACGGTCTGATCGTCGGCTGCTACGCGATTAGCTTTAACGAGCACGTTCTGTTATCAATTTATCGTGAAAGCAGTTCAAGGTTTGTTTGGACGAGCATGCACAAGGTTGGCAGAAATAATCGAATCGCTCTAAAAATGCTAATCGCCTATGTGAGTTTCCTGTCTCATATACGCATATGTAGTCTCGGCGTTTTTGCAAAAGTGGAGAGATAAGTACGATCTGCGAAAAGTTCCTTTCAAATTACACTCGCGTTCGTCTTCCATTCGAAGGCAGATTAAAAGATTGAGAACGAGGCAAAATTTCTTTGTAACTCCACCTGTGCACCCACCCGTGCACACATTACCGTATAAATAAGTTTCTCACGAAGTAATTTAATTCGATATTTTTAATCTCTCGCGCACAAGAAAGATGTATTTTATACATATATTTATAAAAATCTTAGTAAACATTCTGAAGATGAATATTAATGCCTGCACATGTATTGACAATTGTAATAATGTGTTGGCACTCAAGGTGTTACGGATAATCTTGAATATCTATTAAGCTGGGAATAACGGCACATTTTCTTATGCAAATCCTAGTATTGTAATAAGTTAAGAAATCAAAGTTGAGTTTCTCCGGAGAAGGTCGCATAAATAGATCTATTATTACCATACTTCTTATTGTACTTATGCAGGATTCAGGAAATATAAAATTGCACTTGTAACTTGCGAGGCTAGCTCCGATGTAATGTTTTCGATTTTATTTCTTTGTACAAAGTCTATTGCTTCTTTTTAATTACGTGTTCTCATATGTCTTATATTTGCGCGCGAATAAGATGCGATCTAAAGTCAATGACTTTAAGGATAGCCTTGAAGCAGTTGCTTGGCGAGCTCTAACCGATTATATAAATCTTGCGATCGACATGAACGAGAGAGTCGCGTTAGATGTTACGATGTTCCGTAACTAACGACGTGTGCTCACCGTTGTTTTTCACCTTTTTTGCACGCTCCAGCTATTGAAGTTGAGGAATTGTTATCTCAGGAACGCGCGTCCGCGCGCGAAACATCAGAAGTTAACGATGAATCACCGCGCACATTGAATGACGTAATCACGCAATAAAACGATCACATGCGTCTTGTTACAGGCGAGAAAGAAATTCTGCACGGCGTCAGCGGCGAATTCAAGTCCGGCGAATTGGTGGCTATAATGGGACCTTCCGGAGCCGGGAAATCGACGTTGCTGAACGCTCTCGCCGGTTTCACGTGAGTATCGAGAACTCGTTCCTCCGATGACACATTTTAAAATCAACGCGTCCGCGGATCATCCGCGACTTCGGCAATTTGTTTCTCCGTCGCGCACGCGCGGATCTCTTTCTATATGCGCAACCTCCTGTTGTGCATTTCTTCATATGTTTTCTGAATGATTTAAGTGTTATCATTCCACGTTCTTTAATTTTGATTTACGCGCGGCTTTCACGAGCGGTTATAATCATTATAATGCGCGGACGTACGCAGTAGAAACCTGACCTTTGGCAAGATAACGCATTGAACTGCATTTGTGCTTGTAATGAGACTCGATAGGTGAATTTACATTATGAAAACAAAGTTTCAGATAGTGCTATATCTAATAACCAATTCGCAATTTTCCTCCATTCGTGATTCGTCGCCGGAACACGATCGGCTAGTAAAACGCGAAGACGCTAGAAGACGCGTGTCTGAACTGAATAATGCGAAAAATTTGAATTTGATTCGCTGTAGGCTGTTTAGGACTCGAGAGCGATATCAGATAACGAAACGATTCCATTCAATATCAAGTTAAATAATGCGAGAAACTTGAACTCAATTCGCCGTGAGTTTTCCGTGTAGGCTGAGAAGGATACCGAGATTGACTCACGATATGGCTCCATGCACGTGGAGTTTTTTCTAGACATATTTTTTACGTAGTTTAGCATTATCGTGGAATACTAAATGTCCTAGTCGAGCTACTTATTAAGTTCGCTCACGTAGAACACACGCACGCATCGTCTGATTCGCGCATCAGTTTCTTCGCAATTTTTCCTTTTTACGTAACGACGATTCTTCACGTTGTAATTGATTTGTGGTAATTAATTCAACCAGATTTTTTTTTTTTTTCAGTGTACCTATACTTATTTTGGATTTTAAAACTATTTTGTGTCATGCAGTTATTATGATAAATCAGATAAATAGTACCGATGAATTATACATAATTCAGACATTGTTAAGTATTTTTGATTTTTCTTACACAAAATACGGCCAATATTATTTGCTCTTCAGGAAAACTGATTTTACTGCTACTTGATGCAAATGAGACCTTGATATTATATACCGTAGTTATTTATCGTGGGAAATAAACGTTAATCATACATTTGTACTCGTGTATTAAAAAGTTTTTTTTACAAATATCGTTTATTACATAAAACATAAAATATATTATTCACGTACAATGTATCATTACGATATGATGTTACAGAAGGTTTATTACCGATTGCGTTATTTCATTTGGAAGATATTGAAATAAGGGTATTAATTAGAAGTAAATAAGATATTTCATGTTTTCTATCGGAATTTGTATTAAGAAATATAAAATTTCGCAAAGTATTCGTTTCCTTGCGACGGTCTCACCTTAATACAAGAGAAAACGTGTTATTCTGTTAAAAAGGAGCTTAAAATTAAAAGCAATTTTATTTAAGACAAAAATATATCGCTCATAAAATATCTTCCTTGAAACCAAACAATTTTTCCAAATATACTAAAGCGTTTTTACGTACATCTATTTATTCTTAATATGTTTGTCTGTATTTTCGTTGAAAAAAAGATATCAACTATAGTTAAATTTTTGTCCACCGCTGGCACCGCTTTTGAGCTAATATTATAATTAACATTTCGAATTAAACATTAATTTAACTGCATTAATTCAAATGCGCAGATCGTATTACGTTGAATGTTTTTAGTTGCGTGGAGTGGAAAAGAACGGATAGTTTTTTTTGATGATAATTGTTTCTTGATTGCATATCTCGGTATATTAACTAAAAAATTAACTATCCTACGGCGCGCTTAAGCGTCTAATAATCAATTATCTATTCTACGTCTTTTCTATTTTCAAAGCGTCTCGCTTACGTATCGTTCTTCCATACTATTCATTGCTACATGGTATTCACTCTCTATAACTTCCGTTTTAAATATTGTTGCACGATATTAGGTGATATCGATTAGATCCCAATGCAGAATATCTACTGGACAGGAAATTACGTAAATAGTCAGTAATATTGCGGGACTTTGCCACATTGTACATGTGAGGGCAAATCGCAGCCTTGTCAAGTATACTTATAGAAACGTATACATTTCTTCCGTGCAAACGTTAAATCTTTCGACATTTTTCGCTAAAAGACAGCGAGTACTTAATAATTTCTCTTTTTGACAATATAATTGTTCGTAATACGAATGTATCGATGGCAATGCGTAGGGTAAAGGGTGTAAGCGGAGAAGTTCGGGTCAACGGTAAGGTACGATCACCGCAGAGCGAACGATGGAAGAGGACGTCGTGTTACATACAGCAGGACTCCATTCTCAGAACGTTCATCACCGTGGGAGAAGCCATGACGTTAGCTGCTCATTTGAAGCTCGGTTACACAATCAGTTCTGCTTATAAACACTCTCAGGTTCGTGATAATTGACCGTCTATTTTAATTGTCGCGTTGTGAATTCTTCCGTTTTCTTTAAACGCAACACAAAGGTCCTGTGTTCGGTCTCGCGCGCGAGGAAAAATTCGATCTATCTCTTATAAACTTCTCCTCTCCATTTTCCTCGCGACACGTACGATTTATGGAATTACCCCATTATTTTTGGACCTCCCAGCCGCACCTTCTAATTCTATTCACGCTCGATGTATACGCGCGCAGGTTTTAGAGCTGTTGGAAATGCTAGGGCTGAGCCACTGCTATGACACGTTATGCGGAAAGTTGTCCGGAGGACAGAAGAAACGGCTCGATATCGCCTTGGAACTCCTAACTAATCCTTCAGTATTATTTCTCGACGAACCAACGACTGGTGAGTAATACATTACAGATTGGCACAATTCTTAAAAAATTGTATATTTAAAAGACAATTAAAATACAAAATTTGGTTAATTCTTAAGCGATTTCACAGACATAGCGCTTTGACGTGATTTTAAAAAGATTGAATAGTCAATAGATAAAAGTAAAATTGAGAAACAGAGGTCAATTATAAAAACTGTCTCGGTACAGAAATCATTGGAAAGAAATTAAGGAGACGTCAAAATGGTATTTAAAAAATACTTAAGTAGTTCGAAAATAAAACACGTACTGTGTGTAACTTCGTTAAACAAACGTTTCTGCTAAATGATATTGTTAAGCTCATAAAACATAGTAATAGCTAGCTAACGATATGAATGTTACAGAATAACGTTGTATATGAGATAAAAACGATATGAGAATGTTTCAAAATTACATGTCGAGACGTATAATAGACCAAATAGGATATATAAAAACAACCATGATATCTTAATAAATACAGTGTATTAACCCGGAAGCTAATCATTATAGCGTAAGAAGCCGAAGATGACTAGCGTGCGGACTTGTGTTTGTCTGGACTTTGCTGTCCATTTTATGAGCTTTATTAGTTATTTGTTCGATTTAGTTAGCTCTAAAACACCTTATATATAAATTAAAACTGATGCAGACGATCGCGGAATTGTATCTTGTTGACAGTTAATGAACCTGGTAATGCGACTGCTCGATACCTAGAAGTTTTTGTCTATCAAGCTACCGATCGTAGTCGGAGGCGCAAATAACGATTATTGCGTCGCAAATAATGCACTTAATAATCACTTGACAATCTAACATTTCACAATAAGCGTCATTGTACTCGTGTATTACCCCAGAAAAAAATTACGACGTTATAATCATGCCGCGCCGTGATAGTCGAACTGGCAGAGGTCTCGCAACAACCTGTCTCGCGATTCGAGATGTGTATTTCCGATTACCTCATTCTATTTCCAGCCACGCTTGCTTAACGCTACACCTGTACGAGATAACGCAAAGATATCAACGCGAGGCTATCAAGGGGATTGCACTTGAATCCCCATTCCGAGCCTTTATACATTGCGTGCCGGGCAATCGCGATTGCGAAATACGCGTTTTCCGCGGAATGTGTATTAGCCGCTTTGTAGGACACCGTGGAATTATTGACCTTTCCAGGCCTGGATTCCTCTTCGTGCAGCCAATGCGTCGCTCTCATGAAACGATTGGCGGAATTAGAAAGGCGTACGGTAATATGCACGATTCATCAGCCGAGTGCCTTGCTCCTGGAGATGTTCGATACCCTGTACGTGGTGGCTGGCGGTTACTGCATATACAAAGGCCCGGTCAGCTCGTTGTTACCGCACCTGGCCTCTGTCGGCGCTCATTGTCCGCCTTATCACAACCCAGCGGATTTCGGTACGTAAACCTGCTGCAGCTGCAACAATTGAGGGCAATTTTAAGGCCTGAAATATCTCTCGTACATCGCTTCTGATATAGTTTCTGATTCACAAGCGAACGTGTAACTAACGGAATAAGAAATTACCGGCGGCAACGGACCAAGGTCGTATTTCGCCGTGGGCCGTGCCATCGATCCGCTCCGAAATTGCGAAATCGTATCTAAAAAAGTCTTCATAAATCGCGCGATGACGCAAGAGCGGGGTTGACTCACTACACAATTAAGTGTGTAGTAATAGTCTCGAATAAATTAGGCAAGGTAGAGAACGAGTTAAGTTTAAAATCTAGAAAGTTCTTTTGATATTGCCGGTACAGTTAGACGTAGCGAGTATGATTCGCTAAAAAGATCTTTCCCAATAGCATCGTCCATTTATGGATCTGATCTGTTGTAAGCTCTTTACTCGAAGCATCAAGATAGCAAAGTAAGAACAATCGCGTGTGTCAACGACTCGTAACGGCCTGAGTAAGTTGATTGCAAGTACACCGATATGTGCGCAGTGGATGTTGAAACGGTCAACGTTCACTTTGAAAGCGTTCTGCGCAACAGCAGAATATAATCATAAGTCTAGAAATAATGACTTTAAAGTCGAATTGAATTTGTTTCAGTCATCGAGGTGGCGATCGGCGAATACGGGACTTCGCTCGATAAGCTGGTGGCAGCGGCGGAAACGTTACCGAATGATCAGAAGAGGACGGTCGCTCTTACCACGGATCAGCCTGAGGAAGGTACGGTCGCTTTTTTTTTCTATTTTACCTGACCAGATCCTGGCTTTTAAACCTGACTAGATCTCGAACAGATAAAAAATATTTCTCGGGTCATTTATGTAGGGCTGTAGGGTGTTTCGCGCAAGTATGTTTCTTGGGTAAATATAAATGTTGTACAAACAGGTCCTGAGGTCCCATAGAAGCTTTCAAGAGCTTTCTGAAATATTACAACGAAAAAATGAAATGTGCCGCGAATAAAAAAAAATCTGTTCTTATTATCAACAGGATTTATAGTTCTTTTTTATTACAGTATAATTTTATGCAGTTCCGTTTCAAATCGCCCTTGTCGAAAAAAATATTTTTATATATTTTTTTAATAGATACTCGATTATTTCCTTACAAAAGTTGCATGAATATTCAACGGCTTAAAACTGTTTGAGAGATGGTCTATAGATATTTTTAATATAGTTAAACTCATGTGTTATTCATATTAAACAAAAAGTCTTTACACACAGACACTATAAAAACTTCGCTGAAGATGTTACATGTAAAAAATGACTTTTTCCTATACCTCTCTCTTCCTTATTCTCTCTCTTTTTCTTTCCCTCTCTTCCTCTTTCCTTCTCTATTTGCTAATGGACGTATTACAAAACGTATTTTTATTTTTAACCTTAACATTCCTGTAGTAGGTAATAAATTACCGAAGAGTTCCGAGAACTTATACGCGAAAAAATTTATCAAGTTAGTTTGTAAAACAATAATTATATGAAAAGAATGAAAAGAATTTTACTGAAAAATTTAAAAATTTAGCTAGATACAGAAAATAATTATGTAGAATCATCAACTTAATTACGTAGGACGCCCGTGCATGATAATAATGCTGAAAAAGTTCTGACATTCCAGGAAACAGCTTGCATGCATATTCTACATAATTAACTTGATGGTTCTATAAAATTTTTTTCAAACCTGCTTCAAGTTGAATTTTTAAATATTTCAGCAAAACCGTTAATTCTTTTCACACAGTTATTGTTTTACAAACGAACTCGATAAATTTTCTCGCGTAAGTTTTTCGAAGCTCTTCGGTAATTCACTGCCTTGTATGCAATTAATTGCGTCCAACAAAATTATATATTTTCAGATTTATATCTAGCTAAGTTTTTAGATATTTCAGCAAAACCGTGTGTATTCTTTCCGTGTATTTACCGATTTATACGTATTATTCTAGCGGACAAAGTCAAGGAACCACCACCACCCGCCGGTTTCCTGACGCAATGCTATCTTCTTTACAAGAGGCAGCTATTAAGCTTGAAAAGAGATTACTCGTTATTGATGGCGCGATTGCTTTGTCATCTGTTAATCGGCTTGTTGTTCGGATATCTATACAAGGGAAGCGGCTATCGAGCTAATGTCTTAGCGAATTACGTTTATCTGTACGGATCGTTGCTGCTTCTTGTGTACACCGGGAAAATGGCTGTTACTCTTGCCTGTAAGTAGCTAATTATATCTATAGTTATTAAACATCGTTTGAATGGAAATATTCAATTGCAATGCTTTACACAAATACGAGAAACTAATTAATATATTTAGAAATATATCCGTCTGCTTCGTAACGTATACATGTAGGCAAATGCAAATGCAAATTTAATTGTCGTTTCGTCATTTCACAGAAAATAATGGTAAAAAAATGAGTCACGTTTTATATTTAATATATCGAGATTTTCAGTTTCGATAAACTGATTAATATCAGGTAAAAAAAAAAACAATTTAATTTATCAAACGAAAATATTGGTATATTAGTCACATTAGTTACAGTAACGGATTTTTATTAGTCATATTGGTATTCTACGCATATCATTAATGTAAGCATCGTAAGCGATTATTAGCGATCTACGAAGTATGTAAATCTCTTTTTTTTTAAAGAAACGTTATATAACTTAAAATTAATGATAGCATTGAATTATCTATCTATCAATATCTAATATGTTTGACTTATATGTATAAATTGAATTATTAAACGTGTCTGCAACGTGCGTTATATGCTAGAACACATAATCGTATTTTTTATATAACGTTTTCAGTTAATTCATCTAACTTTTATTAATTTCACGTGATTTAGCTTTATTTAATATTTCAATTACAATCACGTGACGCATCAACTACCTTGATCGTTGTCAAATTTGCAGGATTTTATTACAGAAATTATATTAATTTTAAAACTAAAGGTAGTTCAAGGAGTTCAATAGATCAAAAACCAAGGAAATAAAATGGGTTAATGAATCAAGCTAGTTGTATATTATTAGCGCACTGAAGATGACCTTATTACAGATCGAAACTTGTGACATTTCATTATTTATATTTATTTCAATGACAATACATATCTACTAATAACTAGTTTGATTCATTAGCCTATTTTATTTCTTTTGTATTAATTTTGTTCATCAAGACAGATTTCACTAAATAAATACAACGTGCGTTTATTTAAATCGAGTGTACCACATATATTGGCATTGTATTACGTTCGTGAATTCTCTCGGAAGGATAAGTAATTGTAAGTTTGATATGGGCGTAGTTCCTGTCAATTGCTGCAATTTTTGTTTTCTAAGTTAGTTAGCATGCAATAGCTCTACTTCGTTAAGCGAGAACCAGCCGTTTTTATGTTAGCTTTGCAACGCCGTGCGTGCTAGATCGAATGATAAGTATCGAAGGCCAGATTTCACTCGTTTTTTTCATTACTTCATTTTATGATTTCATATACGATTTGCCGTGGTAGAAACAAATTTCACTCTGAGCCTATTTGACTTCCGAAACTTTATGTGTATATACGTGCAGAGATAAAGAAAGAGAGAGAGAGAGAGAGAGAGAGAGAGAGAGAGTGTGTGTGTGTATGTGCATTTATTATTGAATTTCGCTATAGCTGTTGAAAACATCAATCATTATAGTTGTCCAGAACTGTCGTCACTAATCTCGCTTATCTTTCGAAATGCAGCAAAGTTGGTCGACGATAATTATCTTCACTGTTGCTGCATCAAGTATAGTAGCATGTAATATTCGTGAACGCTCGGCGCCGCGCTGTCATTACTTCGAGATGTAGGTCAAGGAAACGCGAATATCTCTGCCACAGCTGCTGTGATTAAATTTCATACAACGATCACTCAACGCGACTGTGCATCCTATAGCGTTTTCGAGGAAAACGTTCGAGTCAAGAGCGAATAATAACGTAATATCTCTGTTTAAAGTTTTAATGCACATTTGAGTATATCGTCACATTTGACTAATTTATCGAGGAAATGATTTAGTGACTTATTATCTCGATATAAATGATAGATGTCTCAATTTACGGCTGTTAACTCGAATAAATTGTCTCATAACGATACGTCAACGAATCTTGCGCAATTCTGTCGGCGAAAAATATATCTTAGGATAAAAATAAATAAGGCTAGCTAAATATAGATATAAATGATAATTGGCTTATTTATAAAAAAAAAAAAAAACTGTAGAGAATTAAATTAAAACCCATACGAGCAATTTATTTAAATATTTCGTTTATTCACATGGTGAATTATCTCTCTATACGATTTTCTTTCTTTTTCTGTTGAAATTTTTTCATTTGCAACATGGAAATGCGTTCCATTATATATTCTATTTCCAGGTCTTTAAAACGACATCGATCAAACTCCGATTAACTTAATCGATGTTCAATCGGCAGAATTGCTTCAAGCAAAACTCTCTCTCTCTCTCTCTCTCTCTCTCTCTCTCTCTCTCTCTCTTTCTCTAACTATATTATTATTCGTCGTCTCTAATGTAATCTTTTTTTTCCACATGTTAAATGACAAAGAATTATTCGGATTATTCCACATCAACAAAACAGTGTACAGATACGAGTATTACTCGATAAGAGTTAACTATATTATACTCGATTAAGTTAATCGTAATCGGCGTAAATTCAGTTTTCTCACAATCAGTCAAAATCCTTCAGGTCATGTTATCTTGGTATTCAATGAGTGTTCAATTTCAATTTATACGCCTCTTTTTGTTTCAGTCCCACTGGAGATGCGGATTCTCATGAGGGAGCATTTTAATCGGTGGTACCGGCTAGCGCCGTATTATATCAGCATATTGCTGGTCGAGATACCCTTCCAAGCGGCATGTGCGACGTCGTATCTGGTGGTGAGCTACTGGCTGACCGGACAGCCCATAGAAACGAATCGTATAATATTCTTCATGGTAGTCAGCATCGCTGCCAGCCTGACGGCCCAAGCGTGGGGTTTCTTCATCGGCGTCACCACGCCGATTAAGGTGAATCTCCTCGGAATTCCTTCTTCCCTTATAAGTGACACTGCCGTAGTCCATATACAATTTTGGACCTGAAGTTACTCAATGCAGATAATTAAGTCACAGATCCGCGAGCGATTCTGCTATTCATCGGCGTTGTTGAATATTCCAAGCTGACTCGCTTCTCAACTTCTTTTACGTTTTATTTTTTTTATAGACATATACATCATTAAGTTTATCATTGTTGCGAGCCGTGAAGATTGCGCTTTCGCTTAATCTTTTACAAACATTACTCAGCAAAGAGAAATTTTTCAAAATTGCATAAAAGTTTTGAACTGCTACGTTATATCTCTTTTCTTTGTTTTTTAAAAGAGGACGTGCGTGTTCAATAACTGATTTGTACACGAGTGCTTTAACTTTAGTTTAAGTCAATGAATTAAGAATTAAATCTCGTTATTCGCATAATCTCTGGCACAATCTCATTTCGAAATCCAATGGACCGATTTATTGAGGATTACTAGATTAAATACTAAAATATTCAACTTTAAACGTATGCAGGAAGAAAAAAATTGAATTTCATAATTCTTTGCAGATCGCCGTCTTCCTTGGCCCGATAATTGCGGTGCTGTTCTCCATCTTCGGCTTCTGCATACGTTACTTCGACACGCCGCACGTGTTCCGCTGGATGTTTCATATATCATATTTCCGTGCGGGTTTCCACAGTCTGTTGTACACCGTATACGGATATGACAGGATGGACTTGCTGTGCGAAGAATTTTATTGTCACTACAAGAGGCCCAGCAAGTTTCTCAACGAGATGGAGATCAACGATGTAAACGTGGTCAACAATCTGGTACTTATCCTCGGTATCGGGGTGCTGATGCATCTTCTAACGGCCAGCGCGCTTTGGTGCAAGCTCAACAGAAGATGAACGAAACAGTTGTTCTGACTTGTCACTGATCTTGTCAAATACAGTATTGCACACAGTCCCTTCCTTTTGAGGAACGACATAGGAATTCTGATATGCTTTTCCCATGAGAAATGCGAAAATACGAAGAGATTCCATGGGAGAGATTTCACAGGAAACTTTAAGAAGGTTAAAAAATCGCTAAGAATTAGTGAAATCATTATTTCTTTAGTCCTTGATCTCGCTGGAAATGAGATGTTCCGCGAAAATTTTGCGAATGTTTTCTATCGATTCGAAGATCGAGAGAAGACTAGATGTCATCCATGTGAATCTTTTGAAGCTACCAGTCGCAGAGGCTTTTTAAAGTACTCTAGCGGAATAAAGTACTAATCGAAATTATTTTGTATTAATCGTGACAAGACGCTATGATCCACCTGCAACTTCGTTCGCAAAAAGCGGTGATATTCAAGAATTATATAAAGCTGAATATATGTATATAAGTGAGAGTGATAACTAAGGGACAAATATTTACATGACACAGCGCGCATTTGAGCACCGCTATTATAGTTTGTAATTGTATTTAAAGCCCTAAAAATGTACTAAACAATATAAAATACTAGTTTAAACTTTAATGTTTATTTAAACCGCGTTTTTAGTATTATCTACGGATATGTGAAGGTTTCGTTAACTAAATATTTCGCACTCTCTATTTGCACACAATATCTTACCATAGGAAACACGATCTTCTTTCTGAAAAAGAATATAAGAATATAAGAAAAGTATTTTATAAAAAAAATAAGCGGAAGTAAATAATCGTTGAATCTCTCTAAGAGGAAGTGGTTCTTCTTTTATACTAATTTATTATTGTTTAAGTCACTCTTTATGGCAAAAGAGTACTACTATATATAAACTGATATTTACTCTCATTTTCTTTATTTCACACACACAAACACACACACACACACTGCATCTGTATTATTTCTACATTTAAGTACATGTATTCCAAATCCTTAATACAATACGATACAATCCAAAGTGATACAATCCCATCAACTAATAGGCTTGAAAATTTATATACGAGCACATATTTTTTTATATAATGTAATTCACAATCCTAACATTAAATATTTTATTTTAACGTCTGCAACATCAATGATGATGTAATCAACACACGAAGGAATAGTCTTATAATAATAAAGTTATCAATTATGAATAAAATTGAAGGAAAGTGAGACATGTTATATGTGCACATAAAGAAGAAATGTTGGTAATAAAATTACATATCAGATTCATCTCTTATGTATTGACTGTTTTACCGAAGATAACATTAATCGTATTAAAAAAATATAATCTTGAAAACAGATGAATTGCAATTTTCTTAACAGAATATTACGCATTCAGATATTGTTATCCTTTAGCAAATACTTGATTAAAACATCGCAATTTATTACGAAAATATTATTATTCAAGATCACGGTTGATCTTTTCACATTGATTGATCTTGCACATTTTAGGGCAGCAATGTATAATGATACATTTCGTTTCGCGTTTGCGCAACGCAAGCTAATGAGAATCAACTTGTGCCATAGTTTGTTTCAAAATTTTTTTATTTGCGACATACGATAAATCTTAGAGTTTACAATAGAATTTATTTTCAGTTAAGAGCATTTGAACAGTTAATAACAAACTGACGAATTTACTCTCTTAATCTTACAAATAATTATACTTTATACCTCACTTGAAATTTAATTAGAATGGATAAATATGCGAAGATACGGATTACATTTATTTTAACTATACTTAAAAAAAGCGTACTTAAATGTAAGCATCGCCTAAAGAAAGATAATTATTCCTATTCGCGATAATAAATGATAACAATAATTGCAGTCTTGTTCTTGCATAGTAATAATTCTCTGGAGGATATTTTCTGTTGTTCGTTATACTTTTTTTTTATACAAGTGCCATAAACATAGGTACCACACGCAAAAGTGATATTGCCATCACAGCAATTTCTACAAGGAAGGTAATACTGTACTTCTTACTATTCAATTTGCTCTTTCTCTCTCGTACCTTTAAATATGAAAACAGAATAAAAAGAGCGACTAGAAGTAAAATTAGTGAAAGACTCGACAATGTATACAATCTTCCATCTGCTGATTATATAGAGATAAAGTAATTTACATCGAATTTATTCTATAGAATATTGTGTATATATATATATATATATATATATATATATATATAATATGAAACTGCATGTTTAGTACCTCTATGTTATAGTAAATCTTATGTACATTATTATTAATTTCTTGTAAATTAAAGTAATCCGAACAAATATCTTGATGATATAAAATTTTCTGTATAGTTTTTGTTTCGAATCCTCTTCTATCTTTTAGTGGCTTATCTTAAATATTTTATGCAATAGGATTATCTTTACTTCTTCTCTCAAAACTTAGTAAATTTCTACTTAATTGGATAAATTCTACATCATGATATTAATGAAAATAAATAAATCGTGGAAATTTTCACATAGCTCAAAAGTTGTTCTCAACGTGTTCATGAGCAATTGATGAATTCTTTCGGTACAGTGCTGATCTTAATGAACACACAATTTTTAATACAATTACGACGTTACGTTTAGTTGTTGACATCTATTGTTAAAACGAAATAAAACTAATACACACAGCTAATCGTCAAAATTATCTCTAATCACATTATTATCTACAATGTAAAATAGATTTACATAAATATACTTAAAAAATATTGATGTTTGTGTTCCTCATATTGGTTTCTTTGCAGATAGTTTCTCTGATTCATAAATTGATATAAATATAAAAGATGGATTATCTCTTGCATATAAAATATGGAACGTTTCAATTTACAGACAACATAATTATTCAATAATACTCCAGTATACGATATTGAACAAGATATTGAGAAACATATCATCAACACATAATTCGATTGCAATAATCAACGGTATATCAATGAAAAGTATCGTAATAAATTTATAAGAGTGTTACTAATAATTTAAGTACCTATGTTGTAGCTTTCTTCTCAAACAAAAAAAAAATTAAAAAGACAGAAAAAGAGAACATAATTATGTTCAAAATTACATTCAATTTGATACATAAAAATTTTACATTCTAAATAAATTTTGTTCATGTTTTTTTAAAATTAATATTTTAAAATAATTTTTTTTTACGTTTTTGTTATAATTTTCTTCTAAAAACAAAGAGATAAAAAGAAAAAGAAAGAAAAGAATATAATTATGAGAGTTCACGATTGTTCAGTTTAAAACATTAATTTTTTGAGATTTTGAATAAATTTTTTAACATTTTTTTAAAAACAATTTTCTTTTACTTTTCTCGTCTTTTATTTATGCAATTTAATCAATCTCAGATAAAAAATCATCAAAAAATTTTGATTCGTAAGCGATATCTACAATACTTTCCATTGTTGCCGTTAAAATGTTAGGTACACAAGTGCATATATGTGTATGTGTATATATATTATACATACATGTATATTACATATATATATTTCTTCCGGATGGAATATATACATATACATATATATACTAATCTAAATAGTCCAGATTATGTACGGTACATCGGATAATTACATAGGCACAATACTGTAAACTAATAATTTAACATAAAAGAAGTTTATACATAATTATACTCTTCATCGTTGGAAACATCGGTTAACTAAAACAAAAATTATTGAACATAAAGAAAAAGTAAGTTTCTATATCGCCCGATCAGTTCGAAATCAAGTTGGAGAAGATAATCGCGATTATAAATTATAATTTCCATATGTACTATTTACAACAGAATTTCCATCCCCTTCCCTTCCCTTAATAATTATTTACATTAAATCGTTACAAATTTATCGTAATTTTTCGATTGTTTCACTTTTCTTTGCGCCTCTGTTTCATCTTCTGTGCCGTAAAGATGAGATCGGTGCTTCATTTCAGTCGCAACAGACTTTAATAAACCAACAAAGAAACAGAAAAGTAAACGTAAGAATAACGTAAATAAGGAAGAGAAGAAAGATAATCGAATAAAGAGAATAAGCCACGTTCATGAATGTTACATCATGATATTAATTTCTGACCAAACTCACCAGACGAGAACGCACTCTTTTTGGCATATCTTCTTGTAAACTATAGATTTCGTTACGCTTTAAAACGAGCTGAGAACCATCCTCGAAAATCACCTAGATAGAAAAAGTGTGAATCATGAATTAATAATTAAATAATCAATAAGAAATAAATTGATCTTTATACTGAGATATTGAAATTACTTACAGTAAACATTATTCGATGATTTGTACCTTCGAAGACGCCGTCATACGTCTGACCGTCTGTCCAGTTCACTTTCACTGCGGCTCCGAGCGGAGGCGTGTTCCCCGGATCATAGTTCTAAATAAGGACAAAAATATATGTAGAGGATGTTTCGAACGATATCGTATATCTTAAAACAGGCTCTAATCCTTAATCACTGAAGAAACTGGTAATTATATAGAGATTGGATTAATAAAATGATAAAAAGAGGCTGTTGAAACTTACGGTTATATCTGAAGGATACAGATCATCACTGAAGCTATTATCGTTAAATGTAACCATGTAAAAGAGGATATCCTGGATAGCATCTACTTTGGCTTGATAATATCGGGAATTACGATGCTTTGCCCAGACTGTCTCTCCTTGTCGTATCTGCGGAATCTTTTCTTTGTCTTCATCGTGTCCGTTACACGTTACCTAGACGTTATAACACACATTGACATTAACGTTTACAAACTTGCTACGAATCACGTTTCATGATTAGGGAATATATACCTGAAGTTCCTGTGAATTATACACCGGTATAATAAACGTAGCGCCTGCCACGAGACCACAAGACGGATGAAACAAGTTGTTGCACTGATTACACTTCAGGCACGCTCCATGTTTGTGCTCGCAGAAACAACATTTCTTGCTGATTGAGTCCTTCATGGTCGTCAGTACATTAATAGGTTCTTTATTTATAGCATCTTTGAATATGGCTCCTGGCACCATAAGCGTGCATAAGATATGCGCCCATCTGCTGTCACTGGTACGCTTCAGAGGACCGCCAAACATCGGACACAGGGTACACATCTAGTTTCGCGGTAACAAAGCAGAATTTAATTGAGATGCATGTTTGACGATGATAGAAACAGAAAAAAAAGTAGATCTGTTAAACACGCACCACGTCGCTTCTGCCAGCTTTACACGTGTCGCAAGCCCAGCCTCGGATATCCGTAGGTAATATAGTTATACCATAACAAGATGCATGAACGGTTACGTGACATTGTCTGCATCGTAAAAGTTTGTTATTCTCTGGTTCCATGACCTGTTCCTTAGAGTTCGCCGCAAAAATACTGGCCGACACCTGATGCACACAAATTATTCTTTCAATAATTATCTTTCCAACTCTCGTCGCATACATTCAAGAGAAGATTTACTGAAAAGTTAATAGTTATTAAGCATTATTTCCTTACCCATATAGGTGTACTCTCAGGTAGCGTAGTTGATTCGCAATACTTCCAATCAGGCGGCATCATTCTACTGCTTCCGCTTGTACACGAGGCAAAAGTAGCACATATTGCACAATGAGACACTTGAGCGCTCCAATAATTATTGAATGCTTTCAGTAGCTCACTGTTTGGTATATTCGGATGAATCATCTCAGAAATGTGACCTGGTATCACTGCTGTTGGCTGATTGCAGGGTTGTGGTATATCGACAGACCGCGTTGATGTGGATTGATCTTTTGTAGCTTCAATCACAGGAGTTGCTGGGAGATCAGTCATTGTAGTAGCCGCAGGAGCATCGTCTATAGAAGCAACATCTACAAGAGCAATGGATGTGACAGTTGCAGGAGTAACAGTTGCAGGAGCAACGGCCGCAGGAACAACGGCCGCAGGAACAACGGCCGCAGGAGCAACGACCACAGGAGCAACGACCACAGGAGTAATAGTTGTAGAAGCAACGATCGGAGCAATAGTTACAGGAGCGATCTTAGGAGCAATTGGCGCGGGAACAATAGAAGCAAAAGGCATCTGTTGTTTTCTTCTTGTTTTTCTCTCTCTGATTGGCCTTCTTAAAATAGCTATTTTTAATTTAGACGGGAGTGAATTTGAACAAATATTATCTATTTGTTGTGTGTCTTGTAACTGTGCCTTATTTTCAAACTTATGTGAATGCTCATTCTCATGTAACGCATTTTGTATATTTGCAACTCGTGCTTGAATGTTTGGATCAGACAAATTCGTCGAATCAATTGGATTGTCAAGTTGAGCTTCAACGGAAGTAGTCGTAATACTTGCTTGAGAAGTAATCGAAGATGCGTTATTAATCGACTTATTATTTTTTGCTGCTGGCTTCCTACGTGACGTTCCTTTTTGCGATCTTTGGCGCGGTGGACTCTGGGTAACTTTTGGCATAGTTTGTTTTGGACTGCGTGCAGGTGCAGGTGCTGTTGGAACATTCCTAATTGTCAACATACCCGTATTTTGCGCACGATTGTTATCGTATAATACGATTTGGGGATACGTTGAGCATTGCGGTATTAACATTGCATCCATCTTTGGTAGGGGTGCATTTGCAAATTTAGGAAAAACGTTCTGTTCACTTAGCCCTTGAATTGCCATTGGATTAGAATACGCATTGTTTGACCAGTTCTTTACTTCCTGGGAACCATTGTTCGTACAAGGTGTTTTTCCCATTGGACTCTTGAAAATGTTACGGTTAAAAGGCTGGATCGGAGTATTGAACATGGGGCAATCTGTTTTAGGCACATGAGTAATAGTAGTATCAGGTGGAACTTGGTGGTACAAATATTCTAACGATGGTTCTAACGATGGTGGACTTTGTACTGCGCTGTTGTTTTCGGTACACTGCACTTCCGTTTCCTTCTTCAAAACTGGGGGCTTGGGCTGCAATGAAATTAATACTTTCCCATCAAACATAATCTTTGTTATAGTCGGGGTCAAGGTCTGTTGATTTTCAGTATAATTTTCAACTGGCGGCTTAGAAGTTCTAGACAATAAATTAGGTATTACGTTTAAACGAGGTTCTTTTATCAAGTCCTTACGGACATTATTTTTTGTTAATATATTATCTGTAGATATTGCACCCATATTTTTATAATTTACATTTGTAGACTTTTCGATTTGAGTGGGCAAAGCGTATTTACTTGTACTTACATCTTGACATCCAGAATTAGTATCCTGTGCAATGGTACAAGGGCCCTTTACAAAACTTATATTTGCAAATGTCATTTTTGAAGAATCACTCCTGTCGTTTGTCGATGAACAAATAGTTGACCCGCTTTCTGCGGTATTGACCGATGATTTTGCCGTGTCATTTATGTCGTTAGATACAAGATTCGTTAGTTGATTTGTTTTAATTTTATTTGTGGCTCTCTGCTTAAGCTCTTTGCTAATCGCAACTATAGGCATTTTAAACTTTTCTGAGATTTTAGACATATTGGTATTATATATATTTAAATCAGGTAGCGGGGCACTACATTGCACAGTTGCATCTGAAACATTCGAAGTTGGCATCTGATCCGATAAATTATCGCGTTTGCGTTTACTTTTGGACACACGTTTCGGTTTCAATTTCTTCTGCTCGCTGTGTTTTGAATACTTCTTTTTCTTTTTGGTATATTTTTCAATTTCTGGAGGATTAAAACCATCTGTAGGATTGATGTCTATTTTTAGAGGATCTACCGGCTCATTTTCTATAATAATTTTGTCATTATAACTTCCTTGAGGTACAGGAATTTCTTCGTAATTTTCCTGGGATACGTATTCAAAAGTAGTTTCACTTTTTACTTCAATTTTAACGATATCCTGTACATTAGTAAATTTGCTGCCTTCCTTCTTAGATTTAGATTCAATTTTTGGTTTCTTTTCCTTATCTCCGCTTTGTTTTTTCTTTCTTTTCTTGCTTTTCTTGCGATTATAACCATCATCGTATACAGTTGCTTCTTCAATATCTAAAATAAAAATATATGATCAGTAAAATCACGAATAACCACAAAGTTTATAATAGTAATAATAAAAATAAAAATGTGCCAAGTTTTACCCATTTCTCCTGCTTTGAGCCAAATATCTTCCAGAACCTCTAACTGTTGCTCATCTGGTGCCTCCTCCACTTCGTCAAATTCGAGATCTTGTAACGCCTTTTTAACATCCGGAGGAATATCCGCACGATTTACAAGTTCTTCCATGTTAACATGGACTGTGCTCATAATGTTAACAGGATTTGTGCTCATAATGTTCTTCTTCTTATGAATCATGTGTCGTTTATTTTTTGGCGTTGCACTCAAGTAGCTTTGTGGTAATTCACCATTGCTACTACTGCTACACAACAGATCCATTTGTGACGGCATTGGTGCGGCAGTCTGCCTAGGATCCTCAGGATGGGGACCAATATCCTCGCCTCTCAGCCACAATTCATACCTACATTATTAGAAGATTAATTATAGTAAATATTCAAATGTAAATGTTTAGCGAGTAATATTATAAAAATTGAATTATTTTTAAAAAAATATCATAGATACACACCTATCTGGTTGAAAACGTTTCACATAGGTGTCCATAGATATTTTGACCATGTCTTTACTGCAGGTACATTGCGTAGCTCTCTTTCCATATTCTACCCATCTAGGTGTCGCAAAATTGGTGGATTCCGCACAATTGAATCCATGGTTAAAACCAGCATGGTAGCCGTATGGAAATGTGATCATTATTTCTCCAGCTTCTTGCGTTATCTGTGAGAACAAAGATACGAAAGGCTGTGAAAGATAACTGAAAGGAATTTCAAATATGCAATCAACGTAAGTAGAAAAAAAAACTTACTTTGTTACATGGAATAGAGTATTGCCTTAGTATTTGGGGAGATATCAGAGACATTTTGTGGCGTAAGAACGCCTGGCAATTCTGATAGCTAGTTGGGAAGAAGCCGCTGGCCAGTCTTTCCAGCCTACGTCCGTGTTCTGGAGGTATAGCGTACCACGTTTTCGGTGCACCAAAATGTAAATAATTTATGGAATAAAGATCCATATCTTCCGTATGCCAGGCGAACGTTGTTTTCCACATTCCAAAGTACAGGTAAGCCGTATTGACGCCATCGATCGATATACCGTAATCCTTGTTGACATAATCCAGAATTGTTCCCAGATGATTGATATTCCACTCTTTCACGTCCGGATCCGTTAAGGAACCGGACACATCTGCGCCATATATCGGCGCGACGTACGTTATGTTCTTCCAGTATTTCCTCTCCAGATCCTCGTAATCGAAATGACGTGGAGTAGCGTAACGATCGGAATTGGCTAATTTACTATATTCCTCTACAGTCATCGATTTCTTTTGGATATTAATTTGTTGATAAAGTCCCTGTTTTCCAGTAACAACTTGGCAGATCGGCGCTGGAATGACGAGATGGTCTAGATCCTCCTTCTTATAGTCCTTCCGCGGGACCCATTCGGGTGGCGGTATCACCTTTGCCAAACCGGCCTTATGGGCACCCTGACTCTCCATATATTCCACATATTTCGTGAAATCTTTAAACTCCTCGTATGTCGGTCTAAAGACCTGTATACGGGGTATTCCTCTTGAATTACTAGCCATCGTTGAATTTTTTATAGCTGCAAATCAAAATTTAAAAAATACTCGATATGCAATGTGTAACTATAAAAACAATCTTCACGTTTCAGCAATAATATTGTAAACATAAATAAAAATACGTATAACTCTTCTGTTTAAATTATTAATTATACTTAATTTTTAATTGCAACCGATCAATAATTTAATCGTTTTGTATATTTACTATAATTTTTTTTTAATTCACACATTTTATGTGTATATTACGAGGCGTAAAATCGAAATCCCTTGGGAAAAAAAAATTATTTACGCTATATATTTGCGTCTATATATAATCGAAAATGAGCGTAATCAATTTACATACGTAACGTTGCTGTGATAACATGATTTTGCACTTTGTGCTCAAGGCTTACAAGGAAACAATCGGAGAGGGGGATGGTAAAAGCCATAGGAAATCTAAATATCTATTTATCGAGATTTCTAGATTTCAAAAATAGATAGATATCTAGATAAATATGTAGAGACCATTAAGAATAACGACTCTTTGTTCCTTCTCTCAAGATGACGAAACATTTTTCATCAATTATACAACAAAATTATGGCGATGCAATTGATAACATTGAAATTTTGCACATTATATTAACCATGTTTTTACAAAAAAGATCTAACTACAAATTCTTGATATTCAATTATGTGTGAAAAAAACGAAGCATGAGCGACATGTATTTTAAACAAATTAAAAAACGCTCTTACGCTAAAAAATACATTAAAAAAAACGAATATTTCAAAAAGAAAATAATATACACGTTGCATTTACCAATTTGTCGACGATTTAAATCAATTTATCGCAAAATTGCCTTTAAAAAAATTTCAGAAATGTATTTAAAAAAATAATAATTTTAATATTACATAAGAGACGATAACTTTAATGTAATGTAAAAGAATAAATGCGCCCCCCGTAAGAATATCATGCACGCATTTCTCTATTTCGACGCGTTAGAAAATCACGATACATCAAAGAAATAACTTCGACAATCAATTGCATCAGCAAAACAACCATTTTGTTGCACTCTCCCTAAGGGCACGGGGTAAGCGCCCCACGTCGATATCAAGAGCGATGTTAATAAATCACTTGCACGCTGATCAATGCTGATGAAATTTTTCGGCCCGATTGACTCCGGCGAGTGTCACGGGGTGTCGAGTATACAAACGTTCGCGTTACAACGTACAATGTATGAACCTTATTCACGTTGTATCTCATTCAAATCTTCACGTGATACTTTCTCCGGCACGTGCTAAAAGATTCCATGTGCGATGCGACTTAACGCGTAAACAAACAGCGGCTGCATTAAGAGGCGCGCGAGACGCGGGGAGGAAACGAGCTGGTGCACGAAACGGTAAAATAAGGGCCGACGGAGAGGGAGGGACAAAAATTAGAAAAACGCAACCCTTCCGACGGCGTGCTCCGGAACAGGAAGCCGTAAGCACGAGGTACATACGAGGCTTTTCCGAAGCATGCGGAAGAGGGGGCGAAGGAAGGGAATGCACTGGCTGACGCTGGTGGTGGTGGTGGTGGAAGGAGTCTATAAACAAAATGGTAGTTATCTATTGTTGCCAGGACTCCCTCGGGTGGGAAGCTTCTCCGCGCGACGGACGGAACCCGTTTCGGTCGCGTGCGGACGATATCGTTTTCCTCTTTCTTTCTCGGCCGTCCGATGCGTGCGTGCGTGCATGCCTGGAGGACGCGGGGGGGCATGCTCGCGCGCGCGCGCGCGCGAGAGAGAGAGAGAGAGAGGAAGAGAGAGTGAGCTCCATCGGCGAGATAAACCGCGAAGTGGCCGAGAGCGGCGCCGTCGCTCGCGACGCGGGGGGACGCGCGGTACTTACACGACAGACACGCCCGGGGATCACCTCTCCTGTATCAGGACCATCGTCCGCCGAAAATCCTGTCGTCAGTACCGTGGGTATTCTCCTATGACACACGCGCACACAAACAAACAACACCGCGCACCGCCGGGCGCCGTCGTCCTACACGAACCACGAACCGTCGTCGATGCTGTGACTTGTGAGGCCCGTGACGGCCCGTGTGCCGTAGTGCGGAGTGCGGGTAGTGCCGTGAGTCGCGCGACCGCGCGTCGTCCGTACGTGCACGGCGAGGTGGCGTTCCAGAGCCAGAGCAGTCGTGGTCGCGAGCGGCGACTTGTGCAAGTTTCTCTGATTAGGTCGCGGCGACCGGAGCGCCGTCTGCCAGACGCGTGCGAGATTCGAATTTTCGGTGTTTGTCACGTACGCCAACCCGCTGCCCGCTGCCTCGCCGGCCGGAGCGATAAGCCAGTGGTATGACGCGCGAGATGCACCCTTGCCGACCGGTAGCTGGTAGGATAGGAGACTTTTGAGGAACCGGAACTCTCGCTCGTTGGAAACACCAATGGAAGAGTTTCTAGCCGAACGAAGTTGTCCAGAATCGACAACGTAACTGTCCTTCGAGATCTCGAGACTCGACAAACTTTATATCGATTATTTATTCAACCGGTGGAATTCTGCCCGCGGCAAAAAAGTTCTGACTGTACGAATCGTTTCGAAATTATTTCTAATCTTCTTTTGATAACGAACTATTAATAATTATATCTGTGTTAACGAAATGTTGCGGGTATTGCTTGAGAAGTAATTAACTTTTTTGGAAAAATAAGTATTATTTTAAAAAAATTTTTAATTTAAGTCTAGAAGATGAAACCAAAACATAAGAGTTCAAGTATAATAATTAATAGAACTTTTATCGCTTTTTGAGAACTTTTAAATCTTACCGCGCAAATAATTCTTTATATTTTATGATAACATTTATTATTGTATTTTTTATCAAACCTGATAACCAGCCTGTTTTTTTTCTCTTGTATAATTTCTGCGTCTGGTATATATAGAAAAATAATAAGATCAATTAAAAAATAATTTAAGAAATAACTGCAATTTTTTTACAAAAAATAAAATTGCGATTAGATTTATATACAATATTTTATACGTAATCATATTTTATATAATTATTACATAATTATATTTAGAACATTTTTCCTTATTTCCTAAACCTTTATACTTTTTTGTAAAACAATTATGTAAAAATTATCTTTTTAATTATTTTGTAACTCATCTTCTTATTATTTTTCTTAAATGTAAGATTAAACAGATTATACGAGAGAAAAACCATATACGGACATATATATTTTATATATAATTATGTGTTCTTTTATAATATGCCCTTCCCCATACAAAACTGCTTTTTCATGCTACGCTAAAAATCACCGAGAAAGATCGATGCTTGTTTTCGCTGCACTTCTGAATTAGTGCAATAAGTTAGAATGAAACAAATACATATTTTCTTTCATTCTAACTTATTGCACTAGTTCAAAAGTGCAGCGAAAACGAACAAGGCTTCTTTGTCTAACCCTAACCTCTAATTGCCTCTAACGAGGAGGAAGGAAATAATTAAGCGGAAAGAAATAAAATTAATTTGCCAAAAAGAGATATATATGTCACTGGCAATGAGACTACGCTTACACGGCGACTTGTAATTCAGTTTAGTAACTACCGTATACTATACGATCCAAAATTTTTATTTTCCGATTATAACTTTTATGATCATATTTAAATTTGAACCTATATTTTGATACTCCTGTACATTTGAAACAATCTTTGATATATAGATATTGTATGCTAAAAGTTGTAGTTTAAGTATTGAAAAAGCTTATATATTTAAATATTATATGATTAAAAAAAAGAAGAACAATTTTGGATCGGATAGCGTATACGATAGTTATTAAATCGAATTACAAGCCGCCGCGCAGTCAACAAGTCGGCATTATTCTTATCAATTGCTTTCATTACATTTTCATTTTTTCTCCCGTATTGCAAGATAATTTTTTCTTCTTACGATACGCGTGTCACGTGATCGGTAAGCGAACAATCAATCGAACGAGAAATTCTCTTGTTCTTCCGCGGAATCTCGCCGCGGTAATCGGTATATGATTCATTGTCGCAGAACCGTATATATATACGCGTTGCATGGTGCTGAATAAAAGATTACTCCCTCTCCCTTCAAATTCCTTAATATAGAATCTCATTTAATACGCTCCACGTTTTTCGCTTTCGAAACAGAGAGAAGTCAGCGTAGCCGAGGTGTCACGTGCGATTTTTCTCCCGACAATAGTAAATCGTAAATCTTATCTCGCTCGGTGAGAGCGCGCGTCCCGATAACGCGGATTCACAACGGGCGCGAAGAGCCACGGCCGCGTTGGACTTTGAAACATCGATTTCGCGATCATTGTCGTTCAGCTGACAAGGGAGGGCCGCTTGCTTCAGTCGTGCGCGTTCGAACGCCAAGGAACGACGTGTCGCGAACGCGAGACGCGAGAGTGAAATTCTCGCTTTGTCGCGGGCGCGCGACGCGGCGCCGCGCCGTGCGGCGTTCGGCGTTCGGCGTGTATATACATACGCGCGCGCTCGCGGGCGGATAAGGACGCGCGCAGAATCGAACCCTGGCGAAGTTGTGCGCTATAAGTCGATCCGGCCCGAGGAGAAAACCGCGCGCGGAATAAAGCGCGCGCGCGCGCGCGCGCGCGGAATCGAATGTGGTGAAGTTTATTGCGTTTGCCCAGTCGATCGGGCAAAAAAGGAAAGCGCGCGGAAGAAATGTGAAACGCGCTCGCGCGCGGCGAAAACTCAACGCGAGGAGATTGCCGACGAGAAAGGCGTGTGACGCCGATCGAACGAACGCATCTGGCTGCAGTGATGATGGGAGCTGCCGGAGCTGCGGAAAGGTCGCGAGATCCGCAACAGCGTGCGCCGGACAACGTGCAGATCGACCGTTCGCTCTATCTCCTCTTTGAGGATATATCGTACAGCGTACGGAAAGGGATTTTGACAAAGGGTAAATAAAGCGATATATAAAATAATAGTAAAAATAATATTTAATAAGTATTTATGAGACATACACATAACGTAATTCGATCAGATATAAACATCGGGAAAAGGGGAGAGCGTATATTATAATTATATATTATATAAATATAATAAATATATAGCGTTTCTAATAACATGAAAAATATTCTAATACGTTAAAATTAATGTTTTGTTACACATATGATTAACTCTAGTTTTGACAAGTTTAATTTGTAGAGATAACTGTGTATAAATGCTGTTTCAATATTGTATAATAATATATAGAATAAATAATGATTAAAGAATAATTATTACAAATTACTGTTATAATATGAGAGTAATTTTTATTAAACGTTTGAAACATAGTAAGTAAGAGTTTATTAACGTTTACTAAAATTGTTTGTTATGTTGTTTTTAAGTGAGAATAACGGAATGGAAAATCAATTTTATTCTTATTTCATAAATATGAAAATTAAGATAAGAGCTCGTCGTTTAGAAAACGAATACCTATTCTCAGAACACAGACACGCCAATGGTGTAGCTGAGAATACTTTGAAATCGATAAGATATACGCGCGAGTTGTGTGCTATTTGACTTCGTTTCAAAGTGTAGCAAGATAATGATAATATATATTGCATCGCTCTTACGAGATTGGTGTTCGATTGTTGCTGAAATATTATTTTTCTATAGATAAATCTATCTCTACAAGATCTAACAATTCTTAGATAACCGTGATAAATTTATATATATGTATAATATTCAAATATTTGTAACGTTAATAGTAGTTGTTGAAACAGATGTCACAATATCAAAACTAATAAATTTATACTTCTTAACTACACTGTATATTTGCAATTTAAACATTTATAGTTGCTGCAGGTAATATATAACTTTAACGATACCGAACATCTGTTTCGTATTACAAGTACAAAGACCAATTATTTCAAGCGTGTTAATTGAATAATTATGATGCGGATAATATATAGAGTCATAAATTCTTGTTAGATATCAACACAACTGACGAACAAACGGATCCTCCTTCTTGATTTTGATGGGCTTTAAATATGATGTGGTAAAGATCAAAATAAGAGACACATGTTTTTTCACAAGTGCTTTTAAGCACATGAAGGCGATACGCTCTTTCGTAAAAATCGACTCTTATATTTCTAAACGTATATTATCGAAAAGAGTGATAAGACATATGCCAAATTATTTTAAATAAAACAATTTTGCATAATATCAATATATGTATATCAAAGATTATTATTAACGTCTTGACGATTAATTGGACCAAAAAACCAATGGTCGAATTGTCATGACGATTATATGGCCAATTGTAGTCGATTAAATGAATTTTAAAACTTTTATTGTTTCAAAAGTACTTAATAATTTTTTAGATTTTTCGAAAATGTTTTTTTTAAGTACCCCTATTATTCACTACTTTTTTCGAAAAAAGATTTAAAATGTTTTTATAATCACACAAGAAAAGTTTATTGATTTCGACTTCAATTGGCAAAATAAATTGAAACGTTGCTACGTTTCGACCCCTCGACCAAGCAGATTGCTTGATAAGGATCCGATCCGAGGGGTCGAAACGTAGCAACGTTTCAATTTATTTTGCCAATTGAAGTCGAAATCAATAAACTTTTCTTGTTTAATTATTGTTGGCGGAAAAAACTATTTTATTTCTGTTTTTATAATCACATTGTTTATTTAAAGACAAATTCAATCGTATTCAACCATATACATAAATTATTTTAGGAAAATTAAAAAAGAATGAGCTAGAAATGAAAAAAGTACTTATACGCAATTTTATTTATTTCTTGACAACAGTTTTGTTATGTACAATATTTTTTTAAAGAATTAATATTTCTCTGGGGAAAGATAAAATCGTTAGTTTGAATAATTTTGTTATATAATGTAACATACATTAATAATTGTATTGACGTAGGAACAAACACAATAAGTAAGTATAATTTTAAACGCGATTTTTTACAAGATGGATGGCGCTATAAAATTGGTTACATAAAAAAATTCAGTTCAAGAGTTCACTCTATCAATAGCTATTGTTCACTGCGAGTTAATAAAAAATTTTGTATTAATAAATGTTAATAAAGTTCTTATGTAAATTTTACTTTTACAGAATTTGTAAACAAATTTTTGATATTTTACAATTTAGATCAAATATCGAAGACATATTATTTATCATTAATAATAAATAAATCATAAATAATGAAGTTAGACTTTGATTCGAAATGTTGATATGCATTTACTTCCCAAAAGGTTATCAGTCTCTGATTAAATTGATTGCAAATCAAATATTAAGTATAAAACAATAAGAAGAACAAAGAGATATGTTCAACGAATTTTTAACACACAATTTTACACAAAGAAATCATTGGAGGAAATCTGTTATTTTTTATTTAAGTTAAATTATAAAATACGTGAACATGCTTATTATGATGTCTTCCTTTAGCACTGTTTTATCTCGTAGTATTATTATTCCTTGCATATGTTACGGCAGCGGCAACATGCCGCGCATGTTCCTACCTGTGAAACTTTCACTTCGGTGGCAATTTGTTTGGATTGTAATTAGGACATTGATTGCATTCCGTTTACGCGAATTTGTCATGTCCCATTATGTATCAAACAATGTTATATACTTATTAAACATTTCTTTCATAGAATAATTATGCAATTTGTTTTGTAGAGAGGAAAAAATTGTTGAGCGATCTTCATGGCGACTTTCGACCGGGCGAGCTCACAGCTATTATGGGTCTTTCGGGCGCTGGGAAATCTACATTAATGGACATCCTGGCGGGTTTCACGTTAGTATATATGACTAGTGGTACACACTCTGGTCAATTTTATCTCCTGGGCGGAGAAAAAGCCGCAATTGCCAGTTCGTAAATTTTTTTTCACCCGAAGCGTGCAAGAGAATAATACAAATTCAGGCGTTTACTATCGGCTATTTCAAGAGATCTACGCATCAAGATAATTTTTAATTGAAATTTACGAATATAAAATTTGTAACACTTTTTTCTTGATCTCTCGTGTAATATATCGGATTTGCTGCATAATTTAATAAGAATATTAGTATCATAATTAAGCAGAAAACCAGCAAACACCAAGCAATTGAAAGTAATGAAAGATCTTGTTTAATTAATAAAAATTATGAAATAGAAAATACATTACGTTGAGGTCAAATTATAATATTTTATTTATAATCTGTTTAGATTTTTTTTTTCGACATATTAAAGACGGATCTCTTTATTTTTCAAAGTGTTTTGTGAATTGAAGATTTTACTGACCACCCTATTTCAAATATCAACTGGAATGTTCATCGAGATACTCTCCGAAACGAGAGTATCTTGATTTAATTCGATCGATAACCGCTCGGAAAATAGCCTTGAATTTAGATATCGTACTGATAATCTTCATTGTCAGCTTTGATTAGCGAGATCTCTTTGCTCTGTGGAATCTTTTCCTGTGGATTGCGAATCGTTATATCAACGCTAGGCTCGAGCTTTACACAACTTACTTATATTTGAGCTCGCTCGTTCTTACACAGAATTGTGTGGACATAATTGGTGCAAAGTTACGGTATACGCGCACGAATATTTTTATCTACGCGTCAATATCAGTATCCATTCGCTCTTTAGATGCACCTGGCACGATGCATCGCGATATCGCACAAAAATATAAGTGTGAGTTTTTAATCTTATCTTCTTCGCACTCTTATCTTCTTGCGCATCCTTATCTGCTTCTTTTTTTGAACATGGCCCGATTTCGAACTGGTGATTGATTGGCGAATTTTTCTAGGGTACGTACCAAATATTGGCAATTAATTGTTTATTAATTATAACGTATACGTACTTGCTAATGAGAGAACAGTGGGCTAATTAGTTACAATCGTTTATCTATGCTCTATGCATAGATTATTACCTACATATTGATTGTGTGTAATGATAAGAAGAAATTATATAGTATTAATACGGATCAATGATATGTAAATTAACGACCCATCGCATTTCAGAACTGCCTCAGTCACCGGCAAGATCATGGTAAATGGACGGGAACGAAATATATCGGAGTTTCGTAAATTATCTGCCTACATAATGCAGGATGATAATCTGCAATCACTTTTAACAGTGCAGGAAGCTATGCTCATCGCTGCCGATCTCAAACTCGGATTGAATAACCATGAGAAATTACAGAAGGTATATAGATATTGCTGACACGCTACTGTGTATATAATTCTTCGGGGACTGAGGGAACTAAATAAAATATCTTACATGACAGATAAACAAAATCATTTTCGGTATATAAGTAATTTATTGTGTTAAGAAACGACAATTTCCACGTACGAACAATTATTTTCGAGTCGTTATTTTGTGACGCTTTGGTTCTCTTCTTGAACAATTATTATTTAAAGGAATTTAAATCGACCGTAACTGGCAATATATAACGTCTTTACCGATATGAACATTGAAAAACTGTGAGCCAACTTGGTTTGTCGGATTCACACAGCACTTTTTTCAGATCAATATCGAGACATCATTTTCAATGTTCATATATATATATATATATATATATATATATATATATATATATATAAGAGGCGTTTCAATTTATATTTCCTAAAAACTTCGTTTACGCTTTTATTATTCTCCTTTTATATTCGACTTACGCTCCGATTTTTATTTTCACCAGGGGTTTGATTGAAATCATCTTGAATTCATTTGCAAGAGAAACGTTGTTAATAGGCTTGCACCCAGTTTCACCAACCCCTGAATACGCCTCTGCATGAAATATTTTAAGAGTTGAAAAATTTGTGTATCATGAATCAAATAAATTATGCACGCTTTATCTATTTTATTATAATAAAGTAATTAAGTTTAATAGATCTCGATAAATACAGATTATATATATTTAATGATGTTATAACGACTTTTTACTAAAATGTGAGTTTAACGAGTAAAAATTAATTGTCGTAACAGATCGACGAAATATTAGTAGTGATGGGGCTCGATGAGTCTCGTTATGTGATTACTGACAAACTTAGCGGAGGACAAAGAAAGAGACTCGCCATTGCGCTTGAACTGATCAGCGATCCCCCAGTCATGTTTCTTGATGAACCTACGAGGTAGATATTACATGATTTTCTCGATGAAAGCCTATGCTTCTTTTCTTGTCACGTACCTGGTTATACAACTTCAATTAATCCTTCTTAGCGGTTTAGACAGCACTTCTTCAAAGCAGTGCCTAGCACTTTTAAAGCAATTAGCGCAAAAAGGACGTACCATAATCTGCACGATTCATCAACCGAGCGCGATCCTTTTCAACATGCTGGATCATCTTTACGTGATTGCTGACGGCAATTGTGTTTACACGGGCAGCACGCAAAATTTGGTGCCGTATCTAAACAGTATAGGATTACACTGTCCAACGCATTACGATCCTGTTGATTTCTGTAATTATTCATCATTTATCGTTTCAAAGCAGACAAATCACTTGCTTATTGCACAAAAATCTAGGTGACACGAATTTAAAGCTCCTGTTCCGTAGTGATGGAGATATGCAACGGCGATTACGGTTCTCACATATCCAAGCTGGTGGAGTCAATTGAGAATGGTAGGAATGATGTATGGAGGTCGACGAATATCCATTACTTGGACAAAAGCAAAGAAAGTATTAAATCGCAACAGATGACTATGAGATTGTATTCCTTCGAAACGGAATTCAACACTCCATATTACACTGCCAACTCCTGGAGACAACTTTGTGTTCTTATCAAAAGAAACGCAATTAGATTATTTCGCGATAAGGTAATATTACATTACGAATCTTATTCATAAGACACGTTTTACCGTGCTAAAGAGAATTTACTCTCCCTCTCTCTTTCTCTCTTTCTCTCTTCCTTTTTCATATAAGTATCGGGAAAAAAAATTTCTAATTATATAAATGTTTCAGTTAACTTATATTACAATATAATTTACTTTATAGTAGCAATAGTATTAATATTAAAAAATTAAAAATTCTTTTAAATTTAAATTTTTATTCATTTGTATAAATTTAATTTATTTGTAATAATATTTATTTTATCTTTACTATTTTATTTATTTTTGTGTAGGTCTTCGCACTTTTACGGATTACAATGCATTGTGCGATTGCTTTGATTGTCGGCACGTTATATTTTAAAATCGGTCAAGACGCTGCTTTCGTTTTAGACAATTTTAGTCTATCGTATTACAACATCATGTTTCTCGTGTACAGTGCGTTTAGCGCTACAATGGTCACAAGTATGTCTATTACATTTGGCGAAATCTAATTTCATTATGTGTATAATGCAACATACATAATGTGCAACAATGGCTGTGTTTCAAAATTCACTGCCAGCGCTGGAAATTTATATACAGTAAATGTAACGTAAACGTATACCATAGATTTTCAGCGCTGGCAATGAATTTTGAAACACAGCCAATATTAATTAATGTATTGTATGTAACATAAATGCGTGATAACACCTCATTGAATATGGCTTATAAAAAATTACATGAATGGAAAAACAATAGAATTTTATAAGTAAACAATTAAGATATAAAAACTGATATCAAAATCAATGCGTCATTATGTTATATTTAATTTTATTGACAATTTTTTTTATGGCCCGACAGATTCTCTGAAATACAACGCCGTTATATTTTTTCCCGTTTTCGCAGTTCCTTTGGAATTACCGATACTCAAACGCGAGCACTTCAATCGTTGGTACAAACTACGATCGTACTATTTAGCGGGCAAATTGGCCGATTTTCTAGTCCAACTTATTGCCACGTTTGTCTATACCGTTATAGTGTATTACATGAGCGATCAGCTTCCCGAAGGAAGAAGATTTGGATTGTACATGCTCATGTGCTTCGTTGCCAGCCTGGTTGGTCAAACTATTGGATTTATCATGGGGTGTTCGCTAAAAGTCCAAGTTTGTATTAATCTATTTAATCTAATTTAATATGTTATTTTAAAATTTTTCAAATTATATCAAATTATTTCAAATTTATATTAACGATTATATATTATCTGTTGTCTCTCTCTCTCTTCTTATTTTAAGAGGATCGAAAAAAGCATGACTGGAATTGAAAATTTTAAACTAATGCAATTCGTCTAATCACAACTTGTAAATTGGCAATTGCTTTCTTTTAGGATAGCGTAATTTTTGGGCCGTTTGCAATTATGCCATTCTTTTTGCTCAGTGGTTTCTTCGTAAATATTAAAGACGTGAAGCCCTACTTACATTGGCTGTTTAACATGTCGTTCTTTAAATATGCTTTCGAGGGAGTATTGATGGCGATTTACGGGTAAGACTCTCATCTTTTGACTACAATGCATTTATTCTAAATTTTGCGAGTATAAATATTAAAAGAAATTATTATTTAAGAATAATTAATAATTCAGCTACATTTATTTAATTTCTCGCTTTGTCTTTCCTCTTCTCTACCACAAAATCTAAAAGAAATATTTATAATTGTAGGTACGATCGGGCGAAACTGAAGTGCTCGGCGGATTATTGCCATTTCGTTAGTCCTAAAAAATTGCTCATGGAATTGGGCTTGGAGAACATAAATTATTGGTTTAATATAATAATATTAATATCAGTGTGTATTGTTTTGGACATTGTAGCATATATTATATTAAATGTAAGGATCAGGAGACGCATGTAGCACACCTTGAGATAAAACTTCGTACAGTTTTTACAATTACACGCGTGTCAGTCGGGTAAATGAACCACAGCGGGTTCACCTGTTAAGATTAACTTATTTCTTTTGATCTATATGTGATGATGACATACTTATCTATAATATGCAATTTGCACTTGGTTAACTATAACATGCTATAATATACATTTGTAATATATGTCGAAAATTATAATATTGCTAGATAATATTTTATCAACTGTTCCAGTTGATAAAATAATACATGTACGCTTTTAGTTTGATAAATCTAATTATAATATATTTCAGTTATCCTTACTATTTATTATCATTGATATAATTTCAGTTCAAACTTACCATGACATTTTCGTTCAAGCTATGTACGTGAGTTTTTATCTTAAAACAGACATTAACTTTTCTTATCATGTTACCTCTCTGTTATGAACAAAATGTTATAAATGTTATAAATGTCTGTAGTTAAAAACAAAATGATTAAATAAAACAAAAACCAAAAAATTGTTGTTTTATAGAACAAAGTCAAGAAACTTTTCGCGCACAAATGTTATTTAACAAAGAACTGAGAAGTACAAAAACCGACAAAATTAACACTAAAAGGAAAATAATATAAATAAATGCGATATATCTGTCCTGGACATTAGATGTTATTATATACAAGTCAATGTGTTCTTTTCTTTTGCAAAAAATCAGTTCGTCAAAGTGCGCGTTTAACCGCGCTTTACTATTAACGCAACATGTAAAAATGCTAAATATAGCTCAATGCCATTTCGTAAAAATTATTTGTTTTATTATTTTATATAAAACTTACTATATACATAGTTATAAAAATATACATGTATATATAGTATATACATACGCATAATATTATACATACATGTTATATATACACATATTATGCTTAATGTAAAAAATGAAAGTCAATATTACATAAAGGACCAAGGGTCATAACGCAATCATTAAGATACAGAGAGTGATCTTACATCATCTAGACACTGCAGACTGACTCAGTAAACTTAAGTAAAAATTCAACGTGCTCGATAGTTATATAACACAGTGAGAACTTGAGCGATGTAAAACAGGTTCGCAGGTAATTTACTCATTCATTGGCAGTGACCGAGGCTATATCCTTCTGCTATACTTGCAGTAGTACGAGATCAGTCAACGCACGAAGTCGTAGCACGACGCTATGCCGACCGTGTACGATTAACCCTTAAATGCCACACCTCTCAAGAATCTCGTAAATGACATGAGGGGTCTAAAAGACCCCAGCATGAAAAATGTCTCCTTACTCCGTGATATTTAATTGATTTTTAGTTATGAAAATTTTTTTCAATGTTGTTCAAGGCTTAGAAAAGAGAATAAAATGCTTATATTGTTAAAACTTCACGTTCAACATAGTATAAAAAATTAAGTAAACTGAGTACTGCTAAAAGTGTACAAACGGGTAGGTCACGCACTCAACTATCATCACGGGGAGCATGAGCGCCATTTTTGGCAAGAACATTTGAAAACATTTCATCCTAAAGGGTCTGGGGTCCGCTGGACCCCACTGGGCATTTAAGGGTTAATAAAGAATTCGATGATCATCGCGTATCACGCATCTCGTATGCCTAGTACGCAAACGCCGGTTCTTCAATTAATCTAAACACATCCGTCTGACGATTTCTAATATTTACATATTGATATGTTCATTAAATTCGCGCGTAAATCATCATTTTTAACGTTGTGAGTTTTCAGCGCACAAATATCATCTATATGTCGCAACATTTCAAAACTGAAATTTAACCATAAGATAAATACAGCTTAATATTTAAAAATGTGATATTTTAAGATGTGATACTATTGTTTAAGCTAAGTGCGAAAATGTTAGTAAAGTGAGAAGATATTAAAACTTATTCAGCAATCTGTTTTTAAAACTCATAGAGATTCGGCATCCCTACACTACTGAACTTACATCCGCTTCATGTTATTATGATCATTTCAAAAATTCCAAGCAGTATTATTTTTAGATAGATCTTTGACACGTGAAATTCATCATATATCAACGTGCTCGACAGTTACAAAAGCATAGTGAGAACTTGTGCGTTATAAAAAACAGGTTTGCGGCAAATTCACTCATTCATTCGCCTTGTGAAAGTCACCGGTTGTCCTTCTGCTAGACTCAAAACGAACTACAGTGCTACAAAATCAGTCAACGCATGAAGTCGTATAGCACGACGCTATGCCGACCGTGTACGATTAATAAAGAATTCGATGATCATCGCGTATCACGCATCTCGTATGCTCAGTACGCACAAACGCCGGTTCTTCAATTAATCAGTTGACGGCGGACGGCTGCTAATTTTACTAAGTGTTCGGCAAGATGCTGGAAGCGAACGGCGCAGCGAAAATGCTGGACGACGACTCCTGCAAGATCAGTTTGCAGGAGTCGGAAAAATTGCTGGGACCCGGAAAATCGTGGAACTCGCAGATGTGCATCGAATTCACCGATCTCTGTTATTCGGTTCGTCGTAACCGCAAAGGCAAGAACATTTCATCATCGTCCCACATATTTCTGAAAGTTGCGATTTTGCGTTCTCGATATCCTGACACAATTTACTCGTACGCTTCGTAATATCTTCAGACAGTTTTATATAGCTGTATAAAAAATAATAATTGATCTAATCATTCGATTGATATAGTAACGTAAGCGCACGTCATTACATTTCAATTGCGGTACATGTCACGCAAATATAATACGTATGTCTCGATTATTGTCTCGATTTGCGCGCTAAACACATCCGTCTGATGATTTCTAGTATTTACGTATTGATATGTTCATTAAATTTGCCCAATCGTAAAAATTCGCTCAACTGAAATTTCATTATAAGATAAATACAGCTTAATATTTTAAAATGTGATGTACGTACACCATTATGTACTATTGTTTAAGCTAAGTGCGAAAATATTAGCAAAGTGAGAAGATATTAAAACTTATCCGGCAATCTGTTTTTAAAACTTATAGAGATTGGGCATCTCTACACTACTGAACTTACATCCGCTTCTAGTCGTTATATCTCCAGGTATTTTATGAGTCAGATTAAAAAAGAAACTGACACAATATTAATTTAAAGCTTAAACCAAGATTTAGATTCTAATTTAGCAATAGAATAAATAATAAAGCTATGGATTATATATTGACGTATGTATATACGTGTCCGCGTTTGTATAGTTATTTTGATCGAGATAACGAAATTTTACGTAGATAACAAAAGATTACGTATGTTAATTATCAATTTTTTCACATTATCATGTATGTACTACAAGTAACTAATACAACTTTGTTAATTTCCTAAATAGAGCTAATGTTATGATCGTACTAGATTTTGTGTTTAGAAAAGCATGTCATTTTGTAAGCCGTAAGAAGAGCGCGCTGAATGTCTTTATATAAATTAATTAAAAATAATGACGTAAATATTTTATTTAAAAACAAAATGAAATGTCATTATATATATATAAGTTATTATCCGCAAAAAAGTTTTTGTTCTCATTACAAAGCTTATTATAATTACGTGTCGCAATATAAAACAATTATCTTGAATGTTTCCAAAGTGTTCTCTAAAATTATTTATTTCATTACATAAATGTGTAATAAAAATACAAATCATGTATTGTTTGCTCTAATCTTAAAATTGATCTTATAATATGTCTAAGATGGGTGCAACATACGTCAAAAATTATGTAGTTCACAGTTGATAGCGACAGCAGATACATGCGCGTTTCGGATTTTGGCTAAAATTATCACATTTATTAATTTAGGACTTAGCGATCCTGAAAATTTATGAATGATTTGTAAAACGCAGTTATAGATGTATTGCGTATATGCATTATTTTTTTGGAAAATTGTTTGATTTAAAGAACCAGGTTTTGAAGGTTACACAGTTTTATTTGTAATTATAATGCGTTTTCCACGTGTTGTCTATAAATATGGTTAAAGAAAAATGCTTACTGTAGAGACCGAGAAAAAGATCCTGCGTAATGTGACGGGGCACTTCGAATCGGGAAAACTCACAGCAATAATCGGTCCTTCTGGCGCGGGAAAGACCACCCTGCTGAAAGTCGTGTCGGGCGAACGATTGACCGACCTTAAGGGTATTGTCACCATAAACGGCGTTGAACGGGACAAAGGAATGTTCCGTAAACAGGTGCGTTACGTGCCGCAACAATTCGATCTGTTGCCGTTTCTCACGACGAGAGAGACTCTCTACATAGCGGCTCGGTTGAAACTCGACGTTAATCAGGACGAACAAGCGATTCGCTTAATTGTGAGTAAAATACAAATACAAAAGAGAGAGAGAGAGAGAGAGAGAGAGAGAGAGAGAGAGAAAAACGCTCCAACTGTTATGTATAAAATGCAGTATTATTAAATGAATAATATATATAATAATTATATAAAAATATATTTTATTATTTCTTATACTATATAATAAGCTTGCTGTGGCAAACAAAAAAATTATATGTAGATTAATGCACCATCAGATATTATTTCTGTCAGGTGAACGATATCGCGGAGAGTCTCAGCTTGTCAAATTGCCTGAATACATTGGCGAACAAATTAAGCGGTGGCGAACGAAAGAGACTCTCCATCGGCGTGGAAATGATCATCAAGCCATCCGTTCTCTTATTAGACGAGCCAACAAGCGGTCTTGATAGTGTGGCGTCCAATCAGGTACGATGATAAATTAATGCATATTAATTAATTAATGCAGATTACATCAATAGCGATAGTTTTACAAGAATATTCGCTATTAGTCGACATAAATCAATATTTATTTTTCTTAAATTCTAATACTATTAATAATTCCTATACAAACGTAAAATGTTCCAGCAATATTCCTGCGACGTAGCTGGAATATTATATTTTATTCCGCGATGCCATTAAAGCAAGCATCAAAGCGTTCTTAATGTGCCGCATATATAATCATACGATTTGCATTGAACAGCTCGTTAACATGCTGCACGGTATGGCGAGAGAGAACTGCACTGTGGTTTGCGCGATACATCAACCCAGCAGTCAGATGATTTCGCTCTTCGATGACATAATGGTACTTAACCAAGGCAGAAGTATGTACTGTGGTCCAAAAAGCGAGATCTTAAATACGTACAGCATCGCCGGGTTCACGTGTCCAAGTTTCTACAACATAGCAGAATTCGGTAACGTTGACTCTATCGATCCGACTTTGGCTGCGGTCCACTTGACGCTACAAATGCTTCGAAGCATTCTTTTTCTCCTTTCTTTCAATAAAGAAAGAAGAAGAAGAAGAACGCTTCGAAGCATTTGTAGCGTCAAATGGACCGCGGCCTTAATAAATAAATTTCAAAGAGGCAGAAGAATTAGAATAAATCTTGCTTGATTAATAAGAAACTTATATACGGAAGCACATATCAAAGTATGTTGCAGTTATCGAGAACTAAGGTAACAAAGATTCGGCCTCGGAGAAACGCATACTCCCTCGTTTTTGCCAACCGAAGGTTGGCAGCAGTCGGGAGAAAAAAAGTTGTAACATAAAATAATTTAGAGCTGGCGCGCATTTTTCTTATATTTCTTAAATTTTTTCTTGTTAATCTTACATAGCAAATTCGTTTTTATTAAAAAGATAGAGTAACAGACAGACTTTCTTAAGACAGATATGTATTTTCAGAAAAAAGTATTCGAAAAGTTTACCTTGCATAAACTGAAATATTCTCGATATCTCGAAAAGCATCAAAATTATAAAACTTGATATAAATACAAGTCTCAATATTATGTGCAAATACAAAGAAAATGCTCACATTAGTTGTTTAACTTGATATGTATAGTATTGATGCTTATTACAGAATTGTGGCTTTATTACTTTTCGATGTTACACAACAATTTCACTACATAATATTTGTTACATTTGTTAATTTGTTATATAGATATTAAATGATTCAAAGCATATTATTAATTTGGAAAAAATGGAGAACAATAATCCACATGTGATATTGATTGTGTTTTTCTGATTGCAGTACTTGAGGTCATAACAGAGCAAAGAAGTGGAGATTTAGAGAATTTGTACAAGATCTGTCGTGATGATTACGAAAAGTCGAGATCGCGCAACAAACCTAATGAAAATGGTAAATACGATGTTACATACTTTATTAAACGGTTATATACTTAAACGTTTCTTAATTATCTCGAATTTTTGTTAATCCATAATAATTCATTAATAATTCATTAACAATTATTTTAATAATTTATACTAATTTGTACAATGTGTTTTCCATCTTGTTTCGCGATAACTGGATAATAAAAACGTGAATATTTTATTTAACGAGAATATCCAGAATATTCTCCATTTTTAGAAATATTGGAACAGGCATTGAGTATCTCTAAATCTCGAGGACTATATCTCCCTTGTGTATGATATAAAATTAATGTTATTCGAAAAGCATAAAGATATAAAGCGAGACAATTCAAAATTATGAGAAATAATTTTTCAGTCACTAATAACTCTCAATAATTGGGTTTTTATTTTTATAGAATCGACTGATTTTAAGCAGAAATGTGAAACAGGCGACATAGATACGTCCATAAATAGTATAATACCAAAAAAGTCGACATGGCAACAGCAAAAGGTTTTATTTTTAAGATCTCTAATTTGCATCAAGCGAGATATTGTGAGTAAAAACTATCAAAAGTAATATTCGGACAATTTGTTTGAAAAATCAAAATGCTATCATTTTGTGCGATTGATCTCTCAGGCCTTGACAAAACTAAGATTTGCGACGCACGTCGCGAATGGCCTGTTTTTGGGAGCAGTTTTCTATAATTTTGGTGACGACGCGGAGAAAGTGTTCAGTAATATCGCTTGCTTATTTCTCTCTGTGTTACTTTTATTCACCACTAATTCTATGCCTGCAGTACTAATGTGTAAGTGACACAGATTTTTCTAATAATATTTTATACTTCTGTATATTTTTTTTTACGTATAAATATAATGTATAATTTATGTGATTTTATTGGCAAATAACTAAATTATATATACTATACTATTACTATATCCTTTTTAGTAATTCTAAAACACTAAAAGAAAAATAAAATCCATTTCTTTGACAATACTTTCAATTTTTTGTGTTAAAATTATAAATACGTATAAATACGTTTTATAATTTTCGCAAATAGTTATACCATATTAATCTGATTGTAGTTCCCACAGAAGCGACAGTATTTCTGCAGGAATATTTAAATAACTGGTATTCTTTGAGAGCTTACTATAGCGTAAAAATACTAACGGATCTTCCGTTACAAGTATGTTTTAATGCAATATTATTTGTATTATTACTAATTACTACTAATTATTTCTTTCAGACATGATATGAAAAGTTCTGGCTAAATATCACCTAAATATATTATTATTGGTTTTGAAATCAATTAAAAATTTGTCTAATTTCTAGATATTTTGCGCCTCATCTTTCTTGTTTATATTATATTACATGACAGGGCAGCCAATGGAATATATTAGAATTCTACAGATATGGAGCGTTGGCCTGTTAATTACAATTATCGGACAAACGGCCGGGATGCTTGCAGGCGCAGCTGTTGGCTCTAAGGTATTTCAGCTGCGGTATTTTTTATTATTTTAATTAATATTTACGTTATTAGAAAAGCTACAAAAAAGGCTATAATAAGTCAACATTACATACTTATTACAATATTATATCGGAAAATATCACGGCTATAGTTATTTGTAATAGTATATAATAAGTTTAATAAATCATTAAATGATTTATTTATAATAATAAATAATTTTTCTCAGTTTATATACCATTCAAATTTCAATTTGATTGTTATATTTAATATGTATGAACAGATATATATATATATATATATATAATGTAGCTGACCAAGTATAATTTCTTTCAGTTAGGTTTCTTATTAATAATGGCAGTCAGTGTGCCATTAGTGGTGTTCGCTGGATATTTCTTGAAATTTGGAGAAATGTCGGTATACCTACGGCCTTTAAGCGCTACGAGCTTTTACAGGTACAGACAATTTAATTATACCATAGCGATTATACTAATATTAAAAATTTTTTGCATTTAAACTTATTATTACTACATGATGTTTTTCATATGAAACGTTTTTTATAATAATTTATAAACAGTTGTTCTTGCTTCCTATATTTGTAGAAACACTATTTTATTGTATTTCCAATTTGCCTTATTTTTTCAGTATAAATTTGAGAAATGTAAATTTTATTGTAGATACACATTCGAAGGAATGATGCAGGCGGTTTATCTTAACCGATCAAATCTGCCGTGCTCGGAAATCTACTGTCACTTGCGTTCGCCAAACAAGATTCTCTCGATGATGGATATGCCAACAGTACCGTTTTACGTTATTCTGATAGTACTTAGCTCTTGGATACTCTGTTTACACATAATCACCTATGCAGTACTTTATTGGAAAATTTATTTTGCAAGAAAGTAACGTGTTAATACTTATTTTGAACAAGAAAGTATCTCTCTCTAAGTATGTCTCAAACAAAAAATTAATGATTTAGCACATTTTCTCTGTAACAGTAAGTAGAATATGTTAAGAGAGACAATAAGATTAGAAATGTAAAAATTGCATAAATTTTTTGTACTTAAATATATAACACGCTCAATAATAACAATGTAATAAGATTTATTTTTTTATAACTGATTATGGTAATAATGTAAGGATTGGCGTTATTATAATAAAATAAATTAAATATAACAGTATAATAAACTAAAATATCTTAAGGTACAAGTAAAGAATCAATGCGTCGAATTGATCAAGTTGACGAAAAAACCCCTAAAATAGATAATATTTTAACAGGAATACCCTTTTGTTTTAAGTCCTTTTTATTAATAATTGTTGAAAAGCGCACACCGCTACCTACCGTGTTGTAAGATCGTCTGAAATGATGGCTATAAAACTGTAATAATGACGAACTTTATAACGTTCATTTTATAATAATATAGCAGTGCGAATCGAAGCCTGATTATTGTCTATTTTAGATGGAGCCAGCCAACATTATAAAAATAAATACAATTTACATAATTTGCTTTATTATGCGTGTGATTTTTTTATATCACGGCAGAATGGCACTTGTTTATCACAACATATGGTAAGGTATAATAAAGGTACCAATACCCGGACACTTAAGCATAGGAAATGTACCAATACCTGGACACGTATCTGTGTCTAGATACCTTTAAAAAAATATAAATTTATGAAAATAAACGTTTGGATATTATAATTAAAGTTTCAAACTACAAAAAAATACTTTTATCTTTTATTTTAATTCGCGTTATACTTATAAATAATAAAGGTGTCCGGATATAGGTACATGTCCGGGTATTGGTACCTTTACCTTAAAAGTCACTGTGATAATATTGGTGAAAATTTAAAATAACTAGCAAGGAAAACTAGTTTGCAACCAACTGTAATCTTCAATGTTGAGACATTTTACTTATGGGCATCAAATAATGTGAAAGAGACAACAATTTTATTTAGTTCGAAAACAAATCACAAGAAATTAAGTAAGTGTTTGGAACCAAGATTCGCACTAGCAAAACCTATTTCGGGCACATTAAAATATTATGCGATTATTCCTGATGCAAGCGAGATCAATTAATTTTAAAAGAATTTAGTTTTGATAATGATTTCTTTCCATAAAAAAAAAGAAAAAAGTGAATCTAAAAAATATAAAACACAAAGACTCCAGAACTATTTTTTATTTTATAGTCATTTGTTAAAAATATATTATTTATGTTTATGTAGTATTAAATAATTAGACTAATTTAAAAAGATATTGATATTATAAAAATATGATGTTATAGAGTTTTTGGCTAAAATTTGGCTAAATTTGGAAAAAATATTTGTTTAAAAGTAGATCCTATTGCGATTACTTATTTCAAAATAAAAAATTGATTTTTTTATACTATTAAACTTTTCTTGCTAAAATTAACTTTTTTATCTGAAAGTACGGGAAAAATTCTAAAAAAATTATATCTATAAAAATTTTGTATATTTTGTAATTTTAGCTACAAATATCAAAAAGAGAAAAATTTCTTAAAACGTTCTTATCTCTAATATCTTGGATGCAAAGCATATAATACCAATTTGTTTTATCTTTAATCTTATACAATATGTGCACTAACATGTTTTCATAATCATTTTAAAAATCCCCAAAAGCAGTTCATTTTTAGGTGGACCCCTGACACGTGGAATGCACCATATATATACACGCTTAATGGCACTGTTATATGTTTAGTATAAGAAATGAAGTCATATTACACTTAAAAGACCAAAGGTTAAAACGCAATCATTAAGAAGAGCGATTTTATCATTTATATCATATAGACGTTGTAGACACTGACTCAGTAAACATTCAACGTGCTCGACAGTTACAAAAACATAGTGAGAACTTGTGCGTTATAAAACAGGTTCGCAGCAAATTCACTCATTTATTCGCCTTGTGAAAGTGACCGGCTGTCGTTCTGCTAGACTCAACGAACTGCAGTAGTGCTACAAGATCAGTCAACGCATGAAGTCGTAGCACGACGCTATGCCGACCGTGTACGATTGATAAAGAATTCGACGATTGTCGCGTATCATGCATCTGGTACGACCATCAGCGTAAACGCCGGTTCTTCAATTAATTAATTGACGGCGGACGGCTGCTAATTTTACTAAGTGTTCGGCAAGATGCTGGAAGCGAACGGCGCAGCGAAAATGCTGGACGACGACTCCTGCAAGATCAGTTTGCAGGAGTCGGAAAAATTGCTGGAACCCGGAAAATCGTGGAACTCGCAGATGTGCATCGAATTCAGCGATCTCTGTTATTCGGTTCGTCGTAACCGCAAAGGCAAGAACATTTCATCATCGACCCACATATTTCTGAAAGTTGCGATTTTGCGTTCTCGATATCCTGACACAATTTACTCGTACGCGCTTCGTAATATCTTCAGATAGCTTTAGATAGCTGTATAAAAAATAACTGATCTAATCATTCGATTGATATAGTAACGTAAGCGCACGTCATTACATTGCAATTGCGATACATGTCACGCAAATATAATACGTATGTTGTCTCGATTTGCGCGCTAAACACATCCGTCTGATGATTTCTAGTATTTACATATTGATATGTTCATTAAATTCGCTCAATCGTAAATTCGCGCGTAAATCATCATTTTTAACGTTGTGAGTTTTCAGCGCACAAATATCATCTATATGTCGCAACATTTTAACTAAAATTTAACCATAAGATATATACAGCTTAATGTTTTAAAATGTTTGTTTTTAAAACTTATAGAGATTAGGCATCTCTACACTACTGAATTTACATCCGCTTCTTGTGGTTATATCTCCAGTTATTTTATGAGTCAGATTAAAAAAGAAACTGACACAATTAATTTAAAGCTTAAACCAAAAGATTTAGATTCTAATTTCGCAATAGAATAAATAATAAAGCTATGGATTATATATTGACGTATGTACGTGTCCGCGTTTGTAGTTATTTTGATCGAAATAACGAAATTTTACGTAGATAACAAAAGATTACGTATGTTAATTATCAAATTTTTCACATTATCATGTATGTACAAGTAACTAATACAACTTTGTTAATTTCCTAAATAGAGCTAATGTTATGATCGTACTAGATTTCGTGTTTAGAAAAGCATGTTATTTTATGAACCGTAAGAAGAGCTAAATGTCTTTATATAAATTATTTAAAAATAATGACGTAAATATTTTATTTAAAAATAAAATTAAAATGTCATTATATATAAAAGTTATGATCCGCAAATAAGTTCTCATTACAAAGCTTATTACAATTACGTGTCGCAATATAAAACAATTATCTTGAATATCTCCAGAGTGTTCTAAAATTATTTATCATCTCATTACATAAATTTGTAATAAAAATACAAATCATGTATTGTTTGCTCTAATCTTAAAATAGAAAATTTTCAAGTATAACGTATTATATAATATGACATATATTTATATATACAATAATATATTATAATATCTCTAAGATGGGTGCAACATATGTCAAAGATTATATATTGATAGCCGATAGCGACAGCAGATACATCGCGTTTCGGATTTTGGCTAAAATTATCTCATTTATTAATTTAGGACTTAGCGATCCTGAAAATCTATGAATATGATTTATAAAACGCATAGGTGCGTATTGCGTATATGCGCATTATTTTTTTGAAAAATTGTTTTATTTAAAGGAGCAGGTTTTGAAGGTTACACAGCTTCATTTGTAATTATAAAATGGATTAATTGGACACGCATGTCTTTTCCTATCAAAAAATTACCCAACGCTTATCAGTTTCGCAATTAAATGTGCAATATACAATCATATATGTGCGTATTAGTGCACATTACCATATAATATAACTGATTAATTTGAGATAAGTATGAAACGAAATATACGTGCATGTATAATATAATGCTTCGAGTTTTTCTAACAAATCTCTGTGTGATTTTTTTGGATCTTAATGCGATTTTAATGTAAATGTGACACGCAATCAAATCGCGTTTTCCACGTGTTGTCTAAATATAGTTAAAGAAGTATGCTTATACTGTAGGGACCGAGAAAACAATCCTGCGTAATGTGACGGGGCACTTCGAATTGGGAAAACTCACAGTAATAATCGGACCTTCTGGCGCGGGAAAAACCACCTTGCTGAAAGTCGTGTCGGGCGAACGATTGACCGACGTTAAGGGCATTGTCACCATAAACGGCGTTGAACGAAACAGGGGAATGTTTCGCAAACAGGTGTGCTACGTGCCGCAACAATTCGATCTATTGCCGTTTCTCACGACGAGAGAGACTCTCTACATAGCGGCTCGGCTGAAACTCGACGTTAAACAGGACGAACAAGCGATTTGCTTAATTGTAAGTAAAATATAAATACGAAAGAGAAAGAGAGAGAGAGAGAGAGAGAGAGAGAGAGAGAGAGAGAGAGAGAGAGAGAGAGAGAGAGAGAGAGAGAGACGTTCCAACCGCTATGTATTGTATAAAATGTATTATTAAATTATTATAATATATATATAATAATTATATAAAGATATATTTTATATATTATTATTTCTACTATATAAGCCTGCTATGGTGAACAAATTAAAAAGTTGTATAGATTGACGCATCATCAGATATTATTTCTGTCAGGTGAACGATATCGCGGGGAGTCTCAGCTTGTCAAATTGCCTGGATACATTGGCAAAAAAATTAAGCGGTGGCGAACGAAAGAGACTCTCCATCGGCGTGGAAATGATCACCAAGCCATCCGTTCTCTTATTAGACGAGCCAACAAGCGGTCTTGATAGTGTGGCGTCCAATCAGGTACGATGATAAATTAATGCATATTAATTTATTAATGCAGATTACATCAATAGCGATCGTTTTACAAGAATATTCGCTATTAGCCGACATAAATCGATATTTATTTTTCTTCTAATTCTATTAATAATTCCTATACAAACGCAAAATATTCCAGCAATATTCCTGCGACGTAGCTAGAATATTATATTTTATTCCGAGATGTTAAAGCAAGCATCAAAGCGTTCTTAATGTGCTGCATATAATTATACGATTTGCATTGAACAGCTCGTTAACATGCTGCACGGTATGGCGAGAGAGAACTGCACTGTGGTTTGCGCGATACATCAACCCAGCAGTCAGATGATTTCGCTCTTCGATGACATAATGGTACTTAACCAAGGCAGAAGTATGTACTGTGGTCCAAAGAGCGAGATCTTAAATACGTACAGCATCGCCGGGTTCACGTGTCCCAGCTTCTACAACATAGCAGAATTCGGTAACGTCGACTCTACCGATCCGATCCGACTTAATAAGTAAATTACAAAGAGGCAGGAGTATTAGAAAAAGAGTATTAACATAAAATATTTTAGAGTTGTGCGCATTTTTCTTATATATTCTTTTACTTGAGAGCCGATTTCTTCTTATTAATCTTGCAAATCTTACTATATAATATTTATGATATTAAAAATGATTCAAAGAATATTATTAATTTAAAAAAAAATGAAGAACAATCCACATGTGATATTGATTGTGTTTTCCTGATCGCAGTACTTGAGGTCATAACAGAGCAAAGAGGTGGAGATTTAGAGAATTTACACAAGATTTGTCGTGATGAATACGAAAACCTCAGATCGCGCAATAAACGTAATGAAAATGGTAAAAAATACTGATACATACATTATTAAACGATTATTTCTTAATTATCTCGATTTTTTGTTAATCCATAATAATAATTCATCATTAATAATTTATTAACAATTATTTAAATAATTTATATTAATTTATACAATTTTTTCCATCTTGCTACGCGATGATTGGCTAATGAAAGCGTGAGTATTTTATCTAACAAGAATATCCACAATATTTTTAGAAATATTGGATCAGGCATTGAGTATCTAAACCTCGAGGACTATATCTCTCTTGTGTATGATGTAAAATTAATGTCATTTGAAAAGCATAAATATAAAGCAATACAATTCAAAATTATGAGATATAATTTTTCAGTAACTAATAACTTTCAATAATTGGATTTTTTTTTAGAATTGTCTGATTCTAAGCAGAAATTTGAAACAGGCGACATAGATACGTCCACAAATAGTATAATACCAAAAAAGTCGACATGGCAACAGCAAAAAATTTTATTTTCAAGATCTCTGATTTACATCAAGCGAGATAATGTGAGTAGAAACTATCAAAAGTAATATTCGAACAATTTGCTTGAAAAATCAAAATGCTATCATTTTGTGTACTTGATCTCTCAGACCTTGACAAAATTAAGATTTGCGGCGCATGTAGTGAATGGCCTGTTATTAGGAACAGTTTTCTATAATTTTGGCGACGACGCGGAGAAAGTGCTCAGTAACACCGCTTGCTTATTTTTCTTCTTGTTATTTTTATTCTTCGCAAATGCCATGCCTACAGTACAGATGTGTAAGTAATATTTCATATTTCTGCATTTTTTTTTACGTATAATCGTAATGTATTGTATAATTTATGTGATTTTGTTGACACATAACTAAATTATACATGTATAACTCTAAAAGACTAAAAGAAAAGTAAAATCAACTTCTTTGACGTGTTTAAAATTATTATAAATGCGTTTTATGATTTTCATAAATAGCTATACCATGTTAATCTGATTGTAGTTCCCACAGAAGCGACAGTATTTCTGCAGGAATATTTAAATAACTGGTATTCTTTGAGGGCTTACTATAGCGTAAAAATACTAACGGATCTCCCGTTACAAGTATGTTTTAATGCAGTACTATTTGTATTATTGCTAATTATTTCTTTCAGACATGCGAAGTTCTGGCTAATATCACTTAAATACATTTGTCATATGTTTTGAAATCAATTAAAGATTTTTCTAATTTCTAGATACTTTGTGCCTCATCTTTCCTGTTTACAGCATATTATATGACGGGACAGCCAATGGAATGTATTAGAATTCTACAGATGTGGAGCGTTTGCTTGTTAATTACAATTCTTGGACAAACGGTCGGGATACTTACAGGCGCAGCTTTTGGCACCGAGGTATTATTTCAGCGGCGGTATTATTTTTATTGATATTTGCGCTATTAGAGAGAATAGCTACAAAAAAGACTATAATAAATTAACATTGCATACTTATTACAATATTAATATATCGGAAAATATCGCGCCTATAATTATTTGTAATAATAAGTTAATAAATCATTAGATATGATTTATTTATAATAATAAATAATTTTTCAGTTTATATACGTATATATTGAGCAGCTTATACCATTCAAATTTCAATTTGATTGTTATTTAGTATGTATGAACAAATAATGTAGCTGACCAAGTATAATTTCTTTCAGTCAGGTTTCTTCTTAATACCGGCAGTCAGTACACCATTATTGCTGTTCGCCGGATATTTTTTGAAATTTAGAGAAATATCGATATACCTACAGCCTTTAAGCACTATGAGTTTTTTCAGGTACGGACAATTTTATACCATAGCGATTACTAATAATAAAAATTTTCAGCATTTGAATTTATTATTACTACATAATGTTTTCCACATGTACCGTTTTTTATAATAATTTATAATGGCTATTTATAAACAGTTGTTCTTGCTTTCTATTTGTAGAAACACTATTTTATTGTATTTCCAATTTGCCTCATTTTTTCAGTAAATTTGAGAAATGTAAGTTTTATTGTAGATACACATTCGAAGGAATGATGCAGGCGGTTTATCTTAACCGATCAAATCTGCCGTGCTCGGAAATCTACTGTCACTTGCGTTCGCCAAACAAGATTCTCTCAATGATGGATATGCCAACAGTACCGTTTTACGTTATTCTGATAGTACTTAGCTCGTGGATACTCTGTTTACACATAATCACCTATGCACTACTTCGTTGGAAAGTTTATTATGCAAGAAAGTAAATATAAATACTTAAAGAATACTTATCTCAAGCAAGAAAGTATTCTCCAAGTATATGTCTCAAACAAAAAATTAACGATTTAACACATTTTCTTTGTAATAGTAGGTAGAATGTTAAAAGAGACAATAGGATTAGAAATGTAAAAAATGTATAAATTTTTTGTACTTAAATATATAACACGCTCAACAATAACAATGTAATAATAACAATGTAATAAGATTTATTTTTTTATAACTGATTATGGTGATAATGTAAGGATTGGCGTTATTATTATAAAATAAATTAAATATAACAGTACAATAAACTAAAATATCTTAGAGTAAATTATCTTAGGGTAAGTAAATAATTATTGCGTCGACTTAACAAAGTTGACGAGAATGTCAAATAGGTAGTCCAGAATGTTCATTTATCTTCTTACATAAATGACGCAACAAAATAATAAATGTCCGTAAAAATATATATAATTATATATAATAGTCTAATATAAAAACGTATAACGTGTTTTAATAATGACGATAATAATAATGATGATGCATAAAGAACACGTAATAAATTTGAAAGATTTTGTTTGTCGATCGGCCAATTTTCTCGACGGATTGAGTAAACGTAATTGTTTTGTAATATATCTATCATTTCAACAATCAGCTGTTTGGCATTTTTTTACAATTTTTAGAAAAAATATCACATAAAAATAATTTCTCAGTGAATATAGTGTCTATTTGCATCTTAGAATCAGAGTTTTCATTCAGTGCTTGCTGTTTGCATCCTCTTATTAAGAGACTGACATAATCCACGCTTTTTATCCTCAACGTATTTGCTCGAAACCTTGGATGAACCAAAAGCTCTCAAAGCTATGACAGATGCAATTGAATTGAACCTGACATATAAGTTCAAGTGGCGTATCTTTCAACGGAAGTGTCAATTTTCATTTCATTGACGCGCGACGCGTACATTATCACGCAGTATCACGTAGGATTCTTTAGCATCACGCACGTATCACATTTAAGTATAAAAATTAAATATTATCGCAATAATTCACTAACAATATATTGCTACGTGTGTGAACTTATTGCCGTCTCAATATCCCTCGATATCAACTCGGAGGTACATATATACACTTGTCACGTAGGCATACGCACAGTCTTACTCATTCATGCGACTATTACGAGATTATAATCGGACAATGTATCAATATATACAGAAAGAATATATACAGAGCGCTTAATATTCGTGGCACTCTTTTTCTGCTATAGAGATATGCGGTTCGGATAAAGTTTCAAGATAGCAACAAAAATATACGATCAGACACAAATGAGCGGCTAATAGAAATAATTGTTTATCCCGTCGTTTTTAACATTTTCCGGTATTTCGAATTATTATAATATTTCGAAAGCTACACGCATTCGGCAAGTGCGGCTTCAGGCAATGCTACAAATTAAAAGGTCGAGAGTTACGTAGTTAAGTAAGTCTCTCAGCCATTTGAATACAGTAGCGCAGTCAGAGTATAAGATAATCGCATTCCAAAGGTTTAACCGTATCGGTATTATCGGTATGACACGAGTTTCCATCGTAAAAGTATATATGCGCCGCATCGTGTGATGAGTAATATTATAACGAGCGCGATAATATCGTTCCAGAATTGGTCTCCCCCCATGGCGATGTCTGAGAGAAATTTCGAAGGGTATTTATAGTGACAGTACAGCTCGCCCTTTTCCTTGCAGTCCAGAGTGGGTCTGTCCAATCCGTAAATGGCTCCGACGAATCTGCGAAAGCACACATAACACTTTATATTTATATAATTTTAGATTATTATTATATAATTCTAATTTATGTAATATTTTGAATTATAAAAAGTATTGAATTATGTCGAGATATAATTTTGTCGTAGATATAAATAGACTATTGGAAATGCGCGTCATGATATATGTATACAATGTTGCTAGGTAATACAAAATTTATGAAGTATGAAGCAATTCTTACCCCTCTAAACCGTATCGTAAATAGCTGAGATAGCTACCCCACTTGAGGTAGCTTGGTAGATCGCGTAACGACACTCCGAATCCGGCGAACATCATTAGCGGTACTGCCAATGTTGGTCCCATAAATGTGCCGTTCTTCAAGTTAAAATGTTTTTTTATTACGTTTTACTTCGAAAATTAAGTCTTCTTTATGAAACATTTTGCGACAAAAAAGTGCTATTTATATAAGGAGTCTTATCTGGACAATGCTTGCTAATGATTACAAAAAAAAAACTGTGGAACTATTAATAACATAGTAAAAAAACGGTTAATGACGCATTTAATGGAATTAAAATCACGGAAGTTGCTGATATGTAAAATTAATATCTCTAACAATAAGTCTGACAAGACTGGACGTCGATGAAGAGACTTATTTAATTACACATGAAATTAAATAGCAAAGATCGTACAGCCTGCGAACAAGTCAGCGTCTCATCGACCAATTTTAATTAATTATTGATGATATAATTGATAATACTTACCACGACATTAAATATAGCGCCTATCATGAGACCGGTACCTTGTCCAATGAACATGACTAACATGCTGATGGCCAAGAACATACAAAATCGAATGACCTCCAACGGTTGCGCCGACATGAAATAGACGATTATCGAAAAAAATATGCAGCACACTATCGAAATCGGCACGTCGATCAACGTTATCGCCGTGTAGAATGCCTTCAAGCTGTACCACCTATTGAAGTGTTCCTTCAGGAGGATGGACATCTGCATTGGGACTGCAAATCAAAGATGAGACTCGTTGTTCGTTACGCAATCTTCTCTCATTTGCGGTAAAAGTTACCGAAAAACCGTATAGTCATCGTGAAATCATCAATACTTACAGGTCACTATCGTGAGCATCATCGTCGTCATCATGTGGTGTATGAGAATGGAAAAGAGGAGATTGTAATTGTCCAGAACGCGGGAGCCATCGGCGCCGGATCGCATGAAAACGCATCCCAGCATTACTCCGACGACTATGTTAACAATGATGCGCAAATGCGTCAGAGTCTGCAACAAAATACATGCGCACGGATTAATTAAACGAAACTTCGTGCGATCGTAGCGTTCTTTACGTCAAGATCGATGGCGACTGGCACTTTCTGGATTCTCAAAATATTATAGCGTTTTCCATCGGAAAAACTCACTGACGCTGACAGCACTGAGTGCTCGAAGCGTATTTCATTGGTAGAATTAGTGAGCATATTTCTGAAAAACTCAAAAACTGAGACACTGAGTGCCAGTGAGTTTTTTTTCCCCGATGAAAGACGCCTTTAATTTTCTAAAACGCACGATGGAACAAACAATTCTTACCGTATCTCGTTTACACATGATATATCCTCTCCTTAGCAAGATCTTGATTTGGTGAACGAGATTTGTCGCGTGTAAGCTGTTATCGTTCCTTACTTTCTTTAGTGGATGTGCCGCTGAAAAGAAAAAAAAACGATCAAAGATTAAACGATGTCACATAAATCTAGACTGAGTCTGCCATTCAATTTTCTAGCGCAATAATTTAACGCTACAATATCATACTTTGTTACAGATGTAAATATTTAAAGGCGATTAATTGTCAAAAATATGTAAGATACACAGAAAAATATTTTTTATTTTAATATAATTTTTAATAAAATATAAAATTACACAATTTTGTATTTATATTATTGTAACGTGATAATTTTTATGATCTTCGATTTTGTCCGTACCTCTCAAGCTTTTCGCATCCCTTAGAGCTTCCGGATTGTCGAACCACTGCAAACTTCGTCCGTTTTGCGATCCCATTATCAATGAATCGATTTTATCATCGCCGTACTCTCCGCAGGCAAGCTCGATTACTACAATATTTGCATACAGCAGCATATAGCGATATTAACAAATTTCTGAACAACTCGCCGAAGGATGAATTTATTATACGTACTGTAATCTGCTGGATTGTGATACATAGGACACGGCATTTTCATATTTTCCAGATATGGCACGAGCTTGCCCGTTGCTCCTTGGTACAGACAGTTTCCATTCGTCAACACATATACCTGCGAGAGAAATTTGATTTTTATCATTCTAATCATATAAATGCAATTCTATTATGAAAATGATAATCGAAACAAGATCGATGTTTTTGAGCAGTGATTTTTATCATTTCTATAACGCATTTTTATAATTTCTGTGACGCATTTACTTACCTGATCGAACAATTGAAACAAGTACGCACTTGGCTGATGAATAGTGCAAATTATTGTCCTACCCTGTCGCGCCAAAATTTTTAGCAAGTTTACGACTTGCGTGCAAGATGAACTGTCCAGACCTCTGTAAGAAGTATGACAAATGTAAAAATTTAATAACAAATATAAGATGGCTGTTAATGAATAATCTTCATTTAAACAACATTAGCGATGATCATCAATCAATAGTTATTAACAATTTTGGGTATAAAAATTGAAAAAATACTAGATATATATATATATATTGTACTCCAGAGAAACGCTAATATTCAATATATTGTGTAACATAATTACAATAGTGGTTTTCGCTGTAATGAAATATTATGATATGATAATGTCAATAAAAGTACAGCGATAAATGACGAGGCAAAACAAAAAATAATAAAAAATTCTGTCCATCCTTTTTTATTAGATAGAAAGATAGATTATCAATGGAAAATTATTGAAGTAAAAAGCAACAGAAATTGAATTATTGCACTTAAATGTGTAAATATTTATCGAGGATATGCAATTATTAAGATGTTAACATTGAAGGTGAAGATTGAAAGAGACAGCCATTCAATTTGTTCGAGCGTATATATAAAAAATAGGAAAGTCAGATAGCATCGAATGATCAAAGTCCAAATCACGCACACACTACACTTACGTGGTGGGTTCGTCGAGGAACATCACCGTGGGATTATTAACTAATTCCAATGCGATGGAGAGTCGTTTCTTTTGGCCGCCACTCAATCGACCGGATCTCGTGTGCATGTGTTCGTACAAACCAAGTGTCGTGAGAATGTCTTCGATCTGCAACATTATATGCAATTGATCCTTATAAAGTATTATAATTTATTTTAAATCGGTTCAACGATAAATCTCACCTGTCATTCAATTAATACGTCAATTAACACTATGGTGCTCATCAACTAATGATACACATTATTATATTATCCTCAAATAACAATTAAATAATTATCAAGCGTTAATGAGATTTGATAAAGCACTGACAGCACTGTGTGATTTAATTCTTTCTAGATTTTAATAAATCACCGTGATGATTTTTTTTTTTCGATTAATTATCAAAATAGTTGTTAATATATTTTTACGCACGATCATCTCTTTCTTGTGTTGCGGCGTGTTCGACGGCAGCTTTAAATCGGCGGCGACCCTCATGTTCTCGATCACGGTGAGCAGGGGTTCCAATCGATCTTCTTGCGTGATATAGGCGCTGCATCTGAGGAGGGATAAATTAACGAAGCGTTAAAACAGCAACGAAAGAAATTGGCAACGCCAGAGTCGTGTCGAATCGAGAGGAGAGACACCGAGAGACGTACGAAATGCCGCTATAATTTCCTTACTTGTTTAATCACTTTTACGTAGCTTATGCGTTATATAATTTAGAAAGTCTCAAGTTTGATAAGATTAAAGTATGCGGCAGACTGTGCTTACTTCCGGAAAGTGTTGAGATGCCGAACACGGCCGTTGACATATATGACACCGTCCACTCCGGTTGTGCGGAAACCAGACAGGATGTCGAGTAACGTGGACTTTCCTGCGCCGGATGGCCCCATAAAAGCGATCAACTGTTTGCTAGGGAGCCTTCCGTTAATCCCGTGCAAGATCTCTTTCTCCCCTGAAATTTTTCCACCGCAATGATTACCTAACGCCGCGCGCCGTTGGAGGCATCGTTATAGCAACGCTTCCATAATTCCTCGTTTCCAACTCCGAGGAAATTCTCACTTATTGTCATGGTTATCACAATCGACTAGCTGTATCGTCTTCCAAGATGTCGTTTTACATAGGAAAAATTTTTTACGTCGGAAAGCAACACAAATACTATTTATTATACATATATTCGTAAGCTAAGTGACTTTCTGGTTTAATTTTATACACTGTTTAATTCATAGTATCTAGTTATACTCAATTTGAGTCATTTTTAACCATTCTTCACCATATAGTGCTCTTACTCAATGCGTCGTTAATTTAACTCAAACCAACAAAGTTAAAATAATACTGTTTTGTGTTGAAATAACAAATTTCGACACACGTGGTAGTTAAAAACAACAAAATGTTATTTAACTCAAGGTACACTGAGATTTAAATTACATATCCTTTAATATATTTAACAGTGTAACTAGAGGATCGCTCACCTCTTCTGAAGCCAAGGCTGACGGTGTAGGTAATGTTTTCGAAGATGATGTCAATTGATTCCTCGTTGTTGTTGTGCGCGGTGTCGGGCGACATGCCGGCGTCCTCTCGCCTCTCGTTGAACGTAGATCTGGGGTCAGCCATACAGACCGTCGTATTCGTGCCGTTTTCCCGCCGGTTGCTCGCCTCGTGCATCAATATTTCCATCGTAACGCGCTTTATGCGAACCAATCGAGTGATAAGGATCGATTATGCTCGAACGCTCATCTGTCGCTCCAATCCAGAGGCGACCTGGAACAAAGAGCCGGCGCGCGGCGGGCTTTCGATAGAGATCGACGAAGATCCGCCAATAACGATAGTCGGGGGTCGCAGAGGTAGACGCAAGACGAGACAACATTGCAATTAAATGACTCGCAACGATCGTAAAAAGAAACTCTTATTTCTTTAACGTATTAAGTAACCGCGCTCTCTGATTCTTTTCTTAGATAAACCGACTTAATGCTAATTAGACCTGAAGTAAACACAATTGCAATTTATGACGTGCTATTGAAAGATAAAGTCCATATGACGAGTGGGTTTTGTATATTTCCGTGGTCCAACGGAATTCTACATAATAATTCTGTTTTCGGGATTATACAGACGATTTGAAATCTACGACGCATGTGGCAGATGAATAAATTAACGTAAAATAACGATTTGAAGAAGGTTAGGGAGGCTATAAATTTACAATTTTATAAAACAGAATCCCATTGAATGAAACTTTATTCGATTTGTAACTCTGCAATCAAAGGAGATCTTCTTTATTGATACTTAAAATTTTTCTCTTCAATAACACTTTTCGCAAAGTATAATTATACTAATGGCAGGCTATTATTGTAAAATTCACGCAGTCAATAATTATTATTTACCGATAAAATTAGCATATAGTGTCATGTATTTCCCCGGCTATAGTATAATTGATACAACCAATATGTATAATAATATAATTGATGAAAAATCTCCGATTTTTTTTCCTTTCCTCTCCGTTCTATATAAATAAAAATAAAAGCAATAAATTAACCAAGGCGGAATTTGTGCCTTGATGCGCCACGTAATATAATCGGCATAAAGCGTGCGTCGTTTTGTGACCGGGGAACAAAGGTAGCTTTGTATTTACGAGATATAATTTTTTGTCCGACGCACGATGATTCACCCGTAAGCAGAGCCACTCTTTTTGACGACACGTGCATACAGATACACGCGGCCACTACCGGTCGTCCGTGACACAGAATTGTATTTCGCAATCAGAATTTCAAAGTAGTGGATGAAAATGGTTATATTTTACAATACATTGTGGACCAACACACTTGTTGTTACCTTCGTCTGCGTTTATTTTTCAAAATTCCGCCGCGCCTCGTCGCCCAATCAGTTCTTACAAGAACCGACTAAAGCGTATTTATCTTTATTTATAATAAGATTGATAATAGCAGTTATACCATATCAATTAAACTCTTGACGCATCTATTATAATATTTACTTAAAGTGATTACGAGATAAAATAGTTGAATAAGATTCCCCTCGCATCTCTACATTTCCTGATAAACACGCGTAAACGCACGACTTAGTGAACGAATGAAAGGTCAGTAAGTAATTAGAGGATGACTAAAAGGATTAACGCAATACTCCGAGAAAACGAATAATTGGAAAAGCCTTGCGGATTTCCCAATTATGTAGAACGCAGATCGTCAATTGTGCGGTCGGGTACACGTCAACAAGATCGTATCATCTCGATCATACTCCGAGAGTACCAAGTCCAGTAACCTTTGATGATTTCATTGACAGCGCGGAATCGTTAATCTTATCTAATCGTAAATGAATGTCGGGAAGTTAATAATGTTGAATTTTCAGTCGATCCGCGGACAGTCGTCACACTGTTTTCGAAATAATTAAGTTAACGAACGGCAGCTGGCTATCAGTCCAGCAGAACGTTCGCAATAAAGGAGAAAAAGAGAAGAGTAATTGCGCGTCGAAGATATTATCGTATCATGAACTTCGTAGCGTACGCACGAGCTTAAAGAAGGATAAAGAAACTGTCACCAGTGAGGAAATAACGATGCCCCGTTACGCAATGCGATATGTGCGATTCTCCTATTGCATGCTCCTGTGAACTATAAAGCGATAAAGTCCAAATATGGAGCAAAAATATTTTGCATATCTGTACGCACGCGAGTTTGGTAGGCCTTTGACGTCATCGTAATGCGAATAAAACAAAGTCTCTGTTTCGAATTGTGATCGTCACTCTCTCGAGCGTTAATATATCTCGCGCTTGATGCATGCCTGTAATAGATATTTAACGATCGTGTAGTTTTTAAGCCGCGCTTGTTATTGTCTTTATCGAACGTTTGAAAACATGTTTTCAACCATCTTCGTCCTCTCATCGTATATTTACAATTTTCCCGAGTGTATAATAAGTACTAAGTACTCGGTAGGTACTTAGCTCAGTAGCTTTCCCAGGCGTTTTGCTCGGGGCAAATAACGTTGGAAATGAAGGACTGCCGCTCCGTATTGAAATGAAATTAAACCACGCGAGATTCGCGAAAAGAAGAATTCTTTTTATTAGCATCGATAAGAATTCGCTATTTTTCTTCATGTGACCAAAAACTGAAGTAAGATCGATTAATTGGGAAAACCAATTACAAAATTGTCTCTTTATATTTCTTTTCGAACCGCAAAATTGGCTTCTTTATGTAACAAAAAACTGAGAGAAGTAAAGTTCGAACGACAAATTGGGAGCACAATAAAATTGTCTCGTCATATTCGTCGCAAAGATCGGCTCTTTTGTCTAACAGGTAGTTGAGAGAAGTAAGATTCTGACAAATTGGAAACACTAATGACAAACTATTATTGTTTTATGCTCCTCCTCGTCGCAAAAATCAGGGTTTTTTTTAGTTAACAAGAAACTCAGAGAAGTAAGATTTGTCGGAGGATAAATTGGGCAAGCTGGTGTGCAATATACACCGCCATATGTGCTATATTTTCGCAACAATATATACGTGGATGCAGATGTTGCAAGCAAGAAGTGAAAGGAAGGATAACTTCAAGGAAGAATCGCTCGTTATGGAGCACAGTGTAGGTATGCATTTTTACGTGTATTCGCCCATCAGCTTTTACGCGTTACGAAATTGATGCGACACGGTACTCTTGAAGGAGCTCTCGAAAATTACAATCTCGTGCGAATATAAGAGATAAAAGAGAAAACATTTGAGAGAACAAGTTTTTCTCCTAAACGACATAATTCTCAAGCGTGTTTGAAATTCGGAGAGTTAGATCGTTTCCTCGAGTTGTTTTTATTGAACATCAGACCTGATTGTGTAAAGTGAGAAATGTCTTGTGCGTCAGCGAGAATCACGTACGTTCCTCTCACGTTTCTTCGTCGATGAAAAAAAGAATCAGTCGATACAAAAATAATTGTGTTCCTTGCATCAATTATTAATCACCGTTTATTTCAGATTTATAATCAATCACGTCACCGTGCCATGTATTACGTGATGCAAATGTAACGCTATGTCCGAGAGAATGTGTAACGGCATTATTGTTTTTGAAATCGTCACACTTCGTTTTTGATGTCACAATTTCTGCATTTATATTGCTCAAGCTACGACGAGCACGGCGACTCGTGCTGTTATAGTGTATTGTTTCAATTATATTTTGCGTTGATTAACTTCGAATCGAGTTGTATTAACCAAAACCATTCTTCTCTCCAACAGTTTCGTCATAAATAAATAATAATATCGATTGGTGATTATATTATTTGATAATAAAACATAAAGATTTAAATATCGAGAAATGCGATCGTTTCTTGTGACTTTATTCTTTCCAAAATTCGAAGTGTAGGCTCCAATGGAAATCCATGAATATATAGAAGACGGGCTAATTAAGAACCAAGCGCGGTAAATGATGCGCGAAAGTTTTATTTTTATTTCTATTTTACATAATCTTCCATTGACTGCGCGCCGACTAAATTTGTCAGACTTGAAACACAGCTCCGGTTGGATTAGTAAAATCTCCCCCTTCACCTAATTAAATCGAATCGATTTAATTTTTGATGCTATGTGCATCTAAATATATAACTGTTAAGAAATCATTGCGAAAAATATTAACCTTCACGGAGTGAAGGAAGTTTCAGGTTCGAACCCTGGCTGAGATAATATCTTTCGCAATGATTTTTTAACACAGTGTCATTTAGATGCACATAGCATCAAAAATTAAATCGATTCGATTAGTTAGATGGATTGCTGGATTTCAAGTCTGACAAATTTAGTCGGCGCACAGTCAAGATTGAAAGATATGTAAAATAGAAATAAAAATAAAACTTTCGCGCATCGTTTGCCGCGCTTGGTTCTTAGTTGGCCCGTTTTCTATATTTATTGTTTCCATTAATTATTTTAATATTCAAGATTTAAATAAAAAGCTTATAACAAAGATAAATTCAATTTGTATATAGAATTAACTGGGATCGAGAATGTACTTTTGTTCATATGATCGAATTCTTTAGTTTGCAAAAAGAAACCCTATTTCCAGTCGGTTAAAAACACGAGAATTATAAGTTATTATTATTTGTTTTTTTCCGGAAAATATCGCAACTTTAGATTGGCCTACGAAATCTGTTATTACAAGGCTATAATTTCGAAATGTGCTAAATCGGCTAAATCATAGAAACTCAGTTCTATACGTTTCGTGACTCAGACATATGTTATCTCTTTGATGATATTTATAGTAAAATTAGCATTCAAAGACAGAAAGAGAGAGAGAGGGAGAGAGAGAAAGTTTCCGCGAACGTATATACATTATAATTAAGTTTGTAATTATATAATTAATAAAATTAATATATATTATTATATATAAATGATAATATAATTATATTAATTATAATAATAATTATATTAGTTACAGTAAAAATTTAATTTTTGCAAAATTGTGTCAGTTTTGAAAGAAATAAGAGAGAGAGACATATTGCTGAATCAAACTTACGATTGCGGGATGTCAATTGGCGATTAAAGCTTCGATCACAAATAAGAAAAGTGTCAATCGTGCACTTTTGCAGTCATCGAGTTTCACTTTTCACGCGGACGCGAATTCCAAAATGATGGCGAAGGCGGAACAACTCGCGCGTCGCGCATACACAACGACGAAAACCGTTCAAGTATAACGATACGATATGTATACGTACTTGAGCACGCCGCGTCGGATTACGGAACAAAGAAAAGATAATGGTCGAGATGGACGGCACAAATCAACCGATAGAAAGCGTCGGACGTTATCGTTATGCCTTCCGCAGCTTCGATAAAGGATCGCCGCTACTTGGAAGGGGTATCCTCGCGATTATGCCTCGTGTATTATTGACGATTCGCTTAGCGCATCCCTCGGGGAGGGAAGGCATTTAGATTGTGTCCTCTTTATACGCGCTGCACTGACAGATAAGCGAATGATGAATTGTATACATAGAATGAGTGGTGCGCGCAAAGTTCAAGAGAGATCCGGCACGACGGGAACGTTTCAGGCTGGAGTGGACTTTCGTACTGAGGGAACGCCGCGTTACGTTTCTTCCCGTTCCACGTGATTTAAGCACTGCGGTCTGCCGCGAATTCGGCGACTTAGAACTTAGACGATGCATTGTCGTTAATCTTATTTTTTTTTCCTTTTCGTGTATGCAAATATCCTCTGACAGTGATATGAATAAATGAATAAAGAACATATAGTATACCTTCGCATTGAGGAAAAAGTAGCTGAACAATGTTATTTCAATGTTATTTAAATGATTCACACATTCATGGGTGATTTATGGATATTAACACATCTGTCGCTCTAAACACTCTAAAGGAATCAATCCAGTGAGAATCGAATGAGATCGATGGGGCCGATAGAGAGTATTGAATGATGCATAGAATATTTTAATTGAAAACACGAGTAATTATACACAATATTATTGCGTTAAAAATCCACGTTTATTGAAATAGTTCTTTTTTTTAAACGGATATTAACATACCTGCTGTTGAAAGTGAACCGGTCAAAGGAGATAACAAAGTTCTTATAAACACGACTACACGCGGTAAAAAGTCTACTGTTATAGACTTTGACCCCAACGCTTTTAAGTATTTATAAAGTACGACACACACACACACACACATGTGGACTTTATTATCTCTTACCAGATACAGTCGTTTACTATAGTATTCAAAATAATTAACATAAACACACAGGCGATTAAACTGCACGTAATTAAACTATTACGCTTGAAGTTAAGTTTTATTTTCCGAAATCAGATAAAACATCTCGAAACGTGCTCTTCCTTGTTACTTATGCAAGTTAAATTAATTCCCTCAGCAACACAAACATATATATATATATATTTCTTATGCAAAATTTGTTAATATTGTTGGCAGGGACGTTATTGATAATACGATCAATCAAGTATTGTCAACAACATATAGCAATATGCGAGAAATAGATTGCAATAACTGTATGTTGCGTTTCAACAAGAAAAATGCTTTAATTAAGGACCGTATATCTAATTATAACCACTAATGTAATTATAGCACGTCGTCGCACCGGATGATCCAATCGTTACAAAATAACCCTGATTTTACGGTGGAATAATTTATCTTCGGCCATGAAAGCGCTCTTACATTTCCAAGAAGAAATTATCATACTTAAATAGTTTTCAAACTGTTAGCCCCGCGCAAAGAGTGGTGAACAAGAGAACATTCATTCCCAAAAAGAATAAAATTTAAAAAAGAACACGTGCCTTTTTTTTTCTCGGAGAAAAATACTCAACTCATATTGAAGATGAGCCATCCCATTTGCTTCTCGTTTTGAAAATTAAAAGTTGTTGACAAATATCTTTTTTATCAGGCAGATAAACAATTAATTATCGCGACCAAAGTTCTGTCAAGTGCATCGTGTTCGCATCCATCGCATTACACCCGGGATTACGCATATGTGGTTCACGCAAGATACTTAAATATGGAACAGGAGTGACTCGCGGGTTAAAAGACAAAACAAGAAAAACGTGAAGATGATTTACATTCAATTTTAGATTAGCGGACATCAGTTCCTCTTCTCGCGTGCACGTGCGCGTGACACGACCGTGATCAAAAATCGTGCGATCATGTGACTTACATGTGCAAAAAGTTCTTATATAAAATCGCCGCTGTGTTCAACAGCGATAAAGAGGAACGTTTGTCTCCAATTAGATCGTAGAAAAAAAAATGGTTGCGTGCTTCGAAACAAGTTTTGACTTCTTGAAGTTATAACTCTTATCAAGAATTATTATATCGTAATATGAAGATATATCTAATTCTTATACCATGAATATATTCAATGACGATATAATCAGGCGCGTGTCGACACGTTCGCGAGATTTACCAAGTGCAGAAACGCAAAAATGTGAACGAAGAATAGATATGCGCTCGAAGCATTTAACTCTATCATAACGCGCAGGAAAATATTCGCTAAAACGCCCCGAACTGCGCGCTTCGTTCTTTAGGGTGTATTTTTAGCGCGGGGCTTGTCGCACGCTTCACAAAAGTCCCGATCAAACGATTTAGAGCCCGATTTAATTCCCCTCGTTCGGAAACGCCGCCGCAGCGGGACAACGACCTTTCGGCCGCCGACGGCCGACGCCGCAGTCGCGTGGGGCCGTCGAGGAGTTGGCTGAAAAAGCTCGCTCGCCGTTTCCAGGAACAGCGAGCTTCGAGGCGTAAAGAGAAAAAAAAATGGACAGCTCGACAGAGAGACCGGGATATGCGTCCGACGTTGATCGATTCTGTGCACTGTCGACGCTCGAGGCGCGTTTGAAAATTTCTCACGCGGAAGATGATAATATAGGAATTGCGAGCGTTCATATATATTTCTCGGCGCACGCGAATCAAGGCGCCGAACGTGAAAATTACTCTGCGTGTGGTTCAAGTCAAATAGATGTCCGTCGAGCCTAAAAGCGCGAAGAGGATAGTCCGGGACTGATTTCACGGAAGTGACGGTCGATCTTTCACATTAGCACCCTCGGTAACACCGAGACGAAAAAATTAAAAATAGGCATTGTTGACTAACTCGCGGTAAACTGCGATCGGTTACATGTATATGAGTAATTTCAGTCTGAAATGTAATATGTACGTTTGACGGAACTGACAGCGCGAAGAGTAAACTGAGTCTTTTATCGCCCGGATAGATAATTTTATTAATTGACATACCACGCTGTCGCGCAACATTTCTGTTTTTCTTCCCCCCCATGTTTTATTTACATCAAAATTTCTCTTACACAACGCGTGAGATATCTCGCGCGATATCTCTAACGCGCGTGCAACGTTATAATTACGACGGAATTTTAAATGAGTATATCAGTGAATAGTAATCTGTTACTTAAATCCGTAAAAACTTTCTGCAACTTTCGCGATCTTCTCGGAAAGTTCCTCGAGCCGCTTCAGATCAACGGAAGTAGAGAGGGAAAAAAGACAACTCGCCACTTCAGCGAAACGTTTGGAAATATCTAAAAATCAAGCTAGAGCTGGATACACAACGCATGCTGCTGCTGCCTTCTTTTCTTCAGCGTGTTGAATGAACGCGCGTTTGTGGGTATTCAACCCGAGACCCGAGACGTGTCAATTGCACGTGTTCAAGAGAGAGCCTTGATAAGTCGCCTTGACTTGTAACTTTTGACACTTGGCAATCGTAGTTTCTAACCGGCCATCAGTGCCAGAGATAACATACCGCTGAGAAAGCATTAGGGATACGCGCCGGATACGTGACGTATACGCAGAAAACAGGCAATGCGGATCGTGTGTCGCTGACGGTAACGCGGAATGTGAAAGTATCGAAATTTCTGCGTTTCGCGGCATTAATTCTCTCTCTCTCTCTCTCTCTCTCTCTCTCTCTTTCTCCCTTTTTTCCCTTCTTCCTCCTCTATTTCTCTTTTTTTTTCTTCCGCGCGGTCGCGGAATGAAGTTGCGAGGTACGCGGCTCGTTAAGTCGCGATGTACTTACCGGGACCCACTGCACACTGCACAGACCAACGCTCGAGCGTCTCGAAAACTGACGTGACGTGTGTGCAGGACGCAGACCGTTCGCGACCGAGGATGAAGCACTAACTCGAAGAGCGACCCAAGACTATCCGCTTTTCTTCCTCGCTCTATCTCACCGATCTCACCCGAGTCCCCACCCCACCGAGCGCACTACGCATTTCAACCCTTTTCCCCTCCTGATGAGGATGCGTCGCTCTTCCGGAGCGCTCAAGTAATTTGCATTGTAAATCGCAATGCGCGGAATATCATCGGGGCTTTTCACCCTTTTTCCATTATCTTCGGACGCCGAAGAGGATTACCAATTTTCAAAAAAATTATATTAAAAAAAAAGAAGGATATAAATTTATCAAAGCACGTAATTATATAAAAACGTTTCGCTAGATTCGCTATAGTTTCGCTAGATCTACGTATTTCACTATCTATGTATTTCGATCCTGTCACTTAATACGACGTAAAATAGCGAGTAAAATAGTCATCATATTAATTCAAAAATTTTCCAAATGTAGGAACTATAGCAACAGATCGATCGTCCTTCGCGTAAATATTTTCGTGCCCGCTTCGCGACAAAAAAGCGTTAGTTTTCTGTTTAATAAAAAAAATCCTAACTTTTGCAAAACGTATTAACGAGTGACTTCCTTCCCTTACACAAAGTCTAATTCCTCTCTCCTTAAATGCGTAATTTTTCGTAACATTTTGAGTATTTTTTAAATAAATAATGACCTGGGTCTTTCTTAGAGAAGGCCCTTTACAGATCTGCAAAGCCACGCGTCCGTATTTCACAAGGGAAAGTACACGGAGCATCGAAAAAGGGTTAATTTGTAGCAATTAAAATTATATATGTATATATTGGGTTGGCCAATAAGTCTGTGCGGTTATTTATAAGTAACATTTGTAAGTAAAAAACCGCACGGACTTATTGGCCAACCTATTATATACATTTATGTAACAAAAGTAGATTTGCATTATTTTCAAATGTTTGATGCTGTACTCATGATTTTGTAACAAACCGTGCGCAAGTGAGGAATATTCCTAGCGAGAAAATATTGCAAATACTAGTAAATTGATCGTGCAGTATCGCTATACTGCTTACTTTTTTATTTTGATAAACACACAAGGTCGGGAATGACGTTTTGCTCTCCTTTTTGTCGGTACAGGGTGTGACAGTTTATGTGTTTTTATGACTACGTTTAATAATATTTGCGTGCAATTTCTCGTGCACATTGCCTTTTCGAAAGTGTATAGCATCTAAAGCTAATTGTAAGTATAATACTATTTAATCCTGATTGAATATGTATTACGTAATTCGCACATGCGTGTTGCACATGCTCAGGTTGCGCGCGGGATTTCGGTTTTCGGTAGCGGCGGCAGCGGCTGCAACACTTCGCTCGCCACGACCGCCGACCATTCACACGTAACGCTCGCTACTCTAATTATATCGGAATAAAGTCCTGTGCTCAAGTTGTGTGTTCCTTGATTACTCGTCCCTGTGGAGATCCTTTCTAGCTGCCCTCAATCCTGACACCAAGCCCACTAACCTCTATTCTCAAAAGGGCTTTCCTTACGATATAAAGTCCAAAGTTTCTTTGCGTACGGGACCGCTGAGAGCCGGCCCCGATAAAAACGGGTTTTCGTTTGGCTCTTATTCCTTCGCTCGCTTCTTTTTTTTTTATTCCAAGAAGATTGGGTAATAAAAATATTTAAAATTAATAAAAGAAGTGTGTGTATGCTAAAAAAATTTATTTGCGATTATCGAAAAGTTTATGATTAATTTTAGAACGGAGATTCGAGCACACGCGTGCGCGTATATGTATATCGTACGAATAAATCGTCAAAAACAATTAATCAAGATTAATTATATTGATTTGATTATATTGATATCCAAGAAAGATAAAAAAAAAAAATGTGTAACCAAAACCTGGCTTATCGGATCTCTTTTGGATCATCGGGCCCCTACCGTAATACGTTTCTTCTTCCGTCTCGTCTATTTTTCACGGAGAAACGAACAAAGTTGAAAGATCGAATCGTACTTATTGCTATAGCCGCAGGTAATCTTATCTATACACGTAATAGTCCAAAGGTAAAGATTGAATCAATGTGCAACGTGCGATAACAATTAATTACTCGTAATATATTTAATTTCTCGATGTTTAATGCAGAAGAACGACGCATTAATCATGATAATCGATTCATTGAATTAGCTGGAATCTCATTACCGCGATTTTGTAATCTAACATTAGCGCGTGCCGCTCGAAAGTGCACCGTCCGATTTCAGAAAGTCAAACGCATCTTATACATATATACGACTTAATAATATAATAAATATATTCTGTCTCATATATATATATATATATATATATATATATATATATAACTTATATAATCGTCACTCATTAATATTATATAATATATTCATGGCCATTATGCATATATATATTCATTTTTACGATATTCATTCGCAGTTCATAGATAATTTATCTCCGTCAATCTCTATAGTTCTTCCTTTTCTAATAAATTGAAGATAATGCGAATTGAATATTCAATTTCAAATTGAACGAAGCGATGAGCAAATTCTGATATCGTATTGCAGCTTAATTAATTCTTGACGTATTCTGCTCCCGCTTCGTTTGGATCCAATCTTTTCTGATATTATTATTTTCAACTGTGGTATATCATGTATGTACATCTCACAGTTAGCCTGGTAATCCTGGTATGTTTTGCTCTTGCATTGCCATTATCTGCACGCCTCGTTTCTTTCGACGCCTTCGGCGCTTCGGCATACTTGCTTCGCCGTCTCGCCGTTCCCAGGACAAGTTACTCCTTTTTATACGCGCTATGGTAAAACGCGATCCTAAACGGTTTTTTTCTTAGCACTAATCTTTTACGTAGCTTTATAGAAATGCAAAATTCTTGTCTAGAATTTAAGTACGCGTCAAAATCTAGGTCATGGTGGTCGAATTTATATGTATGGTGGTCGTCACGTATAACAAAAAATATTAATTTTTTTTCGTTTTCGATATAACGTCGACCACCATGATCTAGATTTTGATGCGTACTTTAATTCTAGACAAGAATTTTGCATTTCTATAAAGCCACGTAAAAGATTAGTGCTAAGAAAAAAACCGGTTAGGATCACCTTAACCGTCGACTCTTCGTTTTATCTTAGCTTATCTTTTTACTGTTTTATTCATTTATTTTATTAATTCATTCTAGGATATATGTGTGCGTGCTACATATTGCGCTGAAATTTGTAGTTATATTTGTCAGAAAAATGAGACTGGGGAGGATTATGCAACTCTGACTTGCAACAGTGACTTTTACTTCTGTTGAAATACGCATTGGTTTTTTTCCCTTCTCTATCCAAATCGCTTTTCGTGACGAATCAAGACATATCTGCAATCAGTCTGCGTGTGAATTACGATTCATTATTGTGACAACGTCGCATCTAATTTGCAATTATAGGATCGTAGCTCGTAGAAATGCGCATCAATTTCTTCGCAAGCAACGTATACCGCGCGATTCTACGTTTGAGCAATACAATATACGTAAAATAAAATTTTTTTTAAAGCTTCTAAAACGCACGGCACAATTACAAACGTAAAATAAATTTCTTAAATTGTTGCGAATAGATAACTATCGTTTTTTTTTCGTTCGCGCGCTTCTTGTCAACGTTAATATCGTTAATTCCGTTTCCGCATATAAAATGAAATAATGCATTGATATTGCTAAAATAAATTCAAACGATTATTATTATCACAATAAGATGCGCGACTATTGACTTAACCTCGCATCTTTATCAACCGTGCTTACACGTCCTTGATGTCGCTGCAACGAACCCTCCGGGCAGTTCAATTAATAATTTATCTACCTACATAAAAGCGTATAGCAGTCATACTCTCGTTGAAGAATCGATAATTAATAAAAAAAACTAAATCTCTGAACAATTTTCTTTGGATTCGTACATTTTACTAAAACACCAAAACATTCGAGAAAATTCATTTCCTTGAGACCATTTTCAAGAAAAATAATAATAATAATGGTAAACATAATAAGACATACATATACACTAAGTCACGGTTATTTTTTATGTGCATAGCCTAAAGGTATCGAAGTAACGTTGATAGAGACGATTGAAAACTGTACATTTTTATTTCAATATTGGGTCAATAAAAATATGTGCATTAATAAATTCTAAGTCATAAATTGAAGAATTTATTCATCATCTTGTACAACTGTTGTTTTTTCGGACACGTAAAGTCCGTCCAAAAACTTTCTAATATCCTTATTCTTTACCGTCGTTGACTGTTGAATGAGAGCAGCTAAAATATGGAATACAAATGTTTAACGTTGCCAAGTTTATTCGTTTGTTCGAAAACTACCGGTACCTATACGCATAAAGTATTTTACCCGAACGAGATACGTCCTCCAAGGAATTTCCTTCTATGATCAACTCGTCCTTCTGTTTGCCGGAATTTGCGACAGTCACACCTGGTGCCATTTTGACACGGCGTATGAATTTCTCGCCCAAAAAGTTACGGATTTCTATAACCGTATTATTCTCCGTGGTCACGCAATTGATAGGAAAGTGGGCGTATACAGCTCGCATTTTATATTGGTAGCCCTTCGTTACGCCTTTAAGCATATTCTCGATATGCGAGCACACGGTACGAACGGCAGCTAATTCCTTTTTCTTACCGTACCATTTTTCTACCTTCAGTAACCTCGGGCTGATCATCTGAAATACAGAATGAAGAATATTCACTTATTAAGACACAAATACAAACGTTGCAACATTTTGATACAACGTGCAAATATTTCAGACGTGGATTTATCATTTATGGGAAATGAAGGGGAATCCAAATTCTCTCTCATCACGATGGGATACACGTACTCCAGTTCGTTCGTTTAAAATTAGACGATTACTGGAAAACAATTTTTTCAAGAAACACGTCATATCTTTTGTAATAATAATATTTCTACTTACACGAATGTCAAGCGCAAGGTGCTTGAAGGATCGCGTCAACGTACCTCTCGGTCCTTTCACCGTTACCAGACGGGACTTGACGCGAACAGTCAATCCCTCTGGGATTTTAACCGTTTGATTAGTAACGATTTGCTTCATTCTGCAAAATAAATACGTTCATATATTTACATTTTTTGTAATATACGACCTATGCCTAGACTGCCATAAAATTATAGTACCCGGGTAGCAGAATAACGTCTAAACGTGTCTACGTGACGTCTAGAGACGTCATTAAGACGTCATTTGACGTCACTCTGCTACCAGGGCACTGTAATTATAGAATACGCAACGGAGTATCGACAGTAGCGATTATCTAGCTGCTAGATGTAGGTGCGTCTTTAATTACAAAAGTTTTGAAAACTACGCGTGCCACACGCGCTTATATTTACTACCCTTTTATCAATAAATATAGCGCTATTAAAAATAAGAACTCTTATTCTCACCGCACAAAATAACTTGCAATAAGAATATATCGCTGGCAATTTTATCGTTCGTCATAACGCACAGGGGTGGAACACTTTCTTTACGATTCTCAATAGTTTACTAGCTTATAGGTTAGATCAGGTTAGTAGCGCTTAACACCCCACGTTCGCACGAATCGACAGATCAGATAAGTAGATGACGAGAAGTTGTGTGATTTTTCGCAAATTTGCGTATTAATTTTTCATATGTACCTTCGCTCGTATGACTTTATTTAAATAAAAATACATGTAAATCTCAAAGCGACTCGACAATCATAGACGCGCGTGCACCTCGTTGTTGTTAGACGGCTAATAAATAAAAAAGATAATAATATTTTGCGGCGAAAGAGTGAAATACGACAATGCGAAAACACACACGGTCGAATTATTATATTCGACGCATCGACGGATTGCTGCGGATTCTACAAAATATTTTTCATCGTAAAAACTTGGTTACCTCGCGGTCCACCATACGCCGGAAAAGATCGAATCGAGGCACGCGCGCCGGTCGCGCGGAGAGGGGAAATCTACCAACCAACCAACGCCAACGCTCGTACGCTTCGTATAACCTGTGGTGTAACGAAGAGATAGAACGGCACGCACGGGTACCCTACCGTTGCACTTCAGTTATTCTCTTACTGCGCTAGATAGCGCTGTAGTCGTTCAGAAGAAATTTCCGACGATGGCGATTGGACAATTAATTTTTATATCTGAATTTTATTTCAGTTTTGCTCTTATGAAATCCACATATTTATTATTTAACAAAAGTACGACGTAACATCATGTTGGAATAATTCGCGAAAAAGTTCAATAATTCAAATAATGTTCTCTGAATCTTCGTATTGCGCGAGCTTTTCAATCTGAAGAAAACAATTGTGAAAATGTAGGCTTGTTAGACTTCTTCGGAATCGGAATGAAATAATATTGGACTACTCGCCAAAGTAGAGTATAAGATCGTTCATTTTGTCGTTAATTTGCAAGGCGTAGTGATTAAGGTAGTCGTCTTGTCGGGGCATGTATTAGATAAAGTTTTCGATTTCGGATTTTATATCAAATTATAAATTATATCATCAGATTTGCAGTCGATTTTTTCTGTGGCTCCTTACCGACTATTTACTCTAGAAAATCGATCTCGAAAATCACAACGTTTGCATTACTTCATACAGACGGCCAGAAAAAGAAGGCTCTATATCACGGTTTCAATCACATATTTTCGCATTTTTCGATCAGACGAAGTGAGAAAAAACATTGCCTTTTGCACATTAGATTTCGAAGAATCCGACGCAACCATAAAATATATAGTTTAACGGAGATTTCGCTGCTAATTTTTTAGTTTATTTTAGTGAAAATGCGGTAATCGAGCAGACATTTTTTGATCGAGGTGAGATTGGGAAGACTTGGCAACGCCACTGGCTAATCACAGTAATCACTGTAGTTGCGGGTTATGGGGCTCGTCTTTCTTAGCCGACGTGGATAGTGATCGACACCCCTGTCATGCGTTTTGAAACCCTTTCTCGGTACGTGTCAAAATTCAATCGAAAAGTATTTTTCTCACTTATTGTAACTGTAACCTTTCTCGACGACTCGCATGATCAGCCGATCAAAACGGAGTCAAATGAAAAAAATCACATAATTTGGAAAAGGTAACATACTTTGTCGCACGTATGAAATTTTACACCATTATTTATAAAATTATTTTTCCCTCAGCAAAAATTGCCCGAAATATATTTCTGAACGTAAAAACAAGGGAAAATATATCTCAAAACATAAGAAAAAGAAGGTAATACTTTAGTACATTAATTTTGTCTCACCGCGACTTATATCATTCCTCTCAATTTCATATATCGCTTATATATATAAACAGCACGAAAAAAAAGAAAAAAAAATTACGCGAGGTCCAAGGGTGCCGCTCATCGCCGCGTCCGAGCACGGTACTGTCGACGCGGACGGTCACGTGGTCTGCTCCGTCCGCTGTCGAACGGTCGAAACTGTCGATTGTCGAGAAAGTGGAGCGAAGAGAAGAATCCCTCCGTTCTCTTGGTTTCCGCTCATCGGTCGTGGGTCGCGACCTCGGGCACGGCCGCGCTCGGCGACGACCGACGCGACCGCGCGCCCGCGCGGGCCACACAAGCCGGCTATACGGGCTATATACAGGAATACAGGCTCGCGGCGGTGTCGGCGCGGTCAGTGCGACGCCGGGTGTCACTCGCGGTGGGGAATGAACGTGGGGATGCCGCGATTGCCGCGTCGCGTACCACCGCGTTCGTACTTCGTAGGGCCCTGCGCGCTGCGCGCGCTAACGTTCGCGCATGGTGCGTCCGCGTCGTCGCGTCGTCGCGTCGCCGCGACTGACTTCCCCCCCGGGTCGAACGTGTACGCGAGAGCGCGCGCGCGCGCGCCCCTCGCGCTCTTTGCAGAGTGCAGAGTGCAGACTTGCAGTTTGCAGTACGCGGTTTCCCGTCCCGTGACTACGCTGCGCTGCGCGGCACAAGCGGGGTACACACATTTTTTTCTCTTTTTCTCTCCTCTCTCTCTCTCTCTCTCTCTCTCTCTCTCTCTCTCTCTCTCGAGGGCCCGTGCCCGACGGCGCGAGGCGCGACGCGAGAGCGTAATTACACTAGCGATTGGCGATTGCGTCTACGTCTGCGTTTACGCTCTTGACCAATCAGAAAGTAGCCGCTGGCGATTGCGATTCGCGATTTCCGTTCTGCGTGGTCAAAAGACGTAGACGCAAACGTAAACGCAATACGGGCATTTAAAGGAGCGGTAGCGCGCGCGTTGTTGCGCTCTATCGACTTCTCGGCAGTTCTCGGGGATCGGATCGAGCGGGGATAGCGCCCGTTGGAGGTTGGAGGTGCCGCCGCCGCCACCGCCGCCACCGCCGCCGAGAACTCCGAGAAGCCGAGAGAGAGAACACGTCGTGCCTATGCCAGTATAAATATTGTTCCGTCGCTCGCGCCTCGCGCGAGAGCCGCAGCTTCTCCGCTCCCTTCTTTCTCGCGGCTCTCGCGAGCGTCCTCTCTCTCGCTCCGGATCTTCTCCCTTCTTCTCTTTCCTCTCTTTTTTTTCCTCTCATCCCATCCTTCCCTTCTCGAATTCCTCATTGTCTCGTCGCTGGTCGCTGGCCGCGCGCGGCTCGTCGAGAGCGCCTCGTCGCAACGCTCGATCCAGCTTTACTCCACGAGCCGCCGAATTCGAGTGTGCGATAATACTGACAATCTCGCGGAGAGAGCGATCACCGCCGCTAGTTCGCGTTCAGTGACTCTTTTTCTCGCGATATAAAATGACTACCGGAGGACACGGCGTCCGGTGAGCCGCGGTGACCGTGCCCCGTGCCGCTGTCATCTGTTTCCAAGAAAAGAGAGAGGGGGAGAAAGAGGGAGAAAGAGCGAGAGGACTGGCCTCTACCTGCCGAGGCGAGCGAGCGAACGAGCGACCGGGACCGGGACTCTCTGTGCGTGCGCGTGTCCGTGCGTAACGTGGTATGGCTCGTCGTCGGTGGTTCCTCGCCGCCTTTATTACAGCGGAACCCGAATGCGTGCGCGAACGCGAACGTACCCCTCTCGCCTGACCGGCCTACTCGCCAGTCTCGCCACAGTCGCCACCGTAAGGCTGCGTTCACGCGTGAAATCGATTTTCGCGCGGGGACGTCATCCGGCCGTGCCGCGCCGCGCCGAGCAGACGCACTAAGTACCGCGGTTAATGAACGGAACCAACGCCGGCCGATCGTCCGATCAGCTTTTAGGTAAGAGACCGCCCGGGAAAACTTTCGACCGTGCGTTTCTCTCTCCCCATCCCTCTTTTCTCTTTCTCTCGCTCTCTTTTTTTTTTTTCCTCCCTTCTTTTGCCTCATTGCCTTCTCGTCGAACGAGTCGTCGCTGCAGATATGGGGCACCTCGAGGGAACTCGTCCTCGAATTCGAATGGAGAACGAAGTCTTTTCGGTTCGTCGAACCCGCGCGCCGCGCACCTTGCGGAGGAAAGCACGTGGTGCCCGCAGCGCGGACGCCTCTTCTCTCGATCTTGGACGCGGACAAGATTTTATTTACGAACGTAAAACGCGACAGCGCCAGCGCTTCGTTCGTCGTTCGACGCGCGTCCGGCGTGAAATAATCGTGAAATTTATATTGATTCCCCGCGCGTTTTTTGTAGCGAAAACCTGCACCGAGACTTGATTCACGTGCGCTATAAATAATCTCTCCATGATTTTGCGCGAACGCTGAATCGCTCGAAAATCGCGACGCTTCCACGATCGCGCGAAAAAAAAGCCGGTTTTCCATCCCCCGTCAATATTATTACGCGCGAAGACGCGATCGGAGCTTTTTTCGCCCGACGGAAGCGTCGCACATCGCGCGGCTCTTTTTTCAATCGTTTAGCGCTGGTCTACCAACCTTGCGTCAGAGTAGGGTATTTAAGCTCTAATAGCCGTAAGAAATTGATCAACCACAGTCGCGCGAGTATTTTCCTCATATTCCACTGCGATTGGTCAATTTCTTACGGCTTAGAGCCTAAACGTTCTTTAAAGCAAGGTTGTAGACCACCTCTTACGTAGCGATTTTGCTTTCTGCCGAAGGCATCGAGAGCGAGAGACAACGCTTACGCGACTCGCGACTCGTATCTAATAGCGTTTTTCACTGGCAGAACTGGTGCGCACTCAGTGCACATTAAAGCCGTTGTGTGTACACTGATTTAGTCTCTAATATTTAAAGTAAAATGCAAATATTTCGACTGATAAAATACTCAGTACATATTTTACCAAATAGTGCAATAAAGAATATTGAGGATTTCATGATTTAACCCGATTATATTAAACATGCACTTTACGTTGGTTTGTGTACGACGGCTTTAATTTGCACTGAGCGCGCACCGGCTCTGCCAGTGAAAAACGCTATAAAATCTCGAGGATCGCAACGCCGCGCGTTCTCACGGAAAATGCTCGCGCATTGCGAACGGGCGATCCTTCCGACAGCTTCCTCGTTATGCGCCGCACGTGCACCGCGCGCCGCGTATATCTCCGCGGGCATTTACGCGCGTCGCGTCTGCAAGCGCAAGCGCGCGTACGGATTTTCTCTTTGTTCGCCGCTTTGAGCGCCGCGCACCGGTATGAACGCCGCTTAGCTCAGGTGCGCGCGTGCACAAAGGGGCATCTCCCTCGACGATGCATCTGTGCGTCTCGCGGCTGGCATCTCGGTATCGCGAACCGCGAGTGCTCCCCGAGTTTCCGAAACGCGCGGCCTGCGATCGCGCGACTCTCTCGCGTGCTTGAAAAGAATTTCTCTTTCAAAAAAGGAAAAAAAGGAAGGGTTTTTGCCAAGGACACCCGTACTTTAAAAGTATCGAGGACGTCCTACTTCAATGGCGAGAAATAATTTAAAAGGGTATTCGTCGATATATGTCTTGGTACGCGTTACACCGAACGGTATCTTTTCTTCTCCAGTGATTTTTATGGATTGTTCACGACCTTAAAAATCTTATTTCTCGTTCGTTTGCTCTCAAAATCTATACTTTTGTCAGTTTTGCGTAAACGAACGCGTATCACGCTCGATACGCATCCCTCTACATCCCGTACAGGCACAACTCTTAATTATCTACGTAGAACTTTTTTCTTTTTTTTTTAATGGAAATGTAGAGAAAGGTATGTTTCATAAGAATTCACAAAATTTCACGATTCCATGTCGCGCTCCAACACCACTGTATCAAATCGCGTAAATTGGATCGTTATCCGTGAATTACACGCGGCGCCCACGGTAAACATACCCGCGGTGTTCCGTGAATGAAGCAGCAGCTATGCGCTTACCGATAGGAAATCAGCGCTTACGAGTTATCGTGTACCTTTTAAGCGCATCGAAAAATGACTATATATATGCTGCGCAGTCACGAACGCGCGGTTTAAATAACACGCGCGTGTATCGTGCTCATTGCGCCGCGCGGCTTACTTATTTTCCTCGCCGACTTGGAATCGTTCCCGATAAATTGACGGTTTCTTATAAAAAGTATGATTCCTGATATATATTTTTGGATTTTCAGAAAACGCCATTCCAGACGTATCCTAATTGTTGATTTAACTGCGTTCGATTTTTGAAACAAGAAAGGGAGAGTAATTCGTTACTTCTGAATGCAGGACTGGAAGAAAGGACAGATTTAAACTTGAATTGATTATTATTATTATTATTTTTTTTTTTTATTGATTCTGGTAGCACAACCGCTTCTATATATAGATTAAAAGCGATGATTCGGGCATTCTCGCCGCGAGAAATCATGCAAATGTCATCGACGCTTTACGGCGTTCCGCATTTACGTTCACTAGTCAGTTTCTCCACACGTTTTTATTTAGCTTCGAGGCACGAATTTTTCCTTGAAATTCGACAACTTGTACCTCTTATTTGTTAGAGACGAGCGTTAGGTGGGACATTTATCCATACGCATATATGGGAATGCTAATGGAGCGTTTATTGTAATTGCAGCCAGGCTGGACGAGCGTAGTCGAATGCAGCTGGGCTCAGCATGCCCTCTAAGAAGCAGTACAACCTCGTACATAATGACGAGTACGACACGCGAATACCGCTGCACAGCGAGGAGGCGTTCCATCGCGGAATCGTGTTCCACGCCAAGGTAATCTGGGGTGATTTCTTATCCGCTTCGGTTCGCATACGCGCACCTCCGGCCTCTCCTCGCGTTCGTTTTTCTCTCGATTCTCGAGCGAGTTCGTCCCGGAACGCTTGCCGACCTGAAGCCCACACCTCGCGGCCTCGCCCAGCCTCTCCCGTCTTTCCCAGTTTCTAATATATTTCCGATCGCGCGCGCGTCCGCGGGTTTACGCTGAAAATACGATTTCTCGCCAAAGACATAAAAAAAAATGTTTAAGAAACATTCAGCTGGGAAGTGGCCGTTAAACGTTTTACCGCTAGGCTGCGATCTCTCGCTCGAATTTATGGAAAATTTCGAAGCACAGCCGTGCCCGAGCTCGAGAGAGAGAGAGAGAGAGAGAGAGAGAGAGAGAGAGAGAGAGAGAGAGAGAGAGAGGAGAGAGATATTGATCTTCCCACTGACGTAATATCGCCGAATTGCTCCGATAACGTTTAAACGTGATGCCGATTTCTAATCGCAAAAGTTTTCCCCTCGTGCGCTTTGCGCCGGAGCGAGTGCACGCGCTTTCAGAAAATAGCGGTCGATAGCGTTTCACGTCAGAGGAAAATGTATGTCGACTATAAAACCACGCTTCGTTCCTCTGACCGCCCGGCCGTGCGATGGGAACGAAGACATCTGCTTTGACACGGTTGCGCCTAAGAAAGAATTTTCGCGCCTTCTCAGCCCCGTTTCCGCGAGCTGTCGCAGTATATATTATCGGCGCGGTAATATATTATTAATGACCCGGGCAAAGGGATGAAAATTTGTTTACGCGGGGGACACCCTCGCGGGATAACGCCGCGAGATAAAACGCGCCTTGCGAGTTTGAAGAACTTGGAAAAGACGGGGACGCGCATCAGTTGGTACCTTATTTTCTTAGCGCGTTTCTGGCATTATTTCTCACAATGGGCAATAAAGAGCTCGCAGCGATCCTCTTGCAACGGGACTGAATCGCAAGACGCAAACTGCAGTCTCCGATGGTGGCGAACGAGTTAACGTAACGCGCGCGCCGAAAACAATACCCATCGGTTCCCGCGGTACGTGTCTCGTTGAATGAAATCGATTCTAGGAAAACACTCGGCGATCGCGCACCGGAATAATAATATACATATTTTTACGTGGTCGTCGATGGTGCAACAATTGCGACGACAGCCGGCGATACCGGGCGGCTTATTTCTGGACGACGACGCCGTTCGCCCGCTTTCGCGCGTTCTCCGTGACGTCATCGTATCGCGCACACGTGTTTATTTCGGTGGCACTTCTCCTGAGAAAGGTTAAAGCTTTTGTGTGCTCGCGCGCTCGTAAATCCCGCGCGCAGGGAATTTCCGACCTCTGATTTACGCCGCGTGCTCTCGACGTCGTTGACGTTCGCGCTTATAGGTAGGTAGGTAACCCGAACCGCGGACAGTACTCTCCGCGAAGGAGCGTTTCTCAAATCTTCTCGGTTCGTAGAACTTTAAACGACGCTTCGTTTATTTGGCGGTCGAGAAGGCAATCCCGAAAATGAAATTTTGAGGGGGAGCGTCCTGCGAATCGAGTCTTCACGCGAATTCATTGCAATGATCATCTAGTAGGATTTTGACACACCCTTTCTTTCCCAAGCGGTGTTCCTTTAATGGCACAAAGAAAACAATAATCTTGTTATTTAAATTCTAAAAAAAAAAAAAGAAAAATTTTGCCTAATCCATAGATAATTGCATTAATTATATCCATAGATAATTGTAATTAAGTGAATCTTGAAGTAAGAAGTAAATTAAAGGACTGGCAGATTATAATCGCGTTTGTGTGTTTGTGTTCTGCGTTTAGTGCTAAAAATTAACTTGATCTCGAATGTAATGTATCTCGTACGAGAATATTGTGCATAGAATATGCTATTCGAGAATCAGATTTTAGCGCTTAGGCTATAAATACAAATCGATCCGCGGAAAGAGAAAGAGAGAAACTTTGCTATTAATATTGCATCTATACGTACGAAGTAACGTACGTATTGCTTACGGAATTGTAACGGCGGGAAACGCGGTCCGATAATGAAATTTATTTCAATCCATTTGTATCGAGAGCGACACGCGAGATATGTCGATTCGAGCGGAGGTTTTTCCCCATGAATCAACGATGAGAAACACGCGAATTAAGGAGACGCGAAATTTTTCAGCTCAATTAGTTCTCGGTTGTCGCGCGAGACGCCGCCGCCGCCGCCGCCGCCGCGGTTATCGATCGCAAATTTACAAAGAAACCGTCCTCTTCCTGTCGCAATCGTGTGCGTGGGAGAACACCACGTGTGCGTCGAATCACCCGAACACGTGGCCGGAGAGAGAGAGAGAGAGAGAGAGAGAGAGAGAGACCATCGCTTTCAATGGGGGAATTCTAAATACAGATCGTCGCGAACCGTAGTGCTCCACCCGCGGTATGATTATGGCAGCGTAACCACATGGTATAGTACGTTTGCAAATTACAAGCGGGGCGATCTGCGTTTGAGATCTCGTTGTAAAGTTTGTGACATTTGTCCCAGCGAGACGATTAACGGAAAATCATGTCTCACGAGCTGATATAATTTCTCTTGTTGTTAGATCGCTATCGTTTCCTTTAATTCGGCGTCGAAGAATGTGTTTTGAGTGATTGCAACACACGCGAGGTCACTCTTCAGACACTTGAGAAAATTAATCTTGACTTTTTGAGAAGAAACATGGATCGATGATCGATGCTGCATCGAACTCTCCGCGAACCCCTGTCGAGAGAAAAAAAATAAATACCGTTTTCTCAAGGAGAAAGAAAGTCGTATTTTTTTTATATACCTTACCCTTCGCCCAGCGAATCGTCAGGCACGCGTTATCTCAACGAGCCGCTACATTTCTTCCGTTTCAGTTCATCGGCTCTATGGAGGTTCCGCGACCGACTAGCCGAGTGGAGATCGTGGCGGCGATGCGAAGAATCCGCGTGAGTACACCGCGTAATAGCTAATTAACCCAGTTAGAGAGGCAGCGCGGTACAGCTCCTGTCTGTCTTCGTATTATAACCGCGGATCGCTTCATTTAATCCGAACTCGTTTGATTCGCAGTACGAGTTTAAAGCCAAAGGGATCAAGAAAAAGAAAGTGACGCTGGAAGTCTCGGTGGACGGGCTGAAAGTGACCCTACGGAAAAAGAAGGTAATCCTTGTTGAACGAGCTATACGCCGCTGTACGTTTTGCTCGTAGCCGCACATATACGATTGAACGCGTTTATCTCGCTATTAATCTCAAATCATCTAATTAACCCCTATCTAAGCCGGATAAGCTAATTCTCGTGCATTCACAATTAAGCGAATAAAGCGCATCTGCTAGACTCCGCCGGTATATCACGCAATTTGAAGAAGAAACGGAGCCGAGGGGAATGCATTGGAACACGGACAAGTGGCACAGATTCGAACGATTTAAATATTCTGTTAAAGTTCCGAAAGGTTCGATATCCCCGGTGTTTGCCGAAACTCACGTTTCTCTGTTGTTCTTTCAATTGATTTCTGTTTTTCGCGACGTTACGACGATAAATATATCTTCTGCGCGCGATTTCGTGCACGCGGAAAAATTCTTCCTGACGACACCGAATGTAAAAGATCTCATCTCCATGACGTAAAGAAGACAAAAGACCAACGTCATTGGCGAATATTGGGGGAAGAGGGGAAAATCGCGTACGCTCGATGACGCGCATTTCGTAACAGTTGCAATTTATAACGAGAAATGATTTTGGACAAGCGCCACGTTGTATTCGCCCTGATATACACATAGGCGCTATATATTCTCGATGCCATACACGCGCGGTAACAGCCAATATTAGCTGACAATATTCTCCGAGTAATCGACTCGCCGTTCGTGATTTTTTTGCAGAAGAAACAGCAGCAATGGATGGATGAGAATAAAATATATCTGATGCACCATCCGATATACAGGTGAGAAGATTCTCGTTGCGCGTTCGCTCTCTCGCTCGTCATAACTCTTTCTTTACCGAGTCGATTTACGTTTATTAGATATTTTTTGCAATTTATTTTACGTAACATCGAAATCTCAGTAAATGAATACGGTCGAAAATGTCGCGCAAAAACAACGATGTTACCGTTGTAATAACACGTGTGTTCAATCGCGATGTGTTGCGTGAAAAATCTCGGGAAACGATGCGCGATATTGAGCCGTGCCACAAAATTATTTTTGAATAAAGCAAAAACCGAATTGTAACCGTTTTCTTTGATTTTTTCAGGATATTCTACGTCTCGCACGACAGCCACGATTTAAAAATATTTAGTTACATTGCCCGTGACGGGAGCAGCAATACTTTCAAGTGTAACGTCTTCAAATCTAGCAAAAAGGTGAGTCGCAATTTTATTCGTGCAATTAGTAACCGCATCTTCAATCTACATATCTTCGAGCTTCCTGTATCGGACACGATCTCGTACGTTAAAAGAGAATCACGCGGACGTGTAATCGACGCGACGTCACGCGCAATTTTTTTAGGATTTAATCTTCCGTACTTCGCTACTTACAAATAAAAAAAAAAAAGGAAAGGATGATAAACGCGCAATCGTGAAACTCGGTCGCGAGTCCCAGTGAGACGATCCTCATCCATTTTTCTTCTATTTTCGCGGACTCATTGCGCTATGCAACGGCCGGCGTAAGATTCATTACACGTCGCGCACGTGCGTAGATCGTATATGCATATATACGTGCGCGCCGCGACAATTCAACGCAGCCCGCCCGTCGCTCGTCGCTCGTCGCCCGGCGCTTCGTCAACGTTACGTTATTGTAAACCTATAAATAAACGCGGGTGGCGCTCCTCGGCGGCACCCCGCCGTTCCCCCGCGTTTCGCCGATCGTTTTCCCGTCCGCGGAGACGACGGCGACGACGGCGACGACGCGGTTCGCGCTGCGCATCCCTGTACGAAGTGAGAGTGTATTTTCGCCTTTTCGCGTGGGCGGAGGGATGGCCCGCGGTGAAACCGCGACGGGGAGGTAGCGCGGTAACGGGACCACGGGACCGAGGGCGAGGGAGGGACGTCGGTTGTCGTTTTGTCGCGTATTCGCAGTGGCGGCACGGTGCCGTTTGGCACCGAGTTATTAAAATAGTCCGGTATAGGCCGGCGCGATCTTCCGCGACACATCGGCGGCGGGCTGGTGACCATCGGCATCCGGCGCGGTTCCTTAAATCCGGAAACTTGCCGAACGCTCTCCGGAGGATAGGGAGGGGGAGAGTTCACCCGCGACGGAACCTTTAGGGGGTCCGGTATTCTTCATCGCGCAATTCTTCCGCGGGCGAGTACAAAAAGTTCGCTCGAGGGAGAAAGATCTCCGGACCGCGCGGATTTCCGCCGGCGGAGGAGAACGGAGAGATTGTTTTTCACGTACCCGTTGCACATACGCACATACAGCACATGCGCGCGCGCGCGCGCATCCTGAGCGTTCTCACACGAGAATCCCGATAGATATCGGCGAACGTAGACATTTTCGTTTTTCGTCCCTCTCCTTTGTTGATTATTTGGGGATTCCGGTCGCTTTGAAAATCTGGGTGAATCCAGAAATAACCGGCGACCATAGGAGACGATATATCTAGGATGCCGCAGAAATATCCGCGTCGGCCGAAGTTTTGAACACACTTGCGATATACGCGGGCAAAAGTTTCGAAAAGACGGCGATTACTCTACCTAATGGACTTCCGCTTTTTTTTCGCCTTATCTTTTTCCGCGAGACAAGAACTCGGGCTCGAGCGTTTTACTTTTGGAGCTATTTCCTCTTTTGGCCCATTCCCTCTTGGAATCCATCGTTCGCGCTGATGGCGCGCGGCTCCACTTTGAACTTCGCGCGCCGCGCCGCGCCGTGAACTTGAGCAGTTCGCTCGAGAATGTAAGTAACGTAACAGTTTTACATACTACGCCTATAGACTTCAAGGATTTCCAGAGGAGTTTGTTCCACTCACTTGGTCGATACGTAGGGGCGTGCACTTCGGCGGGGCTACGTAAGATAATTGCGAATTGTCACGGGAGAAACGCTTGCCGTGGAGAACGCGACGATATATAATTTATCGGCCAGGAGACATATAGGAGTTCTCGAGAACGGCCGACCGTTAAATGACACGCCGCGGCCGCGCCGGGGTGGGCTGTAAAATAGCGTGTACGTCGTGCGAATTTCGTCGTCGCTTTCCGCGGTCCGTCGTGCGCCCCGTACCCTGCGACTCGCGATTTACTTTTGGACGCAGACACAGAAGTACAAAGCGTCTCGCGAGCCACTCGCGCTTCTTCGGTCGAGACAATCTCCATCAATCTCGCTAGACGGTAGAGAGGACCGGACAGATGTAATTAAGAGAATAGATGAAACATATAAATGGGCAAGTTATTAATACGCGGTTTTTGACGAGAAAGGGATCAGGAAATAGATCATTTAGCTAAAGCCAGAGAATATTATCTGACGAGAAGCCGTCGCTTAATATTTTATGTTACGGAAGAAGACGAAATATAAAAATTGTACGACTGGATTAAAATAGACGCGAAATAATAGCAGGCATGCAGAGATATTTCTAAAATCGATATCTTCTGCAAAAAAATTGTAAAACTGAATTTTAAAAATAGTCATGGCCACGAAATGAAATATAGAAATGGAATAGTAGAACGCACGCACGCGTGCTCGAGCAACTTCTACAATGCAGTTAATCCGAGAATAATCGCTTGTCTATATCTCAATTCTACACGGGATAGCGAGGAGCAGAATCGCCCACGGCCGCGGTTCGTATATCAGAAATGACCGATTTAAATCTAGTAAGTTCTCGCGGCTATTTACTCTCCGCTATATTCACTCCATTTGCTATATACTCCAGTTAAGAGAACAGCGGAGCTCCGGTAAATCAACGGGGTAGCTTCCGCTCCGCTACTTCATCGCTATACGCCTTCGAGGAAGAGGAAGATAAAGAAGGAGCGCACGATGTGCACGAGTGTCTCGTAATAAGATAAAAAAAAATGGATCGATTATTTAGGATGAGCCGTAAACGAGGGTCTTGCGCTTGGCTCGCGAGGACGGACGGGAGGAGGTGAGAGAAGGAGGAGTGGGAGGGACGGAGGAGGTGCCATTGAGCGGGCCGAAAGCGAGAATATTAATGCGCTTATAAATAAACCGGAGGAAAAATCCAGCGAGAGAAGCGCGCGGTATAGGAGCCCCGCGGACGAGAGCGGGCGAGCGCGTTGCTCGCGCGCCTCTGCGCGCCGGCGCCGGCCAAGAAACCGCGGTAGGAAGCCGCACGGTTAACTTCGGCTCTCGCGTTCCCGTTCGCGACGACTCGTACACAAAATTCGCGGATTACCGGTCTTCCCTCTTTTTTTCCCTCCCCCATTTCCCTTTTCTTTCCCTCGCGTCCTTCCTCGATCCCGTGGGCTCCCCCTCCTCGCCGATATCCGACGCGCGAAATGAATCTGGCGCAACGATGCACCCCGAGGTCTCCCGCTGACCCGCGATTCCCCGGTGGAACGGTGGAAGCGGTGCGCGATGGACGCTGCGCGAGCGGCGAGATTAAACACCGCGTCGCGTTTGGTGATTGAACGATCGGGCGCGGAATTGAGAGATGCGCGGAGTGGCGCGCGAGTGGAAATAGAGAGGATTGTTTGATTACGAGACGCGCGATCGCGCGTAACGTGACAGCGGCACGGTAAGAGATTCGCGCGCGCGTACGCAGCGTAACAAAGACGCGCTCTCCGTCTCTCGGGAGAAGCGTGCGCCAGTGATTTTGACGATCGAATCAGTGAGATATACGCGTTGAGATACGCGATAACTTGCACGACGTACGAATTGACGAGTTTATTTTCATACCTTTCCCAGTTGAGAGAGAAGCTGCAACCTCGATGCGGGCGCGTGTGTGCGGAACGTTACTTACAGGAAAATAATTTCATAACGCACGTTTATATACTTGACGCATTACTGGCCGGCGACGTATCGGCTCGTCTTTCGTTGCCCGAATATTATTGACCGGTGACTGGTTCGCTCGTGTTTAGAGAGGCATCCGGTTTAAGTCATCGTGCGAGGTTGATAGAGAAGTTGTTAGAGCTTAAAATTGGATTTAAAGTTTTCATTATAGGATATTGTAGGATACTCGCGATTGTGTTTATCCCTCACTTTTTGCCCCGTGGTTATTTATTTCTCTTCTGACCTTTTGTACATCATAAACAAAATTGTGTTTCCCATTGAATGACTTATGTGAAAAGTAGCGGGCTATTAGTTTCTGCATAAAACGCCCGGTCAATATAATGCGCTGGCATTCTCGTAATGAATCTCTCAGTTCGCGTATCATATGCCACTGGTCCGCTTATTCCGTGATTTTCTGCGGCGTCGTTTATACAGAATGATAAAAAGAATCGAGGGTGAAATGTGTATACAGAGGTTTACATTTGGGAACTACATCATTTTTAAACTTCAACATTATTCTTTTTTATCTTTATATGGAGAAGCGGTATATTATAAATGCATTTGGATAATATGTAATTTATATATCTAGATAATATAAATGAAAAATGCGGTGGTGAACCGCACCGAACTTCGCTTTTCGCCTACAAATTTTCTCTCTTTTTGAAAATTTGAGTGGAATCTTTTATGCCGAAGTCGAGAGAATGCGCGACAATACGCGACTCTTCGCGGGGAGAGGCGACGTGAGTCCGCGACAGTTTCCAAATTACGCACAATTTAGCGGGGAATTTGCCAGATTGAATTCTACGGCTATTTATAATTGAGAACTATCCGCGCGAACAGTTATTATGCAGGCTAACGGCGGATTCTTTGAACGCCGCGGTGTATCGCGGATTTGCATTCGCGGATGTAAAATGAATAAAATAGATACGTGGAGAGAGAAAGACACGTGGATGAGGCGCGGGTTTTTTGCTCGCGAGAGCAGACACGCGGAAATCTCGCGCCAGGGCGATCGAGTTCCGCGATTTTTGCGTCAGCGGTTACGATTGTCTACCGGGAATTGTCAATGTCGGGGTGCAACGCTATTTACTACTGCAGCGGTCGGTGCCAGGGATAATGCACTTTAGACATCCGCAAATGTTTACTTAATATAATTCGCGTCGAATATTCGCGCGGTTTCGCATACATTGACGTTCTCGCGCGCCTAATGGACCCGCCGTGTTATTTTATATACGAAAAGATTATATTTTCACAATTATATCCACGTAGAACGCCCCGGTAAGAAAACATTCGAAAGAATGCAACATCCCGGACGCACAGATCGTTCTCCGAGTCGCGAAAGTTCTCTGAAAAATCATTGGTTTATGTGGAGCGTGACCTGCTAGTGTAATGAAACGTTAAGAATAAATATCCGATTTATATACAGACGAGTAGTCTCGTGGAAAAAGTCTGAAGACATAAATAATCTCGGAGTAATAATCTAAGAGAATTAATTTCTTTCGCGAGAGCGGACACGATAAAGCTTTATTCTTCATTTAATTTCGAACAAAACTTTAGATAATGGAATGCGTTAATTACTAGGGAACACTACGTGAATTGGAGTATTAAAATGTCACGATAAAGAATGGGGTACCTCTAGATTTCTATATCAGACTTGAAGACAAAGAAGACAAAGCAGATCCTTGACGTTTAATTGCTCGTACGGATTAGCTCGCTTGGATCACCTGGTATATAAAGTTTTATATACACATGTTTACGTTCTTTGTGACCTCGACAGGCTGAAATAAGTTCAAAGGAACTCTCAGAGTAAACGATTCGCCTTTGTGCCGCGAGATGACGAATTATCTAAATAAAAAAGAAAGAAAAATGTTGCTCTCGCGAGAGATATCACGCGGATGACAGCATCCGCGGCTGGAAACGCGTAGAAATTCGAAGAGGACGCGATAGACGATAAAGCCATGCTCAGGAATTCCTCGAGAAGCACGGCGACGGCTTCGTCCGAGCCGTCAACGCCGACAAATCCTGGCCCCAGCAGCCCTCTGGGCTTCGAAACGCCTAGGCCACGCAAGAAGCTCTCCTTCAAGGAACCGGAGACCTTCAACGGCTTGAAAACCCGCAAGCCGTCGACGCGGCCGAGAATGATACACGCGCAGAATAGCGTCGACCTCAGCTTCGACGAAAATCCTTTCGAGGAGGAAAACGAGGATCTCGATGAGCTCGAGGTAAAAATCTATTCAATCGCGACTCGTTCTTCATCGAATATAAGAAAAGGTGAATATCAAATAGCTTTCCAAACGATTGAATAGTGTTATCGAGAAATGGCCGACGTATAGGAAGCTCGCTGATATGTCTTCGTAATATTATTGCTCTGAAATCTTGTGGTTTTTTTTTTATAATAGATATATTTGTGTTATATAATAATAATAATGTTGTTTCTGCGTACTCGCAAAATAGCACGCGAGATAATTGGAACTCGCGAGGAAATAAAATAAATCTGATTTAATTAGAGTCAAGCGATGAGGGTAGTCCGAACTGTGGGGCAAGCTTTCGAGGTGTGCCATAAGTTAAGCATAAACAACACTACGGAGGATCGAGGGGAGAAAGACGGGGAGAATCGTGGTGAAAATTACGGCGATGTTTACGAGGACCAAGACGAAATTCCTAACGAGCAATCTCAGCCTTCTCCGCCGCCGGTGCATAAAGGTGAATGTCAAATGATGCTGCTTGTTGTTTCGTAACTGATCCTTTATCTATTTTGGCCCTTTCGAATTTATTTTAATTCCACGTCAGAAATAATTTTAACGAACTCAGCTATAAAAGATTTCCCCTTTGATCTTTTTACTTTCATCTCCGGCTCCGTTCTGTTTATAACGCCGGTCGCTTCTCCTGCATTTCAGACATATCATTGTTGGGGGATACCGAAGATTCTGTTCCCGAGCGAACGTCCGTTACCTGTCTGCTTCGATCGCACGATGGACCGGCGACGACAACCTCTACCTCACCAATCGGACAGTCGCCGTCGGTGAGACAATTACGAACGTATAAATAGAACTAAATCGGCGTGTGCTATTTTAAAATTAAATCGTCATTAACCGAACCTGTGTACTACGCAAGTGAAAGATACTTTGTGAAATGCTTTGGCAGCTACGATGAAGTCAAAGCCTTAAAATAAAATAGCTCGTTATCTTGCTCTTGCTTTACGGTATTGTTTACCGCTCTTCTCAAGCGCTGCCGAGAGGTACGAAACTCGTAAATTCTAAGACGTATCTTTTCGCTCATTTCGTAACAATGTGTCTTATTGTATTCTTACGGATTTCGAGACGATTCACCTCGCACTTTGAAGTAGCTTTTACGCGCGTACGTAGCTCGAGCGCTTTTCCTTTTATCGGTATCTGTCGGTTATTTGCAATAATGTATGTAATTTACCAGATTTCGATTTATTTATTTCCTTTTTTCCTTCTCACAGGGCACGGTAACCTCCGAATGCGGAGGTTTATTGGTGGGAGGCGAATTAACAGCCCTGAAGCACGAAATACAGCTCCTGCGAGAACGTTTGGAGCAACAGAGTCAACAAACCAGAGCAGCCGTTGCCCATGCGCGACTTCTTCAAGATCAGCTGGCGGCGGAAACGGCAGCGCGCGTCGAAGCTCAGGTATAAATAAGTGAATCAATTACCAGAACACATAAATATTTCGCCAACACTTGCCTACGCGCGATTTATCGCCGTACAATCGAACCTAATTTATCGAAGATTTATCTTCGTTTGTGTCGAGGCAAACCTAATTCAGCAGAAACAAAACGATTTATACGTTTGATAATTATTATTTTTTTCTATCTTTCTGTGTTCGTGTTCTTCGTAAGATATCATCCGCGTACATCCATCATAAAAATGCGAAAGTGCTTGAAACGTTCACGATTATAACAATCATTAACGAAATTTCGCTAAACAGAAAAGTTCTAACGGTATTGGGATTCTGCTTTACGAAAGCGATTGTTTTTTCGTTTCAGGCGAGGACGCACCAACTTCTAGTGCAGAATAAGGAATTGCTGGAACATATAAGTGCGCTGGTGGGCCACCTGAGGGAACAGGAGCGTGTTTCCGGTGGTCACGTCACCTCGCAATCGCAAATCCCGACGCCCGCGTCCATGCAACAGAACGCGGCGGTTACCGACCTGTCGGGCCTCGGCCAGGTAACGCTCTACCGAATTCCATGACACGAGTGCTCCGGTGGAGTTTGGCATCGAAGCACCGACTGACCGAAACGGCGTTGCATCTCAATTAACGTTTAACAGAATGCATTTTGTACTTTCTTTTTTTCTCTCTTCTTCTCTCTTTTAATACCGTTAACGCCTTTTGTATCGATTTCTCCTTATTTTTTTTAACTTTGTAATAAAACGTTTTGTATACATTTTTGGTTTTGCACCCCGCTCCACCCCCCCCCTTACATTTTATACCGGCGAATGTGTGCATACCTCGGAATGTTCCTTTTTATAACGCCCTGATGACTTAGCGGTGCACGCACTATGTTTTAGGCGTTTTCGTTTGGTGCCGATAAGACGTCGACGGCGAAAACAGCCGTAGCCTCGACTATTTGCATTTTTTGCGCGAGCATTTGCGCCTCGACCCTCACGGCGCAAAAATTGCGAAGCAACAATCAGAAAGATCGCTGAACGAAATCTGTACTAACACCGGTAAAAATAATCGGGGGGCGAAAGAGTTTTTGTACGTTGCGAGTGAGATTTGACGCAGTGCGTTGCATTATATACCTTGTCTCTTGATCACTTACACGTGCATTTGCATCGAGGTACATGATTGCGATGAAAATGAATTTTATGTTAAGATACGACTAATCTAATAACAAATTAAGCACCAGTGTGACGGTGTTGTCTAACAGGTCTTCACACGGGATTTCGGAGTGCGTGCTGCCAACGAGTGCTAGGTAATATTACCACTCATTACTAAAATCTATCGGTGTAAATGATCATAGTCAGACGTCGTAAGATGGCTCAGATCCAAAATATTCAATAAAATACCCCAGAATAGAAAGAGGTAAGAGAACAAAGATACACAGAGTCAAGAGTTTTAGATGTACAAATCTTTCGGATAATTCACATCTAGTACGAACCAATTCAATGATTCATATTTCAAATTTAAATTTGCGTATATTTAAATATCCAGATTTAAAAATCAAGATTATGTAATATACATATAGAGTGATCTTTGATTATATCTTTAATGCTTTATGGATCGAATCTAGAGCTTAAAACATTTTGAAACGTCTATGTATGTTTATGAATCAGAACGTCTGTGTTTTACAGCGGGAAAGCACTTTGACTTTTTTTTTTAAATTTATTACAATTCAGAAAATATCAAGTCTAAACGATCTACATTGATATGACATATCTTTCTTGTTCTGGATTCTCGATTAAGGAATATAATCAAGAATATCCCCTGTTAGAACAAGTACATACGATTATATAATAGCTATAAAAGACGAAGGACAATTTTGTATCTCTTGAATATCACGGGCGTCAAAGATCATGTTCCCCAAAAATTGCGTATTCTGGGTAGTGCCAACGGACCGGGGGCCAGAGTTCGCCATGGGAACTGGATCCACCGTCCTTTCCGTACTGCACGTATCCACCGGAATCGCTGTATTCCGGTGGTCTCGGCGCCATGGGAATTCAGAGTAATAACACCGCCGATCAGTTGCAGTTCCAAACGCAGCTGTTGGAAAGGCTGCACAACCTAAGCCCGTTCCAGCCCCAGAGATCGCCCTATAACACACCGTCGCCCTATGCGATGGGCCCAAGTCTACTTCTACCTCCGTGCAGCGGGCCGACAGTGAGTAATTCTTCGTCACAAGACTCGATTTACACGTAGGCGTTTTAATTTTGTCGCAAAAGTATATCCCAAACGAGACCAGAAACCGGGATAGTTTTTTTTATAATAAATAATTAGTATAAATATGACTATCTTTATTTTAAGTAGCTTAAATTTTCAACGCTATTTGAAGAAGGGAAAAAGCTAACACTTGACGCCACGAATTAAAATCCTGCCTCATTAATTTTCGAAAGGTGTCTCCTCCTCTGCAATTTTTTCAGAATTCAGCCCAGCTGTCCCCAAATTCCGCGTCCCTGCGTGTCTCTCAACCGAACAGTTTCTCCTCGTCGCCGGTCATGGCTCACAAGCTCGAGAACTACGGGACAGATAATTCGGACCAGGCTTTCATAAAGCCCTTGCCGTGCACCAACGACAGAAACGTGGCTCATCCGTCGACCGACGTTAAGGCCAAGCAAGAACGGCCGCAGGACCTTTCCGAGATACCACCGATAATTCTGGACCCTCCACCGCAAGGCAGACGCGCGGACAATACGGTCAAGAAAGTGAACACGAAGCAAAGTTCGCTGGCTCACGGGGCGCAGGATAACAAGAGTAATTTGCTGAGTACGAAAGGTCTGGCGACCATCCTGCGATCCTCAGGTCCGCCGCCCTCCCGCACGACGAGCGCTCGACTACCCTCGCGCAACGACCTGATGAGCGAGATGCAGCGAACGACCTGGGCCCGCCACACGACCAAATGACAGAACACTGTCGAGTAAAATAATGCGAATCTGCGTAACCTTCTAAACGAAGCCGACAATTTCGTTAGAATTCGAAGAGAACACACGTCCAACTATATATAGTATTAGTCATCATGATGGAAGTTTACGCGTGACTTGAGAATCTTTGATTTAAACGGATGACAGGGTTTGCATTTTCTCCTCGACCGCTCAAACTCGAATCCCAAACGTTATATTTAGAAATTTTTAAGGCGTATAACATATGATTTTTCGATACGTAAAACTGTATTGTAGGAAAAACCGAACGAATTGTCAAGTGAAAATTTGTTGCCAATAAGAAATAAGAATTTTGAGAATATCTTTTACAAAGATTTACTAGAGCTCTAGTATCGGAGTCTCTCAGTGCAGAGTCAATAAATCATCGTAGTGCAGTGATGTTCCTATGACGAACGTGAGAATCGCGATTACGACAGATCGTACATTCGTTTGCATCTTACGAGTAACGTCCGAGTGGAGTGTTTGTAAAAATTGGAACGGTAGTCGCGTTCGGGCGAATTAGTGGATGTATACCTCACGCACGTCTCGCGTGTCCGAAGAGATGGATTGTAATACGTAATTCATGTACATTTATTCGTATCGCGACATTTACAGTGTACTCCCATGTGTAAAAAGGTCGCCATTTAGCGGACGAACTTGTGCCAAAAGTACCAATCGTCTTAAGAGAGTTTATTTTCAGTATATTTTTAAGTAATGTAAAAATAAAGATAAGCGTGATCACAGAATTGCAGCAATTACTTCTTATCCCCGTCCTTGTATGCGCATCGCAGTATCGCACATTTCGCCATTACTCGAGTAGAGTAATTAAATTAATTCGACGTGTCCTATATAGAAAAGTTTGAAACATAAATATTCTATTAAGGGAACTTTTAATTTTATTAATTGTTTCTTTGTTCTTCGTGTTAGCCTTGCCCTTGGCTTAACACCGAATAATTACATTCGTGATATGATCTAATATTTCTCGAGGAAAATAACAAATTTGCGTGCGAGCGGGTAAAACGTTCGCTAAGGCGATAAAAAGTGGAATGCGTGTTAGGGTGGCTTTTAGCATGCATACGTTAATGGCATGACAACATTCGTTATTGCGAATATAGGGTTGTTCAAGTTCCAGCAGACAGTACGTCGGGAGATCTTCACAAGTGACGGATCAGATTATCTCCAAAAAAATATTAAATTGCGAGTGTCGGACCTTTTCTCTTTTAATTATCTTGTCGCGCATTATAAATCAGCGTACATTTCGCGCAACGTACATTTGATTCATGTGAAACGAATCAGCCGCTTCTCAATTTTTCTGTACTTGATACGACCTCAAATCTTATTACCTGATTATCCTAGCCACTCGAGACATTCAATACGTTTTTTTATTTTGCATGTAAAAAACGATTAATATACCGTTTAATATCTCTCGGGAAACATAATTAATATTGGAAACATCATCTGTGGCGTACGGAATGCAAGTTGACTCATCTCGGTCGATGGACCAGATGAGAATTCCTGGTATTCTAAGACTAGACAAAACGTCACGCTCTTCTGGGTTTAGAGCCACGCCTCGGACATTGGCGGCTATACAGGTATTCCATTTCACTAAGAGTCTCATTTCTGTCTTTTGTTACTTTCGGTTATTTCTATCGTCAAAAACGGACGGTACATTTTCAACTGTGTATTTTCTTCTTTGACTTTATTAACTGCGCTGACTTATATTTAAGCCGTTATTAAATCTTTCTAAATCTAAAAGAGGAGACATAAGTAAAAAACAATGGTAGAATATATCAATAATATTTTTTATAATTAAGCCGGCTAGGACGTAACCATTGTTCAAATATATAACGTTCAGAAATAAATAGGATAAAAATAAAGTAACTTTTTTCTCGATAATCTTGATTTTTTCACTTTTCACACGTTGCTCCACTATTCTCTTTCTTTCTGTTTTTCACACACGGCGCTGTTTTTCAACAATTTCATAAATTAGAGGAACATTTACAATAAATCGATCGTCGAAGCTCGCGAACATTAACGAAAATTACATCGGACGATGCGCAGCATGGAAATGATTTTCGTGGGATCGCGTGTAGCACGGTATACACGATAGTAATCATCCCCCTCGAGGAAAGTGATTACCTGCGAAGCAGAAGGGTGGAGTCGTACAATGAGCAAAAAATGCATGACGATGGCCATTAACGTGACCCGACACTCTTTCGGTTCTTGCCATTTTTACAAATAGCGTATATTTCTTTCGGCATAAATAATTACCCAAAATTGCGAGACAACATTGAAGACGCAAAACAGTGTTTTGTTTGTGCGAATTTAGATTTATGAGTGGACAAACTTCCGTATATTGCACAACGGCTTGTTATGCAATGAAAAAATTAATTATTATAAATACAAAATAAGACACGCTTGTTTCTTATCTAAACTTTGCCCATCACTTGCATAATAACAAGAAGTATTCATTTTAACCTAATAAAGTGCTTCTTAATTAAAATGGATCTATATTTTTCAGGAAATGCGAGATACTGCTAAATTTTAAGATTATGAGAGATTCTTATTAATACTTAATTTTTACCGATAAAAAAAATTAAATATTTGTTATAAAAATATGGAAGTATTTTTTTAGAAGATAAGAAAGGTGTCAACACACACACACACACACACTATCAAAGAAGTTACAATCATTGGTTTATGGAACGGAAAAATCATCTTTGAAGCTGTTTGAATCGTTAATGCCAAAACTTATTCAAGATGTATGTCTCAAATAATGTAAAATAGAAATATTTTAAATGAGATATATATAAGTTTTAAAAAAGATTATATAAAGAATCGTGGTTTTTTTGCCAAATACGCATGACTATTGCAGACACGTTAATCCTCGTTAATCAATGTAGGATGTCTCGGGGTGTGTCGCGCGTCGCGTGTGACCTCGAATTAAGAATTACCTGCCGACACGTGAGCGAAGGGATTCAAGTCGCGTCAAAAAGAAACTGAGAAAAAGAAAGGGGAGATCTAAATCGCATAGAATCCATAATTTGAAACTAAGGTTTGGTAATATTTTGACAAATTCAATTCTCTGTACCGTAAGTATAGAGAACCTTAACTCATATTAAATCCAATTTATGAAAAATTCGGGGTTTGGAAAAAGTTTCATATTTTCCAAATAAAGAATTACAAAAAAATTGAATTAAGACTTTAAGACACATTTGGACTGAGTCGTTTATTTAATCAGTATTTTATCTCGTAATATATTAATGTCATCTCGTAATTAATGAGAGATGTTTCCGACTTCGCTCGCAAAGGGGGTAATTTTTGCAGTGATTTTCATGTAAATGAGTTTCAGCGATCTCTCTGGGTCGCTGAGCTCTTCATTACTCGCGTGACTCAGGGAGATCTATGATCGCTGTTCGAAGACAGTAATTGGTATCTTTCACCGTTCCTAGGTGGGTCCGTCGTCATCCCCGTCGCAGTCGCAATCGTCGGCCAGTCGACAGTCGGTTACGTTTGGTATTGTCGAGTTCCAGCGGGACGAGGATCTCGTCGAGGAGGATCAAAGGTCGCGAAGCGAACGTACGGACACGAGATTTCGCGACGACACGCAGCGCGTCTCTATCGCTGGTTAGTGAAGATAATTTTCTCTCGTCGCGAAAGAAATCGCATCGATATAGCCTTCGAGTGACATGCGATTGAGAGAGAACGGAGAATTCTGTCCAATATCTTTTTGATAAATTTATTTCGCATTCAAATAATCAACTTGTGGCATTTTTCGATTCAAGAAGCGACATCCTCGCGAGCGAGTCCGAGCGGAACCTCGCGAAACCCGGCGCCGATGGAGAAGTCAACCGCGGACGGCGAGGAGACCGACAACGAGGATGATTACTCAGCGTCAGTTTGCGCGATTATGCAACGACGAAACTCGTCACGACGGCAAAGTAGACGGAAACGACGTCCGTCGTCCCCGTTCGGCGACAACGTCGACGGCGTCGCGTGCCGTCGATCTTCGGTTTACACCACGAGCTCGGGAGAGTTAGTATTCGCGGTTTTAGAGTGGACTCAAAGTCCATTGTTTGTGAGGTTTCAAGTATGATCTCGTCATAGAAATTGTGCGCAGGGAATAAGGTTAATTATATAGAAGAAGGAGGGGCTTTTTTAGGTCACAGATCTCCAGTTATATTCTGCATTAATTTATTAATTTGTATTATTAAGGTTCAATGTTTCTATTTGTTTTAGTTGTTCCCCTCTCCCCCAAGGATTCTTGGAACTTCTTCCAAGATTTTTAGATGAAAATTTTTATCCGATTTTTTTCTTTAACCGACTCAAATAATCTCTCCTTATCCTAATTAAAATAAAACGCTATCTAGATCTCGTAAATTATATGGAGTTTTTATTCGCGCTCTAATTCTTCATCTAGAAACTAACGTTATCCTCTTCACGCTGCTAACATTATTGCAGCAAAAAAGATGCGAGTATATATATATATATATATTCCGCACTAAATATTATATAACAAAAATATATTATAGGTTTTATTTATCATTTATATATAACGATGAAGAAGCTACTCCTTTCAATATTGTATTATATAAAAAATACATATATTTTAGATAATGATCTTAGCTGGATCTTTCTCATTGCAATGTAATTACCCCATTATAATACTTCTTTTAATTTCTTGTTGGAATGTTGTCTTAATCACCGAATTGCTACAGTGACTAGTATAATAATTAAGTCTTAGCCGTTAATTAAAGTCTTGGATAATGATAAAATCAATAGCACGATAATTTCGATGGACGAGAGCGGTAATCAGGAGCAGATCTTCGAGAATCTCAAGCTGCACAAAGAGGTTCTGAGCGGCATAAAGCAGCAGCCTTGGCCTCTCCGACGTAAACTCAAGCTCGTACGGCAAGCTAAAGCTTATATCAGACGACACGAAGGCGCTCTGCAGGAAAGACTCGCTCAAAGCCGCAGCACCAAAGACGTCATAGCACGCGTCTCGATTTTCATAACTAAGGTAGCGATCATGCTGTAAAAATTTAATAAAATAAAAAATCAACAGCAGAGCGAGAGAATTGCAACAACTACTCTCTTTCATCTATTTAGAAATGGCAGTATTTCCGACGTGAGCTGATCAATCTGCAAACGTGGCTCATACCTTGGGAGGTCCGTATCATGGAGATAGAATCCCATTTCGGTTCCGCTGTCGCGTCCTACTTCATTTTTCTCCGTTGGCTCTTTTGGATCAATCTCGTCATCGCGGCAATCCTTACGGCGTTCGTTGCGATACCTGAAGTAAGATAATTTTAGTCAGCGAAGGTAAAACTTTTTTTTTCCTCTCAATTTTGCCGGTGTATTAACAATAAGATACCTAACAGAATAACTTTTTTTCAACTCTTTGCCAGGTATTGATTGCAAACGTGACTCTCGCCGGCGAGAGGAAGATCATGCTGAAGGAAGAGGCCGTCAAGTCGAAGCACCTGTTAACTTTGTGGGAGTTCGAGGGCGTGCTAAAATACTCCCCGTTCTTCTACGGATGGTACACCAATCAGAACTCGAACAGCAAATATAAATTACCTTTGGCGTACTTCGTCACCAATCTGGTCGTGTACACGTACAGCTTCGTCGCAATTCTACGCAAGTACCGGCTGGATCTTTTTTTATGTTGTATCTCGGAGCACAACTTGTTTCACGAACCAGTGAACTGACAATCGCATTCCTCCAAGATCTTTTGATACAAAAATTCGCGAGAAATTAGAAAGAGTTCGTTGCTACATACAGCATTTCTTGAAGGAAGATGTGCCACAAGCATATTTCAAATAAAATTATATAGAGATTACCTTTGCAATATACGTATATGTAGAAAGCAAGCACGTGGGTACTTTGTTTCAGAATGGCGGAGAACTCGCGTTTGAGTAAGCTGACCGAAAAAGAAGACGAATATGTTTTCTCGTGGAAACTCCTCACGGGATGGGACTTCATGATCGGTAATCCGGAAACTGCTCACAATCGTACAGCCAGCGTAATGCTGGGCTTCAAGGAGGCTCTATTAGAAGAAGCGGAGAAACAAAAGGATAAGAGAAAGTGAGTTCTGATGTTAATAATATTTTAAGATTAGACGTTATGTACGAATGCAGCGACAATTTTCTTTCTCGGATTTTTGGTTCTACATCACGTACATTGCTCTAATCGGAAATTTCGATCATTTTTTAACGGAGGGATTATCTTCCTAACGTTTCTACAGAAAAGAAGCTGACCAAGGATCGCATTTAGAGTTATATATATACCTATCCCATAGAGCATATGCAGTATATTCATATAACTATGTTTCGCAGCTGGAGAATCATCTCGATGAGGATATTCGTGAATATAGCGGTGCTGTCGTTACTCGCGCTGTCGGCGTACGCCGTGATCGAGGTGGTTGAACGGAGCGCTACGAAGATCGATTTGCCGAACTGGTGGCGGCAGAACGAGATTACGATTGTGATGTCTCTGATCTCGTACCTCTTCCCGATACTCTTCGAAATCCTCGGCTTTCTCGAGAGCTACCATCCCAGAAAGCAGCTCCGAATGCAACTGGGACGGTAAAGAGAGCTGCTTATTAATCACGACAAAGTATACTTCGCTATAATGCAACCAAGTGAATGGTTCCGTTTCAGGATAATGGGCTTAAATCTATTGAATCTCTACTCGCTGATATTCGCCCTGTTCCGCAAGATAAGCTCTACGGTACGTAATTCGTTTTATCGTACGTAAATTAAAATAGCGCAATGAAGAGTAGGTATGACACACGCAACATTATTCTCGATTTTATATTTTTTCAATATTTTACACACTTATATATAGATCCTATCGTGCTCACACAATGGATGTATTTTTTTTTTCGCAGAAACCCGATATTAAACCGACAACCAAGTGCGTACGTAAATGGGTACCATGCGACGACAAGATGACGCGCACGCAACAAATCATGACGTTGGCATCTTTGAGCCTTGTTTTAATAAATAATGCCACCCACTCTTATGCTAAGAGAGAAATATCGGAGCCAAGTATGATCTATTTAAACAAAATATTTCCGATAGACATATTGCGTGCTACTCTTCTCATTTGTTGCAACTCTTAGGAAATATTTCAGTCACTGTGTAATATCTCCTTGTTTTGTTGAACTTTAAAGCGGTTATGAATAATGATTTGTAAAGTAGAAATTTGCTTTTATAGCAAAACGAAGTGACGGACTCAGGAAACAGCAAATATGTGTTTCACGGATATATTTTGTTTCGCGATTTCTCGAAAATTTAATCGAAACGATTATTTTTTTCACTCAGCACTGCCGTCCATCAGGCAAGAGACCTACTTCCTTAATCCTTTGCTGGACAACGATACTTTATATAAGGATTTCAATGATACGTATGATTATAACGATTATAATACGGATTACGATAATTACCGGTACGAAACTTCGCGTACGGAGAGCGGCGACGAGTCCTTCACCATGCCTTATTATGAAGAACAAGATACCAGGAGTGCGGATAATAGTGAAATACATTATGACACAAGCTCGACAGTAACTGCCAATTTTCTGACTGATTCAATGACGACTGAACATTTCTATGCAAGTTCTACTTCGTCCCAGAGCGAAACCACGGCGACAACGTTCGAATCGAGCACAATGGAAGGTATATTGCACTTCTCGCGTCTATTGTACTTTACGCGGCCAATTAATAATTACGCAGATTTATTACAATAATTATATTCTATTATTTGGCTTATATAACCGTTTGAAAGAGCTCAATTTTCTGATACTATATTAGGCTATATTAAATATTTAATTAATGATCGTAATAATTGACATTGAGTTGACAATAGTTTCAAATAATATATCATATGTCGTCGCAGATTCATCGAGGGCCGATTTTAATAATTTCACCGAAATATCAATAATTACTCCATCGTCTTCAGACAGTCAGACATCATCCGTTGGAACGTTTAACGTCACGCCCACAATAGCAGATATCACACCAATTACAACGTATATCCCGAAAAGTAACTTTCCTACCGCACAATCGAATAAACCTGTAATTCCCATTTCAAAAATCACGTACGTGGATAGATGCTTCGAAAGAGTTTGCACTACTATGCCGAAAAATTCAGGTAAAAATGCTTTTATCAAATCTATTTATTTCATTGTACTCGTTTTTAGCAGTAGATGAATTTATTTATGTTTTCAGCCATGTCTTTGGAACAGCTAGATCTGACGACACGACAAAAGCTGCGCCGATCATGCTGGGAAACTATGTTTGGGCAAGAGCTCGCCAAGCTCACTGTCATGGATTTGGTAGGAAACATAACGAAAAAATTAAGATCAATAAAAATTATTTATTATATATTTTTTAAATACGGGGCTGTTTATATCAGATACTCACCATATTAGCCACTCTCTGCATGGATTTCTTCCGCGCCGTTTTCGTGCGTTTTATGAATAACTGCTGGTGCTGGGATCTGGAGAAGCAATTTCCGCAATACGGCGACTTCAAAATAGCTGAAAATATCCTCCATTTGGTGAACAATCAAGGCATGGTTTGGATGGGAATGTTCTTCAGTCCCGGTTTAACGGCGCTGAATCTCTTCAAGCTTGGCATTCTAATGTATTTACGTTCTTGGGCAGTTCTGACGTGCAACGTACCTCACGAAGTAGTTTTCAGAGCCTCCAGGTTATTGAGATTAAAATCCACTATTTGCGAAAACCACATCACACTTTTTCAGTTTTTATCCAACAAATTAAATAATTGAAGTGCGCCTTTATAAATAATTAAAAATCGCGCACCGTTATTTGAGAGAATCGTTCCTTTAGTTTCATATACTTTCCTATACTTATTCACGATTGTTCGCCACAATCACTTTTGATACATTACAGGTCTAACAATTTCTACTTCGCGCTGTTACTGACTATGCTATTTTTATGTGTGTTACCGGTCGGTTACGCTATAGTCTGGGTCGAGCCTTCGTGGCATTGTGGCCCATTTTCTGGTTATCCAAAGATTTATAATTTAGCGACGCAAAGTTTGAAAGACTCGCTTCCGGAGCTGATTCAACGGTACGTCTCTGTTGTATAGTAGCATTTGACTGCCTTTACAATGCAAATTTATTTGAAACTTAGATTACTTTTCTATTGATTGCAGTCAAAAAATAACTATGCGTCTTAAATATACAATATAATCTTTGAAAACTTTATCTCCGTTTAGATGTCTCGATTATGTCGCATCGCCTGGTATAGTGATACCACTGATTGTTCTCATGACGTTGATTATTTATTACATGGCATCTCTCGCTGGATCTTTGCGAGAAGCGAATAATGATCTAAAGGTAACAACATATACATATATAAAGAATATACATATTCATCAAGTTGTATATAATGTTTAATATTTTATACTCAATTATTATTATTGATTTTATGCTTATATATATAAATGCGTTATTCCAGATACAACTAAGACACGAGCGTACAGAAGAACGTCGCAAATTGTTCAAAATAGTGGAGAAGAGGCATACCGTGACTGAAACTCCGCTATCGAGATGGAAAAAAATTCTTCCGGCGTTGCCACAGACCAGAATATCTCGAGATTCCGAGACGGTTCAAAGAGATAACGTAGAGATCACGATTGGGAATGCGAACGATACAACGGAAAATAAACGATTGACGAACGACATCGAAGAAGATTCGCCTCAGAAGCGGGTATTGTCCGATGTCGACAATGAGCAACGATCTGAAGAACAGGATGATTTGACATTAAATGATGTTATATCTCCTAGCAGAAGGTATGATAATAATAATTGATTGTGGAAGTGATTGCCATTTCGTGGCAAGCTTTTCTATGTGTGCAAGCCTCAAATAATTAGACTATATATTTAAGAATGTCAAATATATCGTGTTACTAAATCGCCGAATCACGCAATAAATGATTCTCACGAGCAGGATAAGCGTGGTTGAATGTTCTTGGGACTCGCCGACGAGCGGGCAAAGTGTTATCATACCGGAAATCCAAGAAAATGACGAGGAAAAAGTTGCATCCGACGTTCACGGAATTGTGGAATTGAGCGACGTGTCCAAAGATGACAACCAAAAGATAACGTAACACGAATTGAATGTAATAAATAAGACAATTATTTAAAAAATGAAAGAGAATAGTAATATAATTAGTATTTTTCATACCACCTTAATTTATCAAGGATCTGAGAGATTCTGAGAATTTTGTACTAGTCTGTAAAAAAATATTGAAAGTCAATTCTCTTTAGAGAATTATAGATTTAGCATTGGTATAGCTGATAATCGTTTCTCAAGGGAGCGCACAGCCTCCATATTACGTTTACTCCTACGATCGTAGATTTGCTAAAATATGAAATTTGCAGACACTTTGTGATTATTGCGTTTATTTCTACAAATATATGTGTAAAATGTCTATAAATATGTATAAATAACTATCGCACATTGCTGAAGACAGCGTGAAACAGCTGCCTCTAAACTTCCGGATTCACGACGGATCATCGAAACGCACGTCGTACATACAAAATCACACTTTGATTGAGCATTGGCACATTCCTAATATCTTTATCTTATCGTCAGATATTAAATTACGTATAAGATATATATATATGTAACATTGAGCTGTTCCGAGATTATTTATACGTATACCAATATATCCTGCGTATATAAAGATATATACTCCTCGCCTCCTCACCAAACGTACGATTCAATTTCACGTTAGCATAAGTTAATACAATTGTTCTTACGTAACTTTTGTTGAAAAAAAAATCATCGATAACGAGGAACGTAAATTAACTGTGGAAGGAAAAAGCTATTATGTTATTTTGTAGCACAGTACTAGTTACAAATTATCTTTGCGTTCGGATATCTTTCTATTTTCGCTTACCGATAAATATTAGTTTCTTTCGCCGATAGTATTTAGTATTTATACAACTCGTCATGTACGATATGGAGAACATATCAGCACCTTTGCGCCAAGCGCTTACGCTGCTCGTCAAGCAGCACCGACGCCTCGCTCATAATTTTAGCAGTGGTTCGTACCAAGAATAATAATTGATATTCGTCTATAACCGTCAGAGCTGCCTTTGTCTTGATGAGAGCGTGAAGTACGTTCGCTCGCTCGAGGTCGAGCCATCTTTGAAGCGCCCCTTCCCTTTCCCGCGGACCACCGAGTGGCACATCGGCTGGGCCCCACAATGAGAATTCCAGCACGGATTTTACCTAATTGTCGAAGGAATTAAATTAAGTTAATTTCATCCGAAGGATATAGATTGCTGACAACTGAATTAAATGTAAGTAGAAAGATGAGACACATAACAACAACTGTGCGGATACACGAAAAGAACTGGATATTTGATATATCAACAATCTTTGTGGCGCAAGCTCGGCTCAAAAAAAAGATACAAATTTAATAATTAAAAAAGAATGCAGACACAGTAAAATAAATTTGCAGTTGAATTGAAAAGATTCACAAACTCTGTACGTGCGTTCCGCGAAATTAGAATCAAATGGAAATGAGCTCTCATACCTGCGAGAGTGTGACCGCTTTCTCGCGTATCAGTAAATCTTGTATGAGAGGTAGCTCGCCTGTCAGATGCAACTGTTGCAGTGCTATTAGAGCGCACTCGCACAGAGAGACTCGTTCCTCGCCAGGCTCGTCGCTCGGGTCTATGTTTAACCTCCTACAAAGCGGAAGTTAAACGTTGAATAACGGGACCGCGGAGGTCCGCGCGATTATTATACCGCGTCAAGTTGTCGTCTCGCGAGGAAATACTAACCCTTGCAGGAGGTAGAGCCGATAATAAACGTCCTCTCTGCAGAGTACAACGTCGCTTAAAGATCTGCTGGCGTCCTCGATCCCGCGTGCTTGAAGACTCTTCAGAGCGTTGACCAGTTGAAGAAGGACGAACGACGCTTCTCTGCTCGCGCCCTCGCCGTTCATGTCCTTCGACATCGCTCCGAACGATTGTATGGGGGTGACATGCAGGCACGGGAGAACCGAAATTGTCGCTACAACAAAGAAATTATTGTTAAATATATCTTTACATTTTTAAAAATATTTTTTGCTGAATTCCGGCGTGTATTACCTTCGACATCTTCGTTCTCGGATGGTCGGACCTTCTCGATTATTTCTTTCGGAACTTTATCTACGAATTCTACAATGGGCGTCAGATAGAAGTCCTTTTGCGGCATAGGCATAGCTAAATCAAACGCTATGCAGAGAGTGACATTTTGATCATTCCACGTCGCCGGACAGAATATCCTTCTACCAATGGAGACTGATGACGGAGTGTCGACGTTGAAGTGCTTTAACCGTGGATTCGCATTCTTGAGGGCTCGCAAACTTGACGGAAATTGGACAGTTTGATTTTCCTGAAAATTTGTAACTGTCAGAAAAAAAAATATTTTATAATACTAAAATTTCATTGTTCGCGTAACAAATGGATAAGGAATTGTCTTAAGCTCAAAATATTCCGTGCAACTTTCATTCAGAGAAATTAATTATAGTCGAAAGTCTGTAGTAAAGACTGCAGATACAAGTTACGCCTACAAATTTTATACGCGTGCACAAACAAGAATGTAGAAATAAATAATGATAATATATAGAGCTGACATGCCTGTTCGAGAAATTGGGCGAGTGCTTCGTGATTCGCCACAACCACCGCGCCGTAATTATCTTCGAGGCTTCGATGGACGATGGTGCGCCCCCGGCGTTGCCTCAAGCGGCCCATCCTCGGCTCGTCGTCCGTGTGTTTCCAATCCTGATCTTCCTCGGCGCCCTGGTTTCACATCGCGTTCGATTAGAAAGGTACAATACATTTAGTCGAAAACAAAACGGAAGAACACGATGACGTACCTCGTCACCGGTGTAGAAAGTATACGGCGCGTAAAGCTCGCTCTCGGTCTCGCTGCCGCAATACGGCAACGAGATCGATCTCACGAACGAGGGTTGATGATGAACCTTCGACTCACCGACCATCGCACTGCTGTCGGACTTCCTCTTGCATGCGGCGCGGAATCCGCCTCCACTTCCGTGCCGCAGTTCGAGATTCGAATCGCACTCGGGCGAACTCGAGAGGCATTCGTACACGTGGCTGTCGTTGGATGTCTGTTGAAATGCAAGTAATCGCTGTACTGCTAAGTCCCGAGGCGATTCCGAACGGTATCATATATACGACGACTTATATGTTCACATATTTCTAGATATACATATTCTTGCCAATTTTCTTTTTCTCTGTCAAATTTTCAAGAGACTATTACTCTGTCCAACTATTATTCTGTCGTGTCTTTTTATAATTGCAATCAATAGACGAAAAGAAAAGATAAATTTTGACAAATATGTGTCGTTGGTTATTATATTATCAATTTCATATATAAATTCTAAAAAATAAAGTGTACTTTGATCTACTTTCCTCTAGTGTTTCTTTTCTTTTCCCACTTGACGATAAAAACTGCGCGCAGGAAATTATTGTGATAACAATTACAGCAAATTATTTTCACTGTTTACCTTTCCCAAGATCTAGGAACGTTCGCCCGCATATAAAGAATGCAGCGTGTAAATATTGTTCGTATCAACGTTTTTATGCAGTCCAACAATAGTAGTCAATTCGCATTCATCAACGTTCGCGTCTCGGAGCCGGATTTGAGAAAAAGTATTTCTTACCGGCGAGTCGGCAGTAAGTCGCGCAGGGACGAGACCGTCGTAATCCCGGTGCCGATTCTCAGCGGTCGCCCTTTTCGGGACGGGTTGGGAGATCGCTCGGTCCCTCATGCTGGCGGTTCTTTGGGGTTTCGAGGGTGCCAGGGCGCTGCGCACCTCACCTGTAACATCCTCCGCTGCTGCAGGCACGATCCGCCATCGTCAAGCGCCACGGGTTAGTACCACAAGACACAAGGCATGTCAACGAAACGGGCTAGCTATGCGGGCTGGCTAGTTCGCCTAACGCGACTAGGGTACTGGAGGACAGTCATGGAGAAACGCCGCCGCGCAAAGTCGGATTCGACGTTGGCGCATACAATGAACGTTAGTTCACCCATTGTTCCACACGTGTGGACTAATTGCTATCGGTATACATGCGTGGATTATTTTCTTCTAACGTTCGGTGTCTCTGATGAGTCTCTGATCTGACCCCGATATTGCGCCCAAGCATTGATATACGGCGCTAACGTGGACCATGTATCTTTTCGCCGACGAAGCTTTCGAGCAACGTCCATCACGCGACAAGTAAAAACATTATTGTCGGTGCAACACATGTCACGGAATATTGTGACTTTTCAATAGTGTGATTTCAGTTTCTCTGGGACTTATAAATCGGGATCGACGTGAGCGTCTGCGAGCGGGGATCCTCGAGTGTTTTTTTTTACAAACGTACGTTATGTCTATTTTTTAATTCTTAATTGAACTAAAAGACTCCATACGAGATGCCGATCACAGCGCATGCAATGCGTGCGGCGTTAGTTGCACCCAGCGTCGGTTAGAGGAGTCCACGACTAACGTTGCTCGGTGGTACGCACCGTTACGTAACCACCGCGGAAAGAGGGAAAAAATGAAGAGGAAGTAAACGGAGAGAGACGTGAACGCGGATATGCGCGCCGTTTACGCTTGAGTAGTCGCGCTTAGTATGTCGGCGCAGCGGACGTCGCCGTTGTTCGCTTTAATGAGAGGAGGAAGAGACAGAGAGAGAGAGAGAGAGATGTGGAGGTGCAACGAACAAGCCACAGCATCGGGGGATTACGGCACACGTGAATCGGCGCGATAGAAAAGAACGAGAGAATGACCGGGAGAGCTAAGCGATCGAAAGAACAAGACTCTCTAATTTCTTTTTTAAACAATATACGTTTATTCAGCAGATACAAATGTTCTGTATTACAGAGTTCTTGCCTTTTGCACTCTTACAAGGAGCACTTTGTCGACGAGTATTAACAAATAGCACAAATAGCGTTTTTATTTTACCAGCCATTCTCAAACTTTATATTGTAATCTTATCGCGGAAACTGGCGTTGCGAAAGCAATCGTGTCTCAAGAGTAAAAAGCTATAAGCCTTCAATCAGTATTGCTTGATATTACGTTATGTGAAACGATACCGGTGCTTGACAACCGAGTCTCGTCCAAAAGAATATAGGAATAAATTCTTTCAGTAAACATTACGAAACATTATTATCGGTGTAACACACATATCACAGAATATTGTGACTTTCCAAGAATAATTTTAGCTTCTTTAGAACTTATAAAGTCCTCTACCTTATAAAAAATGTCGCGTTTTCGCCATCGGGAATAATCACCGAAACTCATCATTACGTCTTAGTTTCAAAATTCCGATTTTGTAACCCGGCCAACTGCGCGACGCGCAAGGTTTAATCGCATGCGATTCGTCAAGTGACTTAAAAAAAAAAATCATCTATCCTCCCCGAGGATGCAAGTTAAGGCATCATCACGTGGCTCGGTCGCTGTACCCACGCAAGCGAAATGACGTCTCTCCCGTTTTAAAAAGCGACTGGCGCGAGGATTCGTGTGAGTATGGCTGTTAACATCGAGAATAATCGCGACGATTAACTCAGTTACACTGTATAGGCCTGAACTTACCCAGATTCGCGTAAATCGAGTCCGAGGTCGTCGCGGCGCCCGGCCTCCAAGTGGCTTTCGACGTTTTATCGTTCCTGGAGGAAGCGACGTTCAATTTGATCTCCGCGCGAGGTGGCGGCGGTCTGACCGGTTTGTTCGCCGAATCCAGCCTCGACCAATCCTCGAGGGATTGGTTCCTCGGCGGCGGTGGTGGTTTCCCGGGCCTCGCTGTAATAATAACGTATCGTCTCTCTCTCTCTCTCTCGCTCTCTCTCTGTGCGATAGGGTTACGTTTGTACGTTATGTACACATACATGTATACGCGCTTTCGCGTTTCTTGATAATTTAAAATGTCAATTTTTTCGTATGTTTGAAATTTCATCCAAGTTACAAGGAATTCGTGCTTACCCGCGACGGATGGAGAAAACCGTGTCGTCCTTGAGCCGTCGCTTTTAGCACCGCAGGAATCGGTCTGGTCCTCGCCCATCCTGGCGACGATCCTATCATTTCCCACCACCTCGACCGCGGCACCGTCCAACTCCAACGGATGGATTATCTCTAATCGCGGTTTCGGTTGCGGCGTCGACGGTATCTCGTCGGTTTTCGCGCCCGACGTTTGACCGGTGATAACGTCCATGTCCTTCCTCGTGCCCATTCTCAAGAACCTCTTCAGGGAGAAACCTTTTCGATTTCTACCCCTTTTCTTCTCCTCCCGTATTTCCTTCTCCGTCGCCAAGCTGTCCTGCGACAGAGATATCGTTCGCCTAGGCACGGACTCGACCGGAAGTTTGGCGCTCTCGTTCGTTGGATCCGGCAGATCGCAGACCGCCTTGCGGAACTTCGGACTGCACGAAGACGATCTCTCTCGCTTCTCTTTCTCGCGAACGACCGGGGAATCGGACTTCAGATTAGCCCCGGGATTCCTGGCGAATAGAGAGGAGACCGGCAAAAGATCCTCCGTGGCCTCCGGCGGTCGCGGTGCCATTCTTCTCTTGTTCGGCGAGCGTATGAGCTCCATTGTGGAGACGGAAACCGGAGTAATTTCCGGAAACTCCTCGTCTGGCACGATATCCTCATCCACTTCTTCGTTATTCGTCGAATAGTTTCTCGAGGAGGCTGGCGGTGCGATCACGGAATTAAACAACGGCGGGAGGGCGGATTTCGGTGAAGTTTTTACTTGATCTCCAGAATCCGAGTTTTCGGCTGCAATGGTTGGCGAGATTTCATTGGTCTCCGATAAAATCTCGTTCGTAACGTTCTTCTTCGTTGAACATCGAGACACGCTCATGTCTTGCGTACCTAGAAAGAGATAGTAGCACACATCGGAAAGCTGCATAAGGGAACTTTTCCAAAAAGTCAATGAATAAAAGATGCGACTAATTGTAATAAGGTATAAGAGAATCCTTTTATGTTACTTTCGTTGTAGCGATATCTATTATATACGGTTGTAACTTGCTCTTTTGTAAACAAATTAATTTTAACTAAAAGAAAATATGCGATATATAATTCCTCCTCCGTTCCCAAATATTAAAATTCAAATCTCAAAAATAAATAATTTAAAATTTCAGAAAATTTCGATAAAACGTAACACAATAATTAGAAGCAGTCTTTTGAGTACTTTCGTCTTTTGAGTATTTTAGATTAAATGAAATATAACAAACATTTAAATTATTAAATTAACAGATAATTTAAACAATATTTCTCGTTTCTTTTTAATCGCATTTCGGACGAATCGCGAGACTCACCTAAATTTTGAACGGGTCTACTGGCGACAGTTTGGACCGACGGAGGTGGTAATACGTAATCGCCGTTGAGAATTTTCTTCACGGCGAGCGGACCATCGTTCAGGCTCGCCTTTGTGGGAAAGATCACCGGTTTCTGCGGCACGGCGGGCTTCGCCTTCGAGTCGTTATTAACACCACCGTGTAGGAAGGAGGGCCTTGGTTCCGTGGTTACGATCGGCGGCGGACTAGTGGGCAGCGCCGGTGGTTCCGTCACTTCCTCGTCTGCTTTGCCGTCCGGTTCGCCCGCGAGCTCGCGACTGCTATCGAAACAGAATTTCTTCCGCTCCGCGCCCTCGCACTCTCCATCAACTTCGCGCACTTGCGGCGACGGAGGTTCCTTGACGTCGTTAACACTCTTGTCGCCGACATTTATCGATCGATCGCTCTCCGGTATTTCCTCGTTCTTCAGAGGCGTCAACGAGGCGAGCTCGTCTCTCTCTTCCTTCCCTTCGTCTTGTTTCGCACACTCGGTTTTATTCGTCGACGTCCTCTTTACGCTCTCTCCCATGTCGTTACTTGGCGCGGATTGCGCAGACATCCCCGACGAGGTCTCGATTTCAGTCTTCTTTACCGCTGAGACGGTGTTGAGGGAAGCATTTGTGGCGTTCCTCTTATCGACTTTACACAAGGGCGAGTATTTCTGCACCGTTGTTTCCGTCTTCACCGCATCCGCGTTGGCAGTATCCGTCGTGGTCTCCCTCCGCATGATAGAAATCATATTGGCGGAAGTGATCAATGGCATGTCTACGATCTTCCCTAGTTCCAGAAAAGATTTTTGTTCTTGCTCTTCGGTCTTCTTCCGTTCTGGTCCATTGAGCTTCTTTACGGCCTTTAACATTTAATTTAATACATTCAATTTTGCTTTATCAAGATCAAGATACTCTACTTGTACCTAATTAAATAAATAATTAAATACAAAGAGATTCTTCGCGATAACATTTATTCTGTGATGTTTTTGTTGTAACTTACTCTGATGGCAGTGTTATCCGACGATCCACCATCATCGGCTTTTAATCTGAACGGACTGGTTTGCAAGTTGACCGTGTTGATCTTTCGATCGGTCGGCCTCTTGGCGGTGGGTACGGACTCTTCTCCGCCGAAGGGCGTTACGGACACCAAAAGAGTCGTCTTCCTGCCATCGGCGTCTCGCTGTATCCTACCCAGCATCAACGAGGCAAAGGACTTGGCAGGTGACGCCGTCGACGACTTGGCCGCGTCGTGCGAATCATTGTTCTCGACGTTCGTCATCAGGTTCGCGGTGACCGTGTTGAAGTTCGTGTTCGCGCGGGTCAGGTCGAATAACGCGCGCTCCTCCTCGCTGTCCGGCACCAGATCCTCCGATTTCGCGGAGGAATCGACCTGGGATCCGTCCCCGTCCTCCTCGCCGTCAGAGAAGTCATCACCGCCGTAACCGATCACCTCGGTGAGAAACTCGGGAAAACCGACGTTTTTTTTTCGTTGATCTTTCCGACAAATCGTCTTGCCACGGAGGATACTCTGCAAGGTTATTCGATCGTCTGATTCCAATCGGGACGGGACGTCTTTCTATTGCGACGAGGCAAAACCGGAAATGTTTTAATCAGCACGTGATCGGTAATAATCATCTCCGTTCATTGGACGTAGTTACGCGAAATGTAAATAACTTGAAAAACAAGTTTTTTTTTCAATACGACTCGTAACGACATACACAGTGGATAGTGTTATCTCTTCGTATAAAATATTATTTAATATCACGGAGAAAATTTTATATTAAATTTTACTATGCTGTCGCATTAACTGCGGACCATCAAGACGCCCAAGTTTAAATGCTATAGTCTTATAGTAAAATTACTATGTCCATAGCATTTAGTGCTACGATCATAGCATTATTATACCATTGAATGCTATGATCGTAGCATTAAATGCTATGGACATAGTAATTTTACTATAAGACTATAGCATTTAAACTTGGGCGTCTTGATGGTCCGTAGTTGGTGTGTGGCAGCATAGTAAAATTTAATATAAAATTTTCTCCGTGTATATTATGTATAGATTTTTTAGATGAAATATTAATTAGCGAGTGCCGTTTACATATAAATTGAACTAAACGATAAATAATCTAAATCGTATAGAAATGATATAATAATTATATAATTATATAAGTTAATATATACATAAACAAAGTATATAAACATGTTTGAAGTAATTAATTTAATCTAATTATTCACGGAAAATTGGGACTTACACCTAAATGCAATGCATAAATATATACCGACATTTATACAAATATACGATGCATCGTACAAGTCAATACCTGCAGCTGAAGATGATCAATCTTCAGATTCGTGGAAGCCTTCTCGACGTTCAGTCGCAAGATATCGTCAGCCGGCGCATGTTCCTCCTTCGGTTTGAAGCAATTCGAGCAGAGCTCCTTCTTCCAAGCGTTTTGCACGAAGCGATTGCATTGTGTGGACATCGTTGCCTCACCGCGACACCGACAGCGAAAGTCCCGTTACATCATCCTGAAAGGAAAGAGATGAAATAGTAATCGATTCGATTCTACAGCCGGTGCGACGATCAACGGTGAATCGTGCACGTGCCATGCAGCGAACGGACGTGATAGCGCGCGAAAAATTATGTATCGCTCAGAAAAAATATACTTACGCGTGAAATAAATTTGTCCAGAATTTTAACTCTTTTTTTCCAAATTTTTCAAAATTTTCCGAACATTGGATATCTGTTAAAAGGTCATCATTACGGGTGGTCAATCGATTGATTGCTGTTCCCTAGAATTCGCTTCAATGACGAAGCACGGTTGTCAACGAGCGATTACGTTGGATGGTCATTAAAAACGAAAACGAAACGAGTGAGTACATTTTCCTGTCCGCAACGTCGGCATCAGCGGCTACCGCGGGAATACAATCGGGACAATTGACTGGAGCTGCCCGACCGGCTGAGTAATTGCCTCACTTCCGGTCTCGGCTTTATTTGCAACAGCGAATATGGCCTAGCCCGTACCCGTCATTAGCAAGTAATACGTAAGAATATTGTGCCATCGCAAATTTTTCTTTTCACGAGGCAGCCGAGAAAATTGAGCAGTTTTTCCAAACATAAAAGTGAAAGAGTTCCATTTTACGCTTTACACTCTGGACATTTCTTCAGATCGTTTCTATTCTAAAGTTGTGTTTCGTAAAAAACTGCTTTGTTTTTGGTCGTATCAATTGATGCATTGTTAGTGAAAAAGCTGTTTTTACAGATTATATTATTCAAACGTGATATAAAACACTGATGGGGTATTCTGTATAGTTAACGTGACGCTAAGTGAGGCGATTTGTTAATGTTTCTATTCAGACAACGTCACAGGGAGCAACGACGCAGGGACTCTTCTCATCCTCTCCCTATTGACAAATATTCGCAGTCTATTGCAGAAGTTGCGAGACTGGAGAACCACCATCTCCCTCCCATCGTTTAGATCTTAAATCGCGCGAGGGAAATCGCGTGCGCGACACGCCGGAACGAAGGATGTCATCGAGGATGAAAAGACGTCGCACGACGACGTCCACGGTAATGTCCTATTAGCATGCAGGACTTGCGAGTAAGTACTCGCAAACCAGGCACGAAGTACCGTTGCCGATCTCGTTGATCCGTTACGTCTCTCGCGTTGCCGTCCGCGCCTTTCGTGCACGTGAAAAGTCTGCGACGCGGTCACGTAAAAATTTGGAGTAACATCGAGAACGTGCTTCATGACTGGATACCGAGATCAATACACCACTCTCAGAAAATTAGGAAAGAATTCTTTACCAGTTCACACCAGTTTCAAAATAGAAAAAAAGAAAAGAAAAAGAGAAAAGAAAAAAATTGAATAGCAGTTCGTGCTTTAGCGTCGAGGCAGACGTAATTTTCGTGACAAAGCAATAGAAACTTTAAGGCGATTGATTATTTCGGTTAAATGGAATTCAAGAAGTCTAGGTATTAGACAAATACCTGAAGGTGCTGTGTTTGGAATGTGGTGTAGCTCTACGTTTTAACAAATTTCTAAAATTTATTTTCTAACTTTTCCAACTGTATATGCAGTAATCACATATCTTTATTTCTGTATAAATTTATATTAATATAGAATATTATTTTTATATCATATATTTCAAAAGATTAAAAATGATCTGTTAAAGATATATAACTTTTTTTCGTAGGTATATCTTTCGAAGATAATTTGATGTGGAAGTAAGATTCTTAATTTGTCAATGTAAACTACTGAAATCGAAAGAAAGAATTATGCTAAATTATTTTTTTATATTTTACATCACAATATGAATAAATTTAATGCATGTCTTCAATAAAGTCGCTTGTAAAATTTGTTGTTATTAATATTATTAATTAAATATGCAAGATAAATTTTATGCAAATAATTAAATAGTAAAAATGGTCTACTATAATTAAATTTATAAGCAATTTAATTAATATTATTTTTTCTCTCTCTCTCTCTCTCATTTTTCTAAACCAGCAAATCGCGTTAACTCAGAATGCGCAAATTTTTATTTGACGATTCCGAGTAACTGTAGATTTATGATAATACCATTTTGCAATTATTAATAAATTAACGGTTACCGCATAGCTGTACACAGTAATCGTCATGTGGTTAACTGGTTACTACTTGGAGATTATTTTAAATTAATCCCGTGTCTATATAGCAACATAGTCTAGAAAAGGGATAATCCCCTTATATTTTTACACAGAATCGTCTGGGTCGCTACAAAGTTCCTTTCTTCTTCAGTTACAGAGCCAGACCTCTCGTCGGGACTTCTCATTCCATTGAGATGACGCGTGGCGTGGCGCGCATGGCATGGGCGCGCAAGGCATGGGCGGACGAAGAGCAAGGCGAGGTTCAATGCCAATGAATTTTACATATTGCAACACTCGAAGGCTTTAACCCTGCAGTGCTGTCGGGAAGCCAGAAAGTACTCGAGGCTTTATTATTTGCGGTATAAAGTCTCTAGAATGTAATTATCTGTTTCAAATTGTCTAGAGAGAAATTTAATTATAGTTCACAAAAAATAGCTTCAGAGTAATCTCAAGATCACGAGAAAAAAGAAACTGATTGAAAGTATAAAAATAAGTATCACTTATTAAACTTTAAATGAAGAATTCATCAATATATTGATCTGCGAGAAGTTCAGATTTCTTTGAAAATATCCAATATTCGTAGAAGCCACACTTTTACCACGAATAATGATTAACCGCGTCAATGAATAATCCAAGTGCTCGATCGATGAGTGGTTGAAAGTGACGAATAAAAGCGATATCTACTATTTGCTTAGTCTACCTTTGCGAGGAAATGACAACGTAGTAATAACGCGTACGGCGAAGCAGACCCTGTGAATCATCCCGTGCGAAGAAAAGTGCTTATAGTGTGTCGCGAAATAAATAAATAATTGTCGACGTTTGTGTCTCACGTTATTTCCCACGGTAACGACGATAATGCCAACACGTGTAGGAGAAACGAGCGAGATTATCAGCCGCGGGTTAGATATACGTGTCTTCGCACGGACACACAAGCCGGGCACGCACTAGAAATGCCAGCGCCAAAGAACGGGAGAGAGAGAGAGAGAGAGTAACAACAAGGACTTCCGCGGTCACAGGAATGAGAGATCCGTGCGCGGATTCCGCTATGGCGCGACTCGCATTCTTTCCGTCGTACTGCAATAATTACTGTTAGCCTGCCGCTTGATTGCGGGCATTAAACTCGCCCCTAACAACCGTAAGACGTCTGGGAATTTTCGACGGGGGCACGGACGAGGAATTACCTGGAACAGAGAAGAGGGGGGTGGACCGTTCGTTCGAGATCGCAGGGTACGTCGTCCGGGAGCACTCGAGGGGCAAAAGGCTTGATGGGTCAAGAGCGAGGTAATAAGTAGCTGGTACTATTAGTCATTCGACGCGCATTAAGAGCGCGGATTACATCATTTCATATCGAGACATCGTCGCTCGGCAGCAGACCGTCTCAATTGGTGATGATTATCGTGTTTCAGGTCTTTTGTATGAAATATTTGCAAGAAACAAATCTGTATTTCTACTAGACAATATGGCAAATTTAATTGATTCAGATATAAATAATAAGAGCTTTTTAAAAAGAGCTATCGTGAATTTAAATTAGAGATAGCAGGACCGTAATTGAGCGTGAAATTATCACGATTTAATGTAGTTCATAATGCTCACTTTCCACTCGTAAAGTGGCAACGCGTCCTATTATTCTTTTCATCTTACACAATTTACATTTTTATCATATATATACTTTTTAAAATACTCTCTTCTTTTAAGACTCTGAATCACTTTTGGAACGCGAGGCAGTTTCTATCAAAATTACTAAAGTTAATTATACGTTATGGGAAAGACTTATAAATTCACAAAAATGTAATTCAGTTTTCACTTTGCGCAGCGCAATTTACGAAACTTCTAAGCGAATACGCTGCAGCTGTAAGAACACTTCAGCTGCATGCGCCATGCCGAACCAAGTAATCCCCGTCTAACAGTAAACCTTGCGTTGGAAACCGTTGTCGCATGATTAACGATCGTTTTTTTTTTTTACGCTATTAGCGTGCCGCCTGCAACGGATAGAGACGATCGTGTTGAATTCATTCTCTGGTGTTCGTGATTTATGGCAGCTTCAGATAATCTGCATTTTACAGGCACTCGCTCCCGAATAAAATGATATTACAATTGTGCAATATGCGATTTTTATTATCGTGCAATTCTTTATAAACGGGGTGACAATTTCGACACGTTCTAGCCTGATAAAACTACAAAACCATGATTATGACTAGAGGTTACGGTGTTATCCCAAAATTATCGTGGATTATCTGAAAACCATTTTCCAATAAATCGTGACGCAAAATACTACTTCAATCTTGTTCTCAGTAGTACTAAAAGTAACTTATAATGTAACTATAGCGTAAGAGATACTAAATGGCGACAATTGTGCCATCAATGACAATGCACGTCGCGATGCACTTTAGCACGGTTACGTTTATCGAATTAGATGCATTTGAGCAATTTCGATGCCGCTATATAGTCTACATTTTTTTTCTTTTTCTTATACTCAGCTCGCAGCCGAGACTTCTTCATCTGCCCGAGTATTTCACTTAGGTCGTCTTAGCTTCGAGCGAGAGACGTGAACGTGCACGCGTTTCACATAATCGCGTGAAAAATGAGAAGAGACGCTCGCATTGTACACTTCTTGGCGTAAGCTAAATGGAGAACAGGATGTCTGCAACGAATAGCGTCGCGTTTCGGTGTCGCGTCCGCGTCGTTAGTTTCCCTCGCCCGCCATGCAAATAAATAAATATCGCGCCACACAAAGACGGGGGGGATTTGTATGCTATTTCGGAATCGTATTCTAGTTTTTCGTGGTGTGTAAACGCGCGTTTGTTAACGCCATAAGTGATGGAGTTCGTACCCGAGCCGAACTTAAACCGGTTTCCGGTTTATGATCCGGAATCATTCTATTCTCGAATGTACACACCCTCCCGAGGCACTTTGCATTTCAAAATACTAAAATCTGGTTTTCAATACATGCGGTAATGAGGTTTCCTTGCAAAAAAAAAAGAAACACTTTCCTAAAGATTATCTGAACGTGGCGTGAAAACTTCATTGTAACGTTTACAAATCGTAAAGTACTTAACTCATATGCAGAATGTTTATAAGAGGCAAAGCAAATATAGAACCGTCGTGCAAAAGGACGGCGGTGTGATTTTATGCTTTAAGTAACACTCCACGCGTTCCGTCGAGTAAAACATATTTCCCGTTTCTCCTTTGTTTAAAATACCAATTCCGGAGCGCTATACGTTTATCTCTGGTTAGCTTTTAACTTAACCAGCTGGCCTCGTGTTTTCGAATTTCAAGGGCGCGGCGTAGCCACCATGTAGTGCACAGCATTCTCATTCCTCCGTCAAAAAAATCCCTTGTCGGAGAGAAGTGAGGAATTTCTCAACGTAAGTTAGCGCTCAGTAACAACGAATGGTTGCCTCAGACGCGAAACGGGAATATCCGCGTCCACTCCCTCGGACGAAGTATATTACTCCGGTAAAGAAGTGACAAAACAAAACAAAAATGTCGTGCTTGACGTGTTTGCGGTATACACGAGCAGAACGGTTGCAGAATCGATTTTACGCTCGCTCCTTTTTGCCGAGACGGCGCGACACCGCGCGCGGAGTATTCGTATTATGCTCTTACCGGTCCTAAACGAGGTCGACCGGCTCCGATCGTAACCACACCTTCTCCACAGCTAGACTGGGGACTGCGTCCGTGTGTATTCGATCCCCTTTTGCTCCCAGATTCGATCAGGGCACGAGAGGTAGGTATACCCTTTACCGCGGCATTCAGAAACCGAAGTCAGGCCAGCTATTTCACGCTACGTAATAATGTGTATATTTCTTCGCATTACAGCCGATATCATTCTATTACGTTAATTAAAAAGCATTTTCATCGGCATAAAACGCTCTTATGTTAAAAGAAATTTTGCTAGAAAAATTTGATCGTTCTGCGATAAAGTAGATTTAACATTTAACATAAAATTATGAGGGAGTGAACGCAATATTTATCTTTAGATATTTATTAGTTATGACATACGTGTATTACGTACGGTATATAGCTCGCATGTAATTTCATATGCAGCTCTAGTATTATGTTTCTGTCATTAGAATTATACGTATGAAGTTATAATGCAGAAAATGCTCCCTCTTCCGTGCGTTATTAGCTAAAACAGAATTATATCGGCCTCAATTTTACATTAAAAAAGAATCATTCTGTTTTCCTTTTTATTATAAAAATGTTATTGTTGTAACATTTTTATTTCTTAATTCCTATTTATAACCATTTGCGTACTTTGTCCGCGCGTAAAACCCCTGACGCTTTAAATTCGCTATTGAATTTCTTAGCCTTTCTTTCCGACTTGGTTATTCTGGAGAACGCGCAGGTTTCTCGCGGCACCGAGACCGGCTTTCCACGCGTTTTCGCAGTTGCGGTGCGTACCGTGCGTGTAGATGTGGGCTGGATGAGGCCGCGCGAGTGCGCAATCATTGCATCCGCGCGGCGCTTATATGAGCACGCTTTATCCATATGTATGACGTTTTTAACGTCGGGGCTTCGGTCTTTCACTTTGAGAATCGGAATGCGCAAAACGACATTGTGTGGGTGATGCGCGAGATGGACTTTCCCTCGCGTAACCTTGCGATCCCGCTCATCGCCACTTCGCTCCACGCCTCAACCACCGGCGGCGTCGTTTCACTACGATCATATATATAACGATAAATTCTATATTCGTAACGCTTGCTTAGCGCTTTTCGTTCTTCCCCGAAAGCAGGATTTATACCGATCGCGATAAGATAAGGTAAAGCTCCATGAATCGCAAAGTGTCTTTCTAGCAAGAAGATACCTAGCCCGAACATGGCTCAATTTCCAATATGCATTTCCATGTGTCGCCTACTCGCGCCTTTTTAAAAAATTCTACCTCCTAAATGAATGACTATATGACTCTTACAATTAGTTCATATAGTCTGACTTATTATGTCACAGTTATTTTTTTCGATTACGCGAATATTAAAATCTGCCTACAGATATTATCTTTTTTAATTTTATTCAGTAAAATAAGGGTCAATATTTCCAAAGATGGTCCATATTTGGATTTGGTATTTTACATATATTTTTATGATTTTCGATAATTACTCATTTCTATAATCTCTCACCAAAACATAGATCATAGAGTTTATGATATTTCTTGTTTCACTCGGAGGCGTGAAAAAAAGAGGACACCTATAACTTGTATCATTTACACACAGGTAACTTTCAAGTCATCGGTCATCCTAAAGATTTGTCGCTGCGTGTATTTTGAATTTGTAGACATATTATGTTTTTTTACATCATTAGCATATTTATTTATAGCATATAATTATGCGTTACAATGATTAAAAGCATTTAAGAGATGGATGATAGTATGTCATTTTACATTTATTAAATGTCTTGCATAGATCTGTTATTATCATGTAATTTATGCAGTGGTTACATATTTGAAACGTACGAGAATTAGTATCAAAAATTTCGTTTGGTTTTAAGTATCAACCGAGTAAGAATATTTCAATTTGTAAAGGAATAAAATATATGAAAAAATCGATCTAAAAAAAATTAAAATTTCTATTAATTTACGATTATTCATTTGCATCGCCGTATTATAAAATATCAATTTAACACCGCAGTAACAGACATAAAAATTAGCGAAATATGTTCGTCGAATTAAATGAATACATTTTGCGAATTTTTAAGTTCGCGAATAAAATGTCCGGTTTTAACGGACGGTTCTCGGACGAGGTGCTCGGAGCTATGTCGGATTAGCGCGTTCGTGTGATGCGTGCCAGATTTCCCATTGCTCGTAGAAGGCGAGCAGAGAGAAGAGCTGAGCGGATAGTGTCCCCGATATTCCACGTACACGGAGAAAGAAAGAAAGACACATTAAGTATGTGTGTTTCGCGGCTCTCGTATAGATTCCCATAATCGTCTTGCTTCTTACAGTCATCCGGAAGCGTTGTTAAGAGCCTACGACACACGTGACAAGTTCGTCGAGATCGTCCGAGTCCCACTCAAGACAACCTACGTCACAGGAGTCCGTTGGGAAAAAAAAACTAGACCCGCGACTACCGCGATACCGTTTCTAGCATAGCCGCGCGTGCTCTTTTCCTCCCTTTCTCTTTGTATCCGCACATTATTACGTTCAGCCATGGAGACTAATGGTGGGGCGAACCTTACCGTGTCAGGAAATTTAAAATCCCGGTACTTCAATATGCTGCATGAAAATTATTACGTTGTATATATGAAAAATTGCATTTTTACATCCTATCTGTGCATGAATATCTAGTTGAGAAAAAAACTGATTAACATCAAGCGTTTTACATAACGAGAGATAGGTAAAGTGCAATCGTGTCGTAACAAAAAAAAGTATGTAAAGTGTAGCCAGTTATTCTTTCATAATAATTGAACGGGGAGAAACGACAAAATACACACGGCGCGGGTGAGGCACCGAATGGCGCAGAAATGCCATATGTTGTCTTCGAGAAAAAAGTAAAAAGAATGCGTCAAAAGAGTACGTTGTACATATGCGTGACCTCTTCAAAATAACACTTAATTCACGTGATATCGTTTATATATCAATTATTTCTTTTTTCGATCATCAGAGATGCGTTCGTTTCTCGATCAACCGATCTCGGTCAAGTGGACCTACGTTTTCTTAGTTTCTTGAAAGAAATCGGACGCGTGTATCGCATCACGATTTCTAGGATCATCGAATGGCGCGCACTTTCTTTTTTCTTTCTGCCTGGAAAGCATCGCGCACAATTTTTATCCCGGAGTATTTTGATTTCCATGTGCGTTTTAGGTCGACGTGCGTCATCCTTTCCTCTCTCGCTTGAACGTGGAAAAAGTACCAATCTATTTGCCTATTTCTGATCCTATCCCCCAGAATGATAAGATATCAAAAGTATATAATTTTATCTATTAAGGTGAATTGAGGTGGTATCTATTATTGACTCCTTATCTCTTTTGATTCAGTTTTCTTCTCTCCTTCTCCTCCCCCTCCTCTCTCTCTCTCTCTCTCTCTCTCTCTCTAATCCGAAGTTTTTTATATTAAATTTTCATTCCGCGAAACGATGCGATTCATGACTTAACGCCAAGCCTTATTACGACCGATGCACGCAAGACCGATGCACTGAAGACTTTCTCTTTTTCCTCGCGACTGTATTTAATTACCGTTCAAACAGACTAATAAGGTAATTTCTGATCCCTTGAAACGAACAGTCTCGCAAATTAATTAGCGCAACGTTTATTTCTAAACTTGCAATTCCTATATACCTATGCACATATCACGTACCTGTCGCGCCGCGCGAGAACTATAGTGCTTCCGGGAGCGATGAACCTCTGATGTCCGGTGAGTCTTCGCGATAGAAATTACAAAGTTGCATACTGCTCGAAGTGGCGAATGGCTTGACAATTTCTATATGCGCTGCTCCGCAACAAGTGTTCTTTAGTTCCGCGTCTAATTCAAGAAGTAATGCATTTTCTTGGTTGCAAATGAAGAAGTTCGATATGTGAATGAGACGCGATCCGATACGCGTATTTATAGCGAGGTATCAAGTAAAACGGATTTTTCAGGAATTATCCAAACGGTAGTTGATGGAAATGAATTGTGGCGTGACCGAGCAGTGTGTTGCCGACGAATCGACTGATACGACCGCAAAGTGGCACAAGGACTGCCAGGTAGATTTTCTTCCTTAGAAGGTACCGTAGAAATCTCGTTCTGGTACACACATCTCTTTACGATTAGTGGATCGGTCAAGTCGACTGTTTCGAAAATAATCCCGTTTTTTCGACGAAAGAAAGATGTTTCACACTTCACATGCAAAAAATTATGGGCATTTGTAAATCTCTGTTTCAGTTATTAGATTATAATAATACATATAAAAAAACCACGAGAAACGTAACATCTTTCAATAACGCTTTTGTTTCCATGATGAAGAAAGAAATTTGATGTAAACCAATTGCTTTACTTCAATATTTGCTCACATCAGATCAATCAATTATTTATTTATCTTTAAATTCCCCAAATTTTCAAGATATTTCTTCAACGCGATATTTTATGCTGTGGAAGCGTCGTTCGAGACCGTCGTGAAAATGAATCTGAAGTGGCTACGATCAAAATGTCGCGAAAGAGCATATATGTACAAGCAATCAGCAGAATATGCGCCTTCGCTTGAAGCCTTGAAAGTTTCAGCGGAAAAGGTTACCATCGTTTTAACACGCCGAAAGAAGCTGGACGTCGTTAATGTTTCTCAGGAATATCAGAGTCCCCAGGCAAGAACGAGTCCCCCTTGCGATACAACGTCAATTCGTATAGTTATTTTTGGTCCCCTTGATTCTCTCGCTGCCACGAGAGTTGTATAGAATTATTCTTAATTACGTTTCGACGTTAAACCACCACCCGATCTTAATTACGTTTTATTCGATGTTAAAAAGATAAAGTTAAAAATTGCAATGTTGTATCCCAATTTGTCATGTTCTGATGAATAAAATTCTTTGTGACTTCATCTCGTGTGTATTCATCTCTGAAAAATAATAATTTTTAAACCGCATTATTCTCGCAGAGAAGGCGCGACTCGCCTAGGTGTAAATGGATGGAAGATGACAATACGAATATAAAGCGTTTCTGAAGAACGAATATTAAAGATCTAAGTAGGCGTGCACGCGCGTCGGAAGGAAACCGAATAAAGACGAATTTACGAAGCGACTACTTTGTCAATGTCGCACAATCGCAATATGGTAAAAATGATAATCTCTAAGTGTCATATGTCATATGTAAACCAAATAAGTATTTCATCTAATTGCGTAGAGTATAATTCAATTGCATATCACTTATTAATTACCACAAAATACGGAGCAACATACATGGTAAATCATTTCAGGCTGTATTTTTCTGATGCTTTTTTTAATCAAAGTTCCCAATTCCACGTGTAACAACACAACTCGAGGGATATCAGTAAGAAATATTGATTGCATACTCCTATTTGAATTTCTGAAGAGTTAGCACACAATGCCATACACTTTCGGACTGAAAGTACATTTACATTCAGAGAAATTCCTCTTAGCATTCTTCAACTTTCCACAGACATTACTAAAGACAATATTAATCATTTCTTTATTGCGCTAACACATCGCGGTATTTGCTGTCAATAGCAGCTCGACATAGATGTGTGCCTACGTTACATCATGACCGTATTTTTATCGTGATATGGCACACCCATAAGCGATATCTACATTGCAGGAAATATCGTGTCGTTTTTCCAGGGAATGCTTATCGTGATGAAATACAGAACTATAAAATTTCAATGAATTTTCACGAAAAAAACACGTTGCGAGGTGTGCAATGTTACATTGTGATAACGTAATGGACAGTTTTCACAGTGACTTATTGCATTGAGATACGCGTAACGTACCTATACGCTAACATGGTGACAAACGTCGCGACATCACACTGTCGAGTCTCAATTCAATTAATCCGAATAAAATTCATAATTACCTACTCAACGAGGATCATCGAAACGGAACGTTACACCGAGTATTTTAGAAAATCCAGTAAAATTTTTTATACATCTTTCCATTGTCCTGTCTCGGGAGATTTCCGTCTGAAGAAGCAAACTATAGTTGTACCTAAATAATTCTTACGCTTTTCTCGAATATTTCGACAACGATCTGTGCGCGCGGCTTTCTATCCGAAATTTGGCGTCGGAAGGCGAGATCACCCGTATACCACGCGCTCGCGGCACATGCATGCGTTTACACACACGCGTGTGTGCGAGCGCGCGAGCTGCCAAAGAGGTCAATGCCTCTTTCTCTCGTTCATTTACCACGAACGTTCCGATCGCGCTGTCTACGGTACGAAATCGCAAGCGATATCGGAACTTTGATATCGGTCACGGGGGACAATGAACCGTCAAAAGGATGTCGCGCATCGTAGAGAACTTGCTCTCCCAGCCGTTTCAAATCTAAGTGCGTGAAAGCAAAAAAGACACGCAATGGATTAGGCTATTAGACAGTTTCTTGGTGTATTTTAGCATTTCACAGAAATACTTTACATGTTGCACATAAGAAAGTTCCATTTTAAAAATTACTTCAAACGACATGTCAAACAGTAAATGCTTTAAAAAATTGGTCGCTTTTTAATCGAGTTATTTTAAGCTTTAATGAGATTTGACAGTATTGAAGATCTAATTTATAATTTAAACTTACATGTAAAAATTTATTTCAAAAATTTAGAAAATTGTCAGTAGCGCACAACAAGTCAAAAATATAATTAATAAATTTAATTTTAACGCATGAAATATAAATTTTTTTTAATCTATAAAAATTTTCGCCAACATGACATTATATTTATATAGATATTTATAGAAGGAAACTGCAATTTGTAATAATCGTAATTGTTATTTTTACTCGTAATATTATCCTCGCAACATAATAGTAGAATTTGTAGAATAAGACAACTATACGTAATTCAAGAGACAGAATTGATAGTGTCGAGCCCAAAGTTTCTTACAAACTTCGCAGACTATTCGTTATCGTATTATCGTAATTTGATACGAATGACGATGCGGCAGGTAGATGCGCCAGTAAATTATAAAATTGCGCAGCGCGGTCGCGTGGGGCGAGGAAGAATACGCGCACTTGCGAACGTGGACTCGTATTTGTCAAACATGCTGCGAGCCGACGCACGTGACATTCTGGAAGAAATCCGCAATCGGAGACCGCAGCCCGGAGTAAGTACGTGTACGGGGCAAAGTTCCGCTACGTGCCAGAGCGTTTGGCATTGGATGTTGAAGAAACGCAAACGAGAGAATCCCAAGCTGCGTCGCGAGCGTCGGAATATTCGTTTCGGCATAAAGTCGGTGAAACATCATCCGTTGAAAGTATACCTCCAGATATTACATCTTCATATTTACTTAAACGCCTAATAAAAATAATTTAAAAAAATACCGTTCGTTCGCTAAAATCTCTTCGGGCGTGAAAGATTCAACTCCGATATCGCCGGCAAGGTGAATGAATCTTCCAAACGCGCTACCAGTTCGGTAACGTGATTATTTTCGGCGCGCGTTTATTAAGCCGGTTCCCTCGTGTATTAATTAGACACGGTGCTGGCTAATCTGCTTCTATTCGGCATCGTAATAAGTGAAAGTCTTGCGGGGCGCATTTCGCGCGGTCTCCGCGACAAGGTCCCACTTTCGTGTACGCGGCATTGACAATTGACACCGTCACACGTGTGGAGAGCGTGGAACGTGGAAGCGCATTCACGCCTTCGTGCATTCACGCGCTATTAGAGCTCGCCCGTAAGAGAGCAGCGTTTCTCAATTTTGTTCGCCACGGCGGCCGCAAAGTTCCTTTATGTGGGGCAGAAAAAGTGGCTCGCGAGTATAAACGCGGGTTTCATAACAAACAAATGGCCACATCTCATAATTCCGTAACAGAAAACGGACGGGATTTTGGAGAACAAATAAACACCTAGAAGTAACTATTGTCTCTCGAACGACTTCTAACTATAAGGCGAGAAGAATGCATTTGTCGATCGTAATGAAGATTTTCCGCGGGAGGCATACTCGTTTTATTTCTCTGCAGCTATCACATATTTCATGGAAACTGGTGCTACCGTTGGTGCTTCCGGCCAACTGACGCTTCTATTTTGGAAATAATGCTGCGGACGATTATTTATTCGTCGCGTACTCGTGCGCTCGTTATCTCCAACAGCACCGCTCAATTGACGAGGGTACGTTGAGGCTGCGGTGAAAAACTGCTTTCACTCGCTTTCCCACGAGTCTCCCTTTGCGAGCATTTTCTCGCGGGGTTCCTTTTACACGGCGTTGTCTCCTTCTCTTTGGCTCTCCAATCGTTTATCGAATTAAGTAATTTAGTATCGAATGCTTGAATGTATGATAAAACCCACGCACACAGTTTGCTCTTGAGTTGAATTACGACCACGAGGCATCTTCCCGAGAAAGCGAAATATAATTGCTTTCGACACACGCCATCCCGTTAGGCTACCTCTATACTCTCCTGGAATAATTTTCTTTACCCTTTTCGTTATCTCCTCTTTGTCTTTTCATGGTTTACTTAACGTCTACTGTTTCTTTGCGCTTTATTGCTAGTACTGTTGGGTGTATAATCGTCTCTGGGCAATCATCGCGCATAGAAAGTATTCATTCGATGCCCGCGAGAGAAATGACATCGTAGTATTCTCGATTCCGATAATTTTTCCTTCGAAATGCGTACTCTGTTGTTAAACGCACCATGAAATAACGAACGGTGTTTCATCATAGCTATATTTGAAGGAAAGTATAATACTTTGCTGCATATATTAATTATCACAAATTAATTTATAAAATTTATAAGTAATTGCATCAATCACATATGAAATTAATTAATTAATTAATTAGATTAATAAATAAATTAATAATAAATTAATAATTTAATAATGATTTACTTCATCGTCGAATTGGTCGCATAATTTTATATTATCGGGTTGGCGATACATCTCGCGATAAAAACATCAGGGCTGCATATTTACAAAAGAATTACAAAAGTATAGAATTGTTCACGCGGAATACCCAGGAAATGTGTTTGCTTCCTGCTTTTACATCTGAACGTATATATACGGTTTTGTTTCTATTTTAGATATATTTCCCTCATTTTTATTCATGTGATCTATTGTTGTGTGATATGTGAATCCGTATTCCTTATAGCACTATCAGGCAGAGTAAATGTGTCGATTGTTCCTTTACTTATGCGGAAAACTCGACGGTATTGCAGCACCAACGTTCACTCAACTTCTCGATTAATCGCGCAAGACAATACTCTTGCTATTGTGAAGCTAAGCGATGTCGCTCGATAGGGATGACCTTTGAGCTGCAACGCTGGCATTTTACTCCCAGAAGAAGCGGGAGAGAGCGTTTCGAAACAAAAGTGCTACACAATCTGGAGTTTCTTCTCCTAAATTCCCAATATATCCAATCGACTAATTATTCGCGTATCGTGATTAGAAAAAAATTTTAGTAATTTTAATTTACATAGTTATTTATTAACTGGGATCATGAAAAATCGCTCGCGCGATATGAATAGTTGATTAGTTTAATATTAGGAATAAAATAAAAATTGTACACAAACAAATTGAAAACAAACAAATGCGTTACCGCTTTATCTATTCTTGCGTTGCACCGGAAGATCATTGTGTGGGTGCATTTTGAACGCATCGCGCGCTGTGGCTTAAAAGCGTTCGGCTGAAAAATCTAATAAAAACAGGCGGGACGCTAAATTTAGAATTGAGCTCCAAGGGTCTACCGTGATCTTTCCTACATACGGGAATCGCTTCGTGCTCCGCGTTCGCGTTTCACGCCACAGCTTATTTCTGGCATCTGGATAATACACTTAAAAAAGTGAAACAACTACTCTGTCACGCCGCGGCGCCGCTGAGAAATTTTATTTAAGCAGTAACCTAAAGTATTCGAATAACTTATAAGAGATAATTCTGCTCTGACGCAAAAAAAAAATATATATATATATATATATATATATAATTCATAATAATCATTTAATAACATAATAAAAAATTGTTTCTCATTAAATTTTTAATACGAAATAAGTGCACCGTTATTTTTACTGGAAAAAGATTTTCCTAATAATTTTAAGAAAACAGCATCACAAATAGAACTCACCATCAGTAGAAATTGCAAGCGCTCCTGTTATCCATACCGAAAAATCTACATTTACAATCACCTTTGAAAGTTTGATGCGGTGATAGACGCATCGCGTGAAGATGCTTTATATTCTTGCGAAATATCACAAGAGAGCGATGATCGAGCAAAGATTTCGCCACCTGAAAACTGATTCGATCTACGTAATTATTAAATTGGCTTATTTCACAGCTAACGGCCACGCATCCTTCATCCTTCTTAGACAATTAACATAGAAAACTATTAATTTGACGAAGTTGTTCGCGCATGATGTCCGATAATTCGCCTTAGAGAGAATATTGATTCAAGATGTTGATCGATGTTGAAATCATCGAGAAATGGATGATCCGTCTCGCATAATCGCACAGCGCTGCGAAATCGGAATACTATTACCGTTAGCGGTGCGCGTTAAAACTTGCCGAGTATTGCATCACAAGGAGAAAAGCATTGCAAGATTGTTTCATTATAAAGTAAAACCGAACTGTGTATAAGGCGAAGAATATGTAAGAGGGATCGAATAAGGAAGCATCTAAAATTCTTAATATTCGATCGCTCGTATCTACAAAGAAATTATTTTACAAAAATTCTTTATCTATGCGTCTTAAATATTTATAAAAGACTGCAATATCATGACAAAAAGACGTGTTAAATATCATTTATAAGATAAAACTAGACGAATTTTATATATAAAAATATAATAATAATAAATTTTTTAAATTTCTTAATTTTTTAAGTATATTATCAGTGTTTTGTAACAAAAAAGAATTTTGTAACGTTTTGAAGGATCGAAAATTTAGACAACAGTGTTTTAAATCAGTTATTATGATTTCTCGCGTCATATGTGCGACAAGTACCCGTTCTTGTATAATAGCACACTATCGCGGAAAATAAACGCTTGCGTTCGTGCCAGACAGGCGGGTCTTTCTTCGCGGTCGAAACCTTCAAACGAACATCAGGACCTTCCAACGAACACCTTCATCGTACCAACTTTCGTTCATTGAAGAAGAAGAAGCACTGTACATGCTTCTCTTCTCCACTATATGCGCAAATTCTCTCACGTCTTCAGCGAGTTGCAAGCAGTAAAGAACAATGCAGCCACAGAGGCTCGCTCGAGAGTCTCTCTCCGTCCCATTTAATTCTTTTGCTAATGTTAAAGCTGCTATAATATCCCAATTAAAACGTGATTACAATGGATTCACAGATTTATCTCTTATTCAAATATAAGAGTACTGTTATACCCACAACTCAGCGAAAACATTTAATTAAAAATGTTACCCATACATGAAAGATATTATCTAGTAGCTATTTTTCTTTTCTTATATATTAGATGTTATAACGGTTGCACGTGCGTTAAAATCATGCGATAGAAAAATGTGAGAACTATTAAAATTAAGTACCGTTCTTTGCATCAAGGAAGAGAACAAAAAATAATTTTATATATGATTTAAACTCTTAAGGCATATACAACGTGGCCATAATATCTTATTTCGTTTCAAGAGTTTAGATTTCTATATGAATACATAAATAGGTAAATGTGTGTTAACAAAATCAGCGCGTAAATTTACTTTCTGGTTTCACTATTCACTCCAGTGTGCGTGATACACGAGTTTGCGATAAAAACAATGATAAACGCGTCGAACTTTCTACGCACGGCGGCGGTTTCCGGGGCGTTTCCCGATGATGAGTAGAAAATCTCGACAAGAGACGCAATGGGGCGTGCAGGCGTGGATGCATTGGAAGGATGTGCATTTTATTTTTGCTTCCGGCTGAAAGTCCGCAGTGAGAACTCCATGCACGGCGCTTGCACTTTTCATTTCTTCATCGACGGACCCCGAGTGTTAAGTCAACGAAAGAAGATCCCCCCGATACGTCCTCGCGCGTAAAAGCAGGAAAAGCGAATTCCTTCGGCGCAACGCGAAACCTTCCGCTGCGAAGAGACGAGTCAATTCTGCGATTGATCGCTCTTATCTTCAGCCATAAATCACCCGCTCTCACTGCCACTTAGATTTTGCGCTAATTATATAGAAAGTCTGAAAACTCGAGCGGCACATGCATTATTAATTTCTTTAACGATACTAATTGCGGCGGTACTGCGCGGGTGTGTATATGTATTTTTCTCTCTCCTAACATCCGGAAGTTAATTTCGTATGTAAAACGGATATGGAGGAGTCCTCGTGCTCGCGCGCGATAATACCATAAATATGCCGCGAATTAAGACTTTTAAACTGCAAGTACATCAAGCGTCTATTTCAATAACGATGATTTCTACATCAAGCAAGTGAAACTTGCTTCGCTGACGCGCGAAATCCACCGCACACTCACGATTTTGCGGATAGAGATATGACTCGTTTCCGTTTTGATTATGTTGATATGAGACAAAGAAAGAACAATCGTACCGACGTATATATTAATATACCGAACCCAAGGCCTTTTGACGAAGTCTAACGAGTCGTATGGTGTTGCGGCACGTCCAGAGTGTCGGAATGTGTATGGCAGGAGTTAGAAATGTTCCTTACGTTAGCGCTATCGGGTAACGTGAGACTTAGCATTCCACTCTGGTCGACGTCGCGATACAACACTAACGTAATATTCCATATCGAGACGCAAAAAATTTCACAATGGCGCTTCTACGTGACGCGAACGGTTTCGAACATAATCACTGCGCGCGCAATTATTCGTGTATACTTTCACTTGCAGTTTACACGACTGGTTCTCAATTGCACGTCGATACCTTGGGAATTTGCAAACGTTTCTTCGCATTTCTAATGCAGAGAATAGAGACCGAACAAGTTACGTGCTCGCTTTTTCCTGTCGTGCGTTCCGAATTTACCCGCTAAAGTTACTGTCACACGCACGAGAGTAAGTAACTTACATATTCGTGTGTGATCTAATTGTAAAATGCAAATCGCGGTGTGTTAAACCTCAATGAGTGGCCTGCGCGCGTAAATATTTGCTGGTGATAAATTAACTTGAACGAGAACGCGTTCTGCGTAATCGTTCTTATATTGACGGGAGATATCGCGCAAACAAAGAATTGAATAATTGCGAGTGGTATAGAAAAATCCGAAGATAAAACAAGTTAAAATGCTATTTTGCACCTCTGCTATGAAATAATTTTTGCGGGAACACGATTTTCCGAGCTCATGCATTTAATAGCACGTAAACGTAAATGATTAACCGCAAATTGATAAATGACGCACTACTATCTCTTGAATGAGGACTTGTGCGATTCCACTGCGCACGTGAAAATCCGTTGGAGAATGAGTCAAGCTGAAGTTTATGCGTTCCGCGTTTATCGTGTAAAAAATAACTTTTTATGCAATACTATACGCAAACAGAATAAATTAACCGTTTCTCTGTTTTGATTTCTCTCTTTCTCTCTGAGTATGTTTGAGCTGTAGAAAAAATAACTCTACCGTAAAAGAGGCAAAAAATATTTGTACAAAGAGATATAATTGAATAATGTTATTTTAATTCTCAAGGCTCGTATGATGCGGCTTCTTTCTCCAAACTTTAACAATCTGTTTCAGGGACACCTTGCACATCGTGGACTTTCATGGTCTATACTTATACGCGTAAGTAATCCTAACCGATAGAATTGAGACGTTGTGAATAGAGCTAATTAGGTAATAATGACTTGTTTCAGCATCGTGCAAGCTATGCTTAAAGAGAATTCAAGCGTTGTTCGAAAGAAGAATGAGTAAGGCGTATCAAGAGTCATCGTGAATAACAGAGTACGTATAGGATAAATTCCGATTCACAATAAACCAGGGCCGTTTTTTTATTTTTAGATCTTTGAATCACTCTCAATTGCAAGTGAAGAATAAAATGTTTTTAATTCAATAATATATATCCAAGTGCAAGTAAGAAATAAAACAATAGGCTTTGTAAAGGAAATATTACGAAAAGAAAATTATGAATATATAACGTGGACGGATCGTTAGTACACGGTTTTTTGTCCTTCGTGAAAAGAGACCCTGGGAGACTTTGGTCGCACGTGACGTATCGTATACGAGACAATGACGCGGTAGCCGCGCAAAACGTGTCATTAAACGCAAGAGCGATTTGAGGATTTATTCGTGCGTAAATCCAGGCGCACGTGCGCACCGAGTATATCGCGTGCGCGAACGCGGTTTGTTCGAAAGTAGAAGCTGTAAGTTTTATCACGTGGCGTTACATTAACCGGCCACTTTATCACAACGGCGAACAGTAGGTACGTAATAGCGTGTCGTGAAAAAATATGCTTGCAAAACGGGAAATCGGAGCGAAGTGAAATCTGAAGAGGCTAAAAAAATAGATTTAGATTAATTGTTCACGCAAGAGTAGAGTCTTGGGAACGCAAATGTTCTGTATATCATATGGAAACTCTGTGTAGGCAAAAGAAAAGACAGAAATATAATTCTATCTACCTTACTGTGTGATCCAAATGCAAATTAAAAAAGAAGTTATTGAACGTACCAAAAAGAATACCAAGAATAATCGATGGAATTAAGAGGCGACGCTCAAAGATCATTTCATAGTTTTTTATCGCGTGTTTGCATATTCAATACAAAATCTAACGCGAAATATTCAGAAGATGGCCATCAAGCATTCGCGCGTACAATTTACTGTACATCAGTCGCTTCTAATAAGTTTTATATGTGCAGTTAACTGCACGTCGATGAAGGGTATGATGTTAAATCAAAACTTGATATTAGACATCTTATCGAATTAATCTCATCAAATTAATCTTGCGATAATAGATATATTCTTCTAGTTTAGTATTTTTATAAAACTCAACAAACACATGAATGACATATTTTCAATTCACAAAGTTTAAATTCTTTTTCTTGTAATATAAATTTTAACTGCTTTTATCGTTACTCTTGTCAATTATTTTTATTGCTGTTTCTTCATTTCTCAGCGATTTATATTTATAAAGCTATATAAAATATGTTTGTTTCTTGAAAGTTTCTTATCTGATATATTGATTTTTTTAGTTCTAGGCATTTTCTAAGTAATCTAAGTACATAAATGATCCAAGTACCTACATATATCCGATCTTTCGTTGTAAACACATGTATTATTTCCTATCATATATAATACAAAATATTTTAGAAATGTAGATTCACTAACAAATTTTTTTTCCATATTTCTTCTCTTGTTGCGTTAGCGTACCCATTATACACACAGAAACGACAATTTTGAGTAAAAATGATACCGGTGAGTAGTATTCCGGTGGAATTCCATCAGTTTACAATTCCTACATGCGTCATGGACGTGCTTATCTCGTTTGTTCTGGATCACACCGGCGTCTACTCAACGGAAAATAAAAAAGAAAAGAAGATACGCCCCATGAATTTTCCGTCGTGAGGTTTCCCTCGAATCTGCGTTCTGAACACGATCCGGAATGTCATGTTTCTCATTTATAATTATCAATATGTGCAGCGCAGTAAAGTGAATTAACTCTACACACGATCTAAGACCTGATCTTAAATACACAATTTTTTTGTGTACGAAGCGGATCTTGCAGAAACGTCAGATTCGACTTGCTCCGGCTGCGAATTTCACGTACGAATCTTGCAAGATCCTCTTCTCTCACAATGTTTCTTCTATAATTAATAAGATAAACGAAAGGTTCTTACTTTTTCCCCCTCAGGACGTCAAAGATCACCCGACATGGTGCATTCCGCTTCGAAAGCAGAATAATCCTGTTGGTGAAAGACGAAGGCGAGACCCTCCCGGTCATCAAGTTCTCTCGTCACCAAGTTAAAACACCGCACAGAATAGGAGGAGATTAAAAAGAAAATAAGAAGAAGAGAGAAGCAAGTCGCCCACGCGATCGCGCAGCGCAGTCGAGAGCGACTCGCCGACTGCGACTGAGTGACTGACTGACCGACTCCTCCGGCCGCTCCGGTCGGCGTGTACCGTCACCGCACTTGCATCGACACACGTATACCATGCGCCAGGCATTCAAGCAGCACTCCCCGCCTGTGCCTCTGCAGGCCTTTCGTTTCCAGTTCCATTCCAAAGCCCGACCCAACGTGGCCCCAACGTGCCTTTTGTTGCATCTCGTCCGCTTCGCTCCGCTCCGCGCGCGCGCGGCAACGTTCGGCCACTCTTCCGACCGGTTCAACGCGTTATCTCTCTCTTTCTCTGCGTCTCTTTGGACCGCTCTACATACGAGGCGGAAATCTGCCGAGTGCAATTAGCCCGTAGAACCGATCGCGTCGACTCGAAGCCAAGCTTAATTAAGCTTTCTTTCTTCGTTAATTAAAAAAAAAAAGAATTGGCAACGAGTTGCAAGGACTGTCGGTGCATTCAGATCTTAATCATGTTTGATCCGTGTAATGTAATTAGTCGCGCGGAGTTATTAACTTCATTTACATCGCAATTTTCAAAGCTTTTTTTATGCATAGTTTTCATTTGGTGTTTGATTTGTTTCAAAGTTGTAGGTAACTAGTTTTACCTTATATTTATTTCTAAAAAAAAAATATTGCAATTTTGTTTGATTCAGAACAACACTTTTTACCCACTATATTCAGAATAAATGTTATCACCATGAGCAAACAGAGATTAAGGGTCAAATATCGAATATATAATACACACGAGTTGTATATTCTAACGAGATTTTAATTTATGACTTTTACGATGATGGTGCTATTCAGTATGGAACGTCCAAAACCGGTACTTTATAACTATAGTGCAGTACGGCTTCAAGCCGAAACGTGAAACCTCGATAACAACCTTACTGTATAATCGATTCTGGCGCATCGAGTTGCATCGAAGCACCTCGGCCGTGCAAAAGCCCACGGTGCAAAAGTTTCCTTTAAAAAAATATAAAAATATGTCAATAATAGTTATAAGTTGCTATAAAATCTGTCACTATTGCTTATGTAAATTTCTGCGAGTACATAAAGTAAAGAAATCCAATTCTTGTCGACGTATGAAGTCTGATGCGTATAAGATTTGCAGCAATTCTTCTGACATATTTTAAATTTGTTCAAATTGAAGAAATAAAATATAAATTTTTTTAAAGAAAAATATAAAGAAATATCTAGGCTATTTTAAAGCTAAGGATAAATTAATAAAAATACAGTTATCGAAATTCTGAACTATTTAGATTAAATAAAAAATAGAACAAAGCGTATGGTTAATCGAACATTCCTTCCGCATTTTCATACTTCAGTTGAATTGGAACATGCTCCACATAGCTCAAGGCCGTGCACCTCGTCAGTTCGTAATCCGTATTGCTAGGCAACCCGATATACTTCTTTGCGAAGAAGTTGCTCATCTATTATACCTCATGAAACTTGGGTATTGCTTAATAAGGAGATAGTTAAAGAAAATCAGAGATGTTAAAAGATTTGCATAAAATTTTAAATATAAGCTTTTTATAAATAATGTGATTACGTAAAAATTCATTAAAAAAAAAAAATAAATAAAGAAATTCCAATTTTTTTATCGGTTAGTTTATGAGAATATTTATAGCAAAGTTCAAAATTTTTTAATGTCACTTTTATGTCACGATAAAAATTTCATCGCGTAATTCTCTATGTGTATTTTGTACAACAAAAACATTTAAAGCCAATATACCTTAGATGTGACATTAAAAGAAGTCTATTTTATGCCGAGTTTTCGTTGTTCTATATAAATAAATTTCGATAAAATACATGTTTTGATATGGATTTATTACCGTAGTGAATCATATTTTTAAAAAATTCGAATAATATAAATTATGGGAAGGGTGCTTTGCATATTTAGTTAAATATGTATCTCGATAAACAATGAAAAATTTATTATAATATTTATTTTAATTATTAAATATATCTTCTATTGTGTAAAAATATATAATTAGAATAAATATTTATATCATTTTCGCAGAGTTAATACAATATAAGATTATGTCGCATAATGTTGTGTTATAAAATTATAAAAAATTATAAAACACATATAGACATATTATAGAAATATAAAATATATATATGTTTATGTATATATATGTTTTTTATGTACATATATATTTTAAATATAGTATATAAATTATATATTATATATTATATGTTATATTTTTTATATATTATATAATCTCCTTTGAAACAGCCTTATTTTGTTTACATTCTATGACATAACAATATTTCTTATTCTGTCATATATATTTGGCTCATTACTGTCGCTTATATGAAGGAAAGAAGTTTTCTGCAAAATATCTGAACCGATGTCCTGCTGCGGCGTATTTACATTACAAGTGCCTTCACTTCCGTCGTCGATACTTAAATTACTCAAGTTATGCATCACATCGAATCTGATATACACAGAATCTTCGGAAATGTTTTCTTGTATGGGGTTTCTGTAATTACGATCATAAATTGACACCAATGACATGCTTCTTACGTAATCTATGTCCATTTGCGGGTCTGCCGTAATTTTTAGCATATTAAAGTTTGTTGTAGCCTCCAAATTAGCGTGCATTTTGTCCTGTTCCCATTTCGAGTGTGCATATTTCTTAATTTCGCGACTCAGTAGAATCATTTTTTTCCTTCTCGAAAGACGCTTGATTTTTATAAATGGTCTCGGCAGTTTCTTCATTTTCCCCATTTTACATACGTTGTACCAAAGAATTATCGATTATCTAATTGTTATATTATCGCTTTACATTGTTGATTGCTTTCGCGCTCATATGTTTCGGTACTAATTCGTTAAGATACGTAAAATGTCCTGAAAGCAATAAATATTGTCTTCAGAGAGAGTTATTAATTTGTATAGCAGTAAGTATAACTTGATTGTTATAATATACTAACTGTTTATTATAGTATACTACAGCGAGTTCCATATTATCTCTATACTATAGTATGCTACATACACTCTGTACCATGCTATATTATAATATGCTATACTATACTTATATATTACACAATGTATATTGTAAAATGTGTACAGTATATACTATATACTACAAAATACTGTAATACAGAGCTGGATTATCATTCTGCTATCGCCACCTAGTGGCTGAAAATATCATATTCTGTAAAAAGCAGGCACCATCAGTACACAATATCACATACGTACTTATTGAAACGTTTTTGGCGTCTGTTTCTGGTGACACTGTATTCAGGATATCGAGTACGTTTGGTCTTCTTTTTGATATCCAATGGTCTATTAATATGTGAATTATTACACAGATGTAATATTTTTCTCGGACTAATATACTACAGCACAAAATTGCGCAGCACCTTCTGCGACACTGTGGTTGACTACTGGACGGCTGGACCGCTGGATTCGAAGTCGCGTATTCTGCCATCTAGCAACACTGTGCTAACCATTGTGTGAATTGAGAAATGTTTACTATATTTCTGCAGTACCGACATTGTGATATATATATATATATATATATATATATATATATATATAGTCATATTAATTTAAAAATATATTTATTATTATAAATTACAAACATCGAATATCTGATACTATTCACATTGAACAAAATGATATGAAATCAAATAAAATACGTAGAAAAAAAGACAAAAACAAATTAATGATTACAAACAATGAAAAGTATATTGGAATATAATAAAATTAATCAAATATTTCTGAATTAAATATTCAAAAATATTAATATAAATGCAGAATTAATATTTGCAAATATTTTTTAGCGATCGACTATTCTTTTATAAAATTCTGGATATATTTTCGCTGAATAATTATGTTAATAAATAGAAAAAGATATAATACTCCTAAATATGTACGCACTATCATTATTTATATCCGTTCATTGGAATTCACTACTTCCTTTATTCCATGTAATAATATTTTAGGATTTTAGAATTGGTCATATACAGTCGTATACAGGATTAGTCATATACAGTTATGTTACTTATCTCTGATTTTAAGATTAAAAAAAAAAAACAGTTTTCAAAATTTTCATAATCACATCAATAATAAACGCAGGAGAATTGATGAAGAATAGCTTTAGCTTATTAAAGATACATGATTCTCCTCCGTGTCTCTTAAATCAGCAAAAAATATGAAATACTGAAGTTCTCTGTGTCTCTTAAAGCAATTGAAAATATAAGATATATGACTGGCAAATATAAAGAAATGCTATCATATCATACATTGCAAAAAAGTTTCTAAAAATCATTAGTCAGATAAAGTTAGATTCATGGGTGCATTGGTTATTTTAATTGGTTAATTATTATGGAAAGAAACAACGTGACAGTTGTAAAACGGTTTCAGTTATGTAGAACCTGAGATACGAACTTTATATCTACAATGTAACTCGAGTATTCATTTTAGATGATGATGACCGCAATTATACTCGTTTTCGCTTCCCAGCAACGTGAAAGTTTAACAGACGTCTAACAGACGTCCCAATCTTACGAATCTTCTTTTATGCGCTTTTCAGATGTTCCGCAGATTTTCTTTAGTCATTATTTTTTATCGTCCAAGTAAAATTATTTTTTATTTAGCGTCACGTATAACATTTTAAAAAGAAAGTAAATCTAAAAATACAGATAAAAATCACCATAATTTTCGTGAGTTTAATTCTCGAAACGTATGATTTCCACTTTTATTAGTGCCGTCAAAAGCATAACGATTAGAGAGTATATCTTCATCGCAGCATCAATAATTGAACTCACTAGAGTTCAAAAAAATTAACCTCTCAAAGACTCAATATAACAGTTTGTGACAACTTTCTACATAGATCTCGAAATAACCAAAGCAATAAATAATTATAATTAATAAACTGTATTTTCGAGATTTTTATATAAGCATGCTTCGACAAATCTTCAACATGCAATATATATCTTCAATAATAATCGCCAAGTAATAAAAATCGTTATATATTAGGCAACATCAATATCAGTCTTAATACGAAATGTTTAAGAATAGCTCATTTGTTAAAATTGGTTTGTATACTACGATGAATTAATCCTCTTAAAGGCATACAACCGCAGGTAGCGCTTCCGCGCTTCGGCATCGCGGCGGAAAGAATCTGCGCACGTGCACCGGGCACGACCGACCTGACCTGACTGAAGCAAAGGGATGATCAATAACTTCCAGGATATATAAGGCTCCGTTCCGGTAGAGCTTGTGCACCTCTTGAGTTCACGTGATCGGTTTATCGCGCACCACGGACCCCTAGTCTCGATCGCGTTATCGGCGACTGCGTTTCATATTGGTCTGTACATTAGATAGCATCGGAGAGGTATTACATCCATTGGGTTATAAGTGCTTAGCGTATATAAGATACACCGATATTACACGGAGTTTATCGGTCGTAGTAATGTAAGGTTTTCCATTTGTTCCGCTATGAACGATCCCGGCAGCGTAAAAATCGAGCGTGCACGATGTACGACGGTATACCTACCTCGGAGTGAGCGTTTTCGGTAACAGTGTTTCAATATGCAAAAAAAAAAACGGAACATAAACTCTCCGGCAAAATTACGTTTAGCCGGATCATTAACGTCGAAAGGCATGTGCACGCACGATTTCCGCCAACATGGCATCACGTTTTTTTTTTGCGAGGAATACGGTAAATATGATCCTCTTCTTCTATCGCGATACAGGACGACATGAGCCTAACTTCGTTTTTAAACGCGTGCTTTTACAATTATATAAAACTAACATCTTTTAAGTTCTGATCTTTTTTGTAAATACATAAAATATTTAAATCTTATATAATACTTTTTATTCGACCACATTAGAAAATTTAAGATCATCATATAATTAATAATTGAAATTTGGGCACGTCAGTCTGTCGTGTGAGAACAATTGCTACTAAGTTTTTCACGAAAAAGATACGTGTCTGCCAGTATCGTTCACGAGCGATCAATTACAAGCGACATAAGAAACATGTCAGAAATATGAATATTCTTACGAGGCTTTGCACATATCCACGGTTAATCGTATGTGACAATAGAATAACAATTTAATAGGTACGACACACATAATTCTTCTGTTTTCGCTACAGAGTAGGCGACCTAAATAATTCAGGTCGAATTTGAAGTATCCTAGGTCTATGGACCGTGGCCTAAATGCAGGGTGTAAACGTAGTCAAAGAGACTTAAGAATTGATGGAATCGTATTTGGGATCGTCACGAATTCATTGGTTTAACGGCGTTTCTACGTTCTGTGTACAAGGCACGTATATTGCAGAACTTTTCGGGATGGATTCCGATCGAAATTGTTTAGTTATTTCCTAAATTTTCATTTAGGAAATAACTAAACAATTCTGATCGAAAAACATTTCGTTGTTTCCATGATACGTGCAAAGAAAAGCCGCGAATTCACCGGTTTAATCTTATACCTATCTTGACAGCTCAGTTTGAAACCGCAGCGAATCCGAATAACAAGCAAATAAAACTTTTAGATCGCGCGGTCGCACGTTTACATCGCAAATTATAACGTCCTATTTCAGGGTTATTATTCTTCTGTCTATATTATTTTCCACACGTCTCTAAACGTGTGGCATGGTGTAGGCCTCCTGGGGATTCCCGCCATGTAAAAAAACGGGAACGCGTCCGGGCACGGTACCCCCTGGGTGACGAGGAAAGCCGTGCCGTCAGCTGTGTTTCTGTTAATTGCTGGGATTCATTTCATAAGCAAATCGCTGCTTTTATTCTTTCCCGTTTCTCTCAGCAATTTCTCAGGCAACTTATGCGCGGCGAGTGCTACGAGAAAGTTTAGCGCGACACGCGCGTAACGCGACGGTGATTTTAAGTAGCGCCGATTAATTTATCGCGGACGAACTTTACGCTTTTAGCCTCGCATTGTTTCGCAATACTTTTCCGGGGAATGCCACGCGGAGTAGCGTTCTACTAATTTTTGGGCGCGGCTGCTACGCGCTAATCGACTGTAAATAAACTCCGAACAACCGTTCTACGAAATAATTACATCCCGAGTGCACTCGCGTTTACGTTATCATAATTTCCAATCTTCGTAGTTTAATGCACATAATTAGTTCCCTCCTATTTTTTTTTCTATTTTTCTTAATTAAAGTTCGTAACCACGCTTCATCGTCTCGACCCGCGCGTGCAACTGGTAGATACACAAACAGCGTACGTATAACGGCACGCCGTAAATCGAGTTTCGCCCAACTCTGTATATACGACAGAAAATCTCACCTTAATGAGTGAAACCTGTATCTATTAAGGCCTAACGCCCATCGTCCAGTCCGTCTGTTACCGCGGTAAAACGTTAACCGAGCGATTAAATTCATCGTGGAAAGCGTTATTAACACGTTATTGTACGGACGCTCGCGACGTATGTACCATTGTTCGCCGAAGAAATCGCAATCAAAATCGCGGAGGCGGCTGGTCCGGCGACGTGTGGCGACACGACGTTAACGAAAAAACAGTAGCATCTCCTTGCACCTACTTACCTACTTACCGTCCTTTGCAGCGGCCGCACTTCGGACTTCTTCGAAAAAAAAAAAACCTCTCTAATGTGCCCTTTGCCCGTCCCACTTCCACGGATCTCTGAAATGTGCACGGTCATCGTCTCATTTCGTTAGCCTGTTCCCGCCGCTAATAATCTCCGCCTGCTACTCACGATGATTATGAAGAAGTTATTCGCGCGATCCGACCTCGAGTGAAAATGACAACAGTCGTCCGAGAGGAAGGTGCGCGAAAAGGACGGGGCGAATACGATGATCTTTATCACAGCCGGGAATATAATCGGCGGATAAAATTGGAATCGCGAGACGATCGTTCGCAGACTTCTTCTTCTGCCTTCTGCGCGTTATACGCTGACACATGCACGCATGCACTTTTAGCGAAGTAATAAATCTCGACACGATTCTTGTATCCTCTCGTATAATTACATTTATTAGTATACGTGCGATATGTGTTCATCAATATACGTAGTATCCAACGCTCTTTTACAAATTGTCTTATACCCCGTTCGCGAAGCTACGAAGATGCCACGAATATAATAGTACAATGTACAGGAGCTATTATTAGCAAACTAATAGACCCGCACGCGCGCATAAATGGCACTATTTCCTTCAGCATGACAAGAGCGACGCAATATAAACACCCACGTAAGATGTATTAACCTACTCAGACAGAGCATTACATATTACCGATCGATCCTCGAGTAAAGGGTACTCCAGAGCTGTCGCTATTCACGTCATCTATGGATGCTGTAGTCGCTATCTCTAAAGTGCTACCGTATTCAAAACGACTTTCAGGTAATAATCAACATCATGCGATTGCTTCTATAAATTTCTTAACTGCTAATGTAAATTTTCATGATGAGTATCACGAAATAGAGATCGTTTTGCGACCGAATCTGGGTTTGTTGGACGAATCGGCGCGTGTCAGGAACAATTTATGTCGGACGTTTAGATCTTGCCGGCTTATTTCTATCATCCGCGTGAAACTGTGCGGTTTCTATTAAATTGAGAAAGCCAAACAAGGCAATTCGTTTCCACGCCACAATAATAGAGGAGTTGTCACATCGTGCAGTCACGTTGATAAAGTTGATTAAGTTGATTTACCGAGAGAAAGAGAGAGGGGGAGAAAAAGAGAGAGAGTTTGGTCATCAATTAATTTCAATTCTCAACAAGGACAAATCTTGATGATACATTTATTAACGATGCGTTTCCGCGCTTCAGTCTTTATGTAAGGGACATATTAAAAAACGAGGGGAGTGTTGCCCTCGGCGCGCTTGTTAACGCTAACGAAAAATAGACACGTGCGCAAGAGGATGAAGCTCGGGTTTGCCAATATTGAAACGTAGAAGGAAATTAAATATGCTCGTTCTCTCTCACGGTGCACTCACCAAGCACAAGACGTGCAACGAATGCCTCGCTCGCGCGCGCCGTCTTGAGTGCGTGCAACTTTCACCACCAACCATTGTCGCTGTCATTATACGCTAACTCACATGCGCGCATCGCATACGTGCCTATGTACGTAGGCATAGACACGGCTTTCGTTTCGCGAGCGTCTCAGTTCGTCTCATTCAAACTCGCGGGCAATATGGCATGATTAATTCGTTATCAGCGGAATATCCCGCGGAGTATCTGAACGCACGTTGGCACGTTTCTTTTCGGGAGGGAAACACGAGATACGTAGACGTATCTCTTCAATCATTAATATTAATTTAACGCATCTATCGGACACGATGCACGATTCTCTCAGCATGTGCGAGCGCATGAAAATCAAATTATAACTACGTTAACCTGAATATCTGATGATTTTCGAAATGAATACTGCGGCGAGGCGCGCTCATATAGTGGGTAATATTAATCAGAATAAGTCGCCATCGTTAAAGTCCGCGATTCCGAGCGACCACGTATTCCTTAACGCACTGATGAAAAGACTGCCGGAGCTAGTGAAGCTAGAAGTTATAGTAAAGCTCTTTCGTAAAAGTTTTCAGTGCACTTGTACGTCGATCGAGGCGTACGTGACGAGCTGGCGGGGCACGGTCTAGATTTCAGCGAAATTAGAATTAACGTCGCCGTCGCGAGTCAATCCACAATTCCCGCTTGCTCGCGTCTACCTGACGGCATGGCACCCCCAGCCTCGTTTCGTCCTCGTTCGTTTCTCACGCGTAAACGGCGAACGATTTGCGAGAGTATCGTTAACCGCTCACCCCTCGGGGCAGGTATTTTTTACAACGAGCAGCACTTAGCGCTACAATCCCCGAAATTGCATCGCTGCACGCGAGAGAGAGACTGGATGGTGGACAATCTGATGGCGCGCGGCAGTCCGGGTGTTCGCAACTCCGCAGGCCGCAGTGGCCGCAGTGGCCGCACCGGACCGGGCGATCGGCATCCGGATATTCCGGATCGCTCTTCGGCTCCTCTGAGCGAATCTCCTGCTCTCCTCTATTTCGCAAGTGACCCTCCCGGCTTGTTTTCGCGGGCGCGTAAACGCGCGCCCGCGCGACGTACCGTGACGATCGTAGAAGTCCGCGCGCGTGAACCGTGGCGAAACAATAGAACCGGTCGCTTCCGCTTTGTCGTGGCGACAAGGCGCTAACTCTAATAGCCCCTTCAGTGCCGTTGCGTAAAACCACGAAAATTCATATCCGGCGGACTCTCGATTTTATTGTCGAGAATTTTGCGTAACACGTCCGCCGTCCGCGTTCGCGTGTGCATGGCACGAGTGACTTTCGCTTCTTAACTTTGGCGAGCATCCTCATCACGCATATATATTCCGAGGAGATATTACGAGGCCACTAAAGTTGAGTGCGTGGATCGTCGCCGACCCGAATCGCTAAACGTTGAGATTTGGATCTTTTCTTCCAGCTGACGATTGAACCGCTGGCTGCCTGTCTATACTCAATATTTGACCGACCCAGAATCATATACTTGCCAAACCCGTGCTTTTCTTGTTTAGATAAAATATTTAGAGATTGCGGGTTAACCATGTACGGCACTTAGCTAATGCTAGCCAATTGACTTCGGCGAAAGGCATGGAACGAAAAAAATGAGACTCGCGCGTCCCATTTTTCTCTCTATTAACAAATAAATTTTTCGGTTTTATATACGTGTGACGCTTTGTAAATTTGCACTGCCGTATTTGAGACGCGCGTATTTAATTGCCGGCTGTAGCAAAAATTTTAGTCTTCAGGGATACCATGTTTCCTCTTTAAAGCACAGTAGATAATCAAGGACGTGAATTATTTTCGACCGGATGAGCAAGTGGCCGGTAATGGCCTTAAAGTTTGTCGTGTTCCGTGGCTCTTAGCGCGTCCCGAAATTCCGGTGCATTAACGGTGGATCAAGGAATCCGAGGAATAACGGCTCGCCAGCGGAGGAGAGAAAGAGACAGAGAGAAAGAGAGAGAGAGAGAACTATATGTATAGCTTTCTTAAAATAAATAAATCGACAGGGAGAACGAATTAAGAACGGAGAGCCGAATGTCATACATTAGTTAGTACCGAGCGGCCCAATGTTGCGGCTTTACAGAACGGAACGGAGAACGGCAGCTTCTCTCGTTTCCTACATTTTAATTGGCCGCGCGATGATATATCCGTATGTCGCTAATTGAGAGCGAAACGACGCGGCGCGGGGCTATGGGATATGTGGATGGGATATCAGTGATTTAGAATTGGCCGCGTAAGCACCGTATACTAAGAAGTCGTCATCGGACCGCAGCGCGTCGCTACGAAAATGCGTATATATGACGACGATAATTTTGATACTGCTTGTTACAGAAGACGCATATTTCTTTCGGCGCGTCAACATTCTCAGTTAGCTAAGAATCACGTTGATGATGCAAATTTAACGCGATTCGAAATACGATTGAGTAAATTCTCTTTCTTTCTCTAGATTAGATAAGTAAAACTATATAATCTGTAAAAGGAAACGACGAATTGAGAATCGTGATGATGCTTGTTTACACTACGGTTGGTGCAACCTAAATGCCATAGGTATGCCTATCCCACAATTTCTATTATTTAACTGGCCTAATGCCATATTTTCTGAATCAACAATTTTTCTATTTATATGGACTATTAGAAATTGTGGGTTAGGCACTCTCCGCACTCGAGTGTAATTTAATATTTTCTCCCTGCGAAGCCGTAACGAAAATGGGAAGTACCTAAATTCGATACCCGAGGAAAAGGAGATTAAACGCGGCACAAAGCTCGATCAGGCATACACAGTTATTCTGTTATAAATAAAGTCAAAGTCGTTATTGTAACAAGACGTATGTTGCCCCTGCAAACTGGATACCGCGAACCGACCCACTTCTTTAGCCCGAGAATACGATGAATGGGCCAGAAGACCCGATATAATCAATCCGACTGGTTTTACGTGACTGTTGAACGTAACAAGGTGAGGTTTATTCTTCCCTTTGTATCTTTAGTGTCAAATTATCAGTTATTATAGCAGCGTACAAAACGTTATTAGCAGTTCCTTACATTGTAATGAAAGTGCGAGAGGATGGCGAGAGATGTGCTAATTTTTTTTGCCCTCCGTTTCTCGTCTCGCGTTTCGTGTTAAGCCTACTTTAGACAATCTTAAATTCGTGTCAGAATTTAAGACAAAATTCTACTTGTAATTTTGTGTGCTAAAATTATAAATAGGACTCTGTCCTAAAGTCTGATGATTCATAACACAATAAATCGAATATTCTAATTTACATGTTATCAATCTTTGTCACATTAGCTTTATTGATATATAAAATTTAGCTTTGAATCCAAAATTAAGATAATCTCTAGTTATTTGCGTTTTTATAACAACAACAAAAATTAACCTTTTATTTCACAGTGCAATGTCGATGTAGAAGGACATTATTTTATTCAACGCAAGATTACGTTCTTAACAGCTAATTGTAAGATGCGTCGATAATTTTCATCTCGCAGCTAATGTTTCAAGATCGATTATTGACATTATTCTGATATTTTTCATCAGCTGAAGCGAACAAAGAATGGGAGAGAAACCAACGCGATAAAGTACACTTTGAGACGAAACGCGTTCAGAACCGTCATTAAGCTCACCGAGCATTTTAAAAACATCCCTCGTCCATAAACCCAGAAACGCGAGTATTGTTTCGAACTGACAAACGCGTCTCGGTTTCGGCCACCCGAACCTTCGTCTTTAGCCGTCAAAATCGCCTATAAAGTTGCCAGTAAGAGTATACCAGCGATCTCACGCCGCTATACACATCGATATTTCGCGCGGATAATTAAGGAGCGTAACGCGTTGAACATTTGCCGTTGTTTTCGACGGCGCAGCGCGGCGGTAACGTTACTACCGACTACGGGAGCCCGTTTCGATAGTCGTTGGCTTTACGAGAAAATAAAGAACCGCGCGATTGTCCCATACAGCGTGTTATTATGCAGAGTCGACGATCGCCATTACTCGTTCGCCGTGTCGAGAGTATCCCCCGGGCGCAGAAAATCTTGTAGGTAGGTAAGGGTGTGTATATCGTTAGCGGTATGTGTTGTGATTCCGCCGCGTTGTTAAAAATCCTTCTTTTATACCTTCTGCGCACGTTGCCCTTATAACGAGCGGCAATTAACGAGCCCGATACCAGTCTAACCAGTAATTTTGGGCATTTATCAGTGCGTAACGTGGGACGGGGAAAAGGGTAGAGGGGAAAGTGGGGAACCTTTCTAAGTCATCGACGTGCATGGTAAGCTCAGGCTACGGGGCTAATCATCCGGGGATGCGCATGCATCTCCGGGGCAACGGACGCATCCGAAATGAGGAGCGATCCCTTCTGCCCAGGAGGAGGGACTACTATACGGTGGATGTATTGCGTTAATTGTATGCCGGTGGTTCCGAATTCAAATTGGATTTCACGATTTATGTTCCGTTATGCATATCATCGCGCACAATCGGACTAATTTACAACAAGTTTTCGGAGCGTAGCGATTTCGCGGTTCCGGACAAACGATAGTTCGTCAGGCGATAGTTTGTTTCGTTTCTAGACAGCCAGCACGTTAACAATATCTCGACCGTCCGTCTTAATTAATCGTGTCGCCGCGTAATTATGAGGCGGCAGCCCGATAACCCGTTTACAATCTGAAAAAAATCTCAGTTTCATCAAGCATTTATATGCATTTCCAGTCTGAATCGCAAAGCATTTTATATACGCGAGCCTTTCCCGCTAGTTTTGCCGGGATCTAGCTCAACAATACACCACAGCTCGCGCTCGTACGCAATTAGTCGACGTATTTAACACAAAGACGCACGCGTATACGCACGCGAGCACGCTAATTAACGCAGGCGTTTTCACGGATAGAGGAGTTACTGTCAGTGGTGAGCAGGGAGAGGAAGTCCACGTTGCGTTTGTTAAAGCTACTTCGGTTACAATTGTCGACTAATTAATGGCGCGCACAAACGCCTCTAGGCACTTTAAAATAAAAAGTTCGTAAATTTCACTCACGATTAAACACTCTTCGTTTTAAGTTGAGCTACTAATCACCTAGTGTACTTCTATTGTTAGATTTTATCTTCCGACGAGAGAGAGAGAGAGAGAGAGAGAAAGAGGAGAGAAAAAAGAGAGAAAGATGACTCTGCGGACAATGCAACGCGATAACACAGCTATGTCTCTTCCATACTTTCTACGCTTTGTCATTTTTTCTCATCGTCTATTATTGACAGAATTTCTTGGCCTATTCGACCTATGTAATTATTGATATTAAAAAAAACTTTTTATTCTTCCGGCGTTATTCAAAATTAATATTTTGAATACATATTTTATCCTTATATTCTACAGTTTTTTACTCTTAATTTCTTATAGTGTATTATTGACCAAATTTTTTTACTCGTCCTACTTATGCGGCTATTGGAATTAATAAACGTTTTATTTCTTCAACAATATTTGAAATGTATTTTAAAGTTTGAAATTAAGATATTTTATACTATCTATTCCACAGGCGACAATAGATAAACTAGTGATAAGAAAAATAGTAATAAAAGCATTAATATAACATGTAATTTGTATGCTTAATATTATTTTGTAAGAATTGTCAATATTTGACATAAATAAATAAAAGAATTCGTCTTTCTTCTTTCTTATACTGTATTTATTATCCTCTAATGTAAGCTGCTTCGTTCGACCTCTTTGAACTATTATACATATATTACTCTCTCTCTCTCTCTCTCTCTTTCATTATTCTATCAACTATTATTACTCTTTTTACAACAATAACAAGATGAAAGAGTAATTATTTTTTTATGTTAATGTAGTATACACATACATACACGTACTACATTGCACGATGTACGAAAATTACTTATTTACACGATCGATTGTTACACGTTTATTTCTATTAATCTGATTAATATAGCCTCCGTATTACTCGTCAAAACCCGGTGTTTTCCTTCCGTTCCCGAAACCTTTGACTGTCCAAATCACTGATCCGTAATACTCCTTTCCAATGACCCCGTTTCGCCTTATCGTGAGAAGTACGGTGAAGCTGAATCTCATTTCCCGATGAAAGCGAATTCAGTTGCATACACATACAAAATAAGTACTTAACTTGTCCAATAAATATAATCAAATCAATAATTAAAGCCTACTGCTTTAGATCTATACTTTGCATTAAATTTTAGAATAGAATTCCATTTACCCATAACTTTATATGCATCAGTAGTTTTTTTTATGTATATTTCGACGTGTGCATGTATTTTAATCTAGATTTTATACATAGATTTTGCAGTAGAATAATTTAGCGCAGAATTTTATTGTATGAAAAAATCGGAATCCTTTATGATCTTTTAGTTGAGGTGGCCAACTTGTAAGGAATGTGATTAGCGCGTTATCCTGTTAGCACTGTTAGCAGTTTTGAATCTTGTCATAAGTCAGCTTGATTAATTGTACGACGTTTATTATTAAAGCAAAATAAAAACAACATTCTCGTTAGCTCGTCGGCAATAAACGTAAAAGGACAGTTATTTCGTGCTTCTGGACAACCCATAGACATATAAACCAGCACATACGGGTTTCGTTTGAGGTTTTTTTTCGAATGGATTGGAATCTAATTTGTGTTGCTCGATTAATTTTTTTATTATAGTAAAAATTAAAAAAAAAACAATTTACTTTGGAGCTAGGCTACGGTGTATCAAAAATTGAAAAGTAACAAGGAAAGAGATATTTAGCGGCCGAAATTTATCTCTATAGCTTTCTCTCTCATCTACATAATATATTAAATAGCTTAAGATTTACTGCATAATGCATAATATTACGCGACTCTGAGAGAAGCATCTAATCAGATTCCTCATCAGTAGAGCCTTGAAAATAGACTGACACAACGGTATCAAAATTATAGTTATCACAAAATTGTGTTAATTTGATGAAAAAAATTTATCAGTTCTCCTTATCGCACGCGATGTAATTTATGTGCATGTGTAATTTTGTATATGAATATTCGGACGCGCGAGGCTTGAATGACGATCGTTATTTAATGGTTGCTTGACCTAGTGTGGTTTTACCTCGCAATCTGACCAATAAAATATTTTGCGGTTTCATATCGGTATCTTCCTCGCCAAATTAAGAGGATCATTCGCGCGGCCCGCAGCGAGACTCGCGGAAAACGATTGACGCGGAAGTAAAGTGGCAGCCGACAGATACTAAGAGAGAAAAGGCAGTGGTTTCTATCTCTCTTTCTTGGTACTGCTTGGCAATTACATACACCTACAAGAACGTATGTACATAAATATGTTCATTATTTCTCCTTACGTCGCGCGTCACATTGACTCTTCTCTCGCATTGCTGGTTGAACTGATTGCGAGACGAGAGATGAGTGCGCACGTACACACGAGCGAAAGGAATCCAGACGTTTTATACGCCGGTGACTTGGACTGGAATCAAGAGAGAGAAAGAGAAAAAAAAGGTTTCCCAGCATTCCATTATCTCGCGCTCTTACATTCGGCCATGGAGGCGTAAGTCATTTTTCCCGCTAATTATCCCCATCCGACCGGTAATCGAGAAAAATGTCTAATGGATGAGTTTCACCAGCACCGTCGAGATCGTTCTTTTCCGATCAGGAACCTCGTTTCGAGGAGAGAAATGGAAGTGTCCCGATAAGTGAATTTTCCACGTGCGATGCAAAATGCACGAAGATGACAGAGTCGTTGGCCAAACGGTGTCGAGAACGCGGAGGGAAAGCTCATTTTCACTCGTTACGTAAAACGGTCGAGGCGCACTATCTTAGAAAACTAGCTTTTTTTTCGTCTAAGTGGTTTGTTTGCTCAGACTTGTCGTTGTGAGTGATTAGCATTATCCTATCGTCTACTCCCCCTTCACGCGCAGTGATTTATAGGCCTAATTTGGCCGTACGTATACTTGAACGCGGCGCGGAGACTTTCTTCGGTAACACGGTAATAATATCTTCGATTCTTACGAAGCTTGAATTTATACCATTATCTGATCAATTCGAGTCGGACAATACCGTTACGAATGGAGATACCGCGATCGACCGGTTTTCGCGAATGTCAAAATTCGTACTTAACGTTAGGCACGATTTAAAATTCCGCCGCGCTACGGTGTCTTCAGAACTCGCCGCACGGCTGTCACGGAAAATTTGTTAGCGTTACGGAAAAGTGCGTGAAAAACGCATAGTTTCTCCCCCACGGTACCGCGCGATTCTCGGTCGTATCCAATCGCATCCGACGCGGCCATGCCGGGGGATCCATCTCACGGGGATCCTGGCGGGAGACGACACGTGGTTGTTGCAGTGGCGGTTGGCACGAGGCTGGGCTCCCTACTACCTCTTTCTCGGCTTCCTCGTCCACGCTGGACGCAATGAGGCGATCCTCAAAGCGCGACCGGTAGTCGAACCGCGTGCACGCCGAGTACGGGGAACACCAAGTGCGCGAGGACCTCGGTCACGAACGTCGCGCGTCTCCTCCGCCGCGCGATCGCGATCGAGAGTTGCGTTTCGAAAAGAAGAACGGGAATCAGGAATGACGCGAGATCAAGTGCCAATCACGAAGACGTGAGAGATTCGACGACTGCGAATGAGGATACCACGATCGATCGCGTTGCTGTTGCTTCCCGGGGAACGAGCGGGACGACATTGGACATCACGGCGAGACGGTCACCGGCTCGATTTCTCTCTCCCTTAAAACGCTAAGGCCTTCTTCATTTCGCGATCCATGTGTTTAACGGTCGCGGCCAGATATCGCGTCCGCGTTTGATCGAGATCGTGCAATGTGCACCGCGCGCGCTCGCGTCTTCGATTCCCAGACCGTCAGATTCGAATGTGTGAATGCGGTCTCGTATTCGTAACAACGATCCACGCGGGAGAGATGGGCCGGGTATGACGATCGACTGAATGTCTTACGGTACATGCGGTGGGGCACTGTGAGGAACGACTAGCTTCGAAATTGGTGAGTCGATTTTTTTCATCGAGATACTGGGTATCCCAAATCCGGTTGCGTATATAGAGAAAGAGTCGAGATATTCGGTGCTTCGTGAGCGTCATTGAGAATTTGGAGCTGGCAGATGTCGAAGCAGATTAAAATTCGAATGAATGACTTGTATATGGTAATGTGACAGCAATTCGGATTTTAGAGCAGATTTATCACACACACACACACACACACACACAAATATGTATATATGTATGTAAATATATATTGCGTGTGCACATACACATATTTATACTTAATGATGAATAATAAATAACTCTTTTATATTAAAACGATGAAGCAATAAACTAGGCGGAGGCAACGTATTATATTATAAAATATTAGAACTGACGGAGATTACTACATATTTCTTTACCTTGACACTCGGAAGTAACTGATAAATTGCTCGTTTGTGATATAAGGTAAAAGTTTTATCAAATCATATGCAGTGAATCACGCAATGATTCGATGATCCGACGAAACGTGTTAAATCATTAGAAAGTTTTAATTTCGCGGTATCGATAGAAAGTCTCACCGCGCCTGGCGCGAAAGCAATTTTAAGCGTTAATACACTTGCATCCTCGCGGATGAAATTAGTCTCCGGAAAGAATGATCGATCGTAACGATCGATACACACGACTGCTAATACAAGAATTATCGCTGCTTCCAGAAGTAGGCGAGCGCGCTAGATCGAAAACAATATAATCAATAGCCGGAGGTTAATGTTATTAGAAAGTCTCGATATCATGCGATCGAGCAGTTTTGAATATATAGATATCCCTATATTCGCCAGGTGTAAAATACCTCTCATTACGTTTGTCTCTTTTTCTACCTGCAGAAGCTGTTTTGTTAAAATTTTCTTACAGGCCAAAAATGAAACACTTTTGTTGAAAAGTGATTTTTAAGTTCTTTAGTCTTGAAAATCGATTAAGTTAAATAAAAACTTATTTATATATATTATTTATTAATTAGTGAAGCTCGATATATATTTTCTTATTAATTTCCTCTGAGAAGTATAGATAGAAAGAAATAAATTACTTTGTTACTACAATAGTAACAGTAGTGTTATTTTTCACAAACTTAGGTCTTTTTAGGAAACTTTTTTCATTGGACTCGGCATTGTACTTTTCACAAATGTCATCTTACATAACATAGAAGTCTAAAAGAACCGTGTAAAGAGTTACGACGTAGTTTGGGTATCTTTGGAATATTCCTGAAAGATACGTCTTTTTGAGATACTTGTCTGAGATACAGTAAGGGAAAGTAGAAGAGACAGAGGGAAGAATATAAATTGGCCCCGTCCTCTTTGCCGATTCGCGATTCTTAATAAAATAGTTATCAATTGGCGCAAAGTGTGCCACTCTAAAGGAAGGCGAAAGAAACGTAATCCACTTAGAAGAAGCCGTAATGAATGCACTGGCGATTTTCGCGGCTTGCATCAGTCAATCTGGTGAACGCTCGTCGGCGATTAGTCCGCCGTGTTCCGCGGCGGAATCCCCCGTGTGAATTGGGTCAAGCTGATTCCTTCTTAAAATAACCGTAACCACACTTGCCGTGATCGAACGCGCCACTTTCACTGATTAGTCGCGCGCCTCCTAAACACACGTTCCATCTTATGTCGACTCAACACGTCGTAGGTGTCCTAGTCTTCTCATTTTCCGATTAAAATCCCGACTAAGTATCGGCTTCGGTTAGACTCCGGAAGGAAAAGAAAGAGAGAGAGAGATTTACTTATTTTAGAATTTTCAATTATTCTTACATTACATTATTACTCTTTTATAAATAATCGATTAAAAAATTATAAAGATTTCCGTCATTTTCGTTGTTGTGCCGATATAAATAAAATCACAAAACCGTAGAGAGTCTCAGCAAAGAATAGCGCTTCAGTTATTATCAGTGGGACTCATTTACATTAGAATACAGAAGAAGTAGCTTACGCAATGGCTTACAAATCTTCATATTATGCTAAAAAAATTATCTTAAATTTCTGTTCTGTAAGCTGTCGAGATTTTAATCCTAAAAATAGACTATCCTGATTTCGTTTTCGTTGAAAGTCACGGACGGATTAGTGTCATTAGAAACGAAACTTGATGATCAATTGTTTCGCGCTATGATTACTGGTTCGTAGAAGCATTCACTTGCGCATTGCTATTTCGCTCTAGTTTCAAACTACAAGCGTGTCGGTTCGGAACAAATTAGAACCGCTTTTGTTCGCGATGGATTTGGGTCTCTCTCCTCGCAGCGAGTCCGTTAGAGCGTTTCGCCGTCACGGTCCCTGGGCCATAAAAGATTTGTCCTCTATATCGCCCGACCCAAAAATCAAGGGATAACCGCATAATCGTCTCGGAAAGTCTCGGAAAGTCTCGGAAATGAAATGGGACATCACAATGTGCCATTTGTATGCGCTTTCTCGAAACGCGAGCGCGAAAGCTTGTCAATTAACAAGCCATTAACGTACACTTGGACTGCGGAATGGAAGAATGCAGATTATGAGAAATCTTCCTGCTGCTGGTTATTCGCTAATGACGAAACGTTATTGCTATCGTTTTCACGAGATGAAGCTAATTCACGATATGTAATCGTGATGATGACTTGATTGCTTTTGTACAGTTGCCTCGCTTTTCCGCTTGTGAGATTGAACGGCCTATTTTAGACTCGTCCATGGTGTTCGCGATCGAGAAAAGAATGGGGTCTGATAAGCCCAAGTTGAACGAGAGATATCGAGATATATTTACTTATCTCGCAGTCTTACCCGTCTACAGCGTGTGCTTGACCTAAAGCCCATGAACGTGACATACAATGCAGCGTTTACTGTCATTGTTGCGTCAATAAATACGCTTCACAGCGTCCTGGGCTATTATAGCAGTAGGTCTGCGACTATCTCTGTTCCTTTCTTTCCACACGTACCGTTTCTCCCATGCCGAATTAATGACAGGTACACGAATTCTCCGCGCTAAGCAATTGTAAAGCAACTTGCGGGTAATGGAAAACGAGAGGAAAAACCCCATCAGATATTTGCCACGTTAGCGTTACGTTGTTAGTTGCATCGTCGCGTGTAATATGTAATGCTATAAAGCTTTCCTTCATGGCGGTTTTAATTTTTTACGATTGTAATTATAAATAAATTGGAATTAACGCGCGTTACCGAAGGAAGGAACTTCCGTGAAAGCTCTTCATTAGCGATGCACAACGATGCATAAAGGTCGATGCTTTACATCGTGCTAATTCCACAAAAGAAGCTAAACGCTCAGTTCCATTAATCCCTCTCCCCGATGATTAGGCGAAGCTTCGACGAAGCATCAATTAAATCGGGCATGCATGCAACAAGTAAGTACTCTGATACTTACTTGATCAAAACAGGAAGATAAGAAATTAGAAAATAATTTTCAATTCTTAAAATAACAATATATAACACGTACTGTGTTAATTTTTAACAATATTGAAGAAAAAGTTTCTTAACAAAAATAGACTTTTGCGAAAATTAAATATTAAATATACTTTACACCAAATATTTTATCTTCAGGTTTCACGACTGCATGATTCTCAAAATTAAAAAAATTTACATTACGCAAAGTTAATGAGTTCTGTTTACAAAAGAGCTAATTTGATGATATAATGCTATTAAAATCAAGATATTCTTTCCTATAAGAATTTTTGCGATTTTGTAATAAAATTTCACATAATTTATATGTATACAGCTTTCTTTTCGTGTAATTATACACTGTAGATAATTAATTTTTCGACAGATAACGAACGAGCTCTTTAATTGGTGAGTAAAGTGCTCGCGAAGGTACAAAATGTATGTCAATCGCGCAACTCGACTCGTTAACGCGGTTTCGAGGTGGTCCACTCTGTCCCGACGAAAATCGAGCGCAATAAAATTTAGTGGCCGGAAACATTTACCACTGCGATCACCGAGAAATAGCAGCGCATTTCATTAATTTTAATAGACGGTTCTTTCGACGGCACGACGCGGCTAATTAAAAGATCGGAACGCCAGAACCTGGGTTGGTTATTTTAATGATTATTTGCGAGATCCTAATTTGACGTTACTCACGTTTCTGGAAATATCATTTGGTAACATATCGCATATTAAGAGTCAACAAACTCAGAAAATATTTATAACGGGAATATCTGGCAAAAACGTTTTATCTGGGAAACGCGTTGTTGCGCCGGTAGAATTTTCTACCGATTTCAAGGTGCGGGACTCGAAATGCGGAAAATAATTAGCGTACCCTTGATTAAAATCTCCGAAATATATAAGCGGCACTGGAGAAATGTGTGTCGATCGAAAGTCGATTTCTAGGTGGTTCGATATTTGCCTTGCCTTTGCCGCGAAAATTTACCTGCAGCAGCCTTAATGTAGCATTTATCTATCTGCCATTAAACTCAGATCTACATTTCTTATTTAATCGTAGAAAAGATTTCTTACAATTGTAATTTTCAACTCAATTATATTAGCAAGAGAATTTAGAAACAAAATAATTGCAACGTTTGCACAAAAAATTATGGTTATACTATTATTTCGTATTATTATATTATTATGTATTGAAAATTTTGAAATAATATATTTACCGTTGTGAAACAATTGAAAATTTTTAAATTGCTTTTCCAAGCATATTGTGTTCATTAAGATATTGGATATATGTATTAATATAAATAAAAATATGTATGATCAATTCACTGCTAATATTATTCTCATAACACTAAATGTTATAAACGTATGCTGTACATAATAAACCAATTACTGCAATTATAAGGAAAGAAAGAATGTATCGTGGAACGAATAAATCGCATGAAAATTTTGCACAACTCAATGCGTTGTAAAATAAAAGAAAATATATAACCACAGACAAAATTTCCTCAGGATATAACACGGGACACCCTATTGCCACGAGAAATCATATCCGTCGGCGTTGCCGCGGCCACTCGCGACGATACACACACGAGGTGTTAAAGTAGGTCACTTTTATCCCCTGTAGCAAGCGATCACGATCAGAGATCGGTATCGGCCGCTGCCATCGGCCCATGGACAGTGAACGATCGCATTGGTATTTCGCAGGAAATCTACACTATCATTATGCGCTATTGTTTCGACGTCTCCTCCAGAAAAGCTGCGCGGTTCTTTTTTTCTTAATGTTTTAATAGTATACGTTTTTCATACGACGCGTCCCACACCTACGCGAGATACCGATTCTAAACGTCCGGTCTCCTCTGTCCTCTTCTCGGTTGTAAATGTTTTATAACGTTACAACAGAAGCGTGTAGCCGTGCGCCCGCAATTCGAACGAATCTAGAGAGCCGATGTAATCGCGCTCGTCCGACTATTTCCGCGACTAATGAGCAGAGCGCGAATAATGAAATTACGCTTGTCTGCGCAAGTAGCCCGCTCGTAAAGCGAGATTCTCTCACGGGGAGTGGACGGAGGGACGTGGACGACGTGGCGTGAGCCACGGTGTTTTGGGTACACAGTCGAGGAAATCCGCGAGAGCCCACACCACGGCCGGGGGGCCGTGCAATCATGGCGTAATATAGCGAGCTACACGGACAGACGGTCAGGTGCTTTCATCGCTATTAGGATGCGAGACCGGTCGTCGGAAACGCCCTTTCCAGTAGTCACCGCGGTAGTGCCATCAATTTTACGGATACGACACGCGGGCAAGCTGCTCTAAATGGCGACGCGAGATTTCTAAATCGTGACAAAACGGACGGATCGCACGCGCGCGTCTCAGGATGTAATCTTGCCGATCATCATATCAACTCTGTCGATGTCTCCCGGTGCACCGCAGACAGGTGCGCGTATTCATGCGCCCGTGCGCGCGCGCGCGCGCGCGTACGTTTTATACACGAAATATTATAGGTACACACGCGATGCATATCGCCGGCGCGCTCGTGGCTCTCGTTACTCTCATATGCGATTAATTCCTCTCTTTCGTTCTTTCTTTACTCCCAAGTCCATGGCGTTCACCCATCGACCTTCTTAAGAGAGATCCGTCGACTTTTCCATCGGCCTCGATCTCGATACACTCGACGACGTGTATCTAAATGCGGGAAGAGCGGCTACGTCAACGCGCAAGAAAATATGTGAGGTCTAGGTAGATGACACGAGATAGATCACAGATCGTAGATAACACGCTTTTCGACGATGACCCCCTTTAAACGCGTGTGCGACATTCTTACGACGTAATCCTTCGACTTGAAATATGTGTCTCTACGAGACATAAAACAGATTTTATACAAGCAATGCGCAACGTTTTATATATTACTTCATTTTTTTTCTACCATATATGAGAAAATATTTCATTTAATTAATAGCATATTATTTTTTTATATATCCCGAATACTCTTCGACGTGATTGATTTATCTAAAAAAAAGTATACATAGAGATATATAAAGAAATCTAACATAAATTCCTGAAATTTATACTTTGTCTACAATTCGCTCGCCGAATTGTGCAGAAACTTTCGCTTTTTAATTGCAATTTTATTATTTTAATTAGTCATATCGGAACTAAAAACTAGGAATACTTGGGGACTTGGGGACAATCGCGGGCCGTGACACGATGATGAGATTAGCGGATTCTGTGTCACTAAATAATCGCGCCGCCATATACGAAACGGACAGTGATATGACACACAAAACGTGAAAATAAGGATGAATTGCGACGTTCTGTCGTTCCGCGCGTGGTCGAAAGGTTTCACCAAGTATATACGAGGTGCTTTTTCTCGGATGAAAAAAATCATTCGGCGACTCGACAAAATTTCCAAATATGCGCGCGCGTGATGATTGAAAGTAAGTGTGCCGTATAGCGACGAGGAGGGTACAAAAAATTGATGCGCGCTTCCCCATGCACCGGCGTTTTCACTGGAATTCACGTTTATCAATGCATTCCAATTGCACGATGCTCGCGAGTTATTAACGCACTAACGAATCGTCGCATCGCGCGTCCTCATCTCTCCCCCGGTACTTTCACTACCTCCATAATCACCGAGCATGCGTATAAGGCTGAAGGAAGTTGCATATTAACGTTACTTACGTCTAAGAAACGGGAGTTAACAAGCATGTGTATCATCGATATACATATCCTTTCCATTGCTTCATATCCGACATCGTGTCGGGTACATCCTTCTATTAGACTATAATCGCGTTATATAAATACACAACTTGAATTTCTTATTTAATTTATACGTGAGAAATTCTTTTATCAAGTTGAATGGCTAATTGACATAAGAGGATTGAAATTTCATTATATGTTTAACATTTTACATGAGCAAGGAAAATTTACGAATGTTGCTTTGCCATTCAAATATAAAAAAAATTGTAGTATTTCTAAGTATCTCTATTAAAAATCCATTTTTGTAAATCTTGTAAACGTACTAAAATTTTACTGATTTTCTGATTTTTTAAATGTACCCTTCAGGAACATTTAAAACAGGAACAGAGAACAAATAAAATTGCAATTAATCTTAATTAATTCTTATGAAGAGACACTTCCAGAATAATTAATACAATTTATATATGTATAATTTCGCTTATAATTTCTTGAGAATTAATGATTATGGGATTAAGTATGTACAACTAATGTACTTTGATCCGAAGCCCGCGAACTGTTAATCCGCAGTCGATTAATATAAAGCGATATAAAGCAACGTATAAGACGCGCGTGGTGCATATAAGAACATACGCCGGCAGAGTGTCCATTCAGCGTCGATAACGACGACTATTATGTCTGTGTACTTTCTCCAAATTAGCGGCGCCGCGCCACGCTCGCATTAGATAGGGTTGCGTCCGTGTGTGTGATTTTCCTTTTACTTTCAAAACTATTGCAGGATGCGAAAGAAATCGAAAGTTGGACGCACGAAACGCGTGGTCGTGTGTCTCTTAAAAGAACAGTCCCTGTACGCCTAGAGTCGCCTAAGAGCGCCTAGGACTC